>NC_090937.1:542585865-543835865 GCF_040938575.1 Ambystoma mexicanum
TTATTGGCCATCTCCCATCCACATGAGAGTCTAGTGAGTTGTTTTCCCCGCTGCTGTCTCATTTCCGATTCATGCAGCAGGTAAGGCCCGCAGAATCCCGCAACCCAATCTTGGTCCTTTTTGGGTTAAATTTGTGCCCCCAGTCCCTGTGTGACGCGGTCCCTTACCCCGCTGTCCTTACTGGTCTAAGTGCCCGCCCCACACAATGATTGGCCATCTCGCCTCCACATGCGAGTATAGTGACTCATTGACCCAGCTCCTGCCTCATTTCCCATCCACGCAGCAGGAAAGGCCGCAGAATCCTGTGACCCCATCTTGGTCCTTTTTGGGTTAGGTTTGTGCCCCCAGGCCCTGTGTGCTGCGTTCCCCTTCTCTGCTCCCCTTCCTGGTCTAAGTGCCCACACCCACACACTGATTTGCCATCTCGCCTTCTCATGCGAGTCTAGTGACTCTTTGACCCAGCTGCTGCCTCATTTCGCACCATTGCATAAGGTAAGTCCCGCAGAATCCTGCAAACCCATCTTAGTCCTTTTTGGGTTAAATTTGTGACCTCAGGCCCCGTGTGCCATGTTCCCCTTCCCCGCTCCCCTTCCTGGTCTAAGTGCCTACCCCCACGCTCTGATTGGTCATCTCCCCTCCACATGCAAGTCTAGTGACTTGTTGCCCCCTCTGCTGCCTCATTTCTTATCCACACAGCAGGTAAGGCCTGCAGAATCCCGCAACACTATCTTGGTCCTTTTTGGGTTAAATCTGTGGCCCTGTGTGCCACGTTCCCCTTCCCCGCTCCCCTTCCTTGCCTAAGTGCCCGCCCCCACACTCTGATTGGCCATCTCCCCTCCACATGCGAGTCTTGTGACTCGTTGACCCCGCTGCTGTCTCATTTCCGATTCATGCAGCAGGTAAGGCCCGCATAATCCCGCAACCCCATACTGGTCCTTTGTTGGTTACATTTGTGACCCCAGGCCCCGTGTGCTGCGTTCCCCTTCCCTGCTCCCCTTCCTGGTCGAAGTGCCCGCTCCCATGCTCTGATTGGCCATCTTCCTTCCACATGTAAGTCTAGTGACTCGTTGCCCAGTTGCTGCCTCATTTCCTATCCTCGCAGCAGGTAATGCCCGCAGAATCCCGCAACCCCATCTTGGTCATTTTTGGGTTAAATTTGTGGCCCTGTGTGCCACGTTCCCCTTCCCCGCTCCCCTTCCTTGCCTAAGTGTCCCTCCCCACACTCTGATTGGCCATCTCCCCTCCACATGCAAGTCTAGTGACTCGTTGACCCCGCTGCTGCCTCATTTCCTATCCAAAAAGAAGGTTAGACCCGCAGAATCCTGCAACCCCATCCTGGCCCTTTTTGGGTTAAATTTATGACCCCAGGCCCTGTGTGCCACGTTTCCCTTCCCAGCTCGCTTTCCTGGTCTACGTGCCTGCCCCCACACTCTGAGTGGCCATCTTCCCTCCACATGCGAGTCTAGTGACTTATTGCCCCAGCTGCTGGCTCATTTCCCATCCACGCAGCAGGTAAGACCCGCAAAATCCTGTGACCCATTCTTGGTCCTTTTAGGGTTAAATTTGTGCCCCCAGGCCCTGTGTGCCGTGTTCGGCTTCCCCTCTCCCCTTCTTGGTCTAAGTTCCTGCGCTCATGCTCAGATTGGCCATCACCCATCCACATGAGAGTCTAGCGACTTGTTGCCCCCGCTGCTACCTTATTTCCCATCCACGGAGCAGGTAAGGCCCGCAGAATCCCGTGACCCCATCTTGGTCCTTTTTGGGTTACATGTGTGCCCATAGTCCCCCAGTGCCACGTTTGCCTTCCCTGCTCCCCTTTCTGGTCTAAGTGCCCGCCCCCATACTCTGATTGGCCATCTCTCCTCCACATGCGAGTCTAGTGAGTTGTTGTCCCCGCTGCTACCTCATTTCCCTTCCACGCAGCAGGTAATGCCCGCAGAATCCTGTGACCCCATCTTGGTCCTTCTTGGGTTAAATGTGTGCCCACAGGCCCTGTTTGCCAGGTTCCCCTTCCCAGCTTCCCTTCCTGGTCTAAGTGCCCACCCCCACACTCTGATTGGCCATCTCCCCTCCACATGCGAGTCTTGTGACTCGTTGACCCCGCTGCTGTCTCATTTCCGATTCGTGCAGCAGGTAAGGCCTGCAGTATCCTGCAACCCCATACTAGACCTTTTTTGGTTACATTTGTGACCACAGGCCCCATGTGCTGCGTTCCCCTTCCCTGCTCCCCTTCCTGGTCGAAGTGCCCGCTCCCATGCTCTGATTGGCCATCTTCCTTCCACATGTAAGTCTATTGACTCGATGCCCAGCTGCTGCCTCATTTCCTATCCTCGCAGCAGGTAATGCGCGCAGAATCCCGTGACCCCATCTTGGTCATTTTTGGGTTAAATTTGTGGCCCTGTGTGCCACGTTCCCCTTCCCCGCTCCCCTTCCTTGCCTAAGTGTCCCTCCCCACACTCTGATTGGCCATCTCCCCTCCACATGCAAGTCTAGTGACTCGTTGACCCCGCTGCTGCCTCATTTCCTATCCAAAAAGAAGGTTAGACCCGCAGAATCCTGCAACCCCATCCTGGTCCTTTTTGGGTTAAATTTATGACCCCAGGCCCTGTGTGCCACGTTTCCCTTCCCAGCTCGCCTTCCTGGTCTACGTGCCTGCCCCCACACTCTGAGTGGCCATCTTCCCTCCACATGCGAGTCTAGTGACTTGTTGCCCCAGCTGCTGCCTCATTTCCCATCCACGCAGCAGGTAAGACCCGCAAAATCCTGTGGCCCATTCTTGGTCCTTTTAGGGTTAAATTTGTGCCCCCAGGCCCTGTGTGCCGTGTTCGGCTTCACCTCTCCCCTTCTTGGTCTAAGTTCCTGCGCTCATGCTCAGATTGGCCATCACCCATCCACATAAGAGTCTAGCGACTTGTTGCCCCCGCTGCTACCTTATTTCCCATCCACGCAGCAGGTAAGGCCCGCAGAATCCCGTGACCCCATCTTGGTCCTTTTTGGGTTACATGTGTGCTCATAGTCCCCGAGTGCCACGTTTGCCTTCCCCATTCCCCTTTCTGGTCTAAGTGCCCGCCCCCATACTCTGATTGGCCATCTCCCCTCCACATGCGAGTCTAGTGAGTTGTTGTCCCCGCTGCTACCTCATTTCCCTTCCACGCAGCAGGTAATGCCCGCAGAATCCTGTGACCCCATCTTGGTCCTTCTTGGGTTAAATGTGTGCCCACAGGCCCTGTGTGCCAGGTTCCCCTTCCCAGCTTCCCTTCCTGGTCTAAGTGCCCACCCCCACACTCTGATTGGCCATCTCCCTTCCACATGCGAGTCTTGTGACTCGTTGACCCCGCTGCTGTCTCATTTCCGATTCATGCAGCAGGTAAGGCCTGCAGTATCCTGCAACCCCATACTAGACCTTTTTTGGTTACATTTGTGACCACAGGCCCCATGTGCTGCGTTCCCCTTCTCTGCTCCCCTTCCTGGTCGAAGTGCCCGCTCCCATGCTCTGATTGGCCATCTTCCTTCCACATGTAAGTCTACTGACTCAATGCCCAGCTGCTGCCTCATTTCCTATCCTCGCAGCAGGTAATGCCCGCAGAATCCCGCGACCCCATCTTGGTCATTTTTGGGTTAAATTTGTGGCCCTGTGTGCCACGTTCCCCTTCCCCGCTCCCCTTCCTTGCCTAAGTGTCCCTCCCCACACTCTGATTTGCCATCTCCCCTCCACATGCAAGTCTAGTGACTTGTTGACCCCGCTGCTGCCTCATTTCCTATCCACAAAGAAGGTTAGACCCACAGAATCCTGCAACCCCATCCTGGTCCTTTTTGAGTTAAAGTTGTGACCCCAGGCCCTGTGTGGCACGTTTCCCTTCAAAGCTCGCCTTCCTGGTATAAGTGCCTGCCCCAACACTCTGAGTGGCCATCTTCCCTCCACATGCGAGTCTAGTGACTTGTTGCCCCAGCTTCTGCGTCATTTCCCATCCACGCAGCAGGTAAGACCCGCAAAATCCCGCGACCCCATCTTGGTCCTTTTAGGGTTAAATTTGTGCCCCCAGGCCCTGTGTGCCGTGTTCCCCTTCCCCTCTCCCATTCCTGGTCTAAGTTCCTGCGCTCATGCTCAGATTGGCCATCTCTCCTCCACATGCGAGTCTAGTGACTCGTTGCCCCATCTGCTACCTCATTTCCTATCCACGCAGCAGGTAAGGCCCACAGAATACTGTGACACCATCTTGGTCCTTTTTGGCTTAAATGTGTGCCCACAGGGCCTGAGTGCCGTGTTCCCCTTCCCAACTCTCCTTCCTAGTCTAAATGCCCGCCCCCATGCTCCGATTGGCCATCTCCCCTCCACATGCGAGTCTTGTGACTCGTTGACCCCGCTGCTGTCTCATTTCCGATTCATGCAGCAGGTAAGGCCTGCAGTATCCTGCAACCCCATACTAGACCTTTTTTGGTTACATTTGTGACCACAGGCCCCATGTGCTGCGTTCCCCTTCTCTGCTCCCCTTCCTGGTCGAAGTGCCCGCTCCCATGCTCTGATTGGCCATCTTCCTTCCACATGTAAGTCTACTGACTCAATGCCCAGCTGCTGCCTCATTTCCTATCCTCGCAACAGGTAATGCCCGCAGAATCCCGCGACCCCATCTTGGTCATTTTTGGGTTAAATTTGTGGCCCTGTGTGCCACGTTCCCCTTCCCCGCTTCCCTTCCTTGCCTAAGTGTCCCTCTCCACACTCTGATTTGCCATCTCCCCTCCACATGCAAGTCTAGTGACTTGTTGACCCCGCTGCTGCCTCATTTCCTATCCACAAAGAAGGTTAGACCCACAGAATCCTGCAACCCCATCCTGGTCCTTTTTGAGTTAAATTTGTGACCCCAGGCCCTGTGTGGCACGTTTCCCTTCCCAGCTCGCCTTCCTGGTCTAAGTGCCTGCCCCAACACTCTGAGTGGCCATCTTCCCTCCACATGCGAGTCTAGTGACTTGTTGCCCCAGCTTCTGCGTCATTTCCCATCCACGCAGCAGGCAAGACCCGCAAAATCCTGCGACCCCGTCTTGGTCCTTTTAGGGTTAAATTTGTGCCCCCAGGCCCTGTGTGCCGTGTTCCCCTTCCCCTCTCCCATTCCTGGTCTAAGTTCCTGCGCTCATGCTCAGATTGGCCATCTCTCCTCCACATGCGAGTCTAGTGACTCGTTGCCCCATCTGCTACCTCATTTCCTATCCACGCAGCAGGTAAGGCCCACAGAATACTGTGACACCATCTTGGTCCTTTTTGGGTTAAATGTGTGCCCACAGGGCCTGAGTGCCGTGTTCCCCTTCCCAACTCTCCTTCCTAGTCTAAATGCCCGCCCCCATGCTCCGATTGGCCATCTCCCCTCCACATGCGAGTCTAGTGATTCCTTGCCCCAGTTGCTGCCTCATTTCCCATCCACGCAGCAGGTAAGGCCCGCAGAATCCGGTAACCCCGTCTTGGTCCTTTTTGGGTTAAATTTGTGCCCCTGGGCCTTGTGTGCCGTGTTCCCCTTCCCCGCTCTGCTTCCTGTTCTAAGTGCCCACCCCCACACACTGATAGGCCATCTCGCCTCCACATGCGAGTCTAGTGACTCATTGACCCAGCTGCTGCCTCATTTCCCATCCACGCAGCAGGTAAGGCCAGCAGAATCCTGGGGCACCATCTTGGTCCTTTTTGGGTTTAATGTGTGACCCCAGGCCCCGTGTGCCAAGTTCCCCTTCCCAGCTTCCCTTCCTGGTCTAAGTGCCCACCCCCACACTCTTATTGGCCATCTCCCCTCCACATGAGAGTCTAGCGACTTGTTGCCCTCGCTGCTACCTCATTTCCCATCCACGCAGCAGGTAATGCCCGCAGAATCCCGTGACCCCATCTTGGTCCTTTTTGGGTTAAATGTGTGCCCATAGGCCCCACGTGCCACGTTTGCCTTCCCCGCTCCCCTTCCTGGTCTAAGTGCTCGCCCCCACACTCTGATTGGCCATCTCCCCTCCACATGCGACTCTAGTGAGTTGTTGTCCCCGCTGCTACCTCATTTCCCTTCCACGCAGCAGGTAATGCCCGCAGAATCCTGTGACCCCATCTTGGTCCTTTTTGGGTTAAATGTGTGCCCGCATGCCTTATCTGCCAAGTTCCCCTTCCCAGCTTCCCTTCCTGGTCTAAGTGCCCACCCCCACACTCTGATTGGCCATCTCCCCTCCACACGCAAGTCTAGTGATTCCTTGCCCCACCTGCTGCCTCATTTCCAATCCACGCAGCAGGTAAGGCCCGCAGAATCCCGCAACCCAATCTTAGTCCTTTTTGGGTTAAATTTGTGCCCCCAGCCCCTGTATGATGCATTCCCTTTCCCTGCTGCCCTTACTGGTCTAAGTGCCCGCCCCCACACAATGATTGGCCATCTCGCCTCCACATGCGAGTATAGTCACTCATTGAAACAGCTCCTGCCTCATTTCCCATCCACGCAGCAGGTAAGGCCCGCAGAATCCCGTGACCCCCTCTTGGTCATTTTTGGCTTAAATTTGTGGCCCTGTGTGCCACGTTACCCTTCCCCGCTCCCCTTCCTTGCCTAAGTCCCCGCACCCACACTCTGATTTGCCATCTCCCTGCCACATGCAAGTCTAGTGACTCGTTGCCCAGCTGCTTCTTCATTTCCCATCCACACAGCAGGTAAGGCCCGCAGAATCCCGTGACCCCCTCTTTGTCATTTTTGGCTTAAATTTTGGCCCTGTGTGCCACGTTCCCCTTCCCCGCTCCCCTTCCTTGCCTAAGTCCCCGCACCCACACTCTGATTTGCCATCTCCCTGCCACATGCAAGTCTAGTGACTTGTTGACCCCACTGCTGCCTCATTTCCTATCCATGAAGCAGGTAAGACCCGCAGAATCATGCAACCCCATCCTGGTACTTTTTGGGTTACATTTGTGACCCTAGTCCCTGTGTGCCACGTTTCCCTTCCCTGCTCGCCTTCCTGGTCTAAGTGCCTGCCCCCACACTCTGAGTGGCCATCTCCCCTCCACATGCGAGTCTAGTGACTTGTTGCCCCAGTTGCTGCCTAATTTCCCATCCACGCAGCAGGTACGGCCTGCAGAATCCTGCAACCCCATCTTGGTCCTTTTTGGGTTAAATGTGTGCCCACAGGCCCAGTGTGCCGCGTTCGCCTTGTCCGCTCCCCTTCCTGGTCTAAGTGCCCGCCCTCACGCTCTGATTGGGCATCTCCCCTCCACATGTGAGTCTAGTGATTCCTTGTCCAACCTGCTGCCTCATTTCCCATCCACGCAGCAGGTAAGGCCCGCAGAATCATGCAACCCCATCTTGGTCCTTTTTGGGTTAAATTTGTGCCCCCAGGCTCTGTGTGCCGCGTTCCCCTTCTCTGTTCCCCTTCCTGGTGTAAGTGCCCACCCCCACACAATAATTGGCCATCTCACCTCCACATGAGTGTATAGTGACTCATTGACCCAGCTGCTGCCTCATTTCCCATCCACGCAGCAGGTAAGGCCCGCAGAGTCCCGCAACCCAATCTTGATCCTTTTTGGGTTAAATTTGTGCCCACAGGCCCTGTTCGACGCGTTCCCTTTCCCCGCTCCCCTTCCTGCTCTAAGTGCCTGCCCCCACACAATGATTGGCCATCTCGCCTCCACATGTGAGTATAGTGACTCATTGACCCAGCTCCAGCCTCTTTTCCCATCCACAAAGCAGGTAAGGCCGCAGAATCCCGTGACCCCATCTTGGTCCTTTTTGGGTTAAATGTGTGCCCACAGGGCCAGTGTGCTGCGTTCGCCTTGCCCGCTCCCCTTCCTGGTCTAAGTGCCCACCCCCACGCTCTGATTGGCCATCTATCCTACACATGCGAGTCTAGTGTCTCGTTGACCCCGCTGCTGTCTCATTTCCCATTCACGCAGCAGGTAAGGCCCACAGAATCCTGCAACTCGATCCTGGTCCTTTTGTGATTACATTTGTGACCCCAGGCCCAGTGTTCTGCGCTCCCCTTCCCTGCTCCCCTTCCTGGTCTAAGTGCCCGCTCCCATGCTCTGATTGCCCATCTTCCTTCCACATGCAAGTCTAGTGACTCGTTGCCCAGCTGCTTCCTCATTTCCCATCCACACAGCAGGTAAGGCCCGCAGAATCCCGTGACCCCCTCTTGGTCATTTTTGGCTTAAATTTGTGGCCCTGTGTGCCACGTTCCCCTTCCCCGCTCCCCTTCCTTGCCTAAGTGCCCGCACCCACACTCTGATTTGCCATCTCCCTGCCACATGCAAGTCTAGTGACTTGTTGACCCCGCTGCTGCCTCATTTCCTATCCATGAAGCAGATAAGACCCGCAGAATCATGCAACCCCACCCTGGTCCTTTTTGGGTTAAATTTGTGACCCTAGTCCCTGTGTGCCATGTTTCCCTTCCCTGCTCACCTTCCTGGTCTAAGTGCCTGCCCCCACACTCTGAGTGGCCATCTCCCCTCCACATGTGAGTCTAGTGACTTGTTGCCCCAGTTGCTGCCTAATTTCCCATCCACGCAGCAGGTACGGCCTGCAGAATCCTGCAACCCCATCTTGGTCCTTTTTGGGTTACATGTGTGCCCACAGGCCCAGTGTGCCGCGTTCGCCTTGTCCGCTCCCCTTCCTGGTCTAAGTGCCCGCCCTCACGCTCTGATTGGGCATCTCCCCTCCACATGCAAGTCTAGTGACTTGTTGCCCCAGCTGCTACCTCATTTCCCTTCCACGCAGCAGGTAAGTCATGCAGAATCCCGCAACCCCATCTTGGTCCTTTTTGGGTTCAATTTGTGCCCCCGGCCCTGTGTGCCGCATTCACCTTCCCCGCTCCCCTTCCTGGTCAAAGTTCCCACCCCTCAGGCTCTGATTGGCCATCTCCCCTCCACATGCGAGTCTAGTGATTCCTTGCCCCACCTGCTGCCTCATTTCCAATCCACGCAGCAGGTAAGGCCCGCAGAATCCCACAACCCAATCTTAGTCCTTTTTGGGTTCAATTTGTGCCCCCAGGCCCTGTGTGATGCATTCCCTTTCCCCGCTGCCCTTACTGGTCTAAGTGCCCGCCCCCACACAATGATTGGCCATCTCGCCTCCACATGCGAGTATAGTCACTCATTGAAACAGCTCCTGCCTCATTTCCCATCCACGCAGCAGGTAAGGCCCGCAGAATCCTGTGACCCCATCTTGGTCCTTTTTGGGTTAAATTTGTGACCCCAGGCCCTGTGTTTCATGTTCCCCTTCCCCGCCCCCATTCCTGGTCTAAGTGCCTACCCCCACACTCTGATTGGCCATCTCCCTTCCACATGCGAGTCTAGTGACTTGTTGCCCCCTCTGCTGCCTCATTTCTTATCCATGCAGCAGGTAAGGCCCGAAGAATCCCGCAACCTCATCTTGGTCTTTTTTGGGTTAAATGTGTGGGCCTGTGTGCCACGTTCCCCTTCCCCGCTCCCCTTCCTTGCCTAAGTGCCCACCCCCACATTCTGATTGGCCATCTACCCTCCACTTGTGAGTCTAGTGACTCATTGACCCAGCTGCTGACTCATTTCGCACCCTCGCATCAGGTAAGTCCTGCAGAATCATGCAACCCCATCCTGGTCCTTTTTTGGTTACATTTGTGACCCTAGGCCCTGTGTGCTGCGTTCCCCTTCTCTGCTCCCCTTCCTGGTCTAAGTGCCCGCTCTACTGCTCTGATTGGCCATCGTCCTTCCATATGCAAGTCTAGTGACTCGTTGCCCAGCTGCAGCCTCATTTCCCATCCACGCAGCAGGTAAGGCCCGCAGAATCCCACGACCCCATCGTGGTCACTTTGGGTTAAATTTGTGGCCCTGTGTGCCACGTTCCCCTTCCCCGCTCCCCTTCCTTGCCTAAGTGCCCGCCCCCACACTGATTGGCCATCTCCCCTCCAGATGCAAGTCTAGTGACTCGTTGACCCCGCTGTAACCTCATTTCCTATCCATGAAGCAGGTAAGGCCCGCAGAATCATGCAACCCCATCTTGGTCCTTTTTGGGTTCAGTTTGTGCCCCCAGGCCTTGTGTGATGCATTCCCTTTCCCCGCTCCCCTTCCTGGTCTAGGCGCCCGCCCTCACACAATGATTGGCCATCTCGCCTCCACATGCGAGTATACTCACTCATTGAAACAGCTCCTGCCTCATTTCCCATCCATGCAGCAGGTAAGGCCCGCAGAATCCTGTGACCCCATCTTGGTCCTTTTTGGGTTAAATTTGTGATCCCACGTTCCCCTTCTCTGCTCCCTTTCCTGGTTTAAGTGCCATCCTCCACACACTGATTGGCCATCTCCCCTCCACATGCGAGTCTAGTGATTCATTGCCCAGCTGCTGCCTCATTTCCCATCCACGCAGCAGGTAAGGCCCGCAGAATCCCGCAACCCAATCTTGATCCTTTTTGGGTTAAATTTGTGCCAGTAGGCCCTGTGTGACGCGTTCCTTTTTCCCGCTCCCCTTCCTGGTCTAAGTGCCCGCCCCCACACAATGATTGGCCATCTCGCCTCCACATGTGAGTATAGTGACTCATTGACCCAGCTCCTGCCTCATTTCCCACCCACGCAGCAGGTAAGGCAGCAGAATCCTGTGACCCCATCTTGGTCCTTTTTGGGTTAAATGTGTGCCCCCATGGCCCTCTGTGCCGCGTTCCCCTTCTCTGCTCCCCTTCCTGGTCTAAGTGCCCACCCCCACACACTGATTGGCCATCTCGCCTCCTCATGCGAGTCTAGTGACTCATTGTCCCAGCTGCTGCCTCATTTCGCACCCTTGCATCAGGTAAGTCCCGCAGAATCCTGCAAACCCACCTTGGTCCTTTTTGGGTTAAATTTGTGACCTCAGGCCCCATGTGCCACGTTCCCCTTCCCCGCTCCCCTTCCTGGTCTAAGTGCCTACCCCCACGCTCTGATTCGCCATCTCCCCTCCACATGCGAGTCTAGTGACTTGTTGCCCAACCTGTTGCCTCATTTCCCATCCACGCAGCAGGTAAGGCCGGCAGAATCCAGCAACCCAATCTTGGTCCTTTTTGGGTTAAATTTGTGCCCCCAGGCCCTGTGTGACGCATTCCCTTTCCCCGCTCCCCTTCCTGGTCTAAGCGTCCACCCCCACACAATAATTGGCCATCTCGCCTCCACATGAGAGTATAGTGACTCATTGACCCAGCTGCTGCCTCATTTCCCATCCACGCAGCAGGTAAGGCCCACAGAATCCTGCAATCCCACCTTGGTCCTTTTTGGGTTAAATTTGTGACCTCAGGCCCCATGTGCCACGTTCCCCTTCCCCGCTCCCCTTCCTTGTCTAAGTGCCCACCCCCACACACTGATTGACCATCTCCCCTCCACATGCAAGTCTAGTGATTCCTTGCCCAGCTGCTGCCTCATTTCCGATCCACGCAGCAGGTAAGGCCCGCAGAATCCCGCAACCCAATCTTGATCCTTTTTGGGTTAAATTTGTGCCCCCAGGCCCTGTGTGACGCGTTCCCTTTCCCCACTCCCCTTCCGGCTCTAAGTGCCTGCCCCCACACAATGATTGGCCATCTCGCCTCCACATGCGAATATAGTGACTCATTGACCCAGCTCCTGCCTCATTTCCCATCCACGCAGCAGGAAAGGCTGCAGAATCCTGTGACCCCATCTTGGTCCTTTTTGGGTTACATTTGTGGCCCTGTGTGCCACGTTCCCCTTCCCAGCTCACCTTCCTTTCCTAAGTGCCCGACCCCACACTCTGATTTGCCATCTCCCCTCCACATGCAAGTGTGGTGACTCGTTGACCCCGCTGCTGCCTCATTTCCTATCCATGAAGGAGGTAAGACCCGCAGAATCATGCGACCCCATCCTGGTCCTTTTTGGGTTAAATTTGTGACCCTAGGCCCTGTGTGCCACGTTTCCCTTCCCTGCTCGCCTTCCTGGTCTAAAGGCCTGCCCCCACACTCTGAGTGGCCATCTCCCCTCCACATGCGAGTCTAGTGACTTGTTGCCCCAGCTGCTGCCTCATTTCCCATCCACGCAGCAGGTACGGCCTGCAGAATCCTGCAACCCCATCTTTGTCCTTTTTGGGTTAAATGTGTGCCCACAGGCCCAATGTGCTGCGTTCGACTTGCCCGCTCCCCTTCCTGGTCTAAGTGCCCACCCCCATGCTTTGATTGGCCTTCTCCCCTCAACTTGCGAGTCTAGTGACTCCTTGCCCCAGCTGCTGCCTCATTTCCCATCCACGCAGCAGGTAAGGACTGCAGAATCCCGCGACCCCTTCTTGGTCCTTTTTGGTTTAAATTTGTGCCCATAGGCCCCGCGTGCCGCGTTTGCCTTCCCCGCTCCCCTTCCTGGTCTAAGTGCCCACCCTCACGCTCTGATTGGGCATCTCCCCTCCACATGCAAGTCTAGTGACTTGTTGCCCAAGCTACTACTTCATTTCCCCTCCACGCAGCAGGTAAGTCACGAAGAATCCTGCGACCCCATCTTGGTCTATTTTGGGTTCAATTTGTGCCCCCCAGCACTGTGTGCCGCATTTCCCCACTCCCCTTCCTGGTCTAAGTTCCCCCCTCTCACGCTCTGATTGGCCATCTCCCCTCCACATGTGAGTCTAGTGATTCCTTGCCCAATATGTTGCCTCATTTCCCATCCACGCAGCAGGTAAGGCCCACAGAATCATGCAACCCCATCTTGGTCCTTTTTGGGTTAAATTTGTGCCCCCAGGGCGCGTGTGCCGTATTCCCCTTCTCTGCTCCCCTTCTGGTGTAAGTGCCCACCCCCACACACTGATTGACCATCTTCCCTCCACATGCAAGTCTAGTGATTCCTTGCCCAGCTGCTGCCTCATTTCCGATCCACGCAGCAGGTAAGGCCAGCAGAATCCCGCAACCCAATCTTAATACTTTTCGGGTTAAATTTGTGCCCCCAGGCCCTGTGTGATGCGTTACCTTTCCCCACTCCCCTTCCTGCTCTAAGTGCCTGCCCCCACACAATGATTGGCCATCACGCCTCTGCATGTGAGTATTGTGACTCATTGACCCAGCTCCTGCCTCATTTCCCATCCACGCAGCAGGAAAGGCCGCAGAATCCTGTGACCACATCTTGGTCCTTTTTGGGTTAAATTTGTGCATCCAGGCCCTGTGTGCCGCGTTCCCCTTCTCTGCTCCCCTTCCTGGTCTAAGTGCCCACACACTGATTTGCCATCTCACCTTCTCATGCAATTCTAGTGACTCTTTGACTTAGCTGCTGCCTCATTTCGCACCATCGCATCAGGTAAGTCCCGCAGAATCCTGCGAACCCATCTTGGTCCTTTTTGGGTTAAATTTGTGACCTCAGGCCCCGTGTGCCACGTTTCCCTTCCTCTCTCCCCTTCCTGGTCTAAGTGCCTACCCCCACGATCTGATTGGCCATCTCCCCTCCACATGCGAGTCTAGTGACTTGTTGCCCCCTCTGCTGCCTCATTTCTTATCCACACAGCAGGTAAGGCCCGCAGAATCCCGCAACCCTATCTTGGTCCTTTTTGGGTTAAATCTGTGGCCCTGTGTGCCACGTTCCCCTTCCCCGCTCCCCTTCCTTGCCTAAGTGCCCGCCCCAACACTCTTATTGGCCATCTCCCCTCCACATGCGAGTCTAGTGACTCGTTGACCCCGCTGCTGTCTCATTTCCAATTCATGCAGCAGGTAAGGCCCGCAGAATCCTGCAACCACATACTGGTCCTTTTTTGGTTACATTTGTGACCCCAGGCCCCGTGTGCTGCGTTACCCTTCCCTGCTCCCCTTCCTGGTCGAAGTGCCCGCTCCCAAGCTCTGCTTGGCCATCTTCCTTCCACATGTAAGTCTAGTGACTCGTTGCCCAGCTGCTGCCTCATTTCCTATCCACGCAGCAGGTAATGCCCGCAGAATCCCGCGACCCCATCTTGGTCATTTTTGGGTTAAATTTGTGGCCCTGTGTGCCATGTTCCCCCATCCCTGCTCCCCTTCCTTGCCTATGTATCCCTCCCCACACTCTGATTGGCCATCTCCCCTCAACATGCAAGTCCAGTGACTCGTTGACCCCGCTGCTGCCTCATTTCCTATCCACTAAGAACGTAAGACCCGCAGAATCCTGCTACCCCATCCTGGTCCTTTTTGGGTTAAATTTGTGACCCCAGGCCCTGTGCGCCACATTTCCCTTCCCAGCTCGTCTTCCTGGTCTAAGTGCCTGCCCCCACACTCTGAGTGGCCATCTCCCCTCCACATGCGAGTCTAGTGACTTGTTGCCCCAGCTGCTGCCTCATTTCCCATCCACGCAGCAGGTAAGACCCACAAAATCCTGCGACCCCATCTTGGTCCTTTTAGGGTTAAATTTGTGCCCCCAGGCTCTCTGTGCTACGTTCCCTTTCCCTGCTACCCTTCCTGGTCTAAGTGCCCACCCCCACGCTCTGATTGGCCATCTTCCCTCCACAGGCGAGTCTAGTGACTCATTGAACCAGCTGCTGCCTCATTTCCCATCCATGCAGCAGGTAAGGCCCGAAGAATCCCACAACCCCATCTTGGTCCTTTTTGGGTTAAATTTGTGCCCCCAGGCCCTGTGTGCCATGTTCCCCTTCCCCTCTCCCCTTCCTGGTCTAAGTTCCTGCGCTCATGCTCAGATTGGCCATCTCCCCTCCACATGCAAGTCTAGTGCCTCTTTGCCCCAGCTGCTACCTCATTTCCCATCCACGCAGCAGGTAAGGCCCACAGAATCCTGTGATCCCATCTTGGTCCTTTTTGGGTTAAATGTGTGCCCACAGGCTCGCATGCCGCGTTCGGCTTCCCCGCTCCCCTTTCTGGTCTAAGTGCCCGCCCCCAGGCTCTGATTGGCCATCTCCCCTCCACAAGTGAATCTAGGGACTTGGTGCCCCAGCTGCTACTTCATTTCCCATCCATGCAGCAAGTAAGGCCCGCAGAATCCCGCGACCCCATCTTGGTCCTTTTTGGGGTCAATTTGTGCCCCCAGGCTCTGTTTGCCGCCTTCAACTTCCCCGCTCCCCTTCCTGGTCTAAGTTTCCACCCCCCATGCTCTGATTGGACATCTCCCCTCCATATGTAAGTCTAGTGACTTGTTGTCCCCGCTGCTGCCTCATTTCCCATCCACGCAGCAGATAAGGCCGAAGAATTCTTCAACACTATCTTGGTCCTTTTTGTGTTAAATTTGAGCCCCCAGGGCCCGTGTGCCACGTTCCCCTTCCTAACTCTCCTTCCTGGTCTAAGTGCCCGCCCTCATGCTCTGATTGGCCATCTCCCCTCCACATGCAAATCTAGTGATTCCTTGCCCCATTTGCTGCCTCATTTCCCATCCACGCAGCAGGTAAGGCCTGCAGAATCCCATAACCCCATCTTGGTCCTTTTTGGGTTAAATTTGTGCTACCAGGCCCTGTGTGCCATGTTCCCCTTCCCCGCTCTCCTTCCTGGTCTAAGTGCCCGCCCCCACACACTGATAGGCCATCTCAACTCCACATGCGAGTCTAGTGACTCATTGACCCAGCTGCTGCCTCATTTCCCATCCACGCAGCAGGTAAGACCAGCGGAATTCAAGGGCACCATCTTGGTCCTTTTTGGGTTTAATTTGTGACCCCAGGCCCCGTGTGCCAAGTTCCCCTTCCAAGCTTCCCTTCCTGGTCTGAGTGCCCGCCCCCACCCTCTGATTGGGCATCTCCCCTCCACATGCGAGTCTAGTGACTTGTTGCCCCAGCTGCTGACTCAGTTCCCATCTTCACAGCAGGTAAGGCACGCAGAATCCTGCGACCCCATCTTGGTCCTTTTTGGGTTCAATTTGTGCCCCCAGGCACTGTGTGCCACGTTCACCTTCCCCGCTCCTCTTCCTGGTCTAAGTTCCCACCCCCATGCTCTGATTGGCCATCTCCCCTCCACACGCGAGGCTAGTGATTCATTGCCCCACCTGCTGCCTCATTTCCCATCCACGCAGCAGGTAAGGCCTGCAGAATCCCGCAACCCAATCTTGGTCCTTTTTGGGTTAAATTTGTGCCCCCAGGCCCTGTGTGACGCGTTCCCTTTCCCCGCTCCCCTTCCTGTTCTAAGCGTCCGCCGCCACACAATAATTGGCCATCTCACCTCCACATGAGAGTATAGTGACTCATTGACCCAGCTGCTGCCTCATTTCCCATCCACGCAGCAGGTAAGGCCCGCAGAATCATGCAACCCCATCTTGGTCCTTTTTGGGTTAAGTTTGTGTCCCCAGGCCCTGTGTGATGCGTTCCCTTTCCCCGCTCCCCTTCCTGGTCTAAGTGTCCGCCCACACACAATGGTTGGCCATCTCGCCTCCACATGCGAGTATAGTGACTCATTGAAAAAGCTCCTGCCTCATTTCCCACCCATGCAGCAGGTAAGGCCCGCAGAATCCTGTGACCCCATCTTGGTCCTTTTTGGGTTACATTTGTGCCCTCAGGCCCTGGGTGTCGCTTCCCCCTTTTCTACTCCCTTCATGGTCTAAGTGCCCAGCCCCACACACTGATTGGCCATCTCGCCTCCTCATGCGAGTCTAGTGACTCATTGACCCAGCTGCTGACTCATTTCGCACCCTCACATCAGGTAAGGCCCGCAGAATCCTGCGACCCCATCTTGATCCTTTTTGGGTTAAATTTGTGACCCCAGGCCCCGTGTGCCACTTTCCCCTTCCCCACCCCCATTCCTGGTCTAAGTGCCTACCCCCACACTCTGATTGGCCATCTCCCTTCCACATGCGAGTCTAGTGACTTGTTGCCCCCTCTGCTGCCTCATTTCTTATCCATGCAGCAGGTAAGGCCCGCAGAATCCCGCAACCTCATCTTGTTTTTTTTTGGGTTAAATGTGTGGGCCTGTGTGCCATGTTCCCCTTCCCCGCTCCCCTTCCTTGCCTAAGTGCCCACCCCCACATTCTGATTGGCCATCTACCCTCCACTTGTGAGTCTAGTGACTCATTGACCCAGCTGCTGACTCATTTCACACCCTTGCATCAGGTAAGTCCCGCAGAATCATGCAACCCCATCCTGGTCCTTTTTTGGTTACATTTCTGACCCTAGGCCCTGTGTGCTGTGTTCCCCTTCCCTGCTCCCCTTCCTGGACTAAGTGCCCGCTCTACTGCTCTGATTGGCCATCGTCCTTCCACATGCAAGTCTAGTGACTCGTTGCCCAGCTGCAGCCTCATTTCCCATCCACGCAGCAGGTAAGGCCTGCAGAATCCCACGACCCCATCTTGGTCATTTTTGGTTTAATTTGTGGCCCTGTGTGCCACGTTCCCCTTCCCCGCTCCCCTTCCTTGCCTAAGTGCCCGCCCCCACACTGATTGGCCATCTCCCCTCCAGATGCAAGTCTAGTGACTCGTTGACCCTGCTGTTACCTCATTTCCTATCCATGAAGCAGGTAAGACCCGCAGAATCATGCAAACCCATCGTGGTCCTTTTTGGGTTAAATTTGTGACCCTAGGCCCTGTGTGCCACGTTTCCCTTCCCTGCTCGCCTTCCTGGTCTAAATGCCTGCCCCCACACTCTGAGTGGCCATCTCCCCTCCACATGCAAGTCTAGTGACTTGTTGCCCCAGCTGCTGCCTCATTTTCCATCCACGCAGCAGGTACGGCCTGCAGAATCCTGCAACCCCATCTTGGTCCTTTTTGGGTTAAATGTGTGCCCACAGGCCCAGTGTGCCGCGTTCGCCTTGCCCGCTCCCCTTCCTGGTCTAAGTGCCCACCCCCATGCTTTGATTGGCCTTCTCCCCTCAAAATGCAAGTCTAGTGACTCCTTGCCCCAGCTGCTGCCTAATTTCCCATCCACGCAGCAGGTAAGGCCCGCAGAATTCCGTGACCCCTTCTTGGTCCTTTTTGGGTTAAATGTCTGCCCATAGGCCCCGCATGCTACATTTGCCTTCCCCGCTCTCCTTCCTGGTCTAAGTGCCCGCCCCCAGACTCTGATTGGACATCTCCCCTCCACATGCAAGTCTAGTGAGTTGTTGTTCCCGCTGCTACCTCATTTCCCTTCCAAGCAGCAGTTAAGGCCCGCAGAATCCCATGACCCCATCTTGGTCCTTTTTGGATTAAATGTGTGCCCAGAGGCCCCGGGTGCCACATTTGCCTTCCCCGCTCCCCTTCCTGGTCTAAGTGCCCACGCCCATGCTCTGATTGGGCATCTCCCCTCCACATGCAAGTCTAGTGACTTGTTGACCAAGCTGCTGCCTCAGTTCCCATCTTCACAGCAGGTAAGGCACGCAGAATCCCGCGACCCCATCTTGGTCCTTTTTGGGTTCAATTTGTGCCTCCAGGTACTGTGTGCCACGTTCACCTTCCCCGCTCCCGTTCCTGGTCTAAGTTCCCACCCCCACGCTCTGATTGGCCATCTCCCCTCCACATGCGAGTCTAGTGATTCCTTTCACCACCTGCTGCCTCATTTCCCATCCACGCAGCAGGTAAGGCCCGATGAATCCCGCAACCCAATCTTGTTCCTTTTTGGGTTAAATTTGAGCCCCCAGGCCCTGTGTGACGTCTTCCCTTTCCCCGCTCCCCTTCCTGGTCTAAGCATCCGCCCCCACACAATAATTGGCCATCTCGACTCCACATGAGAGTATAGTGACTCATTGACCCAGCTGCTGCCTCATTTCCCATCCATGCAGCAGGTAAGGGCCGCAGAATCATGCAACCCCATCTTGGTCCTTTTTGGGTTCAGTTTGTGCCCCCAGGCCTTGTGTGATGCATTCCCTTTCCCCGCTCCCCTTCCTGGTCTAGGCACCCACCCCCACACAATGATTGGCCATCTCGCCTCCACATGCGAGTATAGTGACTCATTGAAACAGCTCCTGCCTCATTTCCCATCCATGCAGCAGGTAAGGCCCGCAGAATCCTGTGACCCCATCTTGGTCCTTTTTGGGTTAAATTTGTGATCCCAGGCCCTGTGTGCCACGTTCCCCTTCTCTGCTCCCCTTCCTGGTCTAAGTGCCATCCTCCACACACTGATTGGCCATCTCCCCTCCACATGCGAGTCTAGTGATTCCTTGCCCAGCTGCTGCCTCATTTCCCATCCACGCAGCAGGTAAGGCCCCCAGAATCCCGCAACCCAATCTTGATCCTTTTTGGGTTAAATTTGTGCCCCCAGGCCCTGTGTGACGCGTTCCTTTTTCCCGCTCCCCTTCCTGGTCTAAGTGCCCGCCCCCACACAATGATTGGCCATCTCGCCTCCACATGTGAGTATAGTGACTCATTGACCCAGCTCCTGCCTCATTTCCCATCCACGCAGCAGGTAAGGCCGCAGAATCCTGTGACCCCATCTTGGTCCTTTTTGGGTTAAATGTGTGCCCCCATTGCCCTCTGTGCCACGTTCCCCTTCTCTGCTCCCCTTCCTGGTCTAAGTGCCCACCCCCACACACTGATTGGCCATCTCGCCTCCTCATGCGAGTCTAGTGACTCATTGTCCCAGCTGCTGCCTCATTTCACACCATTGCATCAGGTAAGTCCCGCAGAATCCAGCAAACCCACCTTGGTCCTTTTTGGGTTAAATTTGTGACCTCAGGCCCCATGTGCCACGTGCCCCTTCCCCGCTCCCCTTCCTGGTCTAAGTGCCTACCCCCACGCTCTGATTGGCCATCTCCCCTCCACATGCGAGTCTAGTGACTTGTTGCCCCCTCTGCTGCTTCATTTCTTATCCACACAGCAGGTAAGGCCAGCATAATTCAGCAACCCCATCTTGGTCCTTTTTGGGTTAAATCTGTTGCCCTGTGTGCCACGTTCCCCTTCCCGGCTCCCCTTCCTTGCCTAAGTGCCTGCCCCCACACTCTGATTGGCTATCTCCCCTCCACATTGGAGTCTAGTGACTCATTGACCCTGCTGCTGTCTCATTTCCCATTCACGCAGCAGGTAAGGCCTGCAGAATCCTGCAACCTCATCCTGGTCCTTTTTTGGTTACTTTTGTGACCCCAGGCCCCGTGTGCCACGTTCCCCTTCCCTGCTCCCCTTCCTGGTCTAAGTGCCCGCTCCCATGCTCTGATTGGCCATCTTCCTTCCACATGCAAGTCTAGTGACTTGTTGCCCAGCTGCTGCCTCATTTCCTATCCAAGCAGCAGGTAATGCCCGCAGAATCCCACAACCCCAT
Source organism: Ambystoma mexicanum (assembly GCF_040938575.1). Taxonomy (NCBI): domain Eukaryota; kingdom Metazoa; phylum Chordata; class Amphibia; order Caudata; family Ambystomatidae; genus Ambystoma; species Ambystoma mexicanum. The sequence continues at coordinate 542,605,890 of NC_090937.1, forward strand.
CTTTGTCATTTTTGGGTTAAATTTGTGGCCCTGTGTGCCACGTTCCCCTTCCCCGCTCCCCTTCCTTGCCTAAGTGTTCCTACCCACACTCTGATTGGCCATCTCCCCTCCACATGCAAGTCTAGTGACTCGTTGACCCTGCTGCTGCTTCATTTCCTATCCACAAAGCAGACAAGACCCGCAGAATCCTGCAACCCCATCCTGGTCCTTTTTCGGCTAAGGGCCCCGAGGCAAAGGGCAGCTCCAAGATGTGTCTGCCGGTGTCAGCAGGGGAAGCCAGTGAAGCCAGCAGCTAACAGACACCCGCAAAAACTTTAGGTGTGGCATGGGTGGGGTGTGGAGCGATTGCTCTACTTCAGAAAGCCCCCAGCACTCTACCTTACCTTTCCAAACATATACTGCCAAAACCTACACAGGGCCTATTTAGAAACATATGTGACTATCAGCCTGATTCTATTCATGACAGGATTGCAAATGTTGCCTTTCACAGCATAATAACATACCTGTTAATCTTAACAAATGCCACACCTAGTGAGAATTGTATACTCTAGCATGTGCCACACATAGATGAAACTATGAATGTCACCATACGTCACAGTTAGATGAAACTACGACCTTTAACCTGTGCTACACTTAGTTGAATCATGACCTTTAGCCTGAGCCGCTCTTAGATAGAAATTTGAAGGATAGCATTGCCACCCAGGATGGAATTGTGAACCTCGTCCTGCCCACACCTGGACAGATTCATGAACTTAGCCTGTGCCACAGTTGGATGGGATTGTGAATGTTGGCAATGCCAGACTTGGTTGGAGCTGTGGATGCTGGCCTGTGCCGGACCCAGATAGGATTGTGAGTATCAGCAATGCCACACCTGGTTAGAATTGTGAATATTAGCCTATGCCAGACCCAGGCAGGATTCTGAAATGCTAGCCTTTGTTTAGAATTGTGAATATTAGCACATGCCAGTGCCAGACAGGATTGTGAAATACTAGCAATTCTGCACTGGGTTAGAATTTGAATGTTAGCCTATGCCAGACCCAGACAGGATTCTGAAATGCTACCATTTGGTTAGAATTGTGATTATTAGCATATGCTAGTCCCAGATAGGATTATGAAATACTAGCAATGCAGACCTTGGTTAGAGTTGTGAATATTAACCCATGCCACACAAGATTGTGAAATGCTAGCAATGCCATACTTGGTTAGAACTGCGAACACTAGCCTATTCCAGGCCCAGACACGCTGTGTCTCACTTAGACATTCCCATCTTTCACTTGGCCATACCCATATCTCACTTGGACATTCACATCCCTCACTTAGACATTCCCATCTCTCATATGGACATTTCCACCCCTCACGTGGACATTCCCTTCTCTCATTTAGACTTTCCCATCTCTCACTTGGCCATACCCATATCTCACTTGGACATTCACATCTCTCACTTGGACATTCCTATCTCTCACATAGCCATTCCCGTCTCTCACTTGGCCAAACCCATTTCTCACATGGACATTCCCATATCTCACTTGGCATACCCATATCTCACTTGGGCATTCCCATCTCTCCCATCTGGCCATATCCTGGATATTGAGTGTGCCCTAAAAGTTTCACTGTGTTAAATTCTACATCTTGATACTATGGTCAAGTGAAATTGATTATGCCTAAAATGTTCACTGTGTTATATTCTGCTTATAGATATCATGGTCAAGCGCTATTGATTGTGCACCTAAAAGTTTACTGTGTAGATCTCCACCTCTAGACAGTGTGGCCAAACAACATTGAGCATTCTCCAAATGTTTCACTGGGTTGAATCCTGCATCTAGATATTATGGTCAAGCACTACTGAGTGTGTCCTAAAGCTTCTCTGTGTTGCATTCTGCATCTTAAAACCGTATCACCCCTAGATAGTATGGCAAAGCGACTATGAATTTGCATTAAAAGTCTGTATCTCTCTGCACCTGTTCCCTGTGTTGCTGCCATATATCTGTATCCCCCTTTAAAATGCTACATGCCTGTATACCTGCACCTGTTCCCTGTTTTGCTGCCATATATCTGTATCCCCCTTTATATGCTACATACCGATATGTCTGTATCCCCATTTATACATGTATCGACCCCTGTCTCTATATATCCGTATGTCGCCGTGTACGTCCCCACCATCCTGCTCACGTGCCTGGTCTCAGGCGCTTTACAGTTAACCACCTTATCACATCACTACATATACTCTCTACTATACATCATCATTCAACTAGAACACAGCTAAACCCCTGATAATTCGGCCTAGCTGTTCACATACGAATACGACCCCGTGATCACCTCATCACCCTAATAAAGCGCAGCTAGCTGAGCACATTCCAGCCTAGCTGCTCACATAGGCATTCCTCAGGCCTAACACAGCCAGAACCCAGTCTGGGTGTCCACCCACCAGACTGCACACATCCAACTGATATCCTCAGCACCCCACCTATCGCTAAAAAGCAGCTATCATCCGACAACCACACCAGCTGCACACATATCCGGTGCACCCACGCACCTTACAACACTATCTCTCTCTACTGACCTGAACTTCGGGTCCCGAGGGCGTTCAACCTACCAGCACTTTGAGGTCATACCAATGATATATAAGGCGCTATATAAATGGCAAGTAACATAACATAACATAACAAAGCCGAACGCCAAGCCCACGGGCCATGCTCAAAGGCCATAGATAGTGGCCCCTTAATGTGTTAAAATATATAGTGGGCATGGGAGAAGGCTGTGACCGCCTGTTATGGCTGAAGGCCCTGGCTAGTTCTCTGAAAGTGTTGTGAAATAAACAGTGGGTACGGCCGAAGGCCATGGCCACTGGCCATAGCTGAAGGCCATAGCTAGGGGTCTGTAAGTGTTTCTGGAGGCCATGACTACTACTTCTTAATGTGTTGTAATGTACAAAGAGAGATGGTTGAAGGGCATGGCCACTGGCCGTGACTGAAGGCATAGCTAGTGGCTGGTTAGTTTATTGAAATATACACTTGACACGGGTGAAGGCCGAGGCCACTGGCCATGGATGAAGGCCATGGCTAGTGGCCCCTTAATGCGCTAAAATGTACAGTGGGCATGGCAAAAGGCCATTACTAGTGTCTGGTTACAGTTGTAAAATATACAGTGGAGACATCTGAATAAGCTGTGGTCAATGGTCATGGCCAAAGGCCATGGCTAGTGACACGGCAAGGTGTTAAACTATAAAGTGGGCACAGCCAAAGGCCATGGGAGCTGGCCATACCCTGGTAGTGTTGTAATCTAATCAGAAATCCAATTTGTGGTGTAATAGATGTTGTAATTAGTGATGTCACCAGTGATGGTGAGGTTGGAGAAATGGTGAGGGGGAGAAAATGAGATACAGAGGACGCAGAATGGGATGTGTCTCTAAATGGAGGGTGTTAAAGTTGCATGCAATTGTGATACTACTGTGAAAGGGATGTCCCCATATAGCCCACCACACATGTCTACAGTTCATAACCCATACGAGCAGAAAAAGTGACTTGCCTAGAAATAAGCAGTTAGTATGGATTGCAAAGACACTGCCCAATCGTATATACAATGCGCAATATATGTCTTTCTAAGGCCATAATGTTAATGAGTAAGCTGACTTGCCTGACGCTTTTTCACTGGTTTTCAGTGGCTCCCTTCCATCTTGCTGTGAAGTATTTTGCTATCACTTTTAGCCAAGCCTTATCCAGACTTAAAAGGACAAGCATTTTCAGTTGCGTGGGCATGTGGCTGATGAGAGCCCCTGCTTTGTAACCAAAAGTTCTGTTCAATCAGAGTGTTGCAAAAAGAAAACATCCTGCAGATGCCTAGATTCATGTCACATGGCGTTAGATTTAGTGTTTAATGGAGCAAAGCTGCCACAGGAAATTGATACTTTACATGATGGATTATCAAAAGTGGAATTACTCCTAAAATTGCTATTACCAGTATTCACCGACAACCACTTCTGCCTATATTACATATCAGAGGGCAAATCTAATTTTCACAGCCTGAGGATGTACTGACATTTGCCATGAATGCTGTAATCACTGTGTGGTTTACGAGAGTTGAGCAATCCCCACTGGTGCAAAAAGCCGTTACTACTAACACAGCATAATACTTATTTCTGCCACCCACACAACATAAAGTGCTGTTATCACCACAACCACCAGGGGCTTGATTAACACTGGTGTCAATATCCGTAGATTTTATTTTTGTTAATAATATGACTAAAATTAGAAAACTGCTAAGTTTACATCTAGAAGGATTACTACAATCATAGTTCTTGCTACAACTCACAAGATGACTACACAGCATCACCTCTGCTCTTGTTACAAAAAAAAGTGATGACTTCTATGAAAGGGAATTCTGATTAGTTCTCCCCTGAAAGCAATCATAAACCACTTCTTACACTAAAGATCTTGCTGCACTATCGTGCAGGAGGAGAAACGCCTAAAACAAAGTTCCATATTCTAGCAATGTTTAGTTTCCTTTTTGAGATGACTAGTGATTAAAGATAAGGGGCATCATTACGACCCAGGCGGTAGGGGGTTAATGGCGTCAGTAGAGCTGCCGGTGCGATTAACCCCCTACCACCTCATTACGAGGTCTGCTTGTGGGACCCACTAAGGACGCTTTGTAAAACCAGGCTTCCTTAGCGGGTCCCGCGAGCAGACCAGATGCTAACAACGGGCCTGTCATTAACGGGCCCATTGTTAGCATCCTCCCCATTCCCATTGAGCCCTATGGGGGCTCAAATGGGAATGGGGATGTACAGGATCCAGGTTTCTTGAACGGGGAAATACTGGGCCCTCCAAGGTCAGAATGGCCCGGTATTTTCCCATTCAGGGAACCCGGACCCGGTATCCGGTACCCGGTATGGGGGTTTTAGCGGCATGGCTACCTCCATACTCTGAATGAGGCCCAAGGTCCTCAACAGATGGAGTGATGAAATTAATTCCTTTTAGTGCTGAGGGGATCAGGAAATACTGATAAACGGCAGGATCGGAAAAGTCTAAGGAGGCATTTATTAGCTTAATAGCACCTCAGTGCAGCCACCCAGCCAACCAGGAAGCTCAGAACAGGGTCTTTATCCCATCTTAAGGCCCCCATACTTAGCTTTCACAGAAGCTGGAGGCCACCTTCTTTCCCACTTGGACAGAAGGTAAGACTGCCTGTACTACTTCAGGCCCCCCACAATTTCCACATCCCTCGATCATCCCCACACCCTCCCTGCTTACCAGGAGCTTCCTTGTCCCACACCGGTGCCAGGAACACAACGTGGCTCATGTTCAATTGAGGTATAACATCAATGGAAGGTGTAAAAACCTTGTGTAAGGCTTTTAAGGCAGCTCTTCCTCTGCCATACAAATGCTCAAGCATTTGCGCAGTCATGAATTTTCATGCCGGCGCACATGCTGGAAATCCCTATGGTGTCCACAGCTTTACGCACCAGCATAAAGCCGGCAGACCCCATAGGCATTTATTGGACATGCTCCCTGCCATGCGGGCATGGCAGGAATTGTGTACAATTAAAATGAAACCCTCCCCGACATGTTTGCATTTTGGGGAGGGTTTCATTTCAATTGGGAACACTGCATCCCATGTGCAGATGGCAAGCAGTGTTCACAATGAAAAGTCGACGCTGCCTGGCATGACACCATGCCAGGCAGAGTTTACTCACTTTGCACTGCGGAGTGCAAATGTGAAGGGCAAAAAGTGGCATAAATGCTTGTTGGCCACCTTTTGCCCTTTACATGTGCACCACACAGTGCAAATAATGGAAATTTGGCAGCGGTGACCTGGCTGTGCCTAAATCAAACGTACACGATCCCTGCCATCAAAATACGTTAAGGAGCAACAAGAGGTCCTCAGTGTTCCCAGTGCTTTGCTATCGCGTTAATGGCCACCATTGAAAAAGCGAAGGGGCAATATGCAGTTCCGCCATCCCTTATCCATGGCAGCCATCTGAATTGTAGTTTGTTTGTTTTTAAGTTAAAAAACGGCAAACACACCATTTCTCAACTTAAAAAACCTTTTTTTAAAACTATGATCATTTCCGGTTAAACATGCCGTGATGCTAATGTCAATAAACCGCTCTGGGCGGGGGCATTGCTGGGTCTTGCTATTTGTAAAGTTCAATATTATACAAAGAGAATACTTATGTTATGTAGAATGCGCAACATTTTGCAATTTTAAGTCAAATACATCGACCACATTCTATTTGTTAAGAATGCGCTGATGGCCTTGTTTTCCAGACTCTGCATGTGAACTCAGTGAATAGCCGATTCGAGTATTTAAGAATATACAACATATCAATGCTGTTTGACTGTACGTGCACGGTTTGTTTCTGAGTTTGTTTGCGTGAAAAAAAATAAACAATAAAATAAACAGTCTAGCTTAAAAACATGTCTGACTGACCCTCGTTATGAAAGGAAAATTCCTAGGCACCCAACAAGGGAAAATAGTTTGCAATAAGTTTAGCAATGTTACGGACTTCTGTAAACTGCTTCTAAGAAGGAGATAGAGTACATACTTTCACCTGTTTCCACAGACAATCAGGACGTAAAATAACACTAAATGAGAACGCCTTTGGACTAATATTATTCACACATACTGGGGGGAAAAGAACGTTGCGACCAGTAGTACTTCCGTTCAACACTAACTCGTGTATGTATTGTTTCCAGAATAATACACAGAACACACTGATTTTGGACAAACGTCCACACCTAAAATATTCTTCCCGCTGGGTGATTAATTTAGAAAAAAGACATCCCTTAAAAACGCTTTGATAAATTCCGTCGAAAGCATTGATAAAGCGTTAAGTATACCATTTAGGGTGGAATAAAAACGTCCCCTCAGCAAATTCTCTGGCACCATTTCTAGGAGTGATTCAATCATTGTTCATCTCTGATAGGAGTTGCCTCTTTACTGGCAAGATGAAGGCCTCTGGTGCAGCCGTGCAGGTAATCCGGCATCTTGGGTGTGCCCGCATGCTCCTTTCCAATTATCAAGCTTGATGAATCGAGGCCTTCATTCTCCTGAAATCTTGAATAGTCTTTTAAATTTCCCAGGGGGAAATATTCTCCCGGATTGCAACAACAAAGTAATAGAAAATATGGATCAGGTGCTCGGAATTCATCAGTTATTGACTGGCGCCGGTTGCCAGTGAATTGGCCAGTGCTCCTTTGAGCCGGCCCAGGTTCTTTTCTATAGAGAGCATGCCTTAGATTTAACCCATGAAGCGTGACAGCAGTAAGTGGAAATGTCATTACTACTGCAAAATGGTCAGAATGTTTGGCAATTCAGCCAAAATAAGCCTGCTACAAAATTTGATACCGAAAGGCGTTATTGGTTGTGGATAGCGTGATGCGCAAGTGAAGACGGCTGTGCATTTAAAGACAACATTGAGACCAATAAATTAAGAATATCGCTTGCTTTTTAAATCACCTATGTACTCCAGGTAGAGAAAGCAGAGAAGGACTCCTGATGAACAATATGCATGAACGGTTATATTCAACAATCCTGTTTGTACCTATACTTTCTCTAGTGGTTAACCAATTAGTCTGTGCATGGCTGACAAGCCGATAATGAACTCTTAATGCAACTGTACAAAACATCAAAGGCAAATGTGCTCACAATGTGGCTGTTTGTGGAAGCACATGCCCGAGCATAGGTATTTTAGCCAATGACATCATGAGGTTCCGTTGCATTTGTTGTTAGTATTGAAACAAAACTGATAATGTATGAATTACAAAGGGATTGTTTAGTTTCAATACCTTGACTCAAATTAGATTCAGATTTTCAAAAACTGCATTGCATGTGAAAGCAGCAATGGTTTTATTGTGTTAAACACCGCTTTCAGAAAAGGATCAGACACTGCAATAAGCGCTGATGTTATATGCTCTTGATGACTGAAAGGCTATTGTTGTTCATCTAAAATGTGGTCTGTTATGATAGATTTCTGAGGCATATACTGCATAACAAAGACCTACTGTGGGAGAAAGGCACTGCCAATGGATAAACCAGTGAGTATGAGCCCTTTTATCCTCAAACTAAAAATGCAAGCGATTTTCAAAAGTAGTGGTTATTTTCAAAATTCCAAATAGTCAAACAGAGCAAAAACACACAACCTGAATACCTCGAAGTTAGCAGAGGAGATAGTAAGATAAAAATAGAGACATCTATAAACAGAGTTATGGCTAAGGTACACTCCTGGCAAAAGGCACATTTGACAATCTTTTACATGTGATCTACAATGACAAACTTGAACAAACCTTTCCACCAATTATCCAACACTTCTTTTTAATTTATTTTAAAAATGTTTGTGTGTTCCCTCTGGTAGGTGACAATCTTACGAGGGGTGCTACAAATGTCAAATCACATTCCATCTCCCACAGCAAATGTTTACCAAAGTATAACACAGAAAATGATGAATGGATTGACACCACTATTTGTCGAAAAGTTGGTGTCTTTGGTGGTTTCTCCAACTTGCATGCTTTGCTTGGTGACATCTATCCAGCTTTTTTTTTTTTTAAAACTGATCTTTAAAAAAAGAAAACTGGTCAATCTAGTAACCTAATAGAGATGTATATACAGTTGTGTTCACAAACTGCTCACAAATTGAAAAAGAAATGGGAAGGCATGGAACTATTTGGTCGATCCCAGGATGAAAAATGCTTGTTACCTTTGGTCCTTCCCTTACCCCTCTTCCTTGATTTCTCTGTTATTGCTCACTTGCCTACCTTTCTTGTCTATCTGCTGTATGTTTCTAATGTATTGCCTAATCCTACCACACTTGACCTGATCTTACATTCCTTACATTCCTTTTGTTTGTTTTGGGTCATGCTCTGTTGTTCCTCCTCTCTCCCTCCCTCACACTCTCTGCTTCACCTTAATGTTCCTTTCAATCTCCCCTATCTTCTCAAACTGTTATTCTATCACGTATCCTATCCCTCTGGCAAAGTCTGGAAGAAAACAGTTTCAGAAGGATCTACTGGTCTTCAACCCTGGCATGCTCATTGGTTACACCTATGTCAATGCATTTTCCAGAGACTCTCACTGACATCCTCCTTGCCGTTCCTCCCCCTGACCTTTGGACTCCCCGCATGGTCTCTTCAATCTCCCCTATCTTTTCCTCTACCATTAATGATAGCATCTGCTGGGAAGTTCTCTTGGGTTCCTTCCCCCCAGGGTCTTCATTAATGTCTACAATAATGGCACTATCATGGCTCAGGGCTCTAGGCCCATCCTCCTCCTCCTCCTTAGGCCCCTACCATTTCTCATGCACTCCCTCCACTCTCCTGCCCACCTCCTTCTTTCATCCCTCTGGCTCCTCTGCTACCTCTGACGGGTGTACCACACTACTCTACCCCTAAACGGCAGACCTTCAAAGGGGGTAATTCGCTCCACTTATCTACCCTCAAATCTCACTCTGCTGTCAAACACTCCTCTGACATATGCCAACTCCTTGAGGACCTTGACCTGGATGTCTTACCTCTCACTGAGACTTGGTTTACGGCTAGCCATGTCACAGGTTTTGACACTCTCCTTCCCAAGGGTTGTAAGATCCTCTACAATCACAGGCCTAACTGGCCAAGCGGTAGAGTGGCCCTCATTTTCCCTGAGCGGGTCCCTGCCTCTAACATATCCACTCAGTCTTACTCCTCCTGTGAATGCCTTGACTGCAGGTTCACTATCTCTCCTGGCATCTCTCTAACTTTGGCCACCATCTACAGGCCCCCTGGCCGGGTCTCCCACTTCCTCTGTGAGTGGGCTGACCTCACCCCATCTCTCTTGACCTCCTCCTCCAAGCTTCTCTTCCTTGGGGACTTCAATATTCACCTTGATTATCCTGATTTGGTGACTGGGCTCTTCAACAACCTCTGCAACTCTCTTTACCTCACCATTCTTCCCTACGGTGCAATGTACTCGGCCGGTCACACCCTGGATGCTCCCATCTATTCAGACCTCCATTGTCCAAACCTCTCATTACTCCTCTCTCCTGGTCTGATCATGCCTTCCTCTCCTCTGAGCTTGACCTCCTTCTCTGTCATCCGACTGTTGAAGCGAGTGACCGCTGCCTTTTTTGCCACCACCTTCTCCCCTCCACTCCTGCCACTGACTGTCATTCTGACACAGCCCTCACTAACCTTTACCTCTCCATCTCCAACACTCTGGACATCTGTGCCCCTGTCATGAGGATCCGCATGAAGCCTGCCTTCAAGTGCAACTCTTGGTATGACTCAGAATTGGCCATTCAGAAACACATGTGCAGAGTTGCTGAACGGAAGAGGCTGGCCTTGCGCACATCCTCTGACAAATTAGCCTGCTGCCTGCTTGAAAGGCAATAGAGACTCTACATCTGCTCTAAGAAGATAACCTATATCGAAGCATGCATCTCCGCAGCCACTAACAACACCTCTCATTATTTCAAAATCTGCAAGGAACTCACCAATCCTACTGCAGTCTCCACTTCTCTCCTGCCTTCTCAGGCCCTCTGCACCTCTCTTGCCTCTTACTTCATCTCCAAAACCCAGGACATCCCCTCTTCACTCTCCTCTATCCCACAGCCCCACTCTCTCCTCCCCTTCTACTGACCTCCTTCTCTCCTATAACACCCGATGAGGTTTCTACACAGGTCTGCTCTATGAAAGTCTCTTTCAAACTTTCAAGGACAATACTATCTCCCTTGCTTCAGCCTTAGCCAATTTCTGCAATCACTTATTTGCCACTGGATCCTTCCCCTCACTCCTCAAGGTATCAGGTAATAAAATCCCTATATATAAGGTCACTGTATCTAATGTCGGCGGGAAAAGGTTGTGGCAACATTATATAGGTGACCATATATATGACCATATATATAGGGACAGCAACAGGTGGCGGTTGATGGGGTGTACCCCGCTCCCCATGAAAAATATAAAAGGGTTTGGTGGTGCGGGGGTGTCCCCTGCATGTTCCATGTAATAATGTCCCCGCAAAAAACAGCAATTTTTCCGTGATTTTATTGTATGGCGATATTTTTGAGGGGACATTATTACATGGAACCCTTATCAAGCACTACCTTGTGCACCGCCTCCTCAAATAACCTTCTGCTGACTCTTCCTGCCCAGCAAACTAACACCATATCTCCACTACCCCATGCATTGGCAAATTCTTGAAAAAGCTGGCCATCTCCCAGTGTATCCAGCACGCTCAATCTGTTGGTTGCCTTCATAAACACCAGTCTGGCTTCAGAGCTGTCTGAATCATGGAAACTGCTCTCCTGAACACCTGTGAAGACTTGCTCACTAATCGTGATTCTCACTCTCCCACTGTTCTCATCCTTCTTGACCTTTCCTATGCCTTTTATACAGTAAATCATGCCACCCTACTAAAGTGGCTCCAAGACACCCATGGCATCACTGACCTGAATTTGGACTGTTTGACTCCCTTCCTCTCCCACCGACCCTCTCAGGTTCAACCTGGCCCTTTTCTCTCCTTTATCTCACTCTCCACCTCTGGTGTCCCTCAGGGCTCTATCTTCTTGCCCTGGCTCTTCAATATCGATTTGGCCCCTCTAGTCCATTTGATCTCTACCTTCTCTCCTCATTTCCAGTGTTATGCAGATGACAGGCAGCTCACCTTCAAACTACCTTCCTATGCCTCCTCCTCGACTTCTCTTATTCCTGACTGCCTGCCTGCCATTCAGGCTTGGTGCACTTCTAATGACCTCTGCCTTAATGCTAGTAAGACAGAGATCCTTCTAATCAGGACCCCTGCTCCTTCCTTTCCTTCCACACTCTGCCCACCTTCCTTGGGCCCCCTCCCCGCACCGTCCTACAAAGCAAAAACCCTTGATGTCATCTTCGACTTCTCTCTCTCCATCTCCCCTCACATCACCGATTTGGCCAAGGAGGCCCACTTTTCAGCTGCTTCTCCTCAGAGGCATTCTCCCTTTCCACACCTTCCCCAGAAACTCACTGTCTCCATGTGCTGGTCATTTCTAGGCTGGATTACTGCAACAGCCTCTTCCTCAAGCTGTCTATCTCCTCCCTTCACCCCTTCAACTAATCCAGAATAGGACTGCAAGATTTATTCTTGGCCTCAAGCCCAGGCACCACATCTGTCCAGCCCTAACATTTCTCCACTGGCTCCCTGTTTCTGCGAGGATCATTTTCAAGACTCTGCATCATCCACAAGGCTTTCTAGGGCATGGGACCTGTAATGCTTGTGTGAAAAATGCGGGCCAGAATTAGAATGCCTTTGAACACTCATCTTCCATCACACAAGTAAAGTCTGCATTTCCACGGGCCTCACAGAATGAGCAAGTAGCAGAAAAAACAGAGCAAGGTCATATAAACATTATTCGAGTGGACTTACTGCAGAAAACAGTTATTGTATTGTCCAATGAAGGACGAGTACAGAAAGGGAGTCGGAGCACACTGCAGGTGCATGATAAGGGGTCTGGGAATGATTGTGAGAGAGAGGGGTGCTGGTTTTTTCCATTTCTAACTGGATTTTTCCACCCTCTGTCCCTTCGACTTGTGATCTGCTCTTCGTCCGAGAGAAGAACGCAATTGAGAGGGGCGGGGAAATGCCCCCATAAAGGAGAGAGCATTGTATGGAGAAAGTAGTTGGAACTTGGACCTGGGGTGATGCAGTCTTGCTGAAAGGGAGGACGCTTCGCTTCAGACCCCATCAAATGCAATGATCTCTTTGCCTACCTGCTAAGGGACTAAGCAGTGTTGTTGATGACCAAGATGAAGTTTTCTTCTGCCTCATTCTGGACGGTGATGTAACCTATATTCAAATTCATATATATATATATATATATATATATATATATATATATATATATATATATATATATATGTATCTTAAGTGTATTTTTGTTTATTGGTATCTATACATATATGGTATAAATAAATGGCCTATAACAAGCCAGTTGATTTATAATCTTACATGATGTATGTGTGTTTTTCTTTATGCTAGTCTGTGTACTTGTTTTTGCTGAGGGGGCTGGGGAGACGCAACTGTTAGTGATTTTCCCCACAGGGCCAAACAGACGCAAAACATTTTGGCGCTGTAAGCAGGGTCTTTGTGCTGATATGGATGCCAAAGGATTATTTTTTTTTTTATTTGTTTGTTTTTGTTTTGTGTGAGTTTTCACGTGTTGATATTGCCGTTAGGGAAGTGAAACATCCATACAGTTAAAATGACTTGCTTATTTAAGAAAAAAGATGGCTCAGCTGGCGTAGATTTCCCAGAGGTGACTATTCCGGGGTGGTCTAAAAGCCCTTATGATAAAATCGCACAAACTTCGGGGCGGTGTTGTGTGCCAGCAAAGATGGCCACCTGAAACGGAGGCTCCATAACCACTTAGATCCTGATGTCGAAATCCTGTGGTGTAGAACGTGTGTCAGCACAAAGGAAGTCAGATTGATGAATGGCACCTGACAGGGCACCACAGGGTGAAATCTGAGAAGAAACTGTTGCTGTTGAAGCTTGTGGTGAGCTGTGGCATTGTGGATGACCGGTGGCCCGTCCTACGCGGTGCGTGCCAAAAGCGCACTGCACTGTGGGAGAAACAACAATCTGCTAAGGGAGGGTGGAGCTGTGGGTCAGCTAAGCTAGACACCCACGAATACTGTGCTTAGCGAGGAGCGACCTGACTGGCATCGACCCCGAGTGTGGAGAGGTGGAGCTGGTATGGGAGGTGGTTGCTGACTCCCCCACTCGTGAGGCAGGCAGAACCAAGCTGAACACCTGGAATCCTGCCGTCTCCCCAGCAGCCATCACAGCGGGGTGTGAGAGGTGCGGTAACCGAGTAGCAGCGGGCATCAGACACCAGCTGAGGCTCCCAGAGCCATCACTAGCCTGCTCTTTGGTGCCTGCCCAGCTCCTCCCATCGTCTGACCCTGGAGGCGCCGGAATTCGCCTACCCACCATGAGGCATGGTGTGACGGGGCAGCACGACAGACAAGCTTGCACTGCCAATTGTAGGTGCCCTACCCTACAGCCACGGGGCTCCTCACATGCCCATGATTGCTGCGGCCAATGTCTGGAAGTGCCCAGTGCCCCAGGGCTGCCCCGCTCCTCCCATCGACCAACCCTGGAGGCAGCGGGGTTCGCCTACACACCAAGACGCATGGTGTGACTGAGCAGAACTACAGACAAGCTTGCACCACTGAAGGAACGTGCCCTACCCTATAGCCATGGGGCTCCTCACATGCCTGAGATAGCTGCGGCCCATGTCGGGAAATGCCCAGTGCCTCAGGGTCTGAGTATACCTGTGTGGGGGCTGCCAGGAGCCAGGGCCCCCCCCTCACTGCTCCCCAGAGGCCTCAAGTAACTCCCCTGACTCCCAGCGCCACTTCCGAATCACAAGAACGCCCACCAGAGAGGAGACGGGCAGTTTTCTACTGCTGGCCAGCTTAGTACTTCCAGACAATACCGACTGCCCCATCTGATGCACTCCTCTTGAGCGTGTGTGCCCTGAATCCTTGTAGAGGCCTGCAAATGAAGCCTGACGGTCCCCGGACACCCTGTATCACAGCAGGGGCTTTACTGAGACCTGCAGCACTCGGCAATAACCAACAGCCCCTCATGAAGATTACTGGGCCCTGGGGTCGCCATCCCAAGCATTCAGCACAGTTATGTGGGCACGGGCCCCGCTCACGTAGAGCACGGCTGAGTAAAATAAGATAAATTGCACTTGCAGTCTTCACGCCAGGTCAGAGTGACAAACATCTCTGAGCCATAGTGGCCGGACCCAGTCACGTGGGAGGGGATAGGCCATATAGCCATTATCAACCTGGCAGTATTTAAGCTATCTCATGAGTGTAAACACACAAGGAACTGGCTGGGCATAACATCCAGGCTGGGTTTGACCAGCTCCCATGTGACCTCAGCTCCACATCTCCTAACCAAACATACCATAAGTGCTTAAGCGGACAACAGCAATGGATAGCAACCATCTCCCAGATCTGCACAGAGTACATCGCCCACTTAACAGGGTCATGCCAAGAGGGGCCAGGTGCAATAAGAAAGGACTCATGGACGCCTTCACTAGCGCAAATGGCACAGAAATCTCCCAGGGCTCCACCCAAGCTACTCCTAACAGCCCCTAACCACATGTCGAACCAAACATTGACCCATACATGAGCTTGCCACAAACTGGGTTTGCTGCTGTCAACTCAAAACTGGTGGATAAAGGTAGTACCATTGTCTCTATTAGATCAGACATCCAAAAAGTGAATGCCAGGGTGTCGGAGGCAAAGGAGAGGATGAGCTCCCTGGAAGACACATCAGCCACTCATGGTAAGGCAATCAAAGAGATCCAAAAGAACCTCAAATCTACACGGGACAAATGCGAGGATCTCGAATCCAGATCCCGTCGCAATAATATCAGGGTGGTCGGGATGGCCGAGAAAGCCACAAACGTACCAATGGAGCAATACCTGGGGAAGTCCTTTGATCACTGTTCCCAGAGGCCCAATTCTCACAGCACCTTTTGATAGAAAGAGCCACAGATCCCTGGCCCCTCCACCCTAACCAGGCACCCCTGCACGTATGATAATAGCCCATCTCCTCAACTACAGGGCCCACACCTAATTCTTTGTCTATCATGAGAGAAAGGCTCCCTGTCCCACGACTCTAACCGGATACATATCTACCTGGACTTCTCTAATGGGGTCCAAACTGCCAGACGGACGTTTGAGCAAGGTGAAGAAGGCTCTGCGTGAAAGGAAAGTACTGTATGCGATGTTGTTCCCAGCTAAATTATGGCTTCAACATTGCAGAAGAGCCACTTTTTTTGAAATACCTGGGAAAGCAATGTCCTACAATGAGCAACATATCCCTGGAGCCCAGAACAACCCACAACTGAAAGCCCAAGCATCGCAATTGAGAGCCGGCACACCCAATCCGCTGTAAATCAAGGTTACGATGCACACGCAGGTGGAAAGTTTTGAAGTTGTATGTTGTGGCTGCACATAGCCACCCACTGAATCAAACTGTTAAATTGAGTTGGGGAAATACACTATCCAGTTGGAGGGATGGTGAGGGTGGGATGGGAGGGAGTTAAAGGGGTGACATAAAAGAATAAAATGTTGACAAAAGGAATAAGCATGGTTTGCAGAGTATCAGCAACAGGCGCAACACTAGGATACCACTCAGCTTACTATGGCTTCAACAGGCCCAATGCACAACGTGAATCTCCATTTATGGAATGTACAGGGCCTGGCGAACCCCATACAGGCCAGGAAAATACTGGCACATGCCAGGCTCCATAGGGTCGATATATTATTCTTGCAGGAGACTCAAGCAACAGCAAGAGTTGTGGACTCCTTTTCCCGGGATTGGGGCCCTCTGAGGATCGGAACAGGTTATTCTTCACAGACCAGAGGCGTGTGTAGCATCATTCATCGTCGCACTGGTTTCAAGCTTACTAAATCAATCATCAACACCAAAGGGAGATACATGATAGAATGGGGAACACTTCATTACCATGAAGTAGTCCTGATAAACACATATGGGCCAAACATCGACACCCCAGAGTTTTACCTCCAAATCATGGCATAGGTGTCGCCCCCAGGGGATGCCGAGATTATATGTGGAGGAGACTTCAACACAATTCTTGACCTTAATGTGGACAGATTGGCTGTTATCCCAAGGCCCCATTCGAGAGCGGCTAGAACTATAAAACAAGGCATGGCCGAAATACCACTGGTGGATGTGTGGAGGGAAATGCACCCATCGCTGAAGGAGTTCACATTTTATTAATGTGTACGCTCCATCAGTTCATGAATAGACGACTGGCTACTCTCGCCGGAACTCATCTCAAGTGTGAGCAACTGCTCCATCCTCCAACAAATGATATCAGACCAGGGGAGTTGCTAAGTCTGGAAAAGACCCGGGGCTAAGCTGATGTTGGAACTGTTGGGACTGGGGGCTAGCTAGTCTTTTGGCTGTAGCTCCTGAGATTCTATCCGGGGCTACAACCAAAAGACCAGGGGCTATAGCCCCCTTAGCCCCCCCTAGCAACGCCCCTGTTTCAGACCATTCACCGGTACTACTGGGCATAAACTTTGAAACCACTGAAAAGATCCAGCACTCATGGCAGATGCCGCCGTCCCTGCTGAGGGATGAGTCAATCATAGAGACCCTGAGAACCGAGATCGAAGAATTCTTCAGCATCAAGGGTGCATGGTGGCCTTGGTTGCCACGCTCTGGGAAACATTTTGGACCAGGGGCCACCTCCTTTCCAAAGTGGGGGGCATACTTAAATCCATCAGAAATGACCTAAACCAGTTGGAAATCAATCCATGGGCACTGGACAATGCTCATGCCCAAGCATTGTGTATGGAGTCCCTCAAACCACTGCAGGAATAGCTGGACAGATTCAGGGCTCTGGTGGAAAGGAAAATAAAATATACCATGCAACCAACCAGAGCCAGACAATATGGGGAGGGCAACAAAGCCGGAAAGATGCTGGCGAACCTGATCATATCAGAACAGGGCTTCAAACCGATCATGTCTATCAACGGAACAGGTGGATCGGTCCACAAAAGGGCGAGCAAAATCAACAAATTCTTTCTGGACTTTTATTTAGACCTGTACAATGATTCCGACCAAGTAACGACGCATGAACTTGATCGCTATATGTCTTTCATTCCTCTGCCCAGGCTGGAGCAGAATGACAGGGGAATACTGGAGAGTCCATTCACCCTCGAGGAAATCGTCCAAGCCATTAAAGACTTGATGGCTGGAAAGGCCCCGCGTCTGGACGGCCTGCCAGCCGATTTGTACAAATGTTATGGCTATGTACTATCCCCAGACTACTAGCACTTTGGGAAGAAGCCCTATTGTCCGGCACGTTCCTGGAGTCCTTGAGGGAAGCCACCATAACTGTCATACGTAAGCCACATAAAACCCCAGAGGACCCTAAATCATACCAACCCCTTTAATTTATAAATACAGACAGACAGCAAAATGTATGCTAAGGTCATTGCAAACAGACTTCTACCCCATATGAACAAGTTGATACACCCTGACCAATCAGGTTTCGTACCCACTAGATCTACATCCTTAAAACTGAGGAGACTCTTTGCCATCATAGCACAGCTGGACCCTGATTCCGTAGCGGTAGCAGTAACACACGACACCGAAAAAGCGTTTGACTCTGTGTCCTGGCGCTACATGTCTGCAGTATTGCGCCGCATGGGGTTCGGCCCAAATTTCCAAAACTTTATTCGGCTAGTATAAAAAAATCCTGGAGCTAAAATTTGGTCCTAACCATAATATGTCCCCTGCCTTTACCCTACAGCAAGGCACACGTCAAGGGTGCCTGCAACACCCCCTCATATGCGCCCTTACGATAGAGGGAATGGCTGCACTCCTAGACCAAAAACACTCAGGTCGTGGCATCCCAACAGGCGGTCCCCTCCAGATCGTCTCGTTCTATGCGGACTACACCCTTTTATACCTATTAAACCCAGACACCAACCTACCGCTGGTCATGCATGACATCACTGAATTTGCCAAATTCTCTTGGTAAAAAATAAATCAGGCTAAATCTGAGATCATTCCCCTAATGCCAAACGTTACTAGGTCAGATGCCATGGCAAAGTTTCGGTGGTCACCAAATTCTGCTTGATATCTCTGTATAATTATAGCCACCAATAGAGATACGTTATATAATGCCAACTACGCACCCTACATTGCACAACTAGAACCCAAACTAACGTTATGGAATATACTCTCCATTTCAGTTTATGGCTGCATTTCACTCCTGAAAATGGTAGTGGTCCCCAAGCTATTCTACTTATTTAGTAACATCCCCATCTGGCCTGGCGAACCTTTTTTCGAAACACTGCAATGAATGGCCTCAGGCTTTGTATGGGGAGGGGGTACAGTCAGACAGAGCTGGACCAAATTAAGCAAAAAAGTTCATAAAGGCGAGTTGTCAGCTCCATATTTTACCCTATATTATTATGCAGCATAGGCTTATTATGATAGGCTAGTATTGGTTCCACGATAGAGTCATACAAGTGGAGAAACAAGCAGCTGCCCCCACGGATATGCTTTCTTGTATATTTAGTGAGAAACACGGAAGCCTGGTTGGCATGAACCCAGTGTCTGGCACTTCATGAGCTTCGGCTGCACTGTTCCGTAGAGTAGGATACACACACCCTTACTGGGACCATATCCCCCTGTGGCATCACCCAGACATCACCCCCCTACATGACACCACGATGCAGAAGAAATGGGAGCCTGATAAAGTCACGAAGCTGGGGTATTTGTTCCCAAATGGGGAATTCCTAACACTGGAAGAAGCCCAAAACAAAACCGGGCAGGGGATTACAACAACCCTTCAATACCACCGGCTGAGGGCAGCCGTAAAACACAAATGGCCATCGTTCTCAATGGGGCCACATCCAAATCCATTCATGATGGATATAATAGACCAAGATGGTTTCAACAGCACCATCTACAAGATATACGGCACCGTTCAGTCCCACTCCCCCTCTCAGAATAAAATGAAAACCAAATGGGAGAGGTACCTTGGAATAGTAATTGAAGACACACAATGGGACAAATATTGGCAATATACCAAATCTATATCACAAAATGATAATCTGAGGCTGATCCAATACAACATTTTGAATCACTTACATGTCACCCCGTGGAAAATTGCCAAAATTGACCGGTCAAAGCACTCCTTGTGTCCCAAATGCCAGCTCCCGGAACCCAACTCCTTCCACATGTACTGGGAATGCCCTCCTACAAGGCAGTTTTGGGATGAAGTGGCTTCCAGCATTAGCAATATCCTTGAGATTTGAATCCCATCTACTCAATTGAAATACCTCCTGGGGGACATAGGCAAAGCCCCAACGAAGACCCGAAGATTATTTTCAGTGGCAAGAGCAGTGGCCAAACAAAATATCCTTCATCACTGCAAGGTGAAAACTGCCCCCCACAATTCATATGTAGTTCTGAGACCTGATTGAGACATACGACTGTGAAATCGGATACATAAGTCTCAGTACGCCAGTCAATCGCCCTAAAGACATTTGGGTTCCCCTCAGGAGATACCTGAACTCTGTCAACCAGCCCTCTGCAACACCAGAGTAACATGGCCACTTTGTCCAACCCTCATAACGCTTTAAGACACTGGTGTAAATGCCTGTATGCAATCTCATCTGTACCACGCAATACATGCAATGTATGCTGTTGTTTTATGTAATGATCATGTCAGCTGAAAAAAAAGTTTTTTTTTTTAATAAAATGCACAAACTTGGGCATGTGGTGCAGGATTGAGCGAAACCTGGGATATAATATACGAGGGGCAAGTCCAGACAAATTGATTACATGTTTACAATTGGTCCCGATTGAGAAGGGGAAGGAGTGTTCAGCACTCAGGAGGAGAGGCTGATTTTTGTTACATGCTTTGTTTGTTTGTTGTATTGATTTATAGAGCACACCACACCCTAGGGTATCTGGGCACATTACAAGACAGCTTGGATGCAAAAATGATACATACAAAATAGATATAACAAAGCAAGAATGAGTACATGTCATAAATATAAAAAGCAAAGTGAGGGCTATAAATAAGGGCCAGAGTCTTCTGCATCGGCAGGTCAGGCGATACAGACAGCTATACAATAGCTTGGATGCATACTCGATATATACAAAATAGTCATAACAAGGCACAACAGAGTACAAGCCATAATTATATAAGAAGCAGCAGAAGACGGCTATAAACAAGGTCAGAGTCTTAGGGCCTCATTCCGAGATTGGAGGTTGCTATTGCGCCAGTTTGGCGGCCTCCAATATCGGGTCCAGCACCGATCTGGTTCAATGGGGACTTACTGGTGCATTCCGACCATGGAGGGACTGGTAAGTCCCCATTGAACAAACCATTCCCCATTCCCATTTGAGCCCCCATAGTCCTTTACGGGTCTCGCTAAGGGACCTCGGAATTGGGTGGTAAGGGATTACCGGCACCAGTCTCCTTACCGGTGCTGGGTATCCCTTACCGCCCAACTTGTAATGACCCCCTTACAGATGGGAGGTCGGGCTATACAGACGGAGAGGTAGATATCTCCGGGAACTCTAAGAACTCAGGTGAGGAATGTCATTCATAGTTAGCCACTTTTTGGTATTAGATCTAAAGCTAAGGAAGGTCTGATCGGTGCGCAGGTGAAGGGGGAGGCGTTCCAGGCTTGTGCTGCTTGAACAGGGAAGCTGTTGCCGCCAGCTCTTTTCAGGTTAAACCGAGGAACTGAGATGCAAAAGGAGTTGATAGACCTGGTCGGTCGAGCTGAAGTTTTTTGATAATTTTCTATCTTAAGTATTGTGGAGCAGAATTATTGAGGCATTTATCATTTATGCATAATGGAAACTAATTTGAAGTAAATCCTGTCTTTGATGGAGACCCATTTGTGATTCCTTATATTTTCAGAGATATGATCAGTCCTAGGGATGCTCAAGGCTGTTTTAAGGTCGTTGCTTTGCAGTATTTGAAGCTTATTTAGGATATGTTTATTTGCTCCTGCATAAAGTATGTTGCAATAATAAAGTTTTGACAAAATTAATGTTCTTGCTGGTATAATGCATCTAGTTGTCGAGAGGTATGGTTTGCAGGCACATATGAGTTTACATGTGTATGCAGTAGCCGAGGCTGACGTATTAACTTGTTTGTTAAGGTTCAGAGTGGAGTGTAGGTAGAAACAAAGAGTTTTGGTTTCCTTGGCAGTTTTAATGATATTGCTGTCTATGTTGAAGGAAGAATACTGGCCAGCAAGTTTGTTAAGGTTGGAAGGGGCACTTAGGATAAGAATTTTGGGTTTTCTCATCATTCAGGCAGCGGCTGTGGGTTACCATCCATACCTGGATGATGAGATACATTTTGTTGAATAAGGCTAAGTCCATGTCATAGTTCCCTGAGAGCAGAATGAGTATCTGGGTGTCATTTGCGTAGTTTGTGTAGATGACAGCCAAATGATCCAGTTTGTCAAATAGAGACTTTGTAAAAACATGATACACGGTTGGGGAGACGCACGAGCCTGGCACTCCACATGTAATAGGTGCTAGGCCCGCAGCAGCAGAGGGAGAGAAGACTCTCATCGATCTGTTGCTTAGAAAGAATGGAATCCAGTCTGCAGCTTCTTATGAGAAGTTTGCCGATGATGAAAGGTTATCGCAAAGTATATCATGATCCACCAAATCAAAAGCAGCACAGAGGTCTAATAGGAGGAGCAGTGCACATTGTCTATTATCTTTCAATTGATCTATTTGCATTTTGAAATCGATGAAGGTGGTTTCAGTTCCGTGATGAGGCCTAAAGCCTTATTGTCTGAGCCCTAAGAGGTTGTTCGCCTCTAGGTATTGCTGTATTTGGAGTTAAGCCACTTTATCAATTATTTTAAATAAGAAGGGGGCTGTCGTTATAGGCCTGTAATTAATTGGGATGGATGGATCAAGTGTAGCTTTCTTAAGTAGGGGTAGAACCCATGCTTCTTTAAGGTTGGTGGGTACCTGTCAAGTCCTGAATGAGGCGTTTATTAATTTGGAGATAAAGGGGCAAGGTCTCTATCTGCTTCTTTAATTATTTTGGCCGGGCATATGTCACCTTGACATCTCAATGATTTCAAGGAAACAATGATCTTTTCGACCTTTAGGGTCATAACTTGGGCAAATTTGAATTCTTGGAGCTTATTGTGGGCAGGGTTTTTTGGAGGTCTCTGGGCGATATTTGATTTAGAGAGGTTAAGCCTTTTAGTTGCTATTCTCTTTTGGAGTGTGACAATTTTGTTGCAGAGTGCAT
Organism: Ambystoma mexicanum; assembly: GCF_040938575.1. NCBI lineage: Eukaryota > Metazoa > Chordata > Amphibia > Caudata > Ambystomatidae > Ambystoma > Ambystoma mexicanum. Next base: position 542,628,709 of record NC_090937.1, read on the forward strand.
TTCGGATGTCCGTACACCATTCTCTGTTTTTAGGGCAAGAATCGCCAGGGGCTATTGGTGATTCTAGTTTCCTTAGGATTACAAATAGTTATAGGTTTCTTGTTTGGTCCTAATAATCTCAGCTTTATATTTAGAGGATATGTTGTTTGCTTTGTCTTTGTTTTCTTTTGAAGGTAGATTTTCCATTTGGCTTCCGTTTTCCTTTTTTCAAGCCTAAAGGCTTTAATCTGTGGGGTGAACCAGCTGTTGAGGTGAGCTTTAGGTTTACTGTTTAAAAGTTTAAGTGGGGCAATGGAGTCGAAGTCTTGGGTCATGGCGTTGTTAAATAAATTGATAAGTTCTGCTGGGTCTTGCAATTTAGCTGAGTTTAAGGTAGGTATCAGAATAGGTATCAACTTTTCAGTGGTGATATTTTGTTTATTTCTGGTAAAAAGAGGAGGCACAATGGTTTTAGCTTTATCAGTTGGCCGATTGGCACAAGTGGTAAAGGTAATTAGAGAGTGGCAGTCCATGTCTGGGTTTCTATGGCTATGATGGACGTTTCACAGTTGTGGTCAGCCACCCTATCTAGAGTTCTTCCTATCTCATTGGTGGCTTGGGTAATTCTTTGTGTGAAATCTAATTCTGTTAGTGAGTCAGCAAGTAATTTAGCTGAATGGTCGTTAGGACAAGGAATCCTAAATTGAAGTCACCTAGCAGCAAAATTTGTGAAGTGGGTTTAGTATTGTCTGAGAGTATAGTGATAATGTCCTCCTCGAAGGACCCAATGGGGCCAGGAGGTATATATGTATATTAGGTGGATAGTTAAGGTACTAATTTTGGATGTGGATAATTTAACTGTGAGGAGTTCACAGGACTTGACCATCGGGGCAGTGGTTACTATGAGCGCTAGGCTAACCTTAGTGATGAAGGCAACCCGCCGCCTTTTGTTGTTATTCTGTCAGCTCAGACACATGTGTAAGCGTCAGGAAAGGCTAGTAGGAGGGATGGTCCTGCAACAGCGTAGAGCCAAGTCTCTGAGATCGCTAGGAAGTCTAGTTCTTCTTTATTGATGATATCAGCTATATCTGTTGCATGTGCAATAATAGATTTAGCATTTATTAGGGTGCCTTTGATGTTGGGGATCCTAGTCTGGGGTGGGCTTGTAAGATCCTTCTCTAAGTTCAAAATAGTTTTTTTAGGCTGTGCAATATTAGTTGTAGGACAAGGATGTCTCAGATCTGTAGAGGAGTTTGAGGTAGATTTGTTAGGGCGGGGTGGTATACATACTTTCTCATGAAGTGCATCAGCTAACAAAGCCTGTCCGGTAAGTCTGGAGCCTAGTCTCTTGTTTCTGAGATCACTGCAGCAAGGTTGGTTAGCAGTTGGTTTGGTTGCGAATAGTTTGATCCATTGGCTAGGGGTGGGGATGTCTAATGGGTTGTTTAGCTTGTCTTGGTTAATGTGGTAGCTACTGGATCTTGGTATTAGGATTGGAGGAAGGAGGTTGGTTCAACATATGGCACATGGGGACTATGTTTTAAAGGCGGAAGAAATTCAGTTGGTTTAATCTCCATGAACAATGATGGATTCATGATTTGAGCAGAGTGTATTACCTCTGGATGAAGATGTTCAAAAGCTAAGGCAAATAGGAGGCTTGATGTAACAAGAAGTCAGTGACAAACAGTGCAGGGCTTAGTAGCAAACATACTATATTGAGAACTCACGCAGTTGGTGTATAATTAACAGTCTGTAGAGTGCTTGTTTCGCTAGTGTAAATAGGACAGTTACAAATAAAACAATTGCATATAAAAGCAGTTACAGTGGTACTTTTGGCAGTATGCAAGTCCAATCTGAGCATTCAACAAATCAATAGCATAAGGTTATGAGGAGCGGCTTAAGGTAATGATGTCAGCACTCAACGTAAACCTTTAAAGTATCCGATTGTATCGTAGGGATAAAATAAGTGGGGGGAGTCATCAAAAGGTCTGAGATATGCAACCTATATATGGCATAGGTGTTGACTAGGCACAATAATGCAATGCTGCAAATGTTTGCTAAAATGAGGGCCAGTCGAGACAAGATAAGCATTGATAAGGCTAACAATTGTATTTATTAATAATATCACATAGCTGTTAATATACACAGGGCAGGAAAGGTACAAGTGATAGATCAGTAGGCATTTGGCAGTTGAGAGGCAAAGGTGGCAGACAACAATCGATAATAACACTTAGAAGGCAGGACAGAGTATGGGCAATGACGCTAGATGACCATGTGAAAGATTCGAATCATGCAGATTTCATAACTCAATGAGCAGAAGAGTAATTGGCAATATGCATAGGACGCATTGTGGAACAAAAACTGGTTATCATCAATCAGTTTCAATAGTGTGTGTCGAAAGCAATCAGAACAGTTTTTCTATATGGCTTCTTAAGATATTAGAGGCAGGCATAACACTTTGAGACATTATAGTGCATGTTTCAAGATGGCAGTCAGTGTTGCGCGAGTGGGGTCAAAACTTTAAGTGGAATGTTCACACTATGGGAAAGCTACCAGTGGTGTTTAAAGACATTAAAGAAAGCTGGTCCTTACACTGGTGTATCGCTGCAGAGCCGAGCTCAGAGGGTTAATGGTGATACGCAGGTGTGGGCTTGAGTTTGTGGATAAAACTAACATCTTAACATGTGGCAGTCCATCAGTAGTTGTACTTAACTGCTTAGATGGCAAGGGATGCAGTCTGCTGGTTGACGGATGATGAGCGGAGCAGGATATCTGGCGCTCAGCGCTCGTCAAGCTCCATCCAGATCTATCAGGAGCCTTTGTGTATGCCTTAGTGTGTGCCGGCTAATGCCTGCCGGCTGCCGGTGATAGGCTAAGAGCCGGTGACCAGCCAGTCCTGTTGCACTAGTACCAGGAAGTTAGAAGCAAGCCGAAAATGAAGCGGAAGCTGCCATCTTGGAGGTGCAAAACCTTGTGGTTTGTGGGTGCAAGGGTACATACTCTGCTGATAATGACACCCAAAGGCCTCACATGCTGAAAGGGTGCTGACAGCATATGGTGGGTGGCAAAAGGAGAATTGTAGCTGTCGAGCGACGATGCATGAATTCAGGCAGCGAAGCTGCCGAATAAGCCTGGAGGCTCACCTTGCTCCCTCTGTTGTGAGGGTGATGTTGGGGAACTGCTCCTGCATTCCGCAATGTCGGGAGCTCCTGCTCCGGCCTCGAGCAGCAACTGGTGGGGTATGCATTAAGAAAACTGCATCAATTTAATGTAGACTTGCAAATCTCTGTTCCCAAAGTAGAAAAAGATTTGGCTGTTGAGAAACAAATTGTGTTAATGCACCAATTTCAAATGAAGTTAAATCACGAAAAAGCAGATAAATATCAAGCTGTGGCTGAATGAGCTGCGATAAGAGTTGCTCGATATAAATGTTGGAAGAGGGTTAATTCACGCAAAGTAGCAACTGTGATTCCCGCCACATATCCTGATCAATGGGATTGCTATGTTTTTGATAGTACTACTGCTAGCAGCGATTCTGAACCAGATTCTGTAACAAAGCTGAAACCAACATGTAAAGAATAGACAGCTAATCCTGTCATACACCGAAAGTTGGGCCACCATCCATTGAATCCGGGGGCGTTATAGTAGACATGACTGCCCTTGAAGATTATTCACAACAAGAAGTTAGGGAAATAGTGAATTGATTGAAACAAAGGGCGGTGGAATACTTGCTGGCTTGGATTTTCAGAATTTTTGATGGAGGGGCTGCTGGTCTTTTGGTCGATACAACAGATTCTGCTAGGTTTTTTCTTTTGTCTAATGATGTTCAAATACAGGAGACCCTGCGTGCAGGTCCTCCTCGTGATGGTAACAGTGATTATGGACAATTGTCCCTTTTACAATTGGCTGCACAAGTTGTAATCACAAATATGAAATTACATCGGATGTGCCAACCGATGACCAAGGGAACATGCTATGAAGGAGGCGATTCACTTGGAAACTCCAGAGCATATGAGGATGGTGAATTTATCTGTTTCGGCTAGGAAACATTAGTTCGGACAGCACCAGCTCCCCCACCACATATAAAAAACATCATAATGATCTTATTAGTGGGAATGACGGGGAAAGTTACTGATGAAGTTGTCGATGCAATTAGGCAACTTACTGATTTAGGTGAATGGGAAAAGCCACAGGAACAATCCCGGGATAGGGAGGGGCGAAATGAAAAACGCACTCCAGGTTAAAGATTTGACAGTCAATATTCCTGTGTATCTAGGAAAGATATGTTCTTAGCTTTATTGAAAGATGGTGTGTCACAGGAAAAAAACTGATGGGATTGCAACACATGATATGTATTTGTTGTATAAAAAACGCTGTTTAGGTGGGAAAGAATGCTATAAACAAGTAAAGCAACAAGATTTACATAAACCAAAAAAAGAGGTAGATCCTTTTGGGTCATCCCCAGAGGAGGGTGATGAGGAATTTTCCACAATGCCAATACCCACAAAACCGAATTTTGCTGATTTAAGAAGATGGTTAGTGCCATGGTACAAAGAAAGTCAAAAGGATCACATTTTAAAGATGAATAGGATAGTGGTCAAACTCTGGTAACAACAACCAAGTTAAGGTAGACAGTCGACCTCATCTAAAAGTGAAATTGTTTTGGCATTCGGTAAATACACAAGAGGTTCGCGCCTTAATTGATGCGGAGGCCTCTTTGATACATGGAAACCCTTCCATAATTTAAAGGTAAACATTTTATGATTACAGGATTGGGTAGTATGGAAAGCTCGGCTGTACAAACAGAAATTGACATGAAAATTGGGTAGTTAAAGAGAGACACTTACCAGGTATTAATTGTTCCCTTAGCTGAATACATTATTGGATTTGAAATTCTAGAGGGACTGACCCTGGGATTGGGAGGTAAAACGTATCAATTTGGTGTGAGTGCTTTCACTGGTACACCGGTAGTGGTTGGTCAGTTAAAAATGCCCTGTGTGCAGGTTCTCATTGCGACTAAAAGAGTGTCCATGAAACAATATCACATAACTGGCAGGCAAAAAGAAATTTCGGAAACTATCAAAGGATATGTTGGGGCAGGTGTATTACATTCAATTACTACTGCTTGGAACAATCCAATCTGGCCTGTCAAAAAAAAAGACAGTAGTTACAGAATGACGATTGATTCTCCCAAATTGAACAAATAAACTCCTCCATTGGTGCCTGCGGTACCTGATGCCATTACATTAGTTGAACATATACAAAGGTTTGAAGGCACCTGGTACGCAGTTTTAGATTTGGCTAACGCCTGCTTTACCATAGCGATTACGGTTGAATGTGAGGATCAATTTGCATTTTCTTGGAATGGGAGGCAGTATACCTTTAATCGTCTGCCTATGTGCTATATGCATAGTCCAACGATTTGTCACCAGCAGATGGCTGACCATTTGGATAAAATGCCATGTAAAACTTATGTGCAAATTGTACATTATATTGATGACATATTGATTCAGGGTAAGGATGAGAAGAGTGTGCAATTACATTTGGAGCTCATTAAGGGGGGGCTACGTAAAGAAGAATGCAAAATTAATGATGCCAAAACACAAGGTTCAGCAGAGACTGTCGTTTTTCTAGGAATACAGTGGCACAATGATCATGGAGAGATGGTGCCGAAAGCTGAACAAAAGTTCCTTGAATTTTCAACTCTGAAAACCAAGAAGCAAGCACAACAATGTATTGGTTTATAAGGAATTTGGAGGCAGCATATCCCACATTTGGGGCAAATCTTGGCACCCATTTACAAGATTACACGTAAAAAAATGTGAATTTCTATGGGGTGAAGAACAGGAAAGTTCATTTAAATTGGCAAAAAGTACCATTCAAAGAGTGCTTGATTAATGGCCATTGAGGGATGGTGAAGTGGAATTAAATGTGTCCGCTCAAGATTCCTATGCAAACTGGAGCCTTTGGCAGAAACGGGATAGAAAGAGAGTGCCACTGTGGTTTTGGAGTAGGAGATTACCTGATGCAGGTGATAGATATACCCCTTTTGAAAAACAATTGTTAGCCTGCTATTGGGCTCTAATAGACACTGAACAAATGACTGTGGGTCATGATATAATAATTCAACCAGAAATACCTATCATGCAGTGGGTACTCAGTTCCCCGAAAACACACAGAATTGGGCAAGCTCAAGAAGCTAGTGTTATTAAATGGAAATGGTACATACAAGATCGTGCCAAATCTGGTAAAAGTGGAGAAGCAAAACTGCATGAACAAGTGGCAGGCGTGCCACTAATAGATCTCGAGCCGGAGGGTGATTGAACTGAGGGAAAATCTCCAGTTACGTGGGGGATCCCATATGGAGAATTGACTATGGAACAAGCGGGATGGTGCATCTAAATATCTAGGGATTGAACGATATTGGAAGGTGGTTGCATACAATCCCAAAATGAAAAAGGTGCTTATCACCTCAGGGAAGGTGAGGAGTAGCCAATTTGCAGAGCTATATGTCGTATAGCAGGCACTAAAACAAGAATCACCTGGTAACTGTCATATTTACAGTGATTCGTCTTCTGTTGCTAATGGATTGGTGGTTTGGCTACCAACTTGGAAAAATAATGGATGGAAAATGCATGTGAAGGAAGTGTGGGGAAATGAGATATGGCAAGATATTGCTGACATGCTGATGCATACTACTGTGACTGTGTACCACGTGGATGCACATTGCGCAACTGATTTATTTGAACGTTGGTTCAATTCTGTTGCAGATGAAGATTGAATGAAGATTGAAATCATGGACTCAAGGACTGAGGAGGATGATTTGGAGGGAATTGCCAAATCGGCCCACCAGAAGAGTGGACATCTCAGATAGAAGGCTACTATCAGATGGGCGCAAGATAGGGGTATTAGCATTCCATTGGAAATTGTGAAAACTGTGATTTCGCAATTCCTTTATATGCCAACATCAGAAACATTGTTCTATTCCACACATACTTCATGGTACATTGAAACAGGAAAGTTGCTGTGTCAAATTTTGCAAATTGATTATATTGGTCCTATGCGCACGAGCAAGGCTTGTCAATATGCATGCACTATTGTAGACACATATTCCGGCTACCTAATGGTTTTGCCATGTAAGAGGGCTACCCAATTCAATACAATTCAATTACAGGACCAGGTGGCCATGTATTGCGGTGTCCCATTACAAATTCAGAGTGATCATGGATCCTATTTTAAGGGCAAAATGGTCATTGATTACTGCCAAGTTAAGGGCATAGAATGGATTTTTCACGTCCCAGAATAGGACTGCGAGATTTATTCTTGGCCTGAAGCCCAGGCACCACATCTGTCCAGCCCTAAAATTTCTCCACTTGCTCCCTGTTTCTGTGAGGATCATTTTCAAGACTCTGCATCATCCACAAGGCTTTCTAGGGCATGGGACCTGTAATGCTTGTGTGAAAAATGCGAGCAAGAATTTGAATGCCTTTGAACACTCTTCTTCCATCACAGTAGTAAAGTCTGCATTTCCACGGGCCTCACAGAATGAGCAAGTAGCAGTGAAAACAGAGCAAGGTCATATAAATATTATTCGAGTGGACTTACTGCATAAAACATCTATTGTATTGTATATTGAAGGACGGGTACAGAAAGGGAGTTGGAGCACACTGCAGGTGCCTGATAAGGGGTCTGGGAATAAATGCGAGAGGGGCGCTGGGATTTTCCACAGAGATTATTCCACCCTTGTAATTTTAATGTCATCTTTGATGTCCTGGGTGTTAGTCTTAGCAGTGCACAGTGGTGGCGCGAGTTATGGTTGTTTAACTTACCATAACTGGCGAATTTCAGGGGGTTTTCGGTTTTACTTGGAACCCTAACATCCCTTTAGCAAAGTTTTTTTTACTTAATTTCATTGGTTTTTATTAGCGCAACTTATCCATAACGTCCCTTTAATAAAGTTTTGTTACTGAATTTCATAGGTTTTTAGTAGCACAGCTTAACCATAATATCCCTGACTTTATATACATGTAACATAGCACATACTGAACCCCTGCTACTGAATTTGATGTCTGCGGACCCTTCGTATGTCCGTGGACAGGCGCGGTCAACAGCAACACTACCCAAAAAGTTAGAGGGTATCTTAAATTGTTATATCATACCATATGAACACTGCACAAGTTCACAAACCAGCACACATACACATTATATGTAGTAATAAATAAGAAGTGTAACCCATATATGTAACACATCAACCATTCATTTAAATACAATTACATTACATTACATTACATTTCATTTGTTATGCGTGCTATTGACCCTAGGGCATAAAGGCGCAGACAACGAAAAGACATACAACACAAATGAGGACAGGTTTAGAGGTGAGGATCAAAGCATCCTCTGTAAATTATTCCACTATTTCCGGTAGTATGATGCAGTCTATTGGAGAAATCCGTGAGTACAGTAGACAAAACAAATGAGAAAGTCTTCAGTTCCTTCTTGAAAGATGCGAGGGAATAGTGACTCCTCAAGCTGATAGGAAGATTATTCCACATCGCGGGGGCCTTCACCATAAATGCTCCCTTTTCACAATATGTACTAAAATGGAATATACCAAAAGAAGAAAGATAGGCTTCCAACATAATTACCTCACATAAACTGCACAACTAGGAGCAACAGCAGAGCTACAAACCAGTAAGAACAAACTTAACAGAAGCTAATAAGTGTACTTCATTTGTATTATATATTAGTAGAATTTCTGTATTAGATACAAAGTAAGTGATATAATTTTCTTTTCTCACAGAATTGTCCAGTACCTTGGAGTGGCTTGAGGAGAATTTCCCACGTGAGGAAATGTCTGAAGATAGTGAACCTAATGGTAGACACTTCTCTATATAAACCAATTAATAAGTATTACTTTATATACACTTAACATATACATCTTTTTTTTTTGACCATACAAAAATTGAAAATAGTACACCAAAAGAAATATTGGATAAGACTCTCCAGCGCATGGAAGAAAAAATGGACATGCTCATGGCAAATTTCAACAATTTGAAACACTTTGTGGAGGATCACTTGAAAGAAAAAAATAGATACCATTGTCCCACATGTACCTGTCCACCCTCACCATATCCAAATCAATTATCCCCGAACCCTCTCCATGAACAAAAACGTTTTGATGAGTCTTCCATCCCTTCTTCACCTCCTATGAATCCTCTTGAAACGCCCAATTCTCCTGTGTTTGTCTCAGTTTCTGCTTCCCCTTCTTTTTCATACATTTTACATCTATATATAATAAGGTCAAATTATTCTATGTGTGCTAATTCATTTTTTTTTTTTTTTTTAAAGCAGTTGAGATGTCCGCGGACAGTGCGGGTGTCCGGAATGTCCGGAATCAAACGAAAATGGGGGCATGCTAAGGATACTATACCTGTCCGTACTATTCGCAGGCAAGTTGAAACTGTTGTAAGAACAAACAAGGTGTCTGGGATGTCTGCAATTAACCAAAATGGATATGTTCGTAGAACATTATGCCTGTCCGTAATGTTCGCAAGCAAGTCCAAACTGTTCTAAGAACACATTCGGTGTCCGGGATGTCCGCAATCAAAAGAAAGTGGGGGCGTCCTAAGGACACTATATCTGTCCGTAATGTTCGCAGGCAAGTTGAACCTGTTCTAAGAACACACGAGGTGTTGGGATGTCCGCAATTAACCAAAATGGAGGAGTTTCTAGAACATTATGCCTGTCCGTAATGTTCACAAGCAAGTCGAAACTGTTCTAAGAACACTCTCTGTGTCCGGATATCCGCAATTAACCAAAATGGAGGTGTCGTAAGAACACTGTACCTGTCTGCACTGTTCGCTCGCAAGTTGAAACTGTTCTAAGAACACACTTGGTGTCCACGCTGTCCGTAATTAATCAAAATTGAGGTGTCCTAAGGACACTATACCTGTCTGTACTGTACGCTGGCAAATTGAAACTGTTCTAAGAACACACGCGGTGTTCGGGATGTCCAATTAACCAAAATGTAGGTGATCTAAGGACACTATACCTGTCTGTACTGCCTAAAGAACATCTACGCACATGCGCACCACACCCGTAAATTCTCAGAATATTGCACCTGTCCGTTAGTGTTTGCGTCGCTTGTGTCGCACTTGCAATTAATTTCAGGACCCGAACACTGTCCATAGAACACCGCACGCATGCGCACAACCTTTCCCGTGCATTTGATGTCCTGCGAACAACTCTTCCGTTCGCGGATATGTTCGCGACGCCATCATGTGACCGCACCCACGCTGAGCAGGTGTCCTGAATTGCGGACACTGTCCAGGTCCCCGAACATTTTAAAAGTACCTTTTCGGGCAATCCACAGTATTTTATATTAAAAATGCACTATAGCACATGTCCCAGACAATAACCCTGACTTTCTACATATTTTTTAGGACTTTTTGATCACTTTTTGGATGTTCGTTCTGTCCACGGACACCGAGGGTGTCCGCGAACCGCACACCAGCACCGCTATAAAAGGCCACACCCCAGAGCTAATCCTCATTGTGTTTCTGGCTACCTTACAGAACACGGTGCAATTTTCAAGATTTTCTTCTGAATCCTGATGGCATCCATGGCTCCTCTACTGCCACCTGGTACTACATCTGCCTCAGCACCACCCCCACCCCCTCCACCACCACCACCTCTCCAAGGGCCTGAAGAGGGGAACTGGCGTGAGGATGCAGAGGAGGATGAAGAGGATGATAAGGATGAGGTAGTGGAAGTCCCTACTACCAGCACTCGCCATGATTCTTGGGTGTGGCGGTTATTTACCATTCATGGTAACGTATCCAAGGCGTGTGCGAACAAAGTCACCTGCAACAAGTGCAAAATGGTACTGAGTCGCGGGAGGCCTGGTTCGTACAGCTTTGGTACGACTACTATGAAGCGTCACCTAAAGTCGTTCCACGGTAGGGCCGTTTGTAAGGTTGTACCTTGCAACGAGCGTAGTAGGTTGAGTTCCTCTGCTTCATCCTCTGTTTCGGCTCCTCTCACCACAAGAGACACTCCTGTGGGAGAGCGCATCCCTCCAGCTGCCTCACAGGCCATTCACAATGTTGATGACCCTTACCTTTCGAGGGTCACAGTTTTGTGTATTTACTGCAACGCAGTACTCTGCAGGGGGGAGAGACTTCGAAGTGCTTTTGAGACTCTGGTCTCAGAGCACGAGAAGACCTGCTCACTACCTAAGTAAGGCCCACCCTACATCTTCCTCTCTCCACCCGCCCTTTCTTATCCCTGTGGTTGGTGTCCCCCCTTACACTCCTTTCCCCTCCTCTCCTAGTGTGTCGTGTGTAAAAAAACAAAAAATACAAAACAACAAAAACATTTTAAAAATGCTCTTTTAAGAGCCGCCTTTCACAGTCAAAAAATAGAAGTGGGAAATAAATTGAGCAGGCTCCTGTTTTATTTTATTCTTTAGAAGTCTGCGGACAGTTCGTGAACATCAAAAATTTAGGGGTGTTGCCCTATCAAAATTATTGCACTTTTCTCTGGGAGGAAGTGGTGGCTCTGAAAAGAGCCTTTTGTGGTATTTTTTTGTATTTGAAAAACTTTAAAATATCAACACCTACTGCAAAAAAGCTGGCTGTAATTTCACAAAAGGACGCAATGCATCTTATACATTTCTCTGAAAAATCTGACGACCAGCATAAGTAAGATGGACTCCATTTCTACCAAAAATGTTTGTGTTACGAAACATAATATTTTCATTGTGAAAAGAGGACATGCCAACATCTCTTAGAAAGGCACAAACAGCGTTATTGTCATTATGCCTCACTTTCTCCATTTGTGGACCAGATGAAGAAGAATGCAGCCACATTTGTCTTTGCGCAATACGAGGAAAAATTACTTGGGAATTTGCAAACTTCACCATGACCTTCCCAAGTCCTTCTTTCATCGCAAATTGCAAAGAAATTCCTGACACAAGTTCCAAACTGTTCCCTCCACAATGAATTATAATTATGTCTGGATGATGCTCTGTCTGCAAACTAGAACAGAGAGGTAGCGAGTCTAGCCACTTCATTCCACGTACTCCACACCAGTGTACTTCCACATGAGGGAATGCAAGATCTGCAGCTACTCAACAGCGTTGTGCATGGACCTCCAACCAATGTATCCATGAGTCTCCCAAAATCCAGACAATCTGTTTTCTGAAACACACAGCCATATCTAACTGTTCTTCTCTCAGGAAAAAGACCTTCCGACAAACTGTTTTCTTATAAAACACACCCACCAAACTTTACTGACCGATCATTTCCTCTGCTCATTCTCATTTGCATGCCTCTCCACCCCAAAATCCCTGTATGTAATTTGCAGTGTCCGCGGACTTCCGTTATGTCTGCGGACATATCGTAAACTAGACAGCCCTTCAAGACCTCTACATCTAACTGCATCATCAGAATTCAGCACTTCAAATGTACTGTAGATTACTCTGAGTACAAGTCTCATATCATTTGAAATCTACTACTACAAAAACTACTGTACAAGTCTCCAAGATTTCTACTTTCAGTTGCATGCATATCCATATGCATGAATACAAACTACAGGTATGCATATTTCTGCACAGTACAAATACAAATCTTATGAATATATATAAACAGAGTAACTGTCACTTAATCTGTATAACCTGTAAAATGAACTTACTGTCATTTTTCCCATCTACTCTAATCAACTGTCACTTCCAAACCTGTCTGCTATCTAAACACATTTTTACACACACAGCTATCTAAAAAATGACACACAGCCAGGAAAAGGTCAAGCACCTTCAAACACTCACACAGATAAACACTAACATTGAAAAACTCCCAACTGCAATAACACCACTACCTGTACATCACATCCTTATGATATATTACCCACACCTTCACAAATGCATACATTTTATGCTTTTCTATAGAGTATCTGCCATTTACCTTATAAAAATTGCAAAATAAATATATCATTATTTCTTCTGTCTCCTAACATTCAATAACACAGCCTTACGAAACCAAGGGTGTTTCATACACTTTCTATTCTACTTATTTGCATAGCATGTTGAACTAACATACTGTAAATTAAATATGAAGGCTGCACATAGTCAAGAAAAACTACATACTATATACACACAAAATTACTAATTTCTTTCCTTTACAATTGAAGTGAAGAGCACTCTCCTGAAAAGCAGCAGAATCCGAAGTACAAACAACAATTCAGAAGAAACCTAATCTTTCCACACAAAAAAGTAAGTACAATACTACCATAATATTCTTACTGTTACTCAAACACACTGTGCGGTTGATTCATGGTATTTGTGCACCAAAAAAAAGATTTGTGCACCATTCTGCCCACAAATACCCAATTGTTAAACAGGGATTTGCAGGCAGAATGCTGCACAACTCCCTGTTTTGTGGCGCACAAATGGCATAACTCTGCCTCTAGAATGTTATTATTGCAGAACAAAGAACTGTATTAATTCTATACCATTAAATTTAGTATTTGTGCTTCTCCTCAGCGCTAGCGTACTTTCTACTGTCATCTGAACCCCAGTATAGTAACACACAAATGGAAGAATAGCCTTCACACACCATCACATGCATCTCTACCATCATACTCAGACACTCATGCACACAGCACACATGCATCGCAGAACAACCCAACTCATACCTTCTTTATTTTTTTCAACAGACCCCAGAGAATGCCTACAAAAAGGACGTCCGTAGAAAACAACGTAGAAGTAGAGCAAATGAAAAAATAAGTACCCAAAATAAGCATCCATCTGTATCAGAATTTGTACAAAATTTCAAACAAAACAGCTAATACAGTCATTTAGCAAAACAAAACCTGCTTCAAGTAAAGAAACTTTGCCTCCTCTATTGAAATGTAAAACGAAACAGAAAACGATTATCAAGAATTCAGCTACCACTACTGCTAAAACTGCTCCTATAAATCTTGATATAATGGCAAGTAAACATACCCAAAAAAATATTTTTGCAAAAAAAAGGAGAGAAATCATACACAACCCTTAAAACCTACCATAGAAAATTAATATTAGAAGCTTTGATAGACAGTGCAATCCTACTCAAAAGAAAATTATTTATTTTAGTGTTAAAAAGAATGAAACCACTAACAAAACGAATTATTAAATTACAAAAAAGACTTCTCAATAAATGGAATGTCAAGAAACATAACTTCTTAAATATCTGTGGAGGTGAATGGAGTCACACCACAAACACAGAACCATATTATAATGAAGAAGCATACAAACAAAAGCAAACAAATACGATTGCTATACATAGCAGTGGACGGGGTTATGAAAATATTAATAATACCATGATGGAACAAGAAATACTGCTTACAAAAATATCCCCTGAAAACTCAGAATTACCTCTCCATTCGACTGGACTAAAACATCCAGTATACAATTGGTCATGCACGTCAATGTGTAACATTCCCAAAAAATCTTTAAAATCTTTACGCCAATTTCTCAATCAATATGTGAAAGGCAAAGACAAAATCAAAATGAAATTGATGCAAAATATGGATACCTGTCTAGTGCGTAAATACACAGGGCTAAAAGGACATTCATTAGCCTGCATTTCAGGACCAATTTGCAAAAGCACCTTCCATCATATCAAAATTATATCAACACATCATCCAACTATAAGAAATCTAGTATATAAACTGTACTATGCTAAAAGTCCTGCATTAGCACTGGCCAATTTAAATAACAATCTTCTACATGGTACAGCCAAAGAACTACTTGAAGAAATTGACCATATCCAGAAGACATATTTTGGAAGTGAAAGCCACTTACAAAATGCAATACCTTTACAACAAACTAGCAACAATTGTACACATGGCAACCTTCTACTACACACACACAAAAAAGAAATACTAAAATTTAAAAGTACATCCACTGCAATACCAAACCATGTGTGTGTGTGTTGCCGCAGAACTTTTTATAAAACTAATACAAAAACTATAGACATAAGATACAAAATAGACGACAATGAAGATTCTAAATGGTTTGAATTAGCTCTCTACCTTATAGCAGAAAACAAATATGAAATAACTGACCCTTTAATACTTTGCAGTTACTGCACTACAAAACTTGACAACAACGAAACTCCTTCACATGCTATCACAAATAATTTGGAAGTATTTCCACTACCAAAACCCCTGCAACAACTCAATTTATATGACAGCACCATAATTCAAACAGTACACCCATTTCAAGCAATAATACGTCTTCAACCAAAATCAGCAAAATTACCTCCCTCTGAATTGGTGAAAGGTATTCGTGGCAAAATAGTTTAGTTAAATCTGACAGAAAATGTACACACTCTAGGAGTGCAACGTCCAATAGAACAATCTTTAATTATCTTAGTAAATGGTGTACCAACAAAAGACAAAAGAAATTGGCAACAACTCGTCGACTTGCATAAAGTTAGACAAGCCTTGCAATATCTAAAAGACAATAATGAGTACTACAAAGAAATAAATATTGAAGAAAACTGAAGGGGAACAACTGAAATAATTCAAGAGTCTCGAGAAACTGGTCAATTTGAACTTCTGGATCCAGCTTCAGTATCCAATATTTTAGACCATTATACAATTCATCCATTGCACTCTAAAGACAGCATAGATGATGCACTAGAAACGTACCAAATGCGACAAACCAAAGGATCACCAATGAGCATATGGGAAAAAAGTATATAAGCACATGCTTTTCCTCTACTATTTCCTACTGGCAAAGGAGGAAGATACGATGACAGACCCACTCAAATAACAGCATCAGAATACCGTTTATTACAAATGTATTCTGAAGATCCCTGATTTAGACAAAATCTGGAATACATATTCCACCTACTCTTTGAAAGTGAACTAGCAACTCTATGTTACGGAGTTGCACACATATTGAAATCGGGAACACAGTTTCAAAATATGTCAGCTATGCAATTAATATAAAAAGTGCAAGAAAAAGATGAGGTTTTACAATCAAGTATTACAAATCTATATGCAAACATGCGTGGTACAAAATAATACTGGTTCCGATGTCACGGAGATGTACGTTGTATGATCAGAAACCTTGGACCACCCACTTGGTTTGTTACATTAAGTTGTGCAGAATATGCATGGGAAGATTTACATGATTTCCTACGCATATCAAACAAAAACAAAACAATCATAGATATACTAACACCTGGAGAACTTTGCTCTCTAGATCCTGTTAATGTTTCAAGATATTTCCATCATCGTTTCATTGCCATGCTACACTTTATTTGTAATAAAACTGTTCTTCCACTCGGAAAGTGGAACACTTCTTTTGTAGAAAAGAATATCAAGCCAGAGGAGCACCACATATCCACATGCTTTTATGGATTAAAGATGCTCCTAAATTTGGACAGGACAGAGATGCTACTGTTTTGCAGTTCATCCAAAAATATGACACTTGTGAAATCCCTTCACAAACGACAAATAGTGACCTTCATGCACAAATTGTACAATTTCAAAGACACAAATGTGGCCAATATTGTCGTCGCAAACACAAAAAGAAAGGGAAATACTACACAACATGCCGGTTTGGTTTCCCTAGACCAGTTACAGAAACAGGTGAAGTAAACAACTTCATGTCTTCAGTTAGACATAGTGTTAAAGGTAAATCACCTAAGAACACGCATTACATAAAAACATAAAAAGAACAGAAGAATCAAAATATATCAATGATTACAATGCAATCATTGCCCACTTTGGAATGCAAACATAGATGTGCAGTACATTGCAGACAATTCCACTGCAGTTGCACGATATGTTACAGCATACTTAACAAAAGCAGAAAAAACAGAGCTTCAAGACCTCTGGAATGACCTATCATCAGACAAAACACTATCTCAGAAATTGTACAGCTTTGGAATAAAAATGCTCTCTCATAGAGAATGTGGCGCCTACGAAGCTGCAGATCGTTTAACCGGTACTGCTTTGTATGGAAAATCTGAAAATATAGTATGGCTAAGTCTTGGTCCTGCTAAATCTAGAAAAAGAGTTCTCAAATCATATGACGACATAGAAACAATAGCCAAAAATGATCCAAACAGCAAAGACATTTTGAAAAACAATTTACTGCAGTCACCATTCATAAATCCCAAGGTCTTACCTTAGACAAAGCATTGATAGATATTGGTAACACAGTCTTTAAAGAAGGCATGAGCTACGTAGCACTATCACGCTTACGTAAACTGGAAGGTCTATTTCTAATCAACTTTGATGCAAGTAAAGTCAATGCTGATATTCCTTGCATTTTAGAATACAATAGACTACATTCACTATACACCCACAATGTAAAAGCATATCCTGTTCCACAAAAAATAAAACTTTGTAAAAGAAAACTAGTTCAAACAGAAATGCAACAGAATCTTACTGCAAATCCTCCAAAGAGAGTAAAAGAAGCTAATACTTCATCATTCACCATAAGTAAAGAAGAACCTATTAGTCAAATTAACTTAGGTACTTCAGAGTGGCAACATACTCTCCGAAAAAATTACTTGGACACAGAACTGCCTGGTCCATTGAAATTTTCAAATGTAACTGGTGTAAGTTGTTAAGCAAATGTAGCAATGAATATTCTATTTCAATTGCCACCAATTGTTGACAGCATTTACTTACACAGTACAGACCAATTGTGTTTGCAAGTGTTAGTCCTTCATAGAAATGCAAAAAACAATCCTGACAACACGTATAGTGTTCACGGAATAATACAAAAATTGTACTACTGTGCTGGAATGGTAATATTCACTTTAAACTCACGATAAGATCCACAAGAATTTCTAATGTACTTACTACAAGTATTGGAAAACAAAAACATACCTATGAATGAAATCTTCCAGATTTCATACATGTGGAAACATACCTGCACTCTCTTCAACAATGTTAAACAAGATGAAATCCCTAACGAGCGCTTTGTGTATGTATCCATACCAAATTGTGAATCCATTCCATTTCAGCAACTTGTACAACATGCAAACCATGGCAGATTATGTACTAACTGCAATTCAGATAATCGCTCCACCTTACTAATACAAACACATAGGGGGCCATTACGACCCTGGCATTAAGGGTTTAACGGCGCCGTAAAAGGTGTCGGTGCCGTTAAACCCTTAACGCCTGATTACGAGGTCCCTTTGCGAGACCCAACCTTAACGGATGGTTTTACCAGCCGTTAAAGTAGGGTGCTGCAAAGGGACCTCAGTGCTAATTACAGTACCGCTATTTGCGGTACCGTACTTAGCGCATTCCCCAGTCCATTGAGCCCTATGGGGCGAAAATGGGAATGGGAAGGGCCATGGTGAAATGGGGAAATACCGCCCCGCCAACCTTGGAATGGGGCGGTATTTCCCCATTCCACCATGGCGGACTTGTTACAACACCGGCACCAACCATGGTGCTAATAGCGCCATGGTTTAGTGCCGGGGTTGTAATGAGGGCCATAGTAAATACTTAATACTAATGGTTCTACGTTACAATGCAGATGGTACCAAAAACAACTGCAAGCTGACTGGATTCACACATGGTTAAGTATCACTTGGTAGAAAAACCTTCACAACAATAGGTATAATCTACCACGCAGGAGCCACAACCAATGCAGGTCACTACACTGCATTTATAAAAAAAGAAATGTGGATGGTTCGAATGTAATGATAGTACCATTACTCTAAAGCAGTGATTACCATGAAACACTTGTGTACGAGCGCGATACCAATAAAATATCATATCATATCATATCATATCATACCAGCAAATCTTACAAATGCTTATTTAATCTTTGTAAAGCCAAAATTTAATAACTAATCTAAACTTAAACATTAACAAAACTTCAATTAGAAAAGTATAAACTGTTAGAATACGCCAACAGGTATCCTAATATCCCAAGATTCTATAACAACCAAACAGATAAATGAATACCACTAAATTATAACTAGAAAAAAACTGTTAGAATACACCAACAGGTATCTAACTGCCCCAAGATTTTGCAACAACCAAACCGATAAATCAATACCACTAAAATAAAAAAAATAAAAAATAATTACAGTTAGAATACACCAACAGGTATCTAACTGCTTCAGAAATCTGCAACAAAAATGTGGATGGTTACTTTAAAGCAGAGATTACCAGCAAATCTTACAAACGCTTTTTTAATCTTCTTAAAACCAAAATTTAATAACTAATCTGTACTTTAACATTAAAAAAAATTCAATGAAAAAACTATAAACTGTTAGAATACGCCAACAGGTATCTAACTAGCCCAAGATTGTATAACAACCAAAGAGATAAACGAATACCAATACATTGTAACAAAAAATAGACAGTTAGAATACGCCAACAGGTATGTAACTGCTTCAGAAATCTGAAACAATCCAACAGATAGAACATTAATCAGAAACAAGAAGTAAACACTGAAAGGAAACAAACAAATAGCTGTGGCATTGTGGATGACCGGTGGCCCATCAAACGCGGTGCGTGCCAAAAACTACTGCACTGTGGGAGAAACAACGATCTGCTAAGAGAGGGCGGAGCTGTGGGTCAGCTAAGCTAGATACCCACGAATACTGTGCTTAGCGAGGAGCGACCTGGCTGACATCGCCCCGAGTGTGCAGAGGTGGAGCTGGTGCGGGAGGTGGTTGCTGACTCCCACAATCGTGAGGCAGGCAAAACCAAGCTGAACACCCAGAATCCTGCCGTCTTGCCAGCAGCCAGCACAGCGTGGTGCTAGAGGCGCG
The DNA here is from genome assembly GCF_040938575.1 of Ambystoma mexicanum. Lineage (NCBI taxonomy): Eukaryota > Metazoa > Chordata > Amphibia > Caudata > Ambystomatidae > Ambystoma > Ambystoma mexicanum. The sequence continues at coordinate 542,648,490 of NC_090937.1, forward strand.
GTAACCGAGTAGCAGCGGGCATCAGACACCAGCTGAGGCTCCCAGAGCCATCACTAGCCCGCTTCTCGGTGCCTGCCCAGCTCCTCCCATCGTCTGACCCTGGAGGCGCCGGAATTCGCCTGCCCACCATGACGCATGGTGTGAATGGGCAGCACAACAGAGAAGCTTGCACCGCCGATTGTAGGTGCCCTATCCTACAGCCACGAGGCTCCTCACATGCCCGAGATTGCTGCGGCCCATGTCTGGAAGTGCCCAGTGCCCCAAGGCCCGCCCCGCCACTCCCATTGTCCGACCCTGGAGGCAGCGGGGTTCGCCTACACACCAAGACACATGGTGTGATGGGGCAGAACTACAGGCAAGCTTGCACCACTGAAGGAAAGTGCCCTACCCTATAGCCATGGGGCTCCTCACATGCCTGAGATAGCTGCAGCCCATGTCGGGAAATGCCCAGTGCCTCAGGGTCTGAGTATACCAGTGCGGGGGCCACCAGGAGCCAGGGCCTCCCCCCCACTGCTCCCCAAAGGCCGCAAGTAAATCCCCTTGACTGATCCGGCTCCCAGCGCCACCTCCGAATCACGAGAACGCCCACCAGAGAGGAGACGGGCAGCTTTCTACTGCTGGCTAGCTTAGTACTTCCAGACAATACCGACTGCCCCATCTGATGCATTCCTCTTGAGCGTGTGTGCCCTGAATCCTGGTAGAGGCCTGCAAATGAAGCCTGACTGTCCCCGGACACCCTGTATCACAGCAGGGGCTTTACTGAGACCTGCAGCACTCAGCAATAACCAACAGCCCCTCATGGAGATTACTGGGCCCTGGGGTCGCCATCCCAAGCATTCAGCACAGTTATGCGGGCACGGGCCCCGCTCACGTAGAGCACGGCTGAGTAAAATAAGATAAATTGCACTTCCAACAGTCTTCACGCCAGGTCAGAGCGACAAACATCTCTGAGCCATAGTGGCCGGACCACTATCAACCTGGCAGTATTTAAGCTATCTCATGGGTGTAAACACACAAGGAACTGGCTGGGCATAACATCCAGGCTGAGTTTGGCCAGCTCCCATGTGACCTCAGCTCCACATCTCCTAACCAAACATACCATAAGTGCCTAAGCGGACAACAGCAATGGATAGCAGCCATCCCAGATCTGCACAAAGTACATCGCCCAATTAACAGGGTCATGCCAATTGGAGCCAGGTGCAATAAGAAGGGACCCATGGACGCCTTCACTAGCGGGAATGGCACAGAAATCTCCCAGGGCTCCACCCAAGCTTCTCCTAACACCCCCCAACCGCATGTCGAACCAAACATGGACCCATACATGAGCGTGCTACAAACTGGGTTTGCTGCTGTCAACTCAAAACTGGTGGATAAAGGTAGTACCATTATCTCTATTAGATCAGACATCCAAAAAGTGAATGCCAGGGTGTCAGAGGCAGAGAAGAGGATGAGCTCCCTGGAAGACACATCAGCCACTCATGGTTAGGCAATCAAAGAGATCCAAAAGAACCTCAAATCTACACGGGACAAATGCGAGGATCTGGAATCCAGATCCCGTTGCAATAATATCGGGGTGGTCGGGATGGCCGAGAAAGCCACAAACATACGAATGGAGCAATACCTGGAGAAGTCCTTCGCTCACTGTTCCCGGAAGCCCAATTCTCACAGCACTTTTTGATAGAAAGAGCCCACACATCCCTGGCCCCTCCACCCAAACCAGACACCCCTCCACATATGATAATAGCCCATCTCCTCAACTACAGGGACCGCACCTAATCCTTTGTCTATCATGAGAGAAAGGCTCCCTGTCCCACGACTCTAACTGGATACATATCTACCCGGACTTCTCTAATGGGGTCCAAACTGCCAGATGGACGTTTGAGCAAGGTGAAGAAGGCTCTGCGTAAAAGGAAAGTACTGTATGCGATGTTGTTCCCAGCTAAATTATGGCTTCAACATGGCAGAAGAGCCACTTTTTTTAAATACCTGGGAAAGCAATGTCCTACATTGAGCAACACATCCCTGGAGCCTAGAACAACCCACAACTGAAAGCCCAAGCATCGCAATTGAGAGCCGGCACACCCAATCTGCTGCAAATCAAGGTTACGATGCACACGCAGGCAGCAAGTTTCGCAGTTGTATGTTGTGGCTTCACATAGCCACCCACTGAATCAGACTGTTAAATTGAGTTGGGGAAATACACTATGATATGATATGATATGGCATTTGTAACGTGCCTATACACAAGTGTTTCAAGGTGCGACGAGGCAGGGAGGGGGGAACAAAGGGAGGACAGACAAACCATCCTACTAGGCCAGGTGTCATTCAGATGACGCAAGTGCATGGGTAGAGGGAAAGGAAAAGTGCAAGGGGAAAGGGAGGGCGGAAGAGTGCAGTACAGGGTAAGTAGAATAATAATAAATAATAAAAAGGCCAGCTGGTGGCAAGTACAAGGGAAGTACAGACAAGTGCTGGGAAGGGGGCTGTAGGGATACAGAGACAGTCCCGCAGTGCAAGTGTTGCCAGGGAGGCAGTGCAAGTGGAGAGTGGCTGGGCCAGGGACCGAGATCGGTGAGAGTGGCCCAGTTGCAGATTCAGTGTGTAGTTTCAGTCAAGAATTAGCAGGGGAGAGGGGGAGAGAAAGCAGAAGCAAAGAGGAAGGTTTTGAGGAGCTTACGGAACTGGAGATGGTTCTCCTCAAGTTTCAGGGAGGCGGGAAGGCTGTTCCAGAGGGAGGCCCCTGCCGCGGAGAGAGATCTACCCCCAACTCATTGCTTAGAGAAGCGGCTGATCCTGAGGGAGTTAGAGGCGGATGAGCGAAGAGCTCGAGAAGGAAGATATTTAGGAAGAGAGAGTTGAAGGTATTTAGGCCCCAGAAGGCCTTGTGGACAATGCAGAGGGTTTTGAACTTAATCCTCGCAGCCACTGGGAGCCAGTGTAGAGATTTCAGTCCTGGAGAGATACTGTCCCTGGGCTTGAGGCCAAGAACAAGTCTCTCAGTCCTGTTCTGGATATGTTTTAGAGGGCGGATTGTAGAGGCAGGCAGATTTAGATAGAGGCTGTTACAGTAGTCCAGCTTTGAGAGAACCAGGGCTCGGGAGACAGTGAGATTCCGGGGGAAGGAGAGGAAAGGAAGAATACCTCTGAGGAGGTGCAGCTGGTAGTGTGACTTCTTAGAGACGTCAGATATGTGAGGAGAGAAGGAGAGTGTGGAGTCGAAGATGATCCCGAGGTTTTTTGCCTTGCAGGTAGGAGCAGGATAATGGCCAAGAGAGGCTGGCCAGAGAGCTGCAGGTAAGGAGGGAGTTCCCAGTTGGAGGGATGGTGAGGGTGGGATGGGAGGGGAGAAAAGGGGGGATATAAAAGAATGAAATGCTGACAAAAAGAATAAGCATGGTTTGCAGAGCATCAGCAACAGGCGCAACACTAGGATAACACTCAGCCTACTATGGCTTCAACAGGCCCAATGCACAACATGAATCTCCATTTATGGAACATACAGGGCCTGGCGAACCCCATAAAGGCCAGGAAAATACTGGCACATGCCAGGCGCCATAGGGTCGATATATTATTCTTGTAGTAGACTCAAGCAACAGCAGGAGTTGTGGACTCCTTTACCCGGGATTGGGCCCCTCTGAGGATCGGAACAGGTTATTCTTCACAGACCAGAGGCGTGTGTACCATCATTCATCATCGCACTGGTTTCCAGCTTACTAATTCAATCATCAACACCAAAGGGAGATACGTGATAGAATGGGGAACACTTCATAACCATGATGTATTCCTGATAAACACATATGGGCCAAACATCGACACCCCAGAGTTTTACCTCCAAATCATGGCATAGGTGTCGCCCCCTGGGGATGCCGAGATGATATGTGGAGGACACTTCAACACAATTCTTGACCTTTATGTGGACAGATTGGCTGGTATCCCAAGGCCCCCTTTTGAGAGCGGCTAGAACTATAAAACAAGGCATGGCCGAAATACCACTGGTGGATGTGTAGAGGGAAATGCACCCATCGCTGTAGGAGTTCACATTTTATTAATGTGTACGCTCCACCAGTTCATGAATAGACAACTGGCTACTCTCACCGGAACCCATCTCATGTGTGAGCAACTGCTCCATTCTCCCACGAATGATATCAGACCATTCAACGGTACTACTGGCAAAAACTTTGAAACCACCAAAAAGATCCATCACTCGTGGCAGATGCCGCCGTCCCTGCTGAGGGATGAGTCAATCATAGAGCCCCTCAGACCCGAGATCGAAGAATTCTTCAGCATCAATGAGTGCATGGTGGCCTCGGTCGCCACGCTCTGGGAAACATTTTGGACCAGGGGCCACCTCCATTCCAAAGTGGGGGGCATACTTAAATCCATCAGAAATGAACTAAACCAGTTGGAAATCAATCCGCGGGCGCTGAACAATGCTCATGCCCAAGCACCGTGGATGGAGTCCCTCAAACCACTGCAGGAATAGCTGGACAGATTCAGAGCTCTGGTGGAAAGGAAAATATAATATACCATGCAACCAACCAGAGCCAGACAATATGGGGTGGACAACAAAGCCGGGAAGATGCTGGCGAACCTGATCAAATCAGAACAGGGCTTCAAACCGATCATGTCTATCAACGGAACAGATGGATCGGTCCACAAAAGGGCGAGCGAAATCAACAAATTCTTTCTGGACTTTTATTTTGACGTGTACAAGGATTCCAACCAAGTAACGATGCATGAACTTGATCGCTATATGTCTTCCATTTCTCTGCCCAGGCTGGAGCAGAGTGACAAGGGAATACTGGAGAGTCCATTCACCCTCAAGGAAATCGTCCAAGCCATTAAAGACTTGATGGCTGGAAAGGCCCCGCGTCTGGATGGCCTGCCAGCCGATTTGTACAAATTTTATGCATATGTACTATCTCCCAGACTACTAGCACTTTGGGAAGAAGTCCTATTGTCCGGCACATTCCTGGAGTCCCTGAGGGAAGCCACCATAACTGTCATACTTAAGCCACATAAACCCCCACATGACCCTAAATCATACCAACCCCTTTAATTAATAAATACAGACAGCAAAATGTATGCTAAGGTCATTGCAAACAGACTTCTACCCCATATGAACAATTTGATACACTCTGACCAATCAGGTTTCGTACACACTAGATCTACATCCTTAAACCTGAGGAGACTCTTTGCCATCATAGCACAGCTGGACCCTGATTCTGTAGCGGTAGCAGTAACACACAACACTGAAAAAGCATTTGACTCTGTGACCTTTTGCTACATGTATGCAGTATGGCACCGCATGGGGTTTGACCCAAATTTCCAAAACTTTATTCTGTTAGTATAAAAAAATACTAGAGCTAAAATTTGGACTAACCATACTATGTCCCCTGCCTTTACCCTACAGTGAGGCACACGTCAGGGGTGCCTGCTACACCCCCTCATATTCACCCTTACGATAGAGGGAATGGCTGCACTCCTAAGCCACAAACACTCAGGTCATGGCATCCCAACAGGCGGTCCACTCCAGATCGTCTCGTTCTATGCGGACGACACCCTTTTATACCTATTAAACCCAGACACCAACCTACTGCTGGTCATGCATGACATCACTGAATTTGCCTAATTCTCTGGGTAAAAAATAAATTAGGCTAAATCTGAGATCATTCCCTTAATGCCAAAAGTTACTAGGTCAGATGCCATCGCAAAGTTTCGGTGGTCACCAAATTCTGTTCGATATCTCCGTATAATTCTAGCCACCGATAGAGGCACGTTATATAATGCCAACTACGCACCTTACAATGCACAACTAGAACCCAAACTAACGTTATGGAATATACTCCCCATTTCAGTTTATGGCCGCATTGCACTCCTGAAAATGGTAGTTGTCCCCAAGCTATTCTACTTATTTAGTAACATCCTCATCTGGCCTGGCAAACCTTTTTTGAAACACTGCAATGAATGGCCTCAGGCTTTGTATGGGGAGGGGGTACAGTCAGACAGAGCTGGACCAAATTAAGCGAAAAGGTTCATAAAGGCGGGTTGTCAGCTCCAGATTTTACCCTATATTATTATGCAGCATAGGCTTATTATGCCAAGCATTGGTTCCACGACAGAGTCATACAAGTGGAGAAACAAGCGGCTGCCCCCACGGATATTCTTTCTTGTATATTTACTGAGAAACACGGAAGCCTGGTTGGCATGAACCCGGTGTCCTGCACTACATGAGCTTGGGCTGCACTGTTCCATAGAGTAGGATGCACACACCCTTACTGGGACCATATCCCCCTATGGCATCACCCAGACATCACCCCGCTACATGACACCACGATGCCGAAGAAATGGGACCCTGAAAACGTCATGAAGCTGGGATATTTGTTCCCAAATGGGGAATTCCTAACACTGGAAGAAGCCTAAAACACAACCGGGCAGGGGATTACAACAACCCTTCAATACCACCGGCTGAGGGCAGCCGTAAAACACAAATGGCCATCGTTCTCAATGGGGCCACATCCCCATCCATTCATGATGGATATAATAGACCAAGATGGTTTCAAAAGCACCATCTCCAAGATATACGGCACAGTTCAGTCCCACTCCCCCTCTCAGAATAAAATGAAAACCAAATGGGAGAGATACCTTGGAATAGTAATTGAAGACATACAATGGGACAAATATTGTCAATATACCAAATCTATATCACAAAATGCTAACCTAAGGCTGATCCAATACAACATTTTGAATCACTTGCATGTCACCCCATGGAAAATTGCCAAAATTGTCCGGTCAAAGCACTCCTTGTGTCCTAAATGTCAGCTCCCGGAAGCGAACTTCTTCCACATATACTTGGAATGCCCTCCTACAAGGCGGTTCTGGGATGAAGTGGCTTCCAGCATCAGCAATATCCTTGAGATTTGAATCCCATCTACACAATTGAAATACCTCCTGGGGGACATAGGCAAAGCCCCAACGAAGACCCGAAGATTATTTACAGTGGCAACAGCAGTGGCCAAACAAAATATCCTTCATCACTGCAAGGTGAAAACTGCCCCCCACAATTCATATGTAGTTCCGAAACCTGATTGAGACATACGACTGTGAAATTGGATACATAAGTCTCTGTACGCCAATCAATCACCCCAAAGACATTTGTGCTCCCCTCAGGAGACACCTGAACTCTGTCAACCAGCCCTCTGCAACACCAGAGTAACATGGCCACTTTGTCCTACCCTCATAACGCTTTAAGACACTGTTTTAAATGCCTGTATGCAATCTCATCTGTACCACACAATCCCATGCAATGTATACTGTTGTTTTATGTAATGTTCATGTCAGCTGAAAAATAAAGTTTTTTTTAAAAAAAATGCACAAACTTGGGCATGTGGTGCAGGATTGAGCGAAACCTGGGATACTAGTATATGAGGGGAAAGTCCAGACAATTACAATTGGTCCCGATTGAGAAAGGGAAGGAGTGTTCAGCACTCGGGAGGAGAGGCTGATTTTTGTTACATGCTTTGTTTGTTTGTTGTATTGATTTATAGAGCGCACCACACCCTAGGGTATCTGGGCACATTACAAGACAGCGTGGATGCAAAAATGATACATACAAAATAGATGTAACAAAGCAAGAATGAGTACATGTCTTAAATATAAAAAGCAAAATGAGGGCTATAAATAAAGCCAGAGTCTTCAGCATTGGCAGGTCAGGCGATACAGACAGCTATACAATAGCTTGGATGCATACTCGATATATACAAAATAGTCATAACAAGGCACAACAGAGTACAAGCCATAATTATATGAGAAGCAGCAGAAGAGGGCTATAAACAAGGTCAGAGTCTTAGGGCCTCATTCCGAGATTGGAGGTTTTCTATTGCGCCAGTTTGGCTGCCTCCAATATCGGGTCCAGCACTGATCTGGTTCAATGGGGACTTACTGGTGCATTCCGACCATGGAGGGACTGGTAAGTCCCCATTGAACAAACCATTCCCCATTCCCATTTGAGCCCCCATAGTCCTTTACGGGTCTCGCTAAGGGACCTCGGAATTGGGTGGTAAGGGATTACCGGCACCAGTCTCCTTACCAGTGCTGGGTATCCCTTACCGCCCAGCTTGTAATGACCCCCTTACAGATGGGAGGTCGGGCTATACAGACGGAGAGGTAGATATCTCCGGGAACTCTAAGAACTCAGGTGAGGAATGTCATTCATAGTTAGCCACTTTTTGGTATTAGATCTAAAGCTAAGGAAGGTCTGATCGGTGCGCAGGTGAAGGGGGAGGCGTTCCAGGCTTGTGCTGCTTGAACAGGGAAGCTGTTGCCGCCAGCTCTTTTCAGGTTAAACCGAGGAACTGAGATGCAAAAGGAGTTGATAGACCTGGTCGGTCGAGCTGAAGTTTTTTTGATAATTTTCTCTCTTAAGTATTGTGGAGCAGAATTATTGAGGCATTTATCATTTATGCATAATGGAAACTAATTTGAAGTAAATCCTGTCTTTGATGGAGAGTCATTTGTGATTCCTTATATTTTCAGAGATATGATCACTCATAGGGATGCTCAAGGCTGTTTTAAGGTCGTTGCTTTGCAGTATTTGAGGCTTATTGAGGATATGTGTATTTGCTCCTGCATAAAGTATGTTGCAATAATAAAGTTTTGACAAAATTAATGTTCTTGCTGGTATAATGCATCTAGTTGTCGAGAGGAATGGTTTGCAGGCACGTATGAGTTTACATGTGTATGCAGTAGCCGAGGCCGACGTATTAACTTGTTTGTTAAGGTTCAGAGTGGAGTCTAGGTAGAAACAAAGAGTTTTGGTTTCCTTGGCAGTTTTAATGATATTGCTGTCTATGTTGAAGGAAGAATACTGGCCAGCAAGTTTGTTAAGGTTGGAAGGGGCACTTAGGATAAGAATTTTGGGTTTTCTCATCATTCAGGCAGAGGCTGTGGGTTACCATCCATACCTGGATGATGAGATACATTTTGTTGAATAAGGCTAAGTCCATGTCATAGTTCCCTGAGAGCAGAATGAGTATCTGGGTGTCATTTGCGTAGTTTGTGTAGATGACAGCCAAATGATCCAGTTTGTCAAATAGAGACTTTGTAAAAACATGATACACGGTTGGGGAGACGCACGAGCCTGGCACTCCACATGTAATAGGTGCTAGGCCCGCAGCAGCAGAGGGAGAGAAGACTCTCATCGATCTGTTGCTTAGAAAGGATGGAATCCAGTCTGCAGCTTCTTATGAGAAGTTTGCCGATGATGAAAGGTTATCGCAAAGTATATTATGATCCACCAAATCAAAAGCAGCACAGAGGTCTAATAGGAGGAGCAGTGCACATTGTCTATTATCTTTCAATTGATCTATTTGCATTTTGAAATCGATGAAGGTGGTTTCAGTTCCGTGATGAGGCCTAAAGCCTTATTGTCTGAGCCCTAAGAGGTTGTTCGCCTCTAGGTACTGCTGTATTTGGAGTTAAGCCACTTTATCAATTATTTTAAATAAGAAGGGGGCTGTCGTTATAGGCCTGTAACTAATTGGGATGGATGGATCAAGTGTAGCTTTTTTTAGTAGGGGTAGAACCCATGCTTCTTTAAGGTTGGTGGGTACCTGTCAAGTCCTGAATGAGGCGTTTATTAATTTGGAGATAAAGGGGCAAGGTCTCTAGCTGCTTCTTTAATTATTTTGGCCGGGCATATGTCACCTTGACATCTCAATGATTTCAAGGAAACAATGATCTTTTCGACCTTTAGGGTCATAACTTGGGCAAATTTGAATTCTTGGAGCTTATTGTGGGCAGGGTTTTTTGGAGGTCTCTGGGCGATATCTGATTTAGAGAGGTTAAGCCTTTTAGTTGCTATTCTCTTTTGGAGTGTGACAATTTTGTTGCAGAGTGCATTTTGGATGTCCGTACACCATTCTTTGTTTTTAGGGCAAGAATCGCCAGAGGCTATTGGTGATTCTATTTTCCTTAGGATTACAAATAGTTATAGGTTTCTTGTTTGGTCCTAATAATCTCAGCTTTATATTTAGAGGATATGTTGTTTGCTTTGTCTTTGTTTTCTTTTGAAGGTAGATTTTCCATTTGGCTTCCGTTTTCCTTTTTTCAAGCCTAAAGGCTTTAATCTGTGGGGTGAACCAGCTGTTGAGGTGAGCTTTAGGTTTACTGTTTAAAAGTTTAAGTGGGGCAATGGAGTCGAAGGCTTGGGTCATGGTGTTGTTAAATAAATTGATAAATTCTGCTGGTTCTTGCAATTTAGCTGAGTTTAAGGTAGGTATCTGTCATGATCTCTGCTTCCAAAAGGTCAGGGTTTTCCCAACTCCCTTGGAAGCAGATCCATAACCCAGGTTCCGAGTGCCAACCAGTCCCAATTGGGACCTTTTGGACCCAGTCCTGGCGCCAGTGGCACCAGGCTCATAAATATGCCCAGTCCCAGCGCTGGAAGCGCTGGGCTCATAATGCTTGGGTGGACTTACCTGCAGCAGACCATGCTGCTTACTTGCCTGCCAGTTGAGCCTCTGATCCTCTTCTGTTTGGAACTACTTTTCCTGTTGGGTGGGGCAGGAGCCACTCCCTAGATTCAGAACACTGGAACTCTTCTGGAAAGCAGGAACTCTTTTCTTACCTAGGCGTGGCTGTGGAAGGAGACACCTAAGCACTACAGGAGGCTATTTAAACCACACCCGATGGATGAATCTTGCTTTGCGTTATTCTGCATCCTCTGCAGCAGAACGCTCATCGTGTCTTCTGCATCTGATCCTGGGCCTAAGGAAAAAGGCTTACCATCCTGAATCCAGTCTTCAGCAACACCTATAAAGACAAGAAAGAACAGGTTAGCATTACGGTCTTCAGTGACAGCTCTTCACTTACCTGGTCCATCGGCTGTCACCAACGCCTCGCGCTACATTCCGGCACCTGAAAGACAAAGGCTTACCTACTCTTCGTGCGCTCCGGAGGTCTTCACACTGCATTCCGGCATCTGAAAGACAAAAGCTTACCAACCCTTTGCACGCTCCGGAGGCCTTCGGCGCTGCATCCCGCATCTGAAAGACAAAACAAGGTGCGTTTAAAGACATTGGGGAACTTTAATACTCACGTGCCATTACTCCTTTCCACATCTAACCGAGTGGGTATTCCGGCACCCTGCAGCCGCTCCGAACTTATACCTGCAAAATAAAAAGACAGTTAGAGCGCATCGTGAAGCAGGCAACAAGCGCTTACTTACGTGCTTCCAGGCGCTTCTATTCATCACACGGGCTCCATCTTCAACTCACTTCAGCCCGTCATCCGCCATCGCCGGAACCCTGCAAAACAAGAAACATCATTACTAGAGACTTTAAAGACATTAGAATTACTTGAAACTTACCGTTCGTGCAGTAAACAACGGACAGCAGTCCTCTGAAGTCAAGAGGCCTGCTCCCCTTATCCAGTGAAGAAACTGGTTACAGCACCCTGCCCCGAGGCAGATGGAGAGCACGGCGTTCACTTACCTAAGGTGAGAGCGTTAACCTTGGGGTTCTACAGGAGAAGAGAAAGGGAAGAAGAGAGAGACATTCAATAGCCCAGTTCCTTAATCCCATATTTTCTATCTGCAGACATCTTACCCTTCGTGTCAGATATACCGTGCACAGAGGTCCAGCCCAAAGAGCCAGCTGTGTGTTACACATCACCTGTGAAGATACGGTATACGCCCAGTCAAGACCGGCGCCTCTACGGGAATCCGGTGAGCGTTACAGAACGCAAAGCCTACCACAAAACTCCCGTCCAGGCGCTATGGAAACCTCGGATACCGACCAGCTAGCCCAGTTACTTGGGGAACTAAGGGCAGACATGCATGCAGCCCGTCAGGAAACGAACGCTCTAAGAAGAGAACTGATTATTTCCAAGGAGCGAACAGATGATCTCGCTAGACAATTGCTACAGTCACAAGCCGGACAGACCCCGTTACCCGCATCTGGGGGAAATCTTCCTTCTACATCCTCTATGAATCCAGTGCAGATCAACCTACCTGGGAATGTAGCTCTGGCTCCGCCCGAACGATTTTCTGGTGATCCAAAGAGGTTTGCAGTATTCATCAATCAGTGCCGGTTGCATTTCTTATGCCGGCCAGCAGCCTTTCCAACTGATCAAGCTAAAGTAGCTTTCGTGCTTTCGTACCTTAGTGGCAATGCGGCAGACTGGTCGATCCCTCTAGTAAATCAAGATGATCCGGTCCTCCATGATTTTCAAGCTTTTCAGCTCAGTATGAAAAAACTGTTTGCAAGACATTCACAGGGGCAGGCCTTGGACAATGAGCTTCTTTCGTTGCGACAAGGTAATCAAGACCTTTTGGCTTATATTGCATCTTTCAACAGACTGATAGTGGAAACTCAATGGCCTGAGGACAAAAGGATTACGCTGTTTTATAGAGGTCTACGTGGAGAGCTCAAAGATGTGTTAGCCCAAGTAGTGAATCCCCCACAAGATTGTTCGGACTATATAGACTTAGTCGTTCAAATAGATCACAGACTGCAGAACAGGAAGGCCGATCGTTCCAAGTTTGATGCTCGAGTATTTTCCAAACCGCCAAATCCTTCCAAAGGAGTAGACTCCGGGGAACCCATGCAAATAGGGGGTCTGAAAGGTCCTCTAACACAAAAGGAGCGGGAAAGGAGAACACAGTTGCAATTATGCCTCTATTGCGGAAACTCAGGGCACTTTATTCGAGACTGTCCGGTGAAACCTGCCAAGAAGGCAGTAGGAGCTGCAGTTACCAAAGTTACAAACTCTGAGCAGGGAAACAACCTCGCCCGACAAGAATAGAGGTCCTCTTGCCGAGCGTGAAAACCAGTTCCGTGACCTCGCATTTCGTGATACCTATGGTCCTCATTAGCCCTGATAATCCGGATCGATTACATGCAATTGAAGCTTACGTCGACAGTGGTGCCATCGGCAATTATGTGGATCATGAAATGGTTTTGAGGATGAATCTAACTCTTTGTCCCAAGGCTGTAAAGGACGTCATTACTACGGTGGATGGTACGGAGATAGCCTCCGGGCCAGTAACGCATACCACTCAAGAGGTGACGCTAGTAAGTCAAGATGGACACCATGAGAAGATCGTGTTCGATGTGATCAAGGCCCCTCAGTTTCAGATTATTCTAGGAATACCTTGGTTAGAGAAACACAATCCTCTGATCGATTGGCGAGCAAGAACGGTCCAGTTTCCAGAATGTGTCTCTACTTGTCACCCTCCACCTGGTGTTGCACTGGCAGCAATTTCTTCAGAGACTCCCCAGTTACCTCCCGAATACCTAGAATACCAAGATGTTTTCCGGAAGGATCAGGCTAACTCTCTACCTCCTCATAGGTCTTATGACTGCCAGATAGACCTGATACCTGGATCTACTCCTCCTTGTAGTAGAATTTATGCCCTCACCGAGCCTGAGAACCTTCACCTTTGACAATACCTGGATCAATACCTGGCAAATGGGTTTATTCGTCCTTCCAAGTCCCCTGCTTCTTCAGCTTTGTTCTTCGTTCCAAAAAAGGAAGGAGACCTTAGAACTTGTATAGATTATCGCTCCCTGAACCAGATCACCGTTAAGAATAGATATCCGTTACCTTTGATCCCTGAACTCCTGGACCAAGTCAGAAAAGCATGCATATATACAAAGCTGGATCTTAGAGGAACTTACCACTTGGTACGAGTAAAAGAGGGCGATGAATGGAAGACGGCCTTCCGCACCAAGTATGGGCTATTTGAATATCAGGTCATGCCCTTCGGACTTTGCAATGCCCCGGCCGCCTTTCAATATTTTATGAACGATGTCCTCAGAGAGCTCATAGATGTGTGTGTTGTTGTTTACATTGACGACATCCTCGTTTATTCTTCATCGGAATCTGAACATCGGAAACACGTGAAAATGGTCCTCGAAAGATTGCGTCAACACAAACTTTTCGCTAAGTTGGAAAAATGTGTTTTCAACGTGACTGAAGTTGAATTCTTGGGATTCATATAATCACCTGGCGGAGTGCGTATGGATTCAAAGAAGGTCGATGCAGTTCTCAAATGGCCATCACCATCCTCCGTAAAAGGTGTGCAAAGCATGTTAGGCTTCGCTAAATTTTACCGCAGGTTTATCCCCGAATTCTCTCGAATAGTCCAGCCCATCACTGCCTTGTTAAAGAAAAACAAACGATTTGAATGGTCTACCGAGGCGGAACAAGCTTTCCAGGATTTGAAGACTAAATTTATCTCTGCACCAATCCTAAAACACCCTCGCCCCGAACTCCCCTACATCGTGGAAACTGATGCTTCAAGCCTTGCCATGGGGGCAGTTCTATCACAAAAGGACCCGGTAACCAATCAGTTGCATCCCGTGGCATTTTGGTCCCGCAAATTCTCGCCTCCTGAAATCAATTACACGATTACTGACAAGGAACTTCTGGCTATCAAGTCTGCCTTTAAGGCTTGGCGGCATTATCTGCTGGGGGCCCGACACACCGTTACTGTGATTACGGATCACCGAAACCTGCAATATTTGAAAACCGCAAAAGCCCAATCCTCTAGACAACTCCGTTGGGCATTATTCTTTGCCGAGTTTGACTTCATAATTACCTATCGACCTGGTACAAAGAACGGTAAAGCTGATGCCCTTTCTCGGATGGGAGTGGAAGAACACTTGATCAACCCTAAACCTGTACCAATCATTCCCGAACAAAGAATTCTGGGTGTAATCGCCACAGAATCCATAGAGGAAGTTAAGGATAAAGCCAGGCAACTTGTAACTCCAGCAGACATACAGAATTGGCATCTGCAGGGAAAGGACTTTGCAGTAAAGGACAACTTATTGTATTTCCAAGAACGATTATACCTACCCAGCACAGATTTACAGAAAAAAGTAATCTCTTGTTATCACGATTCTTTAATGGAAGGACATCCCGGTATGGCCAAGACCTCAGAAAAGATCAAGCGCTACTTCTGGTGGCCGTCTTGGAAAAAAGATATCAGAGACTTTATAATGTCCTGTGGAGTATGCGCCCAAAACAAGAGTCAAAAGGAAAGACCAGCAGGCCTCTTACGCCCTATTGACATCCCACCTCGCCCTTGGCATACGCTTTCTATGGACTTCATCACTGATCTACCTCCATGCTCCGGATACAATACGATTCTAGTAATCGTGGACTTATTCTCCAAGATGGCGCATTTCATTCCGCTCAAAGGCTTGCCAACAGCAGCAACGCTGGCCCGAGAATTTCTCGAAAACATCGTCCGACTGCACGGTTTTCCTTCGGTTCTAATTTCGGATCGAGGTAGTCAATTTATTTCTCATTTTTGGCGAAGTTGCTGTCGGTCGGCTCAAATCGATGTGAGACTATCGACCAGTCACCACCCTCAGACCGACGGACAAACCGAGAGGACCAATCAAACTCTGGAACAGTATTTACGCTGCATGCTGCAACAAACTGAAAAAACTTGGAAAGACATCCTTTGGATAGCCGAATATGCCTACAATAACTCTGTCCATTCGGGAACTGGGAAAACCCCGTTTTTTCTTTTGTACGGCAGTCACCCTCGAACCTCGGAGTTGGATCCCCTCCAAGATCTTGAAACACCAGCAGTAGACTACCTGCATTCTACAATCACCCAAGCCTTTAAGGAAGCCGTTTCTCACCTTCAATGGGCTAAAGAACAATACAAGAAAGGAGCAGATCAACATCGGAAGGAAGCCCCTCAATATCAAGTAGGGGATCAAGTCTGGTTATCCACCAAATATCTACCTCTAAAAGGGCCACGCACATTCAACCCAAGATACCTTGGTCCCTATTCCATCACTACCATAGTAAACCCAGTAGCGGTCAAGTTGGACTTGCCCCCGCACATGAAGATACATCCGGTCTTCCACGTCTCTCTATTAAAACCCGTGCAACCTCAAACCCGACTAACTAAATCTCCAAAACCTATCCTAGTTGATGGAGAACTCGAGTTTGAAGTCAAAAGCATTCTGGACTCCAAGATCTCCAAATCTAAACTATTTTACCTAATTGACTGGAAAGGCTACGGCCCCCAAGAGAGATCCTGGGAACCTGCTGAATATGTCCACGCTCCTCGCCTAATCAAAAGATTTCACCGAACATTTCCTGACAAACCAAAACCCCCGGAGAAGCCCGGTTTGGGAGGGGCCTTGAGGGGGGGTACTGTCATGATCTCTGCTTCCAAAAGGTCAGGGTTTTCCCAACTCCCTTGGAAGCAGATCCATAACCCAGGTTCCGAGTGCCAACCAGTCCCAATTGGGACCTTTTGGACCCAGTCCTGGCGCCAGTGGCACCAGGCTCATAAATATGCCCAGTCCCAGCGCTGGAAGCGCTGGGCTCATAATGCTTGGGTGGACTTACCTGCAGCAGACCATGCTGCTTACTTGCCTGCCAGTTGAGCCTCTGATCCTCTTCTGTTTGGAACTACTTTTCCTGTTGGGTGGGGCAGGAGCCACTCCCTAGATTCAGAACACTGGAACTCTTCTGGAAAGCAGGAACTCTTTTCTTACCTAGGCGTGGCTGTGGAAGGAGGACCTAAGCACTACAGGAGGCTATTTAAACCACACCCGATGGATGAATCTTGCTTTGCGTTATTCTGCATCCTCTGCAGCAGAACGCTCATCGTGTCTTCTGCATCTGATCCTGGGCCTAAGGAAAAAGGCTTACCATCCTGAATCCAGTCTTCAGCAACACCTATAAAGACAAGAAAGAACAGGTTAGCATTACGGTCTTCAGTGACAGCTCTTCACTTACCTGGTCCATCGGCTGTCACCAACGCCTCGCGCTGCATTCCGGCATCTGAAAGACAAAGGCTTACCTACTCTTCGTGCGCTCCGGAGGTCTTCACACTGCATTCCGGCATCTGAAAGACAAAAGCTTACCAACCCTTTGCACGCTCCGGAGGCCTTCGGCGCTGCATCCCGTATCTGAAAGACAAAACAAGGTGCGTTTAAAGACATTGGGGAACTTTAATACTCACGTGCCATTACTCCTTTCCACATCTAACCCAGTGGGTATTCCGGCACCCTGCAGCCGCTCCGAACTTATACCTGCAAAATAAAAAGACAGTTAGAGCGCATCGTGAAGCAGGCAACAAGCGCTTACTTACGTGCTTCCAGGCGCTTCTATTCATCACACGGGCTCCATCTTCAACTCACTTCAGCCCGTCATCCGCCATCGCCGGAACCCTGCAAAACAAGAAACATCATTACTAAAGACTTTAAAGACATTAGAATTACTTGAAACTCTCCGTTCGTGCAGTAAACAACGGACAGCAGTCCTCTGAAGTCAAGAGGCCTGCTCCCCTTATCCAGTGAAGAAACTGGTTACAGCACCCTGCCCCGAGGCAGATGGAGAGCACGGCGTTCACTTACCTAAGGTGAGAGCGTTAACCTTGGGGTTCTACAGGAGAAGAGAAAGGGAAGAAGAGAGAGACGTTCAATAGCCCAGTTGCTTAATCCCATATTTTCTATCTGCAGACATCTTACCCTTCGTGTCAGATATACCGTGCACAGAGGTCCAGCCCAAAGAGCCAGCTGTGTGTTACACATCACCTGTGAAGATACGGTATACGGCCAGTCAAGACCGGCGCCTCTACGGGAATCAGGTGAGCGTTACAGTATCAGAATAGGCATCAACTTGTCAGTGGTGATATTTTGTTTATTTCTGGTAAAAAGAGGAGGCACAATGGTTTTAGCTTTATCAGTTGGCCGATTGGCACAAGTGGTAAAGGTAATTAGAGAGTGGCAGTCCATGTCTGGGGTTCTATGGCTATGATGGACGTTTCACAGTTGTGGTCAGCCACCCAATCTAGATTTCTTCCTTTCTCATTGGTGGCTTGGGTAATTCTTTGTGTGAAATCTAATTCTGTTCGTTAGTCAGCAAGTAATTTAGCTGAATGGTTGTTAGGGTCAAGGAATCCTAAATTGAAATCACCTAGCAGCAACATTTGTGAAGTGGGTTTAGTTTTGTCTGAGAGTATAGTGATAATGTCCTCCTCGAAGGACCCAATGGGGCCAGGAGGTATATATATATATTAGGTGGATAGTTAAAGTACTAACTTTGGATGTGGATAATTTAACTGTGAGGAGTTCTCAGGACTTGACCTTAGGGGCAGTGGTTACTATGAGCGCTAGGCTAACCTTAGTGATGAAGGCAACCCGCCGCCTTTTGTTGTTATTCTGTCAGCTCGGACAATTGTGTAAGCGTCAGGAAAGGCCAGTAGGAGAGATGGCCCTGCAACAGCGTGGAGCCAAGTCTCTGGGATCGATAGGAAGTCTAGTTCTTCTTTATTGATGATATCAGCTATATCTGTTGCATGTGCAATAATAGATCTAGAATTTATTAGGGTGCCTTTGATGTTGGGGATCCTAGTCTGGGGTGGGCTTGTAAGATCCTTCTCTAAGTTCAAATAGTTTTTTTTAGGCTGTGCAATATTAGTTTTAGGACGAGGATGTCTCAGATCTGTAGAGGAGTTTGAGGTAGATTTGTTAGGGCGGGGTGGTATACATACATTCTCATGATGTGTATCCGCTGACAAAGCCTGTCCGGTAAGTCTGGAGCCTAGTCTCTTGTTTCTGAGATCACTGCAGCAAGGTTGGTTAGCAGTTGGTTTGGTTGTGAATAGTTTGATCCATTGGCTAGGGGTGGGCATGTCTAATGGGTTGGTTAGCTTGTTTTGGTTAATGTGTTAGCTACTGGATCTTGGTATTAGGATTGGAGGAAGGAGGTTGGTTCAACATATGGCACATTGGGACTATGTTTTAAAGGCGGAAGACATTTAGTTGGTTTAATCTCCATGAACAATGATGGATTCATGATTTGAGTAGAGTGTATTACCTCTGGATGAAGATGTTCGAAAGCTAAGTCAAATAGGAGGCTTGATGTAACAAGAAGTCAGTGACAAACAGTGCAGGGCTTAGTAGCAAACATACTATATTGAGAACTAACGCAGCTGGTGTACAATTAACAGTCTGTAGAGTGCTCGGTTCGCTAGTGTAAATAGGACAGTTACAAATAAAACAATTGCATACAAAAGCAGTTACAATGGTACTTTTGGCAGTATGCAAGTCCAATCTGAGCATTCAACAAAGCAATAGCATAAGGTTGTGAGGAGCGGCTTAAGGCAATGATGTCAGCACTCAACGTAAACCTTTAAAGTATCCGATTGTATCATAGGGGTAAAGTAAGTGGGGGGAGTCATCAAGAGGTCTGAGATATGCAACCTATATATGGCATAGGGGTTGACTAGGCGCAACAATGCAATGCTGCAAATTTTTGCTAAAATGAGGGCCAGTCGAGACAAGATAAGCATTGATAAGGCTAACAATTATATGTATTAATAATATCACATAGCTGTTAATATACACAGGGCAGGAAAGGTACAAGTGATAGATCAGTAGGCATTTGGCAGTTGAGAGGCAAAGGTGGTAGACAACAATCGATAATAACACTTAGAAGGCAGGACAGAGTATGGGCAATGACGCCAGATGACCGTGTGGAAGATTCAAATCATGCAGATTTCATAACTCAGTGGGCAGAAGAGTAATTGGCAATATGCATAGGACGCACTGTGGAAAAAAATGGTTATCATCAATCAGTATCAATAGTGTGCGTCGAAAGCAATCAGAACAGTTTTTCTATGTGGCTTCTTAAGATATTAGAGGCAGCCATAACACTTTGAGTCATTATAGTGCATGTTTCAAGGTGGCAGTCAGTGTTGCGCGAGTGGGGCCAAAACTTTAAGTGGAATTTTCACACTATTGGAAAGCTACCAGTGGTGTTTAAAGACATTAAAGAATGCAGGTCCTTACACTGGTGTATCGCTGCAGAGCCAAGCTTAGAGGGTTAATGGTGATACGCAGGTGTGGGCTTGAGTTTGTGGATAAAAGTAACGTCTTAACATGTGGCAGTCCATCGGTATTTGTACTTAGCTGCTTAGCTGGCAAGGGATGCAGTCTGCTGGTTGACGGATGATGAGCGGAGCAGGATATCTGGCGCTCAGCGCTCGTCTAGCTCCATCCAGATCAATCAGGAGCCTTTGTGTATGCCTTAGTGTGTGCCCGCTGATGCCTGCCGGCTGCCTGTGACAGTCTAATAGCCGGTGACCAGCCAATCCTGTTGCACTAGTACCAGGAAGTTAGAAGCAAGCCGAAAATGAAGCGGGAGCTGCCATCTTGGAGGTGCAAAACCTTGTGGTTTGCAGGTGCAAGGGTACATAATCTGCTGATAATGACACCCAAAGGCCTCACATGCTGAAAGGTTGCTGACAGCATATGGTGGGTGGCAAAAGGAGAATTGTAGCTCTCGAGCGACGATGCATGAATTCAGGCAGCGAAGCTGCCGAATAAGCCTGGAGGCTCACCTGGCTCCCTCTGTTGTGAGGGTGATGTTGGAGAACTGCTCCTGCATTCCGCAATGTCAGGAGCTCCTGCTCCTGCCTCGAGCAGAAACTGGTGAGGTATGCATTAAGAAAAATGCATCAATTTAATGTAGACTTACAAATCTCTGTTCCCAAAGTAGAAAAAAGATTTTGCTGTTGAGAAACAAATTGTGTTAATGCACCAATTTCAAATGAAGTTAAATCACGATAAAGCAGATACATATCAAGCTGTGGCTGAACGAGCTGCGATAAGAGTTGCTCGATATAAATATCGGAAGAGGGTTAATTCACGCAAAGTAGCAACTGTGATTCCCACCACAAGTGAGGATTGGGATCCTGATCAATGGGATGGCTATGTTTTTGATAGTACTACTGCTAGCAGCGATTCTGAACCATATTCTGTAACAAAGCTGAAACCAACATGTAAAGAAGTGACAGCTAATCCTGTCATACACAGAAAGTTGGGCCGCCATCCATTGAATCCGGGGGCGGTGTAGTAGACATGACTGTCCTTGAAGATTATTCACAACAAGAAGTTAGGGAAATAGTGAATCGATTGAAATAAAGGGCGGTGGAATACTTGCTGGCTTGGGTGGTCAGAATGTTTGATGGAGGGGCTGCTGGTCTTTTGGTCCATACAACAGATTCTGCTAGGTTTTTTCTTTTGTCTAATGATGTTCAAATACAGGAGACCCTGCGTGCTGGTCCTCCTCGTGATGGTAACAGTGATTATGGACAATGGTCCCTTTTACAATTGGCTGCACAAGTTGTAATCACAAATATCCAATTACATCGGATGTGCCAACCGATGACAAAGGGAACATGCTATGAAGGAGGCGATTCACCTGGAAACTCCAGAGCATATGGGGATGGTGAATTTATCTGTTTCGGCTAGGAAACATTAGTTCGGACAGCACCAGCTCCCCCACCACATATAAAAAACATCATAATGATCTTATTAGTGGGAATGACGGGGAAAGTTACTGATGATGTTGTCGATGCAATTAGGCATCTTACTGATTTAAGTGAATGGGAAAAGCCACAGGAACAATCCCGGGAGAGGAAGGGGCGAAATTAAAAATGCACTCCAGGTTAAAGATTTGACAGTCGATATTCCTGTGTATCTAGGAAAGGTATGTTCCTAGCTTTATTGAAAGATGGTGTGTCACAGGAAAAAACTTATGGGATTGCAACACATGATATGTATTTGTTGTATAAAAACGCGGTTTAGGCGGGAAAGAACGCTATAAACAAGTAAAGCTACAAGATTTACATAAACCAAAAAAAGAGGTAGATCCTTTTGGGTCATCCCCCGAGGAGGGTGATGAGGAATCCTCCACAATGCTGATAACCTCAAAACCGAATTATGCTGATTTAAGAAGATGGTTAGTGCCATGGTACAAAGACAGTCAAAAGGATCACATTTTAAAGATGAATAGGATAGTGGTCAAACTCTGGTAACAACAACCAAGTTAAGGTATACAGTCGACCTCATCTAAAAGTGAAATTGTTTTGGCATTCGGTAAATACAGAAGAGGTTCGAGCCTTAATTGATACCGTGCGGAGGCCTCTTTGATACATGGAAACCCTTCCTTAATTTAAAGGTAAACATTTTATGATTACAGGATTGGGTAGTAAGGAAACCTCGGCTGTACAAACAGAAATTGACATGAAAATTGGGCAGTTAAAGAGAGACAGGTATTAATTGTTCCCTTAGCTGAATACATTATTGGATTTGATATTTTAGATGGACTGACCCTGGGATTGGGAGGTAAAACGTATCAATTTGGTGTGAGTGCTTTCACTGGTACACCGGTAGTGGTTGGTCAGTTAAAAATGACCTGTGCGCAGGTTCTGATTGCGACTAAAAGAGTGTCCATGAAACAATATTGGATACCTGGCAGGCAAAAAGAAATTTCGGACACTATCAAAGGATATGTTGGGGCAGGTGTATTACGTTCTATTACTACGGCTTGGAACAATCGATCTGGCCTGTCAAAAAAAAAAAGACAGCAGTTTCAGAATGATGATTGATTCTCGCAAATTGAACAAATAAACTCCTCCATTGGTGCCTGCGGTACCTGATGCAATTAAATTAGTTGAAAATATACAAAGGTTTGAAGGCACCTGGTACGCAGTTTTAGATTTGGCTAACGCCTGCTTTACCATACCGATTGCGGTTGAATGTGAGGATCAATTTGCATTTTCTTGGAATGGGAGGCAGTATACCTTTAATCGTCTGCCTACGGGCTATATGCATAGTGCAACGATTTGTCACCAGCAGATGGCTGAGCATTTGGATAAAATGCCATGTAAACCTTATGTGCAAATTGTACATTATATTGATGACATATTGATTCAGGGTAAGGATGAGAAGAGTGTGCAATTACATTTGGAGCTCATTAAGGGGGGGGCTACGCAAAGAAGGATGCAAAATTAATGACGCCAAAACACAAGGTCTAGCAGAGACTGTCATTTTTCTAGGAATTCAGTGGCACAATGGTCATCGAGAGATGGTGCCGAAAGCTGAACAAAAGTTCCTTGAATTTTCAACTCCGAAAACCAAAAAGCAAGCACAACAATGTATTGGTTTATAAGGAATTTGGAGGTAGCACATCCCACATTTGGGGCAAATCTTGGCACCCCTTTACAAGATTACACGTAAAAAATGTGAATTTCTATGGGGTGAAGAACAGGAAAAGTCATTTAAATTGGCAAAAAGTACCATTCAAAGAGTGCTTGATTTATGGCCATTGAGGGATGGTGAAGTGGAATTAAATGTGTCCACTCTCAAGATTCCTATGCAAACTGGAGCCTTTGGCAGAAACAGGATAGAAAGAGAGTGCCATTGTGGTTTTGGAATAGGAGATTACCTGATGCAGGTGATAGATATACCCCTTTTGAAAAACAATTGTTATCCTGTTATTGGGCTCTAATGGACACTGAAGAAATGACTGTGGGTCATGATATAATAATTCAACCAGAAATACCTATCATGCAGTGGGTACTCAGTTCACCGAAAACACACAGAAGCTAGTGTTATTAAATTGAAATGGTACATACAAGATCATGCCAAATCTGGTATAAGTGGAGTAGCAAAACTGCATGAACAAGTGGCAGGCGTGCCACTAATAGATCTTGAGCCGGAGAGTGATTGAACTGAGGGAAAATCTCCAGTTACGTGGGGGATCCCATATGGAGAATTGACTATGGAACAAGCGGGATGGTGCATCTAAATATGTACGGATTGAATGATATTGGAAGGTGGTTGCATACAATCCCAAAATGAAAAAGGTGCTTACCACCTCAGGGAAGGTGAGGAGTAGCCAATTTGCAGAGCTATATGCCGTATAGTAGGCACTAAAACAAGAATCACCTGGTAACTGTCATATTTACACTGATTCGTGGTCTGTTGCTAATGGATTGGTGGTTTGGCTGCCAACTTGGAAAAATAATGGATGGAAAATGCATGTGAAGGAAGTGTGGGGAAAGGAGATATGGCAAGATATTTCTGACATGCTGATGCATACTACTGTGACTGTGTACCACGTGGATGCACATTGCGCCACAGATTTATTTGAACGTTGGTTCAATTCTGTTGCAGATGAAGATTGAATGAAGATTAAAATCATGGACCCAAGGACTGAGGAGGAGGATTTGGAGGGAATTGCCAAATCGGCCCACCAGAAGAGTGGACATCTCAGATAGAAGGTTACTATCAGGTGGGCGCAAGATAGGGGTATTAGCATTCCATTGGAAATTGTGAAAACTGTGATTTTGCAATGCCCTTATATGCCAACATCAGAAACATCGTTCTATGCCACACATACTTCATGGTACATTGAAACGGGGAAAGTTGCTGTGTCAAATTTTGCAAATTGATTATATTGGTCCTATGCGCACGAGCAAGGCTTGTCAATATGCATGCACTATTGTAGACAAATATACCGGCTTGCTAATGGTTTTGCCATGCAAGAGGGCTACCCAATTGAATACGATTCAAATACAGGACCAGGTGTCCATGTATTACGGTGTCCCATTACAAATTCAGAGTGATCATGGATCCTATTTTAAGGGCAAAATGGTCATTGATTACTGCCAAGTTAAGGGCATAGAATGGATTTTTCACGTCCCAGAATAGGACTGTGAGATTTATTCTTGGCCTCAAGCCCAGGCACCACATCTGTCCAGCCCTAAAATTTCAAGGCTCTGCATCATCCACAAGGCTTTCTAGGGCATGGGACCTGTAATGCTTGTGTGAAAAATGCGAGCCAGAATGTGAATGCCTTTGAACACTCATCTTCCATCACAGTAGTAAAGTCTGCATTTCCGGGGGCCTCACAGAATGAGCAAGTAGCAGCGAAAACAGAGCAAGGTCATATAAATATTATTCGAGTGGACTTACTGCGGAAAACAGCTATTGTATTGCCCATTGAAGGACGGGTACAGTGGGAGTTGGAGCACACTGCAGGTGCCTGATAAGGGGTCTGGGAATAAATGCGAGAGGGGCGCTGGGATTTTCCACAGGGATTATTCCACCCTCTGTGCCTTCCACTTGTGATCTGCTCTTCGGCCCATAGCGGAACACAATTGAGAGGGGGGGAAATGACCCCATAAAGGAGAGAGCATTGTGTGGAGAAAGTAGTTGGAACTTAGACCCCGGGTGACGCAGTCTCGCTGAAATGGAGGATGCTTCGCTTCAGACCCCGTCAAATGCAATGATCTCTTTGCCTACCTGCTAAGGGACTAAGCAGTGTTGTTGATGGCCAAGATGAAGTTTTCTTCTGCCTCATTCTTGACGGTGATATAACCTATATTCAAATTCTTATATATATATATATATATATATATATATATATATATATATATATATATATATATATATATATATATATATATATATGTGTATTTTTGTTTATTGGCCTCTATATATATATATTCAGTAAAAAACCTTTGTTAAAGGGACATTATGGTTAAGATGTGCTACTTAAAACCTATGAAATTCAGTAAAAAAAAGTTGTTAAAGGGACATTATGTTTAAGTTGCGCTACTAAAAACCTATGAAATTCAGTAAAAAAAACTTTGCTAAAGGGATGTTAGGGTTCCAAGTAAAACCGAAAAACCCCTGAAATTCGCCAGTTATGGTAAGTTAAACAACAATAACTCGCGCCACCACTGTGCACTGCTAAGACTAACACCCAGGACTTCAAAGATGACATCACACATGTCATTGATGACATCACTGATTACATCACATGTGCATTTACTTTTCATAAAAAGTCTGTCTAATGGATTCTTATTATAATGTTCACAAAAAAGTGTCAAGGATCATTGGAATAAATATCATGAGCTACTTAGTGCATTAATCAATACATTGATATAAATACATTCTATTATAAATTCTATCAAGTATACTAATGTACTCCTGTAGAAACATAGGCATTGTGTGCAGCATACATGATGGAAGTGCAATATTCATAATGTTGCCATATTCAATACTGAAATGATAACTACTTTCTTATTACAGTTTTGCATACTGTCAAACATGTAATAAGTAGCTAATAAAATCTACTTACTACAGACAAAACACAAAGAAATAACAACACATACAAATATGAGTATATACATGGAAAGTGAAGTAAGCAAAAAAGCAACAGTAGTAGCAGAAAGTGTTCATGACCTAACTAATTATCTGTATGCAGAGAAATGATTGCTCTGTTTCAAAGGTGCAGCTTACCCTATGTATATGTATCACATGATGTGACTGCACCCTAAAGACAGTAGTGTGAGTACAATGTATACAAATATGAATATATACAGTGAAAGTACAGTAATAAAAAAAAAGAACTAACAGAAAGTGGTGATAACCCTACTGATTATCTTCATGCACAGAAACCATTGCTTTCTTTCAAGCCTGTGTCTTCCCTTATGTATATGTTTCATATGATATGACTGGACCCTAAGAGAATTACTGTAAGAACATACTTGAGAGAAAACTCTACAAATATAGTACCTTTCCAATTGTTATTTCCTGCCTGTTACCGAAGACAACAATGTGCCCTAGATATGTCAGTAAAGGAATAAAGGGGGAGCCAGACATGTGATGTAATCAATGATGTCATCAATGGCATTTGTGATGTCATCTTTGATGTCCTGGGTGTTAATCTTAGCAGTGCACAGTGGTGGCGCGAGTTATGGTTGTTTAACTTACCATAACTGGCGAATTTCAGGGGGGTTTCGGTTTTACTTGGAACCCTAACAACCCTTTAGCAAAGTTTTTTTACTGAATTTCATAGGTTTTTCGTAGCGCAACTTAACCATAACGTACCTTTAACAAAGTTTTGTTACTGAATTTCATAGGTTTTTATTAGCACAACTTAACCATAATGTCCCTTTAACAAAGTTTTTTTTTATTACTGAATTTCATAGGTTTTTAGTAGCAAAGTTTAACCATAATATTCCTGACTTTATATACATGTAACATAAAACATACTGAACCGCTGCTACTGAATTTGATGTCCGCGGACTTTTCATATGTCCGCGGACGGACGCGGACAACAGCAACACTACCCAAAAAGTCAGGGGTATCTTTAATTGTTATATCATACCATATGAAGACTGCACAAGTTCACAAACCAGCACACATACACAATATATGTAGTAATAAATAAGAAGTGTAACCCATATATGTAACACATCAACCATTCATTTAAATACAATATGTACTCAAATGGAATATACCAAAAGAAAAAAGATAGGCTTCCAACATAATTACCTCACAGAAACTGCACAACTAGGAGCAAAAGCAGAGCTACAAACCAGTAAGAACACACTAACCAGAAGCTAATAAGTGTACTTCATTTTTATTATATATTTGTAAACTTTCTGTATTAGATACAAAATAAGTGATATAATTTTCTTTTCTCACAGAAATGTCCAGTACCTTGGAGTGGCTTGAGGAGAATTTACCATGTGAGGAAATGTCTGAAGATAGTGAACCTAATGGTGGACACTTCTCTATATAAACCAATGAATAAGTATTACTTTATATACACTTAACATATAAATCTTGTTTTTTTAACAGACCATACAAACATTGAAAATAGTACACCAAAAGAAATATTGGATAAGAATCTCCAGCGCATGGAAGAAAAAATGGACATGCTCATGGCAAATTTCAACAATTTGAAAAGCTTTGTGGAGGATCACTTGAAAGAAAAAAATAGATACCATTGTCCCACATGTACCTGTCCCCCCTCACCATATCCCAGTCAATTATCCCCGAACCCTCTCCTGAACAAAAATGTTTTGATGAGACTTCCATCCCATCTTCACCTCCTATGAATCCTCTTGAAACCCCCAATTCTCCTGTGTTTGTCTCAGTTTCTGCTTCCCCTTCTCTTTCATACATTTTACATCTATATATAATAAAGTCAAATTATTATATGTGTGCTAATTCATTTCTTATTTTTTTTTAGTTTTTTTTTTAAAGCAGTTGAGATGTCCGCGGACAGTGCGGGTGTCTGGAATGTCCATAATCAAACGAAAATGGGGGCATGCTAAGGACACTGTATCTGTCCATACTGTTCGCAGGCAAGTTGAAACTGTTCTAAAAACACACGAGTTGTCCGGGATGTCCGCAATTAACCAAAATGGAGGTGTTCGAAGAACATGATGCCTGTCCGTAATGTTCGCAAGCAAGTCGAAACTGTTCTAAGAACACACTCTGTGTCCGGGATATCCGCAATTAACCAAAATGGAGGTGTCGTACGAACACTGTACCTGTCCATACTGTTCGCTGGCAAGTTGAAACTGTTCTAAGAGCACACTTGGTGTCCATGCTGTCCGTAATTAATCAAAATGGAGACGTCCTAAGGACACTATACCTGTCCGTACTGGTCGCTGGCAAGTTGAAACTGTTCTAAGAACACACTCGGTGTCCGGGATGTCCGCAATTAATCAAAATGGAGGTGTCCTAAGGACACTGTATCTGTCCGTACTGTTCGCAGGCAAGTTGAAACTGTTCTAAGAACACATGCGGCGTTCGTGATCTCCAAGTAACCAAAATGTAGGTGTTCTAAGGACACTATATCTGTCCATACTGCCTAAAGAACATCTACGCACATGCGCACCACACTCGTAAATTCTCTGAACATTGCACCTGTCTGTTAGTGTTCGCGTCGCTTGTGTTGCACTTTTAATTCATTTCAGGACCCGAACACTGTCTGTAGAACACCAGCACGCATGCGCACAACCGTTCCAGTGCATTTGATGTCCTGCAAACAACTCTTCGCTTCGCGGACATGTTCGCGACGCCATCATGTGACCGCACCCACGCTGAGCAGGTGTCCTGAATTGCGGACACTGTCTGGGTCCACAAACATTTTAAAAGTACCTTTTCAGGCAATCCACATTATTTTATACCAAAAATGCTCCATACCTCATGTCCCAGACAATAACCCTGACTTTCTACATATTTTTTAGAACTTTTTGAGCACTTTTTGGATGTTCGTCCTGTCCGCGGACAGCGCGGGTGTCCGCAAACCGCACACCAGCACCCCTATAAAAGCCCACACCCCAGAGCTCATCCTCATTGTGTTTCTGGCTACCTTACAGTACACAGTGCATTCTTGAGCCTGAGGGGAACAGACATGAAGATGCAGAGGAGGATGAAGAGGATGATGAGGATGAGGTAGTGGAAGTCCCTACTACCAGCACTTGCCGTGATTCTTGGGTGTGGCGGTTATTTACCATTCATGGTAACGTATCCAAGGCGCGTGCGAAACAAAGTCACCTGCAACAAGTGCAAAATGGTACTGAGTCTCGGGAGGCCTGGTTCGTACAGCTTTGGTATGCCTACTATGAAGCGTCACCTAAAGTCATTCCACGTAAGGGCCGTGCGTAAGGTTGTACCTTGCAATGATCGTAGTAGGTTGAGTTCCTCTATTTCATCCTCTGTTTCGGATCCTCTCACCACAAGAGACACTCCTGTGGGAGAGCGCATCCCTCCAGTTGCCTCACAGGCCATTCACAATGTTGATGACCCTTACCTTTTGAGGGTCACAGTTTTGTGTATGTACTGCGACGCAGTACTCTGCAGGGAGGAGAGACTTCGAAGTGCTTTTGAGACTCTGGTCTCAGTGCACAAGAAGACCTGCTCACTACCAAAGTAAGGACCACCCTACATCCTCCTTTCTACACCCGCCCCTTTTTATCCCTGTGGTTGGTGTCCCCCCTTGCCCTCCTTTCCCCTCCTCTCCTAGTGTGTTGTGTGTAAAAAAACAAAAAAATCCAAAACAACAAAAACATTTTTAAAAGGCTATTTTCAGTAAAAAAAGTAGAAGTGGGAAATAAATTGAGCAGGCTCCTGTTTTTTTTTTTTTTTTTTTAGAAGTCTGCGGACAGTTCGTGAGAATCAAACATTTTGGGGTGTTGCCCTATCAAAATTATTGCACTTTTCTCTGGGAGGAAGTGGTGGCTCTGAAAAGAGCATTTTGTGGTATTTTTTTGTGTTTGAAAAACTTACAAAAATCAACACCTACTGTAAAAAAGTTGGCTGTAATTTCACAAAAGGACGCAATGCATCTTGTACATTTCTCAGAAAAATCTTATTACCAGCATAAGTAAGATTGACTCCATCTCTACCAAAAATGTTTGTGCTACAAAACATAATATTTTCATTGTGAAAAGAGGACATGCCAACATCTCTTAGAAAGGCACAAACAGCCTTATTGTCATTACGCCTCGCTTTCTCCATTTGTGGACCAAATGAAGAAGAACGCAGCCACATTTGTCTTTGCGCAATAGGAGAAAAAATTACTTGGGAATTTGGAAACATAACCATGAGCTTCCCAAGTCCTTCTTTCATCGCAAATTGCAAAGAAATTCCTGACACATGTTCCAAACTGTTCCCTCCCCAATGAATTATAATTATGTCTGGATGAGGCTCTCTCTGCAAACTAGAACAGAAAGGTAGCGAGTCTAGCCACTTCATTCCACGTACTCCATGCCAGTGCACTTCCACATGAGGGAATCCAAGATCTGCAGCTACTCCACAGCGTTGTTTATGGACCTCCAACCAATGGATCCATGAGTCTCCCAAAATCCAGACAATCTGTTTTCTGAAACACACAACCATAGCTAACTGTTCTTCTCTCAGGAAAAAGACCTTCTGACAAACTGTCTTCTTACAAAACACACCCACCAAAATGTACTGACCAATCAATTCCTCTACTCATTCCATTTGCATGCCTCTCCACCCCAAAATCCCCGTATGTAATTTGCGGTGTCTGCGGATTTCCGTTAGGTCCGAGGACATATCGTGACCTAGACAGCCCTTCTACCATTTCCACTTCACTCTCTGTGCCATTCCCTCATTGGATGCAGCTAAACAGTCACACAACCATCCACCAATCACATTCAAGACCTCAGAGTTCAGCACTTCAAATGTACTGTAGATTACTCTGAGTACAAGTCTCATATCATTGGAAAGCACCTACTACAAAAACTACTGTACAAGTCTCCAAGATTTCTACTTGCAGCTGCATGCATATCCATGCATGGATACAAAATACAGGTATGCATATTTCTGCACAGTACAAATACAAATCTTATGAATGCATATAAACAGAGTAACTGTCACTTAATCTGTATAACCTATAAAAGGAACTTACTGTTATTTTTCCAATCTACTCTAATCAACTGTCACTTCCAAACCTGTCTGCTATCTAAACAAATATTTACACACACAGCTATCTAAAAAATTACACACAGCCAGGATTTGGTCAAGCACCTTCAAACACTCACACAGATAAACACTAGCATTGAAAAACTCCCAACTGCAATAACGCCACTACCTGTACATCACATCCTTCTGATTTATTACCCACACCTTCTCAAATGCATACATTCCATGCTTTTTTATAGAGTATCTGCCATTTACCTTATAAAAATTGCAAAATAAGTATATCATTATTTTTTCTGTCTCCTAACATCCAATAACACAGCCTTAAGAAACCGAGGGTGTTTCATACACTTTCTATTCTACTTATTTGCATTGCATGTTGAACAAACATAATGTAAATTAAATATGAAGGCTGCACATAGTCAAAGGAAACTACATACTATATACAAACATCATTACTAACTTCTTTCCTTTACAATTACAGTGAAGAGCACTCTCCTGAAAAGCAGCAGAATACGAAGTACAAACAACTCAGAAGAAAATTAATCTTTCCACACAAAAAACGTAAGTGCAATACTACCATAATATTCTTACAGTTACTCAAACACACTGTGCGGTTGATTCATGGTATTTGTGCACCAAAAAAAAGATTCATGCACTATTCTGCCCACAAATACCCAATTTTTAAACAGGGATTTGCAGGCAGAATGCTGCACAAATCCCCATTTTTTGGCACACAAATGACATAACTCAGCCTCTAGAATGTTATTATTGCAGAACAAAGAACTGTTTTAATTCTATACCATTAGATTTAGTATTTGTGCTTCTCCTCACCACTAGCTTACTTTCTACTGTCATCTGAACCCCAATATAGTAACACACAAATAGAAGAATAGCCTTCACACACCATCACATACATCTCTACCCTCATACTCAGACACTCATGCACACAGCACACATGCATCGCAGAACAACCCAACCAATACCTTTTTTTATTTTTTTCAACAGACCCCAAAGAATGCCTACCAAAAAGCAAGTCCGTAGAAAACAACGTAGAAGTAGAGCAAATGAAAAAAGAAGTATCAAAATAAGCATCCATCTCTAGCAGAATTTGTACAAAAAGTTCAAACAAAACAGCTAATACAGTCATTTAGCAAAACAAAACATGCTTCAAGTACAGAAACTTTGCCACCTCTATCTAAATGTAAAACGAAACAGAAAACAATTATCAAGAATTCAGCTACCACTACTGCTAAAACTGCTCCTATAAATCTTGATATAATGGCAAGTAAACATACCAAAACATTTTTTTTGCAAAAATGTTCTGCCACAGTGTCCTTCAAAAAAACAGGAGGGAAATCATACACAACCCTTAAAACCTACTGTAGAAAATGAATATTAGAAGCTTTGATAGACAATGCAATCCTACTCAAAAGAAAATTATTTATTTTAGTGTTAAAAAGAATGAAACCACTAAAAAAACTAATTAGTAAATTACAAAAAAGACTTCTCAATAAATGGAATGTCAACAAAAATAACTTCTTAAATATCTGTGGAGGTGAATAGAGTCACACCACAAACCCAGAACCATATTTTAATGAAGAAGCATACAAACAAAAGCAAACAAATATGATTGCTATACATAGCAGTGGGCGAGGTTTTGAAAAAATTGATAATACCATAGAACAAGAAATACTGCTTACAAAAATATGCCCTGAAAACTCAGAATTTCCTCTCCATTCGACTGGACGAAAACATCCAGTATACAATTGGTCATGCACGTCAATGTGTAACATTCCCAAAAAACCTTTCAAATCTTTACGCCAATTTCTCAATCAATATGTGAAAGGCAAAGACAAAATCAAAATGAAACTGATGCAAAATATGGATACCTGTCCAGTGCGTAAATACACAGGGCTACAAGGACATTCATTAGCCTGCATTTCAGGACCAATTTGCAAAAGCACCTTCCATCATATCAAAATGATATCAACACATCATCCAACTATAAGAAATCTAGTCTATAAAATGTACTATGCTAAAAGTCCTGCATTAGCACTAGCCAATTTAAATAACAATCTTCTACATGGTACAGCCAAAGAACTACTTTTAGAAATTTACCATATCCCCAAAAAATATTTTGGAAGTGAAAGCCAAATACAAAATGCAATACCTTTACAACAAACTAGCAACAATTGTACACATGGCAAACTTCTACTACACACATACAAAAAAGAAATACTAAAATTTAAAAGTACATCCGCTGAAATACCAAACCATGTGTGTGTGTGTTGCCGCATAACTTTTTATAAAACTAATACAAAAAGTATACACATAACATACAAAAAAGACGACAATGAAGATTCTAAATGGTTTGAATTAGCTCTCTACCTTATAGCAGAAAACAAATATGAAATAACTGACCCTTTAATACTTTGCAGTTACTGCACTACAAAACCTTACAACAACAAAACTCCTTCACATGCTATCACAAATAATTTGGAATTATTTCCACTACCAAAACCCCTGCAACAACTCAATTTATATGAGAGCATTATAATTCAAACAGTACACCCATTTCAAGCAATAATACGTCTTCCACCAAAAACAGCAAAATTACCTCCCTCTGAATTGGTGAAAGGTATTTGTGGCAAAGTAGTTTATTTACCATTAAATCTGACAGAAAATGTACACACTCTAGGAGTGCAACGTCCAATAGAACAATCCTTAATTATCTTAGTAAATGGTGAACCAACAAAAGACAAAAGAAATTGGCAGCAACTCGTCGACTTACATAAAGTTAGACAAGCCTTGCAATATCTAAAAGACAATAATGAGTACTACAAAGAAATAAATATTGAAGAAAATTTAAGGGGAAAAACTGAAATAATTCAAGAGTCACGAGAAACTGGTCAATTTGAACTTCTGGATCCAGCTGCAGTATCCAATATTTTAGACCACTATACAATTCATCCATTGCACTCTAAAGACAGCATAGATGATGCACTAGAAATGTACCAAATGCGACAACCCAAAGGATCACCAATGAGCATATGGGAAAAAAGTATAGAAGCACATGCTTTTCCTCTACTATTTCCTACTGGCAAAGGAGGAAGATACGATGACAGACCCACTCAAATAACAGTATCAGGATACCGTTCATTACGAATGTATTCTGAAGATCCCAGATTTAGACAAAATCTGGAATACATATTCCACCTACTCTTTGAAAGTGAACTAGCAACTCTATGTTACGGAGTTGCACACATATTGAAAATGGGAACACAGTTTCAAAATATGTCAGCTATGCAATTAATATAAAAAGTGCAAGAAAAAGATGAGGTTTTATAATCAAGTATTACAAATCTATTTGCAAACATGGTGGTACAAAAGAATACTGGTTCTGATGTCACAGAGATGTACGTTGTATGATCAGAAACCTTGGACCACCCACTTGGTTTGTTACATTAAGTTGTGCAGAATATGCATGGGAAGATTTACATGATTTCCTACGCATATCAAACACAAACAAAACAATCATAGATATACTAACACCTGGAGAAATTTGCTCTCTTCATCCTGTTAATGTTTCAAGATTTTTCCATCATCATTTCATTGCTATGCTACACTTTATTTGTAATAAAACTGTTCCTCCACTCGGAGAAGTGGAACACTTCTTTTGTAGAAAAGAATATCAAGCCAGAGAAGCACCACATATCCACATGCTTTTATGGATTAAAGATGCTCCTAAATTTGGTCAGGACAGAGATGCTACTGTTTTGCAGTTCATCCAAAAATATGTCACTTGTGAAATCCCTTCATGCACAAATTGTACAATTTCAAAGACACAAATGTGGCCAATATTGTCATCGCAAACACAAAAAGAAAGGAAAATACTACACCAAATGCCGGTTTGGTTTCCCTAGACTAGTTACAGAAACAGGTGAAGTAAACAACTTCATGTTTTCAGTTAGACATAGGGCCTCATTACGAGTCCGGCGGTAACCGAGGCAGTAAAACCGCCTGGTTACCGCTGGACTCGTATTACCATTCCGCCTCTGTGATTCCTGGAATTACCGGGGAATAACAACCCCGGTTTCCCGGGAATCACGGAAGCGTAATGGTGTTAATCCATTCCCTATGGGACTCAATGGGAATGGGGATCATGGAAACACCGGTAGCATCTCGTAATGCTTCCGGTGTTTCCTCGTCCGCCTGCAGGCAGGCGGTGTTAAACCCGCCAGCTCAGACCTGGCGGGAACATCACCTCCCGCCTGGAGGAGTCGGGATCAGGCGGTCCAGAAACAACGGTGGCCGCGGGTTTACCGCCACCGTTATTTCCGGACCGTCTGATTTGTAATGAGGCCCATAGTGTTAGAGGTAAATCAACTAAGAACACGTATTACATAAAAAGAACAGAAGAATCAAAATATATCAATGATTACAATGCAATCATTGCCCACTTATGGAATGCAAACACAGATGTGCAGTACATTGCAGACAATTCCACTGCAGTTGCACGATATGTTACAGCATACTTAACAAAAGCAGAAAAAACAGAGCTTCAAGACCTCGGGGATGACCTATCATCAGACAAAACACTATCTCAGAAATTGTACAGCTTAGGCATAAAAATGCTCTCTCATAGAGAATGTGGCGCCTACGAAGCTGCAGATCGTTTAACCCGTACTGCTTTGTATGGAAAATCTGAAAATATAGTATGGCTAAGGCTTGGTCCTGCTAAATCCGGAAAAAGAGTTCTCAAATCATATGACGACATAGAAACAATAGCCAAAAATGATCCAAACAGCCAAGACATTTTGAAAAAGAATTTAGTAGACACATACTACCCTAACAGGAGTACCACTATGGAAAACATGTGTCTATAGCACATAACCCAAAACTTTGCATACAAAAATAATATAAAACCTGATGAAAGCAAAGGTAGATAGATATACAGTGACAGATTGTGAAGGCAGCTTAGTAAAACTTACCAAACCAAGTTTAATTAATCATATCAAATTGCCATTAAAAACTCCTCAACAGAAAGAACTATATTACATGCCCCTCCTACAACTTTTTAAACCATGGAGAAAAGAAGAAGTGTTACCAGATAACTATGACTGCTGCAAAGATGCTTTCAAAGCAAATGAAAGCACTATCACCGAGGTGAACTTTATGCAGTACAAAACTAACAGCAACATGAAGAAGAACTCCAGGCCCAACTAGATAAGGACACTCCCGACAGTAGTCAACCTTCTGTAACAGGAAGCCAAGAACCACTGGGACAGCCACTAATAGCAAATGAGGCAGAATTAGCTATGACAGAAGTAGAAAACACCATGTGTCACTATG
This sequence comes from Ambystoma mexicanum, assembly GCF_040938575.1. Lineage (NCBI taxonomy): Eukaryota > Metazoa > Chordata > Amphibia > Caudata > Ambystomatidae > Ambystoma > Ambystoma mexicanum. The sequence goes on from NC_090937.1 coordinate 542,684,930, forward strand.
AAGAAGATACAGAAGACTTAACTGCATTACAATCAAAACTAAACAAAGAGCAGCACATCATTTTTGAAGAAGTAACAAAAGAAATTGCACGTGGTGTACAACATGAAAATAAAGAATGTACCTTGCAAAATTACAAACCTATATTACTATACGTCAGTGGTGAAGCTCGTTCAGGCAAAACATTCTTAATCAAAATCATCAGCAAGTTCCTTCAACAATTAACAAACAACAAACTGTCAGCTGTTGTAACTACCCCCACAGGTTTAGCTGCCTACAACATAGGTGGTTTCACTTTACACTGATTACTACTCCTTCGAGTAGAACACCAAAACAAATTAGATTATTACAGACTTTCTACAGAAGCTGCAATGGGACTATGCAGAGTGTTAAAACAAATGAAAATGCTACTAATAGATGAAGTGAGCATGGTCTACAACCTAATGTTGGCTTTTATTCATCTCAGATTGTAAGAAGTACTTAAAACAAACTATGAAGAACTCTTTGAAGGAAAACACATTATTGTTTTCGGAGAGCTTCTTCAATTGACACCAGTGAAAGGTGAACCTATGTTTAAAACCTTAGAACACAAACTCTGCCGTAAAACTATTGGCAGCATAGGAAATGTCAACCTTTGGCAATATGTCCAATACAAAGAATTAACAGAAAACAATCTACAGACCTCACCTACGCCAACATTTTAAAAAGTATTAGAGTTGGTGTGCTATCTCAAGAAGCACAAACAATATAAAAAACCTGGCACATCCATACACTTTATGGTGATAACTCATGTGCTACTGATGTTATGGAACAATTAGTGCAAAGAAATGTCAATTGTATGGCCTTAATGCAAACTCTTGCAAGCTGTTCCAAATTCAATGAAACAATGTTAAAAAAAGAAATGCAACCAATAATTGAAATTTGCTCCACAGACAAACTGGACGTACATGGTATTACACTACCAATGTGTCAACAAGCCACAACAAGAGTACATACCTTAGAAAATTCAATCTCCAACACAGCTGGCTTGGAAAAAATATTAAAATTATCCTTAAACTGTAGAGTAATGCTTAAACGTAACCTGGACGTAGAGCAAGGACTAGTTAATGGGGCACTGGGTACAGTTGTTGGCTTTCAAACATACCCACGTGACAACAACATTCAGTTTGTCAATATACTTGTTGACAAACTTTCAGAAGTAAAAAGGATAGGGCGCTCAACAGCTCGATTCCTTCTCTTCAAAGACATGTATGTACGTAGAGAACAATTTTCTCTAACTCTTGCATATGCAGTCACCATTCCTAAATCCCAAGGTCTTACCCTAGACAAAGCATTGATAGATATTGGTAACACAGCCTTTAAAGAAGGCATGAGCTACGTAGCACTATCACGCTTACGTAAACTGGAAGGTCTATTTCTAATCAACTTTGATGCAAGTAAAGTCAATGCTGATATTCCTTGCATTCTAGAATACAATAGACTACATTCACTATACACCCCAATCTAAAAGCATATTCAGTTCCACAAAAAATAAAACGTTGTAAAAGAAAACTAATTCAAACAGAAATGCAACAGAATCTGACTGCAAATCCTCAAAGAGAGTAAAAGAAGCTAATACTTCATCATTCCCATAAGTAAAGAAGAACCTATTAGTCAAAGTAACTTAGGTACTTCTGCAGAGAGGCAACATACACTCCGAAAATATGACTTGGACACAGAACTACCTGGTCCATTTAAATTTTCAAATGTAACTGGTGTAAGTTGTTACGCCAATGTAGCAATGAATATTCTATTTCAATTGCCACCAATTGGTGACAACATTTACTTACACAGTACAGACCAATTGTGTTTGCAAATGTTAGTCCTTCATAGAAATGCAAAAAACAATCCTGACAAAACGTATAGTGTTCACGGAATAAGACAAAAATTGGACTGCTGTGCTGGAATGGTAAAATTCACTATAAACTCACGATAAGATCCATAAGAAATTGTAATGTACTTACTACAAGTATTGGAAAACAAAAACATACCTATAAATGAAATCTTCCAGATTTCATACATGTGGAAACATACCTGCACTCTCTTCAACAATGTTACACAAGAAGAAATCCCTAACCAGCGCTTCGTGTATGTATCCATACCAAATTGTGAATCCATTCCATTTAAGCAACTTGTACAACATGCAAACCATGGCAGATTATGTACTAACTGCAATTCAGATTATCGCTCCTCCTTACTGATACAAACACATTGTAAATACTTAATACTAATGCTTCTACGTTGCAATGCAGATGGTACCAAAAACAACTACAAGCTGACTGGATTCACCCATGGTCAAGTATCACTTGGTAGAAAAACCTTGCCAACAATAGGTATAATCTACCACACAGGAGCCACAAACAATGCAGGTCACTACACTGCATATATAAAAAAGAAATGTGGATGGTTCGAATGTAATGATAGTACCATTACTCTAAAGCAGTGATTACCAGCAAAACTTACAAATGCTTATTTAATCTTTTTAAAGCCAAAATGTAATAACTAATCTAAACTTAAACATTAACAAAACTTCAATTAGAAAACTATAAACTGTTAGAATACGCCAACAGGTATCCTAATATCCCAAGATTCTGTAACAACCAAACAGATAAATGAATACCACTAAATTATAACAAGAAAAAAACTGTTAGAATACACCAACAGGTATCTAACTGCCCCAAGATTTTGTAACAACCAAACCCATAAATCAATACCACTAAATAAAAAAATAATAATAATTACAGTTAGAATACGCCAACTGCTTCAGAAATCTGCAACAAAAATGTGGATGGTTACTTTAAAGCAGAGATTACCAGCAAATCTTACAAACGCTTTTTTAATCTTCTTAAAACCAAAATTTTATAACTAATCTGTACTTCAACATTGAAAAAAATTCAATGAAAAAACTATAAACTGTTAGAATACGCCAACAGGTATCTAACTAGCCCAAGATTGTATAACAACCAAAGAGATAAACGAATACCAATAAATTGTAACAAAAAATACAGTTACAATACGCCAACAGGTATGTAACTGCTTCAGAAATCTGCTACAATCCAACAGATAGAACATTAACCAGAAACAAAAAGTAAACACTGAAAGGAAACAAACAAATAGACTGTAGCATAACAAAAAAGGGTTTTTTAATCCAACAAGATTTTTTTTTTCCACAGACCCAATGATTTCAAAAACAAACACAGAAACTGAGCAAAATGCACAGTACACTGGTTTGTAAACGAAATATGACGGTAAAAAAAAAAGTTGAAATATCTATTATGAAATGTAATAAGTCTTTATAGAATACATACACTAACATGCTCTTTTCTTTTATCACAGAACTTGAAAAAGAATACTTCCTCCAGGTACCAAACTCATGTAAAAAATGTATTGAATGTCAACAAATCATGCAGTAAGTATAATTGAAACCATTTGAAAGATAATCAAATCTATAGGTGTGATCTATGGCTGTGATGTGGTGCAGTGGTTGTGGTCAGGACCTAGAGTATTGAATATACAGCCTACAGCCTACAGCCTTCACCCATGCGCCGTTCCACAACCACCACAACATATCACACCCATAGTAGCTTATAACTTCAGCACTTATAACTTCGGTCTTGGGTACACTCTGGCCACAACTCCAAAAAATATCACACCCATACATCACACCCATGTTTGATTCTATGGGTGTGATCGATGGGTGTGATATGCTGCAGTGGTTGCCGCCAGGACCTAGAGTCTTGGGTGCATGGCCTTTGACCATGCACCCAAGACTCTAGGCCCTGGCAGCAACCACTGCAGCATATCACACCCATAGATCACACCCATAGAATCAAACATTTTTAACTCTGCCTCATGGCATTTTTAATATCTGCGGACACCTTGGGTGTCCTTAGAACTGTTTCCACTTGCCTGCGAACAATAGGGACAGGTATAGTGTCCTCAGGACACCTCCATTTTCATTTATTTGAGGACATCCCGAAACTGCGTGTGTTCTTAGAACAGTTTCAACTTGCCTGCGAACAGTACGGACATCCTGAACACCACGTGTGTTCTTAGAACAATTTCAACTTGCCTGTGAACAGTACGGACAGGTATAGTGTCCTTAGGACACCTCCATTTTGATTAATTGCGGACATCCCGAACAACAGGTGTGTTCTTAGAACATTTTCAACTTGCCTGCGAACAGTACAGACAGGTATAATGTCCTCAGGACACCTCCATTTTCATTTATTTGCGGACATCCCGAACACGGCGTGTGTTCTTAGAACAGTTTCAACTTGCCTGCGAACAGTACGGACAGGTATAGTGTCCTCAGGACACCCCTCAATTTTCATTTATTTGTGGACATCCCGGATACGGCGTGTGTTCTTAGAACAGTTTCAACTTGCCTGCGAACAGTACAGACATTTATAGTGTGCTCAGGACACCTCCATTTTCATTTATTTGCAGACATCCCGGACACCTTGTGTGTTCTTAGAACAGTTTGAACTTGCCTGCGAACAATACGGACAGGTATACTGTCCTTAGGACACCCCCATTTTCATTTATATGCGGACATCCCGGACACAGCGTGTGTTCTTAGAACAGTTTCAACTTGCCTGCGAACAGTACGGACAGGTATAGTGTCCTTAGGACATTCCCATATGGGATGATTGCAGATATCAAGGACATCGCTACTGTCCGCGGACACAACAAACACAACAGCGGTGCCTACCACCTAAATAGATACAATATTCAAACCATCTCTTACCCCCCCACCATCCCCAAACAGTCTTACAGACGAACACACTTGCCAAAATTGTATTTCCCCACCATTTGACACCGCGCTGTCCGCAGACGTCCGCAGATACAAGATGGCGGCCGTTACCAAAAATATGACGCACTTCACGCTCTTCATCATCCAATCAGCGGACACGTCGTATGTACGCGGACATGATGCAAACCGTTTAACCAATCAGGACACTGTCCGCAGAGTGAACAGGGATAATGTCCGCGGACCGAACATAGATATCACTAATTTATTTTACATACTTTTTGGTCATTTTTTAAAAAACTACTGGACGGATGTTCACCAAATTTACAAAAGCACGCCTTCAGGACCAAGCCGCTGCCCCTGCCACAAATTTGGTGAAATCCGTCCAGCGGTTTGGGCTGTAGGCATGACTAAAATGTTTCCCTTATTCAGTCTATAGGAAAAAAAAGACGTTTAGGGACCCCCCCTATAACTTTGCCCCCCCCAAACCAAACCTCACCAAACTTTGCAAAAAAATTCAAAGTGGCCCATATACTTTTTATGCAAAGTTTGGTGAGGATTCGTCCAGGGGGAGCGGAGTTATAGGCCGCCCAATAAGTGCTCTTCCTATGGAAACAGCAACATAACCATAACTACACGGCCATTACCGTGGGCCGTGTAATGTATAAATAAACGGCCTATAACGAGCCAGTTGTTTTATAATCTTACATGATGTATGTTTGTTTTTCTTTCTGCTAGTCTTCTCCAATAACTTGTTTTTGCTGAGGGAGCCGGGGAGACGCAAGTGTCAGTGTTTTTCCCCGCAGTGCTAAGGAGTTACAAAACAGGACCCGACTACATCCATCTCTCCCTCCCTAAAATCCTCCCTGCTCGAGTCCTTTGCTCATCTAGCTCTAACTCTCTGCAGATTTGACGCTTCGCCAAGCAGAGAGTGGGGGTAGATCGCTCTCTTCTGCAGGCACCTCCCTTTGCAATGGCCTCACTGCTCCTTTCAGAATTGAGCCGGATCTCCATAAGTTCTGGAAGCTCCTCAAGACCTTCCTTTTCTCCTATTCTTTCTGTTACCCCCTCCCCTGCTAATCTCTGTCTGATCCAGACTAGTGGCCTGGCCCTTCTGGAGTTATACAGGGCTCCAATTCCCCCCACCCAGTCTACCCCTTTACACTTGGTCTCCTCTGACCCCTCTTCATGCTGCACTTGCCTGCATTCCCCCCCCCCACCTGCACTTGGTGGCTATCCTGCACTCTTGAGACATCCCAGACCCTTACCTCGCACCTGCTTGTGGACTTCTTCCTCTTTACTCTCTTTTGCCATGGACCTTCCAACCGTCCTCATCTGGCGCTCCCCTCACCTGGATCATCTGCCCTGTCTGGCACTTCTCCCACTCCCCACCACCCTTGCCCTTCTCGTTACTGCACTTGCACGATCTGAATGTCACAATGCATACTGGGATTGCTGCTCTTTGTCCCACCTGTCCTCCCTCTCCCCCCCTCTCTCTTGCCTTGTTGTGCCTCCAAACACTTGCGTATAGGCACATCACAAATGAACAATAAATAAATAAAATAAAAATAAGTTTGCCAAATAACTTGGTTACATGAACTTGGGACAACGCTTACAAACTGTGCATTGCGCAACCTTCAAAAGATTAAAATCTGCTTACTTTGTGGGGTGAAAGGGCTTGACCTAAATTGTTGGACTACACCCTTGTAAAATAGTGATATGTGGCTGCTGGGTTTGCAAACTCAGTAGGCAAGTCACGAGACATTTTGCATTGCCCACAAAGTTACAGTGACATTTATTGCCTCATGGATTCACAAACCCATGCTTGGATACACAAACCCAAGAGACACAAATCAAGGCAGGCAGTGGATGCTGCAGACAGTGAACAAGAGGCACATTGCCCGCTTTGCTGAAACACATCAGGTGTTTCAGGCAAGGACACTATCGGGGTAATTTATGGAATTTCGCACAAAAGTGGAACACGTGGCTGGCACACAGTGTTCCCGTGCGATAGACTGCGCCAGCCATGTGCGATAAAATCAATTTCATCGCACAGCATATTCATGGATTTTAGCCTCCAAAACCAGCTGTGGTGCAGAGTGGCACAGCGACCCTGCAGCAGCGCCAGTTACGCCCCCAAGAACGCCCTCGCGCAAGGAAAATCCATCAAAAGTCCCAATTCAGTGCAAAGGGCTGCGCTAACCCTGGACCAGTTTACAGGGCTGCCAAATAGCAAACGCCAAGCGGGGAACATGTATTTCAGGGGTGCGCGGGAATTTCCACACGTGATTGGGCTGGGTATGTGTATTTCGGGGTGCGCGGGAAGATCCACACGCGATTGGGCTGGGTCCGTGTATTCCAGGGGTGCGCGGGAAGTGCCACACGCGATTTCAGCAGGGTACGTGCATTTTGGGGTGCGCGGGAAGTTCCACACGCGATTGGGCTGGGTACGTGTATTTCAGGGGTGCGCGGGCAGTTGCACACGCGATTGTGCTGGGTACATGTACTTCACGGGTGCGCGGGAAGTTTCACATGCGATTCCAGCAGGGTAAGTGTATTTCTGGGTGCGCGGGAAGTTTCACACGCGATTGTGCTGGGTACGTGTATTTCAGGGGTGCGCGGGAAGTTTCACACGCGATTCCAGCAGGGTACGTGTATTTCGGGGTGTGCGGGAAGTTTCACACGCGATTGGGCTGGGTCCGTGTATTCCAGGGGTGCGCGGGAAGTTTCACACGCGATTCCAGCAGGGTACGTGTATTTCAGGGGTGCGCGGGAAGTTTCACACGCGATTGTGCTGGGTACGTGTATTTCAGGGGTGCGCAGGAAGTTTCACACGCGATTCCAGCAGGGTACGTGTATTACGGGGTGTGCTGGAAGTTTCACACAAGATTGTGCTGGGTACATGTATTTCAGGGGTGCGCGGGAAGTTTCACACGCGATTCCAGCAGGGTAAGTGTATTTCGGGGTGCGCAGGAAGTTTCACACGCGATTGGGCAGGGTACGTGTATTTCAGGGGTGCGCAGGAAGTTTCACACGCGATTGTGCTGGGTATGTGTATTTCAGGGGTGCGCGGGAAGTTTCACACGCGATTCCAGCAGGGTACGTGTATTTCGGGGTGCGCGGGAAGTTTCATACGCGATTCCAGCAGGGTAAGTGTATATCAGGGGTGCGCGGGAAGTTTCACACGCGATACACCATGTGCGAGTGGGGTACGTGTATTTCAGGGGTGCGCGTGAACATTCACATGAGACTGGGCCTGGGAGAGCGGGGTACGTGTATTCCTGGGGTGGGTGGGAAGATTTACACGGTCGCCTTCAACGCGCCAAAAAAGACGGTCCAATCCGGAAACACGTACGCCAGCATGAAGCCGGCGTACGTCGACTCGCAGGAAGCAGGTGTACATCGACATGCACAGCATAAAAGTGCACGCAACAACAAACAAGCTCATACGCCAGGATGAATATACCGTTTCTAGCAGCAGTGGCCATGGGATACCGCAGGAGGAGGAGGAGGATAGTCAGGGCCAGAATCTTCACACCCAGAACCAGCCTTTTTGGGATGCCTGATGACCAGGTGTATAAGAGGTACAGGTTTCCACCTCACATAATACTCGACCTGGTCAGTGAGTGGGAGGGTGACCTCACATCACCCAACCTCTGCTCCCAAGCACTCACCCCCCTGGAGAAGGTCCTCAATGTACTGCACTTCTTGGCTACCGGATCATTGCAGTGGACAAGTGCCATAGTGGGGGGGTGTCACAGGCCACGCAGTCACGGTGCCTACACCAGGTGATGGCCATCATCACTGCACGCCCATCAGTCCGCAGGCACATATACCTGCCCAGAACACCTGCAGAAAGGCAAGCTGCCGCCCAGGATTTCTATGGGGTGGCACAATTCCCCAAAGTGCTAGGTGCCATTGATTGCACCCATGTGGCTCTACGTCCCCCCAGGGCATCTGAGCACATCTACGTCCAGGTAGTATATGATGCCAAGGGAATCATCACCTCAGTATATGCCAACTATCCAGGGTCCACCCACAACAGCTTCATATACAGAATGTCAACCCTAAACCGGGACATGGAAGCTGGGCGGCATGGCGATGCATGGCTGCTTGGTGAGTATAAATGCCACTGCACATGCTTGCATGTCAGATACAGAGTAATGTCAATACCCCACTAATGATACCCATCACCACCTCCCGAGGGGACAGTGCCTACCCTCTGAGCACCCACATGATGACGCCAATTCAGAACCCCATCACGCCTCCTGAGGTAAGATACAACACAGCCCATATTGCAACCCAGGGCATAGTGGAGCACACATTCAGAGTGCTCAAGTCACGCTTTCGCTCCCTTGACCGTTCTGGCGGCAGCTGTTATACGCTCCCCCAGTAGTGTGCAGGATCATAGTGGCAGCATGTGTCTGCACAATGTTGCAACACGCTGGGGCCTGGCTGTGGACATGGTGGTGCCCCCACATCCCCAACCACATGCATGCCCGCTATGCACGGGAGGGGAAAGAGCACGGGTTGAGGCAGCCCGGACGCAGCTGGTGGCTAATTACTTCACATAGAAATCACACCCCTGTGGAGTGCACACAGCCCTGGCACATACCATCTGACAATCAATGATGCCTCGATCAGACAATGATGATGAATGAAGGGACAGTCACTGTCACAAACATATCAGCCTGAGATGGTCCACCTGGAAGTGTTAGAATGTGTGCATCCCCACCTACACGAACACCACCAATGCAGTGTCATCAAAAGACACACTTCTATGCAGCAAAAATGAATGCCCACTTGCAAAATACAACATGAGAACAGTGCCATGTCACCCAACCCCTCCCCGGCACCGCCACACAACACACCATGGCATGTCATGCAATGTGAGAGCAAACAAAGTAATCCCCACAACATGACACAAGTGTCACAAAGTTCAGTGTCCCTAATGTCTTTAATGGAAACTGGCCACACATGAAATGCCCACAGTAATGCAGGATCAACAACACACATGAGCAAATATTCAGCAATAATACAAATCAGCTACACAACCTCAAACCTACCATAAACATGACAGTACGAATTATAAAAAATTGGTAGTCTCACTACCTAATAATGCCAGCACTTCGACCACTTCCAACTGTACAGTGTTGGCGCCACACAAAAGTGTAGGTGCACTGCTTACAACATGGACTCCATCTCCAAAGTAGACGGCCTTGTGAAGAAATGAGGAATGGACCTGCAAATCAGGAGGATGAGATGGATGCAGAGGCACATATCAATACACCATGCAGAGTACAATACAACAACAATATGCACTAGGAATGTATACACAGTATTGACTACAGACTGCCCACACAGCACATGGGAGTCCAACGTCACTGTGTAAGTCAATGTCACTTGGGCACACCCTTTGCAAGCCCATGGAAATGGGAAGCAGGAGGGGTGTGTGTCTCACAAACCCAAGCATCTAACCCAAATTTAGGACAAGCCTGCATGTGCCCAGCCACAATACAGCTGATGCCCACGGGAGCCACACAAGGCAACACACTGAATCAACAATCAAAAATCAAAAATCAAAAATCAAAAATCAAAAATGGCCATGTATGTGCCGGGAGGGGTGGGGGAGGCCACCCAGGAGGTCCGAGGACAGGGTGCACACCAAAACTCACCTGTGTGGATTCTGTGAAAAAAAAAAACATCTCCATTGGCTCATGGCCTGCACGGCTACCCTATTGTGGGAGAATCACTGCTGTCGCTCTCCCCACCCTCTGCAGCTGCATCAGGAGGTGGTGGCACTATGGAAGGCAGCCCACGCAAAGCCCTAGTCTGGTCCTCCATGGCAGCAAGCATGCAGGTGTGGAAGGTCTGGTTCTGGAGGATAATCGTGCGGAGGGCCCCATGCAACAACTCACGGGATGCCCGGACCTCCTCCCGAGTTGCCTGCATCTCAGCTGAGAGCGTACGTGTGAGACGCCCCAGCCTCTGCTCTGTCCTCGTGTCAGTTGAAGCCTCAAGCTCAACAAGAGTTACCCTGAGGTGACGGAGTTCCACCCTTAGGGCTTCCCTGTGGCCCTGGGACTCTATAGAAATGGCTTCCTGCAGAGTCTCCAGTGCTGCCCGTCTGTCCCTGTTGTACGCCAACATGTCCTCCCTGTGTGACTGGCAAATGGAGTCTGTTGCCTGCTGTAGTTGCTCCATCAGCCTTTCTTGGGGGACAATGGAAGTGGACACCCTATCCATGGCCTGAGCCATCATCTCAGCTGATGGTGCCTGTTGGTTTGCCATAACGTATATGGATTGCTCCCATGCGGTATTGCAAGGTGGCGTACGGCCACCGCGTTGGCGGGTACCACACCTGTCTGGGGCAAGGCGAAATGCGCCTTGCTGTGCCGGCACTGCCTGAGGATGCAGGACTGCATTCCCCCTCTGATCTGCTGGCCCAGGAACAGGATCAGATGTTGCGGAGTGTGACCCTGCATCCGTAACCACCAAAGGCGGACCTACCAACACTGACATCCCCATTGAGGGTTCTACCCCTGGTGCAGGTGGGTCGGACAGAACAGAATCCCTCCCAGAAACACTTAGCTGTGACCGCACATAGGTCTCATCATCTGAATCGACACCTGAATAGAGCTCGGGGGAGGTGCACCCAGAGTCACCCCTTGAGAGAATGGTCTGCAGCAAGTGTGGGTTCTCACCCACCACCACACCACGTCCTTCACTGGTGCCCGGTCGGCCCTGAGACCCCTCCTGGGTCTGCACCATCTACACAACCCCAGCAGTATCAAGTGTGTCATCCCCTGCAAAGACATGAAAGAAAAGAAATGGGAACATGCATTAGCACCATGTCACACAATTAGGGCTTAGTAGCAACAGAACCAGTAATTCATTGACACATGTCCCACATGAGTATAACCCTCCCATGCATGCACTGTCACTGTGTATGAAGGGGAGGCAAATGGCACACATTGATGACACCAAGATGGAAGATCAACACATTTGCTGCATGCTGGCTAGCAGTGCCATCACACATTGGCCTGTGATTGGCATGTCCAATACACATACATTACACATGCCATCACACAGATGGCATGTACCATAGCCATGTATAACAAGGGGGGTGGTAACCGCAGTTCAAAATTAAACCATTCTTAAAATGTACAATGTTATATTTAGAATGAACTGTAGTGGTGTTTAGAAGTGATCACCCTATTCCAAACCAGCAAGAACTGAAACATGAACTCGCATTTATCTGTAATTCACAAAGCAGATTCAATCATTCTTTGAGCGCCCTTATTAATCAGGGAGCATGTATTTATTTACATATGATAAAAAAGAAAAAGAAACACATATTCACATCTTTGGGCAAAGCAGACTTTTTGTGTTACATTTTGCCATGGTGTATAAAGCAACAAGATGATAAGCAATGTTCAACACTAGGATTGTCCATTTGGAAGAAAACAAAGGTTCTATGCTAAGAACTATAATCAACATTTGTATTTTAGTTAAAAAGATAGCTCTTGTACATGAACCTGTCTGCAGAGGAGAATTTGTTCCTGGTACAGCAAGCAAAACTTTTTTTCAACAAAAATCCATATATTAATATTGTCTCTGTAATTTACTAACAGAGCTACAATATTATCTAATGCAATCAGAGTGCGTGCTAATTCACCCAGTCATAAAAATGCTCTCAACAAGTGGAATGCGTTGTGTTTTTGTGGGCACTGTTATATACATGACATTGGGGTCAGGGGGAAGAAAAGAACAACAAATAAACAAGAGAGCAAACCAACCACACTTAGCATAAAATGTGGCATTATTTAGAAAATGTTCAGTCTGGCTTTATACAATTTAATTTAAACCAGCCAAGTTCTGATGTTCTATGTTGAGGTCTTTGCACATCAATGTAATGGTGGCCAATCCTTGGTCTACGTCGGGAACAGAAAAAAATCCCTGATGTTTAACTGGAGGCAGGCAGAAGCCTGTTACAGTGACGTTTCGGCCTTAGAAATAACGGCCTTCTTCTGGGCCAAGAGGATGGTGGAGGCCTGCAATAATGTGTAAAGAAAGGGGATGGAATTAAGATAAAGTACAAGCACGGGAGGGTGTGACCGTAGCAAATACAATCTAAGCAACAGTTAAAACAAACAACCATGGAATGCACATGTAAAGGTGCATTCTGGTCTTAGAAAGAAGGGATTAAAACAACTGACCTTGGATATGTCCGGGCTGGGGAAAGGATGGAGTGAAGGACTAAGCTTGGACTGGATCATATGGGAAGAGATCCAGTCTCGCGGTATATGATGTCCCTTATTAAGGTGTTGAGGATAGTAGTTGTTTGTATCCTGTAATGTCCAAAAAACAGGGCTGTGTCATTAGCATGCCGTGGAGATCGACACAACAGAAGAGCAGAGTATGCACAGTGCTGTTGCAGAACCACTGAAATGCAGGTGCACTAGGCATCAATATCTAATAATGTCAAAAATTTCACATACCTATGTTAAAACCAGCTTAGTTGGAGGCGGATAGGCATGGGACTTGAACGTGAAGGGGTCCGTGTGTCTGGAGGGGCGATCAAGAAGCCCGAAACACCTTCATAATGAGGTGCATCTAAAAGGAAGGCGAAACGCTATGTTAAGCAAGCTGCCAGCGAACCACAAATTAACCGCTGGTATATTAAAGGGGGCTAGCCAGAGTGGGGCCTCTAAAGGAAAGCAGCTTCCTTACTTACATGTGAGCCGTGGATATAGCTGCCTTGAGTGCTGCTTACTGCCGCGAAGGTACGTCCAGCCGGCAAGAACGCTAAGCTGGAATATATAGATGGATGTGCGCCTGTGCTGAAGAGCAGTGGGTGCGCCAACCAGTGGAGCAAGGCTGGCGCTGCGCATGCGTGGAGGGTTAGTGGCTGCGGGACAGAGTAAATAAAGTCCCTATTGAGAAACCACTAGTCTCCTTGCGTCTGCGTACATCGAACAGCAACAAAATTGCACGTACCTTGTCACAGGATGAGTCCGGCCACGGGCAGGCGGCTCGGGTGGAAAATCCCGACATCCAGCACCGGTATCAGAAGTACTGTACAGGTTAGCCAGGCTATATGTGTACCCGAGCCTAGTATTTAAGTGTCTCGAATGTGCATGATGGAGGCTCAATAAAGTACTATGAGCCACAGCAAAAAAGATGAATAAAGCGAAGGCAAGGGTCCTCGGCTATGCCGCGCTCTAGAAAGCAACTTATACCAGTATATAAGAAGCTCTGTAGGCAAGATCGATTGGGACCTATCTCAAATGTAGATAGAGACAGAATTCTGGGGGGAGGGGGTGGAGTGGGAGGAGGAGGGGGGGGAAAGGGGGGAAGAGGGGGGGAGGGGAAGAAGGAAAGGGGGGAAGAGGAGGGAACGGAGGGGAGGTGGAAGGGAAGGTAATGAAAAGGGGGAAGGGGGAAGAGGAAGGGAGGGAAAGGGGGGGAAGGAATACGGTTCTAGTAGTAATTTTCTGATGCTGGGGCTTCATTCATCCCATGTTCGATTGTATGCAATTTGAACATCCACCACGCTTCTTTATAATTCAGAGCATTTCTGATGTTTGACGTGTGTTGGATTTTATCAAGAACCCACCATTTCAACTGATCCTGGGTGTGTTTAAATTCCACATAGTGGGAGACCAGTGGTGCTGAAGTTGAGCGGCATCTTATTTTAGAGCGATGTTCCCCGATGCGTTTGTGTACTGGTCTTGTCGTCTGGCCTATATACCGTAAACCGCATGGGCATTCAATGGCATATACCACGTTGGGAGTTTTACAGTTGGTAAATTGCCTGAGCGTCCAGTCCTTGCCTTCAATTTTGAAGGATTTTATTTTACTTGTGTATTTGCAGGCTGTGCAATTGCCACAAGGGTGGTGGCCTGTCGGTGTTCTGAGGTCCACAAGTTTGCTTTCAAGGTGAGATGCATGTTGTCGGTATTCTTGCGTAACTGAGCAGTTTCTGCGTACCCTGAGAAATTGTCCAAAAGGTAGATTAGTTCTCAGACTTTGTGGATGATTGCTATTGAAATGAAGCAGTGTATTACGGTCAGTTTCTTTCCGGTATAGTGTGCATTGAAGCCTATTGTCAACTGGAGAGATTGTTAAGTCCAAGAAGTTGATAGTAGTCCGGCTGTAGTTGAGAGTGAATTGAATTTCTGTTACTTGAGTGTTCAGCCATGTGAAAAATGTGGTGAGGTCTGGTATGGTACCTCTCCAGACAAACAAAATGTCATCAATGTATCTGTGCCAATGAAAGATTTTCTCAAGAAATGGGTTCTGTTGATTGAGTACAAAGGAAGCTTCATATTCTGCCATAAAAATGATGGCAAGACTGGGAGCAAATGCTGCTCCCATGGCAGTGCCACTGACCTGTAAGTAGAATGTTTCTTCAAAAGTAAAGAAATTTTTTGTTAACCACATGTGACAATAGGACTGAGAAATGCCTAGTGAAAGTGGTGGAATGCAAACAATCAGCCTGAATGAACACAGAAAAATATGCAACAATGTTGTGGCAAGATGACACTTCAAGGGCAACTGGCGTGATGTTGGGCTAAATGTCTACTGTTGCCAGAAGGGATACTGCAATACCCAAATCCTGGTGCGCAGAATGTATTGGATGAAGCACATGGGTGACCCAAACCACTCAGGCACACACACCCTCAACTGGCACTCAATCAGAAGCCCTCACACACACACCATGCACATGGATGACACACACATGCATGTGCACTCACCGGACAATGCCTCGTAATCTGGCAGGTCTCCCACGCCTTGGATCTGTTCCTCCGTGAGGTAGGTCCCAGCAACATACTCATGTGGAGGTAGTTCAATGTCCTCTGCTGGAGACCCACCTCCAGTCACCAGAGTAGCGGTATGACTTGAGGCCAGCTTTTTCTTTGCACTGCGCTTCAGGTCATTCCAGCGCTTGTAGCAATCATTAGCTGTACGCCTCATGATTCCAAGGGCACTTATGATGTCCGCAGTCGTCTGCCAGTGTGCCTGACGTTGAGCAGGTGTCGTCTTGCACCCTGCAGTAATCAACATTTCCCGGTCATGTGCGTACACATACTCCACAAGTGCATCACGTTCGGCCTCACTGAAGCTAGGCTTCCTCGAGGTGCCGGACTGTGTAGCCGTGTCTGGGGCATCAGCCTGTACTGGACGAGCACTCTTTCTCTTCTGCTTGAAATGTGGTGGGGATCCTGAGTGTCCTACGCCGCTCTGGACACTAGGGGCAGGAGCCCCGGTAGACTGTGTACTAGGAGTGTGGGAATGAACACTTAGCATTGGGACTTGGTGCAGGCATTAGCTGAAGTGTGATGTAGTCAGGGGGAACGTCAGCAGGATGGACTGGGACCAACACTGTCCTGGCTGGTTGAGTGAGAGCTGGGGTGGATGGAGCCGCAGCTGCCCCTGCAGCCTCCACACCCTGCCTACTTGGGGCAGCAGATGACATAGCTGCCCCTGATCCACGTTGCCTGGTGACACCAACGTGCACCGCCACACGTGACCTAGACCTGCTGACCTGGAAGTCAGCCTGGGAGTCACCCTGTGCCAGGTCTGGTGCCACAATGGGCTGGTCCAACAAGGGCTGAGCAGGGATGGTGTCAGCCACGTTACCCTCAACCAGGGGGGGGGAGCATGTGTGTCCCTGACTGGGCCTCCACACATGGGGGGCTAGGGGCACCCTGCAAGTCCCGGCCACGTCCCCTACCGTAACCACCACGCCCATCTCTTGAGGCTCGGCCACCTTTGCCACCCTTACCGCTAGCTCGCCTCTCAACCATGGCACTGATGTTGTTGTGCATATGGGAGTTGCAGTAAACTATTGTCCTGGGCATTTGGGGGTCAAAGGGGTAGGGTACTAGATGGAATTCGTACCCTAGTGCTCTAGCAAGGCTGTATGTGACCCCTGGGGAAAGATGACGGGTCACGCAATGCACAGGCACCCCAAAAAAGGGAGATAACGTGCACACAACCCCTCCTAGACCACGTGCATGGAAAAATAAACCTGCACTACACTGTGGCACCCAGAAACACAAAAATGAACGTATGCGTGTCAAACGCAGCCTAGAATGACCTCTGAAGGGGTACGCGACACACGGGGCAAGCACAGATGTTAAATATGTGCGCGACTCACGGTCTGCCTGGAAAAATAGCGTGAAAAAGACGCGCGTGCGCGCGCTGGCAACACCCCCGCCAAAAGAAGAATTGTACGCTGTCTGAGGAGACAGGACAACAGAAGAAGTGTACGCTGTTTGAGGGAACAGGCCCAGAAAAAAGACAAAAAGAGAAAAAGCTGTCAGAGGTAACATGGAGTACGAACTTGAAACGCTGTGAAGTAAATTGCGTGTCAACCAACAAGAAGTACAGATTTCACCCACTCGCTCTCCACGAAAAGCACGTACAAGGAAATGGCGTTCTACACGTGCTTTTTAAACATGCCCACACGTCCAGCGTCACTTCCGCGTGTACGCGCTAAGGCCCTATCCTCCAATTACACGAGCTGGCACTCTGACGTGCAGTCATTGGACATGTAACATGCCCCGTGTACAGGGTAACGCCCGTGCACGCACGTCACAGACGCGTATACGCGCTGAGGCCCTTTCCACCAATTACACGCTTTGACACTCGGATGTGCTTATTTTTTCCACACGCCATGGAAAACGCCCGTGCGCGTAACGTCATAGATGCGCCTACATGCTGGGGGCCTTTGGGCCAATGAATTTGCATACTTGTGCTGACGCGGTTACGCGCTAAGGGCCTTTCCTCGAATTACACGCAGATGTGCTGGATTTTGACGTGCCAAATCACTCCGTATCAAGCTGGCCACGCGTAAGCACACGGAAGACCACGCTCCTGCCCAGAAGGCCGAATCACTGCACCCCAGAGCCCCGAGCATGCTCCCACCTGCCATTTGCTGCTGCCTGACTGCCTGCTGCCCACGTGCCCTGCCATTTGCTGCCTGCACATCAGCTCGGATCTGGGAGGACATCGTGACTGCCATCAAAGTGAAGGGGGTGGCAGTCCGACAATCCCATCATGTCAAGAAGCCCTGGGAGGACTTCAGGTCCAGGACCCTGAACAAGGCCTGGCACCTCTTGAAGGCAGCGGATGCTAAGGGGCGCCGGGGCCACTTGTCGGAAGATCAGATGAGGGTCCTGGAACGCATATCCCCAGCGCTCCACGTCCAGGTCCTTGAGAGGCAGACCCGTCTGGAGTCGAGCGGTAAGTGTACATGCATACTGATTGTAAGCTGTGCGTGTGGTGGTGTGCCAGTAGTGTGCAGGTTGCACATGTGGTTTTATGTTGCCAAGTATGGGGGTGTGTGTACAGGGCCATGAGGCTAACACATGCGAGGGCTCTCATGTGTGAGACATGGATGGTGCTTGTGTGTGTAGGCTTGCATGCCAAATGCAGATGTGTGTGCACACATGTTTGAATGAATGTGTATGTAAGTAGGCATGGTCGTGATGTCACACATGGATGTTGGTTTCAGCTGCATGTATCTGCACCGTGTACATGTGCATGTGTGTGTATTTGACAAGGGTGCAACAGTGATGCTACATGGATGCATGTGACACCGGGATGTGGAAGACTGATTGGCAGATGTGACATGGATGCCAATCTCAACATTGCGACAGTTGGCGGAGGTGTACACATGCATGCAAGTGTGGTGGTGTGTGTGCATGTGTAGTCCACTCCCTGTGTTGCATGTGATGTCTGGCTCACCTTTGCCTGCTCATGCTGTTGTATGTGTATGGATGGTGCTGGCTGTTGCGATATGGCTGTGGTATAGCTCATGTGTGCGAGTTGAAATGACATGTGTGTTGGGGATTGTGATGCCATGTCTGAGGTTTGCCAATGCCACTCATGTACAACTGTCATGTGTGTATGAGTCCATTGTACATTGCCCTGATGCCTGTGTTTTATTTCTCCCTATCTGCAGCGTCAACTGATGAAGAGGGCGGAGAAGGTGCTGTGGAGCACAGCGGCAGGGATCGCACCGCCAGCCGGAGACGCAAGGCCCTGCTCCCCTCCCAGGTTGTCATCTCATCGGGGAGTGAGGACTCCGGTGCCGCGTCCCAGGCCGCAGCTGCCGAGGGGAGGTCCAAGAGGCAGAGGTCGGAGTTGGACTCCTCGGCAGCAGAAGGGGCAGCTGGGACCCCTCAGGGCCCGACGGGGGAAGATGGCACAGAGTCATCTAGGTTGGTGGGGGGTTTGGTGGAGGAGGAGGCCATGAAAGCGACAGAGACGGGGTCTGCAGGTGGGGATTCCACTGGTGCTAGTGGTGCAGTGCAGGGACAGGAGGCAGCATAGGCCGCCGCGGAGGTGCCTGTGTGCAATACTGTCCCTGATCCTGTCACTGCATCATCTTGCACCAGCAGGGATGCCTACGTCCAGACCCGTTTTCAGGCAGGGGATGAGCTTACAACAACTGGCCTTCCTCTGCCTGCGGACGTGGCTATCCAGGTATGGGTTGAGCCTGTCCTGACAGGTGTGGCGTTACGTCAATGGGCCATGCCAGGTGACCTGCAGTCTTTTCGTGAGGAGACTCGAATGGCTCGTTGACGGCACTGGCCTACTGGGACGGGTCACCCAGGCCGGATTCCTCCATTTGCTGGAGCTTGTTCAGACCCCCTCCTCAACTGAACCCCCTATGCGCCAGTTTTCCTCCGTGCCATATTTCCACCCATTTGTCACCTGGGTGCCCTGTGGAGCTGCCTCTGACCGTGAGGCCAGGCTGGTGGAGGACACATCCCTGCCACAGTCGGGAGTCTGACGTCCAGCAGGGGTGGCCACATCAACGACTGCACCCCAGCCAGAGGAGGATGTGCAGGCAGCAGGAGCATGGGCACGGGCACAGGCACAGCAGCAGCAGCAACGAGGTGGGAGCCATGATGGCTCGGGGCCTTCGACATCGGAGGGGCAGGCATCGGCCGGAGGGCAGGAGGACCCAGGACGGGAAGTGTCTTCCATGTGGCAGCGGTTGGGCCACGCCATAGATGCGGAGCGGCAGCGGGCGGAAGAGGCACGGCTCACGATGGTCAGGTTGGAGAACTCCATGCGGAGGGCCCTGAGGCGGGCTGAGTGCCTCGAGGCAATCCGCAGGGAGTTGGAGGAGAACATGTCGTCGTCCCTGCGGACCCTCAGGGCCATGGAAGAGGACCGCCTCGGGGACATTGAGCAGGAGTTCTATGATGCCCTGGCCCGGAACATCCAGAAGTGAGCCGTCGGACTAGCCCGCTGCCCTTGTAAATAGTTCTTTAGTGTTAAATTTCCTTTGTTTTTTTTTTTTTTTCGGGGCGGTTGGACAATGCCCCAACTTCTTGTATACAGTTCTTCATTAGGTAGGGTTTTATTTCATAGGTTTCATTTAAAGGATTGGGCACATGGACCCAGGATGTTCACTTTGTAAATAGTTTGACAATGGATTTGGATTATTGATTTTTTTTCCCCATGGATCAATGTTTTTTAAATATTTTTGCACCTTGGATTTATTTTCTCAGACTAACACTTTGGAGACTTGCTTTTGGATTGCTTTTCATTTGGATTTCATGCATCTTTTTCATTTATTGGACATGCAGGATTTCATTTCTTATTTCCATTTTCTTCTGTTCCATTTCATTCCCTTGCTTTTCTGTTTAATACATTATCATTTGGTACTTCAATGTGTGGTATTCTCTCTTTGGTTTCATGCATGTCACAATGTGTGTTTTATCACTCACGTGCTCTCATTTTGTGGGTTTGACGGATATATGTTGATGTGCAGACTGCACTCCTGGGGGGTGGGGGTGCAGGGGGACATGTGTGGGACATGAGTGGGGCCTGCTGCAGGTGCCCTGCATTGCTGTGGGGTGGGGGTGCAGGGGGACATGTGTGGGACATGAGTGGGGGCCTGGTGGAGGGTGCCCCTGACTGCTGGGGGGTGGGTGTGCAGGGGGACATGAGTGGGGGCCTGCTGGCAGGTGTCCCTGACTGCTGGGGGTGGGGGTGCAGGGAGACATGAGTGGGGGCCTGGTGGAGGGTGCCCCTGACTGCTGGGGGGTGGGGGTGCAGGGGGACATGAGTGGGGGCCTGCTGGCAGGTGCCCTGCACTGCTGGGGGTGGGGGTGCAGGGGGACATGTGTGGGACATGAGTGGGGGCCTGCTGGCAGGTGCCCCTGACTGCTGGGGGGTGGGTGTGCAGGGGGACATGAGTGGGGGCCTGCTGGCAGGTGTCCCTGACTGCTGGGGGGTGGGGGTGCAGGGAGACATGAGTGGGGGCCTGGTGGAGGGTGCCCCTGACTGCTGGGGGTGGGGGTGCAGGGGTACATGAGTGGGGGCCTGCTGGCAGGTGTCCCTGACTGCTGGGGGGTGGGGGTGCAGGGAGACATGAGTGGGGGCCTGGTGGAGGGTGCCCCTGGATGCTGGGGGGTGGGGCTGCTGGGAGACATGCGTTGGTGATCAGTAGTGCAAGGTGACATGTGGGTTGGCTGGGGGGCATGGCCATGGTGGATGTGCTGCCTGCGGGACATGACCAGGGGTGCAGGGTAGTCCCCTGTGGTGTGGGCTGCCTGCAGGGGCCGTGGAGGGTGTAGAGGGTACACCTGGAAGGACCCACACGGCCAATTCACGTGTAGTACTCCCCGGCACCCCCGAAATACACGTACCCTGCTGAAATTGCGTGTGGAACTTCTCACGCACCCCGGAATACACGTAGCCTGCTGAATTTGCATGTGGAACTTCCCGCGCACCCCGGAATACACATAGCCTGCTGTGATCACGTGTGCAACTTCCCATGCACCCCAAATTACATGTAGCCTGCTGTGATCGCGTGTGAAACTTCCCGCACACCCCGAAGTACACATACCCTGCTGTAATCACGTGTGGAACTTCACACGCACCCCGAAGTACACGTACCCTGCTGTAATCGCGTGTGGAACTTCACGCGCACCCCGAAGTACACGTACCCTGCTGTGATCGCGTGTGGAACTTCACGTGCACCCCGAAATGCACGCACACGCTATTTTTCACGCAGCGGGTGTCCGTGTTTGTCGTGTACCCCTTTGCACGTCATTTGTCCTAGAGGGCCACAGTATGGGACATTCATCATGGCTGTATATGGGTGCTTTTTGTTAGCGCACATTTTGGCGCACATGTATCTTAGATGCAGGGACGCTACCGCCTGCATTCTTGTGGCGGACGTGTTTGGGCCTGTGCGCGTCTTTTCCCATGCGCTGGTTTGCCCTATTCGATTCCATGAATACGTGTTGTAGGCGAGCGTGTGGGCGTTCCGCGCACTTGCCTCCTGTATTCCCCCGTGACGCCCATATTTTCACACGTTGTTCCCCATTCCGAGTGATACGCCCCGTGTTCTGCCTACTTTTGTTATGTGCGCCGCGCTATGTGCGATTTCGCTGTGGCCTTGGCGCACGCCGTTAGATGACCTGTGCGCCGGCGTGCGCCGCGCACTTTTTCAGCGCACATCCAATGTTTTTCTCGCGCACGGACTTCCATGAATCGATGTTCGCTGGTTTCCCTGCGATTTTTGCACTTGCACTGCGATTCGCACGTTTTTGGCCGCTTGCGCCGATATTTTCGGTGCACATTGATTCCATGAATCGCCCTCTATGTCTCCTGCCACGATGAGCAAGAAATACAGGTAAAGTATTTTTGCCTTATGAGCATGTCTTCGGACCATGCCACATGGATACACTATGTATGTCACTTTACATTGTGTCGAAGACCACAGTCTATGCCCACTGGCTCCAAGTAGGGTCACGCTATCCAGGGCATGGCCAGAGGCTTTGGCCAGCCATCACTGACAATATTGTAAATGTTCCCGGGGTATGGCTGAAGGCCATGCAGTCAGCACAGTTCACACATATCATGACCACATGATATTCATATCAAGAAATACACGTGGGGTCCCTGTATCCATACCCAAGCGATTTGGGTACTTTAAGTGTGCCTGCTGTAACGTTAGGCCTGGCATGCTGACCTTGCTGCAATTAATGCCCAAATGTCACTTCTTGTATAGCCACTGAGCTGTTACAATTTCCCTACTGGACAAATGTGAAGACACTACCTAGTGGGCATTGAACATAGAACCTTGGCATCAAATGACTTACAAGATGATGTTTCCATCCTTTGAAGACTGGCTTTCCTGAAAATCATCTGTCTGATTTTATTTTTCAATTTAATAATAATAATAATAATAATTTTGCATTTATATAGCGCTACAAACCCTCAGGTATCTGAGCGCTGCTAATTATTACCCAGGGTGTGTGGTGCTCATTTATCGACCTCGGAAGAATGAGAGTCTGAGTTTGGCCCTGCCAGGATTCAAACCTGCGTTAGCAAGCTCTGCACGGATGTCAAAGCGAGCGCTCTACTCGCTTTGCCACTTGACCACAGTTTCTGGTATCCTTAACAGACCCAACACTAGAGCAGATTCTCACAAGCTCTGTATGTCTTTGAACATGGTTTCCTGCTGCGTTCTAGTAGTGTGCGTGGGGCTTCTGCCTGCCAGAGATATGCCATTTTGACCAAATGACCCCGCTACGCATGCCCGGCAGCTATGCCATGTGGCAGCTTGACTGGAGAAGTGGGATGGGAGTCTGGGGGCTGTAGGGGATTTTGCATATCATTGCGCATGGACTTTAGACCCCTTTGAAGTAAGTAGCTTCATAACATGGGATGCAAAGCTCCTCATTTTTAAAACTACATTTAGGCTGCTTCGAAAAATGATAATGATATATTTTGATAACTCCCCGCAGACGAAAGGAGTTGATGATAGTTACATACTGTTATTCACTTTGTCATGTAGCTGTATCAAGGAAATAATGGACACACATATTAGCTTAATAGGTTTTCTCTCATAGATACAGGACGTACCTTCACATTGGCAACATTGCCCGCGGTCAACCTAACATCAATAGTACTTCTAAAATAGTAAGTTACTTTGACTTTCAGCCAACTGACAAGAAATAGGATCTGATGTTCAGTCTCCAGAAAGACGCTCACAAATATTTCAATGCTAATGTAACATAATTCATCTGTGTCAGTTTATGATTTTAATCAACTTGATAAACTATAACAAAGCCTAAATTAAGTCAGTTATAGAGTGCATGAACAGGGATTACCATTTCCATATTTTTACCAAGCATAGCCTACAGCTGGGGCCAGTGGACACTTTGACCCTAATGCTGGCCCAAGGGTCAACAGCGAGTAGCTGGGCCACTAGTGGCCTTTGGGCATACTCTATGTCAGTAGGTAATGACATGGATGTTGCTTTCAGGTCAAGAGTCTTGTAGTCATTAGTATCCCCAAACTCTCCAAGTGGCCCAGCAAACAAAATTGCAAAAAAAATGTGTTGCTTACTGTACCCTTCTCCCCACCCTGTCAATTGTTGGGGCACCCCAAAGAGGCTGAGAGTATGCCCATTTCAAATATATGAGAGCTCTGGTCATAACACACAAAATATCTGCAAGAGATCCAACTGTTCTCCCTTTACTGGATCAGCAGGCCAAGTTTTGGGTGCACCCTAGAGAGTATGAGTTCCCAGACCCAAAGTGTCCAATAATATTGCCAAATGGCTATATGCCAATCGACTGATTATACTGAGTGCAAACATTGTTTTGTGTACATGTAGGCACTCTCAAAAGGAACCCCAACATGGATTGTGTGAAATATCTAAAGAAAAGTGTATATATGGGCCAGTCAGGAGGGTCAGGGGTTCCTGGGACAAGAGCCAATGAACTGGCACATTCATAGTAGCCACTGTGCACACTAATACATTGATTGATACAACTTGACTAAAGCGGAAAGGGATAAAAGGAGACAGCAGCAGTTATGTCTGTACTGCGGAAGGTCAGGTCAGTTCCTTAAAGAGTGCCCTGTGAAGCCACCGAGGAGGACGGTAGGGGCCACGGACAAGGAAGATACCATCAAGGAATTGGAAAACTACCCAGCCCGGCAAGTGTAGGGGTCCACTTGTCGAGTGAAGAAAGTGAACTACAGACCTCCCATTTTGCACTATCTGTGGTCTTGATCAATCACCAACAACCATCTCGGACGCACGCAGTAAGAGCGTACATAGACAGTGGAACCGTTGGGAATTACATCGACCAGGATCTTGCGGCAAAGATGGGGCTTCCATTATGCCCTAAATCAACCACCGACACCGTTACCACAGTCGACGGCACGGAAATAGCTTCTGGTCCAGTATCCCAATGCACTGCAGCTTTAACCCTTCTGTGCCAGGATGGACACCAAGAATCTATCATTTTCGACCTCATTAAGGCACCACAGTTCCGGTTGATTTTGGGAATGCCATGGTTGGTAGCTCACAATCCTCGAATCGATTGGCGAGCAAAAGAATTGGCCTTTCCCGAGACTTGCACCCACACATGTTATCCCCAAGAGAAACAACCAATAGACACCAGAACCTCCACGCTTGCAACTGTGGCAATCGGCACCCTACCAAGTGAATACCAGGACTTTCAAGATGTCTTTCAGAAAGAACAGGCTAATACCCTGCCACTGCATAGACCATACGATTGCCAAATCGATCTGATACCTGGAGCACAAATCCCTTGTGGGCGAATTTACGCAGTTACGGAACCAGAAAACCAGCACCGGAAGGTCTATCTTGACCAATACCTGGCCAACGGGTTCATCCGTCCCTCGAAGTCTCCAGCAGCCACCTTTATTCTTCGTACCCAAAAAGGAGGGGGACTTGAGAACGTGCATTGACTATCGCGCACTGAACCAGATTACTGTAAAAAATCGCTACCCCCTGCCACTGATCCCTGAATTGCTTGATCAAGTCAAAGATGCCCATATCTACACAAAACTAGTCCTGAGGGGGGCATATCACCTTGTTTGCGTAAAACAGGGGGACGAATGGAAAACCGCTTTTTGCACCAAATACGGCTTGTACGAATATCAAGTAATGCCCTTTGGCCTTTGCAACGCGCCTGCTGCATTTCAATACTTCATGAACGATGTCC
Source organism: Ambystoma mexicanum (assembly GCF_040938575.1). Lineage (NCBI taxonomy): Eukaryota > Metazoa > Chordata > Amphibia > Caudata > Ambystomatidae > Ambystoma > Ambystoma mexicanum. The sequence goes on from NC_090937.1 coordinate 542,710,742, forward strand.
TACGGGAATTGATTGATGTCTGTGCTCTAGTGTACATCGATGATATCCTAGTATATTCTGCATCAAAGCAGGACCACGTTAAACACGTCCAATACGTATTGGAGAAACTCCGTCAACACCAGCTCTACGCCAAGCTCGAAAAGTGCTCATTCCACATCTCCGAGGTGGAATTCCTGGACTTTATTCTCAGCCCGAATGGAATCCGAATAGATGTACACAAGGTAGATGCTATCTTGTACTGGCCATCCCCAAATTCATTAAAGGGGGTTCAAAGTATGCTGGGTTTTGCAAACTTCTACCGCCGGTTCTTCCCAGGATTTTCGCAAAATTGTGCATCCCATCACGTAATTACTATGGAAAAGCAACAAAAAGTTCCAGTGGACAACAGAAGCCGAGGAGGCTTTCCGGGAACTCAAAGCAAGATTCACATCTGCCCCAATCTTACGCCACCCTCGCCCTGATCTCCCATACCTGGTGGAGACGGATACCTCAAGCATGGCTATGGGAGCCGTCCTCTCACAAAAGGACCCCGAAAAGGGCCAGTTACACCCTGTTGCCTTCTGGTCGTGTAAATTCACACCCCCTGAACTCAATTACGCTATCACAGACAAAGAACTCCTGGCCATTAGGTTAGCCTTTAAGGCACGGCGGCACTACCTCTTGGGCGCCAGACACACAATCAACGTAATTAACTGACCACCGGAACCTCCAGTACCTAAAAACAGCAAAGGCTCAATCCTCACGACAACTATGTTGGGCTCTTTTTTTTTGCTGAATATGACTACGTAATTACATTTCAACCAGGGGTGAAAAATAGGAAGGCCGATGCCCTTTCCCTTATGGGGGTGGAAGAGCAAGGGTATCAGACCCCTGACCCAATAGCAATCACCCCGAGTGACAAGGTCCTAGGAATCACAGCAACCATAACTCAGAAAGAATTACATGAAGAAATCCAAAACCTGATGAGTCCGGAGCAAATACAAGTGTGGAGTGCAGAAGGAGAATATTACATGATAAAAGATCAGTTGCCCTACTTCAGGAATCGTTTATTCTTAGCAAACCAAGAACTACGAGAACAAGTCATGTCCGTTTATCATGATTCCTTGATCGAGGGCCACCGTAGAATCGCTAAAACCCTAGCCAAGGTAAAACAAAATTATTGGTGGCCCACGTGGCGTAAAGACATTATCCAATTCATCCTTGTGGAGTGTGTGCTCAAAACAAGTCATCCAAGCAGAAACCGGCTGGGCTATTACAACCATTGGAAATCCCACCAGCACCCTGGCACACGTTGTCCCTCTATTTTATTACTGACTTACCACCCAGTCAAGGGTTTAACACTATTCTTGTGGTCGTGGACCTATTTTCAAAAATGGCACATTTCATTCCTCTTAAGGGGCTCTCGAATGCTTCCACTCTGGCAAAGGTATTTGTTGAAGGCATCGTACGGCTCCCTGGGCCTCCTTCAGTTTTGGTCTCAGACCGAGGTACTCAATTCGTATCTAACTTCTGGAGAAAATGCTGCTGTATGGCCCATATCGACATCCGGCTATCCACCAGTCACCATCCCCAAACGGATGGTCAAACTGAGAAGACAAATCAGACGCTCGAGCAGAATCTGCGTTGCACGTTATACCAAGCTGAAGGAAGCTGGTTCGACCTATTATGGATAGCTGAATATGCTTATAATAATTCCCTACACACCAGCACTGGGCAGACACCATTGTATACCATGTATGGCAGGCACACACGTACTTCTGAGTTGGACGTTCGTACAACCCTGGAAATGCCAGCAGTCAAAACCTTGCAAATGACCATTTCTCAAACCTTTAAAAGGGCAGCTGAACACCTACTTCAAGCTAAGAATCGCCAAAAGAAGTTTGCTGATCAACACCGAGCAAAGGCCCCCAACTACTAAGTGGGAGACAAAGTCTGGATGGCGTCTAAACACGTGTCCATTAAAGGAGCCCAAACTTTCTGTCCAAGATACCTGGGTCCATTCAGCGTCACCTCCATGATAAATCCTGTGGCGGTCAGACTAGCTTTGCCGTCAAACATGCAAATTCATCCTGTGTTCCGCATGTCTCTCCTTAAACCTATTCAACCTGGGACCCGGGTAGCAAATGCCACCGCAGCCAGTAGTAGTCGCCTGGGAGCCAGAATTCGAAGTCAAGGACATCCCAGATTCAAAGTACGTCAGATCCAAATTATACTACTTAGTAGACTGGATTGGGTATGGTCCACAAGGCAGGACATGGGAGCCTTGTGAGTACATCCATGCACCTCGCTTGCTTAGACGATTTCATCAAAACCATCCAACCAAACCAGGACCAGACAGAAGAGCCACCTTGAGAGTGGCATTGGGGGGGAGTGCTGTCATGATTCCTGCCCCTCATGTCCCCAGCCCTCCAAGATGCCAGGCTGGAGCCAGGCCACGATCACCTACATGGCCCTCAAGGGCCTCTCCATCCCTCCAAAGACCCACTTGGAGTCGGACTTGGTGCTTGTGGCACCAGACTCACTCACTCCCATAGGATAACATTGGGGATTGGACTTGTAGTGCATTGATGGGGACATATTTCGGTTCCCAGAACTGCATCTGTGGTCTAGTCTTTTGGGTGTGGTTCAGCCCAGATGCACCTGGGATACCCAGAGACTATTTAAGCCACACACAGGCTGAGAAACATGCCTTTCCTTTTCTGCACCTGCAGCGTAACACTCACCGGGTTCGGATCAGTCTCCAGTAGGCCTGCATCTTTCTTCTGCGCTCAGCTCCTGCAAGAACAAGAACACCGTTAGGAACAGCCTTACCTTGCGGAGCTTCTGCCCATCAGTCATCGCTCCTTCTGTTCTGCGGGCATCTTGGGCGGTGTCATTCCCATCCCGGCACGCCGCTTCCTAAGGAGAAGGGAAAAGAACAGAAAAAAAGCATTAGTAAGCATCCTGCAAATCTTCGCTTATTTTTTAAATACTGTACGAGCTTCAAACGCTTACCTGAATCCCAGCCGCTGTGGGGGAACTCTGTCTCTGGAACTTCTCATCCATCTGCAAGAGGGAAAAGACACTCCAGGTTAGCGTGGAAACATCTAGAGGCGCTGCATACCACGCTTACTCACCGCATTTCTTCTTCATAACCGGCATCCACACTGAAAACGTTGCAGCAACTAAAAGACACAGAAAAAGAACTCACTTCAATGCAAATACGAAAGAGTTGCATCGCGCATCGCGCTCTCACTCACCTTCAGCGCTACTCATCTCTGCAGCACGCCGCCATCCCCGGACGCCGGCCATAATCTAAGGAAGGAAAGGAACGAAGTTAGAGAACTGTTCAAAAGACTCATTATACTTACCTGTCGGACTCTTGCCAGTGAAGTAACTACACAGCAACCAGCCCGCATCAATCAACGCCCCCTGACCTGAAGGCAGGACAGAGAGCACACTATCCAAGAAAACAAGGTGAGCTGTGGATCAAAGGGAAGGGTTGGACCCCGGGGAAGAAGGGGTTGAAGCACACTGAGACAATAGGGAGTTAAACTCTACCAATCCTGTGTTTCAGGCCCAGTCTCCAGTCGAATAGCCTCCAGGGAAGGGTTCGAGGTCATAAGAGGTCAGAACAGGCTGAGTGACGTCCCTGGGGATACCAGGTGAGCGTTACAGAAGATGAGCAGATGCCCTGACAAGGCAGTCAGAGTGAACTACAGGGATGGTGTTAAAAATGACATTAGATATGGAATACGTAAAGTAGGTGAAGAGAGAGTTATGAAGAGTTGTGAGGAGGAACGAGGTAGGACAAATATGGCTGAGGTGAAGTCAAAAGATGTAGAGACATGTCTAGTGAAGGAGGTGGTAGAATGACAGGCAAAGAAACCAGGAGAGTTTCCATATGAGTATCATGATATGCAGTTGGACAGACAGGAGATTAAGAAGGAAGACAGGAGAGAAGACAATGTGGGTCTCTTAAGAACAAGGCCATTGTGCATGATTAAAGATGAAGATGATTTTGGGGAAATCAGGGGAAATTTGGTCTCTAGACACGCGTGAACAAAAAGAGGTAGAGGGACTCAAACTGGAAAGTGGAATTAGGGGGACACCGAAGCAGCCAGAGAGTATTCTGGGTGAAGCAAGGGAGACAAATAGAAGCCCCTATACAAACAAGATCATTGCAGGCCATCAAGAAGGTTCAGGAGGTTGGGGAGCAGAAACAGTACCGAGAGCACATAGGCAGTGAACAAGCAAAACACGGGGAGCCTAAGTTAGCAGTAAAATGTGTATTTTTATTTTTTGATTTTATTGGTTATATCGCAAACTTAGCTCAGTGGAGCGCTTTACAACAGGACTGTGCCAGAATTGGGCTTGTCATTTTATACAGTAATGCAGTACTGTTGGTGGAAGTTGAGAGGGATCTAGGTGCATCCAGCAGGGACTGTTGAAAGAGCCACATGTTTAGTTTTTTGCAGAACTGGAGGATGGCAGGAACATTTTGAACCTCTACCAGGATTGAGTTACAGATGGTGAGTGCATGGCAGAAGAAGGACTCTGTGTGAACATTCTTTTTGTGGGTTGCTTTGCCTCCAATCTCTTGATAGGTTTGTTAAGTGAATCAGAAGTATGGAGTTTAGTCACCAAGAATGTTGGTGTCCTGTTTGAGAATGATGTGAAGGCGATAAATGCAATTCTGAATTAGACCGTGCTGAGGGTTAGGGGGAGACAGTGAAGTGTGTGCAGTGTTGGAAAGATATGATCAAATGTGTGGGCACCAGTAATGAGGTGGGCTGCAGCTTAGTGTGAAGACTTTAAGGGTCCCAGCTGTGTGGCTGAAAGACCAGTAAGGAGGGCATTTCCCCCATCAATGTGTGGGATAACGAGGGCTTGGATCACCACACAGAATTCATTCGGGGAATGAAGGGTTTGATTTTGCGGAGGGTGTGGATCTGTAGCCATGCGGTTTGTGCCTTTTTGAATATGTGCTTTGTAAGAAAAGGCTACTGTCAACAATGAAGCCCAGGTATTTTTGTCTGAGTGACAGCTGAATCCTTCCAGGCACATGTCATCCAGCCAATGTTGCATCAATTGTTGTTTTTTGGGGGGGTGCAATTAGGACATATCTGGTCTGCGTCATGCTCAGTTTAAGTTAAATGTTTGAAGGAGGCAAGCACTGTCATGGGGCCACTGACCTTAAGGTACAGCTAAATGTAATCAGTGTACTCATGGATAGCCATGTTGAGGTCATATAGGAGAGTACCCAATGGTTCCATGTATAGATTGAAGATGTTTGGGGAAAGAATGGAATGTTGTAGTTTCCCACACATGACTGGAATTGGGTTGGAACTCAAGGAGTCCATCTGTATGCCTTGTGCCTACCGGATGAGTTGGATGCAATCCATTTTAGGATAGTTTCAGAAATTCCAATTCTGTCAGTGAGGAGAGTGACAGTATTTGGTGATCAACTGTATCAAAGGCAGCTAAGAGTCCTTAAAGGACTAGTAGACAGGAGTCACCAGTGTTGGTAATTCTGAGCTCATTGTCCACCAGTTGGATGGTGGCAGACTCAGTGGATTTGCAGCGAAATCAAGACAGGTAGTCGCAGAGTAGCCAGGCGGTTCAATTTTGGCAAGTAGATTGGTTGCATCAACTTTCTTGATAGGCTTCCTCGAGAGCCTTCTGATGGGTCTGTAGTTGCCTAGGTGCCCTGGGTCAAGCAAGGATTTTTTCAGAAGGGGCGGTATGAGACCAGTCTTCAAAATGTATTCTAATGTACCTTTAGTGAGGGAGGTGTTCACAATACTGAGGAGTGTGTTAAGTGCTGGCCCAGTGAGTTGTTCAATAAGGGAGTGTGGGAGGATGTTGTCCATGTGAGTAGTTTGTTTGAGTGAACCAAGTGTGTTTAAGAGATCCTTAGAAGAGAGGAAGGTGAAGTGTTTCCAGAAGGTGAAACCCAGCTCCAGAAATCAGGAGGTTGATTGTTCAGTTGCACATGGGCTTTTCTGCCACAGTAATCAAGATGAGGCTCAGAAGATCACACCATTCAGAATCAGGAGGTGAGAATGAAGTGTTGGGACACCTAAAAAGCACTAGACAGCAATTGGATGTGAAGCGCATGGTCATTTGATAAAGGGACCCAGACTGAGCTTTGCAAAACTAAAGACTGTGGAATTCAAAGAGACTTTGGGCCATTGAATTCATTGGAATGTATGCCATTGTGCTTAAAGAACAATGTATGCTGTGACAGTCAATAAACACTGTTAGGCTGAGTCCAAGAAAGAGTTAATCTGTTGGTATTAAGAAACTCTACACATTAGAAGTAGACACCATCCAATTGCATTTTTGGAACAATGTATTTGATTAACATTTCTATGGGCCTCATTACACGGAAGGCGGTGATCCAGGGTGCTATTAGCACCCTGGACCATGCCGGTAAATTACCGGCACCGCCTTGGCGGTAAGGGGATTTACCGCCCCATCCCAAGGTCGGTGGGGCGGTAAATCCCCCTTCCGCCATTGCCCTTCCCCATTCCCATTTCTGCCCCATAGGGCTCTATGGGAATGGGGAAGGCGCTAATTACGGCACCGCAATTTTGCGGTGCCGTAATTAGCTCCGAGGTCCCTTAGCGGGTTGGTTTTTAACGCCTGCAAAAAGCAGGCGTTAGAGCACCAACCCGCTAAGGGACCTCGTAGTACGGCGGTAAGGGTTAACGGTCACCGTTGCCATTAACGGTGACCGTTAACCCTTACCGCCGTCCGTGTAATGAGGCCCTATGTCATTTGGCCCAATCCTTTAACTAACCCTAATAAAACCGATCTGACGGACAACCATTGGGACAATCTATTATTGATCTCTCCCAGCTTCATGGCAGCAGATAGGGGGAGAAATGTGTGTAATATGGACTTGAGTCTTGTGTATCAATTACGTTCTGCATAGTGGTTGATCCTGCTGGTCATTTTTGCATCTTGGTGGAATGTTCCTACTTGAGCGTGAATGAAAGCTCAGGAGAAAATGAGTGGAGTGTGCTGCATGCATGTGTTCTGTGAATGCAAATTGGCCCTGAGATGGTATTAAAGTGGATTACCTGTTTCCCATTAAAAGTTAGAGTAACAAGATTGATGTGTGTATGAATAAAAAAAAACGATTTGATGTTCTGCAAGAATAGACTGCACTTTCCTGATCAGAGAATTAAATTTCTGTGACAAACAAAGTGTATCCACTTCATGGCCATCCACTCCCTGGGATTCCTGCTTGGGTATTAGCATTCCAAATGGGGCATGGCACGATTTTACAGATGCCTCTGAGGACTGGTGTGTCTGTTTAATTTCCCAATTTTGAATGAGGGCTATACAGTTGTACAATGTCCCAATATACTTTAGTGCAATGTGTATCATCTCATGGCTATTACAGAATTAACTAAATAACAACATCACCACCTGCCCCACCCTTTCCAGCCCCGCCTCATACCAATCCTGAAACCGGGCATGCTCTGGGATATTATCGCGGATCAGGGGAGCCCATATGCGGCTTTGAGTTGATGTCCATGTCGTGACTCCTGTCATTTCTTTCTGTTGCCGCACAACTTCCACAATTGTCCCCAGACACGGTGCACCCAAGCTATCCTTGGTATCGCCTTTTGGGGCACCCATACCCACTATCCCATTGTCACTGGCCTGAACAAGTGGTTCCTTATCTGCACCTATTGTTTCTGCCCATCTTCTCTTAGGTGCGGGATCAGGGCCCTGAATTGTGCAGCCCGGTAATATAAGCGCATATCGGGTAGCCCCACTCCTCCTCTCTCCTTGGGTTGAATTAACAACCTGTAAGGTACCATGTGGCTCTGTCCTTGCCATATAAATCTGGTGGGTCAGCGCTTTATCTCTGTAAAGTACACATCCGGCATCTCAATTGGCAGGGCCTGATAAAAATATAGCATCTTGGGCAGGAAGGTCATTTTGACTGCATTCAGCCTGCCCATCCAGTCTAGAACACCTTTCCAAATCATCAAAAAGCGTGTGCAGCAGAGGGGGTAGTTGTCGACGTACAAGTTGTTCAAACCTTTTGATATCCGCATTCCCAAGTACTTCATATTGTTTTTCTTAATCGGATGCCAATCTCGCTACAGCTTTCCTGCTCTCCCTGCGACCCCACCCCAGGGGAAAAAGGACTGACTTATCCAAATTTACTTTAAAACCGGACACCTACCCATACTCCTGTAGCAGCCGGTTTACCCCTCTAATTGACGTTGCCACGTTGGACAAATAAAGGAGGATGTCATCTGCATAAAGACTGAGCCTATACTCCACTGCCCTACTTTGATCCCAGACACCTGCCCATCTCGCCTCAATTGTACAATGAGCGGTTCTATGGAGAGTGCAAAGAGCTGGGGGGACAAGGTGCATCCCTGCCTCATGCCCCTCCTGAGACGAAAGGGACAAGATGTCTTTCCATTGACCGCCACCCGTGTATTTGGCGCAGCATAAGTTGTGCCTATTGCTCTATACACTTGTGCCCAAACCCCATCTCGTCTAGTACTACTGCAATTAGGAATCCCCACTCATCAAATCTGAGTAATGAGTAACCCTCCGAGTTTGCAGATATGTGCTCCATAAGATCTATCATTTTTGTAACAGCATCTGTTCCCTGTCTCCCTGCAATAAACCCCACCTGGTCAGAGTGTATCAGCCGGGGCATCAAACCCTCCAACCATGTGGCTAATATGCGTGTGGATATCTTTCCATCAACATTAATGATATGTGTCAATATAAGGGGCTTCTGGTTGGGTCCCTCCCTTCCTTGGGTATTAACGTTATGAGGGCGTTACTAAAGAATGCCAGGGTGATCCCGCCTCGATTATATTGTTATACACCCTGGTCATATGCTTCAGAAGGACCCCCTCAATTGTTTATAGGATCTGCTTGTATATCCATCCTCGCCCATGGGCTCTCCTTTGGGGAGTCGCTGAATCGCCACCCCCACTTCCTCATCCGTTACAGGGCTCTCTAAGAGCTCGACCTCCGGGAGAGTGAGTTTCGCCATTTCCACATCTCACAGATAATCCCCTGAGGTGATCCCGGACACACTGTTGGATATAGGTCTTCATAACACTGTGCTTACTGTACTTACTCTTTTCAATGGCCACCATGGAAAGGGAGAAGAGACTTTGTATCCTGTACCATGGCTTCGCTGAGGCATGTAACTATGAGCCCTGGGGCATTACCTGAAGCACTGATGCCCCCAACTCCGGGCTTGTTGCTTTAATCGTGCACAGAATTTCACAATAACCCTCACTTCTGATAGGTTAAGCTAATCGGAACATTCTAGTGAAGTTGCTAATTTACATATGGAAGTTATTATTTGTTATTGTGCTGACATCACGTAAACCACACTGCTTCTCTTCGCAACAATTCCATGTATCAACAGTGTCTTTTAGAGAGTGTTTACCTTTTCTTTTAAATCACTCAGATCCCTCTGCATTTGTTCCCAGTTAACCATATTTAAATGTGTTCTTACACTCTCCGTGTATTACACCGCGATCCATGGAATGCCATCGTTAACGTTCCACTCACTCACACATTTACTCACCCTTGCATCCCCCGACATGTGCATCCACAATGGCAACCCTCATGCATCTAATCACTTTTCCAAAGAACCACACACAGTGCGCGAATGTGACTTTTGAAATGTGGGTGCAGCCCTACTTTTCAGCAGGACGGCAGTTCATGGAATAAGACAGTACACATGTGTTATTGCGAGCTTCTGAATATTTTCAATAGGACCAGTATTTTCGTGCAAGACAGTAATACTATGAACGAATAGAAACATGATGTATTGGCTGCTCTGCAATATTCAAAATAGTTATTTAGCAGTACTTCTCCGCAATACTGCATAAGTGAAACACAATAGTGGCAGTAGTTCTAAACAGGACTGCAGTTCATTGAATGACACAGCCCTGGCATAACTGTCAGGACGTTATATCGATGGGTACTCCCAAATTTTCAGCGACAGACGAAGGGGCATCGTTAGAACACACACCTGCCGCGAAGAAATACCAGAGGCACTAACTCCCGACGCCACTTATGCAAACAGCAGCGATACATCCATTATTCATCTAGTGGCATACAAGCATAGAATTCTGAAGATTCACCCAGATCAAGAAACCTAATGGCTCCAGACAAGGGGTAAAATAGAAGATACCCTACAACTTTAGCTCCGTGGTCCAGAACAAAACATTTCGACCACAGATTTGGCTTTTCTTACGAAAAAGAAAAAGAGGTGAAGACGTAAAGCTTCAATAAAACCAGTACTGTCCTGAAGATGGCCGACTAACAAGTCCTAAGACTACCGTAGACAACGGTGGTACTAATAGAAGGGGCCGAAACATATGTCGACTTATAAAAAAACTAAACGTTTTTCCTGCTGTCATGCATATTATTAACCACTAATATGCCACAAGAAAATTCAAATTGTTATACCCTCATGTCACAGTATGAATGTAGAGTTCTGAAAGGTATGAGTGACGTATGAAAAAGCCCACACATGTACAAGTTTTATACATATAAAAACATATAGTTTTTTAACTGATTATTAAAAGATTTATATCTCCATAAATTAACGGTCTATGAGAAAAAATTCTTTGCCTGTATAAATGTTGTTATACTACAAAAACTATTGCTGTACATTGAAGTAACAGTATCTTAGCACCTACACCTGTGTTGCCGAAAGACCAAAGAGAGAGGGGTAGTCAGTCTGTTGTTTTGTTTTGTCTCATAACTGTCAGGACTACAATTATTTTAATTGGACATTATCACAACTTCGATGCAGACTCATTAATCTTGCGAAAGGAACCTTCCGGCGAGTGGGCAGGAGCCCCCACCTCTACTCCTTCGGAGCGGGCAGGAGCCCCCACCTCTACTCCTTCGGAGTGGGCAGGAGCCCCCACCTCGACTCCTTCGGAGCGGGCAGGAGCCCCCACCTCTACTCCTTCGGAGCGGGCAGGAGCCCCTAGCACACACCGAGGCACAGCCAGGACTCCAGGTGTGCCATCCAGGGGAATCCCCTGCTCGTACCCCTCCTGGGTACTTCCTGCCACTACTGAAGTGCCTCACTTGCAGGCCTACCTCTCTTTTGGCCCACAACCCGCACGCGCCGACATTACAAGAAAACAAAATGTCGGGCGCGATGCGGGATGAAAGCGAGGCTCGGCCTCGACTTCGTTGCTAGGCAACGCATCCTTGTTCCACATAACCAGGAACTTCCGCCAGCAGGTGGAATAGCCGGCGGCCACCCCAAGGCCACTATAAGGCCAAGCTGCCCTGCTTGCCCACACCAGGAACCTTCCGGCGAGTGGGCAGGAGCCCCCACCTCTACTCCTTCGGAGCGGGCAGGAGCCCCCACCTCTACTCCTTCGGAGTCGGCAGGAGCCCCCACCTCTACTCATTCGGAGAGGGCAGGAGCCCCTGGCACACACCGAGGCACAGCCAGGACTCCAGGTGTGCCATCCAGGGGAATCCCCTGCTCGTACTCCTCCTGGGTACTTCCTGCCACTACTGAAGTGCCTCACTTGCAGGCCTACCTCCCTTTTGGCCCACAACCCGCACGCGCCGACATTACAAGAAAACAAAATGTCGGGCGCGATGCGGGATGAAAGCGAGGCTCGGCCTCGACTTTGTTGCTAGGCAACGCGTCCTTGTTCCACATAACCAGGAACTTCCGCCGGCAGGCGGAATAGCCGGCGGCCACCCCAAGGCCACTATAAGGCCAAGCTGCCCTGCTTGCCCCTGTTCGCCGCTGGCCGACGCAAAGAGCTACTGCAAATTCGAACGCCACTGTACCAACTGTCTACTCATCTAATTCACAGACACCTGCATACTGGATGTAAGTACAACGATAAATGTACCATAACCCATACCTATGCCATACCTTATGCTTGAACACCAAAAGTCCTATCCGTGCTCATGTCTGTACACAAACATAGTGCCTTCAGGAGCGCACCTAACTGTGCCATGCCCCCCACTACAACCAGGTGGCACTAACTTGCCTCATCTGTGTACCTCTCCGCTAATCCACCTACGCGGATTGCCCTTTGACGCTGCAATGACCAAGTGACTCCTTACCTGTATTCTGTCCACTCCCAGATTGCTGCATTTAGCCTATTCTACCTAACAGTTGATTCTCTGAATTTTGCCTACCTTGCCCAATGGTTGCCTGCTGCATCATGCCCATTTTTTTAACCCATAGCTGACTGCTGCATTTAGCCTATTTTGCCCAACAGTTGATCTCTGCATTTAGCCTATTTTGCCCAACAGTTGATTTCTGCATTTAGCCTATTTTGCCCAACAGTTGATTTCTGCATTTAGCCTATTTTGCCCAACAGTTGATTTCTGCATTTAGCCTTTTTTGCTCAATGGTTGCTTGTTGCATTTAGCCTTTTTTGCCCAACAGTTGATTTCTGCATTTAGCCTATTTTGCCCAACAGTTGATTTCTGCATTTAGCCTATTTTGCTCAATGGTCGCTTGTTGCATTTAGCCTATTTTGCCCAACAGTTGATTTCTGCATTTAGCCTATTTTGCCCAACAGTTGATTTCTGCATTTAGCCTATTTTACTCAATGGTTGCTTGTTGCATTTAGCCTATTTTGCCCAACAGTTGATCTCTGCATTTAGCCTATTTTGCTCAATGGTTGCTTGTTGCATTTAGCCTAGTTTGCCCAACAGTTGATTTCTGCATTTAGCCTATTTTGCTCAAAGGTTGCTTGTTGCATTTTGCCTATTATTTAACCCAATAGCTGACTGTTACTTTTAGCCTATTTTGGGACCTATAGTTGACTGCTGCATCCAGCCTACACTGCCTAATACTCAGCCTAATATCCAGCCCATGTTGTCTAACATTTGATCGATACACGCAATAGCAGGCTCTAGTTCTAGCACTAGCTATAACACTATGTACTCTTACTTGCCTACCTCAGTCTATCGAACATCATTCACCAACCTGATAGCCCTATTTATTACCACTGCCTTTATCACCATGCCTGCCACATTGCCCCCAGAGGGCGTAGGGGCCTCTCATATGCAACTTATCTCTAAATCCCCTTGTAGCATAGCACAGAGAAACCATAAACTCTGTGCACGACTACCCAAAATATTCAAACCTGTTAACAAATATAACATTAACCTGGATCACCTTCGACCGAAAGGTCCCCTGGAAACCACCATTCCTCCTAGCCGCAAACCCCTCCCTGTAAGAAATAAGACCACCACTAACCGACTTGCCACCACTAACCGGAGTGTTGGAGTCCAACACCACAGCAAGAACCCGATTTGAAAGGTGCATTAATCAATGCTAGATCTATAGTCGCTCATGCTACAGATATAGCGGACACTATCCTGAACAACGACCTCGACTTCATCACCATTACTGAATCCTGGCTCCACGAGGCAGCAGGTCCAGCACTAATGCTAGCAGTCCCGGACAACTGTACTATCCTTAGAGCTGATAGACTAGATGCACGAGGCGGAGGAATAGCAATCATTGCCAAATCTAATCTTTCCATGAGAGTCACCTCTACACCCAACCTCAAATCCTGCGAGTCTCTATCCCTTAAACTACCCACTGCCAACTCTCAAACATTAAATATCCATCTCCTCTATAGACCCCCAGGGCCTATCAGCACCTTCAATGAAGACATTACCACTGTTATCGCTGAGAAGTTAAAAAACTCCTCACAAACTTTAGTGCTAGGAGACTTCAACCTAGGGTACAATGATATCAATGATCACCAGGCCACCGCCGTAGCCAACACCCTGACAGAACTAGGCTTCTCGCAGAAAGTGAACACGTCCACCCACACCATAGGGAGAACTCTTGACTGGATTGCCAGTCACAACTGCAACCTCTTCATTACATCGATGGCCCCCCAAATATGGACTGACCACCACCTAATTTCCTTTACTCTCAATACTAAAAGACCCTCTGCTCTAATAGCCCCCTTCGCCGCACCTACACCAACCAGAAACAAGAAAAATATTACAGCAGACAATATTTTGCCCCATATCCTACCGAATCTTAACTCTCTACCAGACCATACTGACCCAGGCCTTCCAGTGGAGGAATTCAATAAGGCTATGACCACAGCCCTCGACAGCATTGCTCCACTTAAACTTAGGAACAGCAAACCAAAAAAGCATCTTAACTCTTGGTTTACACCCCACCTAAAAAACCTAAGATTACAGAAAAGAAAATGCGAAACGGTATGCAATCTACATCCAACCATAGAAAATAAAACTAAGCTAAGAAATATCTCAACGCAATACAAAAAGGATATCATTCTGGCCAAACAAGAAACGTATAACAACAGGATTACCCAAGCCAACTCCAGTATGAAGGAGCTCTTCTGTATCTTAAAAGAATTGGAATCCCCCATTGCAGTACAGGACGACTCCATAAAAGATAAAACCTGGTGCACAGATATACAGTTGGCACTAACCAACAAAGTAGCCAACCTCCAAACTAAAATTGCTCTAATGAAAGCCTTATTATCCTCCCAAACCCAAATTCCCCTGATCAAAACACCTATACCTAAACACAAAGAATCCACTCTATTCAACTTCTCTAAGGTCTCAGTGATCGAGGTAGAGAAAACCATTCTTGGACTCAAACCATCCAACTGCAAAGGTGACCAATGCCCAGCACAATTGATCAAGGACGCTGCTAGAGATCTAGCTCCCTTCATCACCAAACTTATTAATGCCTCCTTCAGCACTGGCACTATCCCACGCAACCTAAAGGAATCTTGGGTACTCCCCCTTCTGAAAAAACAAACATTGGACCCCAACATTCCCACAAACTACAGGCCCATCACCATGGTGCCTTTCTTACTAAAAATACTAGATAAGGTAGCATACACCCAAATTCAGAACTTCCTTGAGGTAAACCACCTCCTTGGCGCCCGCCAATCTGGTTTCCGCCCTCAACACGGCACGGAGACTGCCCTTATCGATTTAAAGGCCCAAATAGACTCACTTAGAGATGAGGGTAAATTAGCACTCCTCCTTCTACTAGACCTCTCAGCCGCCTTTGACCTGGTGGACCATAGAGTCCTGTGTAATCACCTGGAATCTGCGGCCCACTTTTCAGGGGAGGCCATAGTCTGGATACAGTCATTCCTCAGTGACAGGACCATGAGGCTATTCTCCCCCTTAGCGGAAGCAGACCCGATACCCATTACTTGTGGAGTGCCACAGGGATCATGTGTCTCGCCTACACTCTACAATATCTTCACCAAGCCACTCTTTGACGATCTTGACAATCTGGGTATCACCTATACCAACTACGCAGACGATACCCAGATTCTCCTACCTCTTTCCGGGGATTACGGGGAAGATTTGGCTTTGGTGAACAGAGTCTTTAGCATCGTTCAGGCATGGATGGCCAACCATGGCCTTTGCCTGAACGATGACAAAACGGAGCTCATCATCTTGGGCACCGCTGCTCGCATTTCTAAACTCAACCCAAATTACTCTGCATTTATCATCGATGGTATCACTATCAAGGTCACCAGAGAAGTAAAAATGCTAGGTTTCTACCTCGACTCGACCCTATCCCTCACCAAACAGGTAAACTCATTGGCTTCATCCACGGCCTATACATGTAAATTAATACGCGCCGGGAAACAATTCCTATCAGATGACAGCCGCCTAATCCTAGCTAGAGCCCTTATCTTATCAAAATTAGACTATTGTAATTCCCTCTACATAGGGGCAACTAAACAAACCATCAACAGAATACAAGTGCTCCAAAGTAATGCACTTAGAGCGGCCCTGGGTATTCCCAGAGGAGTACATATTTCAGAAATAAGACGGAAACACAAATGGCTCTCTACCCTGGAAAAAATCAACCTCAAAGTTGCCTCCCTCATCCACAAATGCTTAAATAACAAAGCCCCTTGTTACCTAACAGAACGTTTTACTAGAAAAATCTCCACTAGACCATCAAGAACAGCCAGTCCCAATTGCCTGCTAGTGCCCAGATTTAAACTGACCACTATTGGAGGGTCCAGCTTCCCAGTCAGGGCAGCTCAACTTTGGAACTCCCTACCTCATGCTCTTAGATCCGACCAAACGTTCAACAAATTCAGAAAGAACACAATAAAATGGCTCACCGAGAATGCTATGTAACCCGCATTCGCCCCACGTATCCCCTGCATGTATTGTACTTATGTAGATTTGCTATCATGTAAAAACGTCAGCTATATGATGACCGGCTGTCTGCACACCGTATTGTACATGCACTTTACTGCCTTAACTTCACCCTGTGGAGCCAAGAAAACTGTTTGTACCATGCTCTGTATATCTGTAACTTCTGTAACCAAGCTGTAAGTCTTCTTGTCTTATGCGCCCTGCTACCTCAGGGTCTGGTGCGCACAATAAATAAATAAACAAACAAACAAAGTAAAAGTGTGTGTAATATGGTCTGCGGCTGGCTGTGCTGTCCTCTTTTGTGTATGAGTTATGAGTGCTCTTTCTGCTGCTTGCACTGTGCCTGTTGGGTGGTTAAGCGAAACTTGCAGAGCCTGGTTGTATTTACTGGAGGCGCAGCGCGTCCATCAGGGATCTCTCTCGTTTTTAGGAGTATTCTCTTCACGCTGTTCTCCTCTTGCCTGAAGAGCTTAACCATACAAGAACACATTTCGGGCGGAAATTGTGAGACAGCAAACACGTTGCTATTGTGACCCAAGAAGACATGCCATTTCGAAGGATGGATTCCCAATGCTTCTTTTAAGGTCAATTGAATGATTCGAACAATATCTGCCCTTTACATAATAATATACCTGTAGCACAAGTTGATTGAAGCTTTATTTTTGAGGAAAAATCTTCAAAAACGAAACACTTTGTGTGAGTTTGATGCTTAGTACCCACGCCATTACCTGCCACCTCTTTTACTATTTACATTTCTTACATATTGAAGGCAATCAATCAGCCTTCTCAGACAGAACTTAACACACATTTCTACATATTTCCCTAGCTCCTTAAGGGGTTATATACGCCCCTTCTTCCACTGCCTCTCCCTGTGTTTTCGGTCTCCCCCAGACAGCCGCAAAATCACTGAGGTAAGTACACTAGAGGGGCAGCCCATAATGGTGGAACCAAAGGCTGAAGTAAGCGGTGTGTCACATAAGGGGGTAGCCGCCTAACTAAATTACACCATACTCTAACTTATGTATGTGGTGGGTATTATACAGAAAAAGGGTGGTCTATATAGAAGTAAACCTATGATTCATCCTAGTGATGTAATCTAACATCCCCTGGGGGTTGAAAACAAGACAATATACTTTGTATTGTATAGGCAAATTCTATTACAAACAACCAGTTATATACGGTGCAGTTTATTTTTAATGCACTCAGTATTCTTTAACAAAACAACAAAAACGGAAATGCAGTGTTCTGATATATAACAAAATAATTTTTCAAGGTAATATTAGAGCATCAGTCTCAAACAAAAAAGAAAAATTACTTATAACATCATCATTTGCATGGTAAGGTTCTTTTACCAGCAACAACAGGGTAACACTTGTTTTAGTTACAAATACGGTTTGACAGATTATTTAACAGTACGTCAGGAAAAGAAAAAATTCCCAAAGATGTAGGTTGGGTCTACAGTGATGTTTCTGGACCCTTGGACGTTTCGGCTTCCAGTGTGGGTGCCTTCATCTGGGCCAAAAGAGGATTGTATCTCCCTGAAGCATGGGTCCGGACGGGGAGAAAGTGAGAAGATATGGACGGGGGAGGAACGTGCAGCAGTCCTGTCTCGAAAGGCCGTGGTGATTCAACAGCTGCAAGGCGGCAGGGTCCGAAGATCCTAAGTAGGGTCCCCACCTGAAACGGTGTGGACTGGACACCTTCCAGTAAGGGCCAGGACAATTGGAGGCCCAACTGAAACCCTGGGCAGGCAGGGGGCTGCAAAACTAGGGCCCAGCACAGATAAGTTGGGGGGCCGCAGTTTCAGAGGAGTGCCCTTGTAACAGTGGGCAGTTGGAATTTCTGAAGCGTTCAGGACAGCAATCCGAAGAAATCACTGAGGCCAGGCTTGTGCCAGTCTCAACAAAACAAAATTAAACATATAAATCCAAAGTCGGCTCAGTTGCGGACTTTTGTGACTTGCCCTCTGGAGATCCGCGCTGTTGCAGGCCCTGGTCCCAAGGATGAGGATTTGGTTCATGGCAGACACAGCTGTTGCAGGTTCTCAGAGGGTCTGTGTCTCTCCCAGTAAGAAGATGCAGGGGGAAAAATCAATCAGTCTGACCCTTGCTGTAGCAGAACTCGTATGATGAGTATAGCACCCCTGGGAATAAAAAAAATGTATTATGCGCCACTCAAGACTTCGCCCATGCAAACTGAACAGAGGTGGATAAACGTGAGCTTTCTTCCCTTTCCCAGGCCTGATAGCTCATAACATGCACTCTCTTGTTGACGTTCGCCTTTTGCAAACAGGAAGTCATGGAACCTTTACTGTGTTTCCCGGGGCTTTAAGTGGGCTGGCGACAGCTGGGGCAGTGTCCCAAACGGTATCCCGGGCTGGGGCCCTGCCAGGGCTCACTCCCGACTAGCCCCAGCCTTGCCGACACCTCAGGCAGCCCCTGCAGCCGAAGTGCTGCATGGTTAAAGGGCTGCCCGTAGGTGGTAGCACTCCAGATTGGAACAAAGGAAAAGGCAGTGCCTTTTCTTTTTTCAAATCTGAAGTACTGACAACTGCAGTCAGCCCTTTAACAGTCATGTGCTCGGCTAAACAGGCTGCCTGATGCCTGCTGTCTCTGTGCTCAGAGACACGAGGAAGACTAGAGTGCCTGGCTCTCCTTTAGTTTCTAAGTAAAAAGTAATCGTGCAGTATGAAGCTCTTTAACTGTGTATTTTGTTTTATGTTTGAACAATTGTTATTTAAACAGCAAGCCTGCAAGGCATATACGTTATAAAGTAAACATTTTGAGGTATACGTATAATAGGAACACTTTTATTAATGGCAGGGACGTCAATTAGGGATCACCAGAGGTCTCAAGAGCGACCTCTACCCTTTCCCCAGCGAACTAGGGCATAATTCTGCAACCTCTGGCCTGGACTGGAGCCTGGAGCTTGCGTTTTTTTATAAATAGTTTGCTACAAACAATTTATAAAAAACGAGCAAGGTCCACGCTCCAGTCCAGGCCAATGGAAGCAGCAGCGTGGCACGCTGGTGCCTTCATGTCTGTTACTCGAGCTATGGTTGCTTAGCAACCGTAGCTCGAGCTCGTCCAGGGGCGGGGCTGAGGCAGGAAGAAGAGCAAAGCTGGACTCGAGGCAGCAGTTTCGGGCCTCCCGGTATGCCCCTATGCCCCCCTCCCCCGCGCTCCAGCCCTCAGCTGGGCCTGTCCATGTTTGGGCAGGCGCTGATGTCTCCTGGCAGGCAGGCCTAGGCAGGGGGCGGCGGAGGATGAGATGGAAGTGCAGTCCAGCCCACGGGGCACAGAAGCTTCTGCAGGCAGTGCCAGGGCAGGACAGGCCTGAGAGAGGCCCTCAGCCAGCTGGTGACTCCCGGACAAGCACTGCACACTGAACCGGTGAGTGTATGCTCAAATAATCCCAGTCTGTAATCCCAGTCTGTTAATGTAGTGTGTTTAACCCGGTGTTCACTGTTCATTTCTCACTGGCACTGCAGCGGAACAGCTTGCCTGGGTTTCCCCTGGGCAACGTGCATGGGTCACCTGTACAGACACACTATTGTCTTGGGGTGTGCAAGGCAGACACTCGCACAGTAGAATGTCGCTCTCCAGTCTGTCCGCTCGCTTTGATCACCTATCGGCTGACCGGCCAAGGGCCCGCCTGCCTCTCAATTTTTCCGCCATTTCTCTTCAGTGATAGTGACAGATGTCATGGACGCCTCCAAGGGGAAGCCAGGTTAAAAGTATTCCTTGAAGGAAGGGCGGGCTCACGGGAGGCCTGATGAAAATGAAAGGCACCTTGCAACAGCGCTGTGTGTGCGCACTAATTACCAGGCCTGATGAAAATGAAAGGCGCTAATAGTAATAATGCTAACTCCTTCGGGCTGTACCAGGTGATAAGGACCTGTGGCCTTTGTTAAATGCCAGAGCCAACTATTATCTTGGGTGAGGGTCTGTTACTACCTGATATAGCCCATCGCAATGCTGAATTATTGCTTAAATAATGTTTTGCTGAAAGCCATTATGCTTGAGACAGAGGGCTTGTAACAAAATAAAACTAGTGCATCTGAAAGTAAAGAGCATTTACTTGTGTCTATGAACAAAGAGTGCTCTCCTTTCACATGTCTGTGATGAGAATGGGGGAAAGCTGGGACATTCAGGTAGCCATAGGCTGTCACCTCCCCTCTACGACATAGCGTCTCTCATTGACACCTAGCTCCCCTTCCTCTACACCACAATGGGGAGGAGCTGGGCCACTTTTCTTTAAAAAATATTTTGAGAGTTGGACTGAGCGTCATATTACATTGATATTGTAAACATATTTTTAGATTTTTACTTTATTCATTAGTTGGATGGTTCAGTATCAAAAAATCTTAGAAATAGCTGCCATTTCAACTCGTGTTTCAATAGTAAGAAGGGAAAGGACGCATTGAATATTTCCATCCTATGGATGTTTCGAAAAGATAGTTCTTTTATTAACTTCAATTAAGAAATTGAACCACATATATTGTGAAATGACCTGGGATAATGTTGTAAAGGAGGGAAACATATACATTCTAAGCTAACGGGCAGATAGACTAATACTAGCATAGTTAATTCATTTGTTTTTCCTCTTGATGATGAAGCAATCAGCAAGAGTTAGAGGAGAACCATTGCTCTCTCCAAAAGAATCAATTCCTGTATATTGATAATGTAATTACCCTCGTATATCACAGACCTCCCAATAACAAGGGTTTGACCTATTGTACGCATCCACGGTTTTGATTGTCGTAAGACAAAGGCCATATGGTACTTTTTAATATCTGTGAGCCCAGCTCCACCACAAGCCCGTGGTTTTTTGAGTTTACATAAAGAAATTCTATGCTTCTTCTTTCCCCAAAGGAATTTAACTAAACAGGAGTCAACAGAATTAAAGAAAGAAGAGGGAAGGGGGATTGGAAACATATAAAGAAGATATAGAATAATTGGGCATATCATCATTTTAATAGATTCCAGACGAACCCACAGGATAAATACAAGGGGGACCATGAGTTAGCTCTCTTACTCTAGACACTAAGGTTGCAGTCTTTTGTTTAATGATATCTTTAAGAAATATGAATACAAGATATTTGATGCAGGTAGGACACCATTTCATCCCTAACGATTGAGTATGAAGCTTAGTACAGTGTATGTTAAGAGGCAGCATTTTTGATTTATCCATTTTTAGCTTATAGCCTGAGGCTAAAGTGAATTGCGTAATGATGTCCAGCAGGTATTGTTTTGTTTAGTGTAGTATATTTATTTGTAGAGCGCAACCCAGGCCAGAGGCATCTGGGCGCTATTCTACATGTAACATAGGCAGAAGAATACAGAACATCTGGCATATAGTAGTAAGGCACAAAGATTACAGAATTTTACAAATATGCCACTGGCCTAATATTTGTTATAAAACTTTGGCATAAATTAGTACTACACAATGGTTACAGAAATGTACAAATATACAACAGTAAGCTTTACAAAGAGATGGAGAGGTAACACATGTGCAACAATAGTGATTGCAACCAGTTAGTCTAGCTATTGTGCAATCGGATTGAAGTCTTGCTCATGGAACCAGCCTTTAACCTTCTTTCAGAATAGAGGGAAAGATGGTTCCTCTTTTAATGATAAAGGAAGTGTGTTCCATTTCTTTGCAGCGAGGACTGGGAAGCTGACCCCACCTGCACATTGTGGTTTAAAGCGTAGAATGGAAATGCTGTGCGACTGAGCTATTCTGGTGGGTCATGTAGAGAAGTGACGAGAGATGGTATTGGAGAGGTAGATCGGCACTTGGTTGGCAAGGCACTTGTGGATGAGGGAGAGAGTTTTCAAGTCAATTCTTTGCCTAATATTAAGCCATTTTATTGTATGTCTCATTGCAGTAATGTGTTGTTTCCTGGGAATGTTACAACCTTTTCTGATAGCATTATTTTGCATGACTTGCATTTTGTTAAGGTTTTGTTGTATACTGATATCTGTTTTTTTTTCAAAAGCAGTAGTACATCGTCTGCATAAGCCGCCATTTTAATATGGAATTCTCCACACTCAATGCCTAGAATGTTGTTCTCCTGTATGATTGCCTCTAAAAATGGTTCTAAGACTAAGATGAAAAGAAGTGTAGAAAGGGGAGAGCCTTGATGTGTTCCTCTAAATAATGGAAAGCATGGGGACATTTGTCCATTAATAAAAACTGCTGTTTTTGTGTTAGAATATAATACTTTGATCATGGATAGGAATGGGTTATCAATCCCATGCCTCTTAAGGGCTTGAAACATTTATTATCATTTTACTCTATTGAAAGTTTTTTCTGCATCCAGTGCTACAGCAGCACAAGGGTCTTTGGATTTGTGAATTGAATCTAGAACATCCATAAATAGCCTGATGTTGGCTGAAGATAATCTCCCTTTAACATATCCCACCTGATTAGTTCTATATAAATGAGTTAATAGGGAGAGACATCTATTTGCTAGAATCTTGTCAAAGCTTTTACAGTAAGTATTAATTAAGGAAATTGGTCTATAGTTCTGGGGCAATATTGGGTTTAGGAAAAACTATTAGCATAGCTTCTGAGAATTATCCCTGTCCTTTCTCATTTGTAATAACTTGGGAGTAAAAGTTCATCAAGTCTGGGAACTAAATGATTGTTTAAGTGAGATAGAAAATAAATAGGGAGGCAATCTGGGCCTTGAGCTTTACCTTTTCTGAGAGCTTGTATGGCTTGATAGATTGCTTTTGGAGAGATAGGAACATTCAATGTTTGAAAATCAATCTTTGGATATGTGTTATTTGGTACATGTCAAAGAACATTTTGAACATGAGAGATATTGGGGGGAGCATCATGTACAATTCTGGATAGAATAATGTTGTATGATTTCCTTATCTGATAAAATGCTGTTACCTCTGTGATCTTTAATGACCTAAATTCTGGCTTTTTCTTTTTTAAGTTTAAAGTATGACTTGAGTGATTTACTTGACCTATTGGAAACATTACACGTTTGCTTTATATTTCAAGAAATGATCACACAAATATTGTTTAGCACTATTGTTGTATTGCATTGTATGCTTAATGATTTCCTTAAGAATAGATATAAAGTTGGTATGCATGTATTGAGATTCTAGGGATTTGATTATTTTAGGAATATTGACTGATCCTTGTTTGAGATTTCTGTTTTTGTTGGCAGCAAAGGATATAATATGTCCTCTAAGTACAGCTGTATAACAATCACAATTATTAGCAATAGATGTATCTTGGCTATTATTTTCTGAAAATAAATGTTTATGCTGCTGAGAAATAAATTGTGTAAATGACTCGTCTTTCAGAAGAGGCAAATTAAATCTCCATCTATTGGAATTATACACATGTTGTGGGCTAACAGTTGGATATGGACTGGTGTGTGGTCTGACAAAGCAATGCACTCTATTTAGGCATCCAGAAGACGGTTAACAATGGATTTGGAAATAAATACACAGTCATTTCTTGAGAAGGAGCTGTGGGGGCTGTAGAGAAAGGTACATTCCATATCAGAGGGATGAGTTATGTGGCAAGCATCAATTAGACCTGATTCTGATATGAAGTTAGTGAATTGTGAGTGAGAGTTGGTAGTTTTGAAGCGTACACTTGACATCCTATCCAAAAAAGGAACCATGATCTCATTGCAATCCCCATATACAATTAGATTATTGAGGTTAGAATTAATAATGTGGTTACTTAATTGTAGCCAAAAGGAGGGGTCAGAATTTGTTGGGCCATAAACATGTTGTTAGGGAGAATCATGAGCAGTAACCTTTGGGAACACTACACACAAATAAGACTACAAGTGTAAGTACAGTTTCACCTTTGGTACAAGCCTGTACTACACAGTAAAGTGGTAGCGATGGCTGAGCAGCCAGACTTATCTCAAGAGTAAAGTGAGCAGTAGAACAAGTTACACAAAGGACCAACTATTACAGTGATTCAAAAAAACAGTTACTCAAGGTTTCTTGGTAAAAGAATATACATGTATGTACACAGTCAATTTGAAAACATTACACTAGCAAGAGCAGTTCAATATCACGCACTAATAAACCACAAATACCCAACCGGTAAGTAAATGAACAAGTTCAGCTCCCCTGAAGTGGGAGCAAAATGGCACTTCAGATTCTTTAAAAAGGGGTAAAAAGACAAGGTTATACAAATAGACAACACACATACCTGCATAGGCAGGGCAAAGGGTTTCAGTAAACTCAAACCAGCAATTCAGTTCATAGGCCTGGTCCAAAGTCAATGGTTCAAAGTCTTTGTATAGTATAGCACAGTTCTGGTAGTAAACGGTTAAGTCTTTGCCACTGAGTTTAGAAGAAATTGGCTAGGCGAAAAGTTTGACGAATGTTTAGGAAAGGACAAGCCTTCGAAGTTGAGAACGTTTCCATGAACTTTCGCAATGGCCGAAAAGATTTCCAGACCGTGTTTGCACAGTACCTTTGTATTGAAGAAGAGCTGTAGCTGAGGCAGTTGTTCCTGGCAGTTTGAGCAGATCTCGCTGTTCCTGAGCTTCAGTCGTAGGGACAAGAAGGGTGGATGTCGGGAGGTTCCTGCACTGCTCAGGGAAGAGGCCAAAAGCTTAGCAAGTCGTCGGTTTAAGGTGTGAGTGCCTTAAAGTCCACAAGCTGGTTTCCTTCCCTCTGGCTATATGGTTTTCAACAGCACTCTGATGAAAATTCGACCAGATGGGGAAGGTGTCCAGGTGGCTTGCGAGTTGGATGTTACCACCAAACTCAAGGGAAACGAACAAATGGACCAAACCTGGTTTGGCACACAGAGACAAACACAAGAAGGACCTTTCCTAAAAGAAATGGTGAAAAAAGTCGACCAGAGTCTGTTTTTACAGATAGGTCTTGGGTGCCATATTGAAAAACATGGCTGACCCGATGTTTAGCTACCATTGTTTGTGGTCAGGAAAAATTATGGTTGTTTGATCTGAACCACTGCCACCAGCCATTTAAAGTAGGAAAAGTTAACATTTGACTGTTACATGAGTGTTTTGACTCAGGGGAAGCTAGGCTACCCCTCCCGCACTCTATAGGAAGATAGTGCGTGCTGGGTCAGTAAATTTAAAGAGACTAGTAAAGTCAAGTTAACTTTACTTGCTCTGGGAGTCAGTAGTCAGTCCCAGAGAAGGTATGTAAACATTGGGAAGTCTGAAAGACATCCCTGTGCCACTGCACTGAAGGTGCTGTGTGACACACAGAAAAAGATGATGCCTATGGAGTTATTTTAAAACTCCATAACCAAAGAACTCAAAAGTAAAACACACATCAAAATACATGGAAAAGTGGGAAAAAAAGGCTCACACTCTTCCCAGGTAAAAAAACGAATCCTAGAAATCCAGCAAAGTTGCTGGGAGTCTCAAAAGGTAAGGGAAATAAGCACATTTTGACAATCATCCCTAACACATGTAAAATAGTATATTCAGTGGAATCTACTAACATCTCTACCAGCACCAATCTGCCTAGATTATCGTATCCAGTAGCCGTAACATTACAATTGAATGCCTTATTAATAAGGGTAATAAGTCCATTATTTTTTCCCATTTGCAGCACTATAGAACACTTCACCCACCCAAAGGCGTTTCAGTTTAGCAGCTTCTGCCTGTGAAAGATGTGTTTCTTGAATACATGCGATTGATGGCGTAGCTCTATTAAGATGAGATAGGGCTTTCTGTCTTTTAGTAGGGATATGCAGTATTTTAACATTACAAGAGGTTATATTAAGTGGCATATTTTTAGAATGAGGTTGATTTACACATGAAGAAAGCCAACCTTATACATGTGTTTCATCAAGATGAAGGCTAGCATGACAATGTGAGTAGTAACACAATAGGGTAGCCATCCAATAAACAGTAATTGATTAATCTGTGTAAATAGTGATAAACAAGAAGAAGGGACACAAAGGGGAAATACGTAGACACACAAAATCAACCTGGATATTGATAACTTCCAAGCAAACAAAAGTGGTGGTAGGTAGAATTGTGGCTAACAGGAAACAGCCACTACTATCCATGTTGAGTGTGAATAGCAAAAACGAGGGTGGAGAGCAGTTCAGGAGAAAGCTCGCCTAACAACCCACTCCGGTGAACAATTTCAAGTCAGTATTCTAATGTAACAATGCTTCAAGTTAAGGGTTAATATTCAAGTAGGTGGTCTTGACGTATCTATTTCCTCTCTTTTGTGACTCTGAATAAAATGTCTAAAGTCAGTTGGATTCTCAAAGGTGGAAGTGTGGCCATTGAGGGTAACCTTTAGAATGGCTGGATGTATGCTACCATATCTGGCATTTAGCTGTCGTAGGGCAGGTCTGAAGGTAAGTAATTATTTTCTCCTAGCCGCAGTCACATTAGACACATCCTGGAAAATGAAGATCTTCTTGACATCCCACGAGAGCTGCTTTATTAGCTTCACTTTATCCATAATAAGTAAAACATGAGTGAAGTCTAGTAGGGCAAAGATAAAAGTTCTGTAGGCATTAATGTCATTGCACACTGAGTTGATAGGCCCCACTCAATGAGCTCTCTGGATATTGAGCTGCACTGATGCTGAAAGGTCCAAAAGTTTAGGTAGCATGGAATTTAGGAACAAGATGGGATTATCTCATCAATTCCTTCCGGAAGGCCCACAATCCGCAGGTTTTTCCTTCTATTCCTGTTTTTGTGGTTTTCAGATGTTTTTGCAGAGACTTGACTGTAGTTTCCAGCAATTCAACTCTCCTAGTTACATCTTCAGCATCGCCAACAAGTCTCTTCACTTCATTAATTCTTGACTCAAAATTAGACCATTTATCATCAAGCATTTGCAATTTAGCATTTGTGGCTTCCACACATGGTTTTAGAGTCCTTATTTTGGTTAGAATAGTTTGCATGGATGGGTCCTGAGTCTCTTCTTTAGGCATGGGAGAGTCCCTTGTCTGCTCTTTGAGGGTAGAAGGAGATTAAGGTATTTCTTTGATGTGCCCTTTTTTAGACAACATAGTTAATTGAGAAGTAAAGCTCTTTAGTTATAGCCACCATGATATTCCGATGTTGTCTTAGTCACCATAAAACAAGACCCCGAGAGGAGATTATTTAGTAGAAGTCCAGTCTGCAGTACAACCAGGCACAACATGAGAGGCCTACAGCAAGGGTAATTAGGCAATATTGCTTGGAAGTTGAGCCACAAATAGATAATTATTTGTAGTAATTCAGTGTAAATAATATCCTGATATTGTATAAGCATATTTTCTCTAGCGAAGAATTTAATATGGACCTACGCAGCAGCTAGGGGCAAAATATGCTTTGAAATTCTTTAGAAAATGGGGGTCACAATCTGATCTATATTTTCAGGAGGTGAAAAGTACATTTTTATGCTTAAACCAAAACGTTCCTGGGCTTTATTTATAATGCAAGCCCGTGTTGTGAAAGAGCTGTGTTACTGTTGTACTAGCAATCCTCACTCCGCGAATAGCAGGAAGAGCTGACAGAAGACAACAGCCTTCATATCACAGAACTCCGTGGTCCGAGCCCTCTTCCTGACGGTTCCAACACCAAAGATAATGCCACGGACCACCAAGGATGTTGGAGGTAAAGGAAACTTGAGTTTAAGGTGTTATAAAGGCTAAAGTTGAAACACCATAATATATTACTTTATCACCGGAGCGAGAGCAGAAATTCAGGCAGCCATCTTGGTCAGCGCTTAGCCACACCCCCCCCAAACTGTGTGTTCAAAGGACTTCATTCTGCGTGATGACACTTTACTCAGAAACAAAAGATGAGCTGGGTACTCCTACCCCTGCTACCGTCTCTGAGTACATAGACACTCTGAAGGCAGCCCTTTCACTCAAGGAGCCACATGATTAAAGGGTTACATGTGTGGGTCTGAGGTTGATTTACACATGAAGAAAGCCAACCTTATACATGTGTTTCATCAAGATGAAGGCTAGCATGACAATGTGAGTAGTAACACAATAGGGTAGCCATCCAATAAACAGTAATTGATTAATCTATGTAAGTAGTGATAAACAAGAAGAAGGGACACAAAGGGGCAATACGTAGACACACAAAATCACCCTGGATATTGATAACTTCCAAGCAAACAAAAGTGGTGGTAGGTAGAATTGTGGCTAACAGGAAACAGCCACTCCTATCCATGTTGAGTGTGAATAGTAAAAACGAGGGTGGAGAGCAGTTCAGGAGAAAGCTCGCCTAACAACCCACTCCGGTGAACAATTTCAGGTCAGTATTCTAATGTAACAATGCTTCAAGTTAAGGGTTAATATTCAAGTAGGTGGTCTTGACGTATCTATTTCCTCTCTTTTGTGACTCTGAATAAAATGTCTTAAGTCAGTTGGATTCTCAAAGGTGGAAGTGTGGCCGTTGAGGGTAACCTTTAGAATGGCTGGATGTATGCTACCATATCTGGCATTTAGCTGTCGTAGGGCAGGTCTGAAGGTAAGTAATTATTTTCTCCTAGCCGCAGTCACATTAGACACATCCTGGAAAATGAAGATCTTCTTGCCATCCCACGAGAGCTGCTTTATTAGCTTCACTTTATCCATAATAAGTAAAACATGAGTGAAGTCTAGTAGGGCAAAGATAAAAGTTCTGTAGGCATTAATGTCATTGCACACTGAGTTGATAGGCCCCACTCAATGAGCTCTCTGGATATTGAGCTGCACTGATGCTGAAAGGTCCAAAGGTTTAGGAAGCATGGAATTTAGGAACAAGACGGGATTATCTCATCAATTCCTTCCGGAAGGCCCACAATCCGCAGGTTTTTCCTTCTATTCCTGTTTTTGTGGTTTTCAGATGTTTTTGCAGAGACTTGACTGTAGTTTCCAGCAATTCAACTCTCCTAGTTACATCTTCAGCATCGCCAACAAGTCTCTTCACCTCATTAATTCTTGACTCAAAAGTAGACCATTGATCATCAAGCATTTGCAATTTAGCATTTGTGGCTTCCACAAATGGTTTTAGAGTCCTTATTTTGGTTAGAATAGTTTGCATGGATGGGTACTGAGTCTCTTCTTTAGGCATGGGAGAGTCCCTTTTCTGCCCTTTGAGGGTAGAAGGAGATTAAGTTATTTCTTTGATGTGCCCTTTTTTAGACAACATAGTTAATTGAGAAGTAAAGCTCTATAGTTATAGCCACCATTATATTCTGATGTTGTCTTAGTCACCATAAAACAAGGACCCCGAGAGGAGATTATTTAGTAGAAGTCCAGTCTGCAGTACAACCAGGCACAACATGGGAGGCCTACAGCAAGTGTAATTAGGCAATATTGCTTGGAAGTTGAGCCACAAATAGATAATTATTTGTAGTAATTCAGTGTAAATAATATCCTGATATTGTATAAGCATATTTTCTCTAGCGAAGAATTTAATATGGACCTAAGCAGCAGCTAGGGGCAAAATATGCTTTGAAATTCTTTAGAAAATGGGGGTCACAATCTGATCTATATTTTCAGGAGGTGAAAAGTACATTTTTTGCTTAAACCAAAATGTTCCTGGGCTTTATTTATAATGCAAGCCCGTGTTGTGAAAGAGTTGTGTTACTGTTGTACTAGCACTCCTCACTCCGCGAATAGCAGGAAGAGCTGACAAAAGACATCAGCCTTCATATCATAGAACTTCGTGGTCCGAGCCCTCTTCCTGATGGTTCCAACACCAAAGATAATGCCACAGACCACCAAGGATGTTGGAGGTAAAGGAAACGTGAGTTTAAGGTGTTATAAAGGCTAAAGTTGAAACACCATAATATATTACTTTATCACCGGAGTGAGAGCAGAAATTCAGGCAGCCATCTTGGTCAGCGCTTAGCCACACCCCCCCCCAAACTGTGTGTTCAAAGGACTTCATTCTGCGTGATGACACTTTACTCAGAAACAAAAGATGAGCTGGGTACTCCTACCCCTGCTCCCGTCTCTGAGTACATAGACACTCAGAAGGCAGCCCTTTCACTCAAGGAGCCACATGATTAAAGGGTTACATGTGTGGTTCTGCAGGCAAACCTTCAACCATGTGGCTCATTGAATGAAAGGACTGCCTACTGTGTGTGAGAGCTGGGGCATACTGGTGACATACCTCTGGTGCACCCAGTTCCTCCTTTTGCTTAAAAGCAGGGGCTGGGTGCACCTACAGTAATAATACCAGTGACACTCAGCCCCCCTTGTTTTAAACAGCCACTCCCTTGTTAGGGGGAGTTGGTTAAGTACGCCCATAATTAGGCCACACACCCTAATGAGAGCCCCTCCCTCGATTTAGGACCTCACTTAAAGCACTGGTGTAACCATACCAAGTTCAGGCATATGGTTGATAAAGGCCCCTGCATCTCCTCCCATAAGAGGGAGTGGGAATGTTTGCCAGCTGGAAATACTTGGCATCCTGAGTTACGTTGATACCTGGCTCAGTTACGCACACGGTTGAAAGTTGGTTTCTTTTGGGGATAATGTTAATGATATTCCCCTTCTCATATTTAATTGGTACTATGAAAGGGAAGTGTTAATCAAGGGCGATCTCTCTGTCATTTTTGGATATGGTTTAACAATAACAATGATTGTGGCAGCTGTATGCATATACACAGATTGTTTATTTTGGACGATTGTAAAATAATCTGATAAGCTCAGTGAATGAGTCCTGGGGCTGCTATGAGCAATGTGGTGGGTTCAAGCCACCTATCAAACGCAAAAGTGGTGCTGAACGATGCAGGTTCCTAAACATGACAGCAGTAACAGTAATTGTGTCTCTTTTTCTTTAAGGCTGCTGTTCTGATCCGTTTGCTCGTCAGCAATTGCTTAAATTATCACAAAGCGCTCTGACCAACTGGTTAAACGCCTGGGCCCTCTGTGCTCAGCACATATGGGTTTGCCATTAACTTCAGTAAACACATGCGAGAGTCTTAATTTACCAGATAGCTCACTTGAGGAGGAGCCTGTTACGTGTGGGATCACAGGTCCTAGACTAGACATATGAGTTAGAGGGCATATAGCTATCATGAATTAGAGGGCGTATATATATATATATATATATATATATATGTAAAGAAAAAGAGGAGAGGGGACGGACCGCACTCTCCGTGAATCCATATCCAAAAAAAAGCGCAGCTCACATAAATTAGAAACAAAAGAAAAATTAGTTTAATAAGTTATAAGCTGTGCATAATGCACAGGACAAAAGGCTGGGGAAACAGCATATACAAACAGAGGCAGGACGCCTATAGGCACGGCCCGCTTACAACGCGTTTCGCGCTCAACTGGGCGCTTGATCACGTAACACAAACAAAGGACAAAGGACATGGTTTTAAAAGTGTACAGTCCATCTTCTATGTCAATTATGAAAAATAGATGGTGCATTTACATGGTGATTCAACAGTGGCCATTTTGGAACGGAAAGACAAGCAAATGCCTGACATACAGTAGGTCATAATTAATAACAACATTTGATTTGTGTAAATGGTTTGAGTCCATGTAGGAACAGAATTGTCGAACATCTCGATCATTTTTATGAACAAAAGCCACAAAATTGTTAACAATGCCAAGTGTCAGATATCGTAATTTCCACCATACATTTCCATAATTGGCTAGCCAAGCTAGATTGGCATTTAATTACAATCCAGTGCATTAACTTACGTCAAATAGTGTCTGATACAAGTACAGACAACCATTTATTTAAGGCAATAAATTCATCATGGTACCAATTTTAAAAGAGAGAAAATGTAGTGTCATCAAAAAAGGGGGGGGGGAGGGAAAGGGGGGGGGGGAAAGGTTTTTTGGCCAGGTCAGGCTGTGTCACTGTAAGAGGTTTATAAAAGTAGCCTCCGGTTTGGCCTTGTGCAAGTACGCAGATTAACAGCATCAATGTGCAAAAATGGCATCTAATTACTGAGATGGAATGGAGCCTATGTCTTGTGCAAAATTGCAAAGATAAAAATACATATAATATGGTTAAAAATCCAATATGATTGCAATATAAAAAATAGACATGGAAATCACAGTTCAAGTAACAAGAAAATGCCCCAAAATTATAATCGTCAAAAGTTAATTACAGAAACAATTATTTTTGGTATCTGGCCTAAACATGTTTGAGAAGGAGGTAAAGTGCAAGTGCAGGTCCATCAATGGCAAGCTATATTGTCCCGGCCTCAAATATATGAATATAGTTAAATTTAGATGACGATTACTTTTCTAACCGTATTGTCGGAATAGACATATGTGAATCTAAGATCTTATGTAAAATGCACCAGTAAAAACATATCTGGATAGGTAAAGACCAGGGTGGAACTATGGACACAAAATATCACATTATTTACCAATCCAAAGTCCTTTAGGTCGTGAATTTAGCAACATAAAAGGGGAAATTAGTCTTTACCTTTACCCTCATCATCCCTATTATAAACCATAATGGCAATCTCATCATAGGCACGGTGAAGGGAAAAGGAAGGTCAATACTGAAACACAGGCCAAGGAACGATCAGCGAGTTTAAGATACACAGTGATAATCCGTAGATTGTTGATTAACCCACATTTAAAAAACCATAAATTGATTGCTCATGGAAAAATAGTAGAGGGAAATGGATCAAGAAAAGCATAATGGCGAGTAAGCATATTGTTATATGCCTAGAAACGTATATAGCTCCTCATCAACATTGTGCCCATTGGGGGATTTTGTGTCAAAGTCCAAGATAAAACGGGTCTCCAATTGTCTCAATTTTAATGTACGATCTCCACCTCTCGGGTGAATCGGAACATGTGCTACCGCAAAGAATTTAAGAGAAGTAAGGTCATTGTTATGTTCTGATCTAAAGTGCTTAGCCATAGGGTATGCGGGATCTAGGTTTTTAATTGCCCTAAGGTGCTGTAATATTCTAAGCTTCAATTTGCATGTGGTGCTTCCCACATACCATTTCATGCAAGGGCATGAGAGGACATAGACCACAAAAGCGGTGTCACAGTTTATCGAGTACTTAATAGGTTGTTTACATTTGGTGACCGGATGCACAAAGAATTTACATGTAGTAGCATGGGCACAAGCCTTGCATTTTGAGCATTTTGTAAAGCCTATGGGAGATTTCATTAGAGATTGCAACTGAGAGGGATTAGTGTCATTGGATGGTAAAACGCTGGAAACCAGTTGATCCCTAAGTGAGGGTACACGTTTATAGGTGATAGTAGGACGATTGGCCAGCAGAGGGCATAGGTCTTTGTCCACAATAAGGACCCGCCAATGTCGCTCTATGATTTTGCGGACATGGTTGGAGGCATTATCAAAAGTGATTATAAGTCGTGGTTCATCATTTATAGCGGTTTTAGCAGGTTTGTTACCATACAATAGAATATTCCTGCTTAATCCGCGAGCTTTAGTATAGGCCATTTCTATCACTCTGCGTTCATAGCCTTGTTTGATAAAATCTATAGCCGCCAGGGAACAATGATGGTCAAACGATACTAGATCGGTGCAGTTTCTACGATATCGAATAAATTCACCATATGGAATGCTGCGTTTACATGACGTGGGATGGCAACTTGTTGCATGCAAGGGTAAACCAGTATTAGAAGGTTTTTTGTGTAGTGCAGTCTTAAACCCAGTTGTTATATATATTATTTTTTTTTTATTTTTTTTTTTTTTGGTTGGTTAATTACTTAACTTTTCAAAACAAACATTTTATAGATACAAAAGGATAAACAAGATGGATAAGTAAAAAGTTGTTACATTGACATGATTACATCACATTATAGAAGTAACATACATATCAAACAACATTCTATTAAAAAAAACAATGAATAAAACATTCATTTCAATGTGACAGTGTTTCCTGAGATGTATACCAATCTCATTCTCTTTAATAGACCTGCGCATACTGCTTTACATCCTATGATATTTATAGTATCTAAGTTTCAATCAATTAGAGTTGAAGGGGTAGCATTGGGGCAAGCTAGTTCTCAAAACACGTTGTATAAAGAGCTGTATTTAAAAATTCCATGGTTGCTATTCTTACTGCAATTTCTGATGTAGCAAATAGCTCGTGCCATTGTTCATCATTTGACCGAGTTATATGGTGACATCGCATTCGTTTATTAATAATCACTTCTCTCTGCTTTCCCAAGGCAACACACTCAATTAATATATGTCTTAGATTTTCTTCGGTTTCTGGTATTTTGCAGAATCGACAGATCGAGTTTTCCACTTGAATAAGACCTCTTCTCAATAATATTTGGTTAGTCTGCCATAAATCCAAACAAAACTGTAATATCTGATTTCTTAAATTAAAAGAAGGACATTTTAATAAGTAATCAGCAGCCTGTCGACATTTTTTATGACTAATCAATCAAAGTCTTTCAGTCGCAGACATCTTTGTTGAGTAATGTGCCAATCCAATTGATGCAATTTGAGTTTTGCTTTGTTAGGGTTATTAAGCAAAATATCCAACGAGATGTTAGCTTCACTCATATCTGATATTACAGCAGTTCTCCATTTCGAAGGGAAAGGATTCTCAGATCACAATAAATAGTTTGCCAATACTGTGAGCACATTCTTATTAGCTAGACCTAATACACACTTTCGAAAAAGGCAAGATCTCTTCCAAGCTACTTGTATATGTATAGATAGATTACCCAGCTCAAATCGGAGAAGAGCAGTTGGAGTTGAGTTCGGAAGATTCATTACCCTTTTCCAAAACTTTGATATTAATTTATTCCAATAGCTGGAGTTTTGGGGAAGCCAAGCCTCAGCCCCATATGTTATAATGGGTACTACTTTCTGTTGGTAAAATATAAGGATGAGTGCACATGAAAATTTACCACACTTATACTGAAGAATCTTCGCTTGCGAGATTAGAGTAGTCAGTTTGCCATTTATGTTATTTAGCTGAGGCTTGTTTCGAAATGGAATTATTGAATGTGACTCCAAGATATTTATATTCATTGACTATAGTCAGTTTTTGCTTTTTCAGAAACCAGTCATAATGCTTTTTTTGTCTCTTTTGACTTTTACCCAATTCCATGATTTGAGTTTTCTCCAAATTTAAGGTTAGATTGTTTTTAACAACATACTTGTCTAATTAATCAAGCATGTTTTGCAGACCACTCAGCGTCTGCGATATGAGGACGAGGTCATCTGCATATAGAAGCCATGCAATGACCTAGTTTACGAGTTTTGGTGCATCATGCATTGCTTCCATGAGATCAATTCCTAAGTCGAATATATACAAGTTAAATAAAGTAGATGCTAGTATGCAGCCTTGTTTCAGGCCGCGTTTAGTGTGAATTACTTCAGATACTAACCTGTCCAAGTTCAATTTTACCTGCATAGAGGTGTTTGAGTGAAGTAAATATATTAGAGATACTAGAGAAGAAGGAAAACCAAATCTTGTTAGTTTTTGGAAAAGTAAGTGTCGATCTACCGAGTCAAAAACAACTCGAAAATCTACATATGCCAAATAAAGAGGTTGTTTTTTTGACGCATAGAGCTCTTTAATCGCGTTGAGTGTCGTGATGTTGATGGCAGTGCCAAGGCCAGCAACAAATCCAGATTGGAAAGGATCACAACAGTCCTCATTGAGTGCCCAAATATTGAGATCTCTTAATACAATTCTACTGTATATCTTCCCCGGGGCGTCAAGAAGAGATATCGGACGATAACTAGCCGGATCCGCTCGGTCTCTTTTTTAAATATTGGCACTGTTATAGCTCTGCACCATGATGGCGAAACACTTTGTTTTATTTGTATTGCTTGAAAAAACGCATATAGAATGGAAGCCCACAATACCGGATTCTGTTTCAGAACGAAATTTGATAAGCCATCTGGGCCAGGTGCTCTTGAAGAGCTGGCCTTATTTATATACAATAGCACATCTTCTAGGTCGAATTTGATCGTGAAAGCAGTTTTAGCCAAATCATTAGATAGTTGTGCATTACTGTTTTGTGGAGAAGCATAAATATTTGTGAAATGACTAACCCAACTCTTTTCAGATACACCATTGAGTTGTGATAGCAACTGTGGGCGTGCTGAGCCCACATTTATCAACTTCCAAATTTGAGATGATTGTTTATTTTTAATTGCTTGAAGCCACTGTTCGCCATCATTTGGTGCATTACTGCCTTATGCGCACGCATCCAATTTTTGTACTTTGTCTTTAACCTGCGTAAGGACTGCTCACGATATTGCACTGGAAGCAATAAAATCTGCCTTTTTTGCTTCCGGAATACCATTTTTCTGAGTCTAACAGATTGATCAAAAATATGGGTGCGTGGAATATTGGGCTTATTGGCACCAGATGCAGAAGAGAATGCAAATAAATGTATTTTATCAGTATACTCCGGAGGAGTAAAACCCCTCTCTAGAAGATGTTGATCTTCTACTGAGCTACACGCAAAAGCTTCTAGCGCAGGGCTAGTCCAATGTAGTCTATTTTGTTGAGGATTTATAACTAGATTCCTCAATATTTTTTGTTGCGTCCGAGAATCATGGGAAGAGTGGATCACAAATTCGGCCATCAGCATCAAATGATCACTAGAGATATTTGGCAATACATAAAACTTGGTGATTTTAGCAAATAGTCCTCTATCCACATACATATAATCAATCGTTGCCCTTTGTGATCCACTTATCCAAGTGTGAGATGGAGGAGTATCAGACTCCAATGCTCCATTTGCATTATTAAATCTCAAGTCTGAACAAACTCAAGCCACTGAGTGATCCGTTTCGAATTTCTCTTTTTCCCTACTGCCAAAAGATGAATATTCAAGTCGCCAGCTAGAATCACGTGGTCAATATTTGGAGTAATTATGATTTCCTCCATAAGTAAATTCAAATCTTTAAAAAAGGTATTGGTTACGATTGCCATTGGGTTCCAGTATATGTTAATTATTGCAAATCTTGTATTCTGTATTACTATTGTTGAGCATTGTAAAAAGGAATTCGGAGAGGGCAAGTCAGCTATATTGTTTGTAGTGGAAATATTAGAGATGGTAGCAAGGCCAGACATCGGTCTTCCTTTTTGATCTTTTATAGCAGGAAGTAAGTGAACATAATGATTATCCCATGAAAGAGGGACACTTAACCAAGTTTCCTGCAATAGCACTAAATCAAAACTTTGGAGCAAGCAATTGGAATTGTTAAGTGAGTGTTTATGTCC
Organism: Ambystoma mexicanum; assembly: GCF_040938575.1. Lineage (NCBI taxonomy): Eukaryota > Metazoa > Chordata > Amphibia > Caudata > Ambystomatidae > Ambystoma > Ambystoma mexicanum. The sequence goes on from NC_090937.1 coordinate 542,748,067, forward strand.
TCTGGTATTCCAACTCACAATGGCTATTTTATGAGTTAGAGGACACGAATCAACAGGTTCTAGTTAGGTTATCTTACAATTACAAGCTAAGGCCAAAGTACGTTCAGTGTTATCCCCTTGTATTCCAGGCTATTGTAAAGACTCATTAGGACAGCTCTCTATTGTGGTAGGGATTAATATGAATCCAAGGTCATATAGAGCAGATCTTACAGACCAGATTGTATTGTAAATAATACAAGACTTTATCCACAGACAAGATACAGTCGGATCATTATCATCAGGGAATTCAACCTGCTGAATATCTCCTGAGGATACATCTTCTAAGAAGGAAATATCAGAGAATAGCTGTAAGATACTCATTCTGTTCATAATGTAAGAAGGACAAGAGCCACCACGGCAACTAAGGAATAGTGAGTACATTTGGGGCGACTTTAGGTTCTTAGCGCTCGTCTTTGAGCTTGCCTCTTTTTTGTTGGATTTGGTATCTCTATGCAAACTGCGGTTCTTTTCTTCTATTGGCAGTTTAAAAGATACATTCTTCGAGACCATTTTCTCATCAGGAACACTTACTGAGTCAGGTTTGTTGAAGGACAGGGTTTTCAAAGAGGATTTAAGTATCTTCTGTTCGGCAGTTAAGGCTACTAAGCAATCTTTAATTGTGCTTAGAATATTATTTTGGAGATTATCCTGTATATCAGGTAAAGGAGATTTTTCAGGCAATTTTACATTTGTAACATTAATTTTATTCCTAGATGGTAAACCCATCAAATTTGTTTTTGTTTCATTACCCAGACCTAGCTTGTGCTCAATTGAAGAAGTCAGTTGAGCTAGCGGGTGAATCACACTCGGCGCTGGGTGGAATTGACTCATATACTCGTCCACAGCTTCCCTAAGCTCTTGTCTATTAAGTGTAGATTCATATTTTTCACCATTGCTCACTGCTTTACTTTTAAGAGTCGAAGCCAGTTGGGTTTCTAACATCAAACTCTCTTGCCTATTTTCCATGCCCTCTACAACCTGTACCAATTTATCTAATGGAGAGTGTGTTAGGTCGGCTTGAGGGATGTTATCACCATTCTTTGCATTCCTTTCTCTTTCTGGGATTTGATTTAGATATTTTTTAGATATGGCATTAGCTGCCAATGTTGAACATTTCACTGGCTTGGACAGTGATTAAAAAAACAGTCTTGTTTGTCCACTCACAATCACAACCTTGGATTTTTGATTTTTAGATTTCTTCATGTTGATCCTAAATTCCGATTTCTGGATTATGGGATTTTTCGCAAAAATTGTATACGCTTCTTTGCTAGATTTGGCATTTTTTGACTTGGGCAATGCCACATCAGGTGCCTTGATCGCCGCATCAACAACTTTCGACTACGGAACCTCGGGAATTAAGGCAGCCGCATCCAGAGGTAGTTTACGTATAATACCCTCCACACACGGGACCGCAGACTTTGGGCATTGTACGTTTTCACCTGCTGTCTGTAATTCCAGCCGCAGATCTAGTTGTTCAGTTAATCTTTTGTACCTTAATGAAATCTCTACAAATTGCTTTGACAAAAGTGCCAAATCTCTATCATCAGACACTTGTCTCTGAGCCAAGACATCACCTCATGTTTTTTGCCAAATTGCCATACTTTCTAAATTAGTATGAATTAGATTTACTTTGGAATTTAAGGCTTCAAATAGTTTGGCAAGTGACATTAATGCCGTATTCATTGTTTCAAATGTTAACAGAGAGGGTTCCTTAAATTGGGAGCCCATAATTACAGCCAAATCATTTCTAGTTGGTCTCGTAGGGGTTGGAGGGATATAAGATATAGAAGATTCAGATTCTGAAATATTCCTCTTCTGAAACAACGCCGGCGATTTTGAAAGATCGGATTCACCTTCCTTGGCTGAGGAACAAGAATGCGATGATTCCAAATCAATAACCACATCATCATTACAATATCCGATTTTGAATTATTCAACATTGATGCAACAATTCCAGAATGAGCATTTTGTAGCTTCATGGTATCCAACAAGGAAATGTTACATAGTTGTTTAGCAACCTCATTACCATCGTTCACAGCCAGTACAGTCGGTGAGCTCATTAAAGGTTGCTGTGCTACTGCACCATCTTGACTATTCGAAAGAGGTTGTGCCTCTGCATTCGAAACACTTAGATTTACCAGTTCTGCCATTCGTGTCAGAGGACCGGGGGAACGCAATGCCGCAAACCCAAAATTTCGAAGATTACCAGTTAGAATATTGGGACGTGTCCGTTTCCTTGACGGTCATTTATCCCACGGCGCACTCTTCACACAAGGCCATGCTGTTTTTGGCGTAGATGCAGGGCTATCTTTTGAAGTAGAGTCAAAAAATGGCAGGCACGTAGCCTTTCAGGACAGGGCATTTCCATGCATAGAGTAAACATCTGAACCCCTTAAATCCACACACTATCTCAGAGTGAGCAAATACTAGGGCTTAGATTCCACCAACACTAGTATGCTGTTTAAACTAACATTTCCAAAACTGTGGAAAGGGTTAAAAAAATATTTTCACTCTGCTATGCCATCCGCGACGCTGCAGCGAAGCGCAAAGCGGGACTTACCGGGGCTCGTTCACAATCCACAAAAGTGCTGAAACAGGATCAATCCACAGGAGTCTCCCGTGGCAAAGCGGGACTTACCGGGGCTTCACGGGTGCACGCGCCTGGTGCGCGCAACCACGTATTTATGGCCCCTCCCAGAAGAAGTATAGCAGAGTGCCTAAGACAAGCAGAAAAAAGTTATTTTAGCATATATTTATGCTAGTAGTAAAAATTGTCAAGCTTCCTTAAGCATGTCTTCACCTGCTGGAAGATGTCGTTCACTCACAATCCACAAAAGCGCTGAAACAGGATCGATCCACCGTATAGGGCATATAGCTGTCATTCATGCGTGAATCGTTAAGTGGTTGACAGGTGGAAGCAGGATGTTTTTCTCCTCCATAAGTTGCTACACATCAGACCTCCATCCAGAAGTTCACAGGGCCGTGGCCTGCCAGAGTTTACTGCTCCCTTCACACCACTGGAGTCCCGGTGCTTCTTAGAAAAGTACATTTACCATTAAAGTGACATGGAGGCAAGTTGCCTCTCTGCATTCCGGGAAATCTGACAAGGCTGGGCATATGGAACTGCATGATGTCAGTGTTGTACTAGCTAACAGCGGATTCTGGAGATTTCACGGTTGGCCACTATGCCAGGGGCATCTTTTGTGAGGGCCCACACGATTTCCATTGCTGCAGGCTGCACACAAAATTGAAAACATTTAGATTCTACATTTTCTTGCATGCTATTATATGGCGCCACTTTTATTCAAAATAACTATAATAATTCTGGGCGTTCTTTGGTTGCCAGCCCACCCCTGCTTGGAGTCTAACTTAAAGCTTGAGGTGCTAGTTACAGGGGTGGCTGAATAGTTCCAGCTTCACCTATTTATGATTTAGGGACTAGAGTTATGGTCCAAATGGAAACAGGAGTTGGATCCCTCATGGATGCAAGGTGGGGGATGACTTTGATGTGGCTAATGGCTTAGAGACAAAGGGCATGCTCAGCGAAATAATGAGGTTGGTGAGACACAGCATATTTTGATTTATTTTGAAATGTCCAAGCTGGATGAAATGGGACAGTGTCTGTTTTCTGCTAAGGCAGAGGTTGGAATGGTTAGGGGAACATTCCTTTCTTCTATGTAAATTCAGAGCATGCATGGCAGGTTGCTTGGCACTAGGTGGTCACCTTGAATAATGGGAATCAAGGGTCCTTACCCTAGTTGCAAAGCTTCACTAGTCAGCATCCCTATGTTAATAATAGAATTTCACAAAGAGAAGACACTGTAGCTCAATGGTTAGAGCATGGGTTTCCTACTTGTAAGTTGCTGGTTCATTCCCATCCGTGTCTTAAAACAACCCAAGCTGGAAGGTTGAGCTCTCTGTTGGGTTGGAATAGGTCTTATTGTTGAATATCACTGTGATTCCCACTAGTGCAGCACTTATGGACTGAAGGTTTCAGTATGAAGTGCAATATGTTCACCATCTTGTTAGCCAACTCCCAAGTAGACAGCTATGACTTTACTATTTATTTTCTCCTGACCACGGCAACAGCCGTTTTCTCATTGGCATAGACTTGCCCAACCCCACAGCTGGTGGAAATGCTTAAAAGCTGGATTCTGCATGCACTCTTGCATGCACTGCAAGCATGCCTCAGTGTGCTATTTGGCTGTTTGGCATTGCAGATGGCCCTATTTGACTAACAGCAGCTAAGCAGCCCTGGTAATGTTTTTAATCTATGGCAGGCCCTCTAGGGGCTGCTTTGACAACCAGCGTAGGTGGCATTGGTGTGGGTAAGTCCTGCTTCATCAATTCATATTGTCACACAGTTGGAGCAATATTTTCTACTTGTGATCGCGTTCAATAATGACATATGCATATGTGCTTTGGGCAAAGATGCCCTCATCGTCCTCCACTTCCACTGTGGCTGATGTTTCACTGACTACAGATGCTACTCATTTGCTACCTTTGCAGCTCATTGCAAACTCTTCCCCTTCAACCCAGCACCCCCGCTTCCTTCTGACATATGCCTGAACTCGGATTTGCCTGGTCCTGCTAACTCAAACGAAGCAATGCCTTCCACATCATGTTCTCTTAATGCAAACCTTGGTCTTTTGTCTTCTGATCGGCTCAATCAAAAGCTTGGCCAACTGACTTCCAATCAAATAATCTCTTCTGGGGATATTTCAGACTCTGCTTTATTAGCAGGTGTGTTAGTGGCAGAGCAATCAGTGCCTCATATGAATCTTGCGTCCCCCCAAAAGTAGCTGAAATAAAATGGCAGCATGCCTTCAAATGTTTCCCCAAAAGCACACTCAACTCGCACCAGGACTAGTTTATCCAGGTCCCCATCACGGCTCAGGTTCACTCGGCTTTGGGCGCAGAGTCTCTTCCCAATCAGCTTGCCTTAGCCAATGTGTACAATGACCAGGGGCAAGTAGGTGCCAGTGACTCTTCATTACACCTCTTTGACGGGGATGCAGTGCTGGCTTCCGCAGGTGTTGTTGCATCCCATGGAGACGGAGGAAAGCACTTACTAATTTCACCTGGAAGAAAGATCAAGGAGCTGTGTTTTCTATCCCCTCCTGCAGATACGTGCCAGCATATCCAATGTTCTGCCACGCCCGTACTCTACTGAGAGTCTCCAGTGAGTTCCTCAGATACCTGCGTTTCTTTTGTGCATCCTACACCTAGGCGTTCATTTGCTTTGGCCCCTGGTGCCACTTTACCCACATACTCATCTATGTCATCAATGAACCTTAGGATGTTAACTTTAGTGAAACTCTATGAGTCTATGAACGTCAAAATAAACAATCAAGTTGTTTCGCTTTGCTTGCTCAATTCTAAGGTCTCTTTTATCAAAGGCTTCCTGGCAGCATCCAAAATGAGCCATTCTGCTGTTGTGCATAATAAGTTAATGGATAATAAATCCAAGTCAATGGAAGCAATCCTTCAAACAGATATTCCATTGCAACCTTCTTTAACACTGCAGGTTTCCCAGTATTTAATTCAGCTAATAACTCAATTAATCATTCTTCCTTTTGCCTCTCTCCTATAATGGCCCCGGAAGCGTTGCTTGTGGTAATTTCTCCATCAGAGCTTCCACTTGTACCAACTGCCATTCCGGAGCAACAAAAGAATGTTTCTATCTTCAATAATGGCACCAATTTGAAGCAGAGTATGAACCCTACGCCTACTATAAGGAAGACATAAGAAAGCAAAAAAATAACAGAAATCTACTGCTAAACCATCAAAAAGTGGCTCAAGAAAATTCTTAACGGCACTAATGATCACTCTGGCTGGCACCTCTGAACATAGAGACCGACCCACTAGAGAAAGCACATGTCTGCCACGACACGCGTCTGACTTCACAGCGCCTGACTTCTGGGTTACTGAAGTGCCTGTCCCTGCTGAGCTCTGTACATTAATTTGTCTTGGTTGAAGATCGTTCAGATTCATTCGTGATGAGAGAGTTGTTGAATGTCACTACTCAGTTTGTAGAGTCTGAAGTCACCTCATCACCCATGATAATCCCTCCATGGCATGTTCACCAAGATCCTCCTCCAATTAGGCAACCTTTGTCTATACCATTTCCTCAACTGCCTGTGCTTGTGCAGCTGCCCAATCGTCATGCTACTAATCAAGCCCTTTAATCTACAGTCTTCGTTACAATGGAAAAGTTCCTACTTTTACAAAAACCACACCTTTCCAAAGACGGTTCTTTGAATCAATCACTTACTCCTTCTTCAACTGATGACCTTATACTATGTGTTTCATGAGGAGGGACTTCTCAAGGCTCTGACAGGCCATAATACTCTACAGTGACTCAATGAATGGCCTCATCCGACTTGTAACCCCTACGTAGGCTCAATCCTTCAATTAAGCAACCTCGATTTAATGTTACTTCTAAATCCTCTTGTCATTGTTTGTTGCTGGAGTGATTGGTGGATTTGAAAGACTCTATGATACTAAATCACTCAACTGGTTTGGTTTTGTTTGATATTATCCCCTCTGTCTGATTGATTCACTTGAGGGACATTGCCCAGATCGAGTTTATAAATTACACATAACTAGATTGAGTTATTTTGCTTTTTCCATCAAGGATTGTTAGCGATATGATTTTGGATGCTTGGCATTTTTTGCGCTCGTTAGGTTATGACATCTCTCAAGTGGATATAACAGATATTCAGTATGCTTCAAGTGGAGTTTCTAATTCTTGAAGAATAAGTTCTGTAACTACATATTTTCCTCCCTTGAGAGTTACATATAGGCAATAGACCCAAGGCCAATCCAGATTAATTGACCATGTGCATAGTTCTGTTGAGTTCAAAGAAATGTAACATTGGTCTGGCTCCCAGAAGCTCCAGCCAATGGGATGAAAAATCACTAACTGGACTTCCCCCCCTATTATGGATGGCTATTCAGTTAAACTTTGATGGGTATGCAGGGGATACAAGGGGTGTCCGACTTCTGGGTTACTAACAGCTATACAGAGTGGTTGGGGTTTTGCTCTACAAGCATGGGTATCCCCCAATCTTTTTTTGCAGGGAACTAAACTGGTGTGGGACAAAAGCTGTTATAAGGATCTGGGGGTTTTCACCTTCATTAAAATCTACTGGAATCTGGCTTTAATACAAGCACATTTCTGGTTGCAGTGCCGACTTGTTGGAAGCATGTTGCCTGGACCCACATATCACGGCTATAATTATTACGGTTGATCTAAATATCACGTGATTGAAGACAAATGGATCTGCATCACCTCAATCCATATATTCCTTTAAATCTGATATTAGAAGCAAAAAATTGGCTTGCATTGATAGAGGAACGAGGTCTGCTAAGGGTCACCAAGGTGTGAGGGGTGATATTCCTCCGATCCCCACATGGAGAAGAGGCTGCTACTCTGCTATAATAAAATCGTTTTTTGTCACCTTTTAGGCACATGAAATATAGTACATTAAAAACATAACATAGGCCCTGTTTCTGTGAGTTAACTGCATTGATTATTTTAAGAAAGTAGACCAAATTAAATTCGAACAGCGGTGCCTCAGCTTGAAAGGTTCATCAAAAAGATAGCTGGAAGGTCAAGATGTACTGGTTTGTAGCGTGTGTCAAGATGTGAGTCACATGCCATGCATGTGCAGGGATTGGAGAACAGAGAAACCCAATTATAATGTTCAAGGGCTTCTCAACATATCTCTCCCCCTGTTGTTTCGCACATTCCCATTGGTCAGATCTCGATGGGACGTGAAGGTTCAAAGTTATCTAAAATGTTTCATAGTCCAATTAGTAAAGACCTTCTTTGTTAGAAATACCTCATACGGGCCAGCCAATAAGAACACAGACCAAACTGGGTTTGGGAGGATAGCTCAGGGGCAACACGCTCACCTTTGAAGCGAGGCGACAAGGAGCAACACAGATTTGATCCCCGAGTCCGCGCTTAGAAGCCTCTGGGTATTAATCGCGTTATACATAAGCTATCATCATCATAAATGAGGTCATGATTTGAAGGTGGGGCTTTTTTGGGTCGGCATGGGTGAATCTGCCAATGAGTGGGAAGGATGTATAGTATTCTATAGGGATTTTGTGACACATAGCCAATGATAGTCTAAGGTTTGGAATTAGTGTTACACTTACCAAATATGCTTCATTTGTGGTTTGCAGATTTAAATTATGTAGCCCCGAATCGGCATGTGAGACAGTGTTCAGTTTTGATGCTGTGTGCTCTCTCCCAGCTGTTCTAGAAATAAAGCTGTGTTCTTTCTGCAGTTCATGTAATCTGTTTTTCAGCAATGTGTTTTACCTAATTTTGGGATGTTTTGGGACAGCTCGACCTTTACACTTTGGTTCTTTCCTGGCAAATCTGTGGTATAATTAGAAATTCATAGACGTGAATACATAAATTGTTGTGTTGTGGTCTGTCCAGTTTTATTCTAAAAGGTCAGGAGAACCAGAGGGTGATGCTAGCTTTCAGTGATCTACCAGGGTACTCTCAATCCTTAAGCATCCTGGGTACTTCTCCACATGCTACATTGGCACATTCTTCTATGCCATTCCTCACATCATTCCCTCCCTCTAAAATGTATTTATCCTTGACAAACGAAGGGGGGTCACAGTGAGTATGGCAGGGCCCCAGATGTCGCACTTACGAATAGGCCACTGACTGGTGTTGGTGAGTATTGGCGAGTGAGGCTGCTGTGCTTTGGGCATATGGAAATAGGCCTTCCCTTATGATTGGCTGTTGACTTGCTATTGAGAGTTCTACACAAAGGTCTTCAGTTCAGGTTCCCCATGGGGGTCAGCAAGCATGAGCGCCTATGAAATAGATATTCCTGTTCTATTTCAGACAAACAGACCTTCTAGATGGAGTCTTCCATCCATTGTCTCACATCTACCACATTCATGGGCTAGTAATGGAAGAGAGTATGGCATCTGCAGAGTTAGTTCTTAAGCCTGCTCAATGGCTACCAATATCTCGTCTTGCTCATGCTTACAAGTAAGAGCTGCGTTTATGCTATTTTAGAGGTAATGTCTCTTTGTCTCCTTATCCAAAGTTCTGCAGTTGGGGTGCATTATATTTTTCTGAACTTCAATGTGTGTCTGTCAGGCTGCATCCTAGAGGGAAAAGATGGCCAAGTGTAGTCCTTGTGCAATGGTAGTTCTACAGGTGTGCTGCAGGTTCCTCTTCAAAGGTATTTGTCCCAATATGGGACCTCAGATTCAATTCAAACTACGCCAACGCATGCCTCTAGATCTAGAAAAGAGGCTTCTGGATTGCCTTGTTGGCCAGTTGCCGCTTGAGAGCACTGTAAGGACTGCAATGTTCGAAACAATGTTCTTGATTCACGATATGCCCCTTGAAACAGTGCAACGAGAGGGGAACAGCCCACACCTTGAGTCATCATGTGCCACTCATCGGCATCTGTTCAGGATATCTAACCCTGCAAGCTGCAAGGGCCCTCTTGCAGTCTTGTAATGTGACTGGAAAATAGGGTGATTTTCATAACCAAGAGAGTGGATCCACAATCCTTGGGTAGCGCTGCCACCCTCTGGTTGTTGGTTTAATGCACAGTTCATGGAGGATGTTTAAGGTAAGATCATAATTCCAGCAGACTGTTGTACTGCTTGCTGATATTTAAAAATGTAAGGAATGAGACTGGGAAGGGGGGTAGGAGGTAATGCCAAATACCATATGGTAAACGTAATTTAATCCCTGCCACTCATCACATTCCTTATGGCCTCCCTCCCTTCCTTGCCTGTTTTCATTACCCGTCCTTGTTATGGAGGAAAATACAGAAAGAGACAGCAGAGGGAGGGGCTTATATACCTCCTAGGGAGTGAGGGAAAGTTGTATATATTTTCCAGGAGTTCTGTCTGGGAAGATGGCCAGCCATCAATATGTAAAGAATGTGATGAGTCGTGAGGACTAGCTGTAATGACAATTACATATGACATTTGAAACAACCTCTGAATTTATATTCGCCCCCTGATGTCAAAACCTTGCTCTACATATAACCGGGTGTTAATAGGTCAGTTAAGAGCTGATTTGCAGCATCACACAATCATAAATCCTGAGAGCCAGGACTATACTCCAAACCCGAAATATGCATAGACCTTCCGTCAAGGCATTAGGCCATGTACTTTATGGCCAAGTCTGGCAAACTCTTGCTCCCTCTTCTGGAGTTCTAGCTTCACACAGAAGGTCCTTCGTTGTCAAGTCCGTGTTGTTCAGCAGCTCTGCCCTCTGGTGCGTGCCCTGAAGCATATTTCTGGGTTCAGCAACAGGTGAAATGTATGTCCAGACTCAATCACCTGCCAAATGCCAGAAAAAAAGACATCTTATACCTTACATTACAATATGCATATGTGATACATTGAAGTGTATTAATATGATATGGGATGCCCAGGTTGGAATAGTTCTTGGAGGACATTTTACCAAGCCCTGAGCAGAATTAAAGAAGAACATGTATTATGATGTGAACTGATATTTTGACACATTGGAATTCAATATCCTCTTGAAAAAAAGAAAACATATTTAAAAAAGCTGATAATAAAATGGATGACAATGAGTTTAATGATAATTAAAAGTGATGGTTCAGCATTGAATTGAGACCAAGGGTCATTACAACAAGTAAGAATAAGTTACATTTATCAGAAGAACAATTGACACTCTTTTTGACAATATAGGTTTGAAGATAAAGATATTTTAGAATTTGAAAATGTATGGCACATTAAAAAGAGAAGTAGGCAGTGAAATATAGTGCATTAAGTTAGCATGGCAGACATGTGGTACCGTGAGAGAAGGATGTGTAATAGTCTTCTATTTTACAAATATTAAAGATCACTAGTTATTGTGATTAAATCCGTTAATTTAGAGCATTGTTTGCATTATCAGAATGTCAGAGTGGAAACATAAGCATTTGACAACCACCTTCATCTCAAGGTATAGGAAGGTATTGTATGTTTCGAGCAAGTAAAATTGTAAAAGAAAAGGGTTATATATAAGAATTGGTGTCTTTAATATGTTACTTGGGGTGCTTTTCTTTAAGTACTTGTGGCATTTTTCATTGGGTGTTCTAGGAAACCTGAAACGAAATGGGCCAAGACAATGCTTCCAATAATATGGAAGGTTTCTGGAATAACCAATATATGTAAGAATGTATTTTTTGTAAAAATATATGAAAAACGGAACTGATATATTGTCACGAAAAAGCTTCTTTGAGTGTGTAGAAGTGTAGAATATTAGTTTAATCCGCAATTTACTGTGGAGAAGAGGATTCCATAAATATTTAGTAGAAACCGAACACACTATTGTGTGAGTACACATTATGAGATATTTTAATGAGGCAGAATAATGGCATGTATCAGGTTCAATGATATAAAACTAGTATTTCGCCTGGTTCTGTATGTTTTATGTGATTCGTTTTTAAGCATGGGATCTCACATGTACACAGGTACATAATCAACAGCAATTTCATGAACTTATATGATAAAGTGGAGCTAAACTTGTAGCGAATTTGATGATTGATGTTTTTCCTTTCCTGTCATTGCTATTTTGGACTGATGAAATTCTTTAATTAGACATGGCACTGCACTTTCTGGCACATCCCTTGTTTGCTCCCCACTAGAATGGTTGTGTAAATGAAATATCGATGTGTATTTTTTACGTCATTGTTTTAATACATAAGTGCATGATATTGAATGCATTGTGCACATTCTATCTTTTCGTAGAACCAGGCTCTTTAATGTATTACACATGCATACAGTTTTGTACGGTATTTATGTGAGCTCTGTGATGCAGGCATTATACAGCTTCCCTGTAGGTTAAATGTAAAAAGCCATCTTCTTTCTGACAGGCCTTGCTCTGATGAGCACATTAAGTAGGCAGCCATTATTTGGTACAACACCTTTGCAAGGTATTAAGAGCCTCGAATTTGGTCTCCTCCGGAACCCTGCAAACAAAGGGACAAGAGCGCTAACTCTCTTTAGAAATATTCAGGTCTCCCACAACAGGAGCCCCTCGGAAAATGAGAGGCATTCCCAGGCACCCCATAACTGTCACTCCCCAAATCGTGGCTTATCTATTTAGGGGGGTGTAGGGCCTTTCATAAAACATTTTAAAAAGTGAGAGATTAAAATTAGAGTTGTCTGTAGAATCTAGTGTGAGGAGGAGCCTACATTTTTAGAAAAAAATAACAGCTAAATATTACTGTTGCCCTCGAAAAAAATAAAATGCTTTAATCTTCTAATGTGTTATGTTCACCCTGGTGTTAACTACAGTAACATCCTATGTGTCACTAATGGGATCCCTATGATTCGGACTATCCAGTATGCTGGATAACTAAATGTTGGCTATTTATTTGCCGCAGTGTCTGCAAAGAGAGGAATAAAGCCAGATAGCAAGGTCTAAGACTCTGTTTACCGGATGTATGTCATCCAGATACTGAGTTATCTGGGTTCAAAAACGTTGTTATGCAGAGTTTTCTTAACCTGAATTGTACTGTTAGTGCAATGGGAGATGCAATTCAAAAGACTGTGGATATCACCGGTTCTACTTGTATAACCATCAGAGACCTTTCTATTGATGTAACATTGCCACGTCTGGGGCTTGTTGTGCATTTAACCTTTGGAATTGGCCTCTAACTCTAATGCCCAGTAGTTGGGGAAGCCCTTTCCACCATTAGATAATACGTCATGCTCACCATCCACATTAGTGTATTGTAGTAGTGCCCTGTAATTCCCATGTAAATACATTGCAAAGTAATGGAGAACATGTTTAAGAGAAGTTTGCTCTGTAGGATTTTTTAATCAGGTGACCTCTAGTTCTGGGGAATTTTCCTACCACACTAAATCAGGCGTGCATGATTTGTATGTATTAAACTAAGTTATGTTTGTGAACCTGGGATATGCCAGTTGAATAGCATGTATTCCATAATGCCACTCTCCCCTTTCAGGACAAGAAACACTCAGGGGTGCACAGAAGGTCAAATGATTAATGAAATAGAAATATTTAAATCACTGTTAAAATAAAAACGTTATGCCTCAATGGAATCCCAATGTCACAGATTACCATAATGAAGAATGAACAACATGCTCTTCAATACAAATATCCAAAGCTGCACTTAACTTGAATGTAGACTTTTTAAAGCAGACACATCATCTTATGCACATTTGGTTTACCCTGAAGGCACATACACCATGGATTGAAAAGTGTATGAGGGTTCAGGATAAAGCTTTAATGTTATAAAAAGAAATTGTAATCAGAACATCCTTGCCTATCTAAATCGCTCTAGTTGGAATAAACCTCTCCTCGCTACCCAATAGGAATGTGAGCTTCTCAAACAGCATTCTAGTAAACTCAATTTAAAGACAGGTAACTTCCTACTCCTGCATCTAAATGGTTTGCACAAAGAAATATGTATGTTTATCTAGTGTGTTTTCAAGATTCCCTATTAATGTTTAAACATGTATGTGTGACGTTATTAATGGGCAGTTCAAAGGTGTGAAAATGGGTATCAGCTGATAACCTTTTCCCCTTTTTTTGAGTGGTTTACCTCCAGTAACATAACTCTGCTTGGTGAAATAACAAGGGAATTACTTCAAATACATTATTTTTCTAGGTATGTGCATATTTAGATAGCAATTTTGCTTGCAAAATAATTATTTTAGGCTTATGCATTACACAAACAAGGAGTCAGGGGAATCACCTAATATAAACACAATTTGCATCTATTGTATTAAATCTATAATTCCAGAATCACGTATACTGCTGAAATGTCAACTATTTTCCCTGGATGCATGGTCAATTTATATGCATCCCTTAAGTACTTTCACAAATAATAAGGGCTATAATTTAACCTATTCCCCTTTACAGTATATTTTTCTTCTGTCATGATATTTCCTCTTCACATTACACTAACATAAACATGTATTTTGGCTCTCTCACAGACAAGTAAGCACACTCTTAGGAACTGTTCCCATTCTCCCCCTAAGGTAACAGGAGGGCGTTAGTTAACAAGATGGGGTCAACTTCCATCCACAGTTTCCTTTTCCACTGAAGAAGGACAGGGATTTTAACTCTTTGCAGACCTCTCTTACAATCAGTTTACAAAGAAAAGCAATCTAATCCATTCTTCTTTCTGTTTTTGTCAATTCTGCAGTCTCTCCTAATTCCTCTAAATCTATCAGTCAAACCATCATTGTCAGTGAGTGATTGAGCGACTTCCCCCAAATCTATGTGTTTCAACATTTATGGATTTCAAACCCCCTGCTTTAGGGATTTATGCCATTTCTCCAATCTAATTGGACAGTCTATGTGATTGGATAATGTTTCACAAGTAACTTCACACTAAACTATACCTCTCACAGCCCAAACGTATGGGGCCCAACCCTTGTTTGGAATTTAGATACTCTTATAAGTGGTGCCAAGGTGAGGCCCCCTTCCAGTGCCCAGAGATTTCCTGATTATCCAGGTTTCCATATGGTGCGTATACTAAAGGGTGACTTTTAAGGCCTGCGTTTGAGACCCCTTTCTGGCCCTGTCTGGTCATGAAAGACCATCCAAAGCTACCACTCCACAGGTCTGTCATTATACCCACATCTGGGACAAAATGTACACTATGCACTAGAACTCCCTCATTACACTAAAGACCTTCTCTCCACCTTTCTACTGTCATTCACCCTCGCTGCTCTTCACCATACCCACAAGGCCTCACGGTACCCCATTGTATGCCACCCCTGCACCCGGCCATCAAAACAAACGTGCATAGGTGCACTCCCTTTCTACAGGAATGTGAGGCGGGATCGCCTCCTGACGCGCATTGCTCTGCCACTCTCACCGGTTTGCTACATGCTCCAACCTCTTCAAAGGAATCAATGTCTGCGGACGTGCATCACACACACAACCCTGCATGATGCCAGTGTGCCAACCATGCCTGTACCTGCTCCCTTCACTTTTACCATGCCTGCCAAAACCCATGTTCCATTGGTGAAAGACATCACCTATCAAAGCAACATTAGCATACCCAGCTTACCCTTAACTTATACATCTTCTGGACCCTATACACAACCCTAAACCTTCTGCAACTGCGCAATTAGAGCTATCTGGCACAGTCCGGACCCTACTTCCAGTGCCAACTCACTGCCAAAGTCATGCATCTCCACTTGCTCCAGCCAGAGGATCATAAACACGCTTGAAGGGGTGCAACCAATTCATCCTCACTCCATTCACTCGCCTGACACCACTTACTCTGATTCCAAAAGCTGCGCTACTTGCAGTTCTTCCCGCAGACAGGCCAAGCATAATAAATCTGCCATGAATCTGATTGCTCCCTCCTTGAAAGGAACTCTAGTCAATGCAAGGTCCATCGCAGCCCATGCATTGGACATTGCAGACCTCACTTTCTCAAATAATCTCAACCTGCTTGCCATTACGGAAACATGGCTGCACGCCACATCGGGCCCTGCCCAATCATTAGCTGTGCCACCAGAATATACCACCCTCTGACACAAGAGGTGGGGGAGTTGCCATCATTGACAGAGATCCCTCGCTAATAGAGAAATTAGCAATTCTTCTATCCCATCGGGTGAACTTCTCTTATCTACGTTAACCCTCTCGCACACTTCTACAGTAACTATTCATCTGGTCCACTGTATCCACAGCCCAACCACTCTCCTTTGAAGAGGATATCACTCAACCCCTCTCTACCAACTCTAAATCATCAACTAAGACCATTCTCATGGTTGACCTAAACCTGGACTTTGATAATGAGACTGACATGAACGCCAGTTCTTAGCCAGCTCCATCAAAGCACTGGATTTCACACAACGAATCACTAGCCCTACTCAATCTAAAGGCTGTGTCCTTGATTGGTAGGCTGACATGAACGGCAACATTGCGATCACAAACAACTTGCACTGCTTCCGGTCGGACCACAAAATCATCTCCTTCAATATACCTACTTAAAAGTCTATCCCAATACTGCCGACACCTCAGACCCCCACACTAACATGGCACTCCATTGACATAACCTCTGCACGCATCCTGCCTCTGCTGAAAGAGCTTATTAAGCCACAAATATCGGTTAGTGACCCTGCCTTTCTAGTCGATACCTACGATTGATTACTCTCATGGGCTATCAACATTGTGGCCCCCCTGACGCAACGTAAAGCCAAACCAATTTTGCAATTCAGTTCACTGCTGATATCAAAGCCCTTTGCGCCAAAAAACGGCAAGCTGAATCTACTTGGAGAAATAGCCCAACTGAGGCTAATAAAGCACACTCCTTATAGTGAAGAGCTACACTTACAACACCAGAATTGCAATATTTTGGGAACTGGAATCCCCAGCACTCCCTCAAATCAATTGCATCATAGACAGTACTTGATGCACTAACATTCAAAACGACCTAGCCGATAAAATTGCTCTTCTCCAGATGAAAGTACTGCTAAAAAAAGACAGCTTCCCTCAGCACCTTGCAGGAGCAAGCTGAATAAGGAGAGCCCCTTGCTTCTCATCAGAACCCTCCTCGTTTCAACTATAAGTCGATCTCAGAAACTGAGGTCATCCAAATGATTAATGGACTCAAACCTTCACGTTGCCAAGGGGATGTCTGTCCAGCACCATTCATAAAGCATTGTGCCGAAGCACTTGCACCTTTCATCTCCATTGTTATCAAAACTGTGTTCCCCTCTGGCTCATTTGCCACCAATTTAAAGATTCTTGGGTCCTTCCACTGCTACATAAAAGCACTTCAGACTCAGCCATCCCTACCAACTACCACCCCATTACCACTGTCCCATTCCTCATCACAATTTGGGACAGTGCGAGATACCTTCAGATCCATTTGCATCTTAAATCCAATAACCTCCTTGGCTTGTGCCAATCTGGGTTCCATTCAGGCCATGGCACTGAAACAGCCCTACTAGACTTAAAAAATCAGTTTGAGGGATTCAAAGATGCGGGCAAGGTAGCCCTCTTCTGTCTGTTGGATTTGTTGACAACCTACAACCTTGTGGACCACCAAATCCGGTGTAATCATCTCTCTTCTGCGTCTCATTTCTCTAAAGAAGCTATCTCCTGGTTTCCTTCTTTCTGACCAACAGGTCTATGAGAGTGTGCTCAGCTACAGCATCTGCCCCTCCAGCACCTGGCTCTTGCGGTGTCCCTCGAGGATCATGTGTCTCACCCACCTTGTACAACATCTTTACCAAACCACTCTTTGACCTCCTCGACAACTTAGACATCTCTTACACAAACTACATGGATGATACCTAACTCTTCTTGGCTCTCTTTGACAATTACACTACTGATGCTAAAAGGTTGCATTCTCACTATTAAACATGAATGGCCTCCCACATGTTATGCTTAAATGATGAGAAGACAGAAATTCTCTTGGTCGGCTCGCAATCTTTACTTCATAAACTAGATGTACCCTACACATCTTATATCATTGACAGCGTCAACATCCCAGTCTCAAGTGTTGTCAAAACCCTAGGTGTCTACCCAGACTCCACCTTGTCATTAACAAGGCAGTTCAATACCATTGCATCTTCGGCTGCATACCTATTAAGCTTATCAATGCCTGGAAACCCTTCCTATCTACAAACAGTAGACTCACCATCACATATGTGTTAGTTGGTTCGAGATTAGATTATTGCAATGCCTTATTTGCAGGCACTTCCACTCTAAAGAGACACTCCACTTTGAGAGCCATAGCCTAAAATTCCTGGACGTCTGTAATGCTTCCACATGCTGCACAATTTCTGTAGCAGGCAACCAGCACCTTGATGCCTCTGGTTTCAGAGTGCTTTATAAATAAACATAATAAGTAATACTAAATAAATATCAACCAACTTGTTCCCCCAGATCTTAACTGACAGGCTGGAAAGTAGCTTCCAATTCACCGTTATGACTTGAATTGCTATGGCTATTAGGACGTGAAATAGCTTCCCCTTAGAGCTTGTCCTGCTGACTGAGAGGAATACGCTTCCCATGAGCACTGCTGCTGGGGAGACTGGGATAAAAAAGTCACAGATGCACATATGGGCCAAAGTGCCCTTTTCTTCCTTGCACGACCAGCAGAGAAGTTTGCCACTGCCCCTGACCCATTTTGCAATGCATGCCAGAGTGAAGAAGGTCCTCATTTCCTGTTATATGGAGGCCGCCAGTGAGGTGCAACTGGTTGTTTGCCATACGTTTGTGCAAGTGCTTTCTGATAATGAGACCCCACAATCGCCATTCCATGCTAATTCCGTTTTCCTATTGGGATTCATCTTGTCGGCCTGGATGAGAGTAGTGTAAATGCCTGATGGCTTACAAGGAACATTCCTCTGCTTCCCCCCCTCTTGGGCCCAACCCCCCCCGCCCCAGTTTCCACCTTCTCTACGTGACTCATTAGTAGCATGTACCATAGGAATTTGTCAGGCATGCACAACATATCTCTTCTGTATCTCTGCCAAGGGGAGAGAACAAGAGGCTGATTTTATCAGATGCAGATATAATATACCCTGCTTCTCCCACGAGTACCAATTTAAAGATAAATCCACAGCTGCCACTTTTAAATTAAACCATATTGGCCACTCCCCAGAATGGTGCAAGAACCCACACCTGCATGCCCCAGAAGTTTGCAATGCATCACATGTAAAAGCTATTCTTTTACTGCCTGTCTGGGATGTGGGAGAGTGCTGAGGGTCACCCAACCCGATCCCCGTAACACCTTGCACTCCATGACCTATCAGCCCCATGCAACAGCCACCCAGCATGCTGCCTACTCCCCCACAAACATGTGTTCTGGAACTTTGTTCTCCCACCACGAATACCTGTGAGTCTTGTCCTGGACATTGTTATCCCTTTTAACTAACTCACACAGTTGTTTGAACCCGGATATGCCTTTCCATTCTGCCTTCATTCTTAACCAAATGCTCTCTCCTTATGCCTATCTGTGCATGTTTTCACCCCCATTTTGCATTGTTTTGCTGTCCTTTCTGGTAATACGAATCCAGGTGTGTCTGCAAGATTGCTTCACCAGATTTGGTATTGTTTTGCTGTGCTTTATGGTAAATTGAAACCTGGTGTGTTTTAAGTACACCTCATCCGATTTCTGGTACTAAAGTGTTTCCATTACACCTGTTTTCTTGCATCTCTTGGCTACTATGCTGCATGGTGAGTTTGTGCTTGTGCAGTGCAGTCCCTCTGCTATCTTTCTTCCTATCCTCTGCCACCCCCTATGGCACTCACCATTTCTCCTATCTATTCTAACTGCTATACTATCACGTGTCCTCCCTCTCTCATGAAGACTGGAAGAAAAAAGCTTAAAAATGAGAGCCTGACCACTAAACCTGGCCTGCCCATTGCAGACACCTGTGTCAGAGCAACTTCCATACAGATTATCACTGATATCCTCTTTTCTGTCCCCTCTCCCGATCTCTGGACTCCTCATCTTATCTCTGCTCTCTCTCCTCTCTCATCTTCACCCATTAATAGTGGCACTAGATGGGAAGTACTCTTGGCAGGCTTCTCATCATCCCAGTGTAACATGAATCTCTATAGCAATGGCACTATCATGGCTCAGGGTGCTCAACCCAACGCCCTCCTCTTTGATCGGCACCTGCCGGCCCTCGTCAACTTCCTTCCCACATCTGCTGCGCCTTCTTCCTCTCCCTCTGTCCCCCCTTCTACGACTGGTGTACCAGGCCCCTGTATCCCTCCTCGGAAAACCTTCAAAGGTTGTGACCTCTTGCATCTAGCCACGCTTAATGCTGTGAAATACTCTGCCGATATCTGTTTTCTCCTTGAAGACCTTGACCCTGATATCCTCGCTCTTACTGTGATGTGGTTGAGCGGCAGCTCAGTCTCTGCTTTTGACTCCATTCTCCCTGATGGCTATAAGATCATCTCCAAGCCTTGCTCTAACCATGCTGGTTGTGGGGTTGCCCTGATCTTCCCTGAGTGGGTCCCTTCTTCCCTCATACCCACTCAGCCTTACTATTCCTTTGAGAGCCTGGTCTGCAAGCTGGTCATCTATCCCACTTCCACCCTGACCATTTCCACTATCTACAGGCCACCTAGCTCTACTACCCTGTTCCTCTCTGAAGGGGCTGATTTCTCCTCCTCTCTTCTCAAATCCATCTTTAAACTTCTTGTCCTGGGAGACTTCAACATACACCTTGACTCTTCAAACATGGAAACGACTCTCCTCTGTGATCTCTGCACCCCGCTCTCTCTCTCTATTCTCCCCTCTTGCCCTGCCCACTTGGCGGGACACATTCTCAATGCCATCAACCACACTGACATTTTGCTCTCCTCCCCACTCACCATCCCACTCTCCTGGTCAGACCATTCCCTCCTCTTACCTGGGTCCTATCTGCCGTCTCACTGCACCTCCCCCATCCCTGCCAACCTCGTTCATGAATATCCGTCCGATGAAACGTGTCAGCTGATGCCTCCACATTTTCCTTCTTCCCCCCTTTTTCCCCCACTGCAGATTCTACCTCTAACTCCGCTCTTAGCAACCTCCATCTTGCCATCACCAATACTCTTGACATTCTTGCCCCATCCATGAGGATCCGACTGAAACAGGCCTACGAGCATAACACCTGGTACAATTCTGAACTTGGAGTCCTGAAATGCAAGTGCAGTAGCTGTGGAATGGAAGTGGCAGACCTCAGGCTCACCTTCGGACAAACTGGCCTGCCACCTTCTCCAAAGGCAATACCGACTCTCCATTCGCTCCAAGAAAATGGCCCACATCCAGGCTCGTGTATCTGGTGCATCCATCAACATGGCAGAACACTTTAAAATCTGCAAGGAAAAAGCCAACATTTCCGCAGTTTCCACCTCCCCTCTTCCCTCTCAGGTCCCCTGCAATGCACTGGCCACACACTTCACTGCAAAAACTCAGGACATCCAGAGTCCCTTTCCTTTCCCCCTCCCCTTCCCCCATCCTGCTGCCTCCTATGGCCTCCCATTCCCCATCTGCCTTTCTCTCCAGCTTCCCTCCTATCACACCTGATGATGTCACTAGAGTTGTCCACTCTATGAATGTCTCCTCCAAACAGCTCTCCCCCTGCTCTTCCAGAACCATTAAGGACAATATTGGCTCTCTTGCCCCTGCACTTGCTGATTTCTGCAATGACTCTTTTGCTACTGGATCTTTTCCCTCTTCCCTCAAACACTCTTTTGTGTGCCCCTCCTGAAAAAATGTTATAGAAACCTGTTTTGTCTGGCTAACTACCACCCCATCTCTATCACCCCCTCACTGGGAAACTCTTGGAGAATCTGGTTTTCCCCCAACAGGCCCAGCACACTGAGCTTGTTGGTTGCCTACACGGAAATTGCTTCTCTGAACACCTGTGAAGAACTTCTTGCATCTCTTGATTCTAACTTTCCAGCTGTTCTCATTCTACTTGATCCCTCCTCTGCATTTGACATGGTCAACCACTCCATCATCATAAAACAGCTCCACAATACCCTAGGTATCTCGGAAAGGGCACTGGACTGGCTGACCTCCTTCCTCAATGCCCATCCCTTACAGGTTATCATGGGATATTTATCCTCCCCCACCTCTATCTCCACCTGCAGCATCCCCCAGGGCCCCAGTCTCTCTCTCTGGCTCTTTAACGTCTATCTTGCTCCACTTGCACACCTAATTTCCACCTTCTCCCCTTACTTCCAGTGTTATGCATATGACACAGAACTCTTCTTCAAACTTCCCTCTGATTCTCTCCGTACTTCTTCTATCTTTCCTGACTGCCTATTTGCCATCCAGTCCTGGTGTGCCCATAATGATCTCTGCCTCTATGCCAGCAAGACTGGGATCTTTCCCATTGGGACACCTGCTCCCTCTTCCTTTCTCGTCAACTCCTCTCTTTCCTTCCTCCCACACATCCAGGACCTTTCCAAGAAGGCCCACTTTCAACTAGGCCTCCTCAAAGGAATCCTTCCTTTCCTCACTTTCCCCCAGAAGCTCAATGCCTCTAGAGCTCTGGTTCTCTCTAGGCTAGACTACTGCAATAGTCTCTTCCTTAATCTAGCTTCTTCCTCTCTATGACCCCTTCAGCAAATCCAGAATAAGGCTGCAAGACTTATCCTTTGCCTCAAGCCAAGGCACTGCATCACTCTCGCCCTGAAATCTCTCCACTGGCTCACAGATGCTGCAAGGAACAAGTTCAAATGCCTCTGCATTATCCATAAGGCTGTCTGGGAATGGGATCTACAACTGGCTTTGACTAAATAATCTCCCTCCAGATCTCTACGTCCCTCCGGCACCAACTCTGTGTGTGTCAATCACTTCACTAAACAGTGAGCTTGTGGCCGATCTCTTTCCTCAGCTAGCTCCCTCCTATGGAAAAGCCTTCCCTTTCTTCTTCATCTTGAGACGGATCTCCTCAAATCCCAGAAGCTCCTCAAGACTTTCCTTTTCACATCCTCCTTCGCACCCTCCCACCTTAGCAAAACCCCAATCATTGATATTGGTGACCAGGGCCCTTATGTGTCCACCTGGGTCCTGGCCTCCCACCCCCCAATTGTCTTCAGCCTCCTGCCACTCCCAACACTTGCCTTGGCACCCACTGACCTGCGCTATCACAGGCCTGCACTTATTTATTGCCAGTTGACAACTCTTACGTAGTGGTCTCTGCCAGTCACTTAACGGCTGCTTGCAACGTACTCCATGGGACATCCCTCTGTGGTACACCTAGCACTTACACCCCTCCCTCATCCTGTCTCGCTCTCTGTTCTTGCATGTTCTGAATACTCACAGAGCCTCGTAGGACTTTCTCTCTCTTTCATTGTTATATTTGCCTTTCATTCCCATGCTCCCTCCCCGTTGCCTCGTGGGCGCTTTGAAATACAATTTATTTGATGTATAAGCACCTAATCAATGCATTATAAATACATACATATCTGTATGATCCCTGTGAGGAAGGCTTGACCCGTTTGTGAGGGATATCACGCAAGTGATAAGGGTACGCTAGATATTTCTCCAGGTCTATCCATGCTGGCTGTTGATCTGGGACCACCTCTGATATCAAGTCCATTCCCTCGCTTATTCCGAGTGCCACCAGATACTTCTTAAAGTTAGGAAATGTTACTCCCCCTGTGGTGGAGCAGCTGAACTGTCTTGAGGGATATCTTGGTCCTCTTGTCATTGCATAAGAACTTGGATAATCCTCTATATATTTTTTCAACGGAGGAGGGCCACTGCATGGGTAACATTGCTAGATTTTACACAATTACTGGGGAATTACACATTTTGATCATTGCCATTACCCCCACCAAGTGAGAAGTAGCAGGGACAATGTATTCATTACTACCTCTATACTGCCCTCAAGCAGTTCATTGTTAGCATGGCATCTGTTCGATTGGAGAACTTGATGCCCAGGTATTTAATATTGTATTTCTGCCACTTAAGACCCCGCCCCTCAATATGCGAGCCAAAACATAAACTATTTAGGGGCATTACTTCCATTTTAGCCAGGTTCATTTTATACCCAGAGACCCCAGAGTATCACTCTCCCTCTCCTGCAAAAAGGGGGGAAGCGATGTTTCCAGATCTTCTAGATTGGCCAGTATATCACTGGCATAAGCTGAAAATTTGACTTCATATCACAAGGTACCGACTCCGTTAAGAGGTTCGTTTGAATCTGGCGGCGTAGGGGTACAAAGGAGAGCACGACAAGTAGTGGGGATAATGCACATCTCTGTTGTGTGCCCCTAGACAAGGAAAGGTACTGGGAGAAAATGCTTTTTACATAAACCGTAGCTTGGGCTGCTTATATTATGTCATTATCAATTTTATTTGATATAAACCTTGCCCCATCCCTTCGCCCCACATTTCTCCTGTGCGCTCGTCTATATGCACTCTGTGATTGCCCATGCAACAGACATCAGAGACTTAATTACCAATCTCAATCTTAAACTCCTTGCCATAACAGAATCTAGGCTGCATCCTGCCACTGGCCAAGCAATCTCCATTGCCATCCCCTTTGGCTACACCACCGTCCAATGAGACTGCCCTGTACACAAAGGTGGTGTTGCCACCCTCGTCCACAGACATACGCTCACCATCAACCCACTCCCTTCCAGTGCTTCCCCCTCCCACATGATACTTAGCACCAAGCTCTGAGTATCCCCCACCTCAACCCTCCCAACCCACATCACCTACCACCCTCCAGGCCATGCCAAAACCTTCAAAGAAGACCTCTTACGGCTTACAAACACCTGTGTCAATCCTACCTCCAAAAAACTCATTATGGGGGACCTGAACCTAGGCTTTAACAAACCCAGAGACAGAGGCACCCTTAACCTTGGCAACTCTTTGAAAGCTCTGGCCATCAAACAATGCATTACCATCCAGACTCACCGACTAGGTGGAACACTAGACTGGCTTGCTTACCTCAACTGCACTACTGCCATCTCTGCCAGCACCCATAACCTCTAATGCGACCACCACACTATCAACTCCAGCATACCCCTAGGCTCTCCCCAGACAGCCAGCACCACCCACTACCACCTGCAATCACACAATGCTCTTGCAAGCTCACCAAGAAGGAGCTCCTGCCCCTCGTATAAGCAGATCTCATGCTTGCCTGTGAAACTCTGCCCTCAATACCACATCTTCCTCAGCATCTACAGCACTGCCATACAGTCAGCGGTTGACACCAGCACCCTCAAACCACGCAAGGATGAACCCTCCTCTCATAAAAACTCCTGGTTCACACCCAGACTTCAGCCTATGCAGACCAAGAAGCACTACCTATTTATGTATGTATTTATGTATTTATTTATTTTATTTATACGGTGCGAAACGAAAAGCCCTGCGGCATGAAGGCGCCTAGCCAAAACATAATAACATAGAACAATAATTGAAAATATATGGCAGATGCTTAAGTCAGAAAGATGTGTAAATTAGCAAAATGCCTGAGACCAGTGAAACAGGGTGGATTTTACCCCGTTTAAAAACTGCCAGAGAGATACATGCTCTCAGGTTTGGGGGCAGCACATTCCAGTTTTGGGGGGCTGCATAGGGAAACAAACCCTGGGCAACAATGGACAGTCTGGCCTGTGGTACTTCCAGAAGACACACGCTATAATAAGTTAAGACTCTCCGAGCTGGCATCCATGCAATGCTGCTGGACAGGTATTTGGGGTTCTGTCCATTCAAATATTTGTGTGTAATGCAAAGTACTCAAACTGAGATTCTGCTGCAGACAGGAAGCCAGCGTAAGGTTTTACTAGCTGGTGACACATGATCTGTTTTGTGCAGCCCTTCAACAATGCATACTGCATTGTTCTAGATGATTTGCAGACGGGTGAGTTCACCCTAAGCAATCCCCATCAGTAAGCGAGAGCAATAATCAAGCTTTGCTCCTATTATAGCTTACGCAATAGTAGCAGAGTTGGTGGGGTTAAGGAAGGGTTGGAGCCGAGTGGGCCATTTCATGTGGTAGGATGTACTTGAGACAAGGCTGTTTGCTTGAGCTTTCATATTGAGCTCTTGGTCAAGTGTAACTCCTAAGATCTTAAATGTAGTTTGAGTGGTAATTACACATCCTGAGATGACAAAAAGCAAATATTATGGGCTTAGCTTCTGAAGCTGCGAAGCTATGCCCATGAACTCTGTCTTGGAAATGTTGAGTGCAAGGCCATTGGTGCACATCCGGGTTGAAACTGGCCATAGATGGAGTTGACAGTAATGGAGTAAGTGACATAATTCCTGGTGAGGGGAAAGAGACATTGAGTATCATCTGCAAAGTTCACATACTCTATGCCTTCTGTGTCTAGTTGTTCCATGTGATAAAATCGCGGCAAAAAATGCTGTGGTAACAAAATATCGCGGCAAAAATGCCACCGTTTTTGCACCGCAATCCATGTTAAACATGCGGGGGACACCCCCACAACCCCTGGACCCATTATATCATTTAAGGGGAGCGGGGGACACCCCCGCAACCCCCGCTCCTCTTAAATTGTATAATGGGGCACATTTTTTCCGGGACAAACCACGGCATTTTTGACGCAATATTCTTTTACCGCAACATTTTTGACACAATATTATTACCTGATACCTTCAAATAGAGGTAACATGAAGATATTGAACAGCGGAGGCGACACACATGAGCCCTGTGGGACCCTGCATGTCACTGAAAACTCCTCAGCCATGGCTTCTTTAAAGAAGACCTTAGCCTTGCCTTCAGAGAGAAAGGATTTTAGCCACTCTGTTGTGGATGATGAAAAGAGGCTGTTTTCTGCAGTCTGTCCGCCAGTATGGAATGGTCCACCAGCTGAAATATTGTGGATAGATCCAGCAACATGAGAAGTACTGTGTTGCCTTTCTCAAAAGAGTTGAAGATGTTCATTTTCAGGTCTAATAGGGTTGATTTAGTACGGTATGCACCTCTGAAACCAGATTGTTTCTGTCCCAGGATTTTGTGGTTGGTAAGAAACTCTTGAATGTGTAGGTGGGCCTCCTTGGTAGTACCCAAACTTATCATTTACAATTGATTGTGTTGGTAAATCTGGCCGAATACGGCCAGTACCATTCAATTGATTGAGAGCGATCAATTTGAGTAATTACTAGCAAACATGGAGAATGGGGGTTCTGGGGGTGTCCCCCGCTCCCCATTTTTGGTAGTGATGGTCTTTGAGGGTAGCAGGGGTGTCCCCCGCTTCTACAAATTAGGAGGCGGTGGGCAAAAGAAAAAAGAAAAAAAAAGAAAAGCCAGCCCTGCAGCATCAGATCCGGCCTGCGTAGGAGGGATGGATCTGACGCCGTAGGATGAGAAGATGAGCAGACCTCAGAAAGATAAGTAGGGTGTGATTGGTGGAGCTTATTGGCGCGGTGGGGGGTTTAAGTTTCGCCCAATTTCGCTGCAGCAAAATTGTCTTCACGGCCAAATCGAACGCGGTCAATTTGCCTGCAAACAATTGTGTCACGGCCAAATCATATACATGTGGCCTTCCTCTCTAGAATTTTCAATAGATAGGGAACATTAGTAATGGGGCGGTAGTTACTCAGCACATTGGGGTCCAGGGAATGCTTTTTAATCAGGGGGGAAATCCTGCCTGTTGGATACGAGAAGGTGTGTAGCTTTCCCTAAAGCATTTACATATTTTGTGATCAACAGAATTAACTGGGGAGCACATGGCTTTACTGTAAGAGCGGGGCAGATGTCCCCTTTGCAATTCAAGGGCTTAAGTTTCCTTAATAAATTGCATACACTTTATGGCTTTGTAGGCACAATCTGTCAAGGCGACAGAGATAGGTTTGTACAAGTAATGGTTTGCAGCAAAGGTATTGAAAGATATTTCACGTCTCAACTGAGTGGTGGTTACAAAAAAGCCATTAAAACCACTGGTACAAATTGTCGACTTAAAAAATACCCAGATAAGACACAGCGCCAAATATACTTTTTGGAAAAGTAGTATTTATTGCATGTAGCTCTATGTATGACACGTGTTTCGGCTAATCTCTTAGCCTTTCTCAAATACGTGCTGTGTGGCTGTGTGGCTGAATATTTTCAAAACATAGTATTTGTTGCGTTAGCCGAAACACGTGTCATACATAGGGCTACATGCAATAAATACTGCTTTTCCAAAAAGTATATTTGGCGCTGTCTCTTATCTGGGTATTTTTTAAGTCGATAAGTTTCCTTAATACCTCTGTCAATTCCTGCTCACTAACTGTTTGAAACTCAAATTTGGGGAATATCACCTTGGTCCCCACAGTAGTTAGATTCCCTTTAAGGTTGTGACCTGCAACACACTTGGCTGCAATTTATGTCTTAATATTTTCTAACTTATCCGTGAAGGCATTTTGGCTAACCGTACACCAGTTAGAATCTTTAATCATCTGTGATGGACAAGGGCACAGGGTCTTCCAGCTCCTTCAGAATTCTAATGTTTCTGTGGTCATAGTGTGACTTATTTGTGTCACAGATGGCTAGTTTATATGCTTTAGCAACAAGGGAATAGGTAGTATTTCCTCAGGGGATTTGTGTTTTGTCCACTGTTTAAGGGCTTTGGTCTTATCTTTTTTTAAGATTATGAATGTCAGCTGAATACCAGATTTTTTAGGATGTGTTTTCAGCAGATGAGATTTTATTGGGGCCAAACTGTGGACACCATTCTCAAACGTGTTTTGATATGCTTCTGCTGAATCTTCGGCCGAAATTCAGACTGTGTAGATTATCGGTTGTTAGTGAGATAAAAGGGGTCATGGCCGATGATGTGAGCTTACGATTATTCATATATGAGAGTCAGGATTTCACAAGTATGTTTTTAATTGGAGCTGGTATGGACGTGCTCCATTAAATTAAATAGTGGTCAGACCACGGACATGGATTAGTTTCTACCTCCACTATGCTGATTTTCTGAGTAAGTACCCAAGTTGCTGTGCTGATTGAAGACTACGTCCAGCAGGGTGACCTTCACCACAGTTTCAGTGAAACCGAGATTGAAATCACCTATAATTATGGTTCTTGATAAGGGTTTGAGGCTTGATGATATCATGTCACTCAAGTTCAGTAAGAAGTGTGGCATATTTCTTGGGGGTCTGTAGATAAGGAAGATGTTAATAGTGGTGATAGGGTCAAAAGCCAACTTGGACCATATTGCTTCACATTCAGGTAGAATTATATTCTCGACCATACATATCTGTAAAAACATATCATAGATCAGTGCCACTCCCCCACTTTTAGCATTCAAGTGGTCTGCTCTCAGGATATTATATCCTGTTGGAACTGCAAGTGAAAGTGCTGGCCCTGCAACAGAATGCATCCACTCCTCTGCAATTGCACATATGTCAAGCTTATGAGTAGTAATACACTTTTGCCACCTCAGTGGAAAGTCTAATTAAGGACCTGGTGTTTAACAACATGCATTTGAGATGTGTGTTAATATCTTTGATGGTGGTTTGAGTATTATTAGAAGAATGTGGAATGGACATATCCCCTAACTGAATTATAATATCATGATCCGGTAGGAAGGGTATTGTGTTATAGTTCATGGTTAAGGGGGTTGATGGGCTTGAAGCCTCTTCTGAGCCAGTCATCAGTAGGAAACTGAAGGAACCAGAAACAAGGTGGGCAACCATAGAGCATGAATGTTTTGCCATTGTGTGGTCTCAGAAGAAGTTTAGACCATACTTGTATGGATCTACTTTTCTGATTCAGACAGACCACCAACCCTTGAGATGGTTAATGCAATAGAAGGGGATAACCCAAAACATCTGAGATGATCAATCTGCCTGCAAGGGTTTGATTTCACCATTGAGCACATAGCAGGATGTCACCACCAAAATTCTGAAGGTCTCTCTAGGATGTTTTTAACTGACTAGAGGTAGAGATTCATCCCGGAGTGGTTTAAACCATGCTATCTATTAGTCTGATTGGAGGACGGGGGCGAGTGTTAGGGAGAATTCTCCAAAATGGCTAATTTCCCTTACCTTCTGAGTCCCTCAGCAGGTTTGCTGGATTTCTAGGATTTATTTTTTTCACCTGGTAAGAGTGAGAGCCTTTTTTCCCACTCTTACATGTGTTTTGCTGTGTGGGTTTGACTTGTTATTGTGTTCAGATACTGTGGAGCCTCACCTACTCCACAGGCATCATCTTTTTACTGTGTGTTACACAGCACCCTCAGTGCAGTGACACAGGGTTGTCTTTTAGACTTGCCAACTCTGACTTCATTTTCTGGGACTGACTACTGTCTCCCAGAACATGTAAAGTTACCATTAACTTTTATAATCTCTTTAAAACCACAGACCCAGTACAAACTATCTTACATAGAGTACCGGAAAGGGTTAATAGTTATCCCTTTTTGTCTGTTTCTCTTGGAGCATTGTTTTGCTCGCTTTTCATCAAGACTTGGCCGGTGGCAGTGGTAACTACCCTATTTTTCCTACCGCGGTTATCTTAAATAACCTTAGTATTATTCTAGGCTATCTTGGTAGCCTCGAATTTAAATCCGCTGGACTATATTTGTTTTAATTTGGTTCTGGTTGGGTTTATTCGCCATTTCTTTTTGAAAATGTCTTTCTCGTGTTTTTCTCTGCATGCCAAACCAGGTTTGGTTCCTTTGTTCACCGTCCTTCGCGAGCTTCTGCACAGAAGCCCTCCTTAGGCACCTGAAAGTCTGGGTAGGCAGGATGTGAGGGAGGAGTTTTATGACCCCTGACATGGGTTCCCTTGGTAACCCAAGTCACACTCCTGTTTGATTGGCTTTGTGACTGGCCCGGCAGGACAGCCACCCTGCTGTGTGATTGACATCCAGGCTGTTTGAACGGGGGAAAACTGCATAAAAAGCAGGTCTCTGGGGCTGGAAAGGCGGAGTTGCCACTGGAACGAAAGAACCAAAGAGGAGCTGACAGAAGAGGACCCCTACCATGACTGACCACCCGGTGAAGCCCTGCTGCAGGTCGGAATCTTCAAACTCCAACGACAGAGAAGATCCTCCAGGAATCCTCTTCCCCTGAGCTGTTGGGACCAACCAGTTTGCCCAAGCTGCAAGCCAGGACTCCCTCCTCTGGTCGAATTCACTGTACAGAGCTGCAGTGGGCTGCATAGCCAGGAAGGTCGGACCCTGCTTGGGTTTTAAGGAGCGCACCTTTTACTCGTTTTGCTCTGCTTCCCTGGGTAGTGCAGGACCCTCCAGTCTTCCTACTTCGTGTTAGTCCGACAGTCGCTTCAGGAACCCTGAGCCTGCAGGAACTACCAGGAACGTCTGCCTCAGCTACAGCTTCTTCTCCATGTAAAGGTACTGTGCAAATCCGGTTGTAAGTTTTGTTCAGCCGTGGTGAAAGTGTGTGAAATCTTTCTCCAATCTGAGGGCTTGTCCTTCTCTTCTCTTTAAACTAACTTTTCTGCCGACCAACTTCGTCTGGAACTCTTAGCAAAGACTTAACCGCGAACTACCCATAGCTGTGTGATCTTGAGCAAAAGACGTTTGTCCTATTGACTTTGGCCCTAACCCCTATTGATTTGATTCCATCACTGTAGTTCCTCTTTCTAGATTGCCCTGCTTACTTCCCTGTTGGTGCTGTTCAATTTCTGCCTAACTTTGTCTTTCCATCCCTTTTAATTTTCTAGAGTGCCATTTTGCTCCCACTTCATTTGTGAGCTTAACTTGTCTGGAACCTATTGGGAGTGGTGTGGTGTATTAAGAGTGTGATTTTTATACTGCTTTACTTTAGTGAAATGTTTTACAACTGATGTGTACATAAATGTATATTCCTTTACTCAGAAACCTTGAGTCAGTGTTTGTTTGAAACATAGTAATTAATTGCTGTCCTTTGTGTAACTATCTGATACTGCTCACTTGCTCTTGAGATAAGTCTGGCTGCTCAGCCATCGCTACCACTTTACTGTGTAGTACAGGCTTGTACCAAAGGTGAGTTTGTACTGTCACTTGTAGTCTTAATTGTGTGGTGTTCCCAAAGGGTACTGCATATAATTCTGCCTAACAGTGAGCAATCTCATACATTGCGAAAACGATTTCAGCATGTCTTCATTAAAAGAACATCTAAAAAAATGTCCTCCCCCGTGAAAGAATGTAAAACAAAATATCTGCGGAAATGTGACCTTTCATTTGAACGCACAGGAATTATGCTTCCCCTAATTGCAAGTCCAAATGAAGCTGTAGAGCAGGAGCACATACACAGCGAATGTGGTGAACTCAGATAAAGTGTTAGGAGCCCTTTTGTAAGAGTACACGGGCATAGTCTGCATCTCTTTCAAAAGAGGACATCTGAAGGTTACTGTCAGGACATGACTCTCCTGGGTCAGGCTTCGTGAATTCACCCCAATGATGTAAATCGTATTAAATTTGTTCTTGGGAGAATGTAAAGATTAGACATTTTCTGAGCAATTTTATCCCACTGCCCACATATTATAACTTGTATTTTAAGCTTTAAACTTTTTATTTGGAGTGATCGTGTGTCCATTTTCGATTATGCTTAAAACATCTCATTACATTCTTCATTACTTAATTCTTTGAATAATGTTTTCACGCCCGTTAAAACTGCTCTTCTGTAATTTAGCATTGGAGCTCAGCTAAGCAAACAACCACAAACCAAGAGAAACATAGGATATCCGGGTTCAACATTGTGCATGACCAACTGTGCCTTAGTTTGAAGAGAGTCTTCTGTTGCCACTCATATGCGCTCATCACATTCACCTCAATCTGCAAGGTCAGTAACCTACTGCAAAGTGAAAAAAAGAAGCTAATATTCATGAAAGGAAACAAGACGATGAGGACATGCTTAGTGGCAACCACCACTGTAGAACACTATAAACTGACATTTACTACGCTGCTTCATCTGTTCAACAATATTTAAGTAATGTTTGAACGTTGTCTTCTGTTTTGCATACTAATATGTGAATACAAAAATAGAAGACGACTTTTAACTTTAAATTGGAATAACCAAAAAGAACTTTATTTTTTTTTAAATTCCGTATTTCATTAAAGTGTCCTGAAGTGTTTTGTCAGCAGACATAAAAGCGCCGAGCAACAGTATCTGAGCCTAGCAACAGAGACTTTGAAGGTATGCCTCTGTTCTTTCAAGCATCACAATCTAAGCCTGATCGTAGATTAGTGAATAAAATATAACGATTATAGTATGTGCATATGTATACAGTTTTGTTTGCAATACATGTACCGAATTTTTTGTCTTTTACTTCATAGCTGCTTCGTTTAATTTTTAAATCAATTTGTTTACGTTTTGTAATGATGTCACAAATCGACCTCTGCCCTGCAGTAGTACAGGAGGAGCACTTCTACAAACCAAGTACCAACACAATCATAAAGCTGAAACTAAAACAGGTACAGTCAATAGATATACCTCCTTTAACTTTGTGTCGTAACATGGGCCATGGGAATGCTATACTCCTAAGAGGGGTGTGAATGTGGTTCAGTAGCAACCAACAAACAAGGGTGGTTCTGGCAGTTTCTCTACTACGGGCCTATATCCCGGGTTAGAGTCTCAACCAGACTCTTTAGCTCACCATCCTTTCACAGGAGAGAAATGTCCACTACATAGCAGTTGTTGTCCGGCCCAAGGGCAGTTCAGCACCAAAATGCATGGCAATTCTCTTCTTAACAAGAGTACCAACAGCAACCCCAGACACGTGTTATGGCCTTGTTGGGTCTCGTCAGTTAGGTGGAGCTGTGCCTCTCTAAATCCAAATGTGGAACCCTTGCTCACTGTTCTTAGAGAGGCACAGCTCCACCTCACTGACGAGGACCAACCAGGCCAAAACACGTTTCTGGGGTTGGTGTCGGTACATGTGAGTGTGGCCAGGGCATCTTGTGCATCATTTATTTCTGATCATTTGGTGGAACATCCCCGAGAATTACATCAATAGGGAGACAGGTGTAACACCAGAGATCTTGCTCATTTGAGCACCAGGCTTTGGCCTCTTTTTCCTGCTTGTCTGTGCCATGCAAGAACAGTTTTACCCTTCTGCCCATCCCAATGGCTTTTGATGTACTACTGTAAAAAATATTTAAAAGAATATGTTTGTTTGAATTTTGGAACACAGAATTGTTTTGTGATTTGTTCACGATGAGTTACTCTGACTTGTAATTGTTCATCTGCTTAAATATGAAATTGATTTATTTTTACTCTAATTATTTTCTGCATATTCTGTTTTTTCAAGCCTTTTTAAACCCACCATAACTGTGCTTGTATTTGCTAAACATTCCCCAATGCTCCAACCTCCAACCGTCAGTCTATATTACACTGATGATCCCTAATAAGGGTGAAACCAGCTATGTAGTTATCAGCAAACTTGATAAATGTCTGTCTTGAGTTGTTTAAGACTTTCCTGCGCAGGATTGCATTTGGGCTAATGTGCCCATGCACGATGTGTTGCTAATGTGACTCTGACCTGGAGGTAAACATCCTGTGATGGTTACTAGTTGGCGTTGTGACATGAGTTACTTACCTCAAATGGATTTTTATACTTTCACATGAAAAGAGTTCTTTCAAACTTTTCAAATCCCACCATAACATAACTGGTGTTTGCTAAACATTCCCCAATGTTCCAACCATAAACTGTTAGTCTATACTACACTCATGAACCTTAATAAGGGTGAAACCAGGTATGTAGTTGTCTAGAGTATTGAGAAATGCCTCTCGTAGGTTGATTCATCTATGCATAAAGTAGTTCTGTCCTGTAAGAGAAAGGTTATTTTTGGTAGCAAAAGGATTGCATTTGGGCTAATTTGCCCATGAACAATTTGTTGCTGATGTGGCTCTGAACAGGAGGTGAACTTCCAGTGATGGTTACTAGGTGCATCATGTTTGCAATGCAATGTGTCCAGGTGAAGTCCGATTAAGCTGCTTACTTAAAAATAACAACTTCCCAAGATATGTCATGTCATCGTCGATGTAATTGATGACACCATGGGTGATATCATCTTTGATGTCGCTGGTGAGTGTGAGCAGTGAATGGCTGGCCATCGATCTTAGCATCCCAATAACAAAGTTGTTTTACTGAATTCCAATGGTTTTTTATGATTGAAGGTATGTCTTGATGTTCGAGAACTGTTTGGAAGTTATTAATAATTTGTCTTTTAAACTAAATGAAAGAACTATAAAGCTCATTAACAAACATATCTTCTGCACCACATACTGATGTATGTCACTTTGAGCAGCACATTCTGGGTAGGCAAGTTATGCTTGAGGTTCCTAGGACACAAGGCTTGACCATGACCCCGGCCCCACCAAACCAACCTCAATATCCACTGGAGCTAACCTGTGGCCTGGTCCATTGTTCACTATACCCCAAAATGGGACCTGGGTCCCTTTCCATGGCTTGCAGAGATGGCCAAGGCTGCATTCCCTGCAGAATGGGCATCAGCCATCTGACAGGCCCCACAAACCAATGTATAGTAGAAACTAGGCAGGGAAAATTATCCATATTGTGCTTATAACTATGTTTTTTTCAGTACATTTTGATGCTTTTTAGAAAGTTTCAGACAATCTGGCTACTTGCCATGGCCACAGGTCTTACATACCCTTGGCTCCAAACCTAAATAATGTTTTGTGTACCTATAATTTGGCAATATTCTAAAAATTAAAAAAAAGACTGGGCATATTAACATCAAATTTGCAAAAGCATGCTTTTGCAAATTGGCTGAAGCTCCTTGCATACGTCCAGTAGTTTTTAAAAAAAAATATGCAAAATGTAGGTGCTAAAAAATTAGTGATATCTGCATCCACTCTGCTGTCCCATTTCCCTGTTCGTTCCACAGACAGGACTCCGATTGGTCCAGATGGACGCGTGATGTTCGCAGACATATGACGTGCCGGCTGATTGGCTGGAAGGGAACGTGATGAGCCCCCACCAAACAGTCCCAAAAAATGTCATCAGGTCTATTTGTTCCTTTTTCAAAAGGTTCATGCAGATTTATAAAATGCTGCCAATGTTATAAGTGTTAGGCGGCAACCTGTGCAGTTCCCTCTGGGACCACTGCAAAAGATTTAGGACTACAGGTGTTTGGCAGTAAACCCACTTGGTAGCAGTCTGTACCACACAGATTCACTTGGTAGCTGTGGCTGAGCAGTCAGACTTCCCTCAAGAAGAGTTAGGCAGTATGTGGAGTATACAACATAGGGCAATTCTTCACAGTAAGACAAGCAAACACGCAACAAGGCTTCGGTGTAAAGATATAAAGGTATTTATTTATAACGACACATCTATAGAAAACACTCTGGCACTATTACGGCAAACACTTCAATTACAATTACTCTACGAAGAAAAGATCAATCCCCTTAACAATAGTTCGACAAGTCTAGGTTTTATCAGCATCACTTATTTGCAGACAGAGGTGTATGCTTCAACCTAGATGGCACTCTAGTATTCGTTAGGACGGGAGAGAAAAATAAGCAGGTTACGAAATCAACACGGTTCCAATACCTAACGGACAAATGCAAGGCAAGAAGACAAGAACCACGGTAGATCATGAAGTTCAGAGGCCAGGCCCACTCGGAGAGAGGCAAGGCGATATGTCCTCAAAAGTATCTTAGTGGAAATGCGTTCGAGTCTTTGAAGCAAATTGTTATCGACAGATTGGACCAGTTCAGAACAACACGCTAGAGATAGCTTGGAGGCGACCCTAAGGAGAGGCGAGGATTAAGACACCTCACTCTATCCGGCAACAAGGGAAGCCAGGCGGACACAGTACCTTGATTGTGGAGAGACAGCTCCGGCGGGGGCAGTTGTTCCTGGCGGTGGGTGCACGTCTGGTCATTGCCAAGAGAAGAGAGGATCTCGTCGTCGAAGGAAAGTTGAAGATCGTTGCACCACCAGGGAAGAGACCAGCCGCGGAGTGCTCCGTCACAAGGCACCACCTTTAGGTCGCGGTACAGGGGTAGTGGCTATCTGGTTGCCGAGGTGCTCTGCAAGGGCAATTCGACCACTGCGTCCTGAGGCAAAGAAAAAGCAAAAGGGACTGGTTGTTCCCACCTGTCAGGGGAAGAGACTCTCCGGTAGGGAGATCTCCTCTGTCGTCGGGAAGTGGTGAGTCGGTTCAGCAGGGCTCCACCAGAGGTGTCGTCGTTGCAGGTCGGCTCAGCTTTACCCTCGTCGGATTCTTAGGTCCTGTGGCGACTTCTGAACATCCAGTCCCAAAAGCCCTGCTTTTATGCAGAAAACCCCCATTCATTCAGCCTAGCTGTCAATCAACACACGCTAAGTGGTGAGCGGGGAGGCTCACCACTTGGGCCAATCACACCAGAGTGCGACCGGAGTTGGCAAGGCAACTCGGTCCAGGGTGCCTAAAACCCCTCCCACACCCCTGTGGTAACCCAGACAGAATGGCACCACTTTGGAGGGTCTCTGTACAGAAGCCCGCCAAAAGTGGAACAAAGGACTCAACCTTTGGTTTAGGAGTCACACGGACGAACAGAAACGCCATTTTAAAAAGCCGAGTTCTTGCAGAAAATACCATCCGATAGACTTATTTAAGATAAGTAGACCGGTGGTATGTTAGAGACTAACGAGAAAAAGTATCAATCTCTAACAATGGGAAGAATCCCATAGGGTTATATTCGAGGTCGAACATAACAAGTAGTTTCCACTGCCACCAGCCAAAACTCGACGAGGGGGGACGGGACAGTGCCCCCTCGAATAACAGACCCAGGAGTAATCGAATTACCCCTACTAGTACGTCCACAATAGGATGGTTTGTACTAGTTCTGTTAGTAAATTTAGGTCTAGTAAAGCCAATGGTGATTTTACATGCCCGGGGAGACAGTAGTCAGTCCCCGGGTATGGAGTCTATGATGGAGGTCCGCTAGGACGCCCCAGTGTTCCGGCACGTAGGGTGCGGTGTAACACACATAGAAAAACATATGAGACCCTATGGAGTAAAAGACCCCATAGCCCATAGAACACATTGACATTCAAAGGAATGACACACATTCATGTCCAAGAGTGGGAGAAAAAGTGTCTCACTCTTGGCAGGATGGAAAAAACAAACTCCAGAAATCCAGCAAAGCTGCTGGGGGACTCGCTAGGTTAGGAAATTCAGCCTAAACAGAGAATTCTCCCTAACACTCGCCCCCCCCAGACTAAGGGACAGGAGGATTTAATCCACTCCTGGATGAATCTCATACCTCTAGTCGATGACATACATCCTAGAGAGACCATCAGCATTTTGGTGGTGACACCCTGACCTGTGCTCAATGGTGAAATCAAACCCTTGCAGGCAGATCGACCATCTCAATAGTTTTGGGTTTTCCCCTTTCATTTGCATTAACCATCTCAAAGGTTGGTGGTCAGTCTGAATGACAAAAGTAGAACCATACAAGTATGGCCTAAACTTCTTCAGAGCCCACACAATAGCAAAGCACTCTCTTTCGATTGTTGCCCACCCTGTTTCAGGATCCTTCAGCTTGCGGCTGATGAAGCAAACGGGGTGCTCCCTACCTTTCCCATCCAGTTGACTGAGTATGGCACCTTTTCCTTTATTCGAAGCATCTGTCTGCACAATGAAGTGTTGGCGGTAATCAGGAGCTCTGAGTACTGGGACTTGGCAAAGAGCCTTTTTCAGGTTTTCAAAAGCCTGATTGCACTCCTCGTTCCATCTAACCTTTTTAGGGAATTTGGGCGAGGAAATGACATTCAGTGGAGAAGCTATGGTCCCATAGTTCTCTATGAAATTCCTGTAGTACCCAGTGAGGCCCAGGAAGGCTCTCACTTGGGTTTGAGTAGTAGGTGTTGTCCAATTTTGCACAGCTTCAATCTTACTGAGCAAAGGCCTTATTTCTCCACCTCCTACCTCATGTCCAAGATAGACTACCTTACTCTGTCCAATTTGGCATTTACTCGCCTTTATGGTCAGATTGGCTCTTCCAAGAGCCTGCAAAACATTTCTCAGACGGGTTACATGTTCTTCCCAGGAATTGCTGAACACTGCGATGTCATCCAAGTATGCAATGCAGAAGTCCTCCATCCCATTCCGAACCTGGTTTACCATCCGTTGAAACGTAGCAGGTGCATTCTTCAATCCGAAAGGCATTACCTTGAACTGGTATAAGCCAACGGGGGTAGAAAATGCAGTTTTCTCCTTGGCATGGTCTGTCAGAGCTGTTTGCCAATAGCCTGACGTCAAGTCAAATATGCTGAGGAATTTGGCGGCACCAAGTTTATCCACCAACTCATCTGTTCTTGGCAAAGGGTGGGCATCAGTCTTGGTGACTACATTAAGAGCTCTATAATCCACGCAGAATCTAAGTTCTTTAGATCCGGCCTTTGGTACTAACACAACTGGGCTAGACCATGGACTAGTAGAGGGCTCTATTACCCCAAGATCGAGCATCTTGCTGACCTCACCTTTGATGTGGGTTTGTACGTTCTCTGACATTCGGTATCCTCTGCTTTTGACCGGCAGACAGTCACCAGTGAGTATGTCGTGCTGGCCCCAAGGGGTCAAGCCTGGTGAAAGCGAGAACCGAGAGGCAAACTGATTCAACATAGATTTGCACTCTTCTTGTTGCTCGGGTGTCAGATTGGAGGAGAGATTTACTCCTTCAATTTTTTTCGTCTAAAGGTAAGCCTCTGAGGAGATCCGGAAGAGCTTCACTCTCTTCTTCTTCCTCGGATGATGCTAGAAGCAACGCTCCTACATCGGGTCTTGAGACATACGCTTTGAGTCGGTTGGTGTGAAAGACTGTCGGCGCCTCCTTGGGATTGCCCAAGTCCACCAGATAGTTGACCTCTCCGAGTTTACCCACAACTCTGAAGGGTCCCATCCACTTGTCTTGCAAGGCCCTCTGCCTTGTTGGGATCATAACGAGAACGAGCTGGTCTTGAGCGAACTCAACCATGTTAGCCTTTTGATCGTGCCAGTGCTTGACCAATGCTTGTCCAGCTTTCAAGTTATCGCTTGCTTCCGTCATCATGTGTGACATTCTCCTCTGGAGACCTATCACGTAGTCAGTCACTCTGACTGGCTTGGGGGAAGTAGCACTCTCCAACCCCTCCTTAATCAGGGCCAATGGACCTCTGACGGGATGACCATAGAGAAGCTCGAAGGGAGAGTAACCTACTCCCTCCTGAGGGACTTCTCTATAAGCAAAGAGAAGGCATGGCAGTAGAAGGTCCCACTTACGCTTAAGGGGTTCTTCTAAAGCACCTATCATGCTCTTCATGGTTCGGTTGAACCGTTCTACCAACCCATTGGTTTGTGGGTGGTAAGCTGTTGAGAACTTGTAAGTAACTCCAAATGGCTTTCATGTAGTGGGACATAAAGTTTGACCCCCTGTCAGAGATTACTTCCTTAGGAAACCCGACCCTAGTAAAAATACCAAGGAGGGCCTTAGCCACAGCCGGAGCTGTAACAGTCCTCATAGGAATTGCCTCAGGGTACCTAGTAGCATGGTCTACTACAACAAGTATAAACCTGTTGCCTGAGGAGGTTGGAGGATCAAGGGGACTAACAATGTCAATCCCTACTCTCTCAAATGGGACTCCCACAACTGGGAGAGGCACTAAAGGTGCCACATTCTTGGAGCCCACCTTACCAGAGGTCTGGCAGGTGTGGCAGCTCCTGCAGTGTTTTTCCACTTCGGCCCCCATCTTCGGCCAATAGAAGTAGAGAGAGAGCATTTCCTTAGTCTTCTTGAAACTCAAGTGACCAGCCAAAGGAATCTCGTGGGCTAACTGCAAGAACTGTGGTCTGTTCTCTTGGGGTACTACAAGTCGTATGTAGTCTCCAGGTGCAGACTCGGTCGGTTCACTGTAGAAGAGGCCATCTTCCCAGTGCAACCTGTATTTCCCAGGCTCTTGCCCTTCAGCCTGAGCTTCTGCCTGGTGGCGAAGACCTTCCAGAGTTGGACATTCTCTCTGTCCCTTACTGAAGTCTGCCCTGCTGGGTCCACCTTCTGCCAGTAAAGACTGCAGCTCAGGATGGTCAACAGGATCCAGATCTCCAATGAGTTCCTGGCCTTCCATTACTTCTTCCTCAGAGTCTAATTCTACCACACAGGGTCGTACCTCCCTGTCAGCCTCAGCCGGAGGTGGAGTTATGGGTGTAACTTTGAGCAACCGCGGGGAAGTCCGTGTTGGCTGCACTGTAATGCCGGTTGCTGGGTTCGGGGCAGGAGTCTTAGGTTTCCCTTTCGCTTCTGTTTTCTTCGAGACGGCGGCCGATAATTCCAGTGGAGCAGGAGTGATTTCTTTCTTCATCGTCTCCTGGAGAGTACCGCGCATGGTCCTCTCTCTTGCGGGTCTGGTTAGCTCCTGTAACCGTTTACTAGGAGGTCTGGGAGTATGCGATACAACTCCGAGAGTTTTCAAATCGTTACCCAACAGTACGCGTCCTCTGTATGCTGACAGGTATCTTCACAGTCATGTCGTTACACTGGATGAGAACTGGTAATTGGGGAAGCATCTGCACAGGCCCTGCAGCTAACTTGGTGAGGCGTTTGGGTGCCTTAGCAACATCCTCAGCCTGAAAAAACGATTTATCCACCACAGTTATGCTGGCCCCAGTGTCCCTAATGGCAGGAGTCTCCTGACCATTCACCTGGACACTGTCCTTATAATACTCTTTAGTATTATCGGGGATAGAATTATAGACATCTAAATTCTGCTGTTCCCACAACCCCAGAGATACTAAAGAAACGCTGGCTGAGACTCCAATGGGTTCGTCAGCTAGCAGTAGAAAGTTTCCACTTGCCATTTGGACTTCCTCCTCTGGAGCGAAGGCTAAGGAGACAAGCTGGACCCCTGAAGGTTTACCCTTACATCTGGGATCTCCTTTCACGTGGTCAGTCGAGCCACAAACAAAGCATTTACCGAATGCTTTCTGGAATGGTGGCTTGTTCTGGCCTCCTTCCAGTTTGGCACCAGAAGACACACTATTCTGCGGTGGTTTTCCTTGTGGTTTACCCTTCTGGTTTTGTTTGGGGCCCTCTTTGGAATTTGAGTTATTAGAATTCTCTTTTGAGTCTTTTTTAGGTTGTTTTCCCTCATCCTTTTTCTGAGTTGCCCCAGAATCCTTATGAGTAGCCCTGTTGGCAACCCACAAGTCAGCAGCCTTAGCTAGCTTCCGGGAATCCAATTCCTTCGAATCAGCCAAGTGCTGTCTGAGCTAAGGAAAACAAGCATCATAAATAGACTCCAACATAAAAAGATTCCGCATACCCTCATAAGTGTTCACTTTGTAACCCTTAATCCATCCCTATAAGTTTTTCAACCCTTCACTCACCCAGGTAGCCCAAGGGGTACCATCATGCTTTTTGAGGGTTCTAAACCTCTTAAGATACTGGGAAGGGGTCTTCCCAAATCTAGCTATTAAAGCTAGTTTCACACTTTCGTAATCCGTCTTATCCGCCTCCCCCAATTCCATTACCACATCAGTCGCAACAGGAGGGAGCCTAGAGAACAACCAGGGAAGTAAATCGTTCCCGGTGATGTCCTGGAGCCCATGATTGTATTCAAACAGTTTTAACCAATCCAACACATCCAATCTCGGTTCATACATACCCACTAATTCCTTCGGCATCCGGGGTCTTTTGGGACTGGAGCTCCTAGAGGAACCAGAGGAGAGAGAAGCATTTTCCACAGACAACTTTTTCATCTCTAACTCGTGATTAAGTTCTATTTCCCTGAGTCTTAACTCAGCTTGCCTCTGCTCAGCCTGGGCATTCATCCGTCTGAACTCGAGCTCTTGGTTTCGTTCAGATTGAGCCAAGAACCGTTTGTATTCTAATTCGAGCTTCATTTTTTCAAGTTCAAAATAAGCAGAGTCACATGTGGGACCTGGTATGGGCCCTGTAGGTACAGCTGGTAAGGCAGGTAGAGGAGCAGGGGAGACAGTTTCGTTAGCCTCTCCTTCCTCTTCAGCCTCTTCATCACTATCATCACAATTACGATTTTGATCAACACCATCACTGTTATCTACATTTGCTGGTGAAATTGGTTCCTCTGAACCAGTACCCAGACTTTGGTTCGCCAGCAATCTCTCTATTAGTTCTAACTTCTTGCCCCTTACAGAAAGATTCTCTTGCCTACAGAGAGCTCGCAAACTCTCCGTATTTTCACCTAACAAGGATTCTTGACTGTAAGCTTCCATCGTAGACATGTTTTTGAAAGTTGCTTTTTAGTGCTAAGCTTTGTGGTTAGTTATCCTAAAGTGTCGAAAAGCACTCTAAACTGTATACTCGATACAAATCCCACCGCTGTACACCAGTGTTAGGCGGAAACCTGTGCAGTTCCCTCTGGGACCACTGCAAAAGATTTAGGACTACAGGTGTTTGGCAGTAAACCCACTTGGTAGCAGTCTGTACCACACAGATTCACTTGGTAGCTGTGGCTGAGCAGTCAGACTTCCCTCAAGAAGAGTTAGGCAGTATGTGGAGTATACAACATAGGGCAATTCTTCACAGTAAGACAAGCAAACACTCAACAAGGCTTCGGTGTAAAGATATAAAGGTATTTATTTATAACGACACATCTATAGAAAACACTCTGGCACTATTACGGCAAACACTTCAATTACAATTACTCTACGAAGAAAAGATCAATCCCCCTAACAATAGTTCGACAAGTCTAGTTTTTACCAGCATCACTTATTTGCAGACAGAGGTGTATGCTTCAACCTAGATGGCACTCTAGTATTCGTTAGGACGGGAGAGAAAAATAAGCAGGTTACGAAATCAACACGGTTCCAATACCTAACGGACAAATGCAAGGCAACAAGATAAGAACCACGGTAGATCATAAAGTTCAGAGGCCAGGCCCACTCGGAGAGAGGCGAGGCGATATGTCCTCAAAAGTATCTTAGTGGAAATGCGTTCGAGTCTTTGAAGAAAATTTTTATCGACAGATTGGACCAGTTCAGAACAACATGCTAGAGAAAGCTTGGGTGCGACCCTATGGAGAGGCGAGGATTAAGACACCTCACTCTATCCGGCAACAAGGGAAGCTAGGTGGACACAGTACCTTGATTGTGGAGAGACAGCTCCGGCGGGGGCAGTTGTTCCTGGCGGTGGGTGCACGTCCGGTCTTTGCCAAGAGAAGAGAGGATCTCGTCGTCGAAGGAAAGTTGAAGATCGTTGCACCACCGGGAAAGAGACCTGCCGCGGAGTGCTCCGTCACAAGGCACCACCTTTAGGTCGTCCTGAGGCAAAGAAAAACCAAAAGGGACTGGTTGTTCCCACCAGTCAGGGGAAGAGACTCTCCGGTAGGGAGATCTCCTCTGTCGTCGGGAAGTGGTGAGTCGGTTCAGCAGGGCTCCACCAGAGGTGTCGTCGTTGCAGGTCGGCTCAGCTTTACCCTCGTCGGATTCTTAGGTCCTGTGGCGACTTCTGAAGATCCAGTCCTAAAAGCCCTGCTTTTATGCAGAAAACCCCCATTCATTCAGCCTAGCTGTCAATCAACACACGCTAAGTGGTGAGCGGG
The DNA here is from genome assembly GCF_040938575.1 of Ambystoma mexicanum. NCBI lineage: Eukaryota > Metazoa > Chordata > Amphibia > Caudata > Ambystomatidae > Ambystoma > Ambystoma mexicanum. The sequence goes on from NC_090937.1 coordinate 542,792,044, forward strand.
GAGGCTCACCACTTGGGCCAATCACACCAGAGTGCGACCGGAGTTGGCAAGGCAACTCGGTCCAGGGTGCCTAAAACCCCTCCCACACCCCTGTGGTAACCCAGACAGAATGGCACCACTTTGGAGGGTCTCTGTACAGAAGCCCGCCAAAATTGGAACAAAGGGCTCAACCTTCGGTTTAGGAGTCACAGGGACGAACACAAACACCATTTTAAAAAGCCGAGTTCTGGCAGAAAATACCATCCGATAGACTTATTTAAGAGAAGTAGACTGGTGGTATGTTAGAGACTAACGAGAAAAAGTATCAATCTCTAACAATGGGAAGAATCCCATAGGGTTATATTCGGGGTCGAACATAACAAATAGTTTCCACTGCCACCAGCCAAAACTCGACGAGGGGGGACGGGACAGTGCCCCCTTGAATAACAGACCCAGGAGTAATCGAATTACCCCTACTAGTACGTCCACAGTAGGATGGTTTGTACTAGTTCTGTTAGTAAATTTAGGTCTAGTAAAGCCAATGGTGACTTTACATGCCCGGGGAGACAGTAGTCAGTCCCCGGGTATGGAGTCTATGATGGAGGTCCGTTAGGACGCCCCAGTGTTAGAGCACATAGGGTGCGGTGTAACACACATAGAAAAACATATGAGACCCTATGGAGTAAAAGACCCCATAGCCCATAGAACACATTGACATTCAAAGGAATCAACCACATTCATGTCCAAGAGTGGGAGAAAAAGAGTCTCACTCTTGGCAGGATGGAAAAAACAAACTCCAGAAATCCAGCAAAGCTGCTTGGGGACTCACTAGGTTAGGAAATTCAGCCTAAACAGAGAATTCTCCCTAACAATAAGCTTCTACAAAAGTACTCCCTCTGTTGGAAAGCCAATATAAACATAACTACAAGAGACCATGTAAAATGTAATGTAATGTGTTTCATCTTGCCTGCCTACACCTTGTTCTCACCTAGTGGGCCACAAACGACCCTACATATTACATCCATCTACCTATTTTGATTGTAGGTGTAAAAACTGTGTTTGCATAAGGATCTGCTCCTATAGAGTGATTGGACATACCATAGTCTAAGTGTTGACACAGGTAGTATAGCTCAGTCGCAACACATTCACCTTGGAAGCAACATGACACAGAGCAACATGGGTTTGAATCCAGGGTCCGTGCTTAGAAATCTCCTCGGTATTAAGTGTGTTATAACATAATAATAAGAGTAGTATGGGAAAAAGATCAGAGAAAAGAGTTGAAACTTTGAAATAATTGTGGTGAGAGGGAGAGATTTGGTTACATCCTGACCTCCAGCCAGATAGGTTTTTTTGAGCGGTACAATAGGAGAAGGAGATGAAAGGGAAGGGGCATGGGCATGAAGGAACAGGACTGGTTCTGTAATGAAGGATCTGAAGACATTGTAAAAAGGGAAAGTGAAGTTGTGAGAAGTAGAAGAGGAATGTGCAGAGGCATAATGAAGATCAGTAGTGGCCAAGGTGAATTAAGCGAGTAGGGAAAAGTATAAACACAAATGCAAAGTACTGAGCCATTATTGACCATTTTGCAAGGTACAGCACTTTATGTGGGATTCATCCTGCTTGTAAACACTTCTAAGTGATGTAAAAATAGATGTTATTATCACCTAATTGTATTGTTCTCATTGTATTTCTACCTCAATAGGGTGAACGGCTAAGTTGGAGCTGCCACAGTATTCACTTTTGTAAAGTGCATGCTGGCACCACGTCTGAGGGGAACACATTACTCAAAAACAATCCATCTGGCTACAGAACCAATACTGACCAATGTGCAAAGAGAAGAGCTTGACACACAAAACACAAGACTACTAAAGAGGAAACATGCAGAGTGCAAGGCCACTAGCTATCTATGCGCAAAGTAGATGGACACCAGCCATGAATGTGCAACGTACAACCTCACTAATGACCAAGAAAGCCAAAAAGGTTTTAGTAATTGATAAAGCAGTATAGGATCAAGGATGCACATCATGACTCGCTAATGTCCAGGCAAGAAGCAAACAGCATCACAGGGCGAGAAGGATGAGTCAAAGGACAAATCAAACATGACACCATTATGCAAAGCTGCCATTTGCCTGGAATTCCAATGGGCCTAATATTATTTTCATAGTGATTTGGTGACCTTGGAAAATTGTGCACACTCACCCAATCGACAGACTTCAATGCCACCTGAGAACCCTCTGGGGAACTTCACTGATGGATGTTGGAGAGGTCAGTGGTGGTATCCACAGCTCATCTTGATGATCACATTTTCTCTGTTTGAAAGAATGCACACATCACCGCATTGCACAGCTTGAAGAACATCAGGAGTCCTGGTTACAAAAGCCACTTGCCCTATATGCAGGCTTTACAGTTGCTGCAGGGCTTACAAAGGTGCTTTGCTAGTAGATAGTCAAAGGGCTTCTGGAATCATGAAAAATGATTGTTGAGAGCTTGCAGTGACTTCAGGGGACCTGGTCATATGACCTTGTAGCTGCATCTGCTGCCTTCAATGCCACCTCAGGGTCTTCTGGTGTGGTTTCCTGTTCGATGATCCAGAGGCCTCTGGTGGCATCTGTGACCCCTCTTCAAGGATCAACATATGTGTGTTTCAAATGAGCATGCAACGCTCTTGATCACAGCTTGCAATGGCTTCGGGGGACCTGGTCACGTGACCTACTAGCTGAATCTGCTGCCTTCAATGCTCCCTCATGGCCTTCTGGTGTCATTCATTGTTCTATGATCCAGAGGCCTCTAGTGGCATCTGTGAACCCTCTTCAAGGATCAAGACATTTGCTTGCAGACCATACACTTCTTTACTGTGGGCTTGAGGACAGCAAAGGTAATATATGTGCAGAAAACGCCATAGAAAGGAAGACTTGTTACCTGGAAAATGAGTTCTGATGTGATCAAACTACTCCCAGGTCCATGATACAGCAAATTACAAGATTTGCATTGTGGTAGCTAGATGATACCCATACACAGCCAGTGTAAATTGCCCAATGATTGAACCTACTGATGAGATGCTCAAGGGAATTTCAAGTTCTCGTGTTTGAGACTACATGAATGCAATTTGATGTACTACAGGTTGCCCAGAAGAGCTATTAAGCAGACCTATCCACCACAAATCCAGATCACACAAACACAAACACAATAGATGCACAAGCCGATTATGATATTCATGCACATGACCAGTCACTGCATGAAGAGGAGGAAGAAATGTAAAACACAAAAACATCTGTTGGCAACATTTTACATGTGTTGTGTAACTAATCAAAGCATTCCAAATAATGTGGTGGAGGTGGGGGCTTATTATTGTTATTAACTGCAAATGTTATTTGATTTGATATTATGGTTGCTATTTTCCAAAACCTCAAAATAGAAGCACTTGAGATAAGTGTAAATGTGGATTACACTTACCGTGCCAACATTGTTTCAAAGTGCTGGCCTTGCTATTTGTATACGCAATGTTTGTGGTTTGATGAACTCTGTCTTTAATTGTTTGATTACCAGGCATGACATCTTCTTTGTGATACAGTGAAGCATCCATATCAGATCTCTGCTGTCACGTGGTCAGGTGGATCAAACACGTTTGTTCTTCTGCTGGTTGAGGATAAAACGGACTGTTCCAGGTATAAATATGAGTTCAAAACTCAAGTGGGAAAAATGCTCTCTTCTGCACCACATAGGCATTGTTTCGGGTCTGAAGAGGTCGAAGGCTGCATACAGTTCTAGAGAGATCATATTGCTATGGTTAACCTGTTGGTGATGTGTAGAACATCAATAACTACTTGGATAATCATGCCCAGTGGTCGGAAGACTAATTGCCATGTTTGGAGATGATTTTGATGGTCGATACTGGCTTGAAATTGGCATCACATAAATTATCTGAGAAGCATGTCAAAGAATTGTAGATGGGTGATATGGTGGTAATCTATCAGCTTATCATGGACCATGTGTGACTGTTTTGGTAGAGACAAACATTAGCCTGTCTATGTGCATAGAAATGAGAGTGTGGCGGGTTAAAGATGTGATCAATGTTCAAGGAAAGATGCCATGTTCACGGGAGATAGCTTTGGGGACTTAATGATGATGTGTGGGATATGAAAAGGCAGGGAAAGAAGGCTCTCTATTCAGACAGGTTGTGGACATAGGGTTTGTCGGCCTGGTTTGATGGTTGTGTCACTGCTGTGTTGTATGAACTCAATCTGCTCTGATGCCATGTAATGTGATCATACCATGGCCCTGGAAAACAAATACTACTAGTGATGGATCATAGTTGGATAACAGAATAACAACTGCATTTTAAATTTCGAAAACCCCTTTTTCCTCCAATATATATGCCACATCAATGAAGGGTTCTTATGTTTATGTCGATGCAGTGAACTCAAGTCAACATTCATGGGTTGTGAGGCGTTGTCTTTCTTCCAGCAGGTGAGATGTTTGAGGTGTATTGAACAGGCTAAGCACTTCAGTTCCTTCTCACAAGAAGGGTTCATTAAGTGGATTCAATAAATGTCCCCCTTCACTGCCATGCTAAAACTGCTTACTCTCCACAGAGGGACTCGGCTATATACAAACGCAACTTTTGATTATGTCATAATGCACTTGGCTAAGCAAGACACTATCAAGGGAAAACAGCCGGCAAAATATACCGAAGACAGAGTATGAAATATACCTCAACTTTTTTTAAGCCCGTTCTTTCCTTTGATGATATGATATGATATGATATGGCATTTGTAACGCGCCTATACACAAGTGTTTCAAGGCGCGAAATCTCTCAACAGCCTAACACAACAAGCTAACACAGAAGCACTAATTTCTTGCTTGCAACCCTGCCTTTGTTAAACCTCCTTCCATCCTCCAACACAACATCACACCACTTCTCCTTTTTCACAGTAACATGACGCTCAGATCTGCTGTCCCTTTTTTTTACAACGCCAGGCTTAAAAATCAACACTCTGTCCCTTTCAGACACCCTAGTAAACCTAGCTCTCTTCTGGTCATCACACACCCTTTTCATCAGTTTCCTTTTGCAGTCCACTCTATCTCTGAAGGCACTCTCATCCTATACAACAGATTTCGACCTCCCAAGCCAAACTGGACACACATCATTAGACTGTTTCCTCCTCCTGAGTACCTGAAACGGTACTCACCCGGAAGTACAGTGGGGAAGGCAGCCTGTACGCATAGACCCTTTTGTCCTCCTCCTCCTCCCAAACCTTGTTTCCTAACCACCTTGCGTATACCTTGCATGATCATCCCATTAAAACATTCAACCGTACCATTGGTCGGGGATGGAAGAGGGACTGTTTGATGGAACTCCCAGGTATGCCAGAGCAATGCTGGAAGTCACCGGACTTGGAGAGCCCAACACCCTCCCCCAGAATACACAGAGGACTCAGTCAACGGCAAGTACAAACTATGGTTTATTGCAAATAAAACCAACAGGGATTGATACCAGAACACCAAAAGATTTGGGCACAGCTCAACATCCCCTGGCTCGCAGGCCAGTTTTACCACAAAGTAGCGTCATCACTTTGACATAGCTTGGGCACTTTTCAGAAAACCTATTGTTGTGAGGGATTGGGTATCGAGGACTCTATTACCTAAATGGATACCTATAGAAGTTATTTTACTGGTTCTTGCATTGTCATCGGCGCTACTCCCGAGGGGCCAGGACTGGCCCAGCACCCTCGGAAGCAGACCCGTCTTCCACTACTCCGGACCCAGCAGACCCCTACAGGGGCCCTTTGGACTGTGTCCTGGCGCCTTTGGCGCCAGGCTCATGAAGGGTTTCAGTCCCGGCGCCATATGCGCCGGGCTCATATTGATAAACAGTGTAATAATGCTTGGGTGGACTTACCTGAGGCAGACCATGCTGCATATTTACCCAGAACAATCCAGTCTGGTTGAAGTCCCCAGCCATCAGGGCTGGGAGGAACTATTCCCTCCATTCAGGAACTCTTTTCTTACCTGGGTGGAACCGGTGGAAGAACACACACTGGAAGCACTTCTCTGCTATTTATACCACGCCCGATGGAAAACACGTGCTTCGCGTTATTCTGCAGCAGCAGCAGGACGCTCACCGAGTCGGCTCCTGCATTCCAGGTCCAGAGTCATCTTCAGCTTCCGCGCAGCAACCTGTGGATGAAGAAAGACACAGAACAATAGTTACCAGATCCCGGAATCCAGTCACCGGCAAAACCTGCAAAGAATAAACATAAGGTTAGAAAAGTGCAACTCACTCGCAGCCGCGCCCGCTTACCTGATCCATCCGTGATTGCAACGGAGCTAACCGCGGCCTTCTCTTCGGCAGCTTCTCTGCACCTGAAAGGCAAAGGACATAATTAAAAAGGGGTTCGGGTGAAGGCAGTCGCATTCATCTTAACTTACCAGTTTTTGCACGCGCAGTATCGGCCGCATCAACCTCAGCATCCCGGCACCTGAAAAACAGGAAAAAGACATTATTTGAGGTGCCATTAAAAGCGGCCAACGATCATTATACTTACGCGCATCGGCACGTGCAGTGGCAACGGATATAAAGCCCGCAGCATCCCGGCACCTGAAAACTAGAAAAAGGACATTATTAGAGGTGCCATTAGAAGTGGCCAACGAACATTATACTTACGTGCATCAGCACGTGCAGCGGCAACGGAAAACTACGCCCACAGCATCCCGAGGCCTGAAACAAAGGAAAAGGGACATTATTGAGGTGCCCATCTTTTAAAGCCTAAACACTACAGTATACTTACAGGCATCCGCTCGTGCAGTAACGGCGGCATCGCTCTTCGGCATCCCAGCACCAGTGCCACAACTAAGGCCGCAAAAGACTTGAGCCTCAACACTGAACTCATCCAGTGACGTAACTGGAATCCACGCACCCCTGCACCAGACGCAGGATGGAGAGCTCAGCATTTATACGCCTAAGGTGAGAGCTCGCCGAGACAAGTAGAAAGCTAGGCTGTGGGAGAAACTGGCGATTGGTGGGAGAAGGAATCCCATCAAACAGTGATTAACCCTTTTTCTTCCACCTGCAGAAAACTTACCCTGCAAGTCAGACATTCGATAATAGGAAGCCCAGTCCTGAGAGTCGTCCGAGCTCTACGCTTCTCAATTAAAGAAACGATAGCAGCCCAGCCGGGATCAGCGCCTCCGTGAGAATCAGGTGAGCGTTACAGAACGCAAAGCCCACCAATAACCTCCTACATAGGCGCTATGGAAACTTCCGACACAGACCAACTGGCCCAGTTATTAGGGGAATTAAGAGCTGAAGTTCATGCTGCCCACCAGGAAACGAATGCCCTTAGGAGGGAATTGGTAATATCAAAAGAACGAACTGATGATCTCGCCAGACAGTTATTACAGACACAAGCGGGGCAAACCCCGCTACCTAATTCAGGAGGGAGCTATATCCCAGCGGCTTCAGCCAATCCTGTTCAAATCAACCTACCCGGAAATGTGCCATTGGCACCGCCTGAACGCTTCTCTGGTGACCATAAAAGGTTTGCGGTGTTTATAAATCAATGCCGATTGCACTTTCTTTGTAGACCTGCAGCCTTTCCGACTGACCAGACTAAGGTAGCCTTTGTGCTTTTGTATCTTAGCGGCAGTGCCGCTGATTGGTCGATCCTTCTGGTTACACAGCATGACCCGATCCTTCGTGATTTCCCGACCTTCCAGGCAAATATGGAAAGACTTTTTGCAAGGCATTCCCAGGGGCAGGCCCTGGACAACGAACTCCTTTCCCTACGACAGGGCAATCAAGATCTTTTGGCCTACATTGCATCATTCAATAGGCTAATCGTGGAAACCAGATGGCCTGAGGACAAAAGAATCACGCTTTTTCACAGGGGTTTGCGTGGCGAACTCAAAGACGTCCTTGCCCAGGTAGTGAATCCTCCCCAGGATTGTTCAGAGTACATTGATTTGGTGGTCCAATTGGATCACAGACTACAAAACAGAAAGGCGGATCGATCCAGGTTTGAAACACGAGTGTTGCCTAAGCCTCAAAGTCACACCAAAGGAGTTGAAGCCGTCGAACCTATGCAAATTGGGGTTCTAAAGGGTCCCCTAACCCAGAAAGAACGCGACAGGAGACGACAAATGCAACTATGTCTCTATTGTGGAAATTCAGGACATTTTCTTCGAGATTGCCCGGTGAAACCACCTAAGAAGACAGTGGGAGCTTCTGATAAGAGTTCTGAAAAGCCTGAGCCGGGAAACAACCTCGCCCGACAAGTATAGAGGTCCGCTTGCCGAGCGTAAAAACCAGTTCTTTGACCTTGCACTTCATAATGCCAATGGTCCTCGTAAACCCAGAGCAACCGGATTGTTTGCATGCAATTAAGGCATACATTGATAGCGGAGCAGTTGGAAATTATGTGGACCTCGAATTGGCTTCCAGGATGAACTTACCTCTTTGTCCAAAGGTGGTTAAAGATGTCATTACCACGGTGGATGGGACAGAAATCGCCTCCGGACCAGTGACCCATACCACTACTGAAGTGACGATACTAGGCCAAGACGGGCATCAGGAGGTAATTGTGTTCGACGTGATCAAGGCTCCTCAATTCCAAGTAATTCTAGGGATTCCTTGGTTGGAGAAACACAATCCTCAGATTGATTGGCGAGCAAAGACGATAAAGTTCCCAGAGTGCACACCAACTTGTTATCCACGACCCAACATTGGCCTAGCGTCAGTAATGGCTGACGGTCCACAATTACCTCTAGAGTATCGAGAGTTCCAAGATGTTTTTCAAAAGGAACAGGCTAACACCTTGCCACCCCACAGATCATACGATTGTCAGATAGATTTGCTACCCGGTGCAACTCCCCCTTGCAGTAGGATTTACGCCCTTACCGAGCCTGAGAACCTTCATCTGCGACAGTATTTAGACCAGTACCTGGCCAATGGCTTTATCCGTCCGTCGAAGTCCCCTGCATCCTCGGCTCTGTTCTTCGTACCAAAAAAAGAAGGTGACCTCAGAACCTGTATAGATTATCGTGCTCTGAACCAGATAACAGTAAAAAACCGGTACCCCTTACCTCTGATCCCGGAACTCCTTGACAAGGTAAAAAACGCCTGTATTTATACTAAGCTTGATCTCCAGGGAGCTTAACACTTGGTACGGGTCAAGGAAGGAGATGAATGGAAGACGGCCTTTCGCACTAAGTCTGGGCTATTTGAATACCAAGTGATGCCCTTTGGACTATGCAATGCACCGGCCGCCTTCCAATATTTTATGAATGATGTCCTCAGAGAGCTCATTGATGTCTGCGTTGTCATCTACATAGATGACATTCTTGTGTACTCATCTTCAGAAGCTGACCATCGAAATCATGTTAGGGCGGCCCTTGAAAAACTTCGCCAACATAAACTTTTTGCCAAGCTCGAAAAATGTGTTTTTCATGTCACTGAGGTCGAATTTTTGGGATTTATTCTGACACCCAAAGGAGTCCACATGGACTCGAGAAAAGTAGACGCTATCCTCAAATGGCCGTCTCCTACTTCAGTGAAAGGCGTTCAAAGCATGCTAGGCTTTGCCAATTTTTACCGTAGATTTATTCCAGAGTTTTCATGAGTGGTACAACCCATCACCGCCTTCTTAAGAAAAAATAAACGCTTTGAATGGTCCGCAGAAGCAGAACAAGCCTTCCAAGAGCTAAAGGCTAAATTCACCTTGGCGCCAATACTGAAACACCCACGCCCGGACCTCCCTTACATCGTTGAAACCGACGCCTCCAGCTCAGCAATGGGAGCAGTCCTATCACAAAGAGATCCAGAGACTAACCAACTGCATCCTGTGGCATTCTGGTCTCGGAAGTTCTCGCCGCCTGAGATCAACTACACCATCACAGACAAAGAGCTTCTAGCGATTAAATCAGCCTTTAAGGCATGGCGGCATTATCTCCTCGGGGCCAGACACACCGTCTGAAAACCGCCAAGGCTCAATCCTCCAGACAGCTTCGCTGGGCTCTATTCTTTGCTGAATTTGACTTTGTGATCACTTATCGCCCCGGCAACAAGAACGGCAAAGCGGATGCTCTTTCCCGAATTGGAATGGGAGATAACGTTGCCAATCCAGAACCTGTACCAATAATTCCTGAACAAAGGATCGTGGGTCTGATTTCTTCACAATCCATTGAGGATATTGAAGAAAAAACTAAACAACTTGTAAACTCACCAGACTTACTGAACTGGTTACAAAAAGGAAAAGATTTCACCGTAAGCAATGACTTGCCTTATTTCCAAGGACGATTGTTCCTACCACACGCCGATTTACAAAGACAGGTAATCTCCTGCTATCATGATTCATTAATTGAGGGTCACCCTGGCATTGCCAAAACCACAGAAAAGGTGAAGAGACACTTCTGGTGGCATTCGTGGAGAAAAGACATAAAGGAATTTGTGATGTCCTGCGGTGTGTGCGCTCAAAACAAGGGTCAGAAGAAGAGGCCGGCTGGTCTTCTGCAACCATTAGACATCCCACCATGTCCCTGGCATACCCTTTCCATGGACTTCATCACAGACTTACCCTCCTGTTCCGGGTACAACACCATTCTTGTTATTGTGGACCTGTTTTCTAAAATGGCCCACTTCATTCCGCTAAAAGGCTTACCTTCAGCATCAGTCCTAGCCAAAGTATTTCTTGAAAACATCGTCCGGCTACACGGCTTCGCGTCAGTACTAATCTCAGATAGGGGGAGCCAGTTTATTTCCCACTTTTGGCGTAGCTGTTGTCGATTAGCTCAAATCGATGTAAGACTTTCGACCAGCCATCATCCCCAGACCGACGGGCAAACCGAGAGAACAAACCAGACTCTCGAGCAATATTTACGATCCATGCTACAACAGTCGGAGAGTAACTGGAAGGACATCCTTTGGATAGCTGAATATGCTTACAACAATTCAGTTCATTTGGGTACCGGGAAGAGTCCCTTCTACATCTTGTATGGGATTCATCCTCGAACCTCCAACCTTGATCCACCTCAAGATCTTGGAACACCCGCCGTGGATCAGTTGCACACCGTTATTACCCAAGCTTTTAAGGAAGCGACTGCACATCTACAACAAGCTAAAGAGAAGTACAAAAAAGGAGCAGATCAACACCGAAGCAATGCCCCTCAATACCAGGTTGGGGATCAAGTCTGGCTGTCCACCAAACATTTATCGCTTAAAGGGCCTCGCACCTTCAACCCCAAATACCTGGGACCATATCCAATTACGGCCATAATTAATCTAGTGGCCGTTAAATTAGAATTGCCAACCCATATGAGAATACATCCTGTATTTCACATATCTCTTTTGAAACCCATGCAACCTGGAACCAGATTGACCAATCCTCCAGAACCCATTCAAGTGAATGGGGAGCCCAAATTTGAAGTAAAAGACATTTTGGACTCTAAAATCATCAGATCGAAGCTATTCTACCTAATTGACTGGAAAGGCTACGGACCTCAGGAAAGGTCATGGGAACCCTATGACCACATCCATGCTCCTCGTCTAGTCCAGAAATGTCACCGAACCTTTCCCGATAAACCAAAACCCCCGGGGAGGACAAGTTTGGGAGGGGCCTTGAGGGGGGGTGCTGTCATGGGCGCTACTCCAGAGGGGCCAGGACTGGCCCAGCGCCCTCGGAAGCAGACCCGTCTTCTACTACTCCGGACCCAGCAGACCCCTACAGGGGCCCTTTGGACTGTGTCCTGGCGCCTTTGGCTCATGAAGGGTTTCAGTCCCGGCGCCATAGGCGCCGGGCTCATATTGATAAACAGTGTAATAATGCTTGGGTGGACTTACCTGAGGCAGACCATGCTGCATATTTACCCAGAACAATCCAGTCTGGTTGAAGTCCCCAGCCATCAGGGCTGGGAGGAACTATTCCCTCCATTCAGGAACTCTTTTCTTACCTGGGTGGAACCGGTGGAAGAACACACACTGGAAGCACTTCTCTGCTATTTAAACCACGCCCGATGGAAAACACGTGCTTCGCGTTATTCTGCAGCAGCAGCAGGACGCTCACCGAGTCGGCTCCTGCATTCCAGGTCCAGAGTCATCTTCAGCTTCCGCGCAGCAACCTGTGGATGAAGAAAGACACAGAACAATACTTACCAGATCCTGGAATCCAGTCACCGGCAAAACCTGCAAAGAATAAACATAAGGTTAGAAAAGTGCAACTCGCTCGCAGCCGCGCCCGCTTACCTGATCCATCCGTGATTGCAACGGAGCTAACCGCGGCCTTCTCTTCGGCAGCTTCTCTGCACCTGAAAGGCAAAGGACATAATTAAAAAGGGGTTCGGGTGAAGGCAGTCGCATTCATCTTAACTTACCAGTTTTTGCACGCGCAGTAGCGGCCGCATCAACCTCAGCATCCCGGCACCTGAAAAACAGGAAAAAGACATTATTTGAGGTGCCATTAAAAGCAGCCAACGATCATTATACTTACGTGCATCGGCACGTGCAGTGGCAATGGATATAAAGCCCGCAGCATCCCCGCACCTGAAAACTAGAAAAAGGACATTATTAGAGGTGCCATTAAAAGCGGCCAACGAACATTATACTTACGTGCATCGGCACGTGCAGCGGCAACGGAAAACTACGCCCACAGCATCCCGAGGCCTGAAACAAAGGAAAAGGGACATTATTGAGGTGCCCATCTTTTAAAGCCTAAAGACTACAGTATACTTACAGGCATCCGCTCGTGCAGTAACGGCGGCATCGCTCTTCGGCATCCCAGCACCAGTGCCACAACTAAGGCCGCAAAAGACTTGAGCCTCAACACTGAACTCATCCAGTGACGTAACAGGAATCCACGCACCCCTGCACCAGACGCAGGATGGAGAGCTCAGCATTTATACGCCTAAGGTGAGAGCTCGCCGAGACAAATAGAAAGCTAGGCTGTGGGAGAAACTGGCGATTGGTGGGAGAAGGAATCCCAGCAAACGGTGATTAACCCTTTTTCTTCCACCTGCAGAAAACTTACCCTGCAAGTCAGACATTCGATAAGTGGAAGCCCAATCCTGAGAGTCGTCCGAGCTCTACGCTTCTCAATTGAAGAAACGATAGCAGCTCAGCCGGGATCAGCACCTCCGTGGGAATCAGGTGAGCGTTACACGCATGTTAGCTGGCTGGCCTGTCCATCCCAAATTCATTATCAATTACATTGTTGCAGGGTGTTGGGCTTACCATTGGTTCCTTGTCCCTTGCCAACTACCCCTGAAATACTAAACTGTGATTGGTTAGAGTTTGATCCCCCTAGACATGGGACTCAAATGGGTTCTCAGTTCATAGTATACCTGTTCAAGATGATGTGAATGATTATCTGTCTGTATTGTAACTTGTGTTTACCACCTTTGTCAATGAGAATATGCGCCGGTCATTTGCAACAATTGTCGCAGCCTGCATCTTGTTTGCTGGGAATGGCTCCCCTTTCCCACCATGGAAGACTGTCCATTGTCTTGCTTGGATGCATCACATGTTCAGAGGCCACAGATTTGAACTCTGCAGCTCCTAGTTATGAATATTTAGTCAGTTTCTCTGCAGCTGGTCCCCTTGTGGTCTGGGGATTGGAATGTGTCTTCATATCTCTGACCTTGGCTGTAGGCCTATCTCTCGCGTCTTGATCTCTGTGCAGCCTGAATAGGCTCAGCTCATCTTCTTGCTCAGTGGCTTGAAACCTGCTGTAATTTCCCTAAACCTTATAATGTGGTTTCTACATTATCCATGTTAGGTTATATTCTCCATCTGTTAGTCATATTTGGTTCTACCAGGTTCCGTATATATTCCTGCAGTCCCATATGGTTATTTGCGTTACCATCTGCCATCTTGCTCAGGATCTCTTGTGTCTTGTGGTTCTGCATTGCTGCGTTTGGCTAATGCCACAATAATAAAAGCAATAACAGTATGTTTATATATCTGTCCTCTAGCTATAGAACTGTGCACTCATGTTCTTAATGTATACAAGTGTGTGTTTGTGTGGTGCAGCACGGACTGCACGTGTGCTTCATGTCTAACAATGCTATGTTGTGATGTCACAAGTGATGTTTCTTGGTGCTCAATCGATGTTGTCCATATAGGCATTTCTGCCCATGATCACAGGCTCCTCTCCCACACTTGTAAAGATCTGCATTGTGTTTGGTCTGTATGGCTGGCTGAGAGGGTAGCTTTCCATATACTTGTCATTCATTGGTGCACTTGGGATTTGTCCCAAATAGTATGGGTAGTTGTGAGCATTTCTGGCCTTCCGTCTCATCATGAACTTCGGAGGATGGAGGGGTGGTTTTGGGACCCCCAGGACTCCCTCTTCAGTTCCCCCTCTGGTCGACCTGTTGACCACATCACAATACGTCAATCCTTTAGCTCTTGGCTGCCATATTTTTGTAATTCCTCTGAGGTGTCCATAGTAATTCACATGATCGTCGAAATATATCTGCACACTCCTTCCAGTATGCACCATACCCACTTCCCTTCATAGTATTTCACATCAAAGTGGTTGTCCATCTTCATTGCTCCAAGCGGTAACAATTTAAAGGTTGGTATTCCCTCTCCCAGCTTGTCTCTTTCCACCACAATCTTGTCTTTTGCTCCTCCTATCTATCTATCTATCTATCTATCTATCTATCTATCTATCTATCTATCTATCTATCTATCTATCTATCTATCTATCCATCTATCTATTAACTTTTTGTATTGCTCTTTACACCCATGGGCCTCTAAGTGCTCACTGGACGATACAACAAGAAACATGAAATGCATAACAGAAGGGGTACACAGTAGGGGTTAGAGAAAGGACTAGTCTGGGCCTGAGTGAAACAAATACCTCTTCAATTGTTTTTTTTTTTTTTTTTTTAAATTGAGCAGTTGACTCATTGCTTTTAAGGACTGATTCCAAAGATATATATCTAGGCATTGAAGCTTGTACTGCCCAGTTCTTTTCAGCAGGACACAGGGTTGTTGCAAGAGAGTGTCTTTATTCTATCAGAGGGTACAGAGAAAAGGTGTTTTGGAGATTCTAGTTGAAAGACAGCAAGGGGCTTTACCTTTTAAGCAATTATGGGTAATCATAATACCTTTAAATCGAATTCTTTGGCTGACCGAGAGCAAATGCAATTTTGTACGAGCGCTGGAAACGTGACATGTTCATATCCATCAAGACCTGCATTCCAATAGTTTCTTTTGCTGTTTTCCGGCACTGGGTGATGCAAGTCTTCCCCACCACACATTGGGCCTCATTCTAAGTTTGTCTGTCTGGAAACAATGGTGCTGGTAAACGACAGCTTTTGCCTGCTGGAGCCGCTGTGCCCGAAAGGTCTGACCCTGCCGGGCACAGCGGTCATGTCAGGCAAAGCCATCACGGAAGCACCAGCACTGTTAACAATGGTGCTGTTGCTACTGTGTACCCATTCCTATAGATTCCTATAGGACTCTATGGGAATGGGGATTAACAAAATTGCCGGCGCCTGAATTCCTGGCCGCTGGACTTGGATTAGCCTGGTGTCACCGGGTCTGTTGGCAACCTGCCGGTAGCATCAGCAGGGTTACTGCTGGACCTGTAATGAATCCCATTGTCACCGCGGCCAATACCACCACTATCATTATCACCTTTAATCCATCTGACAGCCATGACGGCATCCATACCCAAATGTATACTATCCAGCTCTGGTCCCATCCCATCCCCATTGCTTCCTCTTCCATTTGGTCATTCATTTGGGATAGCTGAGTTGTGGTTTCTTCCATCTTACCATTGTGTCTGTGATTGGCAGGTATGAATGTGCAACAGGAACTCCCAATTTCTCCGCAAACTCTTCCTTCCATTGCTGTGAGCATTTCCAAAACATATCTGTTCTGGAGCACCACCAACTTCACTGCCCGGAGCTCTTCCTGTATCGCGTTGAAATCATTTACTGTGGAGTTTATCGTCACCATCAGCTCCCATTGGATATTCTGCAGCCATTTCGCATTTGTGTATGTTTATGTAAATGTTATTATTGATGCGGAAAATATTTCCATCCTGCTGAACCATCTCTATTCTGGTGGCACTTCATCTAGTGCTATTTCTGATGCCTCTGAGAAGTAATTAATTTCTCTTTTTGCTTTCTTTAATTCAGCTTGCTTCTCGTTCTTGCTTATCTGTTCCTTTTCCACAGACATCTTCTTCCTTTTATTGGTGTCAATCTTCAGGAATTCATCGAGTTTCACATCTTCTCATGGCACAACCAATGATTGCATGTCTATGTGCACCAACAAGCAGACACCACCCCAGTTGTGTGGCACTTTCTTGTATGTCTTTGATCCGCATGCGCAGTAGTGATCCATCAATACTGCAGTGCCTGTCTTCATCGATGCATGCTTCTCTATGCTTCGGCAGCCTACATTTTCGCCAACTTCCACCTCACAATTATTCTTGTGAAACAGTGCTGGTGTCTTCAGGGGTATTATAGGCATTGGTCCGGCTTCATTTTCCACTCAGGTGAGCAGCTTTGCACTTGCATCCCATTCCTTCAGGCATTTGTCATTTTCCTCACTGGAGATCGTGCTAGGGTAAGTGTCTTGCTTCCCACCACTCCATCCTTCCTTCCATCTTCTGTGTATACTTGGCCATACACGAGTATCTGTGGTCTTTCTCAGCAAACAGGTTCTCCTCCTGTTTCCTTCACTCTTATCCATGAGCATGGCAATTCCTTCAGTGTTATTGTCTTTGTCTCCCCCTTCTCGGGCCCATCAGTGATGTACTGTATTGTTATTGCTAACTGCCAATAATTGTTCATCATGTCCAATGTCTTTATGTAATTGTCTTTGTACAGGAACGTTGCTCAGGACATCCATCTCAAAGTTGCTGTCTTCCCTTGAAATCTCCCTTGGGTATTTACCATTGATAGGTAGCTCAAGCATTGGGCTCTTACTGCTGGTATTTCAGTTGCTATGAACATTCTGGAGGCACTCATGGCATAGGAGATTCATGAGCAGACATAACAGCTTTCCCCAGTGGTTTCCTTAGCTATTTTTGTCATGTGCTTGTAACACATGTTGTTAGACACTCGAGCAGTGTCGGTGAGATACATGTTTACCCCTTTCATGTCTGTGTCAACAATGCGCTTACCTCTCCTTACCGTGTTTGCAGTGCTCTCCTGCCCACCTGACATAGTTGCTCCACATGCTGGGATCGGGGTAATTTTAATAAGGTATACAGCAGAAGCGCTAGCAACCAGTGATATTCTCCAAAATATAAATGCAAGTACTCCACTGGGAATAAGAAGACACAACAATATAAGCACATTCTTGTTTATTTCACCCGTCTTTACCTGTGCTACCGGTTCCTTGTGCAGCCTGCATATATAGTTGCCCACCTGAAATGTGCAAAGGAATGCATTATTGGGTTAGTTATTTTAGGTAACTCCTTAAATCCTGCGTACTAGGTAATCGCAGATGGCAAACATAAACACACATTCCCACACTACTCTTACTGATGGGCTCTCAATGTGGCAAGAAAAGGAGGGTCGCCTTGCTTGAGTTGATGGTAAGCTTGGGCCAAATATTCTGCAAAGACAAGGTAATACACTCTGGGTGGAGGTGCTCGGAAACTACTGGGTCGTCTCACCTGTTGAACAAATTGGTCCAAGAAGGTATCAAGGCGATAGTCAGTGGGCAACACAAACAATCATCAATTATTGCATTGGCTTTCTCGCCGATTGTATATAGAGAATAAAATAACAAACAGACAGTGTATGCTCACTCTAAGTCAATCAAATGTTGTGTCCCTAGTTCTGCTGCATGTGAGCGAGTAAGCATTTGGTGTCCTCCACTCGGCAGTGTAAGTTCAACATTGTTTGGTTGATCTTCTTGCTGCTGATCGTTGGCCCTGTTCAACTAATTGCCATGTGAGGCTGCTTCTTTGTAAGGGTTGATATCAGACAGGTGGTTCCAGACTGTCTTGCTCTTGAACCTGAATGCATGGTCCATCACCTTCTCCACAGCGTGGGGACCAATAAACCTTGGTGCGTTCCACCTATGGATGAAGTTTCATAGGAGGACCAAGTCCCCAACATTGACCTCTATTTTACTTTCTGCGTCTTTTGGTTCTTTGTTGCAGTTCCTCTCTCTGCTGTCTTCTGGGCCCCCCGGTGTTGCTGTATCTGGCGAGAAATAAAAGAGGCGCTAGCAATCAAGGAAGTAATGTATTCATACATCTCCTGCCCTATCACATCTGCCCTAATCTCACATTCTTTCAGTGCTCTAGTGGTAGGAGCCAGAGGGAGTTGCATGTGTTGTCCTCTCACCACCTCATGGGCTGTTAAATGGTGATCAGACCTAGGCTTATTGCGCAATTCATACAATGCAAGAGGTAAGCAGTGGCGCCAACTTTTCTTTGTGCTCTGCTGTGTCTCAGCTATGGCCTCTTTCAGGAGGCCGTTCAGGCGTTCACACATTACATTTGCTTGCGGGTGATACACACAGAAGTTGTGTTGAGTGCACAGCAATGTGGTGATGTGCTTGAATATCTCATTGGTGAAGTGAAGGGCATTGTGAAACTGCAGGACCTCACA
This sequence comes from Ambystoma mexicanum, assembly GCF_040938575.1. Classification (NCBI taxonomy): domain Eukaryota; kingdom Metazoa; phylum Chordata; class Amphibia; order Caudata; family Ambystomatidae; genus Ambystoma; species Ambystoma mexicanum. Next base: position 542,810,599 of record NC_090937.1, read on the forward strand.
CATGCCCCATCATGGGAATATGTCCCACCAAAGGTCTGGCCACTCTGAGAGTGTCAGGATGAAAACAGGGGCCGGCCTTACCACACAGCCATTATCATGTAGTAGTATCCTTGACACACTTGGATCATGTCAACGTAGTCGACATGTAAATGCTGGAATGGTCCTACTGGCCGAGGTATGGCTCCTCTCACAACTCTCAAGGTATGTCCTGCTGTATATTGCTTGCATGTCATACACATGCTTACAAATTCATCCACATATTCTGCCAAATTAGGACAGAACTATGTTTCTCCAATACGGGTAGCAATTACCTCTTTTCCTGTGTTTGTTGGATAGTGTAACTGTGTCAGTGCAGTGTTCAGTAATGCTAATGGCATGACCACTTTCCCTGTGTTATTCTGCCACCATAGGGCATGTGTTGGAGATACTGTACATACCCTTTTAGTCCACAATCCTTTGTCTTCCCTGGCTGCAGCTCCCTGCAGTTCCATAATCTGTGTTTCTGGCAATGCATTGTATCCTTTTTTCAGTAAAATGTTCCTGGCATAATCTCAGGCATTTAAGGCTGTCTATCTTTCTAGTAGTTCTTGAAAATATGCTGTGCATTTTGCTTCAAAATCTACTGCTTGGTTTCCCCTTGAGATAGGAACCTCCCTCGTGTGTGTGCTTGTCACTTCATGATTGCTATCTGTGCAGGATACTCAATGACGTCAATAAATCTGACAAATCAGAGTGTGTGTTGTACTGTTGTCCCATCTGCCCTGCTGAATCCTCTCCTTGTCTATCGTGCCAACCCTGAGTGTATGGTTGGCACCCCATAAGCGGAATCGGAATACACTGTCACTTCCTTTCCTTTGCTGTGCTCCAATGTTAGTACTGGAGCCACTAATTCTGCTGCTTGTGCTGAATAATGAAATGAGATGGTAATTGCGCACTGACCACTACCTCACTTGTTCCATCCTCCTTCAACCTCACCACTGCAGTCCCTACATGCCTGACCCCATCTGTCTGGTCAATTGTCAACGACCCTTCAATGTACAGCACTTCTCCCCCCTCAAGTGCGTCCTCCTGTACTTTGTCACTGAATTCCTGTTTGCTTTCTGCACAGTCATGTGCATAGTCACTTTCTTGCAGGACATCTGCTAGGACAGTCACGGGGTTAACCAGTTTATACCTCACTATCTTCAGTGACACGTTTGATAGTATCACCTCATACCCTTATGCTCTTTGGATTGTCAGTGTGCTCTTTGGCTTCTGCAGAATTGCAAAAGGGCATTCTCCACTTAAAGTCTGGTACCACGCCCCATGATAATTGCTTCTGACTTCTCCACCGGGAATGTGGCAGCAGCCAAAACTTGTTTGCATTGATAATGTCCTCTCATTACTGGGTCAATATTTCCACTGTAGTAGGCTATGGGTTTGTGTCCCAAGCTTGTTTATTGCATCAGTACTGCTTTCATCACCACACCATCAATGTGTGAGAACAGAAAAAAAAACGTTCTTGTAGTCTTGGATTCCTAACAGTGTAGCTGTGCATATTGCTTCCTTCAGCTCTTCAAATGCCTCAGTCATCTCTGTGGTCCATGTCAGTGTCATGTGTCCCTTTTGTGCTTCTTTCAGAGAGCCCAACAGAGGCCTTGTGTAGGTACTGTAGTCAAGAACCCATTCTCAGCAGTAGTTGCACAATCCAAAGAACTGCTGCATTTCCCCCACTGTCAAGGGCTTGGCTGTCTTGCGTATTGTCTCCGCCCTTTCAACTGTATTCTGTCAGCCATTTTGTAAGATCATCTGTCCAATGTACAGCACTTCCTTCTGACGGTAATGTAGCTTGGCCTTGTCCATCTTGTATCCCTTGTCAGCTAACAAAGCATGTGTACTGAGTCTATTCTACACTCATCTTCTGTCTTGCTGCAAATGAAAATGTCTTCTACTGTAGAACTGCAGTTTTCATCTGGATGTTGCATAAGTCCATCTGTATCACTCTGTTAAATATGGGGAGTGTCTCACAGTACCCTGGAGGAAGTCTTACATGTTTCCACTTCCGGTTTCTGTACATAAAGGAAGTCAAATCTTGTGAGTCTGGGTGTAATGGTACCATGAAGAATGCATTCTTCAAGTCTATGACCATGAAGCAGGCAGCTTCTGCCGGAATGCTGCACAAAATTGTTGCTGGCTTTGCAATAAAGGGTATTCTGCTTCTAGAATGTGGTTAAGAGGCCATAAGTCCTTAGTAAAACATCATGACTCCCCTTTGCCTTTATCACTCGGTACACTGCCATGTTGCATGGGGAATCTGATGGTACTAGAATGGCCTCTCTCTATCAGTGCTTCAATTGTCTCATAAATACCCTCATCTGTCTCTTTCATGAGTGGGTATTGTTTTACACTTGGTAAAATTCCTCCTGGTTTCAGTTTCATCTTAACTCCCCCGATGCATTTCAAAAGCCCCACACCATAGAGACTTGTTGTTTATAGGGTGCTGGGCAACTTGGCCAGATCCTCCTCACAGAGTCCTCCTTAAAGAATCCAAGCAATACCATCACTATCAGGGCTCCAAGAAACTTCAACATATCTGCCATCCATTGTGGAACCCAAGAGAAGAGCGATCCAAACCAGCCATCATCAGCAATATACTCCACTTCATCCACCATTGGACGTGCAGCTTAGTCAGCATCTCTATGGCCTCTGTCAAGGTACCATTCTCGTCATCATGAGAAGGTAAAAATGTCCAACATTATTCTCAAATGTTTGCACAAACACCTCCATCCATAGCTGTGATCATGTCTAGGACGTACATATTCTGAAGAGTCATCAGTCATATGGCTCTAAGCTCTACTCTGATAGCATTGAATCCCTTTATGATAGTGTTGATTGTCTGCAACAACTCCCATCTGGTAATTTGCAGGCATTTAGTATTTGCTCCAACCTGGATACTCGGCATAAAGATCAACATAAATATCGACAAAGTCTGGCTGAACAGTCTGTGTTCATATGAAATGGCATTAAAAGTTTTGATTGACTTGGCTGAGACATAGTTCTCTCTTTTCATTCTACTTATCAGTTCCACAGATTTCTTCTTCCTCAGATGAGCATCTGCTTTAGGAAAGCTGTCAAGGTTTAAGTCACTTTTAGGAATCACCAATGCTGGAACATGAACATTTACTATGGAACATCGTCCTACCCAGTCTTTGGGCAGCATCATATAAGCTATGGGTCCACATGCCCAGTAGTGATTCATGATCATTGCGGTCCCAAGGTTCATTCCTGATGCATCAAAGATTCAACCACACTTCTGGTTCTCTCCAACTTTTCTTGTACCATTGTTTCTAAAGCACAGTTTTGCACTTTCCAAAGGCACAATCTGCAAAGGTCCTCCTTTATCCTCGACCCATGTCAGTAGTTTCGGCCATAGAGGCTAGCATCCATATTCCACAATACCAATAGTGGATTCAGGATTACCAATTACCACCCATACTCTGCAAATGACCATACCTTTTTCCCATCCATCTGGTGAAAGCACTGTTACCAAAATCTGCATCTGGCCTCTATTCTTCTTTCTATGAAATTCGTCTACAGATTTTCCTGGAATATCCAGTCTTTTTTTTTCTTCCCATCTGATTTCAGCTCCTTTCACTCCAGGCTTTTCGTATCTGATCACGTGATTCTTGGTATGAGCTCTTAGCCTTGTATTTGTATCTTGGACATAATCATCTCCTTCTGGATCTGTCCATTCAGTTGCCCATTTGAGATAGGCTGTTCAGCCCATAAACTGCCTTGCTACGTTTGATACACAATGTGCTGTCTGGACATCTACTTCAATAGCTATGAAGATCTTGGACTTGCCCATACTATACGGCAGGAGTGCACATACATTTCAGTCCTCCTTCGAGGTCCTCATTCCCACTTCTTTCATATGCTGATACCATATGTTATTCCCTAAGTGTGCTGTACTATCCAAGTAATTATTTAACTCATGATCATCCTCCCTAGCACTTCTCCTTGGTCTCATTCTTTTCTTATAAGCTTCTCTAATCATCTCATGCAATATTGTCAGCATAATTCCTTCTTACTGGACTAATTACAGAAATATTTGTCAGTGGACTTGGTGTTTTTACATGTACTACCTGTGTAGGAGAAAGTTCCAGAAGCCTCATCCTATAACATAATATGGAGGAAAAAAGGTGTCTCGTATAATCTCCATACGTGACCTTCCCCCAAAAGGAAGCCTAGATTTATCTATCATAGGACTAGGTGCCTTTGAATGTATCTCTAGAGTAGGGACAATTACCTAAGATCTCGGCTTCCCTGTAGTTGGCACATATGTACCCTCCTTCTGCAAAGGAAGATACAGAGGAATCCTTGCCTTATGTGGATCCAAATAGTAAGTTGTACGTAATGTAAGCGAAATAAGGATCACAATAAACAAGATGCATGTATAAATGATGTATAGGTAGGCCCACTTCATGCAGCAGTAGCTTCTTGCACATCGTGAAGGTCTGTCGTTGTTGGCTATGACATTATTACTGTTGATGATGTCCATTCTTAATCTTTTTTAAGGAAGGAAATATCAACTTTTATACGGGCAACATCATCCAATACTCTGGAATTATCTTAATCTTCTCAACAAGCTCTTCAAGCAGCTGGCTGATTGCAGGGTGATTAACAGGGTTCCTGATGTAAAGGAAAGAGTTGTCCTTTTGCCAAACAAAATGTGGATGCTTCTCCAGCAAGAAGTACAAGACTACAGATAGCAGGCTCTGGATCTCTTACTCCAAAAATCTCATTCAGGATGTTCTCAATGTTCACTCAGAATATAGATTAACTTGCTCGATTATATCACATATATTTCGTTAAGTGCCACTGTATTCCTCAGATCTCTCAAGAAGGTGCAAACATTAGTTTGTCTTCCAACAAAATGTGGGCATTCCTCAATCAGGTAGTGGAAAACTAACCCTACTAGTCTATGAGAATTGTCATTAGATTGGGCCATTTGTGTTTTCTCCAATGTACTCAGGAAGCTGGAGAACTTGCCCTATTATGGCTGCATCAATTCCTCACAATTGGACCGTTCTTAGGATCTTGCAGGATATTACAAACGTCAAAAGTTATCCCCACCAACAAAGGGCATGAATGAAGAATGTAGAGAAAAATAGTAAGGATGATCCAATGAATGTTGCCATTGGGCATCAACATGGGTGCCTTCAAAGAGAAACTCAGTGAGAAAGGAATGGGGGACTGTTCCCTCTTCCAGTCGTCGAAAACGAAATCCAGATCTGGCATTCTTTCCTTCCTGATCAAGACTTAAACATGTTTCAGTCCAATGTTTAGCAAGCTCCTTTGGCTCAAGGACAAATAGCCTTTTTTCACTCCTTTTTTAGTGATTTAAAGGAGTGTCCCGAAACAAGCGAGAGTCCAAAGTATTCTGAATCTGTTTATTTGACAATTTTCTGCATCCTTCTTCCTCGTCATGGACCTCGTCTGCATGTGCTGAAGTTCTTCCCCAATGCTTGCTTCCAGTTGGGGTGGGGGTAAAGGGGGTTCTTCAGCATAGATCTTTATGTCTCCAAGAAATATCCACACACGTCTTCCTAGCACTTTCACTGCTGATGGCGTTACATCCTCCATGACAAATGGGCCGTTAAAGCGTGGCTCGTGCCATTCACGCGTGAAGTGCCTGATCAGGATCGATCACCAGGGAAATGTTTGGGAAAATATAATTCTTCAGATCCGGTTGTTGGATTGTCTCCATCTGTTTTCTGAGCCCCAGAACCCTTCCATTTGAGATGATCTGAAATGACAGAGATACTTATAGTCATACATGTTAAAAAATCACGTAACTTCTTTCCTAACAATTCTGCTGTTGTCTGGGCATCATTACTAATTCTAGATGGAGGTGAGAGGGGTGTCCTCATCTGCCTCCCTGTCATTATTTCATGGGGCATAAGATGGTGGTCGGAACTTGGTTGATTTCTCAACGCATACAATGCCAGTGTTAGGTAATGCAAGCATTCTTTCTTCAAGGTAAGCTTCAATTTGGCTATCCTTTCTTTAAGCAGGCTGATGAGTCTCTCACACACCCTGTTCGCTTGTGGGTTATAAGCTGATGAAAACTTGTGCTTTATACTGAGCAACAAGTTTATCTGTTCAAAGACTTCCTCAACAAAATGAGGCCCATTATCTGATCTTAATACTTACATAGTCCCCATCTAGAAAATACTTCTCATACTAAACATTTTGCTGAGCAGGTGGAATCTGGATGTGTATATGGACCAGCTTCAATCCACCTCGAAAAGGGACATATTACTACAATCATATATCTGTAATCCATTACAGACTTGCAGCATGTCGACATAGTCGATATGTAAATGCTGAAAGGGACCATTAAGGTTTGGGGTAACTCCTCTAACTGTATGCAGTGTGTGCCCAGCAGTAAACATTTGAAATACGATCCAGTTCACTTCATGAAATGCAACGTGTTCTACCAAATTGGGAACAAACCATTCCCCTGCAATGGTCGCTGTGTGACTTTCTCTAGCGACATATGCACGGTAGTGTAGTTTTTCCAACGCCACCCTTAATAAGGCTACAGGCATCACCGGTTTACCAGTGCCCTCCTGTCAATGATTTGGAAGGAATTAAATAACACCCCCTCCGTGTCCACAGGTCTTTCTCATCCTGCGGTGCTTCTCTTTGAATTTCCATTAACTGAGTTTTAGACAAATTGTTATAACAATCAGACACACCCATCATTACCACCATACTTTAACTCATGTCAGGCGTATCAAACTTCATAATATTTTCTGAACATGCAACACGTTTCGCTTCCTCATCTGCAGCTTGATTTCCACGTGAGATCAGAATCTGTTCCTTTAGTGTGAGCTGCCAATTTAATGACTGCAATGGCTACTGGGAAATGTAGTGCTTTGATAAGTCTATCCAATAAGGTGGCATGTTGTACTGGAGTGCCATCTGCTCAGAGTTAGCCCCTCCTTTTCCAACGCGCTTACCCTGCATGTACTGTTGACGTCAGGTAGGCGGAGTCACTGTAAACGGTTACTTCCTGGTTTGTGTTATACTCGAGCACGACAATCAGCGCCACTAGGTCTGCAGTTTGTGCCGAAAAGTGAGATGTAGTCGTACACTTACCAATACTTCAAACTCCCAGTTGGCCTTGAGCTTTACCACAGTGGCACCTGTATATCCCTGTCCATCATTTTGATCGATTCTACACAAAACATCAATCAAGAGAATCTCCCAGGCTGCCAAGGCATTTTCCTTTACTCTCGGGATCTCATCATAGAATTCCTCATAATTCGAGCAATCATGTTCATGTTTGTCTTCTGCCAGTGGTTCTGCTATAAACATGGCAAAGTTCACTATTCTATATCTGACTATTTTAATTGCTGGATTCGATATGACTACCTCATAGCAGAAGGCCTTTGAGAAGTCAACGTACCCTTAGGTTTTTCCAAAATGGCAAACAAATAAAGTCATGGAACATCCGATTGCTATGCTAGCAGCCTTCTCAATGGTGATTGCAGCGCTGCCAAAGATTGTTCACAGGGAAAGTGATCCCTCATTACTGGGTCCAGAATCTCACTATAACATGCTAGAGCGTCGTACCCCAAAGTGGTTCTCTGTGTGAGTACTGCCATCATAACTGTGCCATTTGTATGTGAAAATAAGAGCTATTCCTCAGCATAGTTGGCAATATCTAAAACCGTAGGCATACAAAATTGCCTTCTTCATCTCATCAAACCCTTCTTCCATTTTCCCAGTCCAGACAATGTTTTCCTGGGTTGCTGTGCTTTTTTTAGAGCCTTCAACAAGGGCCTTATATATAAACTGTAATCAAAGATCCATGCTCTCACATAATTGCATAGTCCAAAAGTGTTTGTATGTGCTTTATCGTATGTGGCTTTGCTGTTTAAAATAGCCTCAGCTCTCTCGGGAATAACTTCCTTTCCTTCATGCAAAAAATTAGCTGACCTATGTATAGCACTTGCTCTTGACAATACTGCAATTTCTCCTCATCTACTGTATATCCTTTCTCTGCAAGAATAATCATCAACTGAAGTGAGTCATGTCTGCACTCTTCCTCTGAGATGCTACAGACCAATATGTAATCTAGGTATTGCAATGCAGCACTTTGCAAATCAATATTACTTAAGTCCATCTGCAAGACTCTATTGATAATCGATGGAGACTCACAGTACCCCTGAGGAAATCTTGTGCTTTTTAACTTCTTTGGTCTGAACGTAAATGTCCTCAGATCTTGAGAATCTTTATGCAATTGGATTGAGAAAAACACATTATTCAAGTCAATCCCTGTGAAATATCATGCCTCAACAGGGATACTACATAAGCTTGTGGCAGGATTAGGAACTAGAGGGATCTCGGCCTCTACAATCTGGTTAATCGCATGTAAATCCTGAATTTAATGACACAATCCCCCCTTAGATTTCTTGATAGGGTACACTGAGCTATTACATGGTGACTCTGACATCACTAAAATACCTTGTTCCTTCATGGTGGATATCATCTTGAAAATAGCTTTGTCTGTCTCTCGAGACTGGGAATCTGTCCTACTTGAGGTAAAATTGCTCCTGGTTTCAATTTAATCTTAACTTCTCCAGCTCCTTTCAATAGGCCTACGTCATAGGGGCCTGTTGTCCATAATGAAGCTGGCACTTTTGCCATATTTTCATTGAAAAACTCAGGAAGTTTCAATGCTAGAATCATTTTTTGAGGACCTCGCATTTAATTGCTCTCACCCAATAAGTAATACTCATTTCAAATACTACTTTGTCAACTGACAGATGGTCTCTAAATATATACTCATCAGTGACATCAGTCAATCTAAATCCTCCCCAAAGGCAATCACTGTGCACCATTGTCTCCTTCATAATCAGTTCCATCAAGCAAAAAGTAATTTCTCCCCGCACTATGGCTGCTTTTACTTCTAAGGTAAAGACTCACCTCCGTCTTCATCCATAGGCATCTTTGGCCTGAATAAAAACTCATCACGTATTCTGACAGTTTTACCCACTAAACCTGATAGCCATGTTAACAAAATACGTACCCAATAGTGAAAAACTTCTGGTTCTAATGGTGCTCCTCATATGGCCATTTGTCCAATGAATGCTATAATAAATTCACCCATGTTTAAATAATGCATTCCTGCCGTTGAACATACTATTCCTTCATCAGTGAATGAAATTGTCATGTTCAATTTTGTCATTAAATCTCAACCTAATATATCAACAGGCGTCTATCTTGAATTTAAAAATGGTAGGCATGTCACATGATCCTATGGAGACTGGCAATTTTTCTGTAAAATAAACTCTACTTGTAGATCCTATGAAACCTTGAGCATTCATGGCATTCCCAGATAATGTAAATTGCCCCTCTCATATATATGAGCGTGTTGCCCCGTTTCTACTAAAAAAGTAAAATATTTGCCCGTTATAGTGATGGCAATGCTCGGTTCCTCTTGAGGATTCGGTGTCACTGATAGTATTGAACACATCAACAGACCGATTCATGGAATTAATGTGCGCTGAAAATTTCGGCGCAGGCGTGCCAAAACGTGCGAATCGGAGTGAAAGAGCAAAAATCGCAGTGCAAGTGCGAATATCGCAGGGAAACCAGCGCACATCTATTCATGGAAGTCCGTGCGCGAGTAAAATCTGGGATAAGCACTGAAAAAGTGCGCGGCACATGCCGGCGCACAGGTCATCTAACGGCATGCGCTAAGGCCACAACGAAAGCGCACATAGCGTGGCGCACATAACAAAAGTAGGCGGAACACGGGGCGTAGCACTCAGAATGGGGAACAACTCGTGAAAATGTGGGCGTCACGGGGGAAGTACAGGAGGCAAGTGCGCGGAACGCCCACATGCTCGCCTACAACACATATTCATGGAATCGAATAGGGCAAACCAGCGCACGGGCAAAGACCCAAACCCGTCTGCCATGCGAAGGCAGGCGGTAGCGTCCCTGCGCTGGAAAATAATGTGTGCCAACAAAAAGCACGAATATACAGCTCTGATGAATGTCCCATACTGTGGCCCCCTAGGACAAATGACGTGCTAAGGGGTACGTGACAAACAGCGACACCCGCTGTGTGAAAAATAGCATGTGTGTGTATTTTGGGGGTGCGCGGGAATTCTTACACGCGATCGGACCCGGGGGAGCGGGGTACGTGTATTTCAGGGGTGCGCGTGAAGTTCCACACGCGATCGGGCCTGGGGGAGCTCTGCACAGCTGTGCAAGCGGGTCTGTTTTCCCACTGATACCACCCTGGATCAGCATTTTTCGACCTCCAGTGAGAGGATCATACAGAGACCAGCCCATGCGGCTAGCAGATCTAAAATTTAGCGCCTGTGAAATCTATTAACCCATAGCACAGACGTCAATCTACACAGAACTCCGTCCTGATGAAGGCCGTGTTAAAGATGAGGCACACCTAGCCCACCTAGAAACGGCTGAAACACCTGGTGTAGACGCACTACTCCCCCCAAAATTACAGCACATTAATGCTGTTTACGCAAGAAAAATAATTTTGTGTACCCACCATTGTTCTATGTGTTTTCCACAAATGTTGACTTGAATATGTACACTGTAATATGTGAATTTTTTGGCAAACCCTAATAGGAGTCGGGTTTGTTGCACACACTCAATTTGGAGATTGTCCCAAAACATGTTTTTTCGGCACTGTGTGTTGTAAATATCTGCCAATTTTTTTTTTTGTCTGATCGTTCTGTTTTAGCAAACCATTTTGATGTCTTAATTTCTCTAAATGTTGGATTTATGCCTTTTTGCACACAACTCTAATATAAAAAAATGAGATTTATCTCTATAACATACTATTGAAGAGTGATTCCTTCCTTAGCAATGCAGAGTTTGATAATACATGTGGAGGCGTTGTTCTGAGCCTAGCACCCTTGGACCTATTCATTTGTATCTTTTGTTTTCCTAGTTAACCCTCCTAGGTAGAATAGGTTCCACACCAGGAGCCCTATTTTTTGATTCTGGGGGAGCGGGGTACATGTATTCCAGGGGTGCGGGGAAAGTTTCACACGCGATCGGGCCAGGGGGAGCGGAGTACGTGTATTTCAGGGGTGTGCGTGAAGTTCTGCACGCGACCGTGCCTGGGGGAGCGGGGTACGTGTATTCCAGGGGTGCGCGGGAAGTTCTACACGCGATCGGGCCTGGGGGAGCGGGGTACGTGTATTCCAGGGGTGCGCGGGAAGTCTCACACACGATTGGGCCAGGGGGAGCGCGGTACATGTATTCCAGGGGTGCGCTGGAAGTTCCACACGCGATCGAGCCTGGGTGAGTGGGGTACATGTATTAATGGGGTGCGCTGGAAGTTTCACACGCGATTGGCCTGGGTACGTGTATTTCAGGGGCTCGCGGGTAGTATCACACGCGATCGGGCCTGGGGGAGTGGGGTACGTGTATTTCAGGGGCTCACGGGAAGTTTCACCCACGATTTCTGCAGGGTACATGTATTACGGGGTTCGCGGGAAGTTCTACAAGCGAAAGGGCAACGCCCGTGCACAATACGTCACAGACGCGGTTACGCGCTAAAGACCTTTGGTCCAATGAAATCGCGTACGCGTGCTGATGTGCTTACGCGCTAAGGGCCTTTCCTCGAATCACACGCTGACGTGCAATTTTTTCACGTGCCAAATCACTCCGTATTAAGCTGGCCACGCGAAAACACACGGAAGACCACGCTCCTGCCCAAAAGGCCGAATCACTGCCCCCAGAGGCCCGAGCAGCCTCCCACCTGCCATCTGCTGCTGCCTGACTGCCTGCTGCCCACATGCCCTACTATTTGGTGCCTGCACATCAGCCATCTGCAGGGGTCCAGTTGCTGTGTCCACCCCTGCTGGAACTGAAGACTCCCGACTGGGATACCATCGCTCCACAGCCCGGTCCCAGGACCCAGTTACCCACCCACGCCTGCCTCTGGGGTTGCCATGTCGGGGACACCACCATCTGGCAGCACTGGCAACCGCAGCCAGAGAGGCAGAGGGGCACCAGCTTCACTGCCACCGAAGTTGGTGTCCTGGTGGAGCTTGTCCTGGGGCATTATGATGCTCTCTTCGGATCATCACGCATCAACAAGGAAGGACGGGACAGGATCTGTGGTTGCCATCAACGCAGAGGGGGTGGCAGCCCGCAACATCAAGCAAGTGAGGAAGCGCTGGGAGGACTTGAGATCCAGGACCCTCATGAAGGCCCGGCGCCTCGTGGAGGGGAGCCGGGGCACCATGAGTACCATCCAGCTGAGGGTCCTGGAACGCGTTTGCCCAGCGCTCCACGCCCAGATCCTTGAGAGGCAGACCCGTCTGGAGTTGAGCGGTAAGTGGCCAAGCATTGCCATGTGAGACAGGGCATGTTGCAATGTGCTGGTTGTCTGATACTTGCCTGTATGTGTGACATAGGCCATGTACATATGTGTGTGTGCAGGGACATCATGGTCATGCATGTGAGACCAGTAATGTGTGAGCCACATGGTTGGTGCATGTGTTGAAATGCAACATGGGGAGCTTTATGCGGAATGGACACATGAAAGCATGCCCGTCTCTGTTCCTGGACATGGGTTGGGGTGAGGGATGGGTGCTGATGCCATGTACATGTATGGTGTCCACGTCTGTGTGTCTGACCTGCGTGTCTGTGACTTGTAAATGCCATGGATGCATGACACATGTCTGTGACAATGTTTAGATTCACTGATGCAGCCTAGTCATCCTTGTATCCACTGTGTCTGGGGTGTACGAGTCCAGATGGATGAAACTATGGTGAGGTGTGTGCATGTGATAGGCATGACCCAGGATGCATGTGAGTTTCAAACCAACATTGTATGTTTCAAGAGTCCCTTGGACATGTGTGCTAATGTCCATGGCATGCGCCATGCCTGTTACTGCATGTGTTTTGCCTGCACTGACCCATGTGTTGTAAAGGGACATGATGGAAGTGATGTTTGACAGTGCCACTCATCTGCTATTGCTTCCTGACTAGGGGACCATTGTACAGAACCTTGATGCTTGTGTTCTATGTCTCCCTCTATACAGCGCCAAGTGAAGAAGAGGGTGGAGCAAAGCGGCGGGGATGCCCCCACAGCTGCAGTGGAAGGGGCTTGCAACGGCGGAAGATAGTGTGGAGCCATCCAGGTTGGTGGTTTCCACAGAGGAGGAGGAGGCCGCTACTGAGCCGCACATGGGGCCTGGTGGGGGCATCCCTGCTGGTGCAACTGGTGCAGTCCAGGGGCAGGGGCAGGAGGCAGCACAGGTCGCCGTGGAGGGGCCTGTGCATGTCACTGTCCCTGACACTGTGACTGCACCACCATGCACCAGCAGGGATGCCCCATTCCAGGCCCGTCCGCAGGTAGGGGGGATGTCCATGTCATCTGACACTCCCCTACCTGCGGACGAGGGGACCCCTGGCCTTATGGAGAAGGTCCTGATTGGTGTCTCATTGCGCACGGGTGTCATTCGTGATGAGGAGCGTGCTTCCCGGGGGGAGCACGCACGTCATCACGAAGAGCACTGTGCCAACGTGGCCCAGTTGGGAGCGACCATGGTTGGGGGGTTCCTACATGTGTCGGGCACTCTGGCGACCCTCTCCTCCTCTGTGGAGGCTATGCGCCAGTCGTTCTCCATGCCGTCTTCCGGTGGGGATCCCATCCCTGCCACAGTCGGGAGTCGGAGGTCCAGCAGGTGTGGACACACCAGCAACTGGAGCCCAGCAGATGGAGGATGTGACAGCATCATCGGGCAGGGCACGTGCACGACGGTGTCGGTGGATTCCATCAGCCTGGATGCCGTCGTGCTGGCAGAGGCAGTTGCGTCGGAGGCAGCGGCAGGCTCGACGTGGGAGGCATCACGGCTCGGGGCCATCAACATCAGAGGGGCAGGCATCGGCCGGAGGGCAGGAGAACCTTGGAATGGGAGTGTCTTCCGTGTGGGAGCGGTTGGGCCAGCAGATAGGTGCAGAGCGGCGGCGGGCGGAGGAGGAACGGCTCACAATGGTCAGGGCGGAGAACTCCATGCGGAGGGCGCTGAGGCGGGCTGAGTGCCTCAAGGGTATTCGCAGGGAGTTGGAGCTGGACACTGCATTATCCCTGCGAGACCTCGGGAACAGTGAACATGCCCGCCTCCAAGCCATTGAACAGGAGTTCGTTGATGCCCTGGCCCATGACATCAACCAGTGAGCCGTCGGACTAGCCCTCCGCCTTTGTATATAGTTATTTAGGTTTAGGTTTAATTTCTTTATTATTATGATTTGGAGTCCACAGACTTTGCTCCACTTTTTGTATATAGTTGTATTTTAGATAGGGTTTTTGTTAGGTTTCATTTGCTTTTGGGATAATGGACCCTTCAGACTTTCGTTTTCAATTTTCAGGACATGTATATACTTTCTTTTAGTCATATTCACATGGAGTAATGTTTTTTTTATGCTTTTCATCTTTGGATTTCGTTCTATGGACTTTGGGGATGCACCACTTATATTTTTAAATTTTTTGGATTTCATTTCTTGCTTGGATTTGACTTTCTTTTTCTTATTTCAAAAATTATTTCTTCTTTTGCATGTATGCTTTTCATTTTTGACATTTGTTATACTTTTTAATACATTTATTTATTCTACATTATTGGTGTGGTGTACAGTGATGGTTAGGTGCATGTCTCCATGAGCATTGGCACAGTCATGTGTTGCAACAGTGTGGCTCTGTAGGACATTTGCTGATGGGCATGCTGGTTCTTTTCAGACTATGATGAAATGGGTGATTTACTAGGGAGTGGGTGCAGTGGATCGTTGGGTGTTTGCACTGGGGGGTGGGATTTGGGTTGGCATTAGGGCCATGTGTCTGTATAGTATTGGCGTGGTGTTTGGGGGACATGTGTGGGGGCCTGCTGGCAGGTGCCCCTGACTGCTGGGGGTGGGGGTGCAGGGGGACATGAGTGGTAAATGTGTGGGGCCTGCTGGCAGGTGCCCCTGACTGCTGGGGGTGGGGGTGCAGGGGGACATGAGTGGGACATGAGTGGGGGCCTGCTGGCAGGTGCCCCGCACTGCTGGGGGGTGGGGGTGCAGGGGGACATGAGTGGGGGCCTGCTGGCAGGTGCCCCGCACTGCTGGGGGGTGGGGGTGCAGGGGGACATGAGTTGGTGACCAGTAGTGCAAGGTGACATGTGGCTTTGCTGGGGGGCATGCCCATGGTGGATGGGCTGCCTGCGGGACATGACCAGGGGTGCAGGGTAGTCCCCTGTGGTGTGGGCAGCCTGCAGGGGCCGTGGAGGGTGTAGAGGGAACACCTGGGAGGACCCACACTGCCAATTCACGTGTAGGACTCCCCGGCACCCCCGTAATACACGTACCCAGCCCATTCGTGTGTGAAACTTCCCATGCACCCCTGAAATACATGTACCCAGCCCATTCGCGTGTGAGACTTCCCGCGCACCCCTAAAATACACATACCCAGCCCATTCGCATGTGGAACTTCCCGCACACCCCTGAAATACACGCACCCAGCCCATTTGCATGTAAAACTTCATGCACACCCCTGAAATACACGTACCCAGCCCATTCGCGTGTAAAACTTCCCGCGCACCCCTGAAATACACGTACCCAGCCCATTTGCGTGTGAAACTTCACGCGAACCCCAGGAATACATGTACACCACTCGCACAGGGCCTATCGTGTGTGAAACTTCCCGCGCACCCCTGAAATACACGTACCCAGCCCATTCGCGTGTGAAACTTCCCGCACACCCCTGGAATACACGTACCCAGCCCATTCGCATGTGAAACTTCCCGCGCACCCCTGAAATACACGTACGCAGCCCATTCGCGTGTGAGACTTCCCGCGCACCCCTGAAATACACGTACCCAGCCCATTCGCGTGTGGAACTTCCCACGCACCCCTGTAATACACGTACCCATCCCATTCGCGTGTAAAACTTCCCGCGCACCCCTGAAATACACGTACCCAGCCCATTCGCGTGTAAAACTTCCCGCGCACCCCTGAAATACACGTACCCAGCCCATTCGCCTGTGAAACTTCACGCGAACCCCAGGAATACACGTACACCTCTCACACAGGGCCTATCGCGTGTGAAACTTCCCGCGCACCCCTGAAATACACGTACCCAGCCCATTCGCGTGTGAAACTTCCTGCACACCCCTGGAATACACGTACTCAGCCCATTCGCGTGTGAAACTTCCCGCGCACCCCTGAAATACACGTACCCAGCCCATTTGCGTGTGAAACTTCCCGCGCACCCCTGAAATACACGTAACCAGGCCAATCGCGTGTGAAACTTCCCGCGAACCCCAGTTATACACGTACCCCGCTCGCACAGGCCCTTTCGCTTGTGGAAGTTACAGCGAAACCCGTAATACACGTTCCCCGCTTGGCGTTTGTTGTTTGGCAGTCCGGTAAACTGGTTTTGGGTTGGCGCAAACCTGTGGTGTGGGCAGCCTGCAGGGGCCGTGGAGGGTGTAGAGGGAACACCTGGGAGGACCCACACTGCCAATTCACGTGTAGGACTCCCCGGCACCCCCGTAATACACGTACCCAGCCCATTCGTGTGTGAAACTTCCCATGCACCCCTGAAATACATGTACCCAGCCCATTCGCGTGTGAGACTTCCCGCGCACCCCTAAAATACACATACCCAGCCCATTCGCATGTGGAACTTCCCGCACACCCCTGAAATACACGCACCCAGCCCATTTGCATGTAAAACTTCATGCACACCCCTGAAATACACGTACCCAGCCCATTCGCGTGTAAAACTTCCCGCGCACCCATGAAATACACGTACCCAGCCCATTTGCGTGTGAAACTTCACGCGAACCCCAGGAATACATGTACACCACTCGCACAGGGCCTATCGTGTGTGAAACTTCCTGCGCACCCCTGAAATACACGTACCCAGCCCATTCGCGTGTGAAACTTCCCGCACACCCCTGGAATACACGTACCCAGCCCATTCGCATGTGAAACTTCCCGCGCACCCCTGAAATACACGTACCCAGCCCATTCGCGTGTGAGACTTCCCGCGCACCCCTTAAATACACGTACCCAGCCCATTCGCGTGTGGAACTTCCCACGCACCCCTGTAATACACGTACCCATCCCATTCGCGTGTAAAACTTCCCGCGCACCCCTGAAATACACGTACCCAGCCCATTCGCATGTAAAACTTCCCGCGCACCCCTGAAATACACGTACCCAGCCCATTCGCCTGTGAAACTTCACGCGAACCCCAGGAATACACGTACACCTCTCACACAGGGCCTATCGCGTGTGAAACTTCCCGCGCACCCCTGAAATACACGTACCCAGCCCATTCGCGTGTGAAACTTCCCGCGCACCCCTGGAATACACGTACTCAGCCCATTCGCGTGTGAAACTTCCCGCGCACCCCTGAAATACACGTACCCAGCCCATTTGCGTGTGAAACTTCCCGCGCACCCCTGAAATACACGTAACCAGGCCAATCGCGTGTGAAACTTCCCGCGAACCCCAGTTATACACGTACCCCGCTCGCACAGGCCCTTTCGCGTGTGGAAGTTACCGCGAAACCCGTAATACACGTTCCCCGCTTGGCGTTTGCTGTTTGGCAGTCCGGTAAACTGGTTTTGGGTTGGCGCAAACCTGTGGTGTGGGCAGCCTGCAGGGGCCGTGGAGGGTGTAGAGGGAACACCTGGGAGGACCCACACTGCCAATTCACGTGTAGGACTCCCCGGCACCCCCGTAATACACATACCCAGCCCATTCGTGTGTGAAACTTCCCATGCACCCCTGAAATACATGTACCCAGCCCATTCGCGTGTGAGACTTCCCGCGCACCCCTAAAATACACATACCCAGCCCATTCGCATGTGGAACTTCCCGCACACCCCTGAAATACACGCACCCAGCCCATTTGCATGTAAAACTTCATGCACACCCCTGAAATACACGTACCCAGCCCATTCGCGTGTAAAACTTCCCGCGCACCCCTGAAATACACGTACCCAGCCCATTTGCGTGTGAAACTTCACGCGAACCCCAGGAATACATGTACACCACTCGCACAGGGCCTATCGTGTGTGAAACTTCCCGCGCACCCCTGAAATACACGTACCCAGCCCATTCGCGTGTGAAACTTCCCGCACACCCCTGGAATACACGTACCCAGCCCATTCGCGTGTGAGACTTCCCGCGCACCCCTGAAATACACGTACCCAGCCCATTCGTGTGTGGAACTTCCCACACACCCCTGTAATACACGTACCCATCCCATTCGCGTGTAAAACTTCCCGCGCACCCCTGAAATACACGTACCCAGCCCATTCGCGTGTGAAACTTCCCGCGCACCCCTGAAATACACGTACCCAGCCCATTTGCGTGTGAAACTTCCCGCGCACCCCTGAAATACACGTAACCAGGCCAATCGCGTGTGAAACTTCCCGCGAACCCCAGTTATACACGTACCCCGCTCGCACAGGCCCTTTCGCGTGTGGAAGTTACCGCGAAACCCGTAATACACGTTCCCCGCTTGGCGTTTGCTGTTTGGCAGTCCGGTAAACTGGTTTTGGGTTGGCGCAAACCTTTGCGCTGTATTGGGGATTTTGATGCCTTTTCCTTGTGCAAGGGCGTTCTTGGGGGCGTAACTGGCGCTGCTGCAGGGTCGCTGCGCCACTCTGCGCCACGGCTGGTTTTGGAGGCTAAAATCCATGAATACGCTGTGCGCTGAAATGGATTTTATCGCACGCGGCTGGCGTAATCTATCACATGGGAACACTGTGCGCCAGCCGCCTGTGCCACTTTTGTGCAAATTTCCATGAATTACCCTGCACGTCTCCCAGTGAGCTGTCCTATTGTTGGTAAATGTTTTTCCTGTACATGTGAAAGGATTTTCTCGTTCGACAGTGACACCCCCTATCCTAGGAGTCATTAACTGTCCTGTGCTTGTGTCCTGCTGTATCTGCATGGGTGAATTCTGTGACTGCCCTTTTGGCGGATTCATTGCTGTCTGCTGTGTTTGCAAACTCTGCTGCATTCTCGCATTCTCAGCACTTGTAATTGCTGCACTTTCTGATTTTGGGTGAACCCCTCTCCACTTTGTTGAGTGTATGCAGGCAGGTATGTTGTCCCCCCTTGAGAATTGCCTGTTTTGCTCAAACCCTGTCATTCCACATGTCCAACATACAGGAGTTCTCCTAATGTGCCCTCCCTGCATGCTTTGATTATCGTTTTGTGTGTTTAGAAACCCACCCTGGTTGTTCTGGAAATTTCCCTGATTATTCTGGAAGCCTCTACCTTAGTAGTCTCCCCAACCTCGTTGTATGCATCCATTATTACCTTGATCAAACTGCCTCTGGTTATTCACCTTTGGCATGCCTGCTGTTTGCTGTGAACCTGTCCCTTCCCCACTAGTCAACATTGCCCCTTCTATGGCATATTTTGAACATTTTTTCTGCACTCATTTTGCTTCTTCACCTTTCCTAGCATCAGCTTTCTTTCAATTCTTCTCCTGTAATCATGTGCTTTAATGTGCAACGGTCAGCTGAATTTCTGACCATGGCTTTGTTTCCATGCCCACCAAGTTTTTAAGCTGCTTCTGTCCTGGCTCTGGCAACCCTTGGCATAATACATGATGAAATACAGGTAGAGATTTCCCCCAAGGCTCACGAGTGTCCAAAGACCACTGCTCTTGGAAATGTTGAATGTACACAAGAGGATCATCCCCTTCCTGCATCTTTTGCTTCATTATAGCTCCCATATCTGACGTGTCCGGATACAGCACTCTGAGCGCTTTCGAGTCTGCCGCCCTACAGTTATTAAATGATGCTCCATTATGAGCCGTGTTCTGCATAGTGACACTCGAGTATCCTGCTCTCGACAAAACATCATCTGCTCTCTCCCCAAGGATAGCAGCTAGAAGACCTTTAATGTCTCCCATAGCTAACGTGTTTTGTCCTGTAACTCTTTTTCTAACTCATGCATCTATTTGCCAGCGCCAGAAGTTAAACTCAGAAGTTTGCTCCTTAAATTGTTCTTATCCATCTTTGGCCATGGTATATATTGTGGCCTGGCTCCCCCTTTCTCTAACAAGGGAAACTGCGATATCCAAAACTCATATTCATCCCTCATCACCTGTTTGTCCATAGCAGAGTCAATGGTTCTGCACTGCCTTCTTCCTGGTAGCGATCTTAACCTGCTCACATAAGGTGGCGAGTCCCCCCTCTCACTATGGGACTGCCCTCTAATTATTTTTCTACATGCTCAATGTCACATGCTCTCTGCCTTCTCTTTCCTTCTATTTCATCATCAAGCTCTCTTTGTCTCCTTGCTTCTTCTCTTTCCCTTTCTTCTTCCTTTCTTTTCATATCTCTTCTCTCATTTGCCCTTCATATTTCTTCATCTCTACGTCTTTGTATCATTTTATCCCTCATCTTTTGTTCTTCCTGTTGCTCTCGCTTTCTTTTCAGCCTTTCTCGTTATTCAATTGCTCTCTGTCAGTTGTCATATTTTGTTTGTTCCTCTTACGATTCCTGCTTTTTCAGTTGTTCATATTGATACAACTGTTCCCTTCTTTGTCTATCCTTCCTGCCCCATCTTCTTTCAATCATTCCTCTCTATCGCTATCCTTTTTGTCTCGTTCGTCTTGATCTTCCTTTTGCCTGACTTCCTCAATGCTCTTACCATCAAGTTTGAGCACAATCTGGCCACACATCCATTTGTACTGTATGAGCACTACCTCATCAGCCTTATCTTTCTCTTACCTCCATCTCGTTTTTTCCCTTCCTATATCTAAGGATGTACTTATTTGGTCACTTCTCTCCTTGTCCCGTCTCTCTTTGTGACTCAGGACTTTAGAGATTACCTCTCTTTTGGGAATCTTCTCAGCACCTTCGTCGCTGCTATGCACAGGTGACTCTGGATGCTGGATTGCTGTACCCTACCTTAAGTTCTCTTAATGGGTACACTCCTTCATCTTTCTTACTATCGCTGTTTACTTCAGGCACAGCAGGGGAGCAGAAGGCTCCTCATCCCCCTCTTTGCATATGTCAAGTATCCAGTCTTCAGGAGGTGGCTCTTCTCTTCGCATTTTCCAGAGCTCTAAGCTCGCTACCCTTTTATCTAACTTTTTTCCTGTGTATGCTGCGTGCAAATATGTTGCCATGTGTTGCAAAACTGCTTTTGAAAGTGATCCCACTTGTGGCCATGGCATGAACATCTTGTCTGCCATGCCCTTAACACATTCCGCACTGTACTGTTGAAGCTTAGGTGCGTTCTTTGGTAACTGTTTGCATAAATGGGTAAGCAGAGTAATATCCTTCATTTTGACTCATTACATATGGCTGTCAAAACTCACCTTTACACTTTGCAAAAATACTTTTTCAGAAAAATAATACAATATGAGTGTGCACCAATCGTCGCAGCTCCAAACCCTCCAAAACCATTGCATCACGTTTTTACTCCAATCTACTTATCCACTAAACACCATCAATTCAATCAGTACATAATTAACTCTTAAATCTCATGTTTTCCATTTCACGTCTCTTAACTTGTCTATTATTTCTTCACCACATATACATCTATGCAATACATAAAACAAACAAACAAACTGATATACTCGACCGGTCACATATATCTCAGTCTGCGATCCTCAAGACTTAACATTGCCCCTAAAAAATACCCTGTTTGTGATGTGAATTGTTCTCTTTAGACAAGTCCGTGGCCTGTGTCATCCGCTAATGGGACTCTAGATACCACTCCTTCTGTTAAGTGCTATGATGCAGGACACTGGGCTAACTCTACTGCGACATTCCTTGTTTCACAGTTTCTCAATTGATTGGCTCCTCCCCTCAAGTCAATTACTTAATAACTCGTCACTCATCATCCCGATTTGTATTTACTCCCAACCTCCCTCCATTACTCATTTCCCCTTATCACTTTCTCAACTCACTTCCCATTCACAATTTTGCCACCTCACTTTGTTTTACTCACCATTTGCTTTTTCGGCTCTCGGGATTGAGGCCTCTTTATCAGCTGCTTCAACTTTCTGTTCGTTCAGCTTCCTATAGAAGTCGGGAGGGGATTTCGTACAGACCCAGGGACCTGTCTCAGCTACGCTTGCAAGCCTCAGTTTAAAAACTGTTTCGCTATCTACAGGGAGATTCACGTCCTTTCAGCCGAATGGCAGAGGCAATTCGATATTGACGGGACCCCAAAGCTTACTTAGGTCGATGGCCCTTGAACCATGATCTCTGCTACCACGTGAACTGGGACAGATGACCCAGCCCTTTAAGACGAGGGAGCAATACTTTGAGATGAATGGGGATGCAGAAGATACTCAAACATCAATAATCAAAAGGACTCAGGAAGTTGGCAAAGTTGACTGTTTTAATATCAATGATCTAAAACAGGGAGTACAACGGACATCAACAGAGGTCTCATGTCATGGTCTCTCAATACATTTCATAAAAAACATGAGTTATATAGTAAAAACACATCATTGATGACGTTAACCTACATATTTCCTAACATCATCCTACGTGGCAAACTATAAAAAACTAGTGGCAAATGTGATAGTCTTAAGGGGAACATCTAGGTATACATTCCATACTAGTCTAGAAAGTGATAGGTGGGACTACTAAGCCCATCCTTCAAACAAGTCAGTATGAAGGTCACTAAATACACCACATCCTATTGATTATAAAAACTGTAGGGCTCTTAATTATGTGGCCTCCTACAAATAGTTGGCACTCTTACATTCGTCTGTCCATT
Source organism: Ambystoma mexicanum (assembly GCF_040938575.1). Lineage (NCBI taxonomy): Eukaryota > Metazoa > Chordata > Amphibia > Caudata > Ambystomatidae > Ambystoma > Ambystoma mexicanum. The sequence goes on from NC_090937.1 coordinate 542,833,396, forward strand.
TCCACCCACGTTAGCAGCACACAGGCTGGACTTCCAGGTGCTGTAGAGCTGGGCAGAACCACAGTTTCCCAACAATTAGCATATCATCTATCATCACCTCAGTGGTCTGCACATCGATTAAGCCTTTTGACGTGGTCTTGGAAATGTTCTTTGCCCTGGAGAATACAGGGGACTAGAGTCACACTCTGCCTCTCTGGGTAGGTGTGGTTCATCATGTTTGTCCAAGTTCATCCATCCATGTGACTGAAGACCACAAATTTGATTCTGGTGCATTTAAAATGCTACTATTTAATGAAACTCTGACGTCTTCCTTATCTGTCCCTGTGGAGTTCTCCCCTCTCGTCCCCACTGTTCCGTCTTTCGTTGTCAGAGCCTGAGCCCATAATACTACAAAAGTTGTCTACGAAGCGCAGCCTTCTAGTGGTTGTGCCTGTGTTGAGTTTCATGTCGATATCGATATCCCACAAGTCTTATCTGCTGCCTCTCCGCAGGCTCCTAGGCCTGGTCAGTCCCATTCCATTTTACTCCTGTTCCGTGAGGTTGTGCTACCTGGCTCTGCTCATCTGCCCACCTCGAATCTGTCATTCCCCCGATCCGCTGTCCATTGTGTCATCACAGCCCTTATTTCCTGCTGTCAGCCTCCTGGCGTGTGTGTTCTCTTGCCAATCTTTCCATCTGCAACTTCATCTGTTCCCTCTCAAGCAACTTGCATTTTTCCTGCTCTGCTACTTCCCTCCACCTCTCGATCTCTTCCACTTCTCTTATCCTTCTGTCCCGCTGCTGCCGTTCCTCGCTCTATCTTTGGCTGTGATCCCTTTCTATCGTCTCTTCTCTTACTCTCTGCACCAGCTCCTTCTCCTCCTCTTTACTCCTTTCCCTGTCCTATCTCTCCAATCTCTCTCCTCCTCTCTCTATCCGCTCTCTCTCCAGACTCTCCTCTCTTTCCTCCTTTTTGTCAGTTTCCTCCATTATCTTGGCCCAGTTACTCACTTCGCTGCTCCCCTTCAGACCTTACATTACCTTATTTCCCCCCTCTGTTTCCCCAGCCGTCCTTGCTTCCAGCTTCAGGAGTATCTGTCCTTCTATCCACTCATTCAGGACTATGTTCCGTAGCCCCTCATTCACCCCCTTCTGAGCCTCACCGCTCATTTATCGTTCAGTATTTGGCTGCCATGCACCTTTCGGCCCCTCTTCCCTTGTACAGGGTAGTGGTTTGTATGTCAGATTTGAATACCCCTCTGCTGCTCTTAATTCTTGTAATGCCCTTACTTCTTGTAATGGGAACATCCCTTTCTCCTCATCTGTGTCATCAGAGACTACGCTTGGAGGGACATGTGGGGGAGCGGAGGGAGAAGCCCCAGGAGCCTGCACCTACTGCTGGCACAGCATCTAGTGATGCCTCTCTGCGTCCCCCTTGCCCTCCTGAAACGAGCACCAGAGTTCGAATATGGCCACGCAGCTGGTGAGTTTCTTCCCCTTATAGGCACCCTGTATGTGTGTCACTAGTGATTACTGCACGTCTTTGGAGAAACTTGCAATGTGGTCCTGGTTTAGTTAACTTTCCCTCAGTGCTTTTAGACCAGTCTATGATATACTAACATATTTTCTGGTGGGAGTGTCTTACACAGGTGCTGTAGAGCCGTGTCACCTGTGCATTTCCTTTGATACATTTTCTTTGCTCTTACCTGACCTCAAGTCGAGGGTTTAGGCAATCCGCTGTTCAGGGAAAAAGTGTAATAGCAATACTTGCTAATGTGCTATGAGCCTTTCCGGCTGTACAACTTATCAGGTGTGCTCCTTGCACAGCCCCTTTCCCACTGTCACCGCATCCTCAGGTACACCCACAATCTTGCGCATGCGCCTTCTACGCACTGCAACTTGTTCACCTCGTCTGCCAATCTCGAGTTGCCAATGCTAGCTCCTCACTTCTTTGTGCTCTCTGTGTCATGTGTGCAAGCCTATGTGTGTCGTCAGCAATTTACTAAACAAGGTACTGCTAACAATTGAACTCCACGCGCACAATGCTACAACCTGTTACTGAAAAATACAAAACAAAGCACAGCTGTCTTCCGGCCTCCAGGCATATTATACCAATATTCTCTTGTGATTGAACTGTACTTGCAGCATCGCCTAGCGTGCAAAACATTTCACGCCAGGAGACAACCAGTCAACTCATCTTCCGCAATCTAGGCCAGCTCCCTTGCTAAACCCCACACGGATACTGTCATCTATGACCCGAGCTAAACCCACAGGAAATCCACTATTTACATAACTTCTGTCATCCAAAACCTTTGAGTCAAAAGTCTAGATTATTCATCAGAACCATTTACCTCTAAACCCAAATGGGCCCTAAACATAGAAAAAAGACATCTATCAACACTCCTGTCCCTACTAACTTTGACAATGCTACATAATACTTTGACAATACTTGATGTTTGCCTGGAGATCAAACATAATTAGCTCAGTACCAACGTCTACCACAAACTTACAGATGAGAACAATCTCCTGCATTTTACAAGCTTCCACCCTAAATCCATGACGGGGAGCCTACCATAAAGTCAAATCTTGAGACTGAAGAGGATCATCTCAGATACAGCTGGACTTGACGTTGAATACATTAAATTATTGGACAAGTTTGGGAGGAGAGGTTATCCACATTAAGTCCTGGAGGAGGCAAAAGATAGGTCATCCAATTTAAGTAAAGAACATCTACTTAACCCAAGAGTAAAGGACAAAGAGACTCCACTTCTCTATATATCCAAAAACTCAAGACAAAGTTTCCAGGTTGGGAAAACCATCAAAAAACATTGGAGTATTCTTCAGAGTGATCCACTTCTCCATAAACTGTTTCCAAAGTCACCAATGATGGCTTTCAATAGAGGCCAAAATCTAAGAGAGAAATTGGTCAGAGCTGAGAAACCTCCAAAGGAGAAACAATTGCTGTTAAAGACACGTAAGAAGAGCACCTATCCCTGTCTAGTGTGCAAGCATTGCAATAATGTGATAAAAGGTGAAAACATTGGACACCATGAAATGGGCAAGAAATTCAAATTAAGAGATTTCGCCACATGCATCTCAACAGGTGTCATTTATGTGATCAAATGCCCTTGTGGCAAACTATATGTGGGTCAGACCACAAGACCACTAAAAGACAGGATCACTGAACACAAATCGAATATCAGATGCAAGAACACAAAATCTCCTCTAGCCAGACACTTCACTGAAAACCAACATACAGTAGCCCAGGTTAAATTCTAAGTTCTGGAAGTTGTCAAGAAACCGTATAGAGGTGGTGATTATCAGTCCATCCTTTCACGCAGGGAAAAATTCTGGATACATTTCTTAGATACTTTGAACCAAAAGGGGCTCAATGAAGAGTTTTCCCTCAAATGCTTCATCTGATGATGACTTTAACAATGACACATAGACAGGCGCTATGGACTATAAGATAACTAAGACATTGAAGACATATGAACAATTGAGTACTGTGTAGGATATACACTGGAAACAAGGGTGGAACATCTGTTAAATTAGCTTTAGTCTGGAATATGTTTACGGGCCCACCCACAAACAATAAATGTATTGGATGATTTACTGCGTAGGTAGAAATGGTTAACATCAATTCAAATTCTTGTGAATTTGCAATCATTGTCTACATTAGAATGCCACAGATGGAATAGCACATTGAAGATTGATTAACACTAAGGCAATGTTAGCCAGAACTAACTGTCCAGGATTAATCCCTCTTTTATCATTACTCTTTCATCAAAAAAAATATTTCTTACACTATCCGCTCCATTCATTATATGTTCAGTATGCATGTAAGAATCATTATTATTGTTGCATCAGGAATTAGCTGCTTCAGAGACTTGGATTAATACACACAGGTAGTTAGCCATAGTATGTAAAGACTCACAAGCACATACAAGATGGCGCACAGGTAATCCTTAACCTGACCGTGTCACAAGCCATTGACAACATCATGTGGATTAAAATTGAATCCCTCTTTGCTTTCCATGATGGCCACTCCGAATATGGGGGACAGAAACATACGCTGTTTACGGCATCCTGTGAGGTTCCCTTTACTACATAGAAGCCCACCAGGGAGCGCGTGAGGGTCGCGGCTCCCTTCCATTAGAGCACGCGCACTTCTGATTCAGCACGATCCAAGGAGATAGCAAACCCCAGACACTGCATTCTCGAGCAGAGGCATCCAGCTTCATGGGTAAGAATACATCTGGCGTTTACATTGAACTCAGGAGAGAATACCATTCCAGATTTAGTGACTATATATTGGGTGAATATCTCTTTTTTTAGACTGCAGCCACATATTTGTGCAGTGCTAGTACCTGAGATGGGAAGACGAAATAAGGACTAGAATTATGGAAGGCGTTTAGTGCACGCAAACATTTATTTTTTTCAATCTGCCCTACTGAAACAGAGGTGAGCCCATAGACATGCCTACTATATTGTCCAAAGGACTTGACAAACACTATAGTGCAGCTTATGAATTGTATGCATTAGGAGAAATGGTGAGCTATTGTTACGCTCAGCTGATATCCACGGGGGCGTCTGGAAGGCTCTGAGACCTGGAACCCTGGATGCGTAGTTGCCCTGTGCTGAATAATGAATCTGCAATCACAGAAGGGAGGATTTGTGATAACTGTCTCTAATGGGTGAATCTCTCACCTCCCTCTGACCGATTCCCTGCCCACTGGTTCTTTTCTCACCTTAGTTATTTGTATGGTGAGCTATCCATCCTGCGTTTCTTGTGCAGGGGCGCTGGACGTTTGTTGGCAAGCTGCCCAAGTTGCTTCACTGGTGCAGTATGCCTTCCTTGGGCCCAGGCTTGCAGTGACCCCGAATTTGTTGGTAGGCAGTAGGTTTGTTAATTGTAAGTCTTTGTTCTGTTTATAGTGGGAATTCGTTAAAGTCTTTATCTCCTTCTTTTCGGGTGCAAAGGTCTTGATTCTGGCTTGTCGGATGGAGAGGCATGTTTCTAGGTAAGAGAAAGCGTGAAGCGTGGCACCTTTATTGTCTTTTGAAGCTAACCTGTGTTTTCTTCTTCTTTTCCTCACAGGCCGCCGTGGTGCTGCAAGTGGATGAGAGCGCGATGAAAAACAGGCCCCTGGAATCTGTTAAGGTATTACAGCGCTGTGCGGTTGTTTAATATTGAAAGAAAACCTGAATATGTCTCTTTTTCTTTGCAGATGTTGCTGTGGTGCTCCGGTTGGAAGCGTGGTGTAGTGCGATGGAATTCAGGTAAGACTGATGGAATTCGATGTTTTGGAAACGCCCGCTCTAATATTGTTTTTCCCTTTCTCATTATTTCAGGTTGCAATTTTCGAACAGCAGCTGGGGTAGCGGTTCGTCGGAAGTCCTTAAACTAGTACTCACAGGTGAGTGATGTTTCTTCTTCTCTCGGTTTCCACTGCATCCCAGTTGAGATGCTGAGTACTGGATGGTGTTTTCTCAGGTAAAACAGAATAATCTTGTTCATGTTCTTGCAGGATTACAGGAAGATGCTGAAGGCCAGGAGCTGGACACGGTGAGCGTCACGCTGCTAGTTGCAGAATAACACAGAGCATGTTCTGCAGTCAGGGTGTGGTGTATATAGCCCAGGTAAAGTAGTACCAGGGAAAGTAGTTCCAGGCCTGCCACACCCAAAACACTATACCGCATGGCTTGGTTCTCAGAACTAGACTGTGGGGGAGCTTCCATGTTGAATTTAAAGGCCCATGTTCATAAATGGGACCTATTTTGAACAGCCCATCCTTCCTACATATGAGCCTGGTGCCAAATGTGCCAGGACTGGCTCCAGGGGCCCTTTTGCAGTGGTTTTAAGGCCCTCAGGGTTCTGGTGGGAGCCTGCTTGTGGCACAACTTGTGCCCTCTCATAGTGGTCATGACAGCGCTCCCCCCAAGGCCCCTCTCATGGTATCCTTCCTGTCCGTCCGGGTTTGGTGGGGTTATCCAGGTGAAACCTCTTAATCAGACGTGGTGCGTGAATATGTTCACTTGGATCCCAAGTTCTGTCTGGAGGCCCGTACCCTTTCCAGTCCACTAAATAGTATAGCTTAGATCTGGTACGTTTTGAATCCAGGATGTTTTTAACTTCAAATTCAAGCTCTCCATCAACTAGAACAGGTTTTGGTGGTGCTAAAACTCGGGTTCCTGGTTGTACAGGTTTTACAAGTGACACATGGAACACCAAATTAATTTGCAAGCTTGGTGGTAAGGCTAACTTGACTGCCACCGGATTTATCACTGATTCAATGCTATAGGGTCCTAGATATCTTGGACGAAAGGTCCGGGTACCTTTTATGGGCACATGTTTTGATGCCAACCAGACTTCTTCTCCAACTTAATATTCTGGAGCTTTCTTTCGATGCCGATCCGAGCATTTCTTTTGTCTGTCTTTGGCTTGCAGTAAATGTTAATTTGCCCTTTTGAAGGCTTGGGTTATGCTTGTGTATAGAGTCTTTACCGCTGGCATTTCCAAGGTCGTGGGGGAGTCTAGTTCAGAGGTACGTGGATGTCTTCAGTATATTGTGTAGAACGGGCTTTGTCCCGTGCTGGTGTGTATGGAGTTATTGTATGCATATTCCGCTATCCATAACAAGTCTTTCCAATTCTCTTCCACTTGATGCAGCATGCAACATAGATACTATTCTAATGTCTGGTTTGTTCTTTCTGTTTGTCCATCCGTTTGGGGGTGATGGCTAGTGGGTAATCAAAAATCGATTTGTGCCATGGTACAACATTTCCTCCAGAAGTTGGATACAAATTGGCTTCCACGATCTCAGATTAGGATTGAGGGGAAACCATGCAGTTGTATAATCTGTTCAAGAAATGCTTTTGCCAGACCGATAGTGTTAGGAAGTCCTTTGAATGGAATGAAATGTGCCATTTTAGAGAACAGGTCTACAACCACCCAAATGGTATTAAAACCTTGACAGGAAGATAAGTCCATAATGAAATCAAGAGAAAGAGTATGCCAGGGAGCTGGTGGAATATCCAGTGGTTGTAGGAGGCCAGCTGGTTTCTGTTTTTGTGATTTATTCTGTGTACATATCCCACAGGATAGAACGAATTGAGCAATGTTCTTACGCCAGGTTGGCCACCAATTATTCCGTTTAACCTTGGCTAGAGTCTTAGCAAATCCGGGATGGCCTTCGATCAGGGAATCGTGATAACCACACAAGACCAATTCTTGTAGATCTTTACTTGGTAGATATAGTCGTTCCCTGAAGTAGGGAAATCCATCCAGAACTGTGTGATGTTCATTTTGGGAATTCCATTTCTGCAAGATCTCAGGGTTCATTAAGGTTTGAATCTTATCTTGAGGTTCACTCAGACTCAATGTGGTGGTGAGTCCCAGTAGTTTATCACTTGGGATGATGGCAGCAGGATCCAGCGTACTGTTCGTTTTCTCTTGAACACCCATATGAGACAAGGCATCGGCCTTCCCATTCTGAACTCCCGGTCGGTATGTTATTACGTAATCGTATTCTGCGAAGAATAGAGTCCACCGCAACTGTCATGATGATTGGGCTTTTGCTGACTTTAGGTATTGAAGGTTTCGGTGATCTGTGATTACTGTGTTGGTCTGTCTGGCACCTAATAGATACTGCCGCCAAGCTTTGAAGGCTGATTTTATTGCCAACAATTCTTTGTCTGTAATTGCATAGTTAAGTTCTGGTGGTGAGAATTTACGTGACCAAAAGGCCACAGGGTGTAATTGGCCTGTCTCTGGATCTCTTTGAGAGAGAACTGCTCCCATAGTTACGCTGGAAGCATCAGTTTCCACTAGATAGGTGAGATCAGAGCGAGGATGTCGTAAAATTGGCGCAGATGTGAATCTTTTCTTGAGTTATTGAAAAGCCTGTTCCGCCTCTTCAGTCCATTGGAATTTTTTGCTGTTTTTTCTCAGTAACGATGTGATTGGGTGGACTATCCGTGAGAAATCTGGAATAAATCGGAGATAAAAATGTGCAAAGCCGAGCATGCTTTGGGTTCATTTAAGTGAAGAAGGTGATGGCCAATTAAGGATGGCATCTACTTTGTGTAAATCCATCTTGACTCCCTTTGGCGAGAGAACAAAACCAAGGAACTCAACTTTCGTGACATGGAAGGAGTATTTCTCGAGTTTAGCGTACAGTTTGTGCTGGCAAAGTTTTGCAAGGACTGAGGGAACATGTTCCACATGCTCTCTTTCAGAGGGAGAATACACCAGGATGTCGTCAATATAGACCAGGGCACAGACATCGATTAAGTCCCGTAACACATCATTCATGAAGTATTGGAATGCTGCGGGAGTGTTGCACAGCCCCAAAGGCATTACCTGATATTCGTACAGGCCATGCTTGGTGCAAAACGCGGTTTTCCATTCATCCCCTTTCTTAACATGTACAGGTGGTATACTCCTCTGAGGTCTAGTTTGGTGTAGATTCGGGCATCCTTGACTTGGTCCAACAGTTCCGGGATAAGGGGCAAAGGGTAGCGGTTTTTTACTGTGATTTCATTAAGTTCGCGGTAATTGATGAAAGTCCTCAAATCTCCTTCCTTCTTGGGAACGAAGAATAAGGGAGAGGCTGCCGATGACTTTGACGGGCAGATAAACCCATTAGCCAGGTATTGATCCAGATAGGACTTCAAGTGGATATTTTTGGTTTCCGTAAGTGCATAAATTCGATCACAAGGAACCTGTGTGCCAGGTATCTGGTCAATTTGACAGTCATAGGGCCTATGTGGCGGTAATGTGTTAGCCTGTTCCTTCTGAAAAACATCTCAGTAATACTGATATTCTTTTGGTAAGCTGTCCATTGGTTCTGCGATCCCCGATGCTATTCCTTGAACAGATTTCTGGTTTGGCTGTGTTATAGATTTTGGGTAGCAAGCATGGGCGCAATTGTCAGAAAAGGTCAGTCTCTTTGCACGCCTGTCTATGTGGGGATTGTGAGTTACTAACCATGGCATCCCTAAAATCAATCAGAACTGAAGAGCTTTGATGAGGTCAAACGTGATTGCTTCCTGATGTCCATCCTGACACAGAAGGGTTAATTCTGTTGTGCATTGGGTTACTAATCCCGATGCAATTTCTGTACCTTCAACAGTAGTTACCTTTTCAGTTGTTGGCGATTGATCAAGGTTACTGGTAGGACGAAATGTGCGCTCTGTGACTCATCCTTTTCACTCAACAAGCGGACCTCTATGCTTGCCGGGCCTGATAGTTTTCCGATTCCTTTCCATCATCTTCTTTCTCTGTAGCGCCTACCACCTTCCTTGGAGGTTTCACTGGGCATTCTTTGAGGTGGTGACCCAATTTACCACAGTATAGACATAACTGTAGCTGTCTCCTCTTGTCCCTTTCAACCTTGGTTAACCCTTTAAGTGCCAAGGACGAGGTATCTCGTCCTTGACAGTGCACACGCAGTGCCAAGGACGAGATAGCTCGTCCTTTTCGGCACCTTGTTTTTTGCAAAGCAGGGATCGCTCAAAACTGTAATCCAACCCCCGGGCTATGTGAGGGGGAGGTCCCCCCTCACTGCCAGGGTGCTGGATTACCTTCAGTTTCACGTCGGCGTGCCCCATCTATTGGGGGTCCTGCCCCACCTTTTGGTGGGGTGTACCTCACGCAGCCGTTAGGAGGAGGCCCAGGGAGGCCTGCATGAGGTGTGTCCCCCAGCCATTGGGGGTGGGGGGGCACCCCAAAAGGTGGGGCAGGACCCCCAATAGATGGGGCAGTAGGGTTTGGGCACCCTGGGGGCAGATTGCCACACTAATGTGGCTATCGGCCCCAAGCGAAGTTGGGTAAACAAAAAAAATAATACAAATTCATAGGCTGCTTTTTAGGGGGGCTGAGGGGCACCCTAAATTGGCAGCAAATGATGTACTACAACGGGGGGTGGCCCTCAGCCCTCCCCGACCCCAAATGGAGGGCCCCACCTCATGCAACCCTCTCTGGCGGAAGATAGGGGGGGCCCACTTCTTGCATCCCTCCCTGGGGTCAGATGCCCCTTCCTAGGAGCAGATATCCCAGGGAGGGTTGCATGAGGTGGGGCCCTCCATTTGGGGTGGGGGGGGTTGAGGGCCACCCCCCGTTGCGGTACATCATTCGCTGCCAATTTAGGGTGGCCCTCAGCCCTCCCTAAAAAGCAGCCTATGAATTTGTATTTTGTTTTTTGTTTACCCAACTTTGCTTGGTGCAGATGGCCACATTAGTGTGGCTATCTGCCCCCAGGGTGCCAAAACCCTACTGCCCCATCTATTGGGGGTCCTGCCCCACCTTTTGGGGTGGCCCTCTCCCCCCCCACCCCAAATGGAGGTGGGGTGTACCTCACGCAGCCGTTAGGAGGAGGCCCAGGGGGGCCTGCATGAGGTGTGTCCCCCAGCCATTGGGGGTGGGGGGCCACCCCAAAAGGTGGGGCAGGACCCCCAATAGATGGGGCAGTAAGGTTTGGGCACCCGAGCGCCAGATTGGCACACCAATGTGACCCTCTGCACCAAGGGGAGTTGGGTTACCAAAGGAAAAAAATGAAAATGGTGGAACGCTTTTTAGGGGGGGCGGTGGGGCACCCCAAAGGGTCAGGGAATTTTCTAATGGGATGGGGCGTTGACCCCTCCCCCCCCACCCGCAATGGAGTGGGTGCCAAGTCATGCAGCTCTCCCTGGGACCAGATATCTGCCCCTAGGAACGGACGCCTTAGCCCAGGGAGGAGTGCAGGACAGCCCCCCTCCTTATCTGCCCACGGGGAGGGTACATTTTGCTGATGTGACCGTAGGTAACACATGTTCTTTGTTTTGTTTACAGCTTTTTCTACCCGAGCAGCTGCAACGTTATGTGAGTACTGTTTTTTATTATTCTATGGTTAGGGCCCACTGTCAGTGGGGTGGGTGAGACTGGGGCTGGATTGTTGGTGGTGTGGGTGGGAATGGCCCGTCTGGGCAGATCACCTCCAACTGTCCTGGAGTTGCGGCTGGGCTGCATTACAGCTTTTCCCTTCGGGGAGGTATTGGCACACTGCCGAGACTCCTTGGTGGGGAGAAGCTGTAACGCAGGGCAGCCAGGGCTCCAGCAAAGTCGGCGGTAATATCCCTGGCCTTGGGCACCTTTCTCCCATGTGGGTCTTTGCTGGTGGTTCTGGGTATTACATTCCGGGCCGATTTGCGTAAGTCAGACCTCTGTGGATTCCCACGGGTGTCCTCTTTTGGGAAATGCATGGGGTTCCCTGTTTTCCTTGCTGGCTTCGACACCCGAGGCCCATATCTGTACGTTGTGCCGGTCGGCAGAATGTCTGAGATTTCCCTCTGAAAACAGACTTGGGGTTACTTGTGTTTTAGGCTTTCCCCTTGGCGGCCAGGTAGGTGCACCCACACATGTGAGGTACCGTTTTCATCGGGACACCTGTGGGAACGCGTGACGGTAGGCCATGTGTTGTTGGGGGCGTGTTTCGATGGGTGCGTCAAGCGAAATGTGCGGAACAAGCGTTTTTTTCCCCACATTTCGGACTTTGCGGGGCTGTCTGGGTAATAAAATCTGGGGCGATGTGCGCAAATCATACCTCTGCGGATTCCCACGGGTGTCCTCTTTTCGGAAATGCATGGGGTTCCCTGTTTTCCTCGGTGGCTTGGACACCCGAGGCCCATATCTGTACGCTGTGCCGGTCGGCAGAATGTCTGAGATTTCGCTCTGAAAACAGACTTGGGGTTACTTGTGTTTTAGGCTTTCCCCTTGGCAGCCAGGTAGGTGCACCCACACATGTGAGGTACCGTTTTCATCGGGACACCTGTGGGAACGTGTGACGGTAGGCCATGTGTTGTTGGGGGCGTGTTTCGATGGGTGCGTCGAGCGAAATGTGCGGAAAAAGCGTTTTTTTCCCCACATTTCGGACTTTGCGGGGCTGTCTGGGTAATAAAATCTGGGGTGATGTGCGCAAATCATACCTCTGCGGATTCCCACGGGTGTCCTCTTTTCAGAAATGCATGGGGTTCCCTGTTTTCCTCGGTGGCTTGGACACCCGAGGCCCATATCTGTACGTTGTGCCGGTCGGCAGAATGTCTGAGATTTCGCTCTGAAAACAGACTTGGGGTTACTTGTGTTTTAGGCTTTCCCCTTGGCGGCCAGGTAGGTGCACCCACACATGTGAGGTACTGTTTTCATCGGGACACCTGTGGGAACGTGTGACGGTAGGCCATGTGTTGTTGGGGACGTGTTTCGATGGGTGCGTCGAGTGAAATGTGCGGAAAAAGCATTTTTTCCCCACATTTCGGACTTTGCAGGGCTGTCTGGGTAATAAATTCTGGGGCGATGTGCGCAAATCATACCTCTGCGGATTCCCACGGGTGTCCTCTTTTCGGAAATGCATGGGGTTCCCTGTTTTCCTCGGTGGCTTGGACACCCGAGGCCCATGTCTGTACATTGTGCCGGTCGGCAGAATGTCTGAGATTTCGCCATGAAAACAGACTTGGGGTTACTTGTGTTTTAGGCTCTCCCCTTGGCGGCCAGGTAGGTGCACCCACACATGTGAGGTACCGTTTTCATCGGGACACCTGTGGGAACGCGTGACGGTAGGCCATGTGTTGTTGGGGGCGTGTTTCGATGGGTGCGTTGAGCGAAATGTGCAGAAAAAGGGTTTTTTTCCCGACATTTCGGACTTTGCGGGGCTGTCTGGGTAAAACATTCTGGGGCGATGTGCGCAAATCATACCTCTGCGGATTCCCACGGGTGTCCTCTTTTCGGAAATGCATGGGGTTCCCTGTTTTCCTCGTTGGCTTGGACACCCGAGGGCCATATCTGTATGTTGTGCCGGTCGGCAGAATGTCTGAGATTTCGCTCTGAAAACAGACTTGGGGTTACTTGTGTTTTAGGCTTTCCCCTTGGTGGCCAGGTAGGTGCACCCACACATGTGGGGTAACGTTTTCATCAGGACACCTGTGGGAACGCGTGACGGTAGGCCATGTGTTGTTGGGGCGTGTTTCGATGGGTGCGTCGAGCAAAAAGTGCGGAATATTTTTTTTTTTTCCCACATTTCGGACTTTGCAGGACTGTCTGGGTAATAAATTCTGGGGCGATGTGCGCAAATCATACCTCTGCAGATTCCCACGGGTGTCCTCTTTTCGGAAATGCATGGGGTTCCCTGTTTTCCTCGGTGGCTTGGACACCCGAGGCCCAGATCTGTACGTTGTGCCGGTCGGCAGGATGTCTGAGATTTCGCTCTGAAAACAGACTTGGGGTTACTTGTGTTTTAGGCTTTCCCCTTGGCGGCCAGGTAGGTGCACCCACACATGTGAGGTACCATTTTCATCGGGACACCTGTGGGAACGCGTGACAGTAGGCCATGTGTTGTTGGGAGCGTGTTTCGATGGGTGCGTCGAGCGAAATGCGCGGAAAAAGCATTTTTTCCCCCACATTTCGGACTTTGCGGGGCTGTCTGGGTAATAAAATCTGGGGCGATGTGCGCAAATCATACCTCTGCGGATTCCCACAGGTGTCCTCTTTTCGGAAATGCATGGGGTTCCCTTTTTTCCTCGGTGGCTTGGACACCCGAGGCCCATATCTGTACGTTGTGCCGGTCGGCAGAATGTCTGAGATTTCGCTCTGAAAACAGACTTGGGGTTATTTGTGTTTTAGGCTTTCCCCTTGGCGGCCAGGTAGGTGCACCCACACATGTGGGGTACAGTTTTCATCGGGACACCTGTGGGAACGCGGGACGGTAGGCCATGTGTTGTGTTTGTGTGGTTTTCATAACGTTTTGACCCATTTGCTGGTGCCCTTTGTCTCACAACCCTTTCTTTTCCCAAATGTTACCTACATTTAGTCGCTGCTTTATCCACCATACACTTTTGTAACCTGCACAAGTCACCTACCCTTGAAAAGGACTGCCTGTGCTCTTTCAAAAAATGTATGGCTGCCGTTCCTCACCACATTGGTTTTCCCAATATACACATGCTAAGTGCGTCTGGTCAGGCCGTGAGCGTAAAACTCCTGTGTACCATGGCTCAGTGTTTGGCTTGTGGTATTGCTTGTTTTGTAAAAACACTACAAAAATGGTATGCTCTCCTAACTGCAAGAGTCGGGGGAATGTAGCGGAGCATTGCTTTTCTCAAAATTCATAGAAGCCATTGCCATACCAAGCCAACCATGTCCAACACATACCTTTTTTTTCAGTCATTTTCCCGCTTTTCCCCCATTCGATGGCAGTTTCCCCTACCTAGTTGTTGCCTGACCTATGCAAATCACCCCTTCCTAAACTTGGAATTTTGTCTACTTTTCAGAAATATATGCCTTTCTGTCCTCCAAATTGGCTTTCCTGCCCTTTTCTTCCATTCCATCCATGCATGTCCAATTGGCAAAAATGGCAAAAATCGCCTACCACTCACAAAACGGTTGATAACCACATCAAAATAATTTTTTTCCATTTCCACTCAACCTGTTCCTGAAAGCCACGATACTGGGAAACTCAGCACAGCAAACCATTTGTTCCTAGCTCTTACAAGGAAAAAACCACAGGCTTCTTTGCACATCATTTTATTGGCATTTTTTGAAAAAACCCAAAATGTTCGCACTTTTTCCTTATTTTCTCTCACCCCCCTACAGCAACCTGGGATTCCTGGGTGGCGTTACGACCGCCTACATGTGGGGAAAAAAGGAGCCAAATTTGGCCGAGATATCTCATGTAACAAAAAAGTTACAAGCCATTGAATACCCACATACCAAAATCACCAAAAAAGGCCCTGGCACTGGGGAGAAATACCCATGGCACTTAAAGGGTTAAAGGGGGTCTTACTCCTCCAATCTGCATGGGCTCTGTGGTATTTTCTGATGGACGTTGAACATTATCTTTTGAACATAAGTACATGGCACAATTTTAGAGTCTACTTCAGTCTGTTCTTCGATCCTGTAATCTGTGGTCCAACTGAACTACCAGGTTGATAAACTCTGCACAGTCTTTAGGTGGGTCTACCACTTGAGCAAGGACATCCTTCAGGTCTCCTCGTAGGCCCCGATGAAACAACCTGGTTCTTTTATCTTCTGGCCAGTCCGCTTCTACAACCAGTCTATTAAAGGTGGCAATTTAAGTAAGCAAATCTTGATTCCCTTGGCGGAGGGATAGGAGTTTGTTATCAAGAGCTTGTCCATGCAAGTGTTGAGCAAATAATTTTTCCATCTCCTGTTGAAAACCCCTGAAGTTCTCCATTAAAGGGTCATCCTGGCTCACTAAATGTACCGACCAGTTTGTGACACTTCCACTCAAATATGAAAACACAAAGGCCACCCTCGCCTGGTTGTTTGGGAAAGCCCCAGGGCTACAAAGAAAATGAAGGTGGCACTTGTTCATGAATGTTGTGTACTTTCTGGGGTCTCCATTAAACCATTCTGGTGGTGCCAGGGGTACTGCTCCCAGCAAAGTTATCTGTACTGGATTGACTGATGGTGTAGCGACAGATGGGGTGAATCCGGGCAATGGAACCTGCCCTGCCTGTGTTTGTAGTAGCTGCTTAGTTCATCAGTACGGTCTTTTGTGACTATTAACTCTCATCTTAAGGCATTGGTTTCCTGCCGGGCTGCGTGTACCTCGGCGCGTAATTGTCCCAAAAGCTGGGCTAACTGATCAGTTTCAGATGTCTCCATGGCGCCCAGGTGGATAAGGTTTAAAGGCTTCATGTTCTGTTACACTCACCTGATATCCCTGGGGGCGTCTGGAAGGCTCTGAGATCCGGAACCCTGGATGCGTAGTTGCCCAGTGCTGAATAATGAATCTGCAATTACAGAAGGGAGGATTTGTGATAACTGTCTCTAATGGGTGAATCTCCCACCTCCCTCTGACCGATTTCCTTCCCACTGGGTTCTTTTCTAACCTTAGTTATTTGCAGGGTGAGCTATCCGTCCTGCGTTTCTTGTGCAGGGGCGCTTGACGTTTGTTGGCGAGCTGCCTGAGTTGCTTCACTGGTGCAGTACGCCTTCCATGGGCCCAGGCCTGCTGTGACCCCGAATCTGCTGGTAGGCAGGTAGGTCTGGTAATTGTAAGCCTTAGTTCTGTTTATGGTGGGAATTCGTTAATGTCTTTAACTCCTTCTTTTCGGGTGCAAAGGTCTTGATGCTGGTGCGGAGAGGCCCGTTTCTAGTTAAGAGAAAGTGCGAAGCGCGGCGCCTTTATTGCCTTTTGAAGCTAACCTGTGTTTTCTTCTTCTTCTCCTCACAGGCCACTGTGGTGCTGCGAGTGTATGAGAGCGCATTGAAAAACAGGCACCTGGAATCCGTTAAGGTATTACAGCGCTGTGCGGTTGTTTAATATTGAAAGCGAACCTGAATATGTCTCTTTTCCTTTGCAGATGTTGCTGTGGTGCTCCGGATGGAAGCGTGGCGTAGCGCGATGGAATTCAGGTAAGACTGATGGAATTCGATGTTTTGGAAGTGCGCGTTCTAATATTGTTTTTCCCTTTGTCGTTATTGCAGGTCGCAATGTTCGAACAGCAGCTGTGGTAGCGGTTCGCCGGAAGTCCTTAAGCTAGTACTCACAGGTGAGTGATGTTTCTTCTTCTCTCAGTTTCCACAGATTGCAGCCCAGTTGAGATGCTGAGTACTGGATGGTGTTTTCTCAGGTAGAACAGAATAATCTTGTTCTTGCAGAATTACAGGAAGACGCTGAAGACCAGGAGCTGGACATTGTGAGCGTCACGTTGCTAGTTGCAGAATAACACGAAGCATGTTCTGCAGTCAGGGTGTGGTTTATATAGCACAGGTAAAGTAGTACCAGTACAGATATGTGCAGGTCTTCAGATTGAAAAGAGATTTCATAGTTCGAGGCATCCGAGTTCGGCCGGTCTTGTTGAGAGGCACAACGGAATCCTCAAGTCAAAAATTAGCAAGATATGTGCAGGGAGCAAGTTGATTTGGGAGGATGCATTACCAATAGCGCTATTGTGCATGCGTACGTCTGTAGAGGCTAGAACTGGGCTCTCCCCGTATGAGATTGTGATGGGGAGGCCGGCGAATGTTTGGTGCGCACCTCAGCCAAAGCGACTGAGTGAAGTGGAACATCCTGTACTTAGCACTACTGGGCTCCACCCTTAAAATATACTGGTCCGGGGCACGCGCTGGAGCCAGGCGACTGGGTGCTGCTTAAGAACTTTGAGAGAAAATCATTGTTAGCACCCAGGTGGCGCGGCCCCCTCTCAAGTGCTTCTGGCAACGCCGATGGCAATATGGGTGGATGGGAGGAAGTCGTGGATCCATGCCACCCATGCCAAGAAGATTCCATCTTCACTGAAAGGCTTGCCCAATCCGGAGGACCAGAAAGAGACAGCGGTCCCAGAAACGAAAGAAACTGCTGCCAGTCGATGTCGCTAAATCTGTCCGAGCGGGAAGTGAAACTCGAAACAAACCCTGAAAAGATTGCCAAAAAGGGGGAAGGGCAAAGAGTGTTGCAATGCTGCCCAGCAGAACCTACATCACTGTTGGTTGACATGAAATCTGCATTGCAAATAACATCAGATACTAAACATGTACCCCATTGGCGCCCACCAGCACTTGCCATTGCGCCAGAGCCAAAGAGCGAATCTGCATCACTGTCGCGGCACACAACAGCATCTGCCATTGTGCCGCAGGCTGACGCTGAGCCTGGATCTGGAAGTGCACCAGCACTGTTCACGGATCACACAATACCAAGAGTAAGGCGATATGATTTGCGGCCTCGAAATACAGAGTGATCCACAGTTCTTTGGTGTTTATGCTAACCTCTGGTTCCGCTCATGGACGGAGAAGGAACTAGAGGTGTAGAGGAGAGAAGCATGAGAATTGTGCAAATCGGACAATTCAAGACTCGCGGCTCCTCAGTGCGATCATAAAAAGTACATGTGTCCTGAACCAGAGCGGACAAGCTGGGCGCACATGGTATAAAGGCAATAGAGAACTGTTCAGAAGTCCTCTGAGTAGTATGAGAGAGAATAAGTGATCTTGCCTAGAACGAATAAGCAAACCAGGCTGCAAAGGGCTGGCAGACTAAACTGTTGACAATTCCTTTGAACTTACTGACATCCGGACAAGTGCGACGAAGAGAGATATCCACGACGAAATTTGTCCGGAAGAAGAAGGATGGTGAGAAAAATGTCGGGACCGGTTTCAGCCTCCTCCTGCACCACTGCTGAAAATGAGTTAGTTATAAAGACTGTAAACTTACGGAAAACGCATGGTAAAAAAGATTGTATGCTGGCTTTGACGATAATCATGTGCTTCATGAGTGTGGTAGCACCAATAACGACAGCCTTGGTGTTATGGTATGTGGAGTCTACACACCCATTGGGAATGTTTTTACCAATAGTTAATATGTCCACTACTGAAAGCCCGATTCAGATGATTACTTATACCTTGTCCCCAATGGAAGAGAGACACAGAGAATGGTATGGGAACAATACGCTATTACTCATCATGAATATGACGCATGCAATTCTAAAGAAAAAAAATTGCTGGGTATGGGCCCATTTACTGCAGCATGCGGGGAAAGGAATAGGGTGGTATGTACAACCATTACCATTGAGTTCTGCATGCAGTGCATCTTTAAGTGCAATGTTTTATGGGAAGTGGAACAAGAGTATTACGGGTCAATTAGACAGAACAAACATGAATGAGTTTGAGGAAATAATTATGAGGCCTGTGGGTTGTTCCATATTCCACAAAGCACAAGTGATGATCCCAGAACCTACGCCAAAAAGTATGTGAAAAATAACATGACAAAATAGACAAGATAGATGGTCCCCACCAGTTAAAACATCTGTGATGACGTTTCGTGTAAGAACCGACAAGTATAAAGATGCAATTCCCCCTTCTTACACGGTGAATTATAACCCGAGAACTGTCCCTTTTTGTCTAAAAAAGAAAGGCTCCTATTTAGTAGGAACATTTACTGGATGCATGAATACAGCGGTATTAAAATGGGAAATAGAACCAGTATATGTGGCAGATCCAGTCTATTTGATATGTGGAGAGAAAGCATATCCTTGGTTGCCCAGAAACTGGCGAGGTACATGTTACCTAGGTCTACAGTTCCCGGGAGTGTTCCTCTTAGAAACAGCAGACATGGCCAGGCTATCCAGATCTAGAACCAAAAGGAGTAGCGAAGGTGTTTTGATAGCGACGGACGTAGCAAAATCACTAATTCCATTCTTGTCCCAGATAGTGAACTCCTACAACATAAGGCAGCTGTCCAGAATACTAAAAGATACCATGAACACAACAACAGATATACTATTTAACATGACGTTGGAAGAAAAAGGAATTAGGTCAATGACGCTGCAAAATAGAATGGCTCTCGATGTAATCCTGGTTGATCGTGGGGGAACTTGCAAGATTGTGGGATCAGCGTGCTGTGTATTTGTAGATGACTATTCCCCTATGATTTCTGAAGCAATAAAAAAAATGCATGTCCTAACCTCCGAACTCCCTACTGGAGAAGGGGGCTGGGGAATAGAGTCCTGGTTTTGGGGGATACTGCGTTCCTGGGGATGGAAGTTGATTGCGATATTAGTAGTGGTGTTTGGAATATTCATAACGTGCTGTTGTTGCATACACTGCCTACTGTTAGTTTGCACTGAGGTAACTGAGGGATGTACTAAGGGATGTATGCATATGATAACAAAAAGAAAACAAACTTATGGCTGGGATGACAGAGACACAAATGAAATGAAAACAGTGAAAGAATTAATGGCTATAGATATTAATGAAGATGATGATGCTTATAGTAGCATGCAAAACTCAGACATAAGCCCTTCAGACTTATCGTCATCAGAGGAGGATACAATAAATGAATGAGACGTTTGCCATACGGCCAAAGGAGGGTTTGTCAGTCTAGAAAAATGGATACGTCTCATGATTGACGGCAAACGTATTTTGGTGGCCAAAGGCCAACCGTCTCATGTACGAAACGATAGAAATACAGGTTTCCGAGTTTTACCAGTGAACGCCCATTTTGATGTAACAAGGATCGCCATTTTGTTTTCTAACAATTGCTCATTGCTTTCTGTTCAAATTGCTTTGCAGCATATTTTCTGCTTACACTGCTCGACTGTTAACATTGTTTTCTGAACGTGAAAGGATAAGGCCGCAGGGCCGCGAGGCTAATAGAGTTCATTGAAAAACAACGTAGACAGCTCCGGGGAGGAATGCCTGGCTCCCTCCCGAATGTAGCTTTGAAGCAGAGCCGCAGGGCATTTAATCATTTCACAGCTGCCATCCAGTCTTGTTATATGGTAGAATGTGTTAGAATAAAGCAGCTAAAGGCTTGAATTATGCTCTTCTTACGGCCCCCCTTTTCCGAGCCATGTAGAGCGTGTCGGCTCCCAGGACACGAATAGCACCTCATAGATAGCAAGGTCTGGAATGTGACTCTTCCCCCGTATGTAGCTTGCTTACAAGAACAGAAGCACTGTGTTCTGTTCAACAAAGAAAAGATGTCTCCGCACTTGCAAGGTTGCATATTGTTACCAGAATAGATATTTGAAGGTGTCATATTTGTCGAAAGTGTCCATCATCAAACTGAGTTCAAAGAAACCCAATAAAGGGGGGTGTTAAACATGTCACAGCTGATTGTATGATATGCATTTTGTATATATGTAACTGATGTACGTAATTCGCTCACTTGCGTCCCTCGAGGTCTAGAGATACACGTCACGGGGCGTGAGACCGAGTTGGCCAACTGAGACTATTTGCTTTGCAATAAACCCTAGCTTTGGGAATACAACCTCGTGTCTGGCGTATCTATCGTGTGTGGTGACTTGCCTTGTTGCCATAATGCGAGGGGCCCCTAGGGGCCCCTTTCAGTAGTTCCAGGCCTGCCACACCCAAAACACTAGACCGCATGGCTTGGTTCTTAGAACTAGACTGTCTGGGTGCTTCCATGTTGGATTTAAAGGCCCATGTACATAAATGGGACCTACTTTGAACAGCCCATCCTTCCTACATATGAGCCTGGTGCCAAAGGCGCCAAGACTGGCTCCAGGAGCCCTTTTGCAGTGGTTTTATGGCCCTTAGGGTTCTCATGGGAGCCTGCTTGGCGCACAACTTCTGCCCCCTCATAGTGGTCATGACAGCTATATAATTGTTATCTCTAAAAGATCACAGGCCTACTGCATGTGCCACTAGGGAGACCTAAGATCTTGGATGAAGGCTACAGCTGCAAGCAGTCTTCAATAAAGGCACTTCCTGAAATAGAAGGTTGCACCTTTTGGAACCGGTGAGACTTGTTATGTTGACCTCATAGGACTTGTGCATGTCTCTTGTAACCAAGAGCATTTTTCCGCAACATACTTAACAATGCTCTATCTTTAGGAGGTTCCATGCTCAAAGACAGGATAGCGATACAGTTGCTTGAGCACAGCACCTATAACACAGATTTTGAAGACCCTCACAAGAAGTTTCACAGGCACTCACATTAAGGTATGCCTCATCCTTGGTGTTCTAGAGATAGGGCAATGGCATTCCACCAAAACAAATGAGATGGTAGATTACATAGTGGAACCTAGGAAATACATGAGGACACAGATGTGGTGTATCTAATCCAGCGTAATTATCACAATGTGAGTCAATAGTATCTCTAAGGGGAGGGCACATGCCTATATTAGAAGTATAGAGCCTAGACAGATGATCTTGTGAATCATCCAGCATTGTTGATGTAATAATGATCATGATACTGCATAAATCTTCAAACCACAGTACCCTTCCAAGTAACCCCATTAATGTCTATGTCTAATAGGCCATACCTTCTTAAATATGTTTCACCTTTGTCTTTTTAGGCTTGTTTCTTTAGATTCGAGTGGGTCTCTTCAATATGAACATTGTTTTAATTTCTGATTGTTAGGCAAAATGCTTATAGATGTCTTTTCTATTTTTTCTATGTTGTCAGCTTACAGTTCAGCTTTGGCTCAAGATGAAGAGTTGGTTAACTCGAAATGCGTCAGCCGTTTAAATTGAACTTTGCGTATGCGATGTTGAAATTGTTCATGCAAGCTGTTTATTTGGGACTTTGTATCTGCATTACAAAAGGAAAATAACTTTTGTTCACATTAAATTATCACCTTTTATGAATTGAATGGTCAGTGTTGTGTTGACATTGATAATTGTTGAAATCTGTAATGTAGATCATTTTTGGAGTTATTAGAACATTGATAACCGTCTCATAACGGGATAACAATAGTCTGCAGGGGACGGGAGGGTTCCAATTTTGGATCCTCTTCTCTTGTTTGCACTTTCACAATACTTGACAGTGCTAAAAATGCTACACGATATTCCACAAAACCCAAGACCCCCCTCAGACCCACAGTTCCCATATGAATGGGTCAATACTTACACTCCGTTGTCTGCTGGCACTGCTCAGATGTCATGCCCCCAAAGTGGCCACTTCCCGGCCTGGTTTGCCCGTCTCTTTGCTGACTTTGTGTAGGATATTTTCCAAGCTGGCTCCTGACGGCCTTTCCACATGTCCCCGTCTTCTCGAAATATGCGAGGGTCCTGCAGCTTTCCAGGTTCCGCGATGAAGGAGAGGACCTTGTGCCAGGCTGGCACAGCAAACCATCAGCTCTGCTACCAGCTCGTCGGGTGGAACTCCCTGGTATGCCAGAGCGATGCTGAAAGTCTGCGGACTTGGAGTGCCCAACTCCCTTCCCCAGTATACATGGAGGACTCTGTCAATTGTAAATACAAACTGTGGTTGATTGCTAATACCAACAGGGATCAATAAAAGAACACAGAAAGATTTGGCACAGCTCAATGTCTTCTGGACTCACAGGCCAGTTTTACCCCAAAGTGGCGTCATCACTTGGTCATAACTTGAGCCCTTCTCCAGAAAACCTATTGTTATGAGGGATTGGATATCGAGACCTCTATTACCTATCTGGCTACCTATAGAAGTTATTCTACTGGTTCTTGTTTGTCAGGTGGCTGGTCTGTCCCATCTCCAATTCACTATCTATTACATTGTTGCAGAGTGGTGGGCTTACCATTGGTTCCTTGCCCCTTGCCACCCACGCTTGAAATACTAAACTGTGATTGGTTAGAGCTGATCCCCCCAGGCCAGGGATTCGAACGAGTTCTCAGCTCGTGGTGTACCTCTTCACGGTGATGTGAACAATTATATGTCTATATTGTAACTTGTTTACCACCTTTACCTATGAGAATATGCTCTGTTTGTTTGCAACAGTTGTCACAGCCTGTGTCTGGTTTGCTGTGACTGGCTACCCTTTCCCACCACAGAAGACTGTTCAGTGTCTTGCTTGGCTGCATCATGTGTTCAGAGACCACACATTTTAGTTCTGCAGCTCCTAATTATGAGGATTTATTCTGTTTCTCTGCAGCTGGTCCACTTGTCATCTGGGGATTGGAATGTGTCTTCATATCTCTGACCTTGGCTGTAGGCCTATCTCACGTGTCTTTCTCTCTGTGCAGCCTGAATCGGCTCACCTCATCTTCTTGCTCAGTGGCTTGAGGCCTGCTGTAATTTTCTTAAACCTTATAATGCAGTTACTACATTGTCCATGTTAGGCTATGTTCTTTATGTGTTAGTCACACTATGTGGTTCTACCATGTTCAATATATATTCCTGCAGTCCCATATGGTTATTTGCGTTAAGCATCTGCATGCTTGCTCAGGATCTCTTGTGCCTTGCGGTTCTGCGTTGTTTGTTTTGTTTGCAAAGTTTCCCATTTATGTGTAATTTTCCCCCAGTTGTGTACGCCCCAACTTTGTGCTGCTGTTTAAACACCATAGTCTGACTTTTGCCAGTGAAGCACAGCCTTCAGCTGCACTCCACTGTGCTTTCAGTAACATTGTTATGGGGAAACTTGCATGCCCTTAAAGACAGTCAGTACTGGGAGACTTTGATTCCCTTAGACCTTTCCTATTTTGCAACTTTTCTGCAACATGTTACAATTGCACAATGTACATTACAGTACAGTGCACATGGGTCTTCCTTTCGTTTCCAAAGGCCCTAGACTCCCTCAAAGGATTTTTTAGGAGACGTGCAGATATGTCTTGGACAGGGCTGGTGGCAGATTATCCTTTCACATATTTTTACCCTTTCTTGCCATGCAAACTGTGTTTACCGAGGTTGGTACAGGAAGGTCGCCTGGCTCCAAAATGGCCATGCCACAAGGTTTTTTGTACTGTCCTTTGGCCATTTTGTCCCTTTACCTTCCCCAGGTCGAGACCTGGGTCAGTTCTTATTTGGTCATGCATTTCCCCGCCAACTGCCATGCTTTTGCGGGCTTCTGCATGCCTTGTGTGTGTGCCTCCAGGATGTGGGCTGGACTGTCTAGTTCCAATACAAATCCTGGGTGCCACAGAATTGGTGTGCTGGGGATGACTGGGACCACTGTGGTCCATAAATTGGTCCACATCTGGTGTGCCTGTATGTGAGCAGATCTCCCACTGGGTCCTCTTCGTTTTGGTGTGAAGGAGATTCTGGATAAGAGAAGGCTTCAAACACCCATACCAGGTCAATCTCTTAATTTCTCACTGAACCTAGGATAGGATTCAAGTATCCTGAAAATAAGAAGCAGAGTCGAGAACTGCTGGTGACCCACTGGAATGTTTGGCACCCTGAGCCCGCTGTTGTCCTGCTGGACCCCTTTGCATCTGATTGAACCAGAAGGTCTTCAATGGCGCTTCAACTAATTTGAACAGAGGGACTAACTAGTCACAGCACCTTCATCTTAACCAGCAAATAAGCTTCTACGGAAGTGTTCCTGGCCCATCCAGTGGACTGACCAGCTTGCGCAGGTCCTCTGCTTAGAAATCACCGCTGTTTTGAGTTGACCCTTGAAACTTGGTAGATCATAAGCTCTCTGTTCACGGCACTTTCATACCGGATTTCGTACACTTGGCATTCCTGTGTCTGGAATAAGGAGAGAGCGCTCGAACCCGAGTGAACGTGGTTACTGTGTCGCCCAGCCATAGTGACAAACTTCACAGGTGCTTTGCTGCTGTTCCACTCTGTGCCCTGAATCATGCTGCGATAAAACTGGCCCGATCCCTTCACCAGGAGCAGAGTAATCTCCACTGTCCTGCCACGGAATCATCGCTGTATCTCAGCCGCTGAAAGCCACAAAGCCACACAATTGCCGCATTTTAACCTGCAACCAAAGAGGATTTGACTGCTAAAGATTGGTCCGGAGTGCGCCGGGGGTTGATGAGTACTTAGTGGTGGCCCCTATTGCATCCATCCATTTTTACTCATGAGTGTCCCCTGAGGCCCACTCACCTTTACTCGGGTAGCCTCTGCTACCGTCCCATTCCCAACTCCTGGAACCCGTTCTGCCCTCTTGGGGAGAGCCTCCACAAATAGTAGGAACCTATTCTTCATCATCTCACCCACCTTGCTGAGCTGCTACAGCCCCTGCAAGAGACCCCAATTTCACCCTTCTGCACTATCGCGTGCACCAGCATTGGAAAGTACTTTTTTATTTGTAGTATTTATTTACAAATTTACATACATAACATGAAAAACCATTTCAAATTAACTTCTTACAAACAGAAGGAATTAACAATAAAAAAACATAATACAATAGCAAAAACTAGATCCCCCAATAAAAAAATAAATAAATAAATAAATAAATAAATAAATACATAAATATAATTGCATCAAATCATTACATTTTCCCCAGATTTTGTCATATACAGTCAGTTTATTCTTCAACTTGTACATCAGCTTTTCTATTTTGGAAAGTTTGTGCATCTCCTCAACCAAGAAGTCAAATGAAGGAGTAATCCTAGTTTTCCACCCGTGAAGAACCAGTCGTTTGCCAGTGATTGTGCACCTGAAAATCCATTTTTTATGTGTTGAATTTAGTTCATCAAGTTTGGAATCATCTCCCAATATCACCGTTTTGAAATCCAAGTTCAGATTCAGACCCGTAATTTTCACACAGTACTCACACACCACCGACCAAAATCTCAATACACGTACACAGCTCCACAACATATGTTCCAAGGAGCCAATATTTTGTACACAGCCCCAACACCCATCACTCTTTGAAATACCTCTTTTTTTCAAACTCTGAGGGCACCTATGCACACGGTTCAGAATTTTAATTTGTCGAGATCTCTCTCCCAAATTCACTAAGCAAAGTGCCACATTTCTGCACATGTTGAGCCAAATTTCTGGAGAGATATAAAAATTAATCCACCTGCCCCATTTCTCCCGTAATTTGCCATTTTTTTGAAAATTAGTCACAATCAGTTTAAATATCCATCTAGCTAGACCACCTTCACCAATTCTTTGTTTTGTAAGAAAGATATCCAAATCCATAGTACCAGACCAATCTACCTCACTGACTGATTTCTTCAAATGCCTATAGGCTAAATCCAACATACACCTAAAATGCCATTTTTCTCTCATTTCATTCGCAGTCATCCATCGACCATCTTTCCCAAGATCACCAATCCTTTTAATGCCACAAAGAAACCAATCCGGCCAAAAAAGTATTTTGGCATTGTCCCTAATGTTTGGGATTAGCCAGATGAAGCATCTAGGTCCTTATAAGCATCTTACCCAAAAGTTCTAACAGCTCACGCCATGCAGTACACAAAGATCCAGTCACCAATGATTTACATTTACGATCCTTTGACTTTGTAGTGAGCAAAGCCTCCAGACCAAGCGGGCCAAAAGCGGGCCAAAAGCATTTGATTATGCAACCGCCCATGGGTCATGTACTGTGTTCAGGAATGGGATAAATGATTGTGCTGTAAAAGCCAAGTGATACGATTTAAAAGTAGGGACCCCCAGTCTGCCTTCATCAACTTGGGAGTTGTAATTTCCATATTTAAAACCTCAGAGGTTTCCTGTCCCACAGAAATTCCTGTAATAAACGGTCCACATTTCTCCAGTATTGATTTTCAAAGGTAACATACCAGTTATATAATTAACATTAGGTACCAAATTCATTTTAATGGCGTTGACCTTTCCCCAGAGTGACACATTTAGAAGTGACCAACTTTCTAAGTTCATTTTGCAATCATTATGTCACACATGTTTTCTTGTCAGAAATAGAAGATGTCAACCAAATGCCCAGATAACGAATTCTAGCATCACACCATCTAAAACCCAATCCAGTCACTAAGGATTTCTCACATCTATTAGAGAGTGCCAGAACCTCCGATTTTTGCCAGTTAATTTTATATCCTGATGTTTTGTGAAAACTAGACAAACTCTCCATCAGGCATGGGAGAGAAATGTCCACATTGTGTAAGACTAAAAACAAATCATCCACGTAGAATGAGAATTTCTGCAAAATACCCCAACAGCTGACACCTTTCAACCTAGAACCAAAAAGTAATAGGCAAGGGTTCAATCGCTAAAATAAACGAAAGCAGTGAAAAAGGGCATTCCTGTCTGGTACCACGCTCTAGACAGAATGACTCAGACCTGATCCCAAAGTACTTTGAGCATTAGACTCCACTTTGCGTATGGACTGGACCAGGGGAGTTGCTAGGTCTGGAAAAGACCCGGGGCTATGCTGATGTCGGAACTGTTGGGATGAGGGGCTAGCTAGCCTTTTGGCTGTAGCTCCTGAGATTCTAGCTGGGGCTACAACCAAAAGACCAGGGGCTATAGCCCCCTTAACACCCCCCTAGCAACATCTCTTGACTGGACTGCCTCTCAGTTAGGGATTGATTGATGAAGATCTGCCTAAAGTCTATTTGCACTGCTTGCTCCCTTTCCTTTTAGGTTGTGGACCAATTCTGTGCACTAACCCTTTAGGCCACTTGGTATTGTATATATGTATTACAGTAGAGTTGTATTGGTTTGAAGTATTACTGTTGATATTTGCTTTGTGTTTGAGTTCAAAGGCCTTGAATAAATGTACATGTATTTTTAATATATATATACACATGACTGGGAGTGATTTGTAGTGTCCTTTACTGTGTGTGCTCATTGTGGGCTTTCAGTCACCCTTGCCCCTCCTGAGACCTAGGCCCTCATTACGACCCAGGCGGTAAGTGATCGAAATTACCGCCATGGCGTAATGAGCGTTAACGCCATGGTCCGATGGCGATAAGAGCGCCATATTACGACCCATCGCGCACGAGCATTACGCCATGGCGGTAACGTAAACTACGCCATGCCGTAAACAGCCCTTACCGGCCACGTTAACAGCGCAGGGTGACCTACCGCCACCTACCGCCACCCATCATTGCGGTGACCGCAATTAGGCGGAACCGGAAATAGCGTAATCGCGGCGGAACGGAAAACAGCACAGCAGGCATCTTAAAAAACACAATCCATTGCCATCCTACCCAACCACACCACAACCAACCCTCAAACCCTGACATTCCCATAACGCACCCATTTCCTCAGCCAACCATGCCGAAAGTTGTCAAGAAGGCATGTGACAGGCAGCGGCAGGAGCGCTTCAGTCGTGAGGAACTGCAAATGCTTGCAGACACGCTCCAGGAGAAGGCCGATGTTGTCTTCTCCACTGAGATGACCCGGACAGCCATAGGCCGCAAAAAGGAGGTGTGGGAACTTGTGGCACAACGTGTCAGTGCTGTTGGAACCACCCCACGCACCTCCAAACAGTGTCGCAAGAGATGGGACGACCTGCGGATCAGGGTCCGGGGCATTATGTCTGCCAACCGTAACCTGGCCCTGGGAACTGGCGGGGGAGCACACTCCCCACTGAAGATGCAGCCATCGGAGGAGACATGTGCCTCTCTGATTGGCATTGAGTGCATCGAAGGTGTCGGCGAGATGGAGAGAGGGGCCCCGACATCTGGAGACACAGGTAGGTGCCTCATATCCAGCCTTGCAAGACATCCTGATACACTTGCACGTGACAATCACAATGTGGCAGACGCAACACATCAGCAGATGAGCCACACCCAGCGCACATGCAGCATGTACACTGTACAGTAGGCAGACACACACCTGCATGCAAAACCGAACCTAAAGGGAGGCAACCTGTATGTCACGGGCTACTAACTCCACCATCTATCCATTACACTCTTCACAATGCCTGCTCAATGTCCGCTGAACCATCAATAACAGTCACCCTCCTCTGTTCCACCACAGGCTCGCAATCGGACACTGGCAGGGACGACAGCACCAGCACCCCAGCCAAGAAGGCCAGGAAAGTGGGAGAAGGGAACCATGCATCCACCTCTGCTGGACCCAGGCAGAAACCACGCCAGGCTGAAGAGGCCAGGGCAGCAAAGTCCCCCGAGGAAGGGGTCGTGACAGCGCCTGCAGCCCAACAACACCCACTGTTGCCCACTGAGGGCAATGTGTCAGCAGGGAGCTAACTGTTGGGGAGACTGCAGCCATCGCTGCCTGCTCCGACAGTGATGTGGAGGATGACACTGGACTTGACCACAACACGCAACTGCACTCACCACACCTATCCCCAATCAGCCATCATGGAGATGACATCCAGGGCCCATCGCCAGCTAATTCATGGCCAGCAACTCCAAGCCCAGTGGGAGTTGTGGAAGATGGGAGTAGTCCCATTGGTCCCCCATTGGCACCCTCCATTGGGCCAGAATTCCAGCTGTCGCTGGAGCAGATTGCCAACAGGCAGGATGCACTGGGCACACTCCTCACGCAGCATGTTGCAGAATGTGGAAGTGCCAGTGCAGCCATGGAGAGGAGTGCTGATGGCATCAGGGCTGCCATCCAAACTGCCAGCAGGGACATATGCACCGAACTTGCTGCAGTGCGGCAGATGATGAGCCAGCTCATCCAGACAATTGTGGACACATGCCGTACTGAGCAGCCCGGTACATCCTCAGCTGCAAGTTCAGCACAAGCCTCTCCCGTCCGCAGGTCATCCAGGACCCTGAGGAGCACAGGCAGGGGGGCCCCAGGTTCCGGGAGAGGGGGCAGTCAATAGTGTGCTAAACTATACACACTTCACCACGGGCACTGTCACATGTTTGCAGGGTGTTCAGGGGGGAGGGGGAGGGGGGAATTGGGTG
This sequence comes from Ambystoma mexicanum, assembly GCF_040938575.1. Classification (NCBI taxonomy): domain Eukaryota; kingdom Metazoa; phylum Chordata; class Amphibia; order Caudata; family Ambystomatidae; genus Ambystoma; species Ambystoma mexicanum. The sequence goes on from NC_090937.1 coordinate 542,863,358, forward strand.
TGTTGGAGTGTTCAGGGGGGAGGGGGAGGGGGGAATTGGGTGTGTTGGAGTGTTCAGGGGGGAGGGGGATGGGCGAATTGGGTGTGTTGGAGTGTTCAGGGGGGAGGGGGAGGGGGGAATTGGGTGTGTTGGAGTGTTCAGGGGGGAGGGGGAGGGGTTCTGTTATACCTATTCAGAAGAACAATACACTTTTTCTTTTCTCACAAACGAAATGTGTGGACATTGCTCATTGCGTATGTGTGCTTTATTGTTTTAAAGTCCACAGTGTTGACATACCAGACACACACAGTGCCCCAAGTGCCATCCATATGTTACACACTCGCTGTGTGTGCTAGAAGTATCGGTCAATGACATTCTGACGCATTATGTGCCCCTCCTGTGCATCGCTGCCTCCCTGAGGTGCTGCCCCATCCCCATCATCATCATCCCCATCATCAGGTGGTTGTGGTTCTGCGTCAGGGGGCAGAGGCACGTTTCGTCTGATGCACATATTGTGTAGCATGACACATGCCATGACGATCTTTGCAACCTTCTCATGGCGGTACAGGAGTGCCCCGCCAGACCTGCTGAGGCAGCGGAAACGTGCCTTCAGTAGGCCAAAAGCATGCTCTATCACCACACGGGTACGTGCATGGGCATGGTTGTAGTCCTCCTCATGCTGGTTCGATGGGTTCCGCACTGGTGTGAGGAGCCACCTCTTCAGGGGATAGCCCGCATCACCTGTAAAATGTGAGAAAAGAATGTGTCAGGAACGAGATTGATATGTGAACATGACGCACAACCATGCCTTGATTCTGACTGTTACTGTGCACCAATTGGAGTTGTGGGTATGGATATACACTGTGCAACCAGTATGTGTTCATGGCTCTCATGTACTGTTTTGCATGCAAAAACACAATGCAGGGGGGACGATTGCCTTGTGAGTGGCCATCCACTGTGTCCGTTCAGGCCGTCATTCATGTGACCTTGCACGTGTCCTGTGAGCTTGAAGCTCACATGATAGCAACATTGATGTCTGGCTCATTATGACCCCAGTGAGCATTACTGGTGTCAATGGGGACAGTTTGTGGGTCTTATAGTGGTGCATTGATGTTCCTGTCTGTCATGTGCCTCCTTTGTGCGCAGTTGTGGGGGACAGGCCTTTCAGTAGTTGGTGCATGGTGACGTGCATGTTTGTGGTTTTCTTTAGGGTCAATGCGGTCACAATTTGCACAATGCACTTGCAGATGGTTGTGTCGTTTTTGGGATGCACTTTCATTCACATGTTGGGATGATTAGGTCAGGCATGATGTGTACACTACTCTGTTGACGTCAGTGCTGCCACAGGGAATGATCTGGCTACTGCTAGTTGCACCCATGTGACGTATGCATCACCCCCCTGTATCTGCCAGATGAAATATGCATTGGTACGTCATTCAACACCCACTTTGCATTTCCATGCTCATGACATAAGACTCACCGAGTAGGTAGGATCTTGGGCCTGCATGTCGCTCCATGTAGCGTGGTATTGTGGAGTTCCGAAGGACCATAGAATCATGGGTTGATCCGGGGAATCTGGCACAACAATGTGTGATGATCCTGTTGGAGACACAGACCATTTGCACGTTGATTGAGTGGAAATGTTTACGGTTGCGGTACGGTACCTCCATGGCATGTGGGACCACCAATTCAACATGGGTGCAGTCAATGGCACCAATGCAACCAGGTATGCCGGCCAGTGCATGGAAACCCACTTTGGTGTTGGCAATCTCCTGGGCAGACCGTGGTAATGAGATGTGGTCATCTGTGTGCTTGAGGAGGGCATCGAGCACTTGCATCAGTGTACGCGAGAATAATGGTTGTGATATGCCATGCAAGTGCCCCACTGTGTGCTGGTAGGTGCCTGTGGCCAGGAAGTGGAGCACAGACTCTACCTTCAGTAGGGGGGGGGTGTCAGTGGGTGTTTCAATCATGCTGACGATGTTGTTGTGTATCATGTCCACAATGGTGGTGATGGTGTCCCGGTCCAGTCGGTACAGGGTGTGGATCTGCTCAGCGGTGAGGTTGAATGGGCTGGCTCTGATGCGTGGGATTGGGGGCTGCCTGCGTGGTGGCACTGGCTGTGCTGGTGGGGCTTGCTGGGCCTGCCTTGCCCTCCTTCTCCTCCTGCGTCTCCTCTGTGCAGCCTGTTGTTGTTGTTGTTGTTGTTGTTGTTGTAGTTGCTGTTGTAGCACTCGCATTGCTATCAGGTCCTCCAGCCCCAACATTGCTAGTCCTATTGGTATCATTGTGGAGTGTGACTGGGTGTGGGAAGGGGTGGGGTGTGCTCTTTTTGTACTTCCTGAGTCTCTATTGCCTTCACCTGTGCTGTTTCTGTGCACCTGTGGCAGCTGCATTCACTTTACATGGCCCTTTACGGTTGGTTCGCGATGGCGTAATTAGCACCATGGCGGTAAGGTACTTAACGGGCTGGGTGATGGCGTTAGGGGCATGTCCGCTTGGGTCGGCGTTCGCGTACCTTTACGCCATGGCGCTAAGTACGGTGTGGATGTTCGCGTGCACGCGCCCTTGGCGCAGTCAGCGGCAGCGTTAGCTAAGATGCCGCTAATGACATCGTAGTTTACGGTCACGGGTCGTAATCGGCCCTAGCGGAAGACGATGGCGGTAATCGTTTACCGCCATCGTTTTTCGCTTTGCGCCAGGGTCGTAATGAGGGCCCTAGTCTTGTTCACCGCCAATGTTTCCTTGATTGGTCTGGCTTTTGCAGAAGGTTAACCTGTTCCAAGAAACTAGGCTGGCCTTCCGAACCTCTACCCACTAGGACAGAGTTCAGAAATCCATCTTAACATGTTTGGCTAATGACAACATAATAAAAGCAATGCCAGTATGTACATCTATCTGTCCTCTAGTTATAGAACTGTGCACTCATGTTCTTCATGTATACAAGTGTGTGTTTGTATGGTGCAGTGCAGACTGCTAGTCACATCAGCACACTGGCTTCTAGGTGCTCAATCAAGGCTGTCCATATAGGTGTCTCTGCCCACGATCAAAGGATTCTCTTCCACATTTGGAAAGAACTGCATTGTATTCGGTCTGTATGGCTGGCGGAGAGGGTACCTTTCCATCTATACATCAATCATTGGCGCACTTGGGATAAGTCCGAAATAGTATGGGTGGCTGCCAGCATTTCTGGCCTTCCATCTCGTCATGAACTTCGGATGGCAGAGCGGTGGTCTTGGGACTACCGGGACTCACCCTTCAGTGTGACTTGGGATGAGTGACAAATTGTACGCTATTGACCATACTATTTCTGCTGGGAAACCCTCCCTCTGGAATACCGGATACAGAAAGGATAGAACTGCCCAAGAGTAGGCTTCAAGAACTACACTGATATCAACCCATTTAGAATACATGTCCATCAGAACGATGATATATGTTATAACTCCCTCAGCTCCTACTACTGGCACCAACAATGGCAGAGACAAGACTGTCATTCGGTGCAACCCCCGTGTGTTCAGCTTGTGCCCAAGATAATCAATTTCTGATGCCCTGAATGTGCATTTTCTCTTTTGCTGGGTTAAAACCACTTTGCTTAATCTTTCCAAAACATTTGCTAATCTTTCATCATGCTCTGTGTCTGATCTTCCTATGACAATATATCATCTTGGAAAAAAACACACACTGTTAATGTGAAGAAAACAAAACCATCTGGTGCCAGAAAAAAGGGCAGTATGACTCCAGAATGTGCAAAAGCAGCAAAGATGAGTTTGATGGCTGCCAAATATAGGAAATACTTTCGATGAGGTTGATTTTCTAACAAAGCTAATGTTATTGATTGTCTAAATATAGATGTAGTATGTTGGTGTTGCAGCAGAAAATATAACTTTGCACAGTACTGCAGAAGCTTTGCAAAGAAAATGGTCAAGGAAATATCAACAGATCAGGATGGTGAGAGTGGAGAAGTTGCTGTCTTTGAGGATTGTGATGAGGGTGTTGCCTGGCGCATGAGTGAAGTGGGATGAAAACCAAGAAAGGGAGACATCCCTATGCTTATATGTTTCTTAATGGCAAAGCACTTAATATGATTATAGACAAAGGCTCTGATTATACCATTATAGGTTATGCTGTGTGGAAAAGGAGTTTCAGGAGTAAACCATTCTGCAAATTCAGGGTCAAAGTGAGTGCTTATGATGGTGCAAGAGTCTGGTTTGTTGTTTACTTTAGAGCCAGAATTGAATGTCTTGGGAGGAGTACTGAATCAAATGTGTACAAGAGTTGTGACAGTCTCCTGGGTTGGAATGAACAAGCGACCCTGGAGATTATTATCAATCCTGTAGTCCCTGGCCACATTGAGCACTTTCTGGGGGTTCCCCCAAACCAGAAGACTATTTTGATTTTGTTTCTGGAGCTGACATTGGCTGCCTAAGGGGGTTTTCCCATTAGATTATTCTGAAGCACAGTACTGTTCCTGTGGGCTCCAAGGCACATAGTGTCCCATAGCTTTAAGAGAAGATGTTTACAACGAGATTTGGAAACTACTAGCCCAGGGCATAATAGGAAGTGGAAACCTCTGAGTGGGTTTCCCTCAGCTTTTCGCCAAATGATGTGTAGTGAACAAGGTAAGCACTCAGTTCCTTCTCACAGAGTTTATTAAGTGGATTCAATATATTCCCCCCTCCACTGCCAGGCTGAAACTGCATGAGCTTAACTGGGATACTCTGCTATATACAAATTCAACATTCTATTGTGTCATACTGCACCTGGCTGAGCAGGAGCCACAGCCTGAAAGTAAATAAACAATTTTAAATGACAACACACTTTCAAGGGAAAACAACAGGGAAAAATAAACACAAGACAAAGTATGTACAGCAACCTAACACCCTAGCAATACACAAATTAGTTAGAGACATGAGTAGTATGATAGGGCGGCAGTCGCCCCCCATAGTGAGTCAGACCCCCCTAGGAAACCTGAAAAATGAACTGTTAATAGCATGTGACTCATGCAATGGATTTGGTTGAAATTTTGAAGACAACTAGTTACACCCTGGCCCCTCAGACTGCAAATTCTGGGAACTATGTGTTAAAGAATTGTTAACAAAATTAAAATGTTATTAAGACAAGATATTATCCCATAGACAAAAGCTGTCAATTTCTGCTGAATCCCACAGCCCAAACCTCTGGATGGATTTGGACAGGTGCAAAACAACTTGGGCATGAAACCTCGACTAAAAGCACTTTTGTGGTTTGGGGTTATTCCGTCCAGTCATTTTTATAATATTTGATGGAAAATGGGGTGCCCTCAAAATAGATAGCTATCCAAGAAACAGTGTGTCTATAAACGAAACAGTTGCAATCTTTTATCTTTTTTCATTGCGAGAGATACCCACAGCTATAACTGAGGGTATCAGAAAATTAAACACAGGAAAAAAGCTTTTACGGGTCAAAGATCATGCAAATGCCATCAGGTTAGAGGTGGAGGAGGTGAGAGGACACCAAGTGAAATTTGGGAGTTGGAGGGGGTCTAGGGACTAGTTGTGCAGCATAAACTTTTTCTGTACCCTCAGCTATTGGAAAAAATGGCCACAGCTGCCCGTCATCCCAAGTGAAGCTGCATCACAGAAACAATTAGTGATATAGGAGGGCAGGGAAGGCAAGGAGGCCATCTGGGGTTTGGGGGGGCTGGCATAGATAGTGGGGGCCCTTGGTGAGGGCTAGGAGATCAGGAAAGCATTTCTTTTTCATTGGGTTTTTATATACCCTACGGGTATGCAGAATTACACATTAACGTATCATGTCAGTTGATTGGTTGCTACTGTGCATGCTGCTTTGTGGATTGCTGCGGGTATTAAGGTATACCTTTCTGTGCAATAATCATTATATTCTGTGGATGTTAGACCACACAATTTAACATGTATTTCTGATTCCATGCCTCACCTTTACCCGTATGTCATTTGAACTTTTAAAGGTTGTCAATGTGTGTTTTTGAGCTAATAAAAAATGTGCGTGTATCGACGGCTTCAAGAGGGTGTTTATTGCTGCTGGTGGAAGAGCTGTGATTATGGAAAGATGATTTAACAAAAAAAGTGTTGTACATGTTTCGGTGTTTGCATTTGGTTGATGTTACTGTTGCAATTGTGTATTTGTCTGTGATAGGTTGCAGGAAAATATGTTGTCCATTTTAGTAGTGTGCTTACTATAGTCTTCTTTTGTGCCATTGATTTTGGAAAGTATAGTAAGCACCATTTTGTTGACATTTGCCATTCTGATAGCACACCTCACACTGTGCAACATGCTGAGTCTGTGGTTGATGTTAACGTAACTGACAGTAAATATTTAAAGGTCTATTTTCAGTATGGTGTGTGTCAGCTATATTAAGTATTTATTTTGTTGCTGAAGATAAAAAAAAACAAAAATTTTTTTAGCAAGATTATATGCTGTGCTACATGGTTATTCTTTTGAAGGGATAACTTTTTAGATAGTAAGTAGAAAAAAGAGGGGGTGAGGCACGCACTCTAGTTCCCAGTTTTATATACCTGATGCAAGTAGTAACAGGGTTAAATCCCATCAATGATCAAGTAATAACAGGGTTAAATCCCATCTTCTGCACTTAAGTTGCTCTACTCCTCCAAGTGCTTTCATGTTGCTTACAATCTTCAGGGTGGCAGTCTTTTCAGGTGTTACTAATTAGTCTCAATTTAGGTCTCAGGGAATTCTGGTAGCTGTAGTCACTTCTGGTAACCAGGAACCAACTGCCCTCCAATAGCACAATGTTTCCCATAATAGGGGGAGGGGGGAAAAACATCAATGTGGCTCTCCTAGGTAGGGCATGGTGACCGCGGTGCTGCTGCCTCTAGAGCCTGGGACTCTCGAACCAATGTGTAGAAAAAAAGAGGAGGTGAGGCGGGCACTCTAGATCCCAGTTTTATATACCTGATGCAAGTAGTAACAGGGTTAAATCCCATCAGTGATCAAGTTATAACAGGGTTAAATCCCATCTGCTGCAGTTCAGTTGCTCTCCTCCTCCAAGTGCTTTCATGTCTCTTACAATCTTCAGGGAGGCAGTCTTTTCAGGTGTTACTAATTAATCTCAATTTAGGTTTCAGGGAATTCTGGTAGATGTAGTCACTTCTGGTAACAAGGAACCAACTGCCCTCCAATAGCGCAATTTTTTCCCATAATAGGGGGAGGGGGGAAAAACATCAATGTGGCTCTTCTAGGTAGGGCATGGTGACCACAGTGCCACTGCCTCTAGAGCCCGGGACTCTCAAACCAATGTGTAGAAAAAAGGGGGGGGCAAGGCTCGCATTCTAGTTCTCCGTTTTATATACCTGGTGCAAGTAGTAACAGGGTTAAATCCCATCAATGATCAAGTAATAACAGGGTTAAATCCCATCTGCTGCAGCTCAGTTGCTCTCCTCCTACAAGTGCTTTCATGTCTCTTACAATCTTCAGGGAGGCAGTCTTTTCAGGTGTTACTAATTAGTCTCAATTTAGGTCTCAGGGAATTCTGGTAGATGTAGTCACTTCTGGTAATGAGGAATCAACTCCCCCCCAATAGCACAATGTTTTCCCATAATAGGGGGAGGGGAGAACCATCAATGTGGCTCTCCTAGGTAGGGCATGGTGACCTCGGTGCTGCTGCCTCTAGAGCCTGGGACTCTCGAACCAATGTGAAAAAAGAGAGGGTGAGGTGCGCACTCTAGTTCCCAGTTTTATATAGCTGATGCAAGTAATAACAGGGTTAAATCCCATCTGTTGCAGTTCAGTTGCTCTCCTCCTCCAAGCGCTTTCATGTTTCTTACAATCTTCAGGGCGGCAGTCTTTTCAGGTGTTACTAATTGGTCTCAATTTAGGTCTCTGGGCATTCTGGTAGCACGCCTCACCCCCTCCTCTTTCTACACTTTTCGATAGTTAGTGTCAGTAAATATTTACAAATGTATTTACAGTGGAATTTCTGAGAGTGCATTTGTCATGCGATTCGGAGCCTGCTGCATCATAAACCATTGTTCACCCACTTTATTTCTATTTAGAGATTCAAGAACATGTGGATGGATTGCTTTCTGATGGTCCACTGCAAATATAGTTGCTTGGTGCACTAGTCCATGTAGAATGTTTGTCTTGTGGAGAGTTGAAGGTTGATCTAAGGTTAAAGGTACATTTTTGTGCATTTGTCCTAAATTTTCTCTGCAATATATATATCTCCTACTGTGATTCCCAATCAGCTAGTGTGGCACCACCTGGGACAACCCAATTGTGGCATAAAGTGCAAAGAATTTTGAATTCTGAAAGATTGGTTGTCACTAATATGACAGCAGGCTGGTTTGCTAGCTACTTGTGGCTTGACTAGTGGTGCCTGGAGCTGATGTTAAAGGAGCTGCAGGAGAAGTGCTGGCTGAAGGTGATGGTGAAGGAAGTGCAGAAGAAATATATGCACCGACGTAGTGAACGAGTTCCAGGCATTTTTTTTCTTCTTGTGTTCATGGGCCTTTCTGAAATCATCAGCCAGCCCTCACCATAAGGGCCACTAAAGGCCAGTTCTGTATGGGCCTGTCCGTGCTGTTACGGAGCCAGGAGCCAACCACACTGCCCATTTCATCATCTGTTCCATCTACTGGGTAAGCAAACGGCTGCCCATATGATCTCTCATCCTTATTCTGAATACCGTGGCAAATACCTGCATGCACTCTACTCCCATACCATTTGCCTAGAGCCTTTCTTGTTACACTGATAACTATTGCTAACTATACTCTTTAGTCCACGCTCATCAAAGTGGAAAATGACCTACATGGACATATCTGTGGAAATGCATCTCATCTGCGTAACGAGTACTATGCCACGCCGGCCAGTATCAATTGCCGACAACAACTCTGCTTGCCAACAGATGGTAGCTGAATGACTTCATCATAAAAACCCTGCTGATTCACATGCATCTGCACTGTTATTCCTAAACCAGACGATTCCTTGTACGGTTAAGTGTCCTCTGCCTATCCTGCATTGTCAACTACTCCTGCGTTGCAATTATATTGTCAATTTCACCTTGCCGATAATCGTATGATTGCCTGCTTCTCTGCCTATACAGTATTGTTACCTTTTCTTCTTGCTCATTGTTACTAGCAGGCTGCCCACGTTGCATTGCTGCTATACCAGCCCTATGTGCTCGCAGCACTGTGCCTTTTCAGTACCGCCAGCTTGCCTTTGTTAGTCTGTCACTCACTTGACTAGCCCAAAACCTACACACCCTGGCAGGCCCACCTAAGTCTATCAACACTCCGCATCATGCTTCTGTAATCTACTGCCTAAAGTTCACTTAAGCGTCCGCTCTGTAATTTTGCCCAGTTCAATCAATGTTCCAAACGTACCTTACCTACTCACAGAAGGAATTTTGTATATTCCACATCCCGTTAGCAAATGGAATTAGCCTTCACAACAGTCGATGTTTGACCATAGATCACAATGCTAAACTAAATCAGCCTCTGTACTAGCTTTGCGTCTTGCCCATTGTTAGGAACTTGATTCAACCCTCCTGATTATTCAGTGTTTGTTTACATACTACACGAACATACTACACATTGCTATGCTACATCAAAGTAGCCTCCCTGTTTTAGTTTGTAACACTCCCTACTGTTAGCAATGGAATCTATATCCCCCACTATAGCTGCTGCCGAACTGCATGTCGCATTGTGAAAGTAAGCTAGCCATCTTATATTATATAGCATCCCGCCTATGGTTAGCAATCTGAATTTAGCATATTACAACATTTCTTGTCTGACCCTATATTTTTCTATGAAATCACACTAGCATATTGTACTAGCGTGTCCCGATCTGAGTCAGCCTTTTACTCTGGGTGTTGCCTGACTACATGCCATACTGGGAATTGATTGTATACTGCCTTGCAAAATCAATTGTGCCTCTTTACTAGCTCACTTCAACCTGAAGCAGTCTATTACTATTGGTGCGGCTTGACTGCATACTGCACTGAGAATTGATTGCATACCGATTAGCTAATCAAACCTGCCTTCTTTACTAGTTTGCTGCAATTTGATTCAGCCTATCACTACTGATGTTGCTTGACCGCATACTGCATTGTGTATTATTGACTACATGCCGCATTGTGAAATCAAACTAGCCTCTCTCACCAATCACTATCCTGCCCTACTGCCAGCAACTGGAATCAGCCTATCATTAGCATACTATATATTGCATTGTTAAACGTGCAGTCTCCTTGCCATTTGTAGAACTGAACCTATTGCTCGAGCAATAAGACTCTGTAACCAATCGTGGTGCATTGTGTATGCTACCAACCCACATCGAGCCTTGTTGTGCACCATACTACTACATGGTCCACTGTCCAGCTTTACTAGCCACTCTACCCCACCAGAACTAAACCTCACCACATCAGGTAACATGGCAACCTCAGATGTGACACCCACATTAATATCACATAGCAACTTAGGCCAAGAACAACTGACAGTTAATGGGATTTATTCCAGGGGCTCATACTACTCTATTAGACACTACAGCATATCCTCCAGGAACATCAGGCTTCATTCCAGATTGTCCAAACTATTTCAACCTCTTGCTATTTCTATGATGAATACAATCCATAGGAGAAAATGTCCACATAATAAACAAACTATCATAACGGAAAAGACTGACTCACCCTATACCAGGATACAAAATAGTAACTTAAAAAAACGACAGCAGAATAATCCAAATATCGTACCACAGGATGATGGAGCAAATCAATGCACTTCATCTACCCCATCAACAGGCAGACCTGCGTAGACCTTAAAGGGGCATTAATAAATGCCAGATCCTTAGTAGCACATGCCACAGAGATAGCTGACTTAATTGTGGCAGAAAATTATGACTTTCTTGCCATCACTGAATCGTGGTTACACGCAGCTGCAGGCCCTGCCCTTATGTTAGCAGTTTCTGACGACTACACTATTCTTAGAGCAGACAGATGCAAGGCTCGTGGAGGAGGTATAGCTCTCATAGCAAAACAAAAAAACTATCTTTGAGACTAGTACCCTCCCCGGATTTTAAATCTTGCAAATCCCTCACTGCCAAATTACCTATAGCTAATTCTCAAACACTTACTATGCACCTTATATACAGACCTCCAGGACCTATCTGGTCAATTGAGGAGGACATCCCCACTATGCTCTCTAACAAACTAAAAAACTCCTTGCAAGTATAACTGCTAGGAGATCTTAATTTGGGATTTAATGACCCTTAAAACCCACAAGCAGAAACCATTGCTGATGTTCTTTATGAGCTTGGATTTACCCAAAGAGTGAATTTACCCACACATGTTAAAGGAAGAAAACTTGATTGGGTGGCAGACTATAAGTGTAGTGCCACTATTACTTCCATAACCCCAAAGGTATGGACAGACCACCACCTCTTAGCATTTAAACTAGCAGATAAAACTTCCAACACTAAAAACAACTCGACCGCTCCTCCCACACTAACAAGGAATAAAAAGAATATCACTGTAGATAAACTTTTACTCCTAATTTTACCCTCCCTTAACTCATTGCCAGACACCACTGATCGTACCACATTAGTTGAAATGAGAAAAAGTAAGCCCAAAGTGCACCTTAACTCTTGGTTCACCCCCACCTTAAAACCTTGAGAATGGAAAAATGAAAACGTGAAGTCTCATGGAGACTACTACCCTCTGCTGAAAACAGAACTCATCTTATTAATATTTCATCCCTCTATAAGAAACAAATACTTCTGGCCAAACAAGAAACATACAACAATACAATCCTACAAGCAAATTCTAGCACTAAAGAATTATTTATAATACTAAAAGAACTTGAAACTCTGATCCCAGTGCCAGACACCTGTGAGAAGGACAAAACCTGGTGCTCCAATATACCGCAAGCCTTATCTAACAAAGTCACCACTCTTCAGGATAAAATTGCAAATAGAAAAGCTAAGTTACCTAATCTGATTTCACCAGCCAGCACCCCCACGCCTGCTCATAAACCACCGCTCTGCTTCAGTTTCTCTATAATATCTACTCTCGAGGTTGAAAAAGTCATCCATTCCCTCAAACCTTCGAACTGCCAGGGTGACAACTGCCAACCCAAATAATTAAAGATGCTGCCAGAGATTTATCTCCCTTCATATAGAAGCTAATCAATGCCTAATTTTCTTCAGGCACTATCCCGAGCAATTTAGAGGAGTCTTGGGTGCTCCCCCTCCTTAAAAAACAGACACTAGACCCAACTATACCCACCAACTATAGGCCCATTACAACAGTGCCATTCCTACTCAAAATCTTAGACAGGGTGGCCTATCTTCAAATACAGGAGTACTTGGATCATAACCAGCTGTTAGGAGCCCACCAATCAGGATTTAGGCCTCAACATGGCACCAAAACTGCACTAATTGATCTTAAGGCCCAAATCGACGAGCTTTGTCACAAGAGGAAATCAGCCTTACTACTCCTTCATGACCTCTCAGCTGCGTTCGATTTGGTGGACCACAAGGTAATATGTAAACACTTGGACTCAGCAGCCCACTTCTCTCAGAAGGCCATAGTTTGGATACAATCCTTTCTGAGCAATTGGACTATGAGAATCTTCTCACCATCAGCAATGGCAGGCCCCATTCCTATAACATTTGGGGTGCCTCAGGGGTCCTGTGTCTCACCTATAATGCATACTATATTCACCAAGCCCCTTTTCGATGATCTGGACCTTCTTGGTATCACCAATACTAACTATGCAGATGATATAAGGATTCTGATACCACTTACTGGGGATTATGATAAGGATTTGGCCTTGGTAAATAGAATATAACTCATCATCCAGGCATGGATGGCTGTCCACGGTCTATGCCTGAATGATGACAAAACTGAACTTATTATTCTGGGTACCACCTCGAAAATTAATAAACTTGGCTCTAATTACACCGCCTTCAATATCGACTGCAACTCTATTAAAGTTACCAAAGAGGTAAAAACCTTAGGTTTTTATCTAGATTACATCCTCACCTTTGTCAAACAAGTTAACTCCATGGCCTCCGCTTCTGCATACACATGCAAGCTAATCAGAGCAGGCAAACCATTCCTTTCCAAGAATAGCTGTATCATCCTGTCAAGAACACTAATCCTGTCTAAATTGGACTATTGTAACTCCCTGTACATTGGTGCCAATAAGTACATTATCAGTAAAATTCAGACGCTACAGAATAATGCCCTTAGAGCAGCTTTGGGATTAGCGGGGAAAGTGCACATCTCTGAGGTAAGGAGACAGAATAACTGGCTATCTACTAGTGACAAAATCCGGCTAAAAACTGCCACGCCAACCTACAAGTGTCTTAACAACACTGTGCCCTGTTATCGTATAGGGAGATTCAACAGAAAATCATCCAGTCGGCCCACTAGAACTGCCAATACTGTCTGGCCGTACCAAGATTAAAAGTTGGGGGTAGTAGTTTTCCAGCAAAAGCTGCATAGCTATGGAACTCCCTACCACCTTCCCTAAGAGCAGACCAATCCTATTTGAACTTCAGACAGAATCTCATCAACTGGCTCAAAGAAAGTGACCATTAACAAACTAATGGACTAGCTACTCTCCACTTGCCCCTCAAACACTTGCACTGTATATATCTCAGAATGCCCTTTTTTATCCTGTATCCTATCTCTAGTTATGAAATATTGTATTGTGTCTTCCTGCTTCATGTACTTACCATTGCCTACATATGTTTGTCCATCCTTGAAAATTACTGTGTAACCATAAGCTGAAAGTTTTTTTTGAATCTTCTGAATATGTTTGCCCATCCTTGTATATCACTGTGTAACCCTAAACTGAAGGTTTTCTTGCATCTTCTGCACCCAGATACCCTTGGGTCTGGTACGCATTATGAATAAATAAACACACAAACAAACAACAAACAAACAAACATCAGTAACGTCATTCCAATGTACTCATACTAGATAATTAATTAATACAGAGGTGCCCAACTCTGTGATGCAACAGTTCATGGACCACGTTGCAGAACCAATTTACAAAAGGCCAACTGCACCTCCTCTGCCTTCTTCAGAGAATTGTGCTCCTTCACAAGATATAATCTCCAACTATCTGAAGTATTCTTCATGGCACAGAGCTTCTTCCATGGCGGGGATGGTGTTGGCACCCATATGACCTCGTCATCAATGCTGTCACATCTGCCACACATGATGGTGGTAGTCTGGCAATGTAGGAAAATGTTAAAATAGAAAAATGATAGAACAAAAGGAAAATGCCACAACATTGAAAATGTTTAGAAAAATAACAAAAAAACACATGTTAAAACAAATAATTGACAAAGACACCAAATAACAAGACAAGGGATAGAGGCTTACGAGAAAAGTGGGTAATGTGAATCGTAGCTGTGTCTACGAAAACCATAGATGTGTGTATGTATATCACACTCTGATTGGGAGAGGCTGTTGACACAGCTATATGTCATGTGTACCCGTTTAAGCGCAGCATGCGCTCTGATTGGATGATGCCATATGCGCAGATTTCATCATAGGGCGTACACAAGCCACGCTCTCATTGTATGAGGCTGTTGATGTGGCTATGTATCAAGTGTAGCCGTGTTACTGCAGCTCCCAATCTGATTGGTCCATTCCATACATGCGGCTATTCATTTTAATCTCGGCTATACACATGCTCCTGATTAGATTAAGAGGGTAGCTGTGGGTACCCACTAGGTACTCAGGAAACCCCTTTACTTGTCCTCATTGTTTTTTGGATCTCGGTTCCTGACACTTCTGTGGAACCCTCCAAGACCTTTCAAAACTTGCAAACCTCATTTTTTCTTACTCCTAGACTTCTTTCCTGTGTCTTCTGTTTTGTGGTTTGTCTACATTTTTTATTATTTTGCTTTCTTATTTTCTTTTTTTTTTAAACTTTTTGATTTTAAGTAGCTGGTTATGCAGGTCATTACGGGTTTGCCAGTAACGCGCCAGTGATTCCAGTAGGTTACCAGTAAACCCACCTTAACGTTACCGGTGCCCGATATCCCGATGTCACTGGGATATTAAGGATGCTGGCAACGACGGTAAGTTCCCATTCCATAGAATCTTATAAGACGCCTTGGAATATGTTTGCCACAATCACTGGCACCAGTTTTACTGGTGCCAGTGATTGTAGCAATTATTTGCAGTAGGGGCCTGAACTCCCGGCAGGTCAGGCCTGCCAGTAGTTCACTGCTCCTACCGGAAAACTCTGAGTGTGCTGGTCTGGTAAAAATGCCAGAGCCGGTATTACCAGCATTTTTTTCCACCATGTTTACCAGACCGGCGCACTCCTAATGAAGCCAAAGTATTTTTTGTGTTGATTTTTTTGGGAATATCTCATTTTACTCCCTGTTCGTCATGTCATCTGAAAACACAGCAGAGATTAGGATGTGGTTTGAGTCTTAACTGCTGATGTGAGGGATGAAAACAACATCAGGCAGCTGGAGATATTTTATGATGCAACAACACCCTAGCCAGAAAGAGGTAGAGGATGGGATGTGTGCTTTGTGCCAAAAAATGCTGCGGACGGGACCATTGTTGGTACATTCACAGAGTCTGGTGACTTCAACACTAAATCAACACCTAGTGAGAGTCTACAGGAGTGATGTGGATGAGCCATCCCAACAAGCACATTATAACCAGAACCTAAAGGCCCATGGACCCCAGTGGTATGGCATTACCTTCGAGGTAACTCCCACACTATCTGTTCAACATCTTCTGTTCATCCAGACTCCACCTCTGTCACTTCAATATATTCTGCCCCTCTGGCTACATCATCACCATATACAAGTGCACCCCCAGCTGCTACCCCATCATCAGGCAGCATTACTCAACCTCTACTGTTACCAACCCATGATCTATCGCAGTATCGAGGTATGTGCTGCATATTTCACAGTTGGCTCATGGTGGGAGATGCCACTCCAGCTGGATGCGTAAGGACAGTTTTGAAACACAAGGTCAACTGCCACAATTAGGCATTTTTTATTTTTTAACACACCCATTTTGTTTCCTTTTGTTACGTGTTTGATCCTTAATGTTCTTCCCTTCCCAGTTCCACCCTCCTCCTTCCCTCTACCCAAAAACGGCCCTTTTAAGGACCACCCTCTAAGTTATAAAAATAGACAAATTCAAACATAGATGACAATAAAAGTTCAGTGTGTTTTATGTGATCTCTTTTTTGCAGTTTGTGTTGGTGAAGTGTATTTCTTTTATTTTATTTTTTTGTAGCCACGTACAGACATCTATACATATTGCCACAAACAGCATGTAATTTGCCTGAAATAAATATTTAGTTTCCTGCATCTTAAACTCCAAAATCAGGGCCTGATTCATGGAAGTGTTTTATAATGGCACAATGCCATAGGAAAACGTTCTGTGCATCAGGCCCTTAGTCTTTATACCACTTTCTCTCCTTTAGCCTAAGTTAGTTTGAGCATTGATAGCTCTACATATAACATTTTTGCCGTTTGTGAAAATAGTTTGTGTACCCGTGGCTGCAACGCAGCCATGCATGTTTTAGCCACAACTACGACCTCCAGTTATTGCTGCAAATACACACACCTGTACAGCTCACTATCTCGTTGGATGCTACAGTAGCTGTGATTATGAAATCATGTTTAGAAGAAAAACTATTTCCATATGTATATATCGGTGAGTTGTAGGTTGTTCCCGGAAAGTTCTCTTTTCAAGAACATTGAGTGTAATATGTGTGCAACGTTACAGTAACACTTTATAGACTTTCTCTTCATCAACAACACATACATCTATAAACAATTTTAAAAAGGTAAATAGGTATGGAAACACAGTTTACAAAATATATATTTATTCAGGGGGAAGTGGTAGTGGGGTTTCTTTTTGTTTTAGTATTTACACAAAATATATTATTTTCATATGCCCAGTTTTCTTCATTTGTACTGTCCATTTTTCTTTTGAGGTCTTCAGTGTCCTTTTTCATTGATTTTATCTCATTTTCAAGGCTCATTAAAATGTCTTTGTTACAGTTTGGATTATTTTATGTTGTGATAATTCTTCTGGTGGGTGTTTCTTAAATCTTCTAGTTACATTAATGACTACTTCATCAGCTAAAAAATATTTAAAATATTTTTAAAGAATTGAACAAATAAATGAATTTAAATTACTTTTGCTGGTAGTATAGACATTTAAAATCAGCAAGTATATGAAGTAAATGTATTAATTCATATCAATTTGTTGATTTCTTTTTTCTTTTCATGGACAACATACTACCACATTGATGTGGATTGTTCACAGACCTCAGTGATGCCCTTGCACCGCTGAGGCCTTCATTGGCAAGGTCTGGTGGGCCATGTCAGGCCACGCCACAGGGGTGGGTGAAAGCTACAATCATGTATAGAAAATGAATCTTTTAGCAATACTTACTGTACATAGTACTGCATTTTTTAATGAAACAATATTAGTATCTTATAAATAGAAAACAGTTTAGATTTAAAAGTAAGATTTATGCATAGATTTTAGTTTAGAGTCAGAGGGTTTTTCTCTCCATTGAGAATTTTTTTTTGTTCCTCTACTAAATGATAAGTATTCACAACCTTATTGGCTGGGTTCTCAGAATACATTCAGTATTCATACAGTACTATTATGAAGAAAAACCTTCACCAAATGTTTATATGAATATATTGTATTGTCTTTCACAAATCTTATGGTGCCCGAGCAAGCAAAAAGAGGCACCCAATAAAGAAATTAGGTAAGTCATTTGGAATAGCACATCTTTGTATGTTTATTGTTTCGAAGTATTTTTATCTTTAAAGTAAATAAGTTATAATGATTTAAGAATTGTACTAGTGATATTAACAAAGAAAATGCTGATAGCATGTTCTAAAAAAACCTTGAAATTCAAGATAAAAACATTAGTCGAAAGGACCTTAGGGTGAGCAATACATTGTAAAAAAACATTTGAAATTCATAGAAAAGTCTTTAGTTGCAGGGATGATAAGGTAAAACTTAACGCAAAAGAAAACCCTGAAATTGAGCTAAAGCCACTTAAAATGTGTGTCCTTTGTTGCACAGCCTATGACCACAATGATGACATCACAGATGACCTCACTGATAACATAACTAATTACATTACAACATTAACAAGCACGAAGGATGCCCTTCGGTCATGGTTAGTGTGCTTGGCCAAATATATTTTAACAAATTAATGGCCCACTAGTCATGGCTTTCAACCATGGCCGGTGGCCACAGCCTTCGTCTGCGCTCACTGTATATTTTGAAACACTGACAGGCCACCAACCATAGCCTTTGGCCTTTGCCAGTGTCTGCGGCCGACGATCATGCCCACTGTATATTATACACACTAACTAGCCACTAGCCATGGCCTTCAGCACCACACTGGTCAGTGGCTATGATAATTGGACGTGCCCACTGTATATTTTAACATATAAATGGACATCTAGTTATGGCCTTTGTCCATGGCCAGTGCTACATCTTTCGGCCGTGCCCACTGTATAGCTTAAAATACTAACGTGCCACTAGCCATGGCCTTCGGCCACACCCACTGTATATTTTACAATCCTAACCAGCCACCAGCTATGGCCTTTAGTGATGGCTAGGGACCAGAGCCTTCGTCATGGCCAAGTTCCCTGCCTAAATTGTTATTAAGATGATTAAAGGGTTTATTAGTTAACTTATAAATAATGTTTTATCTAATGCCATTTCTGATGTAATCTGTAATATATTACTGTTGTTACCAGTGAGGTCATCAGTAATGCCATTTGTGATGTCATAAGTGATCTCATAGAGCATGCCATTAGTGATGTCATAAGTGATGCCATCTTGATGTCATCATTGTGGTCATAGGCTGTGCAACGGGGGGTTGTGAAGTTAACCTGGCTTTAGCTGAATTTCAGGGGTTTTGTTACATTAAGTTCTCACCTTAATATTGATGAAACTAATGTTTGTTTTCTTGAATTACACGGCCACGAGCACTTTTTGGGCGGCTTATAACTTCGCTCCCCCTGGACGAATCCTCACCAAACTTTGCAAAAAAAGTATATGGGCCACTCTGAGTTATTCTGCAAAGGTGATGTTTGGTCCGGGGGGGGGGAGTTATAGGAGGGGTCCCAAAACTTCATTTTTTCCCATAGAGTGAATGGGGGAAAACTTTGCGCATGCCTACAGGCCAAACCGCTGGACGGACTTTCACCAAATTTGCGGCAGGAGGAGGACCTTGGTCCCGAAAGCATGCTTTTGTAAATTTGGTGCCAATCCGTCCAGTAGTTTTCTTTAAAACGACCAAAAAGTATGTCTAAAAAAAATGTGTGATATCTATGTCCGCTCCGCGGTCACACTTCCCTGTTCGCTCCACGGACAAGATACCGATTGGCTAAGGGGCTCATGTCATGACCGCGGATACACAACGTGTCCTCCGATTGGCTGGAGAGAGGCGTGATGTGCGTCAGATTGTTTGGATGCGCCCGACATCTTGGATCCGCCAACAGCGCGGCAGCGACTAGAGGCGAAATGCTGTTTGGGGAGTGTTTTGGTGTGTCACAGTGCTTGGGCAGTTTCACAGAGTACGAGATGAGTGAAATACTGTATTTGTTTAGGCGGCAGGTGATAATGATGTCTTCGCCATGCTCGCGCTGTCCAGGATGTTTGTAATTACTGAAAATGAGGGGTCTCATAAGGATAGTACTTCCATCCGTGCTGTGCGCAGGCAAATTGAAAGTGTTCTAAGGACACGCGTGGTGTTAGCGAATGTTAAAATTGACTACATGCCGCAGTTTAAATTTTTGTTTCTATGGGTGTGGTACTGAATTATAAGCCGCCATGGGTGTGACATGCTGCGGTGGTTGTGGCCAGGGCCTAGAGTCTTGGGTGCATGGCCGTAGGTCGTAGGCCGTAGGCCATACTCCAAAGACTCTAGGCCCTGGCCACAACCACTGCAGCATATCACCACAATAGATACACCCGTAGTATCGAATATCAATAAGGTGGTTGTGGGGAGAGCCTAGAGTGTTGGGTGCATGGCCGAAGGCC
Source organism: Ambystoma mexicanum (assembly GCF_040938575.1). NCBI lineage: Eukaryota > Metazoa > Chordata > Amphibia > Caudata > Ambystomatidae > Ambystoma > Ambystoma mexicanum. Next base: position 542,883,384 of record NC_090937.1, read on the forward strand.
ATGCACCCAAGACCAAATGTATGCGTAGTGACGTAATAAACCACAATGGGTGTGATATGCTGTAGTGGTTGTGGCCATAAGCACTGGAGTTATAAGCCACCATGTGTTTTATATAGTGCACGCCCATACATTTGCTTATCTATGGCCACACACCTAAGACTCTAGGCCCTGGCCACAACCACTTGCTATAGATACACCCGTAGTATTGAACATTGATCAGGTGGTTGTGGGGAGGGCTAAGAGACCTGGGTACAAATTGAGTACATGCTGCAGTTAAAATTTTTCATTCTATGGGTGTGGTAATGACTTTTTAGCCACCGTGGGTCTATAGGTTATTACAATAGATGGGAAAAATTTGAATACTTTCATATTATAAGTAGGAATGAGAAAAATCGGAGCTCCCGAGAGGGAGATGTCACCACAGCAATCGGGAACCTTTATTTTTCTCGTACGATCGCATTGGAAGTAGCATTAATTTAGGCAGAAGACAGTAAAAAATTGTGACATTTTTTTATGAGAAATCGAGTTTCGTGCATAAATCGGGAGGGTTGGCAGGTATGTATAGGTTATGTGGGAGATAGTAAGAAGTAGTGCGATTTTTCAATGACAAAACTTCTTGCGCTTAAAGCGGGATCATTGGCATGTATGTATTGGCTATGCAGATTTAGTGGCATTACTTTTTTATATGGATTCATAAGAGTTGTACATGTACTCTGAATAGAATATGCATACCTGTACTTTGTAATCATGCATGTGGATATGCATGGAGCTGTAAGTAGAAATCCTCGAAACTTGCACAGTACTTTTTGTACTAGGTGCTTTGCAATGATATGAGAGTTGTATTCAGAGTGATCAACAGTACATTTGAAGTGCGGAACTCTGATGACGGAGTTTGATGTAGAGGTCTTGGATGTGATTGGTGGACAGTTGTGTGACTGCTTAGCTGTGTCCAATGAGGGAATGGATTTGCGAGTGATGTGGAAATGGTAGGGCTGGCTAAGAGTTACATGCCACACGACACCACGCTTGTCCGCGGGTAGGGCGTGCCACATACGGGGTTTCCCAGGAAATCCAGTATGGAAAGGGGACTGCAGGGATCAGCCAATCAGATGTGGCCATTGTTCATTTGTGTAGAAAGAGAGTGTGTGTAGTGAAGATGGCAGAGGTAGAGACAGTCAGGGTGTTGGTGCTCGGAGATATTTTTGTCCATGGTTTACAGCACTATTCTGAATGTAGGCATGTAGCAAACAATTTCGATGTACGAGGAGTGGAGGTGGTGTGGAGCGCTGCGATGGATTGCAATGTAGAGGCAATTCTCCAGGTTTGCAGAGATATGCATAGGATGAACAGTCCCCATGTTGTAGTTTTGCACTATGGTGCTTTCCATTTGGGCTACGTGAGTTCACCTACTTTGTTGGGAGATTTGGAACAGTTGGTTCAAGCAGTCATCAACATCTTTCTAACTGCTAAAGTAATTTTTTCTGGCTTATTCCCTCGAGCAAAATGGGGCAACAGCTCTGTTTTTTGTCCTGATCAAAGTATTGTTAGGTGTGCAATCAATCGCGGGATGCGTGCTTTCATTTTAAGAGTTGTTTTGTTTTTCTGCAGCCACGAGAACATTATTTCCAGTAATGCGGCTTATTTTGAAGCAGATCGGGTATCTTTATAATTTTTGGGAATTGCCATGTTCTTTTGGAATGTAAGGCTTGCTTTGGAGAAGGTTATGTAATGATTGTAGGAATAATCTAAGAAAAAACAAAAAAATACAAAATAACAGGTGTCTGTCAGGCATCTGCAAAAGAAAGAAAATAAACATCTCTTTTCAGAGCCCACCTTAAAGGGGAAAAGGGGAACACTATTTAAATATACAGTCGTCATGCTCAGATCCTCTACATGTCTGCGGATATGGCAGTAGTCTGCGGGCAGCGCATACTTCATATGGGGATTTTGGGGTGAAGAGGCATGCAAATGAGAATGAGCGGAGCTAGGGATTGGCCAGTAAAGTTCAGTGGGTGTGTTGTGAACGGAGAGATTTAGTGAGAACGTCTTTTCCCTGAGAGGAGAACAGACAGCTATGGCTGTGTGTGCTCGAAAACATATTATCTGGATTTTGGGAGACTCATGGATACATTGATTGAAGGTGCATGCAGAACATTGCGGTATATCTGCAGATCTTGGATTCCCTCATGTGGAAGTGCACTGGCATGGAGTGCGTGGAATGAAGTGGCTGGACTTGCTACCTCTCTGTGCAACTTTACAGACAGAGCGTCATCCTGATATAATTATCATTCATTGTGGAGGAAACAGTTTAGGGCATGTGTCTGGAATTTCTTTGCAATTTGCAATGAAGGAAGGACTTGAGAAAGTCATGGACATGTTTCCAAATTGCCACGTCATTTTTTCATGTATTACACAAAGACAAATGTGGCTGCGTTTTTCTTTATATGGTCCACAAATGGAGAAAGGCTGTTTGTACCTTTCTAAGAGATGTTGGCATGTCTTCTTTCCACAATGAAAATATTATGTTTCGTAGCACATTCATTTTTCGCAGAGATGGAGTCCATCTTACATATGCTGGCAATCAGATTTTTCTTCGCAATGTACAAAATGCATTGCAACCTTTTTTGCCATTATAGTCACCTATTTTGCATTACATGTTGAGGAATCCAAGTTTTTCAAACACACACACCACCACCAAAAGGCTCTTTTCAGAGCCACCACTTACTACCAGAGAAAAGTGCATTGGTTTTGCTACAGTTGCACCCTAAAATTGTGTCTGTCCTAGGACTGTCCGTGGACCTTTTTTAAAAATGCGTGGAGGCCTACACACTTTACTTGATAGTTACTTTTTTACACTGAGAAAGGTGGCTCTGAAAAGAGCCTTTCTTTTAAATTGTTGTTGTTTTATATTTTTTGGAATTTTTTACACACGACACACTATGAGAGGAGGGGAAAGGAGGGTAAGGAAGGGACACCAACCACAGGGATAAGAAAGGGCAGGTGGGGAGAGAAAGATGTTGGGTGGGCCTTATTTAGGTAGGTAGCACTTCTTCTGGTGTTCCTTGACTGTAGTCTCAAGAGCACTTCGAAGACTCTCCCCCCTGCACAGTACTGCATCGCAGTACATACACAATATTGTGACCTTCGAAAGATAAGGGTCAACAGCATTGCAAATGGCCTGTGAGGCAGCTGGAGGGATGCGCTCTCCCACAGGAGTATCTCTTGTGGAGAGAGGATCGGACACGGAGGACGCTGCAGAGGAACTCAACCTACTACGTTCTTTACATGGTACCACTTTGCGAATGTACGCACTGTGGAACGAAGTTAGGTGTCGCTTCATGGTTGTCGTACCAAAGCTGTATGCACCAGGTCTCCAACGACTCAGCACCATATTGCACTTTTTACAGGTGACCAGATTTGCACGTGCTTTTGGTAAACAACTGGTAAACGGTAAACAACTGCCACACCCACGACTCCCGGTGAGTGGTGGTAGTAGGAAGTTCCCCCACCTCATTCTGTTTATCCACTTCTTCCTCACTCTCTACATCCTCACGTGTATTTCCCTCTGCAGGCCCTTGGGGAGGTGGTGGCGGTGGAGGGTTTGGGGGTTGTGCTGAGGCTGATGTAGCAACAGCAGCCATGGATGCCATTAGGGTTGGTCAGATAATCTCCACTAGAGCACTAAAGGCAGCAAAACTCAATCTACAATTGCCAGAAGTACAATGAAGATGAGCTCGGGGGTGTGGCCTTTTATAGTGGTGGAGGTGTGCGCCTCATGACCATATCTATCAATCAACAGCGTTGAAAAAATTACAAACATTGTGTGGAAAGCTAGGGCTATTGTATCGGACATGTGAAATGGTGATTTTGTATTGTAAAATAATTTTGCTTGTGTGCATATGTTCTTTTGAAATGTTGCGGAAGCACACAAAGTGCTGAAATTAGGGCACACGCTCAGCGTGGGTGCGGTCACATGATGACATTGTGAACACATCTGCAAAGGAAATGGGTGCCCGCAGGAGACCAAATGCCAGGAACAGTCGTGTGCATGCGTGCGGGTGTTCTACGGGCAGTCTTCGGGTCCTGAAACTAATTAAAAGTGCGAGACAAGTGAGAAGGACAGTTACGGACAGGCGCAATGTTCGCAGGACTTACGGGTGTAGTGCGCATGTGTGTAGATGTTCTGCTCACTGTACGGCCAGGTATAGTGTCCTTAGGACACCTCCATTTTGTTTGACTACTGACATGCCAGACACCGCGCCTGTTCTACGGACAATTCCATCTTTGCTGCGGACGGTACGGACAGGTATAGTGTCCTTAGAACATCCATATTTTATTAATTACGGACAGGCAGAACAGGCGCTCTGTCTGCGGACATTTTAACTCTTTTAAAAAAATAAAAAATTGGACGCTCACAATTCCATTAAAAGTAAGATAACATTTTTTTATTAAACACATATGCAACAATTAAGAGAGAGAGGGGGAAGCAGACACTGAAACAAATAGAGGGGAATTAGGGATTTGTACAGGCACGTTGTGAGGGGATGAAGGGATGGAAGTTCCGTCGAAACGTTTATGTTGTTCTTCAGTGTTTGGGGATAGTTCATGGGAAATGGAGAAGGGGGACAGGTACAGGTAGGACAGTGGTATCTTATTTTTCCTTTGACGTGGTCCTCCACCAATTGCCTTAACCCGTTAAAATTCTCTTTTAGCATGTCCACTTTGCCTTCTATGATTTTCAAGGTCTCTTGTACTGTGTCTTTTGGTGGACTTTGTTCATTTTTTACCTGGTCTGTTAAAAATATATATATATATGTCAAGTGTCCATAAAGTACTGACAATTAATTTTTTTATGCAGAGAAGTGTGTACCATTATTATTGCTATCTTCCGACATTTCACCATGCGGAAAATTCTCCTCCAGCCAGTCCAAAGTACTGCACATTTCTGTGTGAAAACAACAGAAATACATTAATTGTTTTGCACATCATACAAAAAGTGTACGAACATACAGGAAAAATGAAGTTCACTTACCACTTTCTTGTAATTTGTATTCGTTCTGTTGTGTTCGTCTACTGTCGCTCGTAGCTGTACAGTTTCTGTGAGGTAATTACGTTGGAGGCATATCTTTTTTTGTTATGGTATAATCCATTTCATTACACATGGTATTTAAATGGATAGGTTATGTGTGAGACGTGTAGGTTCCAATGGTTATTTATTACTACTTATAATAAGTTTATGTGCTGCTTTTTATCCTTCTGCAGTTTTTATATGGCATGATAGAACAATTTCAAATACCCGCTGACTGTTGGGGTAGTGTTGCTGTCATCCGCGCCCATCCGCGGACAGATGCTCAGTCCGTGGCCTTCAAATACCATTAGTGAAGGAGGTTCAGTATGTTCTATGTTACATGTACACAAAATAAGGGAATCCTAGTAATTATCTCCCAATTTCTCATGATGAATGTGCATATTCAGTAAAATAACTTTGTTAAAGGGATGTTACGATTAAGTTGCCCTACTAAAAAGCTATGAAATTCAGTAAAAAAACTTTGTTAACGGGACTTTATGGTTAAGTTGCTCTGCTAAAAACCTGTGAAATTCAGTAAAATAAACTTTGTTAACGGGACATTATGGTTCCAAGTAAAACTGAAAAACCTTTGAAATTCGCCAGTTATGGTAAGCTAAGCAACCATAACTCACGCCACCACTGTGCACTGCTAACACTAACACCCAGGACATCAAAGATGACATCAAAAATGTCTTTGATGACATCACTGATGACATCACATGTCTGGCTTCCCCTTTTTTCCGTTACTAACATATCTAGGCCACATGGTTTTCTACAGTAACAGTCAGGAATTAAAAATATAAAAGGTACTATAATTCTAGACGTATCCTTCAAGTATGTTCTTACAGTAATTCCCTTACAGTCCAGTCAAATTATGTGATACATATGCATAGGGTATCACCTTTGAAACAGACCAATAATTTCTCTGCATAAAGATTATCAGTTAGGTTATGAACACTTACTGCTAGTACCGCTGTTTTTTTTTTCCTTACTTCAATTTTTGTGTATATACTCATATTTGTATGTGATGTTGTCTCTTTGTGTTGTGTCTATAATAATGCCATTATGTAGTAAGTGGTTTTCCTTACCTACTTATCACTTTTTCACAGTAGCCAAAACTCTAATAAGAAAACAGTTATTAAATCACTGTTTAACATGGCAAGCTTATGAATATTGCACCTCCATCATGTATGCTGCGCACAATGCCTATATTGCTACATGAGTTCCTTAGTATGCTGCATAGAACTTCATAATAGAATGCTACGTATATCAACGCAATGCTTAATGCACTAATTAGCACTTGATATGTATTGCAATCATCCTTGACACTTTCTGGTGAACATTATAATAAGAATACCTTCTACAGAGTTTTCATTCAAAGTAAATGTACATGTTAGGTCATCAGTGATGTCATCAATGACATTTTTGATGTCATCTTTGATGTCCTGGGTGCTAGTGTTAGCAGTGCACAGTGGTGGCACGAGTTATGGTTGCTTAGATTACCATAACTGGCGAATTTCAAGGGTTTTTCGGTTTTACTTGGAACCATAACGTCCCGTTAACAACGTTTTGTTTACTGAATATACATATGCATACCACAGTCAAAATATCTAGTTGGACAGCTCATGCGATAAACACTCTGTACTCTGATGATCGCCTGTACTTCATTCATTTGAATCCTGCAGAAGGGCTGACTCAGCCGTGTTTCCTTTTAAGTTGGAAAAGTTGAGTACCTTTACATTGGGTAAATAACAACTCCTATCAAAAGCTCTTAGAAATAAGGGGGCTCTGCCATAAAGCACTGTATAAGAGCACAGAGTAATATTAAGTGTGCCTTACTATTTTATTGTCAAACTAAATGTCAACTAAAAATTGTTTATCTTCCGATGTTATATTTTGTTTAGTTCAGATAAATTATGTTTATCATCTGTCGGAATTAAATGCTACACATGATTATGCACATCTGAAAATGTGTGGTTTATTGTGTTACACGTGTAAAACCTGTTCTAAACGTTTGACAGTGACAATGTTGACATTAAGCAACACATACTGTAAAGAGTTTTTATTGCAGATCAAATGCAATGCAGTTCACAATTCCTTTTTTAGAATCTGGATTTTGCCGACTGCCGTATTTTGTGTTTATGAGTGTTTTTCTCAATAAAGATGTGTCAGTGGGATTGTTATTTATCCTTTTGTAGGTACTCCTAAGTGTTGCATTGTAGGCCATTTGCAAGCATGTTGTGCCTTCATGAACTTGGTCGATTGGACTATTGGTTGTGCGGTGACAGTGAGCGCAGTACAGAGAGCTCCGAGCTGGCCTGCGATTCCCCAGTCAATTGGAATGTGCAGCTTATATTGCTTGAGATCGGGGGCATAGCAGTGAGCCGTTTAGTACAAACTACGCCCACTTGACGAATACTAAAATGGCAGACCTTGGGAATTTTCTGAATTGCGCTTCTTATGTTGACGCTGAGAGGAAATCAATGGAGGATTGCATGGGACAGCTGGCCTCTACTGATTGCATCGCACCTTGCATTGCCGGGTCATTTGCTGCACATCTTTCATAAAGGGTCAGGGTTATTAGTGCTAGCAGCAGGCTGCCTTGAAGCAAGGGACCAGTTGACAAAACGGCAAGGAAAGAGTAAGTGGCCTCCCGGGGTTTCATTAAATCTATTCCATCCCTCAGCGTGTCGCAAAAGAAGGGTCAGATTTATCCACCAGCGACCACTTCCACGTTGCGAATGGCTTACACCTGCCAAAGCAGACAAAACCTATGTAATCTAGTGTGACTATGCATGCACGTTTTTGCAACGCAGCGTTTCCATTTAGCAATGCCCATTTCAGGTCAGAGTGTCTTCTTTCTAATTTGAGAAGAAATCCTTTGCTGGTGAAATCTCTACTAAACCGTGTAATTTTTACTTTGCACAAGAGATTTTATTTGGTCTGGACTTATTTTGATTTGGTCTGAACATGTATGCCCATCCTGCAATGTATATTGATTGGTTATTATTATTATTATTATTATTATTATTATTATTATTATTATTATTATTATTATTATAATTATTATTAGTATTATTACTAGTTTTATTAATAATAATGCTAATGTACACATATTTTTTTTTATTTTGTATACTCTGTTATCTACTTAATGGCATGGCGACAATTCCAGGAAAAAGCAACTGTTGGACCTTGCTAGGTTTTAGGCTAATTGCTGATTCCTTCTGGAAGTCGCCATGCCGTTAATTCTATGACAAGACCGGAGGCAAGCATTATGCTTTATCTTCTTTATTCACTGCTCAACAGCATTTCAAAACTTCACTTTTAATCCTGTTTTTTTTTCAACAGTTAAAGAATGCTTGAAAAAATAAAGATAAACAAAACATGATGAGCTCTGAAAATGACTCTAAACCACATTTCCCAAGAGTCTCTGCGGACCAGTAGTCCCTAACCTCAGTTCAGTCCTCCAATGAGGGCTCCTTGGTAGGTATAAGTCCCTGATTCTGTAGGTGCCTTCCTCTTCTTTTTTTGCTGATCTCGACAGTTAAGTACCCCGTTTCTTATTTTATCGACATGCGTATACTTAATGTCATGTAAATGCAATTTGCTTGGAACGGGGAAAAGGTTATACTTGTGTACAACGCTGGGTGATAATCACGCAGAGTGATACTTTAGTGCATGTATATATATTTACTTCAAAGCGTTTTGTTTTACCCGTGCACGGAATATACTGTTTACCTTTATTCATCTCAATAATTTCAGGAGGGAAGGACGAGCCAGCGAGTGACCTCGCTAGCTTCAGGGAAGTCATTATCCCTCTGAGGGGTTTGTGTGGGCTGCTACGTAGCGCTCCGGTGCCTTATGCATTACAAGCAGAGACGACTCGTTTCGAGCATTCCGCGCATGCACGGCTTTAATTTCTTCCTCCAACGTTCTTTCCTCGAACGTAATGGTTACGAGCACAGCTCCGGAGCTCCCAGATCTCCGATTCACGTCAGAAAAGCAGTGTTTTTAATTTTCAGAGGTGAATTAAGCATAAAAAAATAAAAATACACAGTGAAAAGAAAGAAAGCACTCTGCCAGCGCCACTGAAGCAGACATGTCAGTTACAGGACCTATATAGTGCATGATCACAGCCCCTCACAGTGAGTCAGAAGACGGCCTGTGACAGAGGGGAGGAATACTGGGAGGAGTATAGTGACCAAGAGCAGGAGCTATAGGAGGAAGAAATAGACCTCTTCCAAAGTTGGGGAAACTCCCTAATCAGAGCTGTAGCTCAGGGAGTCTATACAGGACAGGCTACAGGTCCTGGAGAATATTTTGGGCAATAAAGCTGGCAGGCAAGAAGATCCAGGAGAGGGGACCTCCACCACTAAGCCTCTACAAGAACCGCATAGGGGGTGTAAAACAGCCCGGAAGAGGAAGCACTCTTCTACCCCCATGGGTTCAGATATGGGGAAGAGAGAGAAGCCCCAGGAGGCAGCTGATGCCTTTAATAGGCTCAGGGATGCTTTCCTTGCAAAATCAGCATTGCCCTGCTTCGTACCCTCTACCCCAGGGGTGAAAAACATAGGGAACGCACATTCATCCTCAAAGGAGTACGATCAGGAAGAGCAAGAGAAGGATGAAATGAGTCTGTCACGAGGCAGTTCAGGAACACAAGAGAAAGACAGACCTACAGAAAAGAAAGCCAGCTTGGTGGAGAGTACCCCCTAAGAAGACATGTCAGACATATTTGAGCCGGAGTCCATTAGGCACCCCAGGTCCACGGACTGGACCCCATCCCCGATGGTAGCACTATATATGGCTCAAAAGATCAGGAAACCGTTGGAAAAGGACACCAGGTTCCGATTTAGGGCGGAATGTCCCAGACCAGAGCTTACGGGGAAGGTGGCAGAGACCCCAGAGCTCGCTCCTAAAATGCTGACCTTTGTCACTAATGCTGGTAAGGATGCCAGAAGGGGGATGGACCGCACATGGCGATCCTGCCAACAGGCCCCATAGCTAAAATTATGGACCTCGCCTAGAGACCAAAGGACACGGGAGAGCCAGTTGACCCTTTCATTCTAGCGGGGTGGGTCCAGCGAGCCGTGTGCCTTCTCGGTAACCCAAACACAGCCATCTCTGCCGAGAGATGTAGGTCTATGCTATTGAAGATAGACAACAAGCTAGGTGACCTAGCCACATTTGAGGCAGGTGAGGGGGCACAAGGCCTACTCTTCGGTGACACATCTGTCAAAGAAATGAATACGTTCGTAGGAACTTATACAGTGCTCGAAAAGGCACAAGAATCAATTAAGAAGGTGTTCCCTAGTTTTTGCAGGGGATGGTCGTTTTTGGGGCCACTCGACCGGCCGCTTCAATTCCAACAAGAGACCCCAAGGGCCCAGAGCCCAATACTGGGAATCGCGCCAGCAGGGCGCATTCTTTCCGAACAGAGGCAGAGGTTTTAGAGGCCGCTGAGGCAGAGGATACTTCAGGCATCAGAACAATCCCACAGGTGAGGGAGCGTGCAGCAATATATCCCCCAGTAGGAGGGAGGACATTGCTTTTTTATAAACAATTGGCACAAATTATCAGCAGACACATGGGTGCTTCAGACAGTGCAGGGTTTTCACCTAGATTTTGTAGGAAAGCCGATTCAGTTACACCCCCCACAGCACATGCGTACCTCAAAGGAAGAGATGGCACTCTTAGATACAGAATTAGAAGCACTGGTGCGAAAACAGGCCATAGAGAGAGCGCAGCCTCGTTCAGAGGGATTATTGAGCAACATGTTTTTGGTCCAACCTAAGGGCAAGGTCAGACCTGTCATAAAGAACTGAACAGCTGGTTAGTTTACAGACACTTTAAGATGGAGGGAATCCATCTATTGGTGGATCTCCTCAGAAGGGACGATTGGCTAGTATGGTTAGACCTAAAGGATGCATACCTGACGATACCCATAGCTCCTTTCCACCGTCGTTTCCTACGATTCGCGTGGAAGGGAGAAGTATGGCGCAGTTTAAGACACTGGCCCTCATTACGACCCTGGCGGAAATCGAAAAACGATGGCGGAAATGCAATACCGCCATCGAATAGCGCTCGGTGCGATTATGACCCGTCACCGTAAAGTACGATGCCATTAGCGACACCGTAGTGAACGCCAACGCTAACTGCACCAAGTACGCGCGCGCGCGCCATGCCAAACCGTAATTAGCACCATGGCGCAAGGGTACGCGAATTCCGACCCTAGCGGACATGTACTTAACGCCATCAAGCACGGCGGAAAGTACCATTCCGCCATGGTGAGAAGTACGGCATCGCGAATCAACCGTAAACGGCCCCACTGAGTGCCTGTACACCGCTCCCTGGCCACATAGTACAACTCCCCGTAGGTGCAACGAAGTCACAATGCAACCAGTGAAATGTACAAGTCACCCATGCATGCCAACGAACAAAAGAATCACAAGAGGGGCCAATGGGAGCTGCAGGGCACAGATGGCACGAATACAGAAGCTATACCAATGGACATGACCTCAGTCTCCCACCAAGAAACGCACGCAAACACAGGCACCTGTGACCAGCAATATTCCGATAATCACATCATTCCACCAATCCACCTGGCTGACCGGCATCTGTTACACAAAACCTAATCCCCCGCCCCTGAGCATGACATCATTCAAACAGTCATATTGGCAGCCCTCACCCCTGACCTCACTGGGCTTCGTAGGCAAACGCGCCCAGCACAGTACCACGCAACTATACTCCGAAGCTGGAACCCAATGCAGATCTGCTCACAATACATCGCTCCCCAAATAGGAATATGCCACATCACTTGCAAAGAAGAACGCTACACGGCCCATATCAGAATAGAAATTTAATGCACAACAAATTCACCAAGCCCATACAGCCATTAGGCCATGAACTCCAAAACACATTTCACCATTGTGGGCTGCATCCGCAATAAATTACCAGCTACTTCTTGTGTGACGCCCTGTTCCTTCATGGTACACAGGGGCTACATTCTCGTACGAAAAGGCAACATGGAAGCGCCTAGAACCGCAGGGCCGTCCCAATAGGGAGGCACTAGTCCATCTGAAAGGCCGAAATGTTGCTCCGAGCCACTAGTACTGCGTAAGGGCATGTGGCCCATTGGCGATCGTCCCATAAGATCGTAATGCTGCTCCACTGATTAACACGAAGCAGCAGGTGTCGGGAGTAAAACCCATCTGCAGGAGTGGCATAAAGATGGCAGTGGCAAAAGGGGAGGAGATACCTGTCAACCAAAAGAAAAGAAAAAGAATAGAATGGCCATCAGAACTACATTCGAACAACTCACTTCAATGATCACACTAGATCCACAGCCATATGCATGCTAGCCCACTCCAAAGGATCATCACCACCCCAAAACCACTTGCGACTCATAACTATCCATATCGAGGTGAAAACACCATCACAAACGAGTGTACCTGTTCATGCGTCTGTGAAAACAGAATCCATCAGATGGGATTGGTAACGTGCATGGACACAAGTGTCTGAAGGCGCGTCGAGACAGGGAGGGCTCAACAAGGCCAGATAGACGATGGTCCCACTATGGCAGCCCTGCATCACATAGCGCAGGGGAGGCGGACAGATTCCAAGAAGCCCTGTACATGGCAAACACCGTATCAAATCATCTGTCCATGCATCCATTCATCATTCCCTCATCCCGTAATGATAACGCCTGTTTCCATACTCACATAACATGTGAGAATTCCATTGAGTCTGTGCGTTATGCAGCCTGCAAAATCCACTGTGCCCCAGCCCGTAATTCCAGTGTTGTGAAGTAACATGTATTTGGGAACGTCCGGCCTCATCATCCACTTCGCTATTGCGCATCCCAAACTATTCATATCAATCATTGCATCCTCGCCATGGCCCCTGTCCCAAGGACACTGAACAATAGAACGTTATATTTGCAGTCAGACCTGTGGGCATCTCCTCGCCGCTAGCTGAAGACCGAAAGCGCCGCCCTTTGAATTCCTCATTTGCAACATCACGTCGAAAAGGCATCTGTGGCCGCCTGAAATCACAAATTAATCCATCTAGTGCGGCTGTGTGTGAAAATGGCAACTGCCTTCACTCACAAATGGGAGGCCCCGCCCGTCGGTGAACCTCGGTACAGTGATGCATGAGGGTCCACCGTTACTCGAATACTACGTTCCACTGACCCTTCACAAGTCTGTTCGCGACTGCAAAGAATGCATGTGAAACAATGGGACCATAGCCGAATGAACATATCAACCAATGTTACACGGCCATCGGGTACTAATACATGATTGTAATAGCAAGATGCCATTCCTCGAATTGCAGCGTTGTGTGCGGGACGTGCTCGCCCAAAGGGGAGAGCAGCTTGTACAGGTGGAATGAATCACCACAGGTGGAGGCCATACAGCCTGAAAACACATAAATTGCACACCCAGTCTCCTCCCACAACCACACCCACTCCGAAATGCTACCGGCAGGACTCGCGATGTTGGCCCTGGGGGACCTGATAGCACTGCAAGTACTCCAACTCCAAGAAGAAGACGAACACCAACTACAACCGGCCGCACGGAGGAGACGCAGGAGGAGGAGGAGGGCAAGGCAGGGCCAGCAAGGGCTGCCAGCACAGCCACTACCACCACGCAGGCAGCCCGCAATCCCACGCCTCCGAGCACATCCGTTCAACCTCACTGATGAGCAGATCCACACCCTCTACCGTTTGGACCGGGACACCATAGCCGCCATTGTGGACATGACACAGGCTGACCTTGTCAGCATGATAGATAGCCCAACCGCCATCCCACCCCTACTGAAGGTGGTGTCTGTACTCCACTTCCTGGCCACAGGCACCTACCAGCACACAGTCGGACAGTTGCATGGCATTTCTCAGCCACTGTTCTCACGGACACTATTGCAAGTGCTCGATGCCCTCCTGCAGCACGCAGACGACTACATCTCTCTACCACGCTCGGAGCAGGAAATAACCAACACAAAAGTGGGATTCCATGCACTTGGTGGCATACCGGGTTGCATTGGTGCCATCGACTGCACCCATGTGGAATTGGTCGTCCCACATGCCATGGAGGCCCAGTACCGCAACCGAAAACAATTTCATTCACTGAATGTACAAATGGTGTGTGACTCCAACAGGATCATTACACATTGTTTTTTTTTTTTTTAATATATTTTTATTTTATATATAAACCAAACAACAATACAACTGAACATAGATAAACACATTTAACAACAAAAAGCACTGCAATCCCCATCCCTCCCCCCTATGAGCCTGTATGGTGTTCGCCATCGGTATCCGCTGTGAACGGGGGGGCGTCATCGCTCTCAGATTCAATTGGAGCCGACCCTGTTCCAAACAGCTCAGCTATCAACAATTTCCATGCCGCGAGGGAGCACATTTCCTCCTCCTCCCCTGCAATACTGGTATCCCGCCACACAGCCGTCTCGGCCTCCGCCCATTTTTGGAGATCCCTCCACCAGACCTCCATTCGTGGCTTATGACACTCCTTCCATCCCATGGCAATCCTACGTTTAGCAAGCACATAAGCCAAATCTTTCAATTTCTCGACATGTCTAAGTTTACGCGCTCTGGGATATCCCCCCAGTAAGCAGGCCCAGGCTGAATCCACTTTGAGCGTGACACCCTTTCCTGCCAGCTTCTGCGCCACTTCACCCCAATAGCCTGCAATTACTGGGCACGCCCAGAACATGTGTATCATGTCTGCATTCTCCTCGTCACACTTGGGGCACGCCTGGCGTCCAACATTCCGAAATTTGGATATTCTCAAGGGGGTCATGTATGCCCTGTGCGTTATATAAAGCTGTATTTGCTTAAACCTGGCGTTTCTCGATACTTTTTTATGATACCCCAGGGCTCGCTCCCACAACCCATCTGCCATCGGGGCCCCCATCTCCGTTTCCCATTCCAGTCTCAAATGCACTAAATCGCTCCACAACCTTCGTCATCAACATCTCGTACAACCTAGAGACCTCATGCCCGCCCTCCGATGTGTCATATAGTATCTCCACCGTGGCGTCCGGTTCATCGGCCAGGGTAGTTTCGGGCCACCTATTCCGGATCTCCTGCACTATCCTGTGATATGTCATATATTGACCCCTGTGCAATCCCGACCCTGCCTCCAATTCTTCGAACTCCAAGATGGTCCCATCCTGCCAAATATCTCCCATGGTGACCAACCCCACTGACTCCCAGTATATCCGGATGATTACTCTGAGCTGTCCATCTCCCTTCGCCAGTGCAACCAATGGGAACTGCGACACACACGGCAAAGGGTTACCCATCATCCGGCAGGCCCGTTTCCACATGTTCCGTCCCAAAGCTAGCATTCTAGGCCGCTCCCTCATGCATGCATTAGTCACCCAGATCACCTCTCGCAGATAAAAAGGGGAGCAATCCCTCCCAAACAGCCTGTGTTCAGGGGTCTCGTCGTCAGAGAGCCACCTGGACACATATTGTAGCTGCGCTGCCACATAATAGGCCTCAAAGTTCGGCAGTTTGACTCCGCCCTTCTCGTAGAAGTTCTGCAGCTTCCACAGTGCAACTCTGTTGCGCGTGCCGTGCCACAGGAATTCTCTGCAAACACTATGTAGCCTCACAAAAAACTTCCCAGGAATCATGTAAGGGATGTTGTTAAAATAATGCAGAAGCCTGGGCAGTACCACCATTTTAAGCATAGCTCCCCGGCCCATCATCGCTAGTGGCAATCTTTCCCAGAACCTCATGCATTTCTCGATCTTCCCCACAGCAAGTTCAGTGTTATGCTTGTGCTCTTCCACAGTCGTGTGATACACGTCAATTCCCAAGTATCTAAAGGATCTCGTCGCCCACGGGATCTGCAATACTGGCAACCTGTCTACCGGAGTCCCCACATAGCCCCCTAGCGGAAATAGAATGGATTTCTGGGGGTTTACCGCTATACCGGACAACCAGGCATAACTCCCCATCACCTCTAAGACGAACTGCAAATTTTCTTCTGGGTATCTTAGGTATAGCAGCATGTCATCTGCATACAGGGATATAAGGTGACACTCTCCTCTTACATCGATGCTGACCGGGTCATATTGCTGCCGGAGGTAAATCGCTAAGGGTTCTAGGGCCAGGATGTACAACATTGGGGACCAGGGGCACCCCTGCCTAGTGCCTCTGCACAACTGCCATCTCTCCGACACCACTGCACCCGTGCGGACCCTGGCTAGTGGTGCACTGTATAACATCTCGACCCACCTAACGTAACCTGGTCCCATCCCGTACCATCTCAGAGCCGCCAGCAGCCAAGGCCACCGAACAGAGTCGAACGCTTTAACCGCGTCCAATGCCACTATCGCCATTTCACTGTCATCACTACAACCCCACTCGACCACCCTGTGGAGGCGTCTGTGGTTGTGAGTAATGTTCCTATTAGGGACATAGCCCGTCTGGTCAGGGTGGATCAACTTGCTGATCACTCTACGCATTCTAGTAGCCAGGACAGCTGTCAGGATCTTGCTATCTTGGTTCAGCATCGACAGGGGCCTGTAGGAGCCACAATCATGTCCCGGTTTATTTGGCTTGGGGAGCGGTATTATAATCGCCTCCCTAAGTGACTCCGGCAACCGTCCCATCTCGTACGCTTCGTTGAGCATTTCCAGCATGGGCGGGAGCACTTCCTCCGCATACGCTTTATAAAATTCACTGGGGAACCCATCTGCCCCTGGGGCCTTGCTAGTGGGCAACTGTCTCACAATCTCCTTCAGCTCTTCCAGGGTGATCGGAGCCTCCAGCTCCTCTCGCTCCTCATCGCTGACCTTAGGCAAGCCTATATCTTCCAACACTTCGTCTATTTCCTCCTGGCTGCCCCCTTCGCAATCTTCTTATAAGACCTTATAGTATTCCACGAATGCCCTGTTCACGCCTTCTTGGGTGTCTACCTCCTCCCCCCTTTCATTGGTTACCAATCTGATCGGGGATCGTGGGGTCTCGCTCTTGTACAGCCAAGCTAAGAGTCGGCCCGTTTTATCTCCCCCCGCATGCAATCTCTCAATATACTTTCTATAGTTCAAATTACAGAGCCTATCCCAATGGTCCGCACACTCTTGTTGCAATTTGGAGACCGCCTCCGCATCTGTCCCACCACCTTTCAACTCCTCCTCCAGCTCAGTCTCAGCTCTTTGCAGATCCGCCAGGACTCCCCCCATCAATCCCTTAGACTTCGCAATGGCGATCCCCCGCATTACGACCTTAAAGGCCTCCCATAAGGTGCCAGCCGACTTAACGCTCCCTTTATTCACCTCAAAATAAGCAGTTATCTCTTCCCTCATATCCTCTCTGAAGGCAGGGTCTTTGAGCGCCTCCGCCCTGAGGCGCCATGTTGGTATACACGCTCGTGGGGAATACAGCTGCCATCGCATGACCAGGGGCGAGTGGTCAGAGAGGACTCTCGCCCTGTAGTCTATATGTTCGCACTCCGCGACTATGTCTGGCGTAGCGAAAAAGTAATCAAGCCTCGTGTGCAGTAGATGCGGAGCCGAATAGTGTGAGTATTGCCTCACGCCCGGGTGTTTCGCTCTCCACACATCTGCCAGGCCAAAATCCGCCAGCAGCGTCTGCAATACCTTAGCCGCCGGACTGGGCTTAGCCATCTTGTCATCCGACCTATCCTCCCTGGGATTCAACACGCAATTAAAGTCGCCACCCCATATCACCGTTCCCCCCATCCCGACACTGAGCTTGGTGCACAGCGTCCTAAAATATGTCGCTGTTTCCTGGTTAGGCGCGTATGTGTTTACAATGCACACTACTTTGTTCGCTACCAGCCCCCTCACCATAACCAACCTCCCATCCTCCTCCACAACCTCCTCAATTAGCTTAAATGGGACGTGTGGCGCCACCCACACCAGCACTCCTCTGGCATAGGCGGAGTACGTTGATCCTACCACTGTTCCTTTCCACTTCCTCCCTACCAGCTCCAGTTTCTCTCGCTTTAGATGTGTCTCTTGTAGCAGGGCTACGTCTATCTTCTGCCTCTTAAGATACAACATGACTTTATTTCGCTTAAGATAACTGTTAAGCCCTCTAACGTTCCACGTTAATATCCTGAGGTCTCCCATGGCCTATCAGTAGTTTCCTCCCCCCATCCGAGGCAATCCCTCCCCACTTTGCGAACACCCAATCCCGGTTTCACCCCCAGGCTCATACAAAAACTAAAACACCCCCCCAAACTCCTACCCCAAACAACTGCCCAGCTCCATCCCTGGATCTCAGGCATCCCTGTGTTCGGTCCTCCTTGGAAAACCCAAATAGAGAACCCGACAGGGTGTCACCCCACTAACAGTGACTAAACTAAACACAAAAAGGGGTGTAAAGAGCGGCTTCTGGAGGCTCCTCTACTTCGCAACCATGTCCGTGCTCACGGACCACGTTTCATAACCACTGATGCACGCATGTTCTCCAGCGAGTTCAATGACTATATTCAAGTCCCAATGTTCGTGACCCGACCGGGCCTACAGCGTTACTTATCTCGTCTTTTATTTTCCAACGGCCGTCTGAACATCTGACTCCTGAGGGCAGTTTTGTGCATCCAACCACTCCATAGCATCCTCCGGGGTGACAAAGAACAGCAGCTTGCCCTGAGAGAAAACCTTCAGTTTGGCCGGATAGAGCAACATGTATTTAAGCCCCGCTTCCCGCAATCTCCTCTTCACCGAGCCAAAGTTCATACGACTGCGCTGTACCTGCAGGGTGTAATCGGGATAGGCAGTTATGTTCGCCGCTCCTCGTTGTATTGTGCCTCCCTTACGGAAGTGTTCAAGGATCCTTTCTCGGTCCCGGTAATTAAGGATCTTGGCTATCACTGGCCTGGGCGGGTTTCCCGGCAGCGGCTTCCTAGTTAAGGCCCTGTGCGCTCTCTCAACCGCAAAACCCTGTGACAGGGTGCCTCCCGTGATCTCCTGCAGTAGCATGTTTTTGATAAATTCCGTTGGATTATGGCCCACAGTTCCCTCCGGTAGGCCCACGATACGAATGTTGTTCCTCCGGGCGCGTCCTTCTGCCTCCTCCGCCCTACTCTCCAAATTGCCCACGCGTTGCACCAGGGCATGGAGTTCACGCTTATGCACAGCGCAGTCCGCCGCGGTAGGGCCCATTTCTTTCTCCAAAGTCTCCGTGCGCTCAGCCAGAGTACGCACGTCCTGCCTTAGGAGGTTCACGTCCTCCTGTACTGCCCCAACCTGGAGTTCCATTGCGGTCTTCAGTTCAGCCACAGCGAGCTGGAGCTTGGTCTCCCAGGTCGCTTTCAGGTCTGCGATTGCAGCAAGGACCGCCTGGTTCGCACCCCCGGCGGCCATTTCCTTGGCTTGCGTTTTATCTTTGCTTTTGGCTCCGTCTGGGCCGGGAGGCGTCTTAGCGTATTCGTCGAGCGTGGGCTGTTTGGTCTTGGTTCTCAGGGGCTTGTTAGACATGTCTCCCGTCCTACTATCCCCGCTCGGATCTAGGGCAGGGTGTCACAGTGCGCTCTTCGGGTGCCCCATCATTATCGCCACATCTCTGACACAAAGTTCCTCTGTCCTCCGGCTCCCCCGGCCATCTGGCTAAGCCAGGTCGCGTCTCACCCTTTGAAGCGCACTTTAGGCCATGAAGGGCTCGGGGCACAGTTCCAGGTCACACCGCACGCTCCGGTTACAAAGTATCTTCGGCCAGGCCCTGCTCCCTTCCCAGGTCCGCGCCGTCGGCCTCGCAGGACTGGGTGTCTTTAATGACCACGATGCACCCGAGTCGCGCACCTTCCCCACCACCACGCTCCAGTGCGACCGTCAGGCGCCCAGATCAATCACTCCTTTGTTCCTTCGTTAGGCGGCGGCGGCCATTTTCTCGTTCATCGCACTCTCGCCTCCAGGTCTTCTTTTAGCTTCTTGTTGCGCTCTCACAGTGCAGGCCCGTATCGAAACGTGTCCACACGTTCACCTGAGATTCATGTACGCAGTCATATCAGTCTCAGCCAAATTACATCGGTCCTTGCACAGTTTTCAGTCGGATAATGTACGGATCTTCGGGAGCCCCCGTACAGACACGTCCTTTCACATGGCTTCCTAGCCACGCCTACCGATCATTACACATTGTTGTGCCCGATTCCCTGGATCAACCCATGATTCTATGGTCTTGAGGAACTCTACAATACCACGCTACATGGAGCGACACGCAGGGAACAGATCCTGGCTACTCGGTGAGTCTCATTTCATGCATGATGATGTGGGGTATGTGATGCGGCAATGACCTGGCAGGAAGGGGGGGGTGCGTACGTAGCAATGGCATTCCACATAATTCATTTATCGTCCACATACAGGTGATGCCGGATATCCACTGAAGAGATGGCTCCTCACACCAGTCCGGAAACCACGGGACCAGCATGAGGAGGACTACAACCATGCCCACTCACGTACCCGTGTAGTCATTGAACAGGCATTCGGCCTACTGAAGACCCGTTTCCGGTGCCTCAGCAGGTCTGGCGGGGCACTCCTGTACCGCCATGAGAAGGTTGCAAAGATGGTGATGGCATGTGTCATGCTACACAACATGTGCGTACGTAGAAATGTGCCCATGCCCCCTGACGCAGAACTGCAAGCACCTGAAGATGGTCATGATGAGGGTGGGGATGTGGCAGCACCTCAAGGAGTCTGCGAGGCACAGGAGGGCCGTGAAATTCATCAGCATCTCATAGATGCATGCTTCTAGCACTCACACCTGGTGGCTGATACATGGACACGGGACTCGTGGCACTGTGTGTGTCTGGTACATGCACGATATGGACTGTACGCCTATGATGGCCTAGTACACAAAGATCATTGTCCACACATCTCATTGTTTGATCGTGCATTGTTTATGGCATATGTGATATCATGTTGAACACCCTATCGACCCGCCACCCAAGTGAGCCCAACACACCCCCTCCACCCTCCTACCTCCCCCCCGAACACCAGTGTCCAAAGATGCTCATTGTCAGTGGGCAGTCGCTATTGCAAGCCCCCCTCTGCGGGTATCAGGGGCACCCCTGCCTGTGGAGCGCAGGTTCCTCCCAGATCTACGTTGGGGGCTGCCCTGGACGGAACTTGCAACGGATGATGTCTCTGCCTGCTCACGTCCATGCATGTCCCTAAGGGTTTGTGAGAGCTCAGTGAGCACACGGCGCACTGCGGCAAGTTCGGCACATACGTCTTTGGACGTTGCATGCAGTTCCCCCCTCAGGCTCTCGGTGCTTCTCTCCATTTGGACTCTCAGGCTCTCGGTGCTACTCTCCATTTGGACTCTCAGGCTCTCGGTGCTACTCTCCATTTGGACTCTCAGGCTCTCGGTGCTACTCTCCATTTGTGCCCTAAGTGTCTCAGTTGATGTTTCTATGTCTGCCTTAGTGCCCCCACATCCATCGGCATGGTCCTTGAGGAGCGTGGCCAGTTGCTGCTGTTGCACGATTAACTGGTCGAGGGACTGTTGCCTCTGCTGGGCCATGGCCATTTGCGCTGGTGTCACAGAGGGGCTGTTCGCCTCATGTTGCCCTGCCACAGGGCTTGTGGGGGATGGCCAGTCGTCGTCTTGTGGGTGCCCCTGCGTGGTATCCTCATGGTGTACGGGATGGAACAGACAGGGGGATTGGGACAGGTCATGGATGGATCTGACTTCGACATCCCCGTCTTCTGTGTCGGAGCATGCTGCCATTAATGGGGTGTCACCTATGGTGCTGCTGCCACCAGAGGCAGTACCTTCTGTGGCATCCATTGGGGGGACCTGTGGTGGTGCTGTTGTGGGCATGCTGGCTGCTGGGGTGCCTGTTGATGTTCCCTCCTGTGTGCTGCCACTTGATATGTGCTGCTGCCGTGTCTTGATGCGTGCAGCTGAGGTGGAGGGTCTTTGGCCGTCGGTCTTGGCCCTCTTTGCAGGTGTGCTGGTAGGGGTGCCCTGGAGCTCGTCGTTTGGATCGGACCCTGTGGTGGAGTAAAGGAGGGCGAGCGTTATTAATGGGTCTGTGGGAATTGGAATGGCAATGTATCACATGCATTGGGGTGGTACCTGAGGGTGATTTGGGTCGGGGCCTTGGAGGTGCTTTCATTTGTGTGTGGAGTGAGGGTGCAGTTGTTTGGCAGCCTGCAGTTAGGGTGTGCCTGCTGCACGTGTAGTGGGTGTTTTTGGGGTTTTTACTTATTTATGTATTTATTGTGAGTTTTAAAGTGCGCTATCAGGCCAATGTGTGTGGACGTTCTCCTGGCCATGTGTTGCTGTTGCGCTATGTGGACACATGTGAGT
Source organism: Ambystoma mexicanum (assembly GCF_040938575.1). Taxonomy (NCBI): domain Eukaryota; kingdom Metazoa; phylum Chordata; class Amphibia; order Caudata; family Ambystomatidae; genus Ambystoma; species Ambystoma mexicanum. The sequence continues at coordinate 542,905,763 of NC_090937.1, forward strand.
CACATGATTGGACATTGTGGATTTGGCATGGTTTTATTTGGGCCACCTACCTGATTCTCCGGATGTCTGCACTCCTTTCTCCATCCCTCCGACTCCCTCTATGCTCTCCATTCCAATGGTGGAGGCACAGATTTCTTCCCAGGGGGTCAACTTGATGGGTGATTCCGATCCTCCCCCGGTGGCTGTGGCAATGTTGCGGTTGGCAGAAAGTATGCTACGTACGCGTATCCGCAGGTCGTCCCACCGCTTCCTGCATTGCTGTGGGTTGCGGGGTGCGGTCCCCACCGCACTTACCCGCTGTGCCACCAGGGCCCATATGGCCTTCTTGTTCGCAAGTGCCGTCCTGGTCATTTGCGTGGAGAAGACGGCGGCGGCATTCTCCTGGAGGGTCTCTGTAAGCACGGTGAGTTCCTCACGGGAGAAGTGGACCTGCCGCTTGCGGTCGCACGCTTTCTTCGCTACTTTTCCCATTTTTCTTGGTTTCACTAGGGTGGATGACGGGTTGGGATGTGTCTCAGGGTGGTGTTTTTAGTGGTTGTGTGTATTTTGTGGTTTTATAGGTGTACGGGGTGTTGTTTCCCGTTCCGGGCCCATGTTTTTACTTCCGTTTCCGTATATTTACGGTCACCGTACTTTCCGGTTGGCGCTCACTGCGGTGTCCGCTATGATGGGTGGCGGTATTGCACCTAGGGCGCCGTACGGCGGCGGTGTGGGCCGTTTTGGGGTCATTTCCGCCATCGCCGACTTTGCACTTCCGCCATGGCGTGGTGCTCGTGCCCGATGGGTCGGAATGGGCCGCACTTTGCTCCATCGTGCAATGGCGGAAACGCTATTTACGCTGTGGCGGTCCGGTCAGTCACTTTCCGCCAGGGTCGTAATGAGGGCCACTGCCTTTCGGGCTAGCCTCAGCGCCTTGGGCCTTCACCAAGTTAATGAGGCCCCTGGCTAACGCGATGAGAGAGCAAGGAATAAGGATGATCATATATTTAGACGACATCCTGATCATGGCAGAGGACAAAGCAAGACTGCCGAGGCAAATGCAGTGGGCAACCGTTTTTATCTCAGGTCTAGGCTTCCTGATCAGCAAGGAGAAATCAGAACTCATCCCATGCAGGGTGCTGGAGTTCCTAGGTTTCACCATAGATACAAGGAAAGCCACACTAGCCCTACCGTCCGCCAAGATAAGAGCCATCAAGAAGGATCTGAAGACAGCCCTGGGGAAACAGGTTATTTCGCTTCGGAATTTTGCCAGGATAGTGGGTCTGCTTGCAGCCTCGATTCAAGCGATCTTCAACGGGCCTTTACACTATCGAGTTCTCCAGAGGCTCAAAATCAAGTACCTGCAAAAGGGATAGAGATACCATCACCGGGTTCCTCTAGACGAGGAAAGCAGAACAGAGCTCCACTGGGGGCTTCTCAACATGGAAGCATGGAACGGCAGAGCCATCTTCGGAGACCTGCCAGAGCTCATAGTAGAATCAGACACCAGCCGGTCAGGATGAGGAACCCGATGCGGACACACAGAGACATGAGGAAAATGGTCCCAAAAGGAGCTAGAGTTGCACAACAACTGTTTAGAACTTCTCGCGGGGTCATTCACAGTCAGAGCCTTCTCCAAGGACAAGGCACAATGTTGCATCCTACTACGCATGGACAATATATCCGCTGTGAGATATATCAACAAGCTGGGAGGAACGAGGTCCAAGATGCTAGTAGAAATTGCCAAAGACTTCTGGCACTTCTACCTGGACAGGAACATATCTGTCAAAGCAGAATATCTTCCGGGAGCGAAGAATACAGTGGCAGACTGGAACACTCGCTATCTGACCGACTCGAGCGACTGGAGACTACACAAATCAGTCTTCGACAAATTACAGTGCAGGTGGGGGCTGTTTCATATAGATCTGTTTGCATCCAGACTAAATACACACCTGAGAAACTACTTCAGCTGGAAGCAGGATCCAGGAGCGATAGGGACAGATGCATTCCTACAAGATTGGGGCCTCGACATCCACTATGCTTTTCCCCCCTTCGCGATGCTGGCCAGGGCACTAGCGAAAGTCTGCAGAGACAAGGTGAAGCTAGTCATAGTAACTCCGGAATGGAGGTCGCAAGCTTCGTTTCCGATTCTGATGGAACATTCCACGGATTTCCCTCAGAGGATCTCTCACCAAGAGGATCTCCTCGTAGATACAGCGGGAGCCAAAAACCCTCTGATTCAGGATCGGACAATAACCCTCCTGGCCTGCAGAATTTCAGGCGAAGGTGGTGCTTGCCAGGACTTTCAGAGGAAGCTACAGAGCTCATAAGAGTATCATGGGCCCCCTCTACAGTCAGGAGCTATAATTCCACTTGGCAGGCCTGGGAAATATGGTGCAGGGGAGGAGTGTTTCTCCCATTTCAGCTCCTATAACTGAGATTATACATTTTCTAGCGTCCCTTAGCTCAGGAGGGAAAGCATTCAGAACAGCGGGAGTGTACAGATCAGCCATGTCGGCTGGTCATGAGCTGGTGGACGGAGTACCAGCAGGAGAGCACCCGGCAGTGATAAGACATTTGAAGAGTATTAAAGTGAGAAAGCCTCTTTTGCCTAGGTACTCAGTCCTGTGGGACGTTGCGAAAGTCTTGCACTTGTTTGAACAGTGGCTAAGAACCAGCTCTTATTGGGGAAGCAACTGTCCGGGAAGTTAGCTACTTTACTCTGTTTAGTATCTTGTAGACGAATTTCAGATGTGAGAGCTCTTGAGATAGACCAAAATATATTCTATCCGGTGGGAGTGGCGTTCAACATAGCGCAGCATACTAAAACCAACTCCAGAGTCATTACATACCTATATTTTCCGGATAACAGCAGCCTCTGCGTAGCGCAATTCATAAAGCGATACGAGGCAGTAACCTCTGCGATAAGAGCACAAGGGGTGACTCAGCTACTTATAGCACGTAGAAAGCCACATAACGCAGTGACCCCATCTACTATAGCTAGATGGGTGAAGGAGATTATGGAACTGGCGGGAATAGACATTTCTGTCTTTGGAGCACACTTGACCAGAGGAGCTATGGCTTCTGGAGCTTTTGCATCCAGAGTTCCACTGCAGGAGATCATGAAGGCAGCATATTGGTCCAGTGACTCAGTATTCAGGATTTTCTATTTCAAGCCAGTAGCTAACATTGCATCAGCAGTGATGCAAAGCTTTGAACGAGCATAATGCTCGCCTCCGGTCTTGTCATAGAATGAAGATTGCCCATGCGCTAAGCGCAGCAAGTCTTGATTCTATTAAAGACACAGAGGTGAGCATTATCCCTCCCTACAGAATTCAGTTGTGTAAATAATTTTGTATTGCATTATTATGATTTGTAGTTGGAGACGAATTCCCAGCCCTAACAATCCTGATTTCTCATTAACCGTAGGAGAAGAACAGAAATAAAATCAGGATTGATTTCTAGCAACGCATCGAATAGAGGGCTATGACGTACAGAGTAGCAGAGCTAGTCCAAGTTGTTAAGAGTTTGATCAGTTAGACAGTTGCATGAGTTAAGCAGCGAGAGAAGAAAAAAGAAGTGGAAGGCACCTACAGACTCAGGGATTTATACCTACCAAGGAACCCTCATTGGAGGACAGAACTGAGGCTAGGGACTACTGGGCCGCAGAGACTCTTGGGAAATGTGGTTTAGAGTCAATTTCAAAGCTCATCATGTTTTGTTTATCCTTATTTTTTCAAGCCAGTTGGGCATTCTTTAACTGTTGAAAAAAAAAAAAAAAACAGGATTAAAAGTGAAGTTTTGAAATGCTGTTGAGCAGTGAATAAAGAAGATAAAGCATAATGCTTGCTTCTGTGTCTTTAATAGAATCAAGACTTCCTACACTTAACGCATGGGCAATCTTCATTGTACAACACAGTATTAAAAGGACCCATATTTACATATGATTATTACTTGTGTTATTATTAGTCGTATTAATAATGATATCATATACCAATTTATATACATTGTGGCATGCGCTCCTCACGTTCTCACATACTATAAATACATGTCGAACATGTGCAGTCTCTGATAGTCTGATAGATGGTACATGCTGTATGCATGGCAAACTTGAGTGAACCAAATTAAAATTATATTGATGAAATTATTCGAAATATAAGCACTCCTTTCGTTCCATTGCCTTTTCATTGTACTTCATTGCAGATACATTTTTTTAATGTAATCATATGATGACTGACTTTTAAAAAAAGCAGCAATACAATAGATGGGTGACCCCTACGTCGCTGGCAAAGGGAGAAGCAACTAACAATAAAGAACAAAAGTCAGGCCAGCGGATGTCCAAACAAGTACACTCAAAAAAGCACACAATCACTGCCGAGTCATAGAATGAAGTATCAGAGACAACCACTCCTCCGCCTTTATCGGCCTGTTTAATAATGATGGAAGTGTCTCTTTTAAGTTCTTGCAGCCAAGACCATTCTTTATTGGAAAAATTGTAACATCGATTTGAATTAGGGCCACCTTGGACTGGAAAGATAGAATGAAAGTCACGGAGGACAGCGCGTTCAAAGGTGATCGTTTCACTAGAAACCATCTGAGAGGTGGGCATGAAAGCCGATTTGGGCTTAAACAGAGTATTGTTCTTTTCCAAATGTCTACCGTTTGTTCCAAAATGGTCTCTTAACCAAATTTTTCTGAAAAAACTGCCAAGTTCTAATTCAAGATCCATTTGACTTGGATTACGCATGGGGATGAAAGAAAAGCCTTTCTCAAGTACTGAAATTTCGTTGGTAGTAAGCATCCGTTTCGAAACTGCCGATACATTAGGTAAAGTTGGTATGACCTCCTCCTTGTCTGAAACATATTCTCTATAGGTGGGGGTCCTAAATCGGCGGGAGGAAAAGTTTTCGAACATTGTCCACCACACATTCACAATCAAGTGTTATTTGTGAGGCCGCTGGTCTTGGTCTAGTGTTGTTGAGGTCTGCATATGCCCATCGGTATCGTTAGGCCACCGCCACGTTAACCTTGACACGCCCCCTTGTGCCACCGGCCGGGATGCACCATTAGTTTGGGTGCTCCTTCTTTTTTGCCATTTTTGTTTGTGACTGCACCGTGTTTCTGGTTAAAATATCTTGGCACTATAGTATGTGATTGCTGTCCATCTCACCTTTTTCAGTAATGTGTCTCCTTACTAGGCCTCAGCTCCTGGTTCAGTTTTGTTTTTGTTTTTTGTTTTGTTGAACCACGTGCTATGTCACGTGATGTACGTCCATCGGCGCTTTTTAGGCTGCAGTCATTTACCTAGTTTCATTCACATCGTGGGACGTGTCGCGTTACATTAGATACGCCTTCCGCTGCATCTGACACACTCGGGTCGGGATGCATGAGACGTCAGACTCGATATGCCTTCCAGGTTTCAGTGCTTGGTCTAGCTTTAGTTACATTGCGTGACACGTTGCGTCACATTAGACACGCCTCCCGTGCATTTGGCACACCCGGGTCGAGACGCATGAGACGTCAGACCCGACATGCCCCCCATCGTATTTAAGTCAAGACGTACGCCTACACAGGAAGTCTGGTGTTTTCCGACTTCCTGTGTTTCTGTGTTAACGGCATGTTTGTGGAGGTAAGCGATCTGTATCAGCTAGTTAGACTTACATTTTCTCTTTTCCATCTAATCTGCTTTAGTGTATAGTTAGTTCGTTATTGCCTTTTACCTGCTTTAGTGTTGAGGATATGTAGGGTTGTTTACAAGGTAATCTTTTGATAACGAGTGGACATGACAGATACACTTTATTGTGCTTGGACTAGGCTTAACTTGGCACTTTAAGATCATTTTGACCGCTGTAGGGGAGGACTGGCCGCGAGGCCCTCCTCACCTACAGCCTTCTCCCCAGGTGAGGACCATGACTCGATGGGCGTCCCCTCATGCCACCCGGGCCCAGGTGGAGGAGGGTTCACCCGCCGACGACATTGCCCACACGTATCCGTTCCCTGCATATACAAAAATTCAGTTAGGCCTAGAAGCCATCTTGTCTAGCAAAGATGGCGTGAGTTTAGCACACTGTAGCGCGGCCCCCCACCTTTGGAGGGCTTTCCAAGCATCCCTGCCGCCGCAGCACTATGGTAGATCCGCTGCGAGCGCGTTCCCATGAGAAAGCCGGGTATGAGATAACCCGAGATGCTAACACTGTAACATTTCGTCGTTCACAATGTAATACTGCATCCCATGCGACCTGGTCCGCGAGGCCAGGGCAACGCAGAAATGAATTCAAGTAGTGGTATTAGTGAACTACTTTTCTTAAACAGAATCTGCAAACCATGAATTAGCCATAAAAGTGAAATGTTTATATGACTTCACATTGTGATTGTACTAATGCTGCTAGATAAAGTGTCTTTAAGTCATATGTAGACACATGAACCCCTATATGTCTCCTTAAGTCACCCATAGTGGCAACCGTCAATCTCTGTGGTCCATAATATAGTTCTACCTCATGTACCGTCGAATGTATATAGATACTTAAACACTGCAGTACATATAATACCATGTAATGAAAAGGTACTCGAATCGACTGTATTAAAGAAATGTGTAACGAAGTCGAAATATAGATGTGTGTTTAAATAAGATCAAAATAAGGCAAAACATTATAAAAGTTCTGCATTCAAAAGTCAGCAACGCACGAGGAAAAAACCTTTGTGAATATATGCAAGGCCATTCTCCCTCCCACCCTACGAAGCCTGCCAGATAAAGAAGCTAAGGCATGTGCCGCGCTCCCTCACCTCCCCCAACCAAGCTGGAGCCGCTTCAGAGAGTCAGAGGCCCCGGTACCGCACCCAAGGCCACAGCCCGCCACCTGTGTTATTTACAGCACAGTAATAAACCCACGTTTGAATCCACAGATCTACCAGCACCCTCTCGTAAATCCCACAACCCCCCTAGACCACCCCAAGAATCATGACCCCGTGCAAAGCTGGGACAAGACACAGAGACCCATTTATATAATCAGCAGACAAACATGTATCATTCGGCCCAGGCCCCAGAGCCCAGCCCCTCGACCTAAAATACCGGTCAATAGGACACAGGTAAATCTCACCCCAACCGACAACTACCAGACCTCTCACGAGGTGCATTCCTCATGTGTTGCATTTATTTTATAAGATAAACTGCTGAGCGATTTATTGATGAACTTAAATGTCGTTTCTTGAATAACTGCAGTGTTCATGGCCTAGGGCAAACGAGTCAGGAAAGGTATTCATCTTTGTCACAGGCTGCCCCAGCATACCAACACCGCCCGGATGACCTCAAGCCGGCCTGCCAGGCCCAACCCTACCACGAGGCTGACCAGTGACGTCCTCCCACCCGGACCAACCAAGCTGCAGCAACACCTATAGTTAGTCGACGCCACCCAATCCCAATTAACTTGTGCCCCCTATAGTGTGTAGGTTTTGATGACGTTTTTTGTATTAGAAATACGCCTGTCTTTGCTATTGTCAGACAGAGCGCTCTCGGAGGTTGCAGAGTTCTTTGCATGCCCTATTCTTTGGATAAACTCCCACTTACGCTCACCAGCACTCTGTCTTGGCCTTATTCCCATTACGGGAGTGTCCATCATTGTCTCCTATTGCGGGGAGGATCGTGCTAACTTGGGGGCGCTTCCTTTCAGTGGTGACCCCGATAGCGTGATATCTCCAAATTATTTTTCCTAACTCCTTTTTAACGACCCCCTTGTGGCACGAGAATCTCCGGTCGAGAAGGGATACGCACGGTGAGCCGGCTCCGGGAGGCTGCCCGCCAACGGCGACCGGCACAATAAGAAGTGCGCACTCAATGAGAAAGGGTACGGGATCCCGATTGGAAAAAAATCCCCTTTGAGTGCCGCTCGCCGGAGCCAGGGGCTGACCGTTGAGTTACCGGTGACACTGCCTGGACGGACCCAGTTTCGGAGACTATCGGCTCAAGACGGGCACGTGAGTACCGAGTGCGAGCGATCGTAAAGGGGAAGGGAGGGGAAATTGTGAACAGAGGAACGGGGACAGGTAGAGGAGAAGAATAATGGGGGTCTACTAAAGACGGGTATTGAAAATTTCTTTATCTTTTTCTTTGCATATGGCCATTAGGAGTAAGAAGTGAATGAAGAAGTAGAAGTGACGGGAACCTAGCTCCGAAAGGGGGTGGAAGGCGGCGCCGCATAGTGCTATCTAAACTAGTACTGGGAATTTATGAAGAAGTAAAAAATAAGTTATTGGTGTCTGGCAAAGGGAGACACTTAGGATACTTTTAGTGATTGCTACTCTTTCTATTTCTTTTGTTTCCGTTCTACGGGGTAAGGGGTGAAAGTGAAAAGGGTATAAGATAAATATACTTGTAGAAGAACTATAAAGTAGGGAGCACATTTGTAGGAGTGGGGATTAAGTAGTAGCACGTACAGACGTGAACACAGTAACCATAGCAGAAAAACAGGGACAGCTGGCCAGGGAGGAAAGGGAGGAGAAAAGTGAGGTGTGAGTGGGAAAGCATTGTGAGGGGTGCGCGCACCGTGTGAATAGTGAAGAAGAACGACTGACCGCGAGGGGGTGCCAGAGAGTGTGGACCATAACTAGCCGGTGGTTGATTGTGAATGAAAATTGCGCGGGTTTGAACAGGGATGCGAAGAGAATGAGGAATGGCGAGTAAGAAAGAATGTTAGTAGTGAATTTAACTTGCGTGATATCATTGAGAAGTCTGCTCTTGCCTGGGCCATAAAAATATACGTAGACATATCTATACGTAATCAAAAGTAAAGTAGGTGAACACGGTCAGTGCTATTGATTTAGAATATGGGGGCAGAAACTCCCTTGTCACATATTTGTACGAGCTTACCGGGATACGCTGAACGAATCAAGAAATACCACGATCAATGGGTAACAGAATTAAAAGGGGAAGGATTGCCCCAGATTTGGCCTGAGGGGGGGTCTTTTGAAAAAAGCGTCCTAGATATGGTGCGAACGTGCATTCACCTCAAGTACAAGGGCAAACAGTGGCAAAACAGGAAGGAGATATTAGATCTCTGGAGACTATTTGAGGAAATACCCCCACCCAAAGCTCCGGCGCCAAATATCGATCTACCTTCCACCACAGATAACCCATTGATGATTCCAAGAGAGGAGAAGGAACAACTAAATACAGAACAACCTGTAGAGGTGATTAGTTTGTACCCGATATTACATAAACCGGCCCCCGCAGCAGGATATAGTGATCCTACTTATGTGCCTCCCCCTACAACTACTACACCCCTAAGACCAACAGCCCCCCCACCATACGAAAGCACTAGAGAGCGTGCCCAGAGAAGCGCGCAAAGAGGGGACATAGAAAAGCTAACGAGCGATTTAGAATCAAGGCTCTCGATAGCAAAGGATGAACTCTCAAGAATAAAAGACATATGTGAGCGTACAGCAGGCACTCCCACTCGATCAGGACGTGTATCCAGAACATCAAGTGAAAGTAGAGAAATTGAGGAAGGATGGAAAAAGGGTGAAATATTGTTCAGAATAGAGGAAGAACCGACAAGAATAATACAGGTGGAAACACCAGAAGGGAGCATCGGTGATGTATCACGGCAGACAGGGATCAGAGAGGACCTGCTATGTGATGTCCGAGGCGAAGTAGATGAGAGTGATAGGTTGAGCATGGCAGTAGGAGGGGAAAGCGAGGAGCTGGACGGTGGATGCTCACTAGGAACAATAGATGACGAGTGGATGGGGCGACTAAGGAATAGAGTGGGGAGGATGGCGCCATTGGGGTCAGCAACGACCAAAGTGGGTGAGGGCGCCACGGTAAAAGGAAAATTACAACTTCCACTAATACACAGAGGGGGAGGAAGGCCAAACTATATACCCTGGGCCCAGATGGATAAAGCTAATTTGATGAAGTTATTGCCCCCGTTGTCCGGAGGGGCGAGCAAGTGGATATATGCATTCGAGAAACATACTGCCGGCATACCGCTGGCAGTAGGCGATGTGAAAAGCCTACTAGTATCAGCAGTAGGAGATCAAGCAGACAGAGTATGGGTTAAGGCTGGTTTCCCGGCCGTGACATTAGATTGTGACCGTCATGATGGAGCGTCTTTTAATACAGTGCGGGCACGGGTTTGGGATGCGCTGCGGGAGACGTTCCCAGATACTCCAGATTTACAATCAGTAATGCAGTGTACAATGAATGACGGGGAGGATGCTATGGATGACATTCTCCGGGTGCAGGAGATGTGGAGAGCGGAAACGGGCACACCCTGGCACCAATCCACATCTCTATTTTATTTTATCATTAAGAGGGGGCTCCCAAAAGAGGTGCAGAAGGCACTCGATAAGATAGCGGGCGTTGAGGCAAAGGGGTGGCCAGAGATCCAAAGTATAATAGTGCACCATTGTAAAAGGATAAAAGAGAGAGAGAGGGAAGTAGCACAGAAAAGGTTGGCAGACGAGGCAAAGTTGGTACAATCAAAACTGGTGAAGGTTGCAGCAGCGGTAGCAGGGCTCCCACTCATGAGGGAGGGAGAGGAAGGAGAGGAGGGGCAAATAGCAATACAAGGAAGAATAGCAGCAAATTGGGCAGGGCAAGGACAACGACAGTGGACTGAGCAGGAGCAGAACGGAGGTCCAATGTGGCAAGAGTGGGCCCCACGAGGGGGTAGAGGTGGGTACAGGGGCCGAAGAGGAGGACAAGGGTATGGAGGAATGGGAGGAAATGGGTGGCAGGGTCCTAGAGGTCCACAGGGGAGCTGCTGGAATTGTGGGAGATGGGGACATTACTCAAGGGAGTGCCGAAGCAGACAAAACAACGGGTTTCAGGAGACAGAGCAGTACGGTCACCCCCACCCAGGAAGCCCATACGGCCTCCCCATGGGACAATACCAGCAACCAGAAAATGCAGGACAAAGAAGTAACGCACAACTACACGGACATCAGTACAGAACACAAAACCACCCACAGAGTAATGACAATATACAATACACGCCAGGTAACACTTTCGCCACAGTAGCTAATGGAGCGCCTGCCCCCGCACCTCATAGCGGCGTGTCAGTAGTTTCGGGGAACATTTTTGATCAAGGGGGGGCAATGAGACACCCCGCATAGGACAGCCCACAGAGAGCACTTGCGTGTCCGGTACTATCTACGACCCACAATGCATCAGAGGAACCATTGATAGGAGCGCAGATAGGAGACAAGCAATTCATATTCATGGTGGATTCGGGAGCGGAAAAATCATGTATTAAAGAGGGCCGGTTCCCGTTATCTAATAAAACTTTAGAGACGCAGGGGTTCTCTGGGGCTGTAATTGAAGTTCCTTACACAGAGGCATTGGATGTGACAGTGGGGGGTAAAACAGTGAAAGCACCCGTACTGTATTATGAACGCTCGCCCATTAATTTGCTGGGGAGAGATCTCTTAAGCAAACTAAATATGACAATATCATTCACAGAAAGTGGTATCGTATGTTCAACACCTGGCATATGTCCCCTCCGCATAATGGCAGTAATACATGGCCACACAATCATGCAGGAGATCAGAGGGTTACCAAGAAACGAGGAGATGTTTATTGAGGGCATGAGAACATTGGCTCTTATAGTACCAGAACTAAAAAGGATGGATTGGAGGATCCCAGCCGAATTCCTTTTCCGCCCCATAGTGAGCCCCGACACAGCTCCCGGGTCAGTGCTATCGTTGGATTTACACGCAGTACACGTGTCAGCAAACAGAATATGTGTGATTGGCATTGACATGGAAGGATGCGAGTGGCGGACAGTACTGTGTACAAATGCAAATATCCCACTGCGGGAGCTATCGGACGAGGAGCTATTTTCCGACACTGAGAGAGATGGCGAAATAGTGATGGAACTAGCAATGCCGTGCAACATTGTAGTTACAGCCAGAAAAACTCAAGTTGAATTAATGGCAGTAGTAGGAGCACCACATGCATTTTTTGATGACGACATGAGGTTAGTACCCACTAACATATGGACAAATGGCCCCCATGATGTGGGGTTATTACATGGGGTTCAGCCTGTGGTAATAAAACTGAAACAGGGAGCAATTCTACCCCGGGTAAAACAATATCCATTGTCACGCGAAGCAGAAGAAGGGATCAGAGAGACAATAGATGCACTGTTAGCGCAAGGAATAATAGTGCCCTCAAACTCCCCATGTAACACATGCATTTACCCGATTAAAAAGGCGAAGGGAGGTTCATGGAGGATGATACAAGATTTACGCCCACTCAATGATGTGATTCAGAAGGAGTTCCCTTTAGTCCCGAACCCGGCGACAATACTATGCAATATTCCAAAGACAGCGTCCCACTTCACGGTCATTGACTTGAAAAATGCATTTTTTTCGATTCCCTTAGCAGAAGAGAGCAGGTACTTAACAGCGTTTACACTAGGGGGGAGGAGGTTCGAACATTGCAGATTACCACAAGGATATTGCGAGAGCCCAAGCATATTCAACAGGATACTACATGAAGATCTGGGGAACTTGTCTGTAGAAAGCACGGTGATTCAGTACGTTGATGATTTATTGGTTTGTGCACAAACTGAGGAAGAGTGTAGAAAGGATTCAATAACACTCCTGACATTATTGGCCAATAAAGGGTACAAAGTGGACAAGGGCAAGTTACAATACTGCCTGACAGAGGTCCTATATTTGGGACAGCTGATATCAAAGGATGGCAAGCGGATTATACCAGACAGAGCACAGGCGATTAGAGCAGTTGGGGAGCCCAAAACAGTAAAAGAGATGCAGAAATTTCTGGGTATGTGCAACTACTGCCGAGCATGGATATTGGATTATGCAGCATACACAAGGCCCTTATTACAGGCACTCAAAGAAGCCCAGCAGGAAAACAAACACATAGAATGGACAGAAGAAATGAACACATCATTTAACTCACTGAAAGAGCTGATATCAAGCGCTCCAGTACTGGCAAATCCAGATTATGGGCGCGAATTCTTCCTATTCTCGCACTGCAAAGGAACACTGATGACAGCAGTGCTGACACAAAAGACATCGTTAGGGCACAAGCCACTGGCTTACTATAGTGGCACCCTAGATGCAGTAATGCAAGGTCATTTCGCGTGCGAGCAATCACTAGCTGCAGCCGCGTTCGCCATTGAAAAAAGTGCCACGATAGTAATGGGCTGTCCTGTGACACTATTTGTGGAACACTCACTCTTTGCAATATTAGAGCGATCAAAGAGCACATTGACAACACAACGCGCCACAGCATATGAAATAATATTGTCCAGTGCAAACATACATATAGTAAGATGCAAAACAGTGAACCCAGCCACATTCATCACAGAGGCGTGCACCATAGAAGACATGCAGAACCACAACTGTGCAACATACACAGGTGACGAAGGTCAGGACCAGGTGATTTTTGAGAATGCCCTCAACGAAGGAGAGGTGTATTTCGTGGACGGGTCAGCCTCAATAGACATGGAGACAGGAGAGAAACATGTGGGTATGGCAGTGGTACGATTAGAGGAAGGTGAATACGAAACACTAGTGCAACACCGCCTCCCATCACACTATTCAGCCCAAGCAGCCGAACTAATAGCACTAATAGAAGCATTGCATGCAGCTAAGGGATGCGCAGTGACAATATATACAGACTCAGCATACATGACAACAACAGTACACGGAGGGCTGGCACGGTGGGGGCGGAGAGGGTTCCGACGAGCAGATGGAACACCGGTTCAGCATGCAGAATTATTGAAAGAACTGATTGAGGCCCTGCAAGAACCCACGGCAGTGGCCATCGTAAAATGCCAAGCCCACACTACAAATACAGATCTTATATCTTTGGGGAACGCGGCAGCAGACGCCGCCGCCAAAGAAGCTTCATATTTCCAGAAAGGTGAGGTAGGAGAGTACATGTTACACCACACAGCAAGCCAAGAGGTCCCCACAGGATACAACATGATGCCTACACAAGAAATAATAGAGCTGCAAGAGGGAGCAAGTGCAGAAGAGAAAGTGTTGTGGAATAAGAGGGGATGCAGCAAATCGCCGACGGATTTATTGTGGCGACAAGAAAGTTCAGGAAAAGCAGTGATGCCAGTCACATTGTTAGAAAGAGCATTTCAACAACTACACTTCCCCGCACATAACGCAAAACAACACATAATGGCGGAGATACAAGAAGATTGGTTTGCACCTTGCCTCCAGGAACACATCACACGACTGGCATTGGAATGCACGACATGTCAAATTTATAACTCAGGTATGACATTGCGCACACTAAGGGGTACGATACCAAAACCAAATGGCCCATTCAGAGAGCTCCACATCGATTATGTAGACATGGGAGAAAGATGTAATGGGGCCCGCTACATGATTGTGGTTGTATGTCCATTTTCAAGGTGGGTGGAGGCAGGTCCTTGTGCGCGTCCTGATGCGAAGGGCGCCGCAAAGTTCCTAGTACGGGAAGTGTTCCCGCGCTGGGGAATTTGCGAAGTTATTCGCTCAGACAATGGCACACATTTTGTTAATGAACTGTTCAAAGAAGTGACTACGTTATTGGGAATAAAGCACAAATTATGCTCGATTTATCATCCTCAAAGCAATGGCGTAGTGGAAAAGATGAACGGCCTGCTAAAAAGCAGATTGTCAAAACTGTGTTTTTCCCTTAAAAAGACCTGGATGTACTGCCTACCCTTGGCCCTGTTCGAATTGCGCAATCAGCCAAGCAAAGACCACCATTTGTCCCCGCATGAGATCGTCACGGGAAGGAGAATGCACACAGCGCACTCGCCTCTCCGTGAACGTTCTGATGCACACAGAAGCGCAGCAATATTGGGAGAGGAGTTCACAGAGTACTTGAAAAAACTAACACGGGCAGCACGCATTATAGCGAAGCAACTCGCCCCCCCCTCTACAAGAGAGGAGGGGAATACAACAGAACGGGTACCACTGCCTGACAAACAATTACAGCTAATGCCAGGTGACTTTATATATGTCAGAAGTTTTGTACGAAGGTGGAATGCGCCACGTTTCCATGGCCCTTATGAGGTAGTGTTTTGCACGCCCACAGCAGTAAAGGTAAAGGGCCTAAGATACTGGGTGCATTTGACAGACGTACGCAGAGCTTATAGCGCCGTGGAAGGTGAGGTGCAGGACGAGGCACAGGCAACAGCAGACAGTGGTGTTATGGAGAATGAGTAAAGGTGATTTTGTGTATGTGCAGCGATTGACAATGAATGCAAATGATCACATGGCATTCGTACGAAAAAAGAAAAACCTTGTTCTCTCATTTCTTGAAATTTTTCTTTCTTTTGAAGAAGATTTTATATATATTGTACAATGATCTAAACGTATTGATTGCAAATACCCTTGTCTGTGGAAACAAACCCTTCCCCTACCCACGCCCATGCTTTATGAAAAAAAAAAAAAAAAGTTAATAACGTCCGGGAAATGTTTACATGTCTGTACTTAATGCACTTTTGTATCTCAAACAGGAATTACCATGGCATCTAATGGGCAGCCTGCAACTAATAGATTTGTTAGGATTAGAGAAGTGTTGATAGATAGACTTACATATTCATACGAATGCGGATTGTCAATTTGTGTTATTATATTTTTCCTATCAATGTTTTGCCTGGTGACGTATTGGTTTATAGCGTTCATCTCTATCGAGATGACCGAGGGGGGAGGGGGGAGTAACATCACCCGAGCTCTGGGGAGCAATACAACTACAAGTGTAAATATAAAAGAAGGTGATTTTTTACTATGGGATGGATCACACTTTGTATGGGGTTACTACACTGAACCACCAACTGTCGCCCTGTCAAACTCAAGAGGTATACAAACAGAGATGGAAAGCAACACAATGTCCACACCTGAAATGTATAGCAGCCCCACTACCCTCCCCACCCCATTAGAAGAAAGTGATTTGTTGTTTATTGAGGAAGATGGGAATGTTATAACTATGACAGAACCTAAGGAAACATATCAGAAGTTTGACAAGGGGGGTGGGGAGGAGGAAGGGGGGCCCATTTTTTCATTTACCAAAAGCAGACGTAGGAGAAGCAAGGATAGTAGGCGGAAAAGAGAGACAAGCAGGAGGGGGTATGATGAGTACTATGGGTTAGGTTTAGACAAAATGGAAGACCCCCGGCACCCCCACCAAGCAAATAAATGGTATGCTGATATGAGTGCCACAGCCAAACAAACGACAAATGAGAGCTGTTATGTCTGCTCGCTCATTCCCCATGCATCAGGCACACCTAAAGTGTTGCTGCCCAGAGAATTGCCCATTGTAGATGCCCAGTGTCTCCTTCATCTCACGCTATGCCGAATAAAAAACACCTTCCAGGCACACGACGTCACTTTCAAGATTATACAGATGGAAAAAACGTGCTATCCAAAAGCAGCTGGAGTGGTATGTCTCAAAGAACCATTTTTTGCGATAAAAGGGACACTATTTTCTGAAAACAAATGGAAAGATGAAGAAGTACTGTGCAAAGCGGAAGCACTGAGAGGTGTCCAACCAGCCAGGATGCGATGGATAGAAGAAACATGCACACCAGTATGGAAGGAGCACATTTCCAAACTGACATGGGTAACAGCAATGGAGAAACCCTTCAAACTACAAAGTGAGATCAAGAACGAACTATGTTTTAAGGGAGAAGGAAAAGTGGCAATAGGGACGAATAAAAGCTGCAACAAGACTCTCACCATCCCAGACATGAGAAAAGGAACAGCCGCATTAATGGACACATACTGGGTATGTGGGAACCAGGCCTACTTGCACCTTCCCCAGGCATGGAGCGGCAGCTGCTCGATGGCCACACTGCACTCGGCCCTAATGGTGATTCCAGAAAGCCACGTTGATGAAAATAAAAGGACGCCAGAGAACATGCCCCAGGGTGTGGTTCCTCCTACTGCAAAATCACACCTCTATGTCCTGTCCTCCGGAGGGAAGGGAGAAGAGCTATCACGGAACAGACGGGCATCAAATTACATATCCCAAGCTTCATCCGATTTATTGGCACAGATCCCAGACAGGTACCGACTGTTCAGCTCTGTAGAAACATTCTTTGCCTCGCTGATCTCAAGTGTCCAAGCAAGGGCAAATGCAAAATGGCTCCAGATAACACGGTGGGAACTAATTCAGTTAGCCAATGACACTGAAGAAGGGTTCAACATAATAAAAGTAGAACTGCGAGCTCTACGTCTGATGACCATGCAGAACAGGTATGTTCTGGACCTGTTGACTGCGATGGACGGAGGTGTTTGCCGAAAAATAGGAAGTGCCTGCTGCACTTTCGTACCTTCTGAAGACGCGGAGAATGGTTCCTTATCCCACGTGATCGAAGCAGTACACAATCTGGGAGAGAAGATGAAGATGGAAGGTGGAGCAGAAGCCAGCACGTGGTTCGACAATATCTTCTCCTGGGTTCCCTCTTGGCTTGGAATGACAATTCAATTTCTGGTACCAGCTGTGGTGTTTCTCCTCGTGGCGTTCTGCCTGTGCCAGGTGGGCCTCCGATGTTGTGCAAGTGCGGTCCCTAACGGCGCAATGATGATGGTGACAATGGGCAACTCTGGTGGTACAATTAAGGCGACACAAGAAGTACATGTACAGACAGGAACAGATAACACTCCCAGGTACCAGTTAGTGCCTATGTACCGTGATAAGTACATAGTAGACAAACTATGGCACACCACTATCAAAGAACCCCGAGATGTGGAACTGGAATGGTATGAGGAGGTCTGGGTAGACTTGGAAGGGAGTGGTGACTGTATATATTTAACATGTACACCAGACGAGTATGCTAGAAGAGGTGAGAGCTTGAGGGGAGTATGTAGGGCATGGATGCCTAGAAAAGGAACACCTGCATGGGATGACGCAGTGATAGAGGAACAAGAATGTAGAAGATTGGAAGAGCTAAAGAATTTGTTACTTTAGTAACGAAAGGGGGGAAATGTAGGGGAGGACTGGCCGCGAGGCCCTCCTCACCTACAGCCTTCTCCCCAGGTGAGGACCATGACTCGATGGGCGTCCCCTCATGCCACCCGGGCCCAGGTGGAGGAGGGTTCACCCGCCGACGACATTGCCCACACGTATCCGTTCCCTGCATATACAAAAATTCAGTTAGGCCTAGAAGCCATCTTGTCTAGCAAAGATGGCGTGAGTTTAGCACACTGTAGCGCGGCCCCCCACCTTTGGAGGGCTTTCCAAGCATCCCTGCCGCCGCAGCACTATGGTAGATCCGCTGCGAGCGCGTTCCCATGAGAAAGCCGGGTATGAGATAACCCGAGATGCTAACACTGTAACATTTCGTCGTTCACAATGTAATACTGCATCCCGTGCGACCTGGTCCGCGAGGCCAGGGCAACGCAGAAATGAATTCAAGTAGTGGTATTAGTGAACTACTTTTCTTAAACAGAATCTGCAAACCATGAATTAGCCATAAAAGTGAAATGTTTATATGACTTCACATTGTGATTGTACTAATGCTGCTAGATAAAGTGTCTTTAAGTCATATGTAGACACATGAACCCCTATATGTCTCCTTAAGTCACCCATAGTGGCAACCGTCAATCTCTGTGGTCCATAATATAGTTCTACCTCATGTACCGTCGAATGTATATAGATACTTAAACACTGCAGTACATATAATACCATGTAATGAAAAGGTACTCGAATCGACTGTATTAAAGAAATGTGTAACGAAGTCGAAATATAGATGTGTGTTTAAATAAGATCAAAATAAGGCAAAACATTATAAAAGTTCTGCATTCAAAAGTCAGCAACGCACGAGGAAAAAACCTTTCTGAATATATGCAAGGCCATTCTCCCTCCCACCCTACGAAGCCTGCCAGATAAAGAAGCTAAGGCATGTGCCGCGCTCCCTCACCTCCCCCAACCAAGCTGGAGCCGATTCAGAGAGTCAGAGGCCCCGGTACCGCACCCAAGGCCACAGCCCGCCACCTGTGTTATTTACAGCACAGTAATAAACCCACGTTTGAATCCACAGATCTACCAGCACCCTCTCGTAAATCCCACAACCCCCCTAGACCACCCCAAGAATCATGACCCCGTGCAAAGCTGGGACAAGACACAGAGACCCATTTATATAATCAGCAGACAAACATGTATCATTTGGCCCAGGCCCCAGAGCCCAGCCCCTCGACCTAAAATACCGGTCAATAGGACACAGGTAAATCTCACCCCAACCGACAACTACCAGACCTCTCACGAGGTGCATTCCTCATGTGTTGCATTTATTTTATAAGATAAACTGCTGAGCGATTTATTGATGAACTTAAATGTTGTTTCTTGAATAACTGCAGTGTGCAGGGCCTAGGGCAAACGAGTCAGGAAAGGTATTCATCTTTGTCACAGGCTGCCCCAGCATACCAACACCGCCCGGATGACCTCAAGCCGGCCTGCCAGGCCCAACCCTACCACGAGGCTGACCAGTGACGTCCTCCCACCCGGACCAACCAAGCTGCAGCAACACCTATAGTTAGTCGACGCCACCCAATCCCAATTAACTTGTGCCCCCTATAGTGTGTAGGTTTTGATGACGTTTTTTGTATTAGAAATACGCCTGTCTTTGCTATTGTCAGACAGAGCGCTCTCGGAGGTTGCAGAGTTCTTTGCATGCCCTATTCTTTGGATAAACTCCCACTTACGCTCACCAGCACTCTGTCTTGGCCTTATTCCCATTACGGGAGTGTCCATCATTGTCTCCTATTGCGGGGAGGATCGTGCTAACTTGGGGGCGCTTCCTTTCACCGCGCCATTCTTTTCAATCTTAGATAGTCCAGCGATGCAATTTTATGTTCATTGTGGAGGTAAACGATTTGCATTAGCCAGCCGGATAGAACCTCCTTTTCTCGGCTCTTACACAGTCGTCGGCTATTGCGCCTTACTCGCTACTGCGTTGTGATTCTGCAGTGTTGTTACAAAGGCTATATGACACGATAAATATACTTACCTGTGCATGGACCTGCCTTAGTTCAGCGCCTTATGATCATTATGATCGCACCATTCGTATTGACCTCAAATGATTCAGTGATGTTACTTTATGTACATTATATTCTGGGCACAGTAAACAACTTACTAGATTTCTGTGTCTTTCATTACTTTATAGACTTGGTTTAGTCTTGAATGACACCCTGAGGTCAACCTTTTTGGGAACCTATTGAATTCCTGAACCGCTTTTGTACCCGAGGCCGTACCACAGATCAAGTAAACATCATTTGATGGTACCCTATTGGCAGATCCTAGTTAGATTGAAGGTGAGCATAATTATGTTCTAAGTGACTTGTGCATGAATACACGGGGAAAATTTCAGGTGATTTTGATTTGAAAATTATTGTTTCGTGCACACTTCTCCTTGGGTGCAGGTTCTTTTCCTTACCTCATTTATTTTTTATTTTTCATATATTTTTTCATTTTATTTTACTTTTGGTAAAAAAATCTTTTAACTTTATCTTAACACAGAGCGGAGTTTGACCCTTCTTTGTGCTCCTTTTATTTCACTCAAGTTCTATTTGAGAGAAATTCAATGACCACATGAGGTCATTAGTTTTCATTATTTTTTTTTTTTTATTATTACAGATCGAATTCATTTGAGATCTGTCTCTGGTGTGGCCGGCTGCTATTTCCTGGACTCCTTGTCAGGCTTCCAGGCCCACCCCCAAAGTGTTTGAGATCATGGTAATTAGATTTTCTCCCCCAAGTCACTTTGCATGTCCTCATTTAGCGATGCAGGACCGGTTCTCCTTTTGGGGTCCTCAGATCACTTGTTTTTATGTATGAGAATTACGTATGAATTGCTGTATTGCTTACATGTGTGTTTTTCCTTTTTCTTTTTCTATTTTAGCCTTTATTATTATCTCTGTTTAGAGATATTACCTTTTAGTAGAAAGTTTTCTTTTAATGTGTAACATCTGTGTACATGTACCAAAGACACAGATGCATTTCCAAGAATGTATGTACAGGAATGCCATGTCCTGAAGTAGATGGACATTATCTGCAATTCAGTTAGATGTGTTTTCCATCTAAACTACTTTTTCCACAGTGCCATGCTCACTATACTGTCCTTATGTATCTGTGTTAATTTATGCATGTCTCCTCAGTAGTCGACGTATAGCATCCCATGTCAGACTTTTTAGAGTATGGGTTTAGTATTGTAAGGTTCTCTAGTTTCTTGTTTTTCAAACCCTTGAACTGCTATATTTGGATATGATTAACCTTCTTTTTTCCTGCCATTTGCCATAGAAGGATTTAATCGGTTTATGAATTTATCTTTAAATCATGCAGACTTGTTCAGTTGACCAGGATTTTCCCACTCGAGAGATTCCCTTCTCCCGAATGAGTTAAATCACCTGGCACTGAATTAAGTCTATTCGGGGATGATTTTGACTTCCCCTCAGCTTGTGATTTGCCAGTGAGTTTCCAGCAGTCTCTCCTTGAAACTAGCACTGTCTTCACACTATGCGCTTTATTAGTGTTATATAGTTGTATGTCATATATTTACTCTTATTCATGTATGAGCTCTAAATTATTTAATAACTATTTTAACGGTTCTAATTAAATAAAGACATTTATTTCAAAAATAACTTTTTTGATTCATGTGCAGTGATCTGAGGGGTTGATTGAGGGACCGTTCCCGACATTGCTGGTGGGATTGTGCTTTTTTGAGTGTACTTGTTTGCACATCCGCTGGCCTGACTTTTGTTCTTTATTGCTACTGACTTTAAAAAAAAAAACATCAGGTTTGCTGATTTGTGAATCAATACAAAAAAATGTGTATGCACGTTTTGTTGGACAAAAATATCACTGTTTCTAATTTAGTGCATTATAATATTAACACAAAACACAGTTGGTTCTTAGGACGATGTGTTCAGGGATGGATTTTGAAGTGCCCATGAATGTGCCTTGTGTTTGTGACAAAAGAAGCTCAAAATGTGATACATCAAAAATCAAGCTGTTCCGGTTGATGACTGCAGACTATCAGTGTGTCGTGCATCCTTTGTCACAAGCTAAAAGGTAATTGTGCTTTAACACAACAAAACCCTTGGAATTTAGCAAAAGCCACCTTAACTTAGTGCCCCATGTTACGCAGCCTATGACCACAATGATGGCATCACAGATAGCATCAGTGATGGCATCACTAATTACATTTTCCATGAGATCACTGATGACATCATAGATCACATCACTGATGCCATCACTGGTGACAACACTTCTTACATTGCATATAACAGATTACATCAGTAATGGCATTAGACATAACATCATTTATAAGTTAGCTCATAAACACTTTGATTATCTTAATAACAATTTAGGCAGTGAACTTGGCCATGATAAAGGCTGTGGTCACTGGCCATCACCAACGACCACAGCTAGTGGCTGTTTAGTAGTCCAAAATATACAGTGTGGCTGTGGCCACTGACTATGGCTAAAGGCCATGGCTAGTGGCCTAATAATATAATAGAATAGACAGTGCACATGACCAAAGGCTGTGCCCTCTAGCCACCTCCGAAGGCCATGGCGAGTGGCCCATTACCATTGAAACATACAGTGGGCACGGCCGAAGGCCATGGCTAGTGGCTGGTTAATGTTGTGTAATATACAGTTGGCATGGTCAAATGCTCTAGCTAGTTGCATTGTAGTATTTTAAAATATACAGACGGCACGGCAAAAGGCTGTAGCCACTGGCCATGGTCAAAGGCCATGGCTAGTTGCCCATTTATATGTTAGAATATAAAGTGGGCAAAACCGAAGGCCGTGGCCAATTACCAGTGTTTTGCTGAAGGCCATGGCTAGTGACTAGTTAGTGTGTATAATATACAGTGGGCATGGCTGATTGCCATAGCCAATGGCGAAGGCCAAAGGCTATGGTTGGTGGCCTATTTGTGTTTTAAAATATACAGTGGGCACGGCCAAACACCATGACTAGTGGCCCATTAACGTGTTCAAATATATTTGCCCATGCCCACTGATCATGGCCATGCTTAGTGCTGTTTACTGTTGTAATGTAATTAGTGATGTAATAGGGGATGTCATCAGTGATGTCATCAATTTGGTCATAGGGTTCACAACAATTTCAAGGTTTTTTTCTAGCCTACTACCAACATTTTCTTTGTTAATGTCACTAATACAATTATTTAAAAGAATATATATTATTTACTTTAAAGAAACAAATATTGCAGAACAATATAGATACAAAGATGTGTTGTTCAACATTACTTACCTAATTTCTTTAATGGTTCCTCAGTTTGTCTGCTAAGTCACCACAACATCTGTGAAAGACAATGCAATATATTTCATAATTGAAATATAAAGAAGAGTGGTGATTTTTTTTTGTTTTTATAATAGTATTGTATGAATACAGAATTAATTCCGAGTACTAAACCAACATTAAGGTTGTGAATATTAATCATTTAGTAGAGGAAACAAAGTTCTCACTGTTTTCTATTTATAAGATACTAAAAATCTAAAACAATAATATTAAAGGGAACAACTTCATTGTATGATATTTCCTAGAAAAACATATGTAGTATGTGCAGTAATTATTGCTAAAACATTCACTTTCTATACATGACTATAACTTTCACCACCACGGCATGGGTCTCACATGGATGGTAATGGCCTGCCAGACCTCGCTAAAGTAGGCCTGAGCTCAGCAAGGGACTTGGTGAGGACCCCAGAAAATCCACAACTATATGGTGATAGGTATTCCGTGAAAATAAAAAAGAAATCACCAAAATGATAAGAATGAATACACTTACTACACTTACCTGCTGGTTTTTAATGCCTGTACGACCAGCACAAGTACTTTAAAGTCATTTAATTCTTACATTTTTGAAAATATTTTAAATATTTTTTTAACAGATGAACAAGTCATTTAATTATCTAGAAGATTTAAACAACATCCACAAGATGAATTATCACAACATAAAATCATGGACACTATAGTTGAAATTAAAGACAGTTTAATTAACCTTGAAAATGATAAACAGTCAATGATAAAGTACATTAAAAACCTCAAAAGAAATATGGACAGTACAAATGAAGGAAATTGGGCATATGAAAACAATACATTCTGTGTAAATAGTAAAAGAAAAAGAAATCCGATTACCACTTTCCAACCTGTATAAATATTTTCATAAAAAACTCTGTTTCCATACTTAAATTCCTTTTTAAAATTGCTGTTACTGTATCTCAGTTACAAGTAGTGTATCAAGCATGTATGCGTCAGGAAGAAAAAGGGGTGCACTCACCGCAGGTGCGGTATCACCGTCAACTTGTGAAATCAGCAAAGGTTCTATAAACTCCTGGGTTGATTAATGCGTAGCATGCCGTTCCCGCTGTGTAGTCAATATAAAGTACAGGTCACTGCATGGAACAACACTGATATGTCAGTTACTTGCGCCCTGAGTCCAGCACCCATAAGATCATTTAAAGCATAAAAGCCATAATCTAAAAGTCACTCACCCTCATGGATGTTATACTGCACATCAACGAAGGCTGTTTATGTGATTCCTAGAGCGGAGCGTTAGTGTGCACCCCTTTTTCTTCCTTTTTCTTCCTGACGCATACATGCTTGATAGACTACCTGTAACTGAGATCACCTTTAATATATTTGGAGTGGGAAGAAGGGATTGTACCTCTCTTTCTTTAGATGGGGACACCAGATGGCATTTTATGCTGAATCTTGATGAAAGACAAACTTAACAACTTGTTTTGCGACCATTAGAAGAGGTATTATCTCTACATGTGTGGTTCATTGATTTTCTATCAGTACACTCTTGATAATATATAGTCTTTTCCGCAATATAAGGTTCTTCTATACTTTTGGGCATCATTTTAAGTCTCACTATTGTGAGCCGTGTATCCTCTATGGATACTCGAGTGATTAAGTTACATATTGGCTTGTTTCACATCCATCTGGCCCATTATTTGAATGGAATGGGGAACACTGATTTGATGTACATACTTTAACATGGTGATGTTAAGCTCATTAATTTGATAAAATTATTCCTTGAATTTCTGTATTTGAATTTAAGAAATGGACTGAACAACAAGACGTGCTTCATACTTATAGTGTCCTTTTTATGTGATATCTCTCCACAGTCCAGGTATTCTTGAAAGCCTGCACCATGAATATTCTTAAAATACAACTACTTGAAAAGACTTTACCCTGAAGACTGGTGTGCACCAACATTCTCTGATCTCCAACCAGAACCCATTGTGACATATGCAGCACATCCCTTGATACTGCGATAAACCATGGGTTCGTAACAGTAGAGGTTGAGTAATGCTGCTTGATGTTGGGGTAGCAGCTGAGGGTGCACTTGTATATGGTGATGATGTAGCCAGAGGGGCAGAAGATGTAGAAGTGACAGAGGTGGAGTCTGGATGAACAGAAGATGTTAAAAGACAGAGGTGGCTTTCTCTCAAAGGTAATGCCATTCCGCCTTTAGTTTCTGGTTATAATGTGCTTGTTGGGATGGCTCATCCATGTCACTCCTGTAGACTCTCACTAGGTATTGATTTAATGCTGAAGTCCCCAGACTCCGAGAATGTACCAATGCCGGTCCACTCCGCAGCATTTCTTGGCACAAAGTCACATTCTCTACCTATTACTGGTATGGAGTTGTTGCACCATAACATATCTCTAGCTGTCTGAGGTTGCTTTCATCCCACACCTCTTGCAGGGAGGTGAATCAGTTGAGACTCGAAAACCACCTCATCATCATTGCTGTTTTCAGACGACATGTTGAACAATGAGTAAAATCATATATTCCCAAATAGGTCACCACAAAAAAGATTTTGGGCCTCATTAGGAGTGCACCGGTCTGGTAAAAATTCATTTAGTTGCTGTTTATAATGAGCTTGCCGGTAATGCTCATCTGTGTCACTCCAGTGGACTCTCACTAGGTGTTATATTAGTGGCAAAGTCCCTAGACTCTGAGAATGTAGTGACACTGGTCCTGTCCACAGCCTTTATTTGCACAAACTGCACATCATGTCCTCTACCTCCATCTGGCTATGGTGTTTTTGTACCATATAATATCTTCGGCTGTCTGGTGTTGTTTTCATCCCACACTGCTTCTTCTGGAGAGGTGAAGCAGTTGAGACCCAAACCACCTCCTCATGACTGCTGTGTTCAGATGACATGTCAAACAGGGAGGAAAATGAGATAATTAAAAAAAGACACCACTTAAAATCCAAAATGGTTTTTAAAAATGAGATAATAATACATGCAGACAAACCACAAAGGACAAGACAAAGGAAAGAGGTTTAGGAGTAAGGTCGGGCAAAAAGGGATTGGAAAAATGAGGTTTTCAATTTGGACATTTCTTGGAGGCTTCCACAGAAGTGTCAGAAACCAAGATCCAAAAAATCAGTGAGGAAAAGGAAAGGGATTACTTGAGTACATAGTGGGTACCGATGGCTACCCTCCTAAACTAATCAGGGGTGGAGTTGTGTAACCAAAGCTATAATGAATAGCTGCGCGTAAGGTATTGACCAAACATATTGCTCACTGTGGTAATGTAGCCACACAGATACATAGTCAACAAGCTCATCCAATGAGAGCGCAACTTGCATACATGCAGCTACGGCAATGCCCTATGATGAAATCCAGGCATGTGGCAGTGACATATCTGGGCACATGCTGCACATACACGGGTACACATGACATTTAGCCGTGTCTACAGTCTCACCCAATGAGAGCGCAACATACGTAGATGTGGCTATGGTTTTCGTAGACAGGGCTACAATTCACGCTGCCCGATTGGCTTATTTTGTATCCGCGAATAGTAATCAGCACTTCATGGCAAAGTACTTAATTTAAGTTATTGCTTTTAGTCATTGGCAGTATTACAGTGTTCTCTTATACTACACGTCCTTTTAACTGGTTATAGCTTATTTTCCCATCATTTTTACCCACTTTTTTCCTAAACCTCTATCCCATGTCTTTTTATTTCTTGTGTTTGTCAATTGTTTGTCCTTTTTTTAGTGTCATTTTCACATTTTAACATGTTACTCAATTTCCAGACTATAACGATAATGTCTGGCAGAAGTGACAGCAGTGACGGCGACATCATATGGGTGCCAACAGCATCCCCGCCATGGAAGAAGCTCTGTGCCATGAAGAAAACTTCAGATAGCTAGAGATTCTTTCTTGTGAAGTAGCATCATTCTCTGAAGGAGACAGAGGAGGTGCAGTTCACCCTTTGCAAAAAGCTTCTGCGACGTGGACCATCAACCGTCACATCACAGAGCTTGGGCACCTCTGCATTAATTAATTATCTCGTATGAATACATTGGGATGACATGGATGATGATTATAGAAAGGCCCATGAACACCATAAGGAGAAAATACATGGAACTTGTTCACTAGGTCGGCGTGCTCCTGCAGGTGCATCTACTTCTTCTGCATTTCCTTCATCATCATCTCCAGCAACCACTTCTTCTGTGGCTCCTTCAAATCAGCTCCTGCTACCACCAGTAAAGCCACATCTTCCTCAAGTGGAGCTCCAAACCTACCTGCTGTTATTTTACCAACTTACCAACATCCAATCTTTCAGAGTGCAACATTCCTTGAAATCTATGTCACAATTGGGTTGTCCTAGGAAGTGCCACACTAGCTGATTGGGCATCACAGTGGGAGTGGGGGATATCATTTTATTGCAGAGAAAGTTTAGGACATTTGCAAGCAAATAAACTTTTAACCTCAGATCAACCTTCAACCCCCCACAAGACAAACATTCTACATGGATCAGTTTACCAAACCAATATATTTGCAGCGGACCACAAGGAAGGAATTCCTCCACATCTACTTGAATTTCCATATTGAAATCTGTAAGTGGGTGAACAATAGGCTCTGAGTCAGAGGGCAAATGCATTCTCAGAATTTCCACTACAAATAATCCTGTAAATATTTACTGACACTATCTAATAGGATAACAATGGCTTTCTGTGGCCTGGGACCTCTCTACCTCCAACTTTCTCATCCTAAACATCTTCCTTCCTGAGCTCTACACTCATCTACCTCCAAATATGCTTCTCCAAGCAGAGAGTGGGCGGGACTAGATCTCTCTCCTCGACTGGGGCCTCCCACAGGAACAGCCTCCATGCCACTCTCAAACTTGAGCAGAACCAGCTCCAGTTCTGTAAGCATCTCAAGACCTTCCTTTTCACTTCTGCTTTCTCCTTTCCTCACCCTTGCTAAAGTCCCTGACTGTTCTACATGCTGGTCACTTGGCTACCCTCTAAACTCGGGCCCATGCTCCTGCTTGTCCAGTTGCCCTTGCACTGCCTCTTGGCTCCCACAATGCTTAGGTTCAGCACCTGTAGCACCTGTAGCCCTACAGTCTCTTCTCTCTGCACTCTTGACCCACCTGCTGGTGGCACTTATTAGTTACCTGCACTTATGAGTCACCGCTGGCCACACTTATTATTCACCTTCAGTTTTCCCATCCCCTTCCCCCTGGCACTTCTCCGCTCCCTCTTTCGCTGTGATTGTGTTGATCTGAATGACACAAAGCCTAGTAAGATCGTTGTTTTGTCCTACCCTTGTTCCCCCTCCTTGTCTCGTTGCGCCTTGAAACACTTGTGTATAGGCATGTTATAAATGATATATCATATCATGTAGCACAGCATACCATCTTAATGAAACATCTAATTTATAATCTTCAGCAACAAAAATACAATTACTTAATACAGCTGACACACACCACACTTTAAATATTTAAATATTTAGTGTCACTTTCACATCAGACACAGACTCGGCATGTGCATGCACAGTGTGAGTTCTAAAATCAGAATGACAAAAGTCTCCAAAATGGTACCTACTATACTTTCCAAAATCAAGGGCACAAAATGAGGATTATAGTAAGCTAACTACTAAAATGGCAGACACATTTTCACTGCAAACTAACACAGACAAGTACACAATTACAACAGTAACACCAACCAATTGCAAATACTGAAACACATACACAAAATATTTTTCATAACTGCGGCTCTTCCACCCACGGCTGTAAACAGCCTCTTGTACCCATGGATACACATAAACTTTTTATTAACACAAAAACACATATTGCCAACCTTTAAACGTTGAAATGACACAAGGGTAGAAGTGAGGCCATGGAATCAGAAAAGAAAGTGATGTGTTAATCCATCTATTGATGCCTTGCGTCATCCTGCATCCCTGCGTGTATATAAAAACCCTATGAACTAATTTGTTTCTGTTTGTCATAGCCACGGCTATCGGAAACAATGGCAGATTAAAAATGCTTTCCTGCTCTTAAAGCCTTCCCCAAGTGACCCCAACATCTATGCCAGCACCCCCCACTCCCCTGATGGAATGCTCACCTCCCCTGCTCTCTCCCATTCCCCAATACCACTCAATGTTTCTGTGACGCAGCTTTAGTTGAGATGTCAGTTAGCCGCCGCTATTCTTTCAGATAGCTGACCATACAGAAAAGCTTTGTGTTGCAAACTCAGTCCCTAGACCCCCTCCAACTCCCAAATTTCACTTGGTGTCCTCTTTCCTCCTCCCACTTCTAGCCTGATGGTCTTTGCATGTTTTTTCACCTGCAAAAGCTTTTTTCCCAAGTTTAATTTTATGATACCCTCTGATCTTGCCACGGCTATCTCTCACATTGAGAAAAACAAAAGATGGCAGCTGTTTCATTTAAAAACACCTGGTTTCTTGGTAATTTACCTGAGATATAGCTATCTCTTTTAGAGAAGGGGGCACCCTGTTTTCCATCAAATATTATAAAAACTACTGGACGGAATAACCTCAAACCACAAAAGTACCACAAGTTAATGCTTCATGCCCAAGTTGTTTCGTACCTGGTCCAAATCCATGCAGTCGTTTTGAATGTTCCGTCCAGCAAAAATGTACCTTTTTTGTCTATGGGAAAATGAATTGGGAGTAGGCCTTAAACTGTGTTTTCTAATGTTTTTTTTTTGTTTTTGTTTGTTTTCTTAATAGCTTTTATATTGTTTAACAGATCTTTCCCAAAATGTGCAGTGTGGAGAGGCCCAGGCGTACCTAGTTTTCTTCACGTTTTTGATCAAATCCGTTGCATGAATCCAAAAGTTATTATCAATTTAAATTTTCCTATATTGCAGCTGCCCGATTATAGATGTTGGATCTTCTGCTTTCCTTTATTCATTCGGAAGGTTCATCTCAGATTTCCAGTGACTGTGATACATAGATAATCAAATTGACTAACCCTCTCCAGACCGAAATCTCTTTAGTTTTAGTTTGTTCTATTAGTTGGCGCTTGCATGGCATATGAGTAGGGACACACAGTCTGTAGGTGTTGTTTGGTTATGAGCCCCCTATTGACTTCCTATGGCCATGCTAATCCCTATAGCCATTCACATCCAGTTCTTGCCATTCCCGCCCAAGACGCTTTCTCGCGGGAACTCTTTAAACTCTCTTTAATAAAGCGTTTCCATCAAACTTTGCACTCAAGTGCATGCCATTGTTTTCTAAAAGCAGTCTTCTGAGAGTTAATATTACGAACATAGTACCACTGGTGCTACCAGCATAAATATGCCAGAAACACAAGGAAATCCATGCAGAAAACAACGGCATCGCGGACCAGGCAGTGAATGGCATGGAGGCACTGCATGCTGCAGTGGAGCTGAATCAGCTGGAGCAGCACCAATGGCGTCAGTAGGCCAGCGAGAGGAGGTGGAGGATGGCTGAAATGCAAGCGGCGAGACTGAGGGAAGCAGTCATATCCCACACAAGGGCCTCACCCTGGGCCCTAACAGCTGGATAGATACATGCCCTGTACCAGCAAAAAAGTTAGACAATTCAAGAACGACTGACCCTAATCCAGAGCGAAATAGGGAGCATTATCGGCATCCGGATAGACATACCTCTGCTCTTGAAGCTGGTATTGGTCCTGCACTTTGTAGCTACAGGCACATTCCAGCACTCTGTGGGCAGGCTGCATGGCATATTGCAGCCCGCTTTTTCCAGAGTTCTGGTGCAGGAATTGGAGGACCTCCTGCACCATGTGGGCTGGCACATTGCCCTCCCAAACAACCTGGCACAGGTGAATGCCACCAAGGCTTGCTTCTACACACTTGCAGGCATGCCAAACATGCTCAGAGCATTGGATTTTACACATGTTGAGCTGCCCTCACAAGCTCCAGAGGAAGTGTACAGGAACTGCACGAAGTACGATTCCCTCGATGTACAGATGATCTGCAACACTGACCTTATCCTTGTCCTGAAGCCAAAGGACCACATCTCTCCAGTCCTAAAATCCCCCTAATGGCTTCCTGTGGCTGCAAGAATCAAATTCAAGACCCTCTGTATCATCCTCAATGCTTTCTGGGGCCAATTTTCCCCTCCCTAAATACATCCCTGCTAGAGTCCTTCGGTCCTCTAGCTCAAACGCTACAGGTCAATTTATTCTCTAAGCAGAGAATGGGGAGGTGATCTCTTTCCTCAGCAGGAGCCTCCATCTATAATGGCCTCCCTGCCACTCTCAGACTTGAGCCAGATCTCCTAAAGTTCTGGAAACTCCTCAAGGCTTTCTTCTTTTCCTCCTCCTTCCCTCTTTCCTCCCCCCCTTCCCTGATAACTGCCCCCCATTGCAATGACTGGCACACTGGTCCCTTCTGTGTACTATTGGGGCCAGTCCCGCCCCCTAAGAGTATTTTGCAATACCCCACTGCTAGCACTTGCCTTCGGGCACCTCTCCCTGACTAGCCTACCAAGGCAGATTCACCCCTGCTCCTCACACTTTTACCCTTAATCCGGGTCCCTGCACACTGCCCTCCTTGGGCTCCTCTAGTACATACCCTGCTCAATCCTTGGGCCTTCTCTAACCCCCATGTACTTTAAATTACTGCACTTGTGGGATCCGAATGTCACAAGGCCTAGTAGGACCATTTCTTCTTGTTTTATCCTCCCCTGCTGCCCCTCCCCCCTTTGTCTTGTGGCACCTGGAAACACTTTTTGATGTATAGGCACCTGCAAATGTTGAATAAATAAAAATAAAATAAAGACCTCACCATCATGCACTGCTGCACATGCTTTCCAGGGTTAACCCATGACTCCATGGTTCTGGAGAACAATTTCCAGCATTCTTGGCACAGCACAGTGAACTAAGGGCCTGGATGTTGGGTGTGTACATGGACAAGTACACACACATTGCTGCAGGGTACACAGGCCAAAGGGGTGGGGGGGCATGACAAAAATGCATGACACACAACCAACAAGCATCAGAGGGTACAACCAGTGCATGCTCAAAAGTCAGTCCACGAATCACAGGTGTAACACCAGACTGTAGCTGTGTCAGTCAGTGCCATGTACATACATCAACCCCGAGGAATCAAACCAACCAAGGCCAATTTAGGCATGTCCTAGCAAGGTGCGCGCATGGACGGACCGTGAGGAACCTGCATTCACAGGCAACACCACTGCTGTGCACTACCAGCCATGCATTTACACAATCAATACAATAGTAAAAAGGCCCCATGTAGTGCACCATTGCCACTTCTGTGAATGCCAATGCACAAATGTGACCATTCTCCTGTAAGCACAGGGTTTTAAGTCAGTGGGATAGGATGGGAGATCATCAATTTGTCCATGGAGTGCTGTTGCCAGCTACTGTGATGACAAAAACGCAATCTGTAAACTGTGCCAACTATGCATGTGTGCCCTCATGCCACGTTGATGCATGTCAGTGCATGTTGAGACTGCAGTGCGGGCATCATGTGGTGTGTGCAGAAACTGTTGGGGTGGTGGCATGGGAATAAGCACACCACACAATGGGGATATGCCCTATGTCTGTGTCAGTGATGCCTGGGGATACTCTGTGATGAGCTGGCAGGGGTGGCCATGCTGGAGGTGCGGTCTGAGCCTTGTGCGCACATGCCCTGCTAGTTTGCCTGCACAGACAATGCCATGGACTCTGCCAGTGATGACAGTATTTCAGCTGACGGACCCTCTGGGCAAGTTGAATGAGGGCAGAAGTGGTATGGCCCAGGGCACGGGCACACCAGCGGGAAGTAGAATGTATGTCCTCCCTAATAAGATGGACCTCTGCTAACTGCTACAGTTGGATGCGAACCATAAACTCTAGGTGGACCTCCATCTGCCAAATGTGCTTGTCCATCTCCCTGAAAGAGGCCAATGGTGGTTGTGGTGGGCTATGGAGGGTGGATAGACTGAAGGTGAGGGAAAGGTTGGTAGAGCACTGTGGCATGGTGTTTGTGTCTTGCCCACCATCTGCTGCCTCAGCCTTATCAGAGGTGGTGCTGCGTGATGCGGGGGCCTGATGGCAGATGGGTGCTCCAGATGGCCGCCATGGGCGTGCCACTGCCTGGGCCTGTGGAGCAGGCTGCTGTTCTGGGG
Organism: Ambystoma mexicanum; assembly: GCF_040938575.1. NCBI lineage: Eukaryota > Metazoa > Chordata > Amphibia > Caudata > Ambystomatidae > Ambystoma > Ambystoma mexicanum. The sequence goes on from NC_090937.1 coordinate 542,939,149, forward strand.
CAGTCGGCTGGACTTGGGCAGGTAGCTGGGCTTGCAGTGATGGCTGGGCTTGCGGTGATGGCTGGGTTTGTGGTGGTTGCAGTTCCTGCTGGGAAGCTGGCTGGCCTTGCAGTGCTGGCTGCTCCTCCTACACAGCTGGTTGGGCCTGTGTGGCCGGCATTGCCACAGATGTTGTATGGGTGGGTCACTTGATGGGTAGGTCTTGCATGGTCTGCGGACAGACTGGCATCATCGCTGTAGCTGTCAGTGGATGTGTCTGTTAGGGTGAGAAAACATTGCAATTAGAAACCTGTGTGTGACATCAATGCACTTACATTACACTACTTGAACATTGCATGTTCCCTGGCATGGTTAAGTTGTGTGGGAGTAGATCGTGCATTGATGTATGCATGCATGCATGTATGCATGTATGGGGTCAGTCTGTTTTGGTTGAACTCATGGCATGGTGGTTTGTTTTTTGTGTGCATTGAGGAAGTGCGTACTGTATAGTAATGCCATGGTGCACATGACAGGTGCACCTGGGCATGGATGCTTTTTGGGTACGATGGTATTGCATATCTTACATTGGGCCTGACCCCTGTCATCTATTTGTGTGATTGGGGATTTTAAATGTTGATGTCACTACTATTACCCCTTTCCTTGCGCATGTTTCACTGCAGCGTTTTGTGTGCACCTTTTGGGTTGTTCGGGGCATTCTGGTGTGGCTTGTACTCACTGCCACACCCTTTGGTCCCAGCTCTGGCCTCTGATCCTCCAATGCCCTTGACTTGTGGCTCCGGGTGCAGAACCTGCTGTCAGCCCACCGCTGTGAGTCAATGGCTCAAGGAGGCAGGAGGGCCTCTCCCATCAGACTGAAGTACTAGGAAGAGCGATGCTTGCTGACACTCTAGCTGCACATGCAGCCATAATGAAAAGCAATGATATGAAGCGAGAAGCCCAGATGAGGAGAAAGGAAATCTGGCAGGAGGTTGCCCGGAAGGTGTCGGCCGTGGGAACCACACCACGCAATGTGCGTGACTGCCGCATGAGGTGGGACGACCTCCGCTTGAGGGTGCGAAACATCCTATCAAGCAACAGGAAGGCGGCCATGGAGACAGGTGGGGTTCCACATTCACTTGCTAAGCTGATATCTTGGGAGGAGACTGCCAGCACTTTTATTGATCCTGAGTCAATAGAGGGATTCGGAGAGATGGAGATGGGTGTGGCATCATCCACAGAAAGAGGTGAGTGACCCTGAACATCCCTGTAGGGGAAAATATGACTTAGAACTAGTGATGTGGATGTGAGACTAGGCAAGGCAATGCATGTCCCTACACCCACATCAACATATCCAAGTCAAGATTGCGGGCCAAACCCTGCCAGTCAGAAATGCATGCTGAGTGCCAATCCCATAACCTAAACACGGGCAACATACCAAACCGTGCCCATGTAACCCAACACACAAACCCCATATCAACGGCATGCCACCTGCCATGCAGTGAATGCTAACATGCCCCCTCTGAATACCCTGCGTGACACACCTGTAAGACATGAAGGCATGATCAAATTAAAAATGAACAGCATCATTGTATGCCTCTGCCATGACACCATCACTGATGCCCTGCATCTCTTCTACCCCCCAGGCACCGATGAGGAAGAAGCAACCCAGGAGACCACCGCAAGGGCATCCACCTCACACCCTAAGAAGAGGGCTACCACCACCTCTTCTGGAGGCAAGCAGGCCACAGCCACTGCCAGTGTGCCTGTGCGAGCTGGGACACAGCCTGCAACACCTGCTGCCAGTGTGGCTGACACACTACTGACTCAGCAGGCCACACCCACACCTGTCGAAGGGGAGTCCCTGGAAGCACCCGCCTCCACAGGGGAAGAACTTGATGCCAGTGTGGAGCATGAGGGAGACACCGAGGTGACATGCCCAGCCACCCCGAGCCCCGTGCCCACCCCCTCGCCCCAACAGCTGCAGTCACCCATCTGCAGTGAAGCTGATCCCTGCCTCCGTGACTGTGACCTACCCACCTCTGATGAGTACAGTCCTGAAAATGCCGTCCACGTGACTGAACAACCCACCACTCCAGCCCCCTCCAAAACCCTGGAGACACGATTGTCAACGGTGGAGGCCCGACAGGAGGCCATGTTAGACCTACTCCACCAGTACATAGCAGACGGGAGGAAACCAGGCGGGGTATTGCCACAGCAATTGCGGGGACCACAGCGGCCATCGCAGACAACACAGCTGCTGTTCATGCATCAGCTCGGCTAATGAGGGACTGCCTGGGGGCGGTGACACAGGTGCTGACTTCAATGCTGCTCCATATGCAGTGGCCACGGCTTGCATGAGGTGTGGAACCTGCCAGCGACTCACCTACTACCTCCACACGAGCTTCATCTGACCCCACCAGCCCAGTGTGCCAGACACATAGGAGTGCAAGGCACACTGAAATGCCGCCTCCGGACAGGAAGAAGTCCCGGAAGTAGTGTGGGCGGACAATGGGAGTGGGACACAAGGTTGGGGGTGAAGGGGTGCATCTTGTGTATTCTATTGGGGGTATTGGTGTTGGTTGGGAGGGTTTTGGAGTTTGTCGGGGGGTTTGGAGTTTCTTGGGGGGGTTGGAGTTTCTTGGGGGACTTAGGGAGGGGGGAGTGGGCACAATTTTGCTGTTGTAAATAATACACATGTTGTGATAAGAAAAATCCATGGCTGGACATTGTTATTTTCGTGTGCATCCATTTAATGTGTTACGGTGTTCAGTGCCCTACTCCCAACATTCCCTTTGTGCATGTCCACATTGGCCCACTGTCTGACTGACACATGTCTTTCATAATCCTGTGGGTCAGGAGTATTCGTGAATCTGTGCTTGGCGTACTGCATGGCCATCCCATGCATCATGTACTAGCAGGGGGGCTACTTCACCTCCGTCTCCATCCTCATCATCTTCACCCGGGGCATGCATGTCAATGTCAGTTGGCAGTGGTACATTTCTCCGGACGCACATGTTGTGCAGCATGACACAGGCCATGGTGATCTTTGCCACCTTCTCAGGCCTATATAGGAGTGCCCCACCAGACCTGCTTAGGCAGCTGAAACGTGCCTTCAACAGGCCAAAGGTCTGCTCTATCACAACACCGGTGCGGGTGTGCACACAAATGTACTCCTCTTCATGGCTGTTCTGTGGGTTCCGCACAGGGGTAAGTTGCCACGGCCTCAAGGGATATCCTCCGTCACCTGCAAGCAAATACAAATAGGTGTGTGTCACTCTGAGCTGGCACCTTCAGGAAGCACAGTCATGGCGGCATCAATTTGGTGTGGACATGCACATGTCCCTGTACGTATGCAAAATTGTCACCTCAATGCATTCTAAACTATTATGAGGTGTGGTAGTCTGGATGGCGTTCAATAGATGATGCAGGGTGTAATCATGCATGCTGAGGTGGATGTACTGTGGTAATACGACAATGTTTAGCCTCCCATTCAAACAGTTAGTTATATGCATGGTCACACTAGCCACATTGGCCCAGTTGCCATCCTGTACAGTCATGCATTGCTTGCCATCACCATGGTGGCCTGGTTGTGCCTCTTACTTGTTGTCATCGATATGCATTATTTGTTTAATTTGTGCCAGTGATGTGTCATGTTCCGTTTGTGAGGTTCAGGTCTGGAGTGTTTAGCTCTGCATGCATTCTCCAATCACCGACAATTGCCACCCAGGTGGGGTATGCATCCCCCACCCCTTTCCCAACCAGGTGGAGTATGCATCTCTACACATCAGTACCCCAGAGCACTGCCATGGCCCAGTTGTGCAACTCACCAAGCAGCCAGGCACGTGGTCCAGCATGTAGCTCCATGTGACGGGGTAGGGTGGAGTTGCGCAGTACCATGGCATCATGTGTTGATCCGGGATATCGGGCGCAGCAATGTGCGATGATCTTGCTGGAGTCACATGCCATCTGCACATTGATGGAGTGGTATTGCTTGCGATTGCGGTACACCGTCTCTATGGCATGGGGGACTACCAATTCAACATGGGTGCAGTCCAGGGCACCAACACAATTGGGCATGCCTGCCAGTGCATGGAAGCCTACTTTGGTGTCAGCTATTTCCTGGCCAGTCCGTAGTAGGGATATGTGGGTGCTTGCATGCTTCAGGAGGGCATCCAGCACTTGGTTCAACATGCGTGAAAAAAGTGGTTGGGAAATGCCATGCAGCTGCCCCACTGTGTGTTGATAGGTGCCTGTGGCCAGGAAGGGGAGCGCGGACACCACCTTTAGTAGCGGGGGGGATGGCAGTGCGTATTTCTATGAGGCTGCCTATGTCATTGTGTATCATGTCCACTATGGTGGTGATGGTGTCCCGGTCCAACCGGTACAGGGTGTGGATCTGCTCAGGGATTAGGTTGAATGGGCTGGGTCTGGTGAGAGGGATTGGTGGCTGCCTATAAGGCACTGCTGGCTGCACTGGTGGTATTTGCTTGGCCTGTCTCTCCCTCCTTCTCCTCCTGTGTCTCTTCTGTGCTGCCTGTTGTTGCTGCTGTAGTTGTTGTTGTAGTTGGTGTTGTTGCTGTAGTTGTAGCAGTATTGGCATGTCCTCCAGCGCCATGATTGCAACAGCTAGTAGTGGTATTTTGGTGTTGGAAGGGGTGTGGTGTGTGGGTGTGCTCATTTTATACTGGCCCAGCCTCCATTGCCTCCACCTGTGGGGATTGTGTGCACCTGTGGCAGTTGGTTTGTTTCCTGATTGCGGGTGTTCCGCGATGCCTGTATTAGCATACCGGCATCGTTTTTGCCTTACCGCCAACCTTGTAATGAGGCCCATGGTATTGGTTAAAGACTTTTATTAAACTAAAAGGGTTGTAAAATACCTCACTGGCCCTAATCTATGCGGTATATCCATACCACAACCATAACTAAGGGCCACATGAGTCGAGGCTACCTCTGGGAAAGGAGTGATGACATCATCAGAGTCATAACAGTATGATGACTGACTCTTAGATTCATTCTCTGGTCATAGTGTTTATTTCCTTATAACTAGATGTTACCTGGCTGTGCTTATGTTGACATTGATATTTTATTTGTATTGCGCTCGTACACAGGTATTTCAGAGCATGACAAGGCAATTGAGGTGAACAAGGGAGAATAAAAACAACAATCTCACTAGGCCCAGTGACATTGAGAATGTGCAAGTGCATAAATAAAAAAAATAAGTGGCAGTGCAGCCAGCAAGTGGCAAGTGCTAGGTATAACAGAACAGACAGGGTGTGCCAGGTAAGTGCAGAACACAGGGGGGAGGGTGGGAGTCTGTAGAGTTACAGATACAGACTGCACTGCAAGAGATTTCCAGGAGGCAGTGCCGGTGGGAGGCAGGGTGAGCAGGTACCTGGGCCCGAAAGTCAGAGGGTGACCAGGTGCACAATGCCAAGGCAGAACAGATCAGCAGGGGAGAGGAGGAGAGAAGTCAGAAGCAAATAGGAAGGTCTTGAGGTGCTTCCGGAACCGGAACCGGCGATGGTTCTCCTCAAGTTTCAGAGTGGCAAGTAGGCTGTTCCAGAGGGAGGCCCCAGCCGAAGACAGAGATCTTCCCCCAGCTTGTTTCTTTGAAAAGCGACTGAGCCTGAGGGAGTTAGAGGTGGAGGAGCGAAGAGCTCAGGAGGGGACGTATTTTCAGAGGGATAGTTGAAGATATTTTGGACCCAGGCCCAAGAAAGCCTTGTGGACAATGCAAAGGGTCTTGAAATTAATCCTTGCAGCCACTGGGAGCCAATGGAGAGATTTCAGGGCTGCAGAGATACGATCCCAGGGCTTAAGACCAAGGACAAGTCTTGCAGTCCTGTTCTGGATAAGTTTCAAAGGGCAGAGAGTAGAAGCAGGTAGATTTAGAATGAGGCTGTTGCAATAGTGCAACCTACAGAGAACCAGGGCTTGAGAGACAGTGAGCTTCTGGAGCAAGGACAGGAAAGGCAGACTACCTCTGAGGAGGTGCAGTAGGAAGTTTGACTCTTTAGAGACATCAGAGATGTGGGCAGGGAAGGAAAGCGTGGAGTCAAACATGACGCTGAAGTTCTTAACCTCGCAGGTGGGGGTGGGAGGAGGGACAATGAAGGCTGGCCAAATAGTGACAGGAAAGGAGAGTGAAGGTGTGCCGATGAGGAGGATCTCTGTCTTGCTGGCATTCAGGCAGAGATCAATGGCGGCACACCAGTCCTGAATGGCAGATATGCAATCAGAGATGAGAGAAGGAGATGAGGTGGCCGAGAGAAGCCTGAAAATTAGTTGAGTTTCATCCACCTGGCAATGGAAATTGGAGCAGAAAATGGCAATGCGGTGGGCAAGAGTTGCCAGGTATTGGTTGAAAAGCCAGGGTGAAAGGTTAGACCCCTGAGGAACACCACAGGTGGAAAGGGAGATAGATGAAAGGAAGGACCAGAGTTGTCACAGAGACAGTTGAGCAGGATGGTATTGTTGACCGTGTCGAAGGTAGAGGAGAGATCAAGTAGGAAGAGGACAGAGGGGATGTTAAAGTCAAGGTTGGAGAGCAGATCTTCACGGATGTTCAGGAGAACAGTTTCCATGCTTTTGGCCACTCTAAAGCCAGACTGATGGTCATGGAGACAACCAACAGAACCAGAGTGAAGGTTAAGCTGTGAGATGGCCAGCTTTTCCAGGAGTTTGCCAATAAAAGGAGTGATGGAGATTGGGCGATAGTTAGCCAGGCAGGATGGGACAGCTGTGCTTTTTTTTAGAAGAGGGTGCACATGTGGGTGCTTAAGGGGGGAGGAGAAGGCACCAGAGATGAAGGAGTGGTTTCAGAAATCAGCCAGGGTATGAGCAAGGGTGTCAATGTGGTCCTTGACAGTTTTGGAAGAACAGGGAGGAACCTGTTTTGATGAAACTTTCATAGATCAGACTTGTCTAGAGACCTCATTGAGAGAAAAAAGAGGAAAGGACAAGAAAGTGGGAGGCAGTGTTTGTAGGAGGGCCATAGCTGACAGAAGGAGAGGGGAGCAGAGGGGAAGGGGACAAGAGAGTGGACAGGATGTCCTGGGTTTTTGAGATGAAGTGGGAGGCAAGGGCCATACCAAGGGCCTGGGAGGTGACAGGAGAGGTAGAGATGGTAGCAGGGTTGGCCAGCTCCTTGCAGATATTAAAGTGAGTTGTTAGATGCCTCAGAGACACAGGCTTGGATGTGGGCTCTCTTCTTAATGAGTGTGGACAGAGAGTCGGTATTGCATTTGGAGCAGGTGACAGGCCATTTTATTGGAGGATGAATAAGAAGCCCTCCATTTCCTCTCAGCCACCATACACTTACTTTTAAGTGTAGCTAGGTCAGAGTCAAACCAGGAATTGTACTTGGCCTTGGGCATCAAACAGATCCTCGTGACAGGGCCAAGAGCATCCAGATAATCAGAAATAGAAGAGTAGAGCATAGACAGGGCTGTGTCAGCATGTGGGTCAGCCACTGGTGGAGGGGGGAGAGATGGTGGTGGCAAAAGCCTCAACAGACACACGCTTCATGGGCAAGATGTCTGAGAAGGTAGCTGGCAATGTTGAAGTTGGCTTTACCTGGGGGGTAGAGAGGGAGAGATGGGAGGAGAGAAGGAAGTGATCACTCCAGAAGAGAGGAGCAGTCAGAGGGATGGAGAAGGGGAGGTTAGTGGCGATCAAGACATGAAGTGTTGCCCTGAAGAGTGAGTCAGGCCAGAGGGGAGAATAGAAAGGGAGAGGGAATCAGAAAGGTCATGGAAGAGTATAGAGGATGAACAAGGCAAGTCTAGATGGATATTGAGGTCACCAAGAAGGAGGAATTGAGTGGTAGAGGCCAGGAGGAGGGAGGAGGAGACATCTGCCCACTCAGAGAGAAATTAGTTGATCTGACCAGGGGCCGGTAGAGAGTAGCCATGGTAATAGAGTGGCCAGGAGAGAGAGAAAGGCTGCAGACAAGGCATTCGAAAGAGGAGTATGTCTGCGTGGGGAGGATGGAGGCAGGAATCCACTCAGGAAAGATCAGGGCTACACCCCCGCTGGGCAGGGTATATATGGGTGCAGAGAGGATCTTGTAGCCATCAGGGGGAGAATTTCAAAGCTGTGACAGAACTGGCCATGAACCATGTCTCGGTAAGGTCCAGTTCTTCCAGGAGGTCGCAAATGTCAGAGGAGTGTTTGACAGGAGAGCGATAGTTGAGCGTGGCAAGATGAAGGTTGCCAGCCTTAAAGACCTTCCAGGGAGGGGTAAAAATCAGAGGTATGCCCTGCGGAGGTGAGGGCGGAGCCCAAAGGTGGGGCAGGAGAGGAGGGAAGAGATGGCAAAGTAGCCAAGGGGGAGGAGGAGTGGAGTGGACAGTACAAGATGAAAGGAAATTAAGGAAGCAAGGGAAGCACCCATCAAAGAGGAGGAGATTGGCCTGAGGGCCTTGGACCATGACGGTGCCATTTAAGTAGACATTAAGGATGACCTTAGAGGAGTGGAATGGGGCATTAAGGGCTTCCCCACTAAACGTGAACACCCCAAACAGATAACCACGACATTAAGGGACGAGCATGGCATAGAACACAAGACCCAACAGAGTATCAATGATACTTTTAAACATTACTACACAAATTTATATTCCCACGTGGACAAGATCCCACCGGAACAAATCGCAGATACACTAGAGGAAATAGGCTTACCTAAGCTATCACCAGCACAATCCGATACCCTGAGCTCTGACATCACACTAGAAGACATAGCAGACGCTATACAATCCCTAGCCACATGCAAAACCCCAGGAAGCGATGGACTGCCCTCTGAGTTTTATAAAACATTCGAACCCTCCCTAACGCCACTACTATACCAGGTCTTCTCAGAAACATATGAGAGAGGCGTTCTCCCAGACAGTATGACAGAGACCCTAGTGATCCCAATGCTCAAACCTGACAAACCCCCTGACAAATGTGACTCTTACCGCCCACTTGCTATGCTCAATTGCGACGTTAAAATATTAACAACGATCCTAGCAAAACGACTATCCAAAGTGATAGGGGAAATAGTACACCTGGACCAAAACGGCTTCATACCCGGCCGCAATACATCTCTAAATTTGCGCAGGCTCCAACACATCATAGCCCAGACCAACACATGCGACGAACACCTAGCACTACTATCCTTAGACGCCATTAAGGCGTTCGACTCCATATACTGGGAATGGCTAATAGCAGTTCTGGAGAGATTCGGAGTCGGCCAAGGATTTATCAGATGGGTCAAGATCCTGTATAGCAAACCTAAGGCCAGGCTGAAATCTGGGAAATACGTGTCTGAAAAATGGGATATTCAGCGGGGTACTAGACAGGGCTGCCCGCTCTCCCCCATGCTCTACGTCTTAGGATTGGAACCTATAGCAATTTATTTCAGACAGCAATTCTTTGATGCGGGGATCAGGCTAGCAGGAATAGACCATATCATCTCATTATATGCGGATGACGTCCTGTTGTATGTTAACAATCCCCACCTAAATGTGCCGACAATATTAGAGGTGCTCGACAATTTCACCAGATATTCGGGTATCAAGTTTAGCAAAACTAAATCCTGCTTGTTCCCTCTGGCAGGACTGAAAAACAGAAGCAGCGATGATCTCCCCAAAGTGGGTATCGAATGGCAGACTGCCTCCTTCCGTTATCTAGGGATCCAAATAATGCATACCCCAGAATTAATGCACATACACAATACACAGGCCAAAGTACCAGCACTACGCAAATCCATAAGATTCTGGGCGAAGCTCCCATTGTCCATGCTAGGGAGGGCCTCGATAGCCAAGATGATTATTCTACCCAGATTTCTGTACGGATTCCAGAATGTCCACTTTTACATCAAAAACCCCTTCTTCCAGCTTCTCAATAAAATAATCAAGGAATTCCTCTGGGGAAAGGGCAGACATCGGGTAGCCTTATCCACGCTAGTCCTACCGTACGACCAAGGTGGCATACAACTACCAAATCTAGAAAAGTACTATCTGGCGGCCCAACTGAGCCATGTATCCAAATGGCTAGCGGACGAAGCCACGTCTGAGACACCCCTGCTACAGGCCATGATAGCCCCGATCCGCTTGAAAGAATGGCTTTGGGCCCCACAGAAACTGACACATAGACCACCACTATTGGCGACCCTAGGCAAGAAGATATGGCACAGAGCCATGATGGTCCTGCGCCTGAAACACCGATACTCCCGAGAAGTGCCAATCATCTCAGGGCTCGACAAGACAGACACCAACCCATACAATATCAGGCTCTGGGAAAAGAAATGGATATACACTTGGGGCGACCTATACACCGACGGCATATTTAGAGAATTCACTGAGCTGCAGGCGGCAGAAGATATCCAGGTCGGCCAATTCCTATGGTATCAAAAGCTCCGCAACATAGCCCGCACAAGATGGTCCACCTGGCCGGAAGAACCCGAAGAAGACCCCTTCTTGACACTGTTGTATAACTTGAGCGAAGGGGGAAAACCGATATCTCAAATATACAGTCTTCTGAGAAACATCCCTAATCCTCGCAGTGCTGCATTAAAGACCCGCTGGGAAACAGACATGGGACAGGAAATGACAGATAGCGAATGGCTCAGAGCATTGACCTTCCCAAAAGAGGTCTCCAGGAACCAAAGATTTAGATTAATTCAAATCAACGTATTATACCGTACCTACTTGACCCCGAGCAGGGTGGCAAAGTTCAAAAGGACCACTGAGATGCACTGCACCTGGTGCGGGACGGATGAGGCTGACTTGATCCACATGCTATGGAACTGCACCAAGGCACAGAACCTCTGGTCGAAAGTGCAGCAAACCTGTGAGGCAGCAGAAGTCACAAGATACAAATGGACCCCAGCTGAGTGCCTCCTAGGCAGCTACTCTAGGCCAGCCAAACTGAAACACGCTGTAAAGGTAATGGACCTGCTATGCATAACGGCCAAAAGAACCATCGCCATGGCCTGGAAAAAGCCCACAGGACCAAGCCACAAAGCATGGCGCAGAGAACTGGAAAGGTGGGCGAATGCCGAAACCAGAGCCTGGGAGGACAGTGTAACTAGATCTACCGAAGACTCGAGCATGGCACTAGAGGCATGGAAAGACACCTTAACCAAACTGTTCAGATGCCCCGATGACAAACCTCCCTGAATGTCGCAGGTATCCATCCCACTGCTAATCATGAAATCAAGGAACATTCGAAACCACACCCCCCAACCCCCGGACTACACCGAGAAGAACTCCCCCCGCTCCCCTGTGGACACTAAACCCACCCTCCCCGACAATGCCTACCGCCAAACACCCATTCGCAAGGAGACTGTTAATGTTAAGTTTGTTTATGTATGTTGTTATTCTGTTTTATGAACAAGGCATGACTGTAATAAGTCGGTCAGGTGCCCTGAATTAAGGCCCAGACCAGTAAAAATGTAAAGCGCTCTTAACCACAAATGCCAATAAATAAATTTTAAAATAAAATTAAGGGCTTCCCCACGGGTGCCACCATTAATGGAAGAGGAGGAGAGAGGACAGAGCACAGAGATCATATGAAGAGTCTATAGATCTGGCGAAGGGACGACAAAGAGGATGTCAGTGAGGGTCTGTCTGGAGGAAGCATTGGAGTGGGTATCAGCGATGGGGATACCAGGGTTGGTGGCCAAGATATCCTTTTTAAACGTCTTCCTACCAGACTTGTGTTAAAGACTTTTATTAAAAAATAAAAGGGGTTGGACAATACCTTGCTGTCCCTAATCCAGGTGGTATTTCCCTTCCTCATCCAAAACCTAGGGCATATGCTGTGTCAAGATGTCCAGGCAAAAATGTTCTGTGTCTGAAATCCTATTCTAGCCCTCACATTCTAAAACAACTCTAAGGTACTAGTGGTATTGTCTTTGGCTTGAAAAGTGCAAATGTTCATGTTAGAAAAAAATTATATAATCCAACACAAGCTCCAAATGGACAATGTTCACAGTTCCTCGGAATGGCTCCATTCCCCAGGTTTCTCTCCATCAAAACAAAAGTTCCAAATAGATAATGTTCACAGTTCCTGGGAATGGATCCCTTCCACAAGCTTCTCTCCAGCAAGAGAAAAACGGTTCCAAAGAATAAGCAAGTTCTTTAAGGCCCAAGGGGATGCCGCTCTCCTTTTGGTGTTACTATCCACTCCAGGGAAAATAAATCCCTTTCCCAAATCTTTTCCACACACACTGTAATTCAAAACCCCAAGGGCATGACTCTTCCTTGCAATTCTCTTTTCAAAGTAACGCAATTTTGGTTGCTGGTCCCAGACTCGCAAGACACCTGATGTACTCTCCTGCCAGGTTCTCTTCTGTAGATCCTTTATACAATTTGGGTGTGGGTCCCAGACTCACCAGACACCTGATATACTCTCCTTCCAGGCTCGCCCATGTAATTCCTTGACACAGTGTGTGTGCAAGTCCCAGACTCGAGAAACACCTGGTATACTCTTGTGCCATGCTTTCTGTTTATTCCTGTATTTCGTGCACTCACACCATTCCAATATTCAGTATTGTTTTCACCATAACACTGGGTCTCAAACCCACTTTCATTGTCTTCCTTTGTCAAATGTCCAACCATCTGGTATACTGCCATTCCAGGTTCTCTCTTTCTTCTGTTGTTTCTCATATTCACACAGTTCCAATATTCTGTATTACTGTTGTCAAAGTGTCAGGTTTCAAACTCTCTTTCATTCACTTTCATTGTTAAATATCCCAGTGACCCAACCTCCTTGCTCTGGATCATCCGACTCATGTACATGGCACTTATTGGATATTGGTAGATCTGCCAAAGCACCCCGGTGACCCAGCTTCTGTTCTCAGGGTTCACAGGCTTTCTCTGGTGTTCTTCGGACCTCTTGCGGCAAACAGACAGAAGTGCCCCAGCATCCCGCCTCAAATTCACAGGCTTACCAGCTTCATCTAGAGGCTTCCACATCCTTCGTGGCTCCTGCCTCACGTCTAAGATCTCCTCTGTGTTCGGATGGCGTAGGCAATTCTTCTCAGTTCCGCGGTTGCCAGGAAGGGTCTTCTTATCTTCCTACTGAGATCCCAGCATAGTGAACAAGCTCCTGCAGGGAAATGGGGATACCATGTCTAATCTGATGATGTCATACTTTCCCCCTGATGGCCGCCTCCTCTCATGTGATCATCCCTCAAATTGCCACCTCTAGCGCCAGGATCAGGTAATGGCTGCTGCCCACCGAATACATGATGAGAGGCTACCTGTGGGGAAGTATTGATGCCATCATCAGATTCATCACAGTATGATGACTGACACTTAGTTTCAGTCTCTGGTCACAGTGTTTATTTCCCACTTACTATATGTTACCTGGCTTTGCATATGTTATCTTATTTGATGTTTGTTAAGAGCCTACTGTCATTGTTATGGCTTTGAAGCGCTGTGCGCTGCAGGGGGGAAGGCCCTTTGGAAGACTGTTGTCTGTGCAAACATGTAAATAAAGAACATCACATTGCTTGCAAAATGTCATTAGAATTGAATGAGTATTTAGTTAATCAGTGAGATGACTAGTTTAAAACATTATGCAAATCATGCAGAACTTTGCGTTCAGGTGCAGAGATGACTGCTATGTCAGTGACTATGTGACAGCTGGAACACATTTTTCATGGGACTCAACTGCATTCTGTGGGTTGCAGTGAAAGAGGGGGAAATGGGTATTATAAATAGTCTATCATTCCCTCGGGCCACTGTCTCAATTGAGGGCTCTGCTAAACATGCAGACCACATGCATACTGAATAACACATAGTCAAGACAAAACAACCTGAAACCCTGCACACCTGCCAGTGGCCTTTTGCATTTCACTAGGTCACACTGCCCTGTCAAATCCTCTCTCTCCTTCTATCTCTCTCATGTATCCCATGTGCAACAATGAGGATGGAAGGATTAGACAGTCGTAAACTTCAATCATTTACCATAAGCAACTGCTTAGGGTTATGGGAGGCAACAACTTTCAGTTCCGAGAAAGACCTACTTAAAATTTGGGGCAATGGTCATCCATTTTGATTTGCTTTGCATGCTGGTTGGCAGGCTGAGCGATGCCTCAAAGTTGCAATGCAAAGGTGCTGTGCTCAGTTGCCGGCTAAGAATTCTGCCCATCATGGCCTGTCATGGGCAGGGCAAGAAAACATTGGTCAGTCATGTGTCAGGAATCGGTCAGGTATTGATTTGGGCAGAGACTAGTTCCCCTGGCCATTTCACCCAGAGGTCTACCTTGCTGGCTCTCTTCACACCAAAACTCTCCTCACGCAGTCCACAGTGAAAATCCCCTTTCACTGCCACCAGCAAATACAAACTAACCAGGATTTCATGTGGCACCAGGCCTTTGGTATCAGTGATGTTGGCACCCTGCAGTGGATGATGAAAAGTGGAGCAGAAAAGGAGGGTTTGTGCTTCCTCAAAATGTTCTGCACCTTGATGCAAAAAGCGTAGTCTGGCAGCAATGCCTTGGGATGGTGAAGAGCAGTGTTTTGGCAGTGAAAGATAGTGGTTATGGGGCTGGGAGGTATGTTCGGTTTTCCAATAAGTCTGCAATCTCAAGTTTGCCGTCTCTCTGGCCCCTTTCTAGCTAGGTGTCTCAGAGCGTTTTCTTACTTGTGCCACAGCTAAAATGATGTGAGCATGTTTAAAGGCAGGCATGCTTTATTCATCTGGATTCTGAGGGCTGTTTTTCCCAAAGGTAGGAAACGGCTGTCAGGAATTAACATATGCACAAGGTGGGAGTCGTTCCCCACAGAGGTTCCCCTGGAGCCAGGGAAGGTTCTGCCTCTGCATTAACAGCTATATACACTACAGAGGAGAGGGAAAGATAAGAGGGGCTGCTCGGCTGTCTGCCTTAAGTACCTGCAGTGTTGACTGAATTGTGCTCTTACATTTACAATTTTTGTAAAATGTTGGTAAGATGTCTGGGGGAAATGTCAGTGTAGGCAGCAGAAGTACCCCACACACCTCCTAAACTGGGTAGCTCCTGTGTGTACCGTTTGTCATCACAAAACTAATGAGTCATTGTCCACACCCCTCAGGCTCATGCTAAAAATGCTGAGAAATGTAAACTGGAGATGTGCAACACAGAGAAGAAGTGTGCAGCACCCTGAAAAATGAGAAAAATGACATTTGTGTGGGTCGGCTCAGGCATTGTGTACATGCCTATGCCGCTGTGTAAGCTCAGTCTAGGGTCGCAGAATGCCACTGTAAGAGCTCCTTTAGTTTACCCTAACTTGAGTATAGACATGCACACACACACATAAACACGACTTGGTACTTGCACCCTTATCCGGCTGTTTGCCATGTTATGGCCTAGTCCAAATGGTGGTACTTGGGAAATGCCTATTCCTTGATTTCTAGCTGCATTTATCAATCAGTAACATCAAGGTGTGTGTTGTATATGGCCTGCCAGTGTTATTTTTGGTTAGTCTTCTGAGATAAATCCCTCAACTGTGCATGTAAATTAGTTGTTTTAATTAAAATAAGGCAGATGTGTGCCCTTGTATCGGTTCCTTACACGTAAGTCCTGTACTAGAAAAGGCAAAGGTTTAGGCTTTTGGATAAGTAACATGCAATGTAATGTAAGTAGCATTGGCTCTGTAAGCAAAAATGGGGTGGGCTTCATTAGGGGAACAGTGGGAAAGGCAACGTGTTGTGTTGTTGGTCGAAGGTCTGAAATACCTGGTTCCTGAGTGCCAATCTGCTTTCTATGGTTTTAATGGAGAAACTTAGAAGTATGTTATCCATAGGGAAGAGCTCAAGATCTATGAGACGACAGCACTTTGGGCCAGGTTAGCCGCTAATGTGGGTGGGAGAGTGTTACAGGGCCAAAGACTGCATGCACTACCTCCTCCCATGTTGTGCTATCCCATGTATCCAGGGATGAATGTGAAGCCTACTGATTTCTCGCTAAATGTCCTCATTCTCTTTTCTTATTGCCATTCTTTTTTAGTCCCTCTGGGCTCCTTCTAAATGCCAGAATCACTGGGACTCACTGGGTCAGTTATGTATTTATTAATTTTTGTTTTATTTGTTAAAAAGACTACTCAACCTTATCAATACAAAAACGTCACATATGTACATTTGATAAAGTTCCACTAAAACATCAATCAACTAACACAGTTAAGATCAATATAAAATGTTTAGCATCAATTATTTATAAACCACAAATATTTAAAAGGATAGTGGTTCTACTAATAATTTATCTAAATCCAGACAGTTAAGAAACCATACAAAAGCCAAGGACAGTAAAGTGGGATACCCACCTAGATATCTAATACATAACTTTTAACTTTCAAGAAAGGTGGTACAATCTACCAAATTACTAAAAATAATGCACACAAAGTGTCATTAGCTTCAGACAGTGCAAAAATATTAGCAGATGCTTTAGAGTCTTGAAGTCACTTTGAGCTTTACAAAATCAACATAATGAAAACAGCGGACTGATCATGCTCTGTCCCACCCGAATCTCCTTTGTTAAATGAATATTCCATCGAAAATGGCTAAAACCAGTTTTTGCCCTGGGATTAGAAATGATTTTTAAATATGGGTCTGGGACAACAAACCGCTTAAGTTCATGTTTAAGATGGACAAGCAAATGGTAACCATGAAATCTATCCACAGTACTACACCAGTCATGCTGATAGTGTACTATCTTAAACCTTTCTGGAAATTCCTGAAAATCAGCTAAACACAAATTCAGTTCTGTCAGCAATTTGCACAAAACTCACAATAGGAATTAAAAACTGCTTCATTTTTTTATCTAATAACAATTTCTAGATCCTCACACACTGTGTCTACTGGCGGAGTTAACATCCGATGATATAACTGTAAATACTTCCGCTTTGCTCAGGCCAGGATAGAATTAAGCCCCAATTTGTACTGAATGGAAATAGGTGCTACTGCATTTGGGATACTGAACACCCTACACCAAATTATCCTTTCCAATTTAAACAAGATGCCCAGAACACAAAAATGCATGGTCTCGACTCTGTAGATTAAAGTTGGAACCGCTTTGCCATCAAAGTATTTCAGCAAGGGAATTATTGAGAGTTCGCAGTATTTTTGAAGAATATGTGTCATCCAAAATATGTAGTCTACCAGATCTGCTAACCACAGCGGAGCCAAAATACAGTATGTTATCAACCGAATACAGAAAGGCTTAATTCGACCTCCGTCTAAAAACAGACATTCTCTTGTGCGATGCATTTATTGTGGTGCTTCAGATTTCCCAATTAATTGTGTTTTCTCCAAGAGAATATCACATCTGCCCAATTGGATCTCTCTGTGTTGTATAATTAGTTGATTTCCCTCAACTGTTTTTTCTGCATCTTCATATGTGGCTCGTAACATCCAGTGCCTGTTTGGGCAGCTGCATGTCCCGAGGTAACTGAAAATCAAGCTAAACAAAACCCACACCTCAGAAGCCTTAGAAGCAAACAAAACTTACAAATCAGCCATCATTGCCCATAAAGCAGATGCCCTCAATACCAGAATCAGCAATGCATCCTCTGATAGTAAAGAGTTATTCACCATACTCAAGGAGTTGGAGAATCCGATCCCCATAATCAACCCAGTCCAACCAAGCAAAGAATGGTGCACCACCATCCAAGATGCCCTGGCTTCTAAAATCAACCTATTACAAAATAAAATCATTTCCAAAAGAAATCTCTTATCTGACAAGCACACCACATCTAACCAAATCACTATGAATATAGAAGATACCACCCCTTTCTTCAATTTCACACCAGTCTCCCATGACACAGTACTCAGTACTATTTCCAAACTCAAAGCCTCAAACTGCAAAGGAAACAACTTCCCGGCGCACTTAATTAAATTATGTGCCCCTATCCTCACACCTATAATTACTAACTTTGTGAATGCTTCCTTCCACACCAACCAGGTCCCAGCCAGCATCAAAGCGGCATGGGTCGCCCCTCTATTGAAAAAGCCCACTTTGGACCCATTAGTGCCCACGAACTACCGGCCTATAACGACTGTCCCCTTTCTACTCAAAATCATTGATAAAATAGCCTACAACCAAATACAAACTCACCTCGAACACAACAACCTACTAGCAGCTAGACAATCTGGCTTCAGGCCTAACCACAGTACAGAGACAGCCCGGTTGGACTTGAAAATCCAACTGGACTCCATCAGAGATTCAGGGAAATTTGCCACCCTATTGCTACTGGATCTATCAGCAGCATTCGATCTTGTCGACCATGATAAATTATGTGACACTCTAAAAAAAGATTTTAACTTTTCCAACAACGCCACGCAGTGGATCAAATCCTTTTTAACAGACCGCACATCCAGAGTGGCCATCGGAAATCATGCAGCGGAACCTATAGTAGTACCCATTGGAGTACCCCATGGATCCTGCCTCTACACCACCCTCTATAATGCATACACTAAACTCCTATTCTCAGCTCTTGATGATATGGGTGTCATCTATACCAACTTTGCAGATGACACCCAGATCCTCATCCCCATTACAGGTGACTACACCCAAGACAGCTACACCATAAACAAAGTTTACTCAATAATCCAAAATTGGATGGCTCTAAATAGCCTCTGCCTCAACGATGAGAAGACCGAGGTCCTCATCGTGGGCTCTCAAAAAAGAATAAGCACCCTCCACTCTGACTACTCCCATATCAACATTGACGGCACACCGATCCCAGTACTCAAACAAATTAAAACTCTTGGTGTTTATATTGATGCTAACCTCACTATGCACAAACAAATAGCTGCCCTCTCCTCATCCATAGCCTACACTGCAAAACTCATCGCACTCAGTCGCCAATTTCTCACCCCACAAATTGCATCACCCTGGCTAGAGCCCTGATCCTAACGAAATTGGATTACTGTAACATCCTCTTCCTAGGAACCTCCAAAACTAACCTAAACAAACTTCAATTGTTACAGAACAAAGCCCTCAGAGCGGCACTAGGTATCAAGAAATCCGAACATATATCTAGCATCAGAAGAGAAAACCATTGGCTGCCAATTGAAGCAAGAATCATCTTCAAAACACTCAGTTCAAAAGAGGCTTGCTGTGATTTATATTTTGTGAAACAATTCCAAAAAACAACTTGCAATTCGGTCTGGACCTTCCCATGCTACATAATGCTAATGGGGGGAAGTTTTTACACATGCAGGGAAGTGTTCTCACATCCCTTTCTCCAGTTGGGCTGTCGGAAGTCTTAACTTTATTTCAAAAGCACAAACAAATCAGAAAGATTTTGGCTACCTTGCAACTTTAAATTTAAGTAATTCAAACGGACCGTCAGGTCAGTCAAAAAAGCAAAGTCAGATACCGAGTCAATGTCTTACATGACAGAAGTGTCCATTCCCTTTTCATCAGGGAATGCTTTGATTTCCTATTGTTAAGCAAAGGATCGCTTCAGAACATTGCCACAACTAAGCCAGCAAAAATCAGTGTGATATAGGACATCCACACAAACTGCCTTTGCCTCTTCTAAAAACTCCTGAAACAATCTGTGGTTTAAAGAGCGTGCATGGATAATATTAACTGTTTTCACAACAAAGTCCACGGCTTCTGTGAATTGCAAATGTTTTGCACATAAAGCTTCCTGTTATACAATACAATGATCATTTTTCAAATGGAAAGCCTTATCATTCAAGTGTCTGTTCAAGCAGCCAATAAAACCATTTCACTCTCCAATCATGGCTGGAGCCCCATCAGTTGGCACGCCTGCCAGATTATCCCATGTCAAATATAAATAATTGAAGGCCTTAAAAATGTCAACAAAAGTAGTTCTGCCATGTAAATATACCAGGGAAGCAAGCTCTTGAAATACTTTGAATTTTTTGTTGACCCTACCACTGAAAATTATGAGCTGGTCTGTGCCACTCACGTCTGTGCTCTCATCAAGGGCCGCTGAAAAGAACTGTTTGCCATAACATTGAATTTTTAGTTGGCTGTAACAATTGTCAGCCCTATCTACAATACGCCGCTGAATGCTCATCCGTGAAAGGGGAACATTTGTAAAAGCATCTTTTTTATCCTTACACAGTTCCTCACAAATCTCCACCAGGCAGTCTTTTACAAAATTCCCATCTGTGAAAGGTTGTGCCGACCTCGCAATAAGCTGTGCAACATTATAACTAGCTAAGGGGTCACATTCAGATTGTTTTTCTTCTGCTTAAAAACACCTTGTTGCTTACTCAGTTGTGTTTTTAGGTCCTCTGCCTTCTTCATTCTCACGTTCCCATGCAAATCCTTATATTGTGAGTGTTCTGTTTCACAATGCTGGTGGATATAATATTCATTGGGGACTGCAATTCGCTGGAGGCAAATAGAGCATGAGTGCACATTAGGTTTGGACTCAATAAAAAAAATGAAAAAAACTTCAACCCACTCAACATTAAACTCACAGTGCTCCTGGTCAATGTTCCTTTTTCTAACACTGGACATTGGCAGGGACACTGTAAGAGCACAAACAGTGATGCAATGCACACTGTGGCCTGCGGACAGAGATGGAGTACCATCGGTAAAGGGCAGGTTCAAGGGTACCTCAGGGGAGATAGGAACTTTACTCTTATCCTCCCGTTACGACAGTCCCAGTCTAGAGTACATAAAAATCATATAATATTTAGACAAGCCTAGAAGCGACAAAAGAATAAGATCTGATTAAGTGCATTGCCTCTCGGTCATACCTTTTTATGCTCTTATTTTTGGATACTTGCTTCAGGAATAGTGGTCTGCATAGCATATTAAATTTGCTATGTAACAGTTTAAGGGGGTGAATGCAGGGATCGCCGCACCCTGCAACAGTAACCACTTTAGAAGTGGGAGAGCTGTGCAGTACAAATCCCTTCTTGGAAATGACCATTGACCCAGAGCACAAAATGTAGAAACCTGCTCAAGTGCATTGTTGGAAGCCTGTCCTTTCTAGAAAAGTCATTTGTTGCAAAATGACAACTGCCCTAAAATGTACATGCCATAGAACGTTAGTGCACAATGTGGGAATTCAATAGCAGGGATAGTGTGGAGCAGCATTAGTCGCACCCTTCTGTGTGAATGCTGCAAACTTACCAGTCAGTGTGAGCATCTGCTTCAGAGTTCTGGGTGTCGCTTGGAGTTTGCAGAATGGAATGTATTCTTCAACTGGAAGGAACAAGAGTGAAATGTCACATACTTGAGGAAAACAATGGTTGCCCAGTGAACAGAAATAGATTCGGGAGAATGTTAGTTAGCAAGGGACCTGATTCCTGGTTCAACTGGAGCTGGCCATACTAATCCCTATGGCCATTCCCACCCAGTTCCTGCCCTTCCCCACCCAAAACACCTCCTCATGGGAACTCTTTCAGCTTGATTTTCTCAAGCCTTACCATCAAACTTTGCACTCAAATTGCATGCCAATATCTTTCAAAGCAGTCATCTGAGAGTTAATGAGTTAATTGGAGCTGTAAACCCACTAAAGGCGTAGTGAAATGTCTTAACCAGGTCTGCCTTCAACCACTCCGTGTCCTTCACTGAAGTACTGTTGAAAACAAGCATTGACAGAGCCAAACGTTTTGACTTGTGTATAAGTATCGGGCATCAATGGCCAGTAAATAACACTACGGCAGTGCCGGGAAAGTGTCTTTGCCATGCCTTCACAAAAGCCCAAACTGTTGGAATTGCTAATGCGTACCTTGTTTATGTTTAGCAGCTGATTTGAGGTGAGGTTCACCATGTACATGCGATGTTCCTCTTTCAGAATAAAGGTTCCCCCATTCAAAATAAAAAAGACCCCATCAAAAAACTCTCCACAAAAATGCAGATAGTACGCAACTCTGTTTCTGAATGTCAAATATGTCAGTGACTGCCATTGACTGAGACGCTACCATGCTCTCATCCAAAGCTGAATGTCTAACACCTGCCTAAATCTGAACCCCATGAAAACTGAGTGGCCCAAGCTTTCAAGCACATCACTGCATGGCCCTCATGTATTGCACTGGTTACCCATACAGAAAGAAATGGAGGACCCTGCTCTTCAAAGCACACCTTGAGGGACACTGATTACTCAGACACTGGTGGGCTCAATTTCCCTGTATTACTTGTGATGCCCCATCAATATAAGCCAGCACCATTTTTAGCAGAGTGCTAAATTGCTAGCCTTCTCCGTTCATCCTATAGAAATCCCACATGCATACATTCATATAACCACTATAATATGGAGCATTTAGTACAAACATGATCTAAATGCATCTGCAGAAATAAACTTTTAAGCATGCATCTGTTGACCTGTGTGCACATCTTGTGACTCGTGTTCATCTGGATACCTTTGTGCACATATTACAATTAAGTGTGTATTCCATTTTTGAAATCCCAAAACAAACATGTACGCATGCGCACACACACACCCACACACACACACACTCTCGCTCTCTCTCTCACTTTCTCGGTGTCAGGAAAGTTAAAATATATTATACGCAGATGGCATGATTTTAAAAGTCAAATACATACCCAAACTTTTATTTCTAGAAGAATGCGTGGAAGCCATCCTCGCCCTGACGTGTCAAACACAATAGCAGGCTGGGTTAACTGCAGTGCATAGCAAGGGCTGCGCTTCTTTCTGCCTGTAACACAGCTCTAGAAACGGTTCCTTCTCAGTCAAACTGAAAGCAACCACATTGCCCCCCTTCTCCTCCCCTGTGCCCACCCACAGGAGAGAGAGTACAGATAGAGATTAGATGAAATATAAATGTCATGTATTTCTACTGACAGGATTCCAAATGATGATGCGTTACATCACAACTTACACAGAGCACCCTGAGTTTACTGCCTTGCCCTATATTTTTGCGTACCTGAGACACTCAAGAAAGAATAACATCTTTACCCGCCACCTCGTAAAAGTCCTTTAATTCCTCAAACTTTATAACCTTGATTACATCCACTTCTGCTATAAAGACATTCTTGAGTTTGTTTTTGTCTTCAAACCCATCTAAGTTGTACAGGGCGGTACCCTCAGCATTGTAACAAATGCATCAGAACTCGGAAGTCATCATAGTCATTTAAAATACTGAGGCTTCGCACAAGAACAAGCTGCACATTTGTCCATATCTTTATGTCTTTTTAACAATGACCACACTTCGTGTTAAGGAACAAAAGTGACAACTTTTACATCTCTGTTTGCTCAGATCTGGAACTGCGCAAGGTTGTGGTTTGCACAAGCAAATACAAAAAGTTAGTACTATATAGCAAACTATGCAAGTTTCAATGCATAAACGTGCGTTGAAACTATATATATTTAAATGGCATTGACATTGCCGCGAAAACACTGGTCGAGATAATGCAGGCCAAATCTAAAGAGTTTGCACTTCGCCGTGATATTTTTACAAGTCTGGGATAGTCGATTTTAGTCGTAAGGCTTTTTTTGTTGATCCAAGACTTGTAAAAATATCACGGCAAAGTGCAAACCCTTTAGATATGGCCTGCATTATCTCAATCAGTGTTTTCCCAGCGAGGTTAGGGTCATTTAAATATACATAGTTTCAATGGACGTTTATTCGTTTGCCCAATGAATACTAGAGCCACTGATGGGTGTTAAGTCCCTCCCTGCCGGTGCAGCTGGCAGAGGGAGAGAGAGTCAGGGCATGCATGCAGGCTGGCCTGGGGAGCTGAATAAAGACACAACACGCTTTGTGTAGCTCATGCCCGAAACTGCCTGCCTTCCGGCAGGGCGGGCACTTTATTCGGATGCGCCTTATGTCACTGCGCTTGCGGGACGTAAGGTGTGCATAACATTCCTCCTTTTTTCCAACCAAACCCAATAACACACAACACACGTAACTATGTCAACAAACAGATGAACTCTTCTGTGCACTCTTGTCCAGCAAAGTACCGAACTCCCCACATTGTCACTTAACGTCTCCGGAGACTTGTGTGTGCTCCTTAGGGCATAATGGCCAGACTTTGCCCGAGGGGCTGTCCCCAGGCAAGTTCCCCCTTCTGGCTCACCTTCATCATCTGGAGACGCCTCATCAGGTCTTTCGGGTTGTTCATCGGACTCATTACTCGGGGTCGCCTCTCTCTCGTTTTGATGGCTTGAACCATCCGGTGGCGGCTCCGCCTCCGCCAGGGACTGCCTGTCTCCATCAGTCCACATTTGTCGGGGCACCCTCTTGAACCACGACACATTCCTGGTGATCGACTGGCGCCCTCGTGCCGCTGTCACCATCGTCCCTTCCATTCAGGGCACTATCCAGGGTACACTGTTTTACCGTGTTTCAAGCTTGGTCTTTGTGGGTTTTCGCACAACCAAAACATGGTCTCCGACCTGGTGTCCTGACTTCCTTGCATGCCTCCGGGCACTCATGTGTTCATTGGCTGCCACTCTCCTTCATTGGGTATGATCGCTGTCGTAGGTGTCCATGCCCCTGCTTGTGTGATGTGGTATTGACGAGTTTACCAATGTCCCGTACATGAGGTCTGCCGGTCGTAGACCTGTGGAGCTATGTGACGTCACTCGATAATTCCATAGAAATCTGTATAGATCCACTCTCCAGGGGCTGGGTTGGGACCTGGATATTCATAGCACATTGTTGATGGTCCATATGAACCTCTCCACATCGCTGTTTGCCTGTGGCTACCTGGGCGTGATGTGGTGATGTTTGATGTGCACATCATCCAGATATTTCTTGAGCTGTGTCCACTGGAATGGCAGTCTGTTGTCACTCTTGATGCATCTTGATAGGCCACGTGTGGCGAACATCTTCTCAAGTGAAGGTATCATCATTTCTGCTGCTGTCGAGGATACAATCTCTACCTCTGGTATCTTGTGTGGTCGTCAATGGCCACCAGTAAATATGTCCCTTCCTGAACCATGCAAAAATCGATGCTGATTGCGTCCCATCTTGACGACTCATGGTATGCCGACTGTATGGGTTCAGGATTTGGCGGTGCTCCTGTGATCTGGCAAAGGAGGCGGGATGCAATGATTTTCTCCACCTTGATGTCAATGTGAGGGAACCACACTCAGTGTCGAATACTGGCTTTTGTCCTGACCATTCCTTGATGGACTTCGTGTTCCAGCACTACAATTCTGTCCTGCAGACTGCTGGGGATCACAATGCAGGCTCCCTTCAGGATCAACCCTTCGCTGGTGAAAGACATATCCTGTCATACTGGGAACATACCAGTATGGAGGTCTCTGGCTGCTGGCGTGTGGTTGTTCACATTGCGGACGAAAGATTTCCACTCGCCCAATATGATAGTGTTCTTGATCAAGTTGCAACAGGGGTCAGTGTGTGTGGCTTCCACAATGTCATCGATACTGACTGCCTTGGGCTTCATGATGAGGATGATCTGGCATATGTGCTCTTCTGTCTGCTCTGCCTCACTTACTTCTCCTAGGGTGGCAGCCCTCGGGTGCCTGGATAGGAAGTCCACCGGATTGTCCGTGCCCGCTTGGTAGGCCAGCTTGAACTCATATTGCTGCAGATGAAGGAGCCAGTTCCCAATTCTGGCCGGGGGTGTGACGATCACCCTGTGAGGAGAGGCTTGTGATCCATGTAGGCCCTGAATTTTCATCCATAGAGGTAGATGTGGAATTGGTGGCATCCCCACAACACTGCTATGGCCTCCTTCTCGATGTGCGAGTACCGCTGTTCAGTCGTTGTGAGGGCACGGGATGCTTAGGCGATGTGCTTTATCTCCCGTGTCTGAGATGTTTGAACAAGGATGGCCCCGAGGCTAACAGGGCTGCCATCGACATACAGTTCTGTTGTTAGTTTTGGGTCATAGTATGCCATTGTTGTCTTGGCTGAGAGGTATATCTTGATCCGCTCGAACACCTCCTGGCAGTCGGGGCTCCAGTCCCATTTGGTGTTCGATCTGGTGAGTTCCGTTAGTGGCTCGGACATCGTTGCCAGGTTGGGGATGAACCTCCTGCAGTAGATAGCCATTCCCAAAAAAGATGCGTGTCTCTGTGGGTGTTGTCGGGGGGGAGGTCTCCTTTATGTCCGCAACTTTTTGTGGGTCAGCCGACACTCCCGCACTGTTGAAAACATACCCGAAAAATGTTATCTCCTCTTTCAGGAAATCGCACTTTTCTCGGTGGATGGTCAAACCTGCAGTCTCCAACCTGCTGAGCACCATCTCGAGGCGACGCATGTGTTCCTGCCTGTTGCTGGCGTGGATGAGGATGTCATCACTGACATTTAGCACTCCTGGGATGCCCTCTATTACCTCTTGAATGGCCTGCTGGAAAACGACTGCCGCTGAGGAGATGCCAAATCTCAGTCTCTTGTATCAGCATAAGCCCAGGTGCATGGAGAAGGTAGTGATTTATCTTGAGTCAACTGGTGGTATCCAGCGTTCAAGTCAATTTTTGAAAACACTTTCGATCCTGTAAGGTCTGTAATGATTTCATGCAGTATGGGAGTGATGTGCCGCTCTCTTTTTATTGCCGCATTTGGTAGGCACATGTCAATGCAGATTCTTACTTTCTCCGGCTGCTTCGGCTTCTTTGTCACCAACATGGGTGACACCCAAGGCATCGGCCTTGTGACCTGTTCAATGATTCCAGCCTTTTCGAGTTCTCGTAGTTCCTTTTTGACCAGGTCCCTCATATGGAATGGGGTCCTTCTGTGGCATACTGCCCAGGGCTGTACTGTCTGATCGATGTGAAGCTTTATGAGTTTTCCTTTTAAGCATTCAATTCCCTTGAGGATGCCCGGGTACTTCCCCAGGAGACTGGAGATGTCAGTTGAATCAGTGACATCACAGATGAAATGTATCAGTCCTAGGTCTTCCGCTTCATCCCCACTGAGTGGGCATTCTATTCCTGCATTAACAACGTATATTTTTAACCAGAGCACTTGGTCACCCCTGCTTAGTGTCATTCTGAAACGTCCTTCCACTGATAGTGGGGTCTTGCATCCGTAGGCAGATGATAGTGTGTCAGTTGGCCTGAGGCCAGGTCGGGGACACAGGGTTTGGTACATTGTTGCTGGCATTACGTTTACTGATGCTCCAGTGTCAATCATCATTTGCGTCTCCTGGCCCTGTATGGACACAAGGCATTTTCGTCTTCTCTGTCTCTTCGTCGACTCTGCGCCTTTCCGTTCAATTGCCAAGACCAAGTAGACTTTCCTTCTTCTTCTCGTCCGTACACTTCCCGCATACATCCTGGGTCACCCTCGTCATCACCAGATTTGTCGGTTGACTAGTTGGCAGTCTCTACGCGGTGGGTGTTTGCTTGCTTCTTCTTCTTGGGGATGCCTTTGTTTTGTTGCGGTTGGGGTTGAGGGCGTTGTGGCCGGCCTGATGATCTACAGACACGAGCGTAGAGGTCCTTCCGGCCATATACCCTGCATGTGCTTCCTTGCGATGGACAGTTTCTTCTTCCGTGAATTGCACCTCCGCACCATCCACACTTGATGGGCCCCGGGATCCTCGGTTGCCACTGTGGTGAGTTGTTTGTCTCATTGTATTCCTCTCTCGGTGGTTGGTGGTTGGCGGTTGGCGATTTGAGCTATTACTGCTGTCGTCGGCACCAGTTGAAGCTTCTGTAATGTGGTGCCCATGTGCGCTGCCCTCACGTGTGACAGTTCTCTTTGATGCCCATATTCGAGTATTCTGACTAGGGGAATGCCTTTCTCGCCCAACACCATACCGTTGATGATCTGGCGCCTTATCTCCTTCTCGACATTGTCGAATTCACACAAGAGTGCACATTTCCTGAGTCTTGTGTGGTAGGCATCGAGTGTTTCCTCCTCCATCTGAACTGTGGTGCAGAAGATGAAGGTTTTGTAGTCCGGGTTCAACTGTGGCATGCAATGTGCTGTTAGAGCGTCTTTGGCCAGTTGGTAGATGACCAGCGTGTTGAAGATGCATAGGACGTCGTCACCCACGTGGAGTAGAAGGCGTGACTTCATCTCCCTGGGCATTGTGATGTCCTTTCAGTCCATTGTCATCTCAAACCTACTGACAATGGGTCAGTGTAGGGGTTGGAAGGCCCCAGCGCAGCTGAGGTCCCACCATGAGGTCAAGGGATGGTGCCGTGGGTGTCAGTGACGCTGCAATTCTTGATGGTGTGCCAGGCCTAGGTGTGGAAAGGCCAGTTGCCATGATGTCCCGGTGCAGGCGTTACCACGGTCGGTGTGTGGGAACGATGGGTCTCTCCTCACCTTTGTCACCTTTTCGTTTATGGGGCACTGACAATCCATCCAGCTCCACTTCGTTGTTACAGGTGCTGTAGTGGTGCTTCTTGTGTCACCTGGCTTAATGATTGATGAGCAGGTGAGCCAACATATCAGCTATTTCCACTGTCACTGAGTGTGCTTTGTGAATGGTAGAGCATTGTAGGAGAAAAGAAGAGAGAAAACATAATTTTTTGGGTGGGGGATGGGTGCCATGGGTGTCCCACCATGTCTCCAAAAATGTGCCCTTGCTGTGGGCTTATGAGCCAAGTTATGGCTTATGAAACTGCTGTGTAAGTCATCTGTCCTTCGTCACCAGTGTTAAGTCCCTTCCTTCCTGTGCAGCCGGCGGAGGCAGAGAGAGTCAGGGCCTGCATGATCAATGGGAATGGGAATGGGGATGTCTGTAGCACCGGCACCAATCATTACGGTCAGACCTGGCGGAATGAAAGGCACTCGTGAGCACAACTCGGAGTTTGCGGATCCGGATACAACAGTACCAGCAAGCTTAGCGGTACCGTTGTATCCGGACTGGCAAACTCGTAATGAGGCCCCATGGTCTAAGTTGAGCCAGGAGCTTGATGTAATATGAGGTGTTGGACACTAGACAGCTAATGTGAGCCCTCATTGAGAGTTCTTGATCAATAGTGACTCCAAAGGTCTTCACTTTCTTGAGAGTGGGCAGCAGACAATCTGCAATTTGGATGGAGGAGTAAGCTTGATCTAAGTGATGCAGCTTAGAAGGAGTGCCCAGCATAATAAACTCTGTTTTGGAATTGTTCAAGGCAAGGCCATTGTGCAACATCCAAAGATGTATTCTGTTGTAAGTGGCATTGAGGACCTCAGTGCCTTTTATGCAATTCCCCGTAAGTGGGAAAAGACACTGAGTGTCATCTGCATAGTTGGCGTAATGAGTACCTTCCACCTCCAGTTGATCAAACAGTGTAATCATGAAAATGCTAAAGAGAGTGGGTGACAAACAAGAGCCCTGCAGCACTCCACAATCCAGAGCATAGTCCTCTGACATGGCATTCTCATGGAAGACCTTAGCTGTCCGGTCTGACAGGAAGGAGAGTACCCAACTAGCTAGTTCCCTAGAAAATAGGCTACTAGGCTACTGCTTCTGAAATACCCAGGCGGATATGGTGGTACCAGTCACATGAAAGGCCTACTTATAATATCCTGCATGGAAATATGATTTATAAACCATTCTGTAACACTAAAGGTCAGTATAGGTCATCTGTCATGAATGGTGGAGGGAGTGTTAATGAAAGTTGCCCAGATGTAGAGCACTGTGGATTAAAATTTATTATTATAATGCATCATTCCCACAATTTCCAGATTTGTGCATCCTACCTGCACAAATATGTATTTTATGCCATTCATCCCTTATGCTCTTCAAAACTGACAAGTCAGTGTCATCAAATGTAGAGCGGGTCTGAACCTGTCTCTAACAGAAATTGTAAGTATCCATTATCTCCCATGCATGTGAATAAAATGTGCTCTGATTAAGTGTACTATGGGTTAAAATATTGTATTAAAATGCATCCTTCTCACACTTCCGATGTGTGCATCCTATCTGTGCCAATGGTTAAGAGGTTGCTTAGATGTTATGCCCATGTATCCCTTATGCTCTTCAAGACTGACATGTTAGTGTCATCACATGCAGACCGGGTCTGAGAAGAACTTTAAGAAACCAGTCTGTAACACTAATGGTCAGTATCGGCCAACTGTCATGCATGGTGAAGGGAGTGTTGAAGAAAGTGTTCCAGGTTAATAGCACTATGGCTTAAAATATCTTATTACAATGCATCCTTCTCAAACTTCAGATGAGTGCATTCTACCTGCACAAATGTGTAAGAAGGTAGCTTAGATGTCATGCCCATTCATCCCTTATGCTCTTCAAGACTGACAAGTAAGTGTAGAGCGGGTCTAGAACAAACCTTTACTGCACCTTTTAAAGAGTATATGAACTGCTGAGAAGTAATTGTACTCCTCCATCAAATGTATGGACCTGTTATTGTAGACGACTTTTCCTAGCTAGGAAGCTCCAATTCCAACTGGAAAAATGACAGCTGTGTCTTCTTATCCTATCTAGTCTCGTCTGCGGGCACAGTAGAGACCTGGTTGTTGGATGCAGAAGAAAATGCATGTATGGTTGTCAACTAGGTATATATCTACCTACCGTCACTCCTCCCCCTCTCAAATGTTTTGAATTCCACAGCCATAATATCTTTCTCTCCCTGCTGTCTGGAGGTGCAGGTGTCCATCCAATGGTTGGCTCTTCTCACAAGTTAGATTATTATTGGAGCATTTTAGAGGATTCCAGTCTTTTACATGTTTGGATTCCACAGGTTCAACATGTACTATATTGGCATCTATCAATAGAAAAGTTAGGCAATGCTCCATTAGGAACCACAACTCTTCAAAATGTAAATGTTGCCATTTGAGCAGAGATAAGCCGTTTGCTTTTTTAATTTAAAGCCTTCACTGTCTAGCTTAATTTCATATTTCTTTCGTTTACCATCTTATGGTTGTTATCCTTGTTGTCACTGGGTAATGTTTCCTGAGTCCAATATTGCCTGCCACCTTTTGAATCTTATTCCTGATTGAATATGCTTTCTAAATGTAGTAACTCCCTCTTTTGAAAAGTTCATTACAGTGTTATGAAGCAACTATTTGTCAAGAGTGAAAACATTTAAAAACAAACTAATACTACACTTCAGATGAATGTAGTTCTGCTAAGAAATTCTGCTGTACCACTGAATGTAGTGCCACCCATATGAGAAGACTATGCTGGCTCCACTGGGATCATACAGTGATCTGAGGTTAAAAATGTTTTTTTTTGCAGAATGCACATAGCTCCACTATGCTATAGTTCCATGATTAGAACATAGATCACTATAAGAGGCGCATTAACCAAATGAGCTATATTTCCTACATGGCTGGTGGTGCTAGGTGGATTATGGGGGGCAGTGTCAGTGATGTATTGGGTGTACCTGACTTAGGGCTGACTTTGACTGTTAGGGGTTTTGTCTGAGGGCTATTACATAATTTGGTTGGTATTGAGACTAGTGGTAAAATGGTGGTAAAATGACAGTAACGTGGTAGTACAGTATATTTAGAGTAATGCCCTATATGATGAGGCAAGTCTTCTCCTTCTTTATATTTATATTCTGTTTAGGGTTGACTGAAAGTACAGACTATTGGACTTCGCACTTACAGGGACAGAACAGCACCATCTGTTTTGCTGGTCACTTATTTACGAAACCGGCCTACCGTCTTTGACGGACCTGCTCAGCTATCAGCATGCACAGCTGAGACACACACACACATGCATCATAGGTTTTCTAGCTTGCTAGCTGGTTCCCAACCTTTACCACCCACTTTACCAAATGTGATAAATATTTTACCACTTTGGGTGAACTATGACACTTTCTTATTATTTCTCCTCTTTTAAAAATAATCCACACAGACACCAAAATGCATTCCCACTGATTAGTTTTTTTTTTTTTTTTTAGGAATGATTTTCTTTATACGTATTATAATGTAAACATAGGTTTTGCAATACTCATGTTAAACAAATGAACACTTCAGCAATAGATAAGTGCCACCTTTGTTCACAATGAAAACATTCATTTCTTTCTTACCAAGACCTTGAAACCTGATGCGGTTACAGCATGTACTTGTCTAAGAGAAGAGATATAAGGCACATAGCACAAAACATGTCAACTTTTCCCTCCGTCACACTTCAGTGATTCCCCACTACACATGCGAAAGAAAGAAAACAAAAACTTTGTTCAAAATAACCCTGACTGCCTAACTGACGGGAAAATGCAAATACCATTATCTGCACGCTCCTCAAAGTTTCACCATACTCACTTCTAATGTGTAGGATTTCAGCATTGTTTATCATGAAAGAGCCCCTCTCTGAAGTGCCTTATCTGCAAGCAGAATGTTTCAAAATGTTCAGCAGTTGGCAGCCCAGTGAGAAGCTAGGGACCTCACTTCGACCACCTTCAGACTGCTGCCTGGTATCGTGCCCTCTCTGCACTGCTCTCCATGCAAAGCCCAGCTGCAGTCTTGATCTTCTCTCTCCGCAAAATGATGACTGACTCTCTACCCCTTTTGCAGATAGATTTATACCATAAGCCTGTCAATCTTGTTGACCCTGCCTTTTTTCCTGACATCTCCTGTCACCCCAGCTCCCTTCTAGAATCATGGAATTTCTCCCTCCAAACCCAGCCCTCAAGCACATTTGTATCAATGTGCTTCCTGTAAGACACAATAGCGCTTTCAAAATGAACAAGACAGCCAAAGCATTTTCTTGCATTTTTAAATTTCCACTGAAAAACAAACAGAAGCTGCATCTGAATCAACTGGCACTGCAATGGTAAAGGGTACATTAATGAATTACTGGGTAAAAGTTATTTAATGGGAAATTGTTAGTTGATTACTCTGGGTTAGCTTATTCAATGCCAACTTTACAGATGGCAAATTCAATATAACATGGAATATTTTTGCACATGCTCAGTGCAGTTCAATTTTGCTTTCTTTGCATTCATTTCACTGCCTCCATTGAAAGTCCAGTTTACCTCCCCCATGAAACCAATGCATTGGGGGTCATTACAACTCAGGCGCTAATTGCGCCAACTTTACCACCATGGTGTAAACTACGTTTACACCATGGTGGATGGCGGATTTACCGCCCCATTCCAAGGTGAGTGGGGCGGTAAATCCCCATTTCCCATTTTTCCTTCCCCATTCCCATTTTTGCCCCATAGGGCATAATGGGAGTGGGGAAGGCGCTAATTACGCCACCGTAAATTACGGTGGCGTAATTAGCATCATGGCAGGTTAGCGCCATGGATTTTAACGGCTGCTAAAAGCAGCCGTTAAAATCAGAATAGGCGTTAAGGGTTAACGACGGCGTTAACCCTTAACGCCTGGGTCGTAATGAGGCCCATTATCTTTCTCTACATATTCCTTCATACTCCAGCTCTACTGGCGTCTCTAAGAACTATCCTGCATGGAAGTTGCATAGTTCCAAACAGGCGAATGTATAGGCATATGAAAGGCTGATAAGTATCAAACAGCAAAAGGATAGTGAAAAAGATCACGATAGGTGCCTGCTTGAAAGCACTATAGCCCAAAGTCTCTCAGAGCAAAAACATCTTGCTTTTATCTATTACGATGTGCATCATACTTATCCAAGAGTGTATGAAGAGAAATCCAAAACTATGTTCATTGTTTGCTTGAAATCACGTCTGAGACTTCCCATAAGTGGTGGTCCTCTGCCATTAAGTCCGCCCTGAGAAGTGCATGCACTGTTATAATTATAGGTGCATCAGTCCAGCTAAGAATTACTGAGAAGTGATGATACCCTGTGATGGAAATAATTGCAATTGTTTTGAAAAAGTCTCATACTGTTAATCTCTATAGTGTTCAACTGCTTACAGAGAGCATGGCCATATTAAAAATGATAGCACCTGACTCAACTGTGTCAACGTCTGTGCTCCATTTGTAACAACCCAGTGTAAATGTCTCAAGTCGACTCAATCTATTGCAAATCAGCTAAAATCTTGGCTTAATTGTTGTGTGCCAACAACGTGCATTAACGTTATTTGAAGTGGCTCC
Organism: Ambystoma mexicanum; assembly: GCF_040938575.1. NCBI lineage: Eukaryota > Metazoa > Chordata > Amphibia > Caudata > Ambystomatidae > Ambystoma > Ambystoma mexicanum. Next base: position 542,972,947 of record NC_090937.1, read on the forward strand.
ATTCTCTTGGCCTTCCTTAAATGACCCAAGTGACTAGTAAGACCATTCTCTTTAAATTTTAAAGAGGCATTTCAGTGAAATTGACATTGCTGCTGAACTTGTTCCCTGTGCATGCATGTCTTCAGACCCACAGTGTCCACGTTTATTAGTAGGCTGCACATTCTGTCTCTTATCTTACAGCGGTGGAATGTAGTGTTTTGGATTAGTGTCTTTCTATTGTTTTTTTAATTAGCATATCCTATTTTTGTAGAACTTTGATTGCACAATCTTTTTTTGTTTGTTTTTGGTACCCCAGTACTATGCTTGTTTGGTCTGCTTTAGTGCTACCTAACGTCTCTCCTGAAAGATGTAGCCTGCCCTCGGACCATGCTACTTGAAAGAGTCAAACAAGGTAGATTTGTCAGGCTTGGCCTGTTTCTGCTTTATGATTGGGATCACTGCTGGTTTAGTCGTAGTGTGGTGCTGAGTAGGAATTGTATTCACTACTCATCTCTGTATTGCTGCAAAACACTACATTTCGTCCAACATTCTCCCATTCTTTATTTGAGGACTTAGAAATGGGTGCTCTTGCTCTCATCTGGCCCCAGAGATTGTTTATACATTTTCTGCAGACCCACTGATACTCAGGTTCCTGTTGACAGCCAGTGGTGAAATGAAGGTCCATTGTACATGTTCAAACATGGTTTGTGTATGCATACTTAAAGAATTTAAGGAAGGTGAACATACACTTGCCACATTTGCATTGTTTTTTAACATAACATCCTCCCAAGATATGGGAGGATAGTTTACTTGAAGTGAGGGCTTCCTTAACACAAATTACATATTTGTTTGCCCCTGTGGGCCAAGTGCTGCAGGAACTGGAATGTAGAGATGACAGATGATTCATTTCCAGGAATATGTTCTTCTCTCTCCTCTCTCATAACTATGAAATTGCACCTGTCAGCCTGCTATCTGCATGAGAATGCTTCGAAAAAAAGGGAGTTTCACAGGACTGTAGCTTTTATAAATGAGCATTTTAGAAAGCATCCCAGACCAACTTTAAATTCTAGCCAATTGACATCTGTAAAGTTCTCATCATTGGCTGCAGTGGTGACACACGGTTCTTGGAATAAGAGCCTGCTTTACAGCTCTTCCAAATTGTGGGTTTCTGTGTAAAACTTTTTTTAAAAAGCTGCATGTGTGTGAAGATAATTACCCCCATTCTAATGTGAAGCCATGTGCAGTATTACGTCACATTAGCAAAATGTATGCATGCTCTGCATGGTTTCTGTAGACAGACATGATAACACTCTCATCAATTGTTGAAAATCAATGATCCTGTAAGTCGCTGTTCCGAGTTGCTTATCGCTTGATGTCCTTTCCACTCTGTTGTAAACTTCACTGAGAACCATGCCAACCTTTCCTGCCACCACATGTGTGCATAATGGTTTTTGAACTACAGAACTTGTAATGAGGTCCTCAAAGATTTGTGTGGCCCCACAAAGTTTCAATAAATATAGAAATCATTTGATGCACACCTTTCAAATCCCTGCAGTGCGTAAATTCATCTTGTACTATTCCGTTAATAATCAAACACACCAAGCTGAGCATTTTGAGAAGGTACCTTTTGGGCTGCCTGAATTCGAGTTTGGTGGAGTGGCAAAAAAGTGGTGGTAATGGAATTACGAGCACATTTACCGATATCCCAAATTTGGTCTTGAAATGGACAATTTACCTCTAGCACTATGCTGGAGGTAAATCCTCCAACTTCCCTAGTAAAAATAACCAGAAAATTGGCACTTGAACCACCTACTACCAATTATAATCCTGCAGTGAATCCGCAGGAGCATGTGGTGGTAACAGTAATTCCATTTGGCAGTAGTTTGGCAGAATGACCACAAACTACTGGCAAACTCAATTTGTAATGAGGACCAGTCTAATTGCCATCCCACTTTGGAATGTATTACTGTTCATCTATACCTAAAGACGCTCCTCATGCTATGAATACATTATGAACCATGAGACCATCTGAATGTCAGGATGAATCACAAACAATCCAATATAATATGCACTTGGGCATGCAAGATTCCTGTCCCATGTGTGGGGGCGAACCCACAATATTGAAGTGCTGTGTTGAGGATCTAAAAGACACGCTTAATATGATCGCCCATAAGCAGCTACACTCAACATATGTATTTTACTACGGTTCATGCGAAGCAATTACTTATTTATTTAAGTCCCCCTCTAGAGTATTTTTTGATGCTACTGATTTGCATTTACGCAGGATAAGTAAACATTTCCGAGGTAGGGTTATTTTATTTTACTACCGGCTGAACATAGATTCTAGCCTAGCCTAATGTGGATGTTCATTTCCACCCATTAGCAAACATAGGCTGTTCTCCAGGGGTGGCTCAACCATAATTGGTGAGGGGGCATCGACCCATTGCCCCCCTCGCCCATTATAGAGAGGCCAAGGAGTAAGCCCAGTGAAACCCTGAATGCTCCCTCAGTTGCTTTTTTCCAGTTGAGGGAGCGCTACTGGGCTGGCAAAACTGTGAAAGAGAAACCGCTGTTCCCTTCGACAGTTCAGTTCCCCAGTTGCGCATACTCAATGAGTCATGCACGGTTGGGGGTGTTTTGCTTCCCCTGCCTTGCATAGCTCATTGGAAATGCTGGCTGGGGAACTGCATGTCTGGTTGTGTGAGGGTGTACTCCTGCGCCTCCACATACGTACAGACTGTACAGGCTGGCGTAGGGCATTTCATCACCCAGGCGTAGGACCTTGTATGCATTTGCGGGAACCTGCAAGCTCTTGCTGCCTGATTCTTGTTCATCCTATCAGGGGGTGGAACGCTAGAGAGGAAACTTCAGGACTAGGGCAGAAACCAGGTAAGTTTATGATGCATGTATGCTTGTGTTGTTATGTGTGAGTGTATGATGGTTGGTGCTTGAGTGAATTATTGAGTACTTGCTCTGTGACTTGTGTAAGTTTGTGTGTGTGTGTGTATGTTCATTTAATATTTGTGTTGCTTGTGTTGTATATAATGGATGTGTGTATGCTTGTGTTGTTATAAGTGGGTGTATGATGATGGGTGATTGTGTCAATGATCGAGTGCTTGCTGTGTGAGTGTTGTGTGAATGTGTGTATGTGTTTTTATGTTCATGCATTTAATATTTAAATAAGTATGGATGTGCGTATGCTTTTGTTTTTTAGAGTGAGTTTATGGTGATGGATGCTGTGTGAATTGTCGATTGCTTGTTGTGTGAATGTTGTGTGAATGTGTGTGTGTTTATATGTTCATTTATTTATTATTTAAATAAGTGTATGTATGTGTGTATGCTTGTGTTTTTATGAGTGAGTGTATGATGATGGGTGCTTGTGTGAATGATCGAGTGCTTTCTGTGTGAATGTTTTGTGAATGTGTGTGTGTTTGTATCTTCATTTATTTATTATTTAATTATGTGTATGGACGTGCATATGCTTGTGTTGTTATGAGGGAGTGTATGATGATGGGTTCTTGTGTGGATGATTGAGGCTTGCCATCCTTGCCTTTCCCCTGGGCCCCCAGCACCTCAAATACACACATAATCATGTTGATTGTGTGTGTCTGTGAGCTGCTGTTGGACCCAGCAGACAGGGCTGGCATTTTCTTACTGGACGTCTATGATAGATGTCTAGTAATAAGTACCATGCCTGCCACCTGGTACGCCAGCACCTCACATACACACATAATCACATTGAATGTATGCGTGTGTTAGTTGCTGTTGGGCCTAGGAAACAGTAATGGCATGTTTTACTGGACTTTTATGATTAATGTGATTATATCTGAGTGGGAGGCTATAGTGTACCAGGAGGCAGGCATGGCATGTTGTACTTGGCATGGATGATAAAGCAAGCATAATGCGTTATTATGTAGCTAGACTGGCATTTTAATGCATCCATTCTACCCATTTCTTATTGTGGTATGACATTTCATTTTGTATTTGGCAGCTTTGATAAAGCAACATGATAAGTTTCATTACGAAGCTAGATTGTTTTTTTTTCTATGCAACCAGGCTAGCCACTTCTTAATATGGCATGGCATTTTGTATTGGGGATCTTTGATAAAGCATGCATGATAAGTGTTATTATGCAGCTAGACTGGAATTTCAATGCAGCAAATCTTGCCATTTCTTATTGTGGTATGACATTTTGTATAGGGCAACTTTGATAAACAAGCATGATAAGTGTTATTATGTAGCTAGACTTGCATTTCAATGCAGCCCGTTAAGCCATTTCTTATTGTGGTTTGACATTTTGTATTGAGCCTCTTTGTAAAGCAAGCATAATAAGTGTTATTATGAAGCGGCGTCGCCCTCATCTTTAAAGACACCCTCTCCATAAGAATGTGTAATCAACAATGGGACAACAACGCTGATCTCCTCACTGCTAAACTAGCCCTCTCACCTAACTGCACCATAAACTTCTTTATCACCTACAGACCACCAGGATCACCCTTCGACTACCAAAAGCAACTCCTCCAAAACATAGGCAACAACCTCAAAAGCACCACCAAAAGCATCCTTCTAGGGGACATTAACCTTGGTTTAACTGACCCAAAGGACAAAGCAGCCGCAAATTTAGCCAAAGAACTATCAAACATGGGGTTCGAACACAAAATTACTGCCCCCACTCATAACAAAGGCAGATCCATTGACTGGCTAGCTGATCACAACTGCTCATCTGCAATTACCTCCATCTCGGCCCTCCCATGGACAGACCATTACCTCATTCAATTCTCCATTCCTACCACGCCCACTCATAAAACCTTAACTCATGCCCCACCCGCTAAAGTAAGAAGCTCCAAAAAACTCACTGCTTCCAACCTCGCCCCTCTCCTCGATATCCCTGAACTCAAGCCTCCTTTCTTCCATGACCCTACCTCTCTAGCCAACATCTACTCCAGCACGCTCACTCAAGCCATCGATCTCATTGCCCCTCTAGAAGAAAAAAAAGGGAAAAAATCAATGCACTGCAACTCCTGGTTCACTGAAGAACTATCTGACCTTCGCACCAAGAAACGCAAAGCCCTATCCAGATGGCAAGCAGCGCCTAATCAATCCTCGCTTAAAGATTTTAAAGAGATCTCTTTGACCTACAAAAAAGCCATATTCCACGCCAAATCCGAATCCTACAATCAGAGAATTACAAATGCCAGCTCCAAATCAAGAGAAATATTCTCCATATTCAAAGAACTCACCACACCTGCCCCCGGCCCAGTTGAAATCATCAAGGATGAAGCCTGGTGCACAGGCATCCAGGCTGCCCTCCTCAACAAAGTTAAAACTCTCCAAGACAAAATAGCCTCACAACGCAAAGCTCTCAACACCCCTACTTGCTCGCCCACACCTTCCACCAACAACTCTCTCACAAACACCCCTTTTTGCTTTTAGAGAAGTCTCAGAGACGGAAGTCAAGGACCTCCTCAAAAAAATCAAACCTTCCACCTGCAAAGGGGATATCTGCCCACCCTCATTAATCAAAGAGTGCTCAGAATCCCTCACCCCCCATCGTTACAGCTTTCATCAATGCCTCCTTCGCATCTGGAACTGTACCACAATGCCTAAAAGAAGCCTGGGTCCGCCCGCTCCTAAAAAAACCCTCTCTCGATCCTTCCTCCCCTAACAACTATCGCCCCATCACCACCGTCCCCTTTCTCCTAAAAATCCTAGACAAAGCCGCACACAATCAAATCCAACACTACCTGGAAACCAACACCATCCTAGGCAAAAGACAATCAGGCTTCCGCAAAGGCCATGGGACTGAAACTGCATTTCTAGATTTAAAAAATCAAATTACCAAAATAATGGACACAGGCAAACCTGCTCTCCTCCTCCTGCTCGACCTCTCTGCAGCATTTGACCTGGTCGACCACAGCATTCTCACATCTCACCTCTTCAATGCTGCACACTTCTCTCACAAGGCTACCACCTGGATCACATCCTTCCTTGAAGGTAGGGCCATGAAAGTGTACTCCGACCAGGACAGCGCCCCCCCCCACCACTATAAATTGTGGAGTCCCACAAGGGTCCTGCACTGCACCAACCCTTTACAACCTATTCACCAAACCCCTCTTTGACTTACTGGACTCCCTCAACATAGCGTACACAAACTACGCAGATGACATGCAAGTTCTCCTCCCCCTCTCCGGAGACTACGACCTAGACTCAGAAGCCCTCTTCAAAATCTACTCGACTATCCAAACTTGGATGGCTATCAATGGTCTCTGCCTAAACGGAGACAAAACCGAAATCATCATCCTAGCCCCCAACGAAACTCTAACCAAACTCAGCCCCAACTATTCTCACATGATCATCGACAGTATTAGCATACCTGTCTCCTCTGCCGTCAAGACCTTAGGAGTCTACATTGACGCCACACTCTCAATGACTAGACAAACCAGCGCCATCGCCTCAGCGTCTGCTCTGACCACCAAACTAATTTACGCCATCAAACCTTACCTCACCACGCCTAACTGCCTCTCCATAGCTAGAGCTACTATAGGAGCCAGATTGGACTACTGCAACGCCCTCCTGGCAGGCACATCGTCTAAAAACCTAAGCAGGCTCCAAATAGTGCAAAACAATGCCCTCCGCGCTGCACTACACATCCCCAAAACTGACCATATTTCACAGGCCAGAAGACTTGTCCACTGGCTCCCAGTCAAGGAAAGAATCAACTTTAAAATCCTCACTCTCACACACAAGTGCATCAATCACACAGCACCCCCCTACCTATCTGAAACTATAACTAAGAACTCTTCCATCTGTCCCAGAAGAAGCCATCACGCCAACCAACTCCGAGTACCCACTGTAAAAAGAGCCAAAGCCGGCGGCATAGGCTTCCCACACATATTGTATTGTATTGTATTGTATTGTTTATTTGATAATGCGCACAAAACCCAGGGGTAGCCGGGCGCAGCAGGTACAAGGTTACTTAAACTTGGGTTACATACAGAGTATAGGCGAGAAACAACATAACAGTACCGTAAAACAGATCAATACTTGCCGTGTGGCAGAAGAAAAAGAAAACTAGCATATTGTAGTTTTGAGGGAGTGTGCAGGTCTGAGAACAGAAGTCATTATGGACAACGGTATCATGGGTGCCTCAGGGGTTAGTTGTCATTTGTCCAGAGCCAGTTTTTTACCTTGCGTCTAAAATTGGAGTAGGGTAAGTTGGCTCTTAGTGCAGTGGGTAATGCGTTCCAGGCCTGGGCAGCTTTGACAGGGAAACTTGCTCCGCCCGCTTTGGAGCGTCTGAATCTAGGGGTTTCGCGCAGGTAGTGGTTAGTAGCCCTGGTATGGTGCCTAGATGATTTTCTAGTTAGTCTGGCTGAGATGTAGCGGGGAGCAGTGTTGTTGAGCCCTTTATGGGTAAGCGATAGTGTCTTGAGCAGGACTCTGTCGCTGATTTTGAGCCAGTAGTGGTCTTTCCTAACGTTTGAGATATGTGCTTTGCGGGGTATGTCAAGGGCAGCTCTAAGAGCGTTATTTTGAAGGATTTGCATTTTATTTATGATGGATCTGTTGGCCCCTGCATAGAGGGCATTGCAATAGTCTAGTTTGGACATGACTAACGCATTGGCAAGCATGATGCAGTTGGTTTTAGAGAGGTAAGGTCTGCAGGTCCTGATTAGTTTGCAGGTGTACGCTGTAGAGGATGCCAGGGTGTTGACTTGTTTTTTAAGGGATAGAGTGGAGTCGAGGTAGAAGCCCAAGGTTTTTACCTCGGTAGCCACCTTAATTGTATTGCCATCTATGTTAAAGTTACGATAGTTGGGGCTCAGTTTTTTTAGGTTGGAGTCGGAACCCAGTATTAGTATCTCAGTTTTGTCGTCATTTAGGCAGAGGCCGTGGGAGGCCATCCATGCCTGAATGAGGAGGTAGATTTTGTTTACTAGAGCTGTATCTTCGACAAAGTTGCCTGATAGAGGTATGAGAATCTGCGTATCGTCTGCATAATTCGTGTAGGTTACCCCTAGTTTGTCAAGTTTGTCGAAGAGAGGCTTAGTGAAGATATTGTACATAGTCGGTGAGACACATGAGCCTTGTGGGACACCACAAGTGATTTGGATTGGGTCCGCTGCTGCTACAGGGGAGAACACTCTCATTGAACGGTTGGCTAGGAAGGATTGTACCCATGCTATAGCTTCACTTGAGAAGTGAGCGGCAGACGCTAGATGGTTGCATAATACTGCGTGATCCACCAGGTCAAAGGCCGCTGACAGGTCAAGGAGGAGGAGCATAGCTGTATTACCTTTGTCCTTAAGCTCGTCAATTTGTGTCTTAAGGTCAATGAGGGCTGTTTCAGTGCCGTGCAGTGGTCTGAAGCCAGATTGCCGTGTACCTAATAGTTGGTGCGTCTCCAAGTGGTTTTGGATTTGGAGGTAGGCTACTCTATCAATGATTTTAAGGAGGAATGGGACCGTAGTAATAGGCCTGTAGTTAGTGGGGATAGCTGGGTCAAGTGTCTGTTTTTTGAGGAGGGGGAGAACCCAGGATCCTTTAAGGTTGGTGGGTACAGTGCTCGTGTTAAAGGAGGCATTGATAAGTTTCGAGATGAAGGGTGCTAGCTCTCTAGCTGCATCCTTAATGATTTGCGCAGGGCAACTGTCACCTTGGCAATTTGACGGTTTAAGGGACATAGCTCCTAAGCTCTGGAATGCCCTCCCTAACTCACTCAGAGCAGAACCTTCTCTGTACTCCTTTCGCAAATCTCTCAAAACCACTCTATTCAACTAACTCCATCCTTCCTTCACCCACACCAGCTCGCATACGTCTGTTACGAAATGTGCCTTGTAATGAAAACTGCTTTGTAACCATCTTCCTTCCACGGTAGCCAGATTATGTATGTCCTCATGTAACAGCGCCACGATGCCCCCGGGCTGACGTGCGCTTTAAATAAATCTGAATAAATAAATAAATAAATAAAGCAAGTCTGCCATGTCTTAGTGTGAATGACATTTTGTATTGGGCATTTTGATAAATCAAGCATGATAAGTGTTATCTTGAAGCTAAACTGGCATTGTTATGCAACCAGTCTAGACATTTCTTACTGTAGCATGACATTTTGTATTGGGCATCTTTGATAAACCAAGCATGATCAGTGTTATTATTCTTACTGTGCAGTGGGCAGGAGCGGTTGGGAACGGTGTTCTATTTTTATTTTTTAAGTTTTACTGTTCCTATATTTTTATTTTTAAAAGAACACATTCCAGAATGGCTTAGTTTTAAAATAAAAGTGTAGGAACAAGTTGAAACTTGCAGTTCAATGTACTGCACTGAACAGTCCCTTAACCAGCTGGGGTGTTTGTTAGGGGGTGTGTATGGTGCGTGGGAACGAACATGGTGATGGGTTTGTGGAGATGGGGCAGGCCAGCAGTGAACATAGTTCCACTACTTCTTTTTGTATGCTTCGACCACTGTTACTGTGGAACAAACCTTTGTATTGGGCATCTTTGATAAAGCAAGCATGATACATGTTATGATGTAGCCAGACTGGCATGTCAATGCAGCCCGTTTAGCCATCTCTTACCATGGGATGAATTGTTGTATTGGACATCTTTGGTAAAGCAAGTATAAGTGTTATTACAAAGCAAGACTGACATTTATATGCAATCAGTCTATCCATTTGTTACTGTGGTATGAATGTTTGTATAGGGCATCATTGATAAGGCAAGCATGATCAGTGGTAGTTTTCTTATTGTGACATGACATCTTGTGTTGGGCATCTTTGATTACAAAAAAAAGGCATAATGAGTGTTAGTATGTAGCTAGACTGGCATTTCAATGCAGCCAGTTAAGCCATTTCTTATTGTAGTAAGACATTCTGTATTGGGCATCTTTGCTGAGGCAAACATGATATGTTTTATTATGAAGCAAAACTGTCATTTTTATGAAACCAGTCTAGCCATTTCTTACTGTGGCATGACATTTTGTATTGGCCATCTTTACAAAGCATGCATGATAAGTGTTATTATCTAGCTAGACAGGCATGTTGGTGCATCCAGTTTGGATATGTTTTCACACAGTGGCATACCTTGTTTATGGTAAAGCCAACTGGAGTATGTTCTTGGGTGGGGATACTGACATATATTGGCAGAACAAAAATGGACATGTTCTCTTATAGTATCATTACTGGCATTAAGCGTAAATCAAACATGAATATGTTCTTTTATAGGAATACTAGGGTATAATGGTGTAGTCAACATGAAAATGTATGGGTATAGTCAGTGTGAAAATGTTTTATACTGGCACATATTGTGGGCAAAGGCATCATGAAAATGTTTTGGATTAATGCTCCTGTGCACTGTTTAGGACTTGCATCTATTGGATTTCTTTTATGGAACTAGGTCACCTGGCCTAAGCCCCGCCCACTTGGTGCCTTCCTGGTTGCTGCTCTTTTTCCCCACTTAAGGAGGCCTAAGCCCCGCCCACCTGGTACCTTCCTGGTTGCCACTCTTTTTCCCTACTTAAGGAACCCTCCAGCCTCTTTTCCTTGGCAGATGGGGAGCAGGTGCAAGTGGATCTAGGTCACCTGGCCTAAGCTCCGCCCACCTGGTGCCTTCCTGGTTGCCACTCTTTTTCCCCACATAAGGAGGCCTAAGCCCCGCCCACCTGGTACCTTCCTGGTTGCCGCTATTTTTCCCCACTTAAGGAGCCCTACAGCCTCTATTCTTGTGGAGATAGCGAGCAGGTGCAAGTGGATTCAGGTCACCTGGCCTAAGCCCCGCCCACCTTCTTAGCCCTTTCTCCTCCTTTTTGCTCTTAACTCTTAGATCAGGGGTGTCTCTCGCCTGTCCATCCAAAGCAAAGGGCAGAAAAAGAAAAGGGCAATTCCTGGTTGGACCTGTTCAGGCCAGGAATACCCAAAGCCAGCACCCCTGCTCAGGCAGCAGGTAAGTATGCACCAACATGTGTTTACTCCCTCCGTCCCCACATGCCATCCCCACCAACATCAGGCAACGGCAACAACTTCTCTGGTGCTGGGGTGAGGACAGGGACTTGTCCCTCATTATGTATTTCCCCTGCACCCTGCTTGCCAGCTCTCTTCTTCCCTCTTCCCTTCTCCCTAATGCCACCCCCCCTACACCTCTTTCACTACAGGAGTTGTCTCGATTCACTTTTGTTTCACCATCACCAACCTGTTGCCAAAGCTTGGATTTGACCTTATGGACACATTGACTTAGTGTTTCACCATCTCAACTCTCAAGCTGGACCTCCCCGGGTTCTCGCATTCAGGGTGGCCCTGAATCATGCTGTGCCCTTCTTGATTCCTTGCCTATATTCTCTATTCCCTGCAACATTATGGATGCAACTGTATTCACTCTCCCCTCTGCATCTCTGCTCTTTTTCACTGTTTGTTCTCTGTTCTCTCCTCCTTTCCCTTCTCCCTCCCCGCCCTTTCTTTCTTTTCTATGCACTTATTCTATCAGAATTGTCCCTTGACATAGTATGATAGCAACAACGTTTGTCTCCCCCTTCCCAAACTTGTTCTCCTCCCCCCTTTCAGCACTATCTGAAATGTCGGCAGGCCTCGTACGATAGTCGCCTGTTTTGTTCCTCTCCTTCCTTCTGATCCCTTCTCCCTCTCCTCTTGTAAAATTCCGGCTCTACGACAAATGTCATCAGGCCTAGTACGGTAGTCATCTGTCTGTTTCCTATTCTTTCCTGCGTCTTTGCACTTGCTCTATCTGAAATGCTGCCAGGCTGAGTATGATAGTTAATTTCACCTTCTTGTTCTTCATGGCCTGTAAGAATTTCGTTGTATTTTTCCCTTGTTCCCTCCCTTGCTGTGAAGCGCTTTGAAACACATTTATTATAGGCACTATATAACTAAACGATCACATCATATTATATAGGTTACCCTACAAAAGCAATTGCAAACTGTTTTGCTTTTTACCCAATTTTTATTTTAAAAAAGTGTCCTCTAAATTACACAATTTTAATCCATTATTTTTAAAGATTCCATGGCAGAGAACCCACAAGAAACCCTCTCGATTGGTTCAGGTTCCCTTGCTATGCTTGGTCGCTATGGCATATCTGGGACAAATATTTTCACCCCACTACTTTAAAAATTCAGCAGCCACCACTGCTGTTCTCTCTTTTTCTAGGTTCCAGGCACATGGCCTGAGCAAAACTCACACTGGGCAGGAGAAGTGAAGAAAAAGGGGAAATGTGAGATAGCCGATATGTCCATGTAGAAGAAAAAGGCAAATGACAAAGGAGAGAGCAAACTCACTGCGCTAGGAATACATTATTTTCTGACTTAGCAGCTAGTTTTGTGTTCCCTTCCAGGTTGCACTGCTTTTATGGAGGTGTCACGACACGATAGAGTGAAAGCTGTTATCCTGCCGACACAAACCGCACAAGCCCGTGAATTATGCGGCGCTTCGTGTTCTGCTCCGGAGCTACGCTGTCCTCCATAGATGTGCTGCGCAAAATAAAACGGGGGGCAGGCATAATGCCAGCAGTCACTGCTGCACAAAGCACTCCTCCGGCTAGGCCCGGGTGGCGAAATCAAAAGCGTGGGCTGTACTGATCCAACCGAGCTGCCGTCGCATTGCGCTTGGACACAAAAGCGACTCCGCGTAAATCAGTCGTTGTTCCAAATTCCCTTTCATAGAAATGAAACAATCAGGAATTAAGAGACCTTTCTTCTGCTTGGTTCCCTCGCCCTCGTTTAAAGAATGCACTCTTTGGAAATGCATTCTTTTCCCAGCATTCAAGTGCGTAGATGCGCTGCGCGCCCTCCTAATTGATGAGGTGTCCCATGGCAAGCGAATACATAAAAAGGGCCATTCCTGTCCGCTTTTTTGATTTAGTTGACTTGTTTCAATAGACGTGAATGCATTGGCGAACCGGTTGCAATAAATCTAGACGGCCCTTTGGAAAAAGGCCGCTCGCTTGGCTAAAAGCATTCTCGCATTGACCCGAAGCTGATTAAGAAAATATTGACCCCTTTGGTGACCCAACTTAATCAAGGCCAGGTGTGGTCTGCTTTGGTTCTCCACGGTAGCCACGCTCAGCTCAATGTGACCCTGGTCATATATCAAAGGTCTGCGTGGGCGAGGGGGCTGAAGGGAAGGGCAGTGGGTGAAAGGACTCTTTCACGAGCGTAGCATCGGCTCCCGAGTGCCAGGATTACAACGCGCGTTTGGGGCTGCAGCGCACCGCATCAAGCTGCCTTCAAGACACAGAAAGTTGAAACCCAACCATCGCATTGAATAACATTCAATCTCCTCGTGTCTGATTTTTAACATATTTGCCCATCTTCATCAGCTGGCCTTCTCTGCTGATACGCTTTCATCCCGTGGAGGGAGTTCATTCAGCGTGCCACGGGCTGCCATGCCTAAAGCTGCAATCCTGGCTCGGGCACGCATGACCATGTTGATGTGGCAGGTCACCTGCTCGGTACACACAGCTGCTTGGGTGCAAGCGCTAGACAGGTCTGTGACGTATGCCCCTGAAACAATCGCGTTTGCAATTCCTTTCCCTTGAAGACGACTTCAGCCACTGAACACGGTCTGGAAATGTAACCTGGAGCAGAATATCGCATCTAGGCTGGAGTTCTAACTCTTTAAAGTGTTGGTAACTATACAGAGGTTGTTGCTAGAACTGAGCGTAAAATGCGAACCTGCGCAGCGAAACTGAGGGTTGACAGAATGCAGCTGTAACTGAATAAGAAGACCACGCAATTCACAGCGTGTTGGGGCCTTAACATTAAGGGAAAGGCCAGACGGTCCGAAGTAATGTAAATGCAGGTAGATAATATACTGAGGGCTCCATTCATGAAGTCGACCAAATCTGGATGTGCCCTGAGGATCTCAAATGTGCTCCTGCTACATTAAACCTTATTCAAAGGGCCTAGCACTGGAGCAGAGCTACACGAAGCAGCTTTGAGATACTCAAGTGCAAATGCGATTTACAAAGATGTGCTTAAAGGTGTTTAAGAGATGCTCCAGGCGATTTACCTCAGTGCAAATATTTAGGAATTTGATTGTATCCCCAAATATTGTCACTGTTTGCAGCAGAGATTGGCAGTAACGTTGCTTCAGGCATAGGGTTATATAGGGTTATGGAGATGCAAGGGCCTTTACATGCCTCATAGTGGGAAGCACATTGTTTACTTATTCAATAAAGAAATCAAGACGGCCAAAAACCAACCCAAAAAGCTGTTTGAAATCTATTGCAGCCTAGAAAAACCCATGGTGCAATCCGAAAATGTGTTCCCTCCAACGAAGTCTGCTGTAAAGGTCATCAGGCATTTGCTGACAAAATATCACAGGCTCGCGGAAAGATTGCGGCGTCTATGAAATCCGATATACCACTTTCTACTCCAGCCTCTAATAAGGAGAAACAGCGCAAAGGGAAATTCGCTTTCTCGCCCTTAACCACAACAAACATTCTCAACATTCTGAAATTCACACGGCTGAGCTCCTCCGCAGGTGATATTCTGCCCTTCAAATTTGTGGAAAATAATCCTGACATTTATTCCCTTTTCCTTGCTCGCTTCGTCAACTACACTTTTAGAGGTGGCACTCTGATGAATCAACTTCCGGGGCACCAGGGTCGTAACTGTCGCTAGGGGCCTAGGGAGAAGCGCTATGTGATGGCTCGGTACCGATTCTGGAGCTGCTGGATGGGTCATCTGAGTATGGTATCTCCCTTTGTTCCCTGGGAGATGTTTAGGGGAGGGATATTGCTTCCCTCTTGGAAATAATGCACTTCCTTCACTGGCGGAAGATGTAAGGTAGACTGTACCTTCAGCCTGGGTCCAAATCAGTCATTCTTCTTACTCCTTTCAACAGGGGAGTTGCTAGGTCTGGAAAAGACCCGGGGCTAAGCTGATGTCGGAACGATTGGGACTGGGGGCTAGCTAGTCTTTTGGCTGTAGCTCCTGAGATTCTATCCGGGGCTACAACCAAAAGATCAGGGGCTATAGCCCTCTTAGCCCCCCCATAGCAACGCCCCTGCCTTTCAAAGTCATTGGATGATCTCCTAAGTGAGGGGTTCAGCCCTCTTGAAAAGCCAAATGGGCCCCAGTAATTGTTGCAGGCTAACACCGACCTTAAAGTACCAATCTGGGATCCCCACCAACAATCCCGCCGGGCAACTCTGAAGTCACTGAGTACCCTGCTACTAGCCACTCTCCCACAGGAGTAGGCAACTCAGTAGTCTGTGGAACTGGACTAGGGGCTACCGGCCCTTTCAAGCAGGATCCCCTTTCCTGTGGCCCAGCTCCTTACACATGAAACAACATTTGGGTGGAGAGAACACATGTGTTCCATTGTTAGGAGTGCCTGCGCTCTTCTTTTTGGTCTGCACGGTTGAACTAGAATTTTGGGCTTTTCCTTTGTTCTTTTGGGGACCTGAATTTGAAGAGGATTTGGTTGGACCTTTTCCCTTCCCATCCTTGTTTACTTTTTTTGTCTGCAGATTTCCCTTCCGGTTTGGGTGTGCTTGCCTGAGCCTTTTTCTGGACTTTACTACTCACAAACCTGTCAGCAGTCCTTGCACGCTCCATAGGGTCTGTGATAGTCTTTTTCACAAGATGTTGGTGTAGGCCAACCTCACAATATGTCAACACATGTTCACACACAATCAAATTGTACATACCTTTAAATGTATCTGCTTTGTTGTCAGTCACCCACCCGCTCAGATATTTCAAATGTCTACCCACTTTTCTTTCTTAGCTCTCT
Organism: Ambystoma mexicanum; assembly: GCF_040938575.1. NCBI lineage: Eukaryota > Metazoa > Chordata > Amphibia > Caudata > Ambystomatidae > Ambystoma > Ambystoma mexicanum. Next base: position 542,988,666 of record NC_090937.1, read on the forward strand.
GAAGCTCTTGAGATACTGTTGTGGGGTTTTAGAGAACTTCCTGCGGATGGCTGCCCTCATGCTCTTATAAACGGACCTTTCCTCAGGAGTTAACTAAAGAATTTCATCAGTCTCTGGTGTCGGTAAGTGACTCATCAGGGCTGCACCCCACAGTACCTCATCCACCTCCTGTAGCTGGAAAGCAATCTTGGGCACCTCAAACCAGTTCAAAATATCCCTCCCCACTTCATAAGCCTATACTAAGTCTTTGAGGGTGTGCCACCGGGGCTTATCCTGGGCACTCTGGTTTGAGCCACTACTGCTGCTTTCACTAGAGGTGGATCGGTTGGCTTCCTTCAAGCACCAGCTTGAGCAACTCTATGGTGACCTTGTCCTGCTGTTTCTGTTCCTCTAGTGCTAGTCTTCTCTCCTCGAGCAGGAGATTTCCAGCCGCTACCCCATTGACAACCAGAACAATTACTGGCCCACATAGAGACTGTGCTGAGGCCTGGAACCTGCAGGATGCAGCACTAGTCCCTGTCCTCAATGACACTCTCAAGCGTTGAGAAATCAAACTTGCCCTCTGGTGGGATGATTGGTGAGAAAAACTTCTCATGCGGTCATCCTCGTCATTTTTCCCCTTGGGATGGTCTTGTTCGTTCGGGTACACAGGTTCTAGCCTGTCCCCTGGGGTATTCTCCCCAACCACCCTTGCTTCTACCCAAGCTTGCAGGCTGGTCAGCAACTCAAGTTTATTAACCTTAATGCTGTGTGAAGTCCCCTCTCTTGACTTAAGACGTGCAGGTCATCCTTGGTCATGCCTTTCACAATCTCCATGTCAAGCTGCATGACTATTACTAATATCTAGCACTGACTAAAAGTTCCCTGCAACAGTACTTTTATAGTTGGGTGACTAAAACTGACCTGACCGCTTGCCACCAAAGTCACGAATCAACTTCCAGGGCACCAGGGATGAATATCCGTTTCTAAACTATCAATAAGCCCCACACCTCTAGCACACTAGAAGGAATCCAAACAGATTGGAACACAAGTACTTTATAAAACTCCTTGTCCAATTTTGGTAATGTGGACTGAACTGCAGGCTTATATCCACAATGTCGTGGATCGTTGGTTAGTTGCAACACATCAGAAATATAATTATTACCCAATGATAAAAGGGACTGTCCAGTCAATGCTGTATAAAAATATCTACTTTATTATTACAACTGACAGTTCTAGCACACTACAAAATACAACCCACCCTGTAAAGGAACACAGAGGACAGGCAGTTTCATGAAGGAAAAGGAAATACTCTAGATACTGACAGGAGGGTACTTGGTAAAGCAATCAGTCTTAACTGTTCAAGGTTATTTAGTTTCAGCACCAAGGGGCAAAGGGTTGTAACTGTCTCTAGAGGCCTTCAGAGCAGGACCAGGGGTGCAGAACCACAATGTATCTGGTGCTTGAGAAGTTCTTGATGCTCTACAGCATCGAGGCAGTTGCAGGTCGCTTGGCAGCTACCAAAACAGCGCTTGAGATGGGAAATGTTAGGCAGAATTACATGCAGTAATTCCTGGGACCACCACATACAACTAGGACTACAGGTGTAAGCAAAAACCAACCTTGGGTATAAGTCTGAGCAGCCAGGCCTATCTGAAGAGGGAATGTGAGCAGTACAAGGATGTTACACAGAGGTCTTACAATCAAAGTGGTTCAAGTAGAAACTCAAACTCAAGGTTTCTTGGTAAAACACTTATTATTTTATAACCCAGTCATTTAGAAAACATTCACTAGAAGGAAGAAACTTAATATTATACACAAATATACTTCAATACAAAACCAATACGTTTCTGAGTAAATTATGCTCCCATGAAATAGGAGCAAAATGGCATTTCAGTTACTTTATATGGGAGTAAAAAGGCACAAGTTAATAGAATAGATCGCACATACTTTCTTAGGCAGTGAAAATAGTTTCAGTTCACTAGAGGATTCAATTCAGTTCAATAGGCCTAGGCCAAAGTCAATGGGCTAGTGTCTTGAATAGGAAAGAGCAGTTTTTGTAGTAAATGGTAAAGTCTTTGCCAATGTTCTCAGAAGTAGTTTGTACGAAAAAGAATCATATGTTGGGTCAGAAGCTGATTAGGCCTCCAAGTTGGGAAAGTTCCACAAACTTTCACCACAAGAGATGCGTTCTCTCAATCGGATTTGCACAATACCTTAGTATGATGCAAAAGATGCAGCTAAAGACGTTGGTTCCTGGCAGTTCTTGCAGATATCGCTGTTTCTGAGCCTCAGTCATGGGGACAAGAGGGAGGACATCGGGAGACTCCGGGACTGCCCGGGATCATTGGAAAATGTAGACAAAATGGAGTCTTTTTGGTTTGAGTAGTTGTAGTCAAGCACACAAGCTGGTGTCCTTCCCCGTGATTAATCCTAACCAGCTCAGAGTATGGTATCCAGGTGCTTACGAGTTAATTAGTCCCACCAACTCAAAGGAAGAAGTCGTCCTTGAATGGCTTCTCTGTTGAAAGGAGCTTTGGCGATGCGGACCTGCAGCAGAGCTTCACCGGGCAAATCAACGGTCCAGGAGTTGCAGCAGCTATCCTTTTCCAGCTCGTTTTTGTTTCTTTCGTTCCAGTGGTCGACTCTGCTTTCTAGTCCAAGAGACTCACCTTTTAAACAGTTTTCTCCCTTTCATTCCAGCTTCCTTGTCGGACAGTCAGCCAGCCAATCACCCCAGAGTGCATTTGGGTCTCCTAGGAGACTAAGCACAGGGAGTTTTGGGCACTTCCCTCACTTCCTGCCCACCCCAGACACTCAGATGCCAGAGGCTGTCTTCAGTCCTAAAGCCCGCCAAAGGCATAGAAACAAAGGGACCTAACCTGGTTTAGCAAGCAGAGGCAAATTCTAGAAGGACCTTTCCAAAAAGAAATGGCAAAAAAATAAGACCGGGACCATTTAAACAAAGGGGCTTAAGGTGCCATCTTAAAAAAACATGGCTCCTGCGATTTTTAGCTACTGTGTTCGCGGTCGGGAAAAATCATGGTAGTTTGTTGTAAAACCACTACCACCAGCCATTTCGATAGGAAAGGGTAGCATGTGACTGATACATGAGGTTCTAGACACAGGGGATACTAGGTAACCCCTACAGCACTCTATAGGAAGATAGTGTGTGCTGGCTCTAGGAATTTAAAAAGATTAGTAAAACCAAATTAACGTTACATTCTCTGGGAAACAGCAGTTTATCCCAGAGAAGGTATTTAAACCTAAAAAGACATCCCTTTGTCACTGCACTGAGGGTGCTGTGTAACACACATGAAAATATGCCTATGGAGTTATCTTCAAACTCCATAATCAAAGAACACAAGAGTAAAACACCCATCAAAAAACATAAAAGAGTGGGAAAACAGGCTCACACTCTTTCCAGGTAAAAAAAAAATCAAGTCCTCAAAATCCAGAAAAGTTGCTGGGGGTCTCTAAGATGAAGGGGATTAGCACATTTATGAGAATTCTCGGTAACACTCGCCCCCACCCCTCAGGCTAAGGGAAAGGAGGATTTAATCCACCCCTGGATGAATCTCCTTACTCCAATCGGTCAAACATTCTGGAGAGACCATCAGCATTTTGGTGATTACACCCTGACCTGTGTTCAATGGTAAAAATCAAACCCCTGTAGGCTGATTGACCATCTCAACAATTTAGGATTTCCCCCCTTCACCTGCATTAACCATATCAAAGGTTGGTGGTCAGTCTTAATCAGAAAAGTAGATCCATACAAGTATCGTCTAAACTTCTTCAGTGACCACACAATAGCAAAACATTCTCTTTCAATGGTTGCCAACCTTGTTTCTGGTTCCTTCAGCTTCCTTCTGATGAAGCAGATGGGGTGCTCCATATCTTTCTCATCCATCTGACTCAGAACTGCACCTATACCTGTATTGGAAGCATCTGTTTGTACAATGAAGGTTTGGCTGTAGTCAGGAGCTCTTAAGACTGGAGCTTGACAAAGGGCTTTCTTAAGTCCTTCAAATGCCTAGTTGCACTCCTCATTCCACCTGGCCTTTTCAGGGAATGTGGGTGAGGAGATTGCATTCAAGGGAGAAACTATGGACCCATAATTCTCGTTGAAGTTCCTATAATAACCAGTGAGACCTAGAAGGCTCTCACTTGAGTGTGAGTAGTAGGGGTGGCCCATTCTTGTACAGCTTGTAATTTGCTAGGCAATGGCCTTATTTCACCTCCCACTACCTCATGTCCAAGGTAGACCACTTTGCTCTGACCAATTTGACATTTACTTGCCTTTATGGTCAGATGGGCCTGTTCCAGAGCCTGCAAAACATATCCTAAGTGGTCAACTTGTTCTTTTCAAGTAGGGCTGAACACTGTAATGTAATCCAAGTATGCCATGCAGAAGTCCTCCATCCCATTCAGAACTTGATTAACCATCTCGGAATGTTGCAGGTGCATTCTTTAATCCAAAAGGCATTACCTTAAATTGGTAAAGGCCTGCTGGGGTTGAACATGATGTTTTCTCCTTGGCATGGTCTGTCAGGGCCATTTGCCAATAGCCTGATATTAGGTCAAATTTCTGAGGTACTTGGCTGAACCAAGTTTGTCCACCAGCTCATCTGTCCTTGGTAAAGGATGGGCATCAGTCTTAGTGACTGCATTTAGAGCTCTATAGTCCACACAGAATCTCAACTCCTTGGATCCTGCCTTTGGCTCTAGTACAACTGGACTAGACCATGGACTGGTAGAGGGTTCTATTACCCCGAGATCAAGCATCTTGTTGATCTCTTCCTTTATGTGGGTTCTTACATGGTCTGACATCCTGTAACCTCTCATTTTAACGGGTAAACAGTCACCAGTGAGAATATCATGCTGGCCCCACGCGGTCAAGCCTGGTGATAGTGAAAACAGGGGGGCAAACTGATTTAACAGAAACTTGCACTCCTCCTGTTGTTCCAGTTTCAGATTAGAAGGGAGATTAACTCCTTCTATTTTCTCATCTAAAGGTTGTCCCCTGAGGAGATCAGGTGAGGTCCACTCTCTTCCTCCTCTTGAGCTGAATTCAGAAGCAAAGCTCCCTCTTCTGATCTCGAGACATATGCTTTTAGACGGTTGGTGTGAAAGACCCTGGGGGCCTCCTTAGGATTGCCTAAATCCACCAGATAATTGACCTCTCCAAGTTTTCCCACAACCTTGAAGGGTCTAATCCATTTGTCCTGTAAGGCCCTCTGCCTTGTAGGTACCATAACTAAAACTTGCTGGTTTTGAGTAAACTCAACCACGTTGGCCTTCTGGTCATGCCGATGCTTCTGTCATCTTTTGTGTCATTCTCTACCTGAGACCTAACACATAGTCAGTGAATCTCACTGGCTTGGGAGAAGGAGCACTCTCCAAACCCTCCTTAATTAGGGCCAATGGACCTCTAACTGGATGACCATAGAGAAGCTCAAAGGGACTAAATCCAACTCCCTCCTTAGGGACTTCTCTATGAGCAAATAGAAGGCATGGCAGTAGAAGGTCCCACTTTCTTCTAGGTTCCTCTAAAGCACCTATCATGCTTTTCATAGTACGGTTAAACCTCTCTACCAAACCATTTGTCTGGGGATGGAAGGCAGTTGAGAAATTGTAAGTCACTCCGCAGTTTTTCTACATGGCCTACATGTAGTGGGACATAAAATTGGATCCCCAGTCAGAGATGACTTCCTTAGGAAAACCTACCCTGGTAAAAAAAAATACCAAGTAGGGCCCTAGCAACTACCTGAGCTGTAACAGTCTTCATAGGTATAGCTTCAGGATCTAGTACAACCAATATAAATCAATTGCCTGAAGACGTTGGAGGGTCTAAGGGACCAACAAAGTCCTACCCTCTCAAAAGGGATTCCCACCACTGACAGTGGCACTAAAGGTGCCATATTCTTGGCTCCACTCTTGCCAGATATCTGACAACCGTGACAACTCCTACAGAATTTATCTACATCAGACCCCAGCATAGGCCAGTAGAAATACAGATAAAGCCTTTCCTTGGTCTTTTTGAAACTCAAGTGACCAGCCAAAGGAATCTCGTGGGCTAACTGTAGGAACTGGTGTCTTGTCTCTAGAGGCACTATAAGTCTTCTGAAGTCCCCTGGGATAGACTCAGTTGGTTCACTGTAGAAGAGGCCATCTTCCCAGTACAACCTATGCTTGCCTGGCACTTGCCCATCCAGTTGGGAAGCTGCCTGTTGGCGAAGACCTTCAAGAGTAGCACACTCTCTTTGACCTCTGCTGAAGTCTGCCCTACAGGGGCCACCTTCTGCCAATAAAGACTGCAGCTCAGGATGGTCTTTAGGATCCAGATCTGCAACAAACGTAAGGTCTTCTTCCAAATCTGAATCTTCAGAAGCTGATTCAACCTTTCCTGGTTGTTCCTCACACTCAGCTTCAGCTTATGGAGAAGTTACAGGTGTGACTTTGGATAGTCCTCTTGGGGATGTCGTGGTTGGTAGCACAGGAGTGTTTTCTGGCTTTTTCAATGAGACCTTAGGTTTCCCCTTTGGCTCATTCTTCTTAGAAATAGCAGTTAGTAATTCCTGTGGACTGGGTGATATAGATTCCTCTGTAACATCCACTAGAGAGTCAGCTAAAGTACTCTCTCTGGCCTTCCTTTTCTGCTCCTGTTTCCATTTGCTCGGAGGCCTGGGGGTGCTTGATACAACTCCAATAGTTTTTAAGTCATTCCCAAACAGGACTCTCCCAGGCACCTCACATTGTACATTAACAGGTATTTTGACAGTCATGTTGTTGCACTGGATGAGAACTGGTAGTCTAGGAAGCTTTTGGACTGATCCTCAAGATAGCTTAGTGAGGCCTTTGGGTGCCTTAGCAACATACTCAGGTTTGAAAAAAGATTCATCCACCACTGTAATGCTGGCCCCTCTGTCTCTAATGGCAGAGGTCTCCTGACCATTTACAAGTGCACTGTCCTTGTAATATTCTTTTGTATTATCTGGAATTGAATTATAGACTTCTGAATTCTGCTGTTCCCACAGACCCAGGGACACTAAAGAAACACAGACAGAGACTCCAATGGAGTCTTCAGCCAGTAATTGAAAGTGTCCACTTGCCTTTTGGACTTATCCCTCTGGGGGAAAGAAAGGCTAAGGAGACAGTGTGGCCCCCTGAAGGTTTACCCTTGTATCTTGGATCCCCTTTCACATGGTCAGTAGACCCACAAGCATAACATTTTCCAAATTTTTTGACAAATGGGGGTTTCTGCTGACCTCCCTCTGGTTTGGAACCAGAGGTTTGACTAGCATGATTTGGTTTCCCTTGTGGTTTACCCTTTTTATATTTGTGGCCCTCTTTTGAATTGGAGGTATTAGAATTCTCTTTGCCATCTTTCTTTTGCTGCTTCTCATCATCCTTCTTCTGAGTTGTCCCAGGATCCTTGTGAGTAGCCCTGTTGGAAACCCACAAGTCAGCAGCCTTTGCTAACTTCTTAGCATCAATGTCCTTAGAGTCTGCCAAGTGTTTTCTCAGCTCAGGAGAGGAGGCATCAAAAATAGATTCTAACAAAAATAGATTTATCATTCCTTCAAAGGTGTTAACTCAGTAACCCTTTACCCAACCATCTAAGTTCCTCAAATATTCACACACCCAGGTAGCTCAAGGGGTACCATCATGCTTTATGAGGGTCCTAAACCTCTTAAGGTACTGGAAGGAGTTTTCCCAAATCCAGCTATCAAAGCTAGCTTCAAATTGACATACTCAAATCTTTCAAGTTCCCCCACCTCCATTACAGCATCAGGTGCAACCTGGAGGAGCCTAGAAAAAAGCCATGGAATCAACTGATTCCCTGTGAAACCCTGCATCCAATAGTTATATTCAAAACCAGCCAACCAATCCAAAATATCAAGTTTCACCTCATACATACTCACAGCTTCTTTAGGCATGCAGGGCCTCTTAGGACTGGAAGACCTAGAAGACTCTGGGATAGAACCATTTTCAAGAGACCATTTCTTCATTTCAAGGGCCTGATGCATTTCCATTTCTCTGAGTTTGATTTCTTGATGTTTACTTTTAGTTTGCATTTGGAACCTTTTGAACTCTAACTCAAGTCTATTTTCTTAAAGAGAGACACATTCTGGACCCTGGTAGGGTCCCTGTGTCTATAGGCGGAGTGTTTGGCGAGTGTTTGGACCTGGGACCTGCCACAACTCCTTTCCTGCTGCCTGAGTGGCTCTACTACCTCTATTACGGCTGGAGGCGGACCCTCCACTATAATACCACTGCTCCTAGCAGAGCGTTTGCGGAGTGTTTTGCGAGTGTTTGGACCTGGGACCTGCCACAACTCCTTTTCTGCTGCCTGAGTGGCTCTACTACCTCTATTATGGCTGGAGGCTGGAGGCGGACCCTCCACTATAATACCACTGCTCCTAGCGGAGCATTTGCAGAGTGTTTGGCGAGTGTTTGGACCTGGGACCTGCCACAACTCCTTTCCTGCTGCCTGAGTGACTCTACTACCTCTATTACGGCTGGAGGCTGGAGGCGGACCCTCCACTATAATACCACTGCTCCTAGCGGAGCGTTTGCGGAGTGTTTGGCGAGTGTTCGGCGTGGTGTGAGGAAGAAGAACAAACATGGACCACACACCCGCCCTGATCCCTGGTGACGCAGTGATTTCTCAGGTACCCCGTACCCGTAGCCGTATGAAATTGCCTGCTGTTGTTGGGGGTAACGCAGGGGACAAAGTAGAGGCGGTGAGTACCACCACGAACGATGTTGGATTAGCTGGGGTGTCTTCCGTGCGGCCTAATAACCACACAGAGCCCCTAAATGACAGTTGCCATCTATTTGACCCTCCCGCACTATGCTCCTCCTGTTCCCCCCTTGACCCATGCACACCTTGCCCCCCTTGTCACACACCAATTGAAACATCTTTACCCGCGATGGATGGGTCCAATGGTCCGCCGTTGCCCGGGTATCCGCTCAGCGGGGGCTTGCCGTGGGCCATGTGTTGTGATGGGGACGGCTGCGACGTGCACGGGTGCAGTGGCGCTGCGCGTGCGCACAGGGCCGGAGTCCCGAAGAGCGGTCCAGGCGGAACCACGGAGTTGTCGTGTGCGTTGGGGGGCATACCGCTGGTAGGTGACTCGCTTCCTCGGAGGGAAGCGGTGCCCGCTGCGAGTGCAGCAAATAAAGAAGTCTTCTGTTTGCCGCAGGAAGAAGCTTCTTTCTTAACAAAAAAAAAAACACAACAATCAACAAACAAAAAAATAAAGCCCCAAAAACATTTATACCAAGTATACTCTATGAGAATAGTGAAGCGGCAGCCATTCTAAAAGGCATGGAAAGTTTACAAGCGCCACATACAAAGTCTTCCCCAACAAAACAAAATGCACAGAAAGCCAGTGATAGTAAACCAAATACCTTGTCTTCCATTAACAAAGAGCCAATGTGTGACATTGAAAAGGGCCATTTGCAAGCTAACACACAAAAATCTTTGACTCAAGGAAAAACAAAAACAACAAACAATCTATTAAATGGGGCTGGCGATCTCTTGAAACCATCTGCTACTCAGAAATTCAGACCGCGTGCAAAGTCCCTTTCAGGGATAAGAACTATCAGATGGCACTTTAAAAAGAAAGATGTAACTACTTTACAGAAAGACATGAGCCTGGCAACAGGGATCATGGACGCCAATCAACAACTAGACGAAATGGAAATGTCAGACCATGACCTTCTGTTAGCGTCCGGCCGATGTGAGCAATTAAGCTCTGACAATGCACAACCAGAACCAGACAAAAGTGGTAACTGCAATCTACCTAAAGACGCCATGATCACAGAAAGCATAGGAATGACAAATGCTCCTGCAACAATTGACATAGCACCAAAACAAAAACATTCAGAAAAACCGGAAGAATCTAAAAAGCTGTCTTTCAAGGAACCAAAAAACACGTCCACTCCTCAGATACCACGAGTAAAAAAATTCTTTGAAGAAATGGACGCAAACAAATCGAGTGTACACATGAGTTCGGAAAAAATGGAAAAAAAAAAGAAAATGGAAGAACAGAAGAAATAAGTATCGAAGAGGTCCCAAATGACAAATCAACATCAGAACATCAAGGTGACCTAACTTTGAATTCTCAAAAATCAAAGGAAGATGTCCCTCAGGATCTAAGCAGCACCCTACCTGCGGACTTGCAGTTGGAAGACGAAGAAAAAACTGAGCCGGGTCTAAATTCGGCCGAAAATAAAGAAAAACATTTTGAAAGTGCAACAGCACCTTCACATAATCCTTGGCCAATTACTGATATCTGTGCAAACATGCAAGCTGCAGTAGGATAAATGATGACTATAGCACTTGCACCGAATTTGAAGCTATACGAGGCACTGCACGAAAATTGTAGGGATCAATAGAATTTATTTGCTCAAATCCAGTCCAAATTAACAAGTGTAGAAAAACATTTTGAGGATGAACAAAAAAGAAAGATCCATGAGAAAGCATCAGAAAACGTTATAGTAAAGACGCTAATCGAGCTGATTGAGGAAGCTCGAGAAGACAAGAGTGCGTTTTTGCATTGTTTCAGGGACACTATTAACTTACTTAAAACAGAGAGTTACAAAAACAACGTTCAATATGAGGTCAAAAGTACCTCAAAAGAAACAATGGACAGAGAGTTAAGGCCAAGTGAGGAACAAAGAAAGGTAAATGTGATGTTTGAGGTGAACAAAAAAATTGCAACTGAAAACACAAGAAAGACTGAATTTACGGTCAATCGAACACTGGCATCTGGCTCCCAAAGAACAGAGGGAAAACAGGGAGAGTCCCTGATAAATAGGCAACCGACACAGGTCATTGACAATATCAACTGCGAAAACCAGCCTAGTGGTACTTATCCATTATTCAGTATTGAAAACCCTAAAGAATCGAACAGAATAGATAAGATGGAAAAATTAAATGAAACCTCGGAAAAATCAATTAAAAGACTAAAAGATGTCATGGAAAAATCGAACAAAAAAACTAAAAATGTGCCCAATCAAAAATGCATGACTAATGAAGGAACACGGCAGTTCATTAGAAATTTAAAGCCTATAGGTAAAGAGATAACAAAGTCTATCCAACAAGCACCGCCAATAATAAAAAAAAAGGACGATGCAGAGCAAGTAAAGAACCAAGCAAGAGAATCCATTAAAGATGTGGAATTAGAGAGTACATTAGAAAGCTCCATGAATGAGTCCTATGTTCAAGAGTCTTTGTTGCTCTTATCGGTTTATGAGGATGATAGCTCGCAAGAGTCAGCTGAGGAATGTGAAGAGCATGAGCATCAGGAAAGTAATGCTTCGGAATGGTTTGAAGTACCAGCTTCGACCTTTCGAACTTTGCAAGAAAAAAGAACGCAGATTGGACTAAAAAAGGACTTGGAAAAAAAGCAAGGCCAGGTGCTAAAAGACATGATCAAACAATCAGAAAAAGAACGAGAAAGCTGGAGCACCCAAAACCCCAAGAGCTCGAGAATGATAAATAGGAACAAAAATGTAGAGAAGAAGGACCAAAGAAGCGACAAGAATAATCTTGAACCCTATGGCAATCATAATAACACCCTAAAACTAAGAATGGAGAGAGTTCTAAGAGCACAAGATGGTTTGATCCTAAATAGATCAAACCTAATGAAACTCTTGCACAACGTGCCTCAATTGAGAGTGATTTAACCAAAAGATATACGAATTGTGGAATTTCCAAACGAAGAAGACTTGGACAGAATTCACATACACTTCAATTCAAAGGCAGTTATGAACGCAATATGGTTAGCGGCGGATGACCTGCGGGTTTTGGGCTTTGATGTTAAAACAGAATGTCCGCAACAGAGAGAAAAGGATATAAATAGGGACACAATTAAGAAAACAAGCTTTGAAGAACAACAAAAAAATGCCCGCAAAAACCAAAATGAAGAGGAAGTGTACTACAGACCTATACGTTTCTCACCAACAGTATTACGGGGCCCAAATGCTTTACATATGAAAATTAAAGGAAATGTGAAAGGGAATCTTGTCCAGCAAACAAATAATGACCGTCCTATTGTAACTAAAATAGATGCTGAAAATCCTGGGGCTGGCTAGCGGAAACTTTGAATACGAAAACAAATGAAAAAAATCATTAGACCGAAGGACTAGGACCCCGAGCATCAACAAGTTTTGCTTCCTGGAATACAAGAGGCTTCTTTCGTTTGATTGAAAAGCTAAATAAAGAAATTCTAAATGCAGATATCAGCTGTATTCAAGAGTGCTGGCTGCAAGAACAGCCATACATGCCTGGAGCAACTTGTTATTTAAATAAAGCTCTCAAAGGAAAAAAAGGTAGACCCTCCGCAGGTCTATTAACTATTATAAAAAACACATATGGCGGAAATGTAATTCGTACGATACACCCCTCACCATTGATACAAATAATAATTACGCAACAGGATTCAAAGGAAGTGATACACAAAAAGAAAAAAACACACTAATCATTTGTAACCTATATTGGAACACAAAAGCAAAAGATGGACAAGTATTCCTGGAATTACTAACTAATCACATAGACCAATTGAGGTCAGAATATGATAATCCGTCATTAATAATATGTGGTGATCTAAACATCTCCTGTGGTAAAACCAAAAATCCGCAGGCAAATTTGTCTAGTTACAATCGACAAAACCAATCAAGAGCAAGAGATTGGGAGATGGAAATGGAGAACCGTGATCTCTTGCAAGTAAATGGGAATGTCCAAGGAGATCTGGAAGGACAATCGACTTGGTCATCACATAATTCAAGCACAACATTAGACTACTTCTTTGTTGACCGGAAAACTTTTGACAGAATACTCACCTTAAAAATCTTACCAACAAAAAGTAGTGACCACAAAATATTAATCCTCACACTGACTCCTGTAGGCCAAGTATTCCTAGGTACCACATCCCTTTTATGCTCTATTGCTGGATCTGGTACCTAGGAATACTTGGCCTACAGGAGTCAGTGTAAATGAGGGGCGAAACAGACTGAGGATAACAACACAAATGATTCCCATGTTAACAAATTCAATAAATAAATGGGCTACTATAACAGGAAAAGACGTGGAGTACGAATCGTGTCTTAAAATCTTTAAAGTGACCACAGAAACAAATAAAAGAACCACAAAAAGCAGGATGCATTGTTTCAATGATGATATAGCGGAAAAGAAACGACAGCTGGCGAGAGACCTAAGAGCCTTAAAAAAACAGAATATTGCCTATGATGACATGCAAACAAAAAAGAAAGAATTGACAAAAGGTTATCGAAACTGGTCCAAGTCCCATAGAGCACTATTATTTCAAAAGACTCTGAACACATGTTAATGGCGATGAGAAACAAAAATGCAAAATATCTATGGACACTGCTAAATCAGAAAGGAAACCAACAAAGTGAGGAACAATTCAATCCAATAAATGAAACGTGGGAACAATATTTTCAAGAAAAATATAATCGAGAGCCCATAACAGACAAAATTCTACAAGATGACAAAGGTAAAAAAGGTTGGGATATCGAATTCACTTCAAGTGAAATCTTGGCACTGATAAAAAAAGCAAGCAGATCGCGAGCACCAGGGCCGGATGGCCTCACGAATGAAATCTTAAAGCAAGCTCCAGAGGTATGGGCACACATGTGCTTTGTTCTCTTTACACGAATAGTAAAAATGGGTCACATACCAGAATCTTGGACAACTTCAATTACTATTCCAATCCATAAAAAAGGAGACAGAGCTTGTCCGGAGAATTATCGTCCCATATCCCTGCTGGATGTCTTAGGTAAACTCTTTGCGGGCATTCTCGTGAAAAGATTAAAGGAATGGATACTAAGATCTGGTAATTTCGATCACAGACAAGCGGGTTTTGTGGAAAATGTAGACTGCAGTTTAAACCTCTTAATCCTCAACCTGCTAAAAGCAAAGACCATTCATGAAAATCAAAAATTGTTTATCGCCTCAATAGATATGGCGGCAGCCTTTGACAGAGTAGACCGTCAAATTCTCTGGTCCAAATTGAAAGAAAAAGGCTGTCCATTAGACCTAATAGAAGCCATTAAATCTCTCCATACAAATACATCGATGCGAGTCAGATTGGACCAAAAGGGAAACTTAACGCAGGCAATAACAACAACCTGTGGGCTAAAACAGGGTTACGCCCTAGCGTCTATACTCTATAACTTCTATATTTTAGAAGTAAAGGACTGCTTGGAATCACCAAGAGCATGCTCGCCTAAAATAGGAGAAATGAAAATTGATCATCTCTTATATGCTGACGATCTTATGGTGATGGACAAAACAGAAATTGGTCTACAAAAAAAACTAGAAGCTCTGAATATACATCTAAAAGAAATTGAACAAAAAATCAATCCTGAAAAAACAGTGGTAATGATAATTAAAAAAGCAGGTCCTGCAAGTAAAAAACCTTTTAGATGGCACATAGAGAATGACCTGATAACAACAGTTAAAAACACAAAATACCTGGGAGCAATTGTAAGTGCCAATTGGAGTGACCAACCGTGGATTGAACATTTGCAGAGGAAAATGGACCACTTAACATCACAGGCATTAATATTGAAATGAAAGTTCTGTAAATTCTCCATGCGCCCGATTGTGGAATTCTACAATGCAAAGGTCATCCCCACTGTGACATATGCTGGCGAAACGGCCCTGAGAATCCCTTGGGAAACATGGGATAAACTTGAAGCCAGATTTTGGCGAAAATAGCTGAACATTCCGATATGTGTTCCGATAGATATCATACGACATGAGTTAGGATTGCATTCAATGCAAGCCCGAATCATCTGGAAAACACTGACTACATACAGAAAAATATCTTTAGAAAGCTGTCCACCTCAATACCAAATACCGAACAAGGAAGCAGGAAAAATGCCCTTTTGGCCCCTGGATGAATGGAAAGCGAAATGTAACGATCTGCTGCAAAATCTAAAAGGCACGACGGAAGCCCTTCTGAAACATCCAAAGAGGGTAAAAATACTCTTTTATTTTCAATCGACTGGGCAGAAACAGAGCGTGCGAGAGTAGCGTCAAACCATCACACCTTATCAAACAAGATGACTAGATGTCCACTGACATTGCCTGGATACCTAGAAAAAAGCGCAAATCGGAATCATAGAGATCTAATAATGCGCTTTCGTCTGAACATTTTAAAAACAAAGATCAATTTGTTCAGATACGGACTGGTAAAGGAAAAATTATGCAGATTATGCAAAAAAAAAGAAGAATCGTCTCAACACCTAATGTTGTTCTGCCCTGAACTTAGATCCGAAAGGGGTTGTTTACTATTACCAACATTGCCTCCAGCATGTGATCTGGACGCCAACGTATGGTGGTCAGCTTTATATGACGATCCAAGTAAAAAAACTGTTAAAGGTCTGGGTATTTTCCTAGAATCAATGCTAAAGAGATTGGAAGAGAATTAAGATTATTATCAACAAGGAGAACTAAAAAAAAAAAAACAAATAGCCAAACCTCGACTTAAGAACAAAGAGAGAAGACTTGGGAGAGGTCTGGCTTGTGCATGGGGAGGAGGGAAAAATTTGTACATAAGCAAAAGCTTGTATTTTTGTTTGCTGAAAGCTTTAATAAAAAAAAAAAATAATAAAAAAAATAGCTTTAGGGCCTAAAGCAGGTAGGGGTGCAGTGGAGCTCACTGCCTGAGACTCCTCTAATTCTTCTAGCTCATCAATAACATTAGAGTTAGACTCTGAATCATTATCATCCTCATCAAAACTATCCACATTTGCAGAGGGGCTAGGGGTTATAGTTCTACCTCTCAGACTTTGATGATTCAACAACTTTTCAATCAATTCGTTATTCTTGCCTTTAACAGAGGGAGACCTGACCTTACACACATCTTTCAGTTATTTACTGTTGGAAAAATGATCAGGGCTTCCTGTTTGAAGTTATCCATATTTGGCATTTATGAAACAACAGCTTTTCTAGTGGTGCTTAGCCTTATGAAGGTTATTTGAACAAAAGTAAGAGCAGCACACTCAATGTAACAAATATACTTCATCCTCACCTCTTGCCACCAGTGTTAGGCAGAATTGCACGCAGTACCCTCTGGGACCACCACAAACAATTAGGACTACAGGTGTAAGCAAAAACCAACATTTGGTATAAGTCTGTACTACACAGTGTGTGGTAGCGAGCTGAGCAGCCATGCTTATCTCAAGAGGGAATGTGAGCAGTACAAGGATGTTACACAGAGGTTTTACAATCACAGTGGTTCAAGTAGACACGTACACTCAAGGTTACTTGGAAAAACACTTATTAATTCATTACCAAGTCATTTAGAAAACATTCACTAGAAGGAGGCAACTTAATATTATACACATATATACTTCAATACAAAACCAATACGTTTCTGAGTAAATTGGGCTCATCTGAAATAGGAGCAAAATGGCATTTCAGTTACTTTATATGGGAGTAAAAAGGCATATGTTGAATAGAATAGATCACAAATACTTTCTTAGGCAGTGCAAATAGTTTCAGTTCACTAGAGGACTCGACTCAGTTCAATATGCCTAGGCCAAAGCCAATGGGCTAGTGTCTTGAATAGGAAAGAGCAGTTCTTGTAGTAAATGGTAAAGTCTTTGTCAATGTTCTCAGAAGTAGTTTGTGCGAAAAAGAATCATATGTTGGGTCACAAGCTGATTAGACCTGCAAGTTGGGAAATTTCTACACACTTTCACAGCGAGAGATGTGTTCTTTCAATCGGGTTGGCACAGTTTCTTAGTATGAAGCAAAAGATGCAGCTGAAGACGTTGGGTCTTGGCAGTTCTTGCAGATCTCGCTGTTCCTGAGCCTCAGTGGTGAGGACAAGACGGAGAGCGTCGGGGGACTCCTGCACTGCACAAGATCATAAGAAAATGCTGACAAAATTGAGGCACTTCAGTTTGAGTAGCTGTAGTCAAGCACACAAGCTGGTGTTCTTCCCCCTGGTGAATCCTATCCAGCCCAGAGAATGGTATCAAAGTGGCTTACGAGTTGATTGGTCCCAACAACTCAAAGGAAGAAGTCATCCTTGAAGGGCTTCTCTGTCGAATGGAGCTTTGGTAAATCAAACCTGCTGCAGGGCTTCACTGGACAAACCAACAGTCCAGGAGTTGCAGCATCCGTCTCTTCCAGCTCGTCTTCGGTTCTTTCGTTCTAGTGGTCGACTCTGCTTTCCAGTCCCAGAGACTCACCTTTTAAACTGTTTTCCCCCTTTCATTCCAGCCTGGCTGCCACTCACCCAGCAGGGTGGCTGTCCTTGCCAGACAGTCAGCCAGCCAATCACACCAGAGTGCATTTGGGTCTCCTAGGAGACTAGGCACAGGGGGTTTCAGGCACCTCCATCACTTCCTGTCCACACCAGACACTCAGGCACCAGAGGCGGTCTTCAGTCATGAAGTCTGACAAAGGCATAGAAACAAACGGACTAAACCTGGTTTGCCGAGCAGAGACAAAATCTAGAAGCACCTTTCGAAAAAGAAATGGCGAAAAAAGAAGACCGGGACCTGTTTAAACAAAGGGGCTTAAGGCGCCATCTTGAAAAACATGGCTCCCACGATTTATAGCTACCGGTGTTCGCGGTCAGGAATAATCATGGTAGTTTGTTGTAAAACCACTGCCACCAGCCATTTCGATAGGAAAGGGTAGCATTTGACTGCTACATGAGTCTAAACACAGGGGATACTAGGTAACCCCTCCAGCACTCTATAGGAAGATAGTGTGTGCTTGGTCTAGGAATTTAAAAAGACTAGTAAAGTCAAGTTAACCTTACATTCTCTGGGAAACAGCAGTTTATCCCAGAGAAGGTATTTAAACCTTTGGGAAGTCTAAAAAGACATCCCTGTGTAACTGCACTGAGGGTGCTGTGTAACACACAAGAAAATATGCCTATGGAGTTATCTTAAATCTCCATAATCAAAGAACACAAGAGTAAAACACCCATCAAAAAACATGAAAGAGTGGGGAAAAAAGGCTCACACTCTTTCCAGGTAAAAATAAAAGTCCTCAAAATCCAGCAAAGTTGCTGGGGTCTCTAAGGTGAAGGGAATTAGACCATTTATGGGAATTCTCCCGAACAGGAGACAGCTGCGGGTATCAGGAAGCAGGCAGTTAGGCAAGCAAGGCTGGATTTACAGTTGCAGGCTGGCCTAAATGGCGCTTGGGGTCAAGAATCGTTGTCTCGGTGCTGGTCTGGAATGCTGGTTGAGGCATCTCGGATGGTTCTGGTGACTGCGGCATGACAACAGTTAGTGGTGCAGCTGGTTATGGTTCGAAGACTCGACTGTCTTGAAATTGTGCTTAATAGATGGACACTGGATGGTGATTGGGTGTCAATCCTCCTAACTTCTTTGCAAGGCTTGTTTCAAAGCAGACGGCCTAAAGCTCAGGAGAGTGTTTGCAGGCAACAGCCCTGTCCTTAGTTCAGATACTCTGTGGCACCTCCCACCTAGGAAGCTTGCTGGCAGAACCTAGAAGCCTGGGTACCAGTTCTGGAGCTGCTGGATGGGTCCTCTGAGTCTGGTATCGCCCTCAGTTGCCTGGCAGATGTTTAGAGGATGGATCTTGCTTCCCTCTTGGAAATCCTGGCTTTCCTTCACTGGCGGAAGATGTAAGGTAAACTGTACCTTCAGTTCAGTTCTAAATGAGTCCTTCTTCCTACTCCTTTCGGAGTCGTCAGGTGGTCTCCTAACTGAGGCGTTCTGCCCTCTTTTAAAGTCAAATGGGCCCCAGTGATTGGTGCAGGCTAAGCCTACCTTAATGAACCAATCCTGGGTCCAACCCACAAATCTTCTGTTATGCATGAGGTCAAGACCATAGTGCTATGCAACAGGAAAGGTAAGTGGTGACAACATATGCCTAAGTCCCACCCATCTTCTGTCTGTTGTAGATCAAAGTGTCTCTCTGGTTAACTGAGCCCTTTGTGACTCATGATTAAAGTACAGGTCTCCCTTGAAGTTTGTGATGAGAGCAGACTTCCTGTCTCCCTCAAATCACATACTTCTCCCCGCCAAAAGGGGTCCGCTCTGCAGGGGTACCTACGGTAACTAATAGATGCAAGATGCCATTCAATGCCTTTCATAAAGAGGGGTGGAAACTAGCTTCAAGCTGACACATTGCATACCAAAAGGGTGTTAGCCACACCTTCCTGTTGTCTTGTTTGGCAACCAAGCCTGTCAACAGGCTTGCCTCAATTATCTCTCATTAGTATGCATGGCCACCAGCCGAACTTAATAATAGGAAAGCAGATCCATGGAGCCACTGATATTTAAATTAGTCTGCCCATGGGCAAAAAAGGAGGTGTGCCTTCTCCCTTCTTTAGATGCGTGGATGTACCTGTAGCCGTCACATTCCATCTGAACATGACAGGGGAGGACGGTGCCTGTAGGCTGTGTCCTCCCAGAGTTCACGTGAATATGCATTTTGTACGGTGAGCATAGAAAATGTGTACAGAATGGCCTCACACATTTTCTGAGGTTGATCTCCCATCATTCATTTTCATTATCAAAAAAATCAAAAAATCAAAAAAGCCCAGGCGATTGCACACTTCTCGTTATGATGGCTGACTTCCTCACAGGCACTATTCCAGACAGCCTTGAACATGTGCTCATCTCACCCTTGCCAAAAAACGTGGCTTAGACTTCAGTAACTCGAGCAATTTACGACCTATGACTAACACTCTCTTCCTGCTCAAAGTGATTTATAAGGTGTCTGCCAGCCAATTCCAAAATCACTTGGAACTCATGAAAATCCCCCACCTATAACAATCAGGTTTTTGACCTGCTCACAGGATGGAGAATGTGCTGGTGGACCTTCAGACCAGAATGTTGAGCATAGTCAAACAAGGGAAGGCTGATACTTTTGGATCTATCCGCTGCCTTCAACTTGTTAGATCACTTCTGTCTTTTGAACTGGCTGACCTCCCCAGACCAATATCTAAGAGTGCCATCAAATGGATCTCCTCATTCCTGAGTATTTGCACGTGTGCTGGGGTAAAGCCTCTTCAGGACTTAAACCAATTAAGGAAGCGGTCCCTCAATGCACATGCTTACTCCCAGCACTGTTCAATCTATTCATCAGACTTCCATTTGACTTTCTAACATCACTTAATGTCTATTTCTCTAACTATGCAGATGACACTCAACTAATTCTGGAGTTGAGTGGCAACTACAACCAAGATTTTGAACAGGTAGAGCACATCCTATGTTCCATCAACAACTGGATGTATTCTAGGTGCCTTAACCCATCTAAAACTGAACTGCTCTTTTTCGGCTCAGCGCATGCAAGAAATAAACTTTCTGATGACTATGCATGCATGCTAATAAATAAACATGGTATCCGCATCCGAAAAAAAGTGATGAATGCAGACGTAGAATCCACAGCTCATGTAGACATATTTACTAATGGCACACAATACCACCGAAAACTGGTAAGACATGCCAAACGCCTCCTATCTCAAAGAAATCGAGCCACGTGACCATGGCAATCATGCTACCACACCACGACTACTGCAACACACTGTTGTTGGGGGGCCTTATCCTGTTGCATTGACCAGCTGCAGATTGTACAGAACGATGCTGTTCAATTTGTGTTCGATTTATCAAAAAAAGAACATATCTCCAGTGCTCGCAGGCAGCTACACTGGGTTCCATTTTGGCTAGGATACACTTTAAGGTTATGACTATGACGCATAAATGCATATCTGGTCTCGCCCTGAAATACTTGAAAGAGCACCTGATGCCTCACACCACATCAAGGCCCCTCCATTCAGGTACCAAGGAACTATTAGTGGTACAGACAGAAAAAAAAAGCAGGGGACCGGGAAGATTTTTACCCTTTCCGGCCCACTCAACTCTGGAATGCCATACCCCTTGGTTTAAGGAAAGAAGTCCACCTGCCATGTTTTAAAATCCTTTTGAAAACCCACCTCTTCACTTAGTTTCATTTAGTGCCCACAGGCTTTTTGTGTTGACCCATTGCTTTCCATGTCCTGTGTGTTTTTTGTGGCACCCTGATGCCCACAAGCTTTTGGTGCTTGATAAATATATAAATGATGAAATAATAATTTGCCACGTCAGATTGGGTTGTCACATTTTTGGTCGTTGCTCATGATCTTATTGTTTCATTAGCAGAAGTGTTACGGCTTAATTCACAACATATTACCTGGACAGAACTATTTGAATCACTAAGATGACACCTTACTTTACTTTCTTTTCCCAGGAATAATTGAGCAATATGTAAGAGTTACTCCTTGTGACTTCTGTGTGAATTTAAAAGTCACTGTCTAGGAGTAAGTCAATGGTAAATCACAGCTACAATGGGCAAATAAGTAGTGAATCCACCATTAAATGCTCTTGTCCATCTAAGAATCACTGCAGGTTGTTCATGGTTTAGATTTGATTGTGAAGTGGCCGAGTGCTGTTTAGAGACCCACTTCTTCCCCATGTTTAAGTATGGAACTTGGTAGCAATCATCCATACTGCTAGAGTATCATTTGATATATGGCATAAAGCATTAGCAATGCATTATATAGGATATAGTGTATTGCAATTGATACAATAATATGTTACAAGAAGATAGTTGATTGTCAAATGCAAGCAATGTGTGTCTATGCGTTTAAAAATTATATTAGCAAGATATGAAAGATGTGATTATTCAGATGAGGAAAGTGAGAGGCACATTTTATACATTCCAATTGTAAAATTGCAAAATATTAATGGACATAGTTAATGGGTGTGCGTCTGGAAGGATATGTTCAAAAGTGAAACATTTGAAAATGCATACAATTGTGTATGTTGACTAACGTATTGAGACAACCACAAGAAAATAGCATAATTTAATAGATAATGTTATCTTCACATATGTAAGACAATCAAAAACAGTATCTTCTCTTGAGTAATGGGGTACAGTATGGGGCTGATTCCCAAAGAAGTTAAAATAATTTGTCTTTGACTTTAAGCTGGAGACGGCTATTCGATTCACAAAAAAATGTTACTCTGAGTAACTCTGACTTATTCACAATTCACTGTGCTCAAAACTGTAGTTGAACAATTACGGCTTCCAGATTTAAGCACTTCACAGTTTCATCTGGGGTTGAGTACTGCAGAAATACACATGCACACACACACACACCGAAGCACCAAATGCTGCATGCACACCACAATAAACTGATCCACAAATAGCACTAGTGATGATACACTTTCAGACCACCACATGCACTAGTGTACTTGGGCTTATCATAAATCAATGATGGAAGCAGATTTATTTTCAAAAGCTGCAGTCTGGTTTACAGCTGAGAGCACTTTTGTTCCAGAATATTTGATATCACTCAGAGTAAAGGGCTCTATTTGGTATACATTGCTACTTAAGTATAGAAAGGGAGAGCTGCTTGCAAGCACATACACAAAGAAGGCAGTCCATTTCACAAGGGCTCTATTGGATTGCTCATTTCTGTCCAGGTAAAGTAGACTATGAATCCAAAAGCACCATCTACAAAGTCAATGCAATCATTCTATAGGTGACAGGTCCAACACAGAAGTTGATGCTTGCCAATGTCCGCTCAGCTATCACCCATGCAGCAGACATTGACAACCTCACCCCTATGCACAACCTTGATGCCATCACAATCTCTGAGACCTGTCTGAAACCCACCTCCACCCACATTCTAGACGTCCTTTTCTCCTACGGCTACAGTGTCCAAAACAGAGACTGGCCGAATAAGATAGGCTGAGGCCTCTCAGTCTTCCACAGGAGCTGGTGGCCCTGCGCCAGACTTGATATTGACAACATTGGCTCTTTTGAAGTCCTCTATTATCACTTCCCACTCACCCAGATGGACACAGTCACCTTTTATCTCATTTACAGACCACCTAAACCCAACAACGCCTTCATCAGAGACTTCACCAACCTGGACACCACCATGTCCCTCAGGCACACCAACAACATATTCCTATGTGACTTCAGCCACCCAGGCAACAAGGCAGCCAAACCGATTAAGGGGTCTCTCCTCTGCTTTCTCAACACCCTCAGCCTCACACAGCACATGAAAGACCCAACACACGAGAAAAGTAACATTCTTGACCTAATCATCACCACACTGTGTTCCCTCCACTACAGCTCTCCTATCCTTCTTGACTAGTCTGACCACTTTGCCGTACCTTTCAACATTCTGCACACCAATTCAGTAAAGCACTCTGAGCAGAAGCCCATCAGAAAAACCTTCAGGTCCTTTAAGAACTTCCCGGTGGAAGCCCTCATGGAAGACCTTGCCAACCTTCACCTTACATGGGCCAAACACTCCCAACCAAACAGCGACTCTCTACTGGAAGTACTCAACACACCCTCTCAGCCTCCATCGACTGACACATGGCTCTGAAAAAACACACCTGAAAACCGAACCCATCAGCACCCGGGTATATGCAAGAACTCAACCTCAGCAAAAGAGTCATCAGGAAACAAGAGAAAACCTGGTGCCACTCCAGGACTGTCTCCGTCCTAGTGCTCCTCAAGGAACTCAGAGCATCGCCCCGAAAACTAATCAACACAGCCAAGACCTCCTACTATCTGACTATCTGAACACCATAGCAGAAGCCAAGAACAAAAGCAGGGCCCTCATCAAAGCAGTCAAGTACTGCGTCAACCCACTACTCAACCCTGTCATACCACACTCAATCAAATCCACCGCCATCAACACCTTTTTCATCGACATAATCAGCAAGATTGACCAGAACATAGGCACCAGCTCTTCATCCACAAACCCACCTCATGTCCCTTCTCGCAAAACCTCCACAACCTGGACACTCTGGGCAACATTCAAACAACTCTAGACAGAGGACCTGGTAGAAACCCTGGCTGCACTCAAAGCCACATAGTATACACAAGACATCCTCCCAGCATCTATCCTCAAGACCCTCCCTGCATCTATCCTCGAGACCCTGTCATGATCACTGCTTCCAAGGAGCCAGGACCAGCCCAACGTCCTTGGAAGCAGGCCCCTAATCCTAAGCCTAGGCACCAGCCGGTCCCTACTGGGACCTTTTGGACCTTGTCCTGGCACTGGTGGCACCAGGCTCATCAAAGCCATCGGTCCCGGCACTGGAAGCGCCGGGCTCATAATATGTGTGAAGATGCTTGGGTGGATTAACCTGCAGCAGACCATGCTGCTTACTTACCAGCTACATAGGAATCCTCTGTAAGCCGGAACTATTTTCTTACCTGGGTGGGGCAAGCTCCACGCCCTGGATACAACACTGGAACTCTTCTGGAACAGGAACTCTTTTCTTACCTAGGCGGGGCCGTGGAGGAAGACGCCTCATCACTCCTAGGCTATTTAAACCACACCCGATTGGTGAAGCGTGCTTCGCGTTATTCGGCATCTGCAGCAGAACGCTCACCGAGTCTGTTCCAGCTTTTCTTCTTCCGATCCTGTACCTGCAAGAACAAAGCATTATTCCGAGCCCTGTTCAATACTTACGTGTCCATGCACCTAAAGACTATATGCACTAAAAGGTGTCCGGAAAATCACCGCTCGTGCTGTTAACGGCGGTTGCGATCCTCTGATGTTAAGAGGCCTACGTTTCACCCAGTGAAGGAACTGGCAACGGCACCCTGCACCAGACGCAGATGGAGAGCCCAGCATTCACCTATCTAAGGTGAGCACGTTTACCTGGGGGCTCTACGGAGAAGCTTAGACGAGAGAGAGAGAGAGAGAGAGAGAGAGAAGGACACTCAATTGCCCAGATCTTTAACCCCATATATTCTTTCATCTGCAGAAATCTCACCCTTCGAGTTCGACACACAGTGCGAAGAGGCTCAGCCCCAGAAGCCAATCGAGTCCTGCACATCACTTTTCGAGTCACAGACTCCTTCCTGCCTAGACCAGCGCCTCCGTGGGAATCAGGTGATCGTTACAGAATGCGAAGCCCACCACAAAACTCCTACCCAGGCGCAATGGAAACCTCGGACACAGACCAACTGGCCCGATTGCTTGGGGAACTAAGAGCAGAGGTACATGCAGCTCGTCAGGAAACAAACTCTTTGAGAAGAGAGCTGATAATATCCAAGGAGCGAACAGAGGACCTCGCTAGGCAATTACTACAAACAAAGGCAGGACAGACTCCTTTGCCCGCTCCAGGAGTAAGTTACCCTTCAGCATCCTCAAATCCAGTGCAAATCAATCTACCCGGTAATGTGCCTTTGGCTCCACCCGAACGCTTTTCTGGTGACCCAAAGAAATTTGCAGTGTTTATCAACCAGTGCCGCCTACACTTCTTATGTCGCCCAGCTGCCTTTCCAACAGACCAGACCAAGGTGGCTTTCGTGCTTTCTTATCTCAGTGGCAGTGCCGCAGATTGGTCGATCCCTTTGGTCACTCAGGATGATCCGGTCCTTCACGATTTTCAGGCCTTCCAGTCCAGCATGGAGAAACTGTTCGCAAGACATGCCCAGGGGCAGGCCTTGGACAATGAACTCCTTTCGTTATGACAGGGTAATCAAGACCTCTTGACTTATATTGCCTCATTCAATAGACTTATAGTGGAAACTCAATGGCCGGAGGATAAAAGAATAACGCTTTTCTACAGAGGCCTGCGTGGAGAGCTCAAGGATGTGTTAGCTCAAATTGTGAATCCTCCACAAGAATGCTCAGACTATATTGACTTAGTTGTCCAATTAGACCACCGATTACAGAACAGGAAGGCTGATCGTTCCAAATTTGATACCCGAGTATTTTCTAAACCACAGACCTCTACTAGGGGAGCCGACACCGTGGAACCCATGCAACTAGGGGGCATGAAAGGACCTTTAACTCAAAAGGAGCGGGAAAGAAGAAGACAGCTGCAATTATGCCTCTATTGCGGAAACTCGGGGCAATTTCTTCGAGACTGCCCAGTGAAACCAGCTAAGAAGGCTGTAGGAGCTGCAGATACCTGTACCCAAAATTCTGAGCAGGGAAACGACCTAGCCCGACAAGTGTAGAGGTCCTCTTGCCGAGCGTTAAAATCTGTCCCGTGACCTCGCATTTCGTGGTGCCTATGGTCCTCATTAGCCCAGAACGTCCGGATCGTTTGCATGCAATTGAAGCTTACATCGACAGCGGAGCAATCGGTAATTATGTGGACCGTGGAATGGTATCAAGGATGAATCTACCTCTTGTCCCTAAGGCAGTAAAAGACGTCATTACTACAGTGGATGGCACGGAGATAGCCTCCGGACCAGTAACGCATGCCACCCAAGAAGTGACGTTAGTGAGCCAAGATGGACACCGGGAGAAAATCGTGTTCGATGTGATCAAGGCCCCTCAATTCCAGATCATTCTGGGAATTCCTTGGTTAGAGAAGCACAATCCTCAGATCGATTGGCGAGCAAAGACGGTTCAGTTTCCAGAATGTTTTACCACTTGTTATCCTTGGCCTGATGTTTCACTGGCAGCGATCTCTTCCGAGGTTCCCAAATTACCTCCCGAATACTAGGAATTCCAAGACGTCTTTCGGAAGGACCAAGCTAACACCCTGCCTCCTCATAGGTCCTACGACTGTCAAATAGACCTGATACCCGGAACAACTCCTCCTTGTAGTAGGATTTATGCCCTCACCGAGCCAGAGAATCTTCACCTCAGACAATATCTGGACCAATACCTAGCTAACGGGTTTATCCGTCCTTCAAAATCTCCAGCTTCCTCGGCTTTGTTCTTCGTTCCGAAAAAGGAAGATGACCTTAGGACTTGCATAGATTACCGTGCCCTGAATCAAATCACCGTTAAAAACACATACCCGTTACCTTTGATCCCTGAACTCCTGGACCAAGTCAAAGACGCATGTATTTATACAAAGTTGGATTTCAGAGGAGCCTACCACTTGGTACGAATAAAAGAGGGCGATGAATGGAAGATGGCATTCCGCACCAAGTATGGGCTGTTCGAATATCAAGTGATGCCCTTTGGACTTTGTAACGCTCCTGCCGCTTTTCAGTATTTTATGAACGATGTCCTTAGAGAACTCATAGATGTGTGTGTTGTTGTCTACATTGATGACATCCTCGTCTATTCATCATCTGAAGAGGAACACCAGAGACACGTCAAAGAGGTTCTCGAGAGATTGCGTCAACATAACCTTTTTGCTAAGCTGGAAAAATGCGTTTTCAACGTAACTGAAGTTGAGTTCCTGGGATTCATATTGTCACCTGACGGAGTCCATATGGATTCAAAGAAAGTCGATGCAATCATTAAGTGGCCATCACCAACCTCTGTAAAAGGAGTTCAAAGCATGTTAGACTTCGCTAACTTTTACCGCAGATTCATTCCTGAATTCTCTCGGATAGTCCAGCCCATCACCGCTCTGTTAAAGAAGAACAAACGTTTTGAGTGGTCTACTGAAGCAGAACAAGCTTTTCAGGACTTAAAAGCTAAATTTATTTCTGCACCTGTTCTAAAACATCCTCGCCCAGAACTCCCATACATCGTGGAAACGGATGCTTCTAGTCTTGCTATGGGGGCAGTTTTATCACAAAGAGATCCGGTCATACACCAATTACATCCTGTAGCCTTTTGGTCCCGCAAATTCTCGGCTCCCGAGATCAACTATTCAATTACAGACAAGGAACTTTTAGCCATCAGATCGGTCTTTAAAGCCTGGCAGAATTATCTTTTGGGAGCCAGACACACAGTCACCGTAATGACTGATCACCGCAATTTACAATATCTGAAGACAACCAAAGCTCAGTCTTCCAGACAGCTTCGCTGGGCTCTGTTTCTGGCTGAGTTTGACTTTATAATTACTTATCGACCAGGCAGTAAAAACGGAAAAGCAGATGCTCTCTCCCGGATGGGAGTAGATGAACATTTGACCAATCCAGAACCAATACCCATAATCCCAGAACAAAGGATTTTGGGTTTGGTCAGCGCTCAATCCTTTGAAGACATCAAGACTACAGTCAAGTCACTCCTAAATCCGGCCGATTTGCAGGACTGGCAATTAAAGGGAAAAGAATTCTCAGTGGATCAAGACCTACCATATTTCCGAGGACGATTGTACTTGCCCTGTGAGAAAATACAAAAACAAGTAATCTCCTGTTATCACGACTCTCTAATGGAGGGTCACCCTGGCATTACCAAAACCATGGAAAAGATCAAAAGACATTTCTGGTGGCCATCATGGAAGAAGGATATTAGAGACTTTGTAATCTCCTGCGGTGTGTGTTCCCAGAATAAAAGTCATAAGGAGAAACCAGCCGGCCTATTACACCCATTAGACATCCCTCCCTGTCCATGGCATACCCTGTCCATGGATTTCATCACAGACTTACCTCCATGCTCAGGGTATAATACCATTTTAGTAGTCGTGGATCTATTCTCCAAGATGGCTCACTTCATTCCCCTGAAGGGCCTACCTTCAGCTTCAGTATTGGCCCGAGAATTCTTAGAAAACATCGTTCGGTTACACCGTTTTCCCTCGGTTTTGGTCTCCGATAGGGGAAGTCAATTCATCTCCCACTTTTGGCGAAGTTGTCGTTTAGCTCAAATTGATGTAAGACTTTCAACCAGTCACCATCCCCAAACTGACGGACAAACCAAGAGGACAAATCAGACTTTAGAGCAATATCTACGTTGCATGCTCCAACAAACTGAAAACCCTTGGAAGGATATTCTTTGGATCGCTGAATACGCTTACAACAATTCGACTCATTCTGGAACCGGGAAGACTCCCTTCTTCCTATTATACGGACACCATCCTAGAACCTCTAACCTGGATCCTCCCCAAGAATTCGAAACACCTGCTGTGGATTACTTGCATTCGGAGATCACTCGTGCTTTTAAGGAAGCCATTCAAAAAAGGAGCAGATCGACACCGTAAAGAGGTCCCTCTCTACGCAGTAGGAGACCAGGTCTGGTTATCCACTAAGCACCTGCCTCTAAAAGGACCCCGTACCTTCATCCCAAGATACCTTGGACCCTATCTCATCTCTGCCATAGTTAATCCGGTGGCTGTCAAATTGGAATTACCTGCGCATATGAAAATACATCCAGTCTTTCATGTCTCCTTATTAAAACCAGTACAACCAGAAACCCGATTGACTAAACTCCCAGAACCTGTTTTGGTAGAAGGAGAACTTGAATTCGAAGTAAAGAACATCCTAGACTCCAAAATCGCCAAATCTAAATTATATTACCTGATTGATTGGAAAGGATACGGCCCCCAGGAAAGATCTTGGGAACCCTCGGAATATGTCCACGCACCTCGTCTGGTCAAGAAATTCCATCTGAATCACCCCGACAAGCCAAAACCCCCGGAGAAGACACGCTTAGGAGGGGCCTTGAGGGGGGGTGCTGTCATGATCACTGCTTCCAAGGAGCCAGGACCAGCCCAACGTCCTTGGAAGCAGGCCCCCAATCCTAAGCCTAGGCACCAGTCGGTCTCTACTGGGACCTTTTGGACCTTGTCCTGGCGCCGGTGGCACCAGGCTCATCAAAGCCATCGGTCCCGGCACTGGAAGCGCCGGGCTCATAATATGTGTGAAGATGCTTGGGTGGACTTACCTGCAGCAGACCATGCTGCTTACTTACCAGCTACATAGGAATCCTCTGTAAACCGGAACTATTTTCTTACCTGGGTGGGGCAAGCTCCACGCCCTGGATACAACACTGGAACTCTTCTGGAACAGGAACTCTTTTCTTACCTAGGCGGGGCCGTGGAGGAAGACGCCTCATCACTCCTAGGCTATTTAAACCACACCCGATTGATGAAGCGTGCTTCGCGTTATTCTGCATCTGCAGCAGAACGCTCACCGAGTCTGTTCCAGCTTTTCTTCTTCCGATCCTGTACCTGCAAGAACAAAGCATTATTCCGAGCCCTGTTCAATACTTACGTGTCCATGCACCTAAAGACTATATGGACTAAAAGGTGTCCGGAAACTCACCGCTCGTGCTGCTAACGGCGGTTGCGATCCTCTGATTTTAAGAGGCCTACGTTTCACCCAGTGAAGGAACTGGCAACGGCACCCTGCACCAGACGCAGATGGAGAGCCCAGCATTCACCTATCTAAGGTGAGCACGTTTACCTGGGGGCTCTACGGAGAAGCTTAAACGAGAGAGAGAGAGAGAGAGAGAGAGAGAGAGAGAGAAGGACACTCAATTGCCCAGATCTTTAACCCCATATATTCTTTCATCTGCAGAAATCTCACCCTTCGGGTTCGACACACAGTGCGAAGAGGCTCAGCCCCAGAAGCCAATCGAGTCCTGCACATCACTTTTCGAGTCACAGACTCCTTCCTGCCTAGACCAGCGCCTCCGTGGGAATTAGGTGAGCGTTACAGACCCTCCCCACAGAGGCTCTCCTTCCATGCCAGGAGATCATCAACAACTCCCTAACTCAAAGCACCTTGCCATAGACCCAAGAAACAGGACAAATCCTCCCTCTACTGAAGAAGCCCACTCTGGATCCCGAAAACTTAGGTAACTGTTGCCGCATCACCCAGCTTCCCATACCTAGGTAATATCATTGAGAAAACGGTACCAGCACAGCTGCGGCAACACATCAACACCGACAATCTCCTCCAAACCTAGCAATCCGGGTTCAGACCCAGATGCTTCATGGAGACAGCAACCACACAGGTCCTCAACATCTTTGACGCCAGCCACCCCTGTCTCCTGGTTCTACTCAACCTCTCAGCCACGTTCAGCAGGTGCTTACAGGTACCATACGTCAGTGCATGGGAATCAACAAACATGTCCTGCGCTGGTTAAAGTACAGCAGTTTGTTTAGATGGACTCCTCTAGATCAACAATGCTACCTGTCACCTGTGGAGTCCTGCGGGGTTCCATCATCTCCCCAGTGATTTTCAATCTATAAATGGAGCCACTTGGAGCCCTCCTAGCCAAGCAGCACATCCATATCCATCAATACGCTGACTACACACAGCTAGAAGTCAAGATCAACTCCATCAAAGACATACATATGCTCAAAACATGCCTCTCACTGATCCAGTCATGGATTTCCAGGGTATACTTTAAGCTCAACTCCATAAATACTGAATTCCTACTACTCACCAACAATACCAAGCACCCAGACATACAAACCTGGCTATCAACAATGGACTCTGAGGGCTTAACACCTGAGCTCACCGTTTTAGCAAGTCCCTCGGATTTCACATCGACAAACACCTCTCTTTCAAAAAACACATAACTAAGAAAACTCAGAGAGCTTTGTATGAGCTCTCCCTTCTGCAGAAAGGCAAGCCCTACCTACCTTGAGACAGTTTTAGATCCACTGTTCAAGCACTGGTCCTATTCCACCGGGATGGGGGCAATGCACTCCTCGAAGGCCATCATTCTTCCTTGTGTCCCCGAGAAGTGGCCTACACGCAGCCACACACCTCATCAAGGGTCTATGCAGATATGACCATATCCCTCAGCCCTCATCAACGTTCACTGGCTACTACTGCATGCACAAATCACCTTCAAGCCTTGCTGCATCATCTATAAGGCAGTCACCCTTAAGTCACGCAGCTACCTCGCAGAGAAACTCAGCATATCCTGTGGACAGCACACCACCATATGCCAGGACACGTGCAGACTTGAAAGCTGCTGCTGCAAAAAAGAAAGGACCAGAAAACAATCCTTGTATGCCTATGTCCCAAGACTGTGAAATCTCACCCCTGTCAGCATCAAACTCGCCCCCACACTGCTACAATTCAGAAAATAACTCAAGACCCACCTCTTCAAGGAGTCTCTCCTCAACACCTAGGGCAACATTTCACCACTCCTGCCATCTCCTCACTAGATGCCACCTGTCCTTCTTCTCCCCACCACCTGGCACAGAACTACCCCTCCTCTGTGTCCCTCTGTATCCTACCCCCGCTGTATATCTGTTCTGTTCTTATCTCTGAAAAGAGCTCTGTTATGTATCTGAATTTTTGTTTACCTCTGTAAAGTGCTCTGTTGCTTCTATATAAATATAATAGTAATACTACTACCAATACTATTACTATTACTACTACTACTACTACTACTACTACTACTACTACTAATAATAATAATAATAATAATAATAATAATAATAATAATAATAATAATAATAATAATATGTGCGTGGTCATTCCATTTCAGCAAGCATCATTTCGCCTGCATCTGAGAAGACAGCTGGGTGATGCATTTGGTGTAGTATTACAATAATCATCACCCTGAGTGATGCAAATTAAGAATGTTGTGTGATGATATGTTATACTATTCTTATAAAAGTCCCAAAAAAAGGAATGCCCCATCAAGGTTCTATTAAAATATATGCACTTAATTTAAATATGCCAAATGCAAAAATAACTAAATGTGACAGCACTACAAAAAACTCACTCCTGTGGAAAGAACACCGAATATGCAAGAGATAGGTAGATGCACTCTGGATAATGAAACTGGGATGAAAGGCAATCAGTAACCACAATGTTTGTAAAAGGATATGTCTTGTGGGAGAAAAAAGGTATCACAGGTGACCCAGCCAGTCGTTAGCATCCAACGTTGGCGAAAGGGGAACGTTAGGAGTCAATAATACTGTATTGCTTTTCTTGGCAGTTCAGCAGCATCCAATGAGGATTCTGGGCAGTGTGCGAGATTTGAAGGTCAAGAGAGTGCCAAAAGCAGCAGCAGAGGGTCATGATGGTTTAAATGGGTTTTACAGGCTCAAAACGCTGCTCAAAGTAGTTTGACAGTGATGCACAGAGATCATGGCTGAAATGGCACTCAGGTTGCAGTGAGCCCCAATCCAGAGGCTTGGGAGCAAGATAAATCCTTCTTCTCATTCTGCCAAATATAGAGTAGGCAGGCAATAGCTTCAGGGGTCTCATAGCAGTCCCCCTCCCCCATACTGAGATGGGATTACAGGCATCAGTTTGTGAAAAAGTAGAAGACTTGCAGGAGGGAATCCATCTCATCCAGATCTGAAGCCAGGGATTTAGATTTGGTTGGATTAATACTTCTGACAGCTTGCCTTTCATGCACATCAAAAGGAAAAACACAAACAGGAGACAAACATGCCAGGAAAATGAGGGAACAGTCAGGGCATGCCACGTGTACAGATGGAAGTGTGAATGGCATATCCAGCAATTATATGGACACGTGCACAACACTTTGTATCAACACACCATTCAACTATCCAGATGCAAGTTGTTATACTTAAACACTTCATCCAATCACACAGGGGAAGTGATGTGATGTAAATAGCATTCTATTGCAGAAATATATCTACTGGATAGAAGAACTGGGGGCACTAGCCACCAGAGGAAGGAACACTGAGCATGAGTTGAGCTGTTGTCTTTAAATCAGTGTTTTGACAGCGGGCAGCGGAACACATAGTACAATGGTTCCTAAAAGTTTTTTTGTATGCAGCAGGATTGTGCATCATAACATATGTCTAACACAAATCATGCTTATGAAAATGTCCATCACTTGAGAGTTTCATATTGAATCATAAGGCCAGTGACCACATTTTTGGGTTGAATGAGTTGTAAACTAGTCGTGGATTACACTATGTCATAGATTTATGAAATATGATACCATCAGCATTTCGTTGTAGCCAGTAGCATATACATGTTTTCCACATCTAAGTTTGATGATCAAATGACACATTACTTGTAGTAGTGCAAGAACAGAGAAACAAGAGAAACAAACGGTAAGTATGGGTTTGTTTCCCCTTTATGTGAAACCTTGATTTGTCTTGTACTTATAAAAACAATTGGTGTAGAACAGGACTCCTGCCATTAGGGACACTGGGGCCAGCATAATTGTGGTGGATAAATCTTTTTTTCAGGCTGAGGATGTTGCTAAGGCACCCAAACGCCTCACCAAGTTAGCTGGAGGGCCTGTGCAGATGCTTCCCCAATTACCAGTTCTCATCCAGTGTAACGACATGAGTGTGAAGATACCTGTCAGCATACAAAGTGAGGTACCAGGACGCGTTCTGTTCGGTAACGATTTAAAAAACTCTCGGAGTTGTGTCTCATACCCCCAGACCTCCTAGTAAACGGTTACAGGAGCTAACCAGACCTGCAAGGGAGAGAACCATGAGAGTACTCTCCAGGAGATGATGAAGAAAGATATCACTCCTGCTCCACTATTGTCAGCTGCTGTCTCCAAGAAATTAGAAGCGAAAGGGAAACCTAAAACTTCAATATCGAAACCAGCACCCAGCATTCCAGTGCAGCCCACAAGGACTTCCCCGCGGTTGTCCAAAGTTACACCCGTAACTCCCCCTCCAGCTGAGGCTGAGAGGGTAGTACAACCCTGTGTGGTAGAATTAGACTCTGAGGAAGAGCAGCTAATGGAAGGCCAGGAAGTCATTGGAGATCTGGATCCTGTTGACCATCCTGAGCTGCAGTCTTTACTGGCAGAAGGTGGACCCAGCAGGGCAGACTTCAGTAAGGGACAGAGAGAATGTCCAACTCTGGAAGGTCTTCGCCACCAGGCAGAAGCTCAGGCTGAAGGGCAAGAGCCTGGAAAATACAGGTTACACTGGGAAGATGGCCTCTTCTACAGTGAACCGACCAAGTGTG
The DNA here is from genome assembly GCF_040938575.1 of Ambystoma mexicanum. Taxonomy (NCBI): domain Eukaryota; kingdom Metazoa; phylum Chordata; class Amphibia; order Caudata; family Ambystomatidae; genus Ambystoma; species Ambystoma mexicanum. The sequence goes on from NC_090937.1 coordinate 543,023,221, forward strand.
CACCTGGAGACTACAAACGACTTGTAGTATCCCAAGAGAACAGACAACAGTTCTTGCAGTTAGCCCACAAGATTCCTTTGGCTGGTCACTTGAGTTTCAAGAAGACTAAGGAAAGGCTCTCTCTCTACTTTTATTGGCCAAAGATGGGGGCCGAAGTAGAAAAACACTGCAGGAGCTGCTACACCTGCCAGACCTCTGGTAAGGTTGGCACCAAGAATGTGGCACCTTTAGTGCCTCTCCCAGTTGTGGGAGTCCCATTTGAGAGAGTAGGGATTGACATTGTTGGTCCCCTTGATCCTCCAACCTCCTCAGGCAACAGGTTTATACTTGTTGTAGTAGACCATGCTACTAGGTATCCTGAGGCAATTCCTATGAGGACTGGTACAGCTCCGGCTGTGGCTAAGGCCCTCCTTGGTATTTTTACCAGGGTCGGGTTTCCTAAGGAAGTAATCTCTGACAGGGGGTCAAACTTTATGTCCCACTACATGAAATCCATGTGGAAAACCTGTGGAGTTACTTACAAGTTCTCAACAGCTTACCACCCACAAACCAATGGGTTGGTAGAAAGGTTCAACCGAACCATGAAGAGCATGATAGGTGGTTTAGAAGAACCCCTTAAACGGAAGTGGAACCTTCTACTGCCATGCCTTCTCTTTGCTTATAGAGAAGTCCCTCAGGAGGGAGTAGGTTATTCTCCCTTTGAGCTTCTCTATGGTCATCCCGTCAGAGGTCCATGGGCCCTGATTAAGGAGGGGTTGGAGAGTGCTCCTTCCCCCAAGCCAGTCAGAGTGACTGACTACGTGATAGGTCTCCGGAGGAGAATGTCACACATGATGGCGGAAGCAAGCGATAACTTGAAAGCTGGACAAGCTTTGGTAAAGCACTGGCATGATCAAAAGGCTAACATGGTTGAGTTCACTCAAGACAAGCTAGTTCTCGTTATGATCCCAACAAGGCAGAGGGCCTTGCAAGACAAATGGATGGGACCCTTCAGAGTTGTGGGTAAACTCGGAGAGGTCAACTATCTGGTGGACTTGGGCAATCCCAAGGAGGCTTCAACAGTCTTCCACACCAACTGACTCAAAGGGTATGTCTCGAGACTTGATGTAGGAGCGTTGCTTCTAGCATCATCAGAGGAAGAAGAAGAGAGTGAAGCTCTTCCGGATGTCCTCAGAGGCTTACCTTTAGACAAAAAAATTGAAGGAGTAAATCTCTCTTCAAATCTGACACCTGAGCAACAAGAGGAGTGCAAATCGATGTTGAACCAGTTTGCCTCTTTGTTCTCACTTTCACCAGGCTTGACCCCTTGGGGCCAGCATGACATACTCACTGGTGACTGTCTGCCAGTCAAAAGCAGAGGATACAGAATGTCAGAAAATGTAAAAACCCACATCAAAGGTGAGGTTAGCAAGATGCTTGATCTCAGGGTAATAGAGCCCTCTACTAGTCCATGGTCTAGCCCAGTTGTGTTAGTACCAAAGGCAGGATCTAAAGAACTTAGATTCTGCGTGGATTATAGAGCTCTTAATTCAGTCACCAAGACTGATGCCCACCCTTTGCCAAGAACAGATGAGTTGGTGGATAGACTTGGCTCAGCCAAGTTCCTCAGCACATTTGACTTGACGTCAGGCTATTGGCAAATAGCCCTGACAGACCATGCCAAGGAGAAAACTGCATTTTCTACCCCAGTTGGCTTATACCAGTTTAAGGTAATGCCTTTTGGATTGAAAAATACACCTGCTACATTTCAACGGATGGTAAACCAGGTTCTGAATGGGATGGAGGACTTCTGCATGGCATACTTGGATGACATAGCAGTGTTCAGTATTTCCTGGGAAGAACATGTAACCCACCTAAGAGATGTTTTGCAGGCTCTTGGACGTGCCAATCTGACCATAAAGGCAAGTAAATGCCGAATTGGACAGAGTAAGGTAGTCTATCTTGGACATGAGGTAGGAGGTGGAGAAATAAGGCTCAGTAAGATTGAAGCTGTGCAAAATTGGACAACACCTATTACTCAGACCCAGGTGAGAGCCTTCTTAGGTCTCACCAGGTATTACAGGAATTTCATTGAGAACTATGGGACCATAGCTTCTCCTCTGAATGTCATCTCCTCTCCAAAATTCCCTAAAAAGATTTGATGGAATGAGGAGTGCAATCAGGCCTTTGAAAACCTGAAAAAGGCTCTTTGCCAAGCCCCAGTACTCAGAGCTCCTGAATACCACCAAACCTTCATTGTGCAGACAGATGCTTCAAATGTAGGAATAGGTGCGGTACTCAGTCAACTGGATGGGAAAGGTAGGGAGCACCCCCTTTGCTTCATCAGCCGCAAGCTGAAGGATCCTGAAACAAGGTGGGCAACAATCGAAAGACAGTGCTTTGCTATCGTGTGGATCTGAAGACGTTTAGGCCATACTTGTATGGTTCTACTTTTGTCATTCAGACTGACCACCAACCCTTGAGATGGTTAATGCAAATGAAAGGGGAAAACCCAAAACTACTGAGATGGTCAATCTGCCTGCAAGGGTTTGATTTCACCATTGAGCACAGGTCAGAGTTTCTCCACCAAATTGCTGACGGTCTCTCTAGGATGTATGTCATCGACTAGAGATATGAGATTCATTCAGGAGTGGATTAAATCCTCCTGTCCCTTAGTCTGGGGGGGCGAGTGTTAGGGAGAATTCTCTGTTTAGGCTGCATTTCCTAACCTAGTGAGACCCCCAGCAGCTTTGCTGGATTCCTGGAGTTTTTTTTTCATCCTGCCAAGAGTGAGACTCGTTTCTCCCACTCTTGGGCAGGAATGTGGTTGATTCCTTTGAATGTCAATGTGTTCTATGGGCTATGGGGTCTTTTACTCCATAGGGCCTCATGTGTTTTGCTATGTGTGTTACACCGCACCCTCCGTGCCGTAACACTGGGGTGTCCTAGAGGATCCCCACCATAGACTCCATACCCTGGGACTAACTACTGTCTCCCAGGGCATGTAAAGTCACCATTGGATTTACTAGACCTAAATTTACTAACAGAACTAGTACAAACCATCCTATTGTGGACGTACTGGTAGGGGTAATTCGACTACCCCTTGGTCTGTTGTTTGAGGGGGCACTGTCCCGTCCCCCCTCGTCGAGTTTTGGCTGGTGGCAGTGGAAACTACTTTTTATATTCAACCCCGAATATATTTCTATCGGATCCTTCCCATTATTGGAGGCTAATACTTTTTCACGTTAGTCTCTAACATACTGCTGGTTTATTTATCTTAAATAGATTCACTGGGTGGTATTTTCTGCCAGAACTCGGTTTTTAAAATGGCGTCTGTGTTCGCCTCTGTAACTCTGAACCAAAGGTTGAGCCCTTTGTTTCACTTTTGGCGGGCTTCTGCCCAGAAGCCCTCCAGAGTGGTGCCATTCTGTCTGGGTACCACAGAGGGTGTGGGAGGGGGTTTAGGCACCCTGGACTGAGTTGCCCTGCCAACTCAAGTTGCACTCTGGTGTGATTGGCCCAAGTGGTGAGCCGCCCCGCTCACCACTTAGCGTGTTTGATTGACAGCTAGGCTGAATGAATGGGGGTTTTCTGCATAAAAACAGGGCTTTTGGGACTGGATCTTCAGAAGTCGCCACAGGACCTAAGAATCCGGCGAGGGTAAAGCTGAGCCGACCTGCCACGACGACACCTCCGGTGGAGCCCTGCTGTACCGACTCACCACTTCCCAAAGACAGAGGAGATCTCCCTGCTGGAGAGTCTTCTTCCCTTGAGTGGTGGGAACAACCGTTCCCTTGCTTTTTCTTCGCTTCCAGGACGTAGTGGTCGAATTGCCCGTGCTGAGCACCCCGGCAACCGGATAGCCACTAACAACTGTACCGCGACCAAAAGGTGGTGCCTTGTGACGGAGCACTCCGCGGCTGGTCTCTTCCCTGGTGGTGCAACGATCTTCAACTTTTACTCGACGACGAGATCCTCTCATCTTCTGGCAAAGCCCCGACTTGCATCCACCACCAGGAACAACTGCCCCTGCCGGAGCTGTCTCTTCACTTTCAAGGTACCGTGTCTGCCTGGCTTCCCTTGTGACGGTTAGCGTGAGGTGTCTTAAATCCTTACCTTTCCATTGGGTCGCCTCCAGACCTTCTTAACTTTCTGTGACAATTTGCTACAAAGACTCGAAGTGCATTTCCACTGTTATACTTTTTGGGACATACCGCCTTGCCTCTCTCCGAGTGGGCCTGGCCTGGCCTCTGAACTTTGTGATCTACAGTAGACCCTGCCTTACTTGCCTTGCATTTGCTTCGTAAAAGTGTTGGCACCGAGTTGGTTTCATACCCTGCCTTTTCTCTCCCGTCCTAACGAATGTTAGAGTGCCATCTAGGTTAAAGCATTCACCTCTGTCTGCAAATAAGTGGTGCAGTTGAACCTAGACTTGTCGAAATATTGTTAGGGGATTGACATACTTATAGTAATTGTGATTGAAGTTGTTTGCCGTATTAGTGCCAATGTGTTTTTCATAGATGTGTTTTTAAATAAATAATTATATATCTTTACACCCAAGCTCGGTTCCGTGTCTGCTTGTTCAACTGTGTAAATTGCCCTATCTTGTATACTCCACATACGGCCTAACTCATCTTGAGAGAAGTCTGACTGCTCAGCCACATCTACCAGGTAAATCTGGGTGGTGAAGACTGCTACCAATTGGGTTTACTGCTAACTCCTGTAGACTTAAACTTTTTGCAGTGGTCCCAGAGGGAACTGCACAGGTTTCTGCCTAACATACACTATGGCAATATTAAACTTCAGAACGGGGCAGACACTTAAACTGTGCCACTATGAATATAAAGGGATATCAATGAGAAGGGTTTGTCAGCAAATCTAACCTTATGTCTAATCAAGCCATTGATTGGGTGATTGACCTGATTGTTTAAACATTCAATTTAATATTTCTATTACTAATATCAAAACTGCTGTTTCACTCTCTATGATAGCAAAACACAAGAGTTGATGTCTAGAAGGTTTAGAATTAATCTTAACCTCTGGCATTGTTCTTCACCTTGCAAGCCATTACAGAAGGGGAAAGACCATATGCAAATCAGGCATCGTCCCATCTCACAAGGGGCAGTCGAGCCCGAACTGCTAGGTCACATCCCTTCTGCACAAGACCACGACCATCCCCAGACATGTTTTGGCCTTGCTGGGCCTCATCTGGCTTAGCTTGGGTCTCTAGGCCCAGCAGGCACGGGACCCACGTCTGGGCATGCTGTCCCACTAGGGGTGACTATAGCAAAACAAAATAGGTGATGGCTGGAGGGTTTAAAATCAATCTTAACCTCTGGCATTGCTCTGGGCAACCCTCCAGACCATCGTTCTTCGCCTGCCAAGCCATTACATAAGGGGAAAGAACATATGCAAATCAGGCTTTGTCCCACCTCAAAAGGGGCAGTCCAGCCTGAGCAGTGCAGTCAAATCCCTTCAGCATGATACCTCAAGCATCCCCAGAAATGTTTTGGCCTTGCAATGGCTTGGCCGGTGAAGAATGATGGTCTGGGGAGGGGGGGTGTTCCAGAGCAATTGACAGAAGTTTGAGATGGATTCTAAACCTTCCAGCATTCGCTTCTTTGTTTTGCACACTCCTGCTGATACCTAAATTATGTTACCCACCCTAATTGCTTAAATGGTATATTTTTAAACTACATTTCCAATTAAATGAAAGCTATCACTAAGCCAACAACACTTATGATTGCTAGTTACAATACTACCATGTGTATCATCAGATATGGAGGTGCCGCTTTACAAGGTTTAATTCATCACTAAAGTCACTCCAACACATAGATTACACTTCTAAATTGAAGTCAACTCGAAACCAACAACCGACCTGTAAAACAAAAAAAAACATGGTATAAAAAACCCACATCACATTCTAAAGTGGGCATTTCTTCTTTTAGAAAACAGCATAAAGTAGAAAATACAATGACTGTGACAAATATGTTTAGCTCATAAATCCAGTGACTAATGCAACTAAACAAATGTTTGCTCTTAATAGAAAACCTGAAAATAAAGCCTGCCTATTTCTTCTACTAATGTTGCGCTTGAATGGCTTGACTCAAAAAGTACTGTGTTTTACTCTACAATAGCCACCATTAGAGAAAATAATGCATGAACCACTACAGCTCAAGGAGAAACTCCAGGGCATGCTATTAGGCCACATTTTAAAGGACACTTGACTATAAGCAGTTTCATTTTCGAAGAAATCTTTGTGGAGTAGCTTGCAGCGATTATCAAGATAACGGATATCATCTCATGTTCCGGCAACGCTTGTCCCACTTTCATTATGAAGGAAAATCTGGATGAACTACCATTATTGTTTTCTAAACTCGTTACAACCTTTTTTGGTAAGGCATTCTTCTGAAGCTATTAAAACAACGAGATATCTCATTGTTAAAGCGACCTGCACTGAATTGTAATTCTTAACATTGAAAGCCATATTCCTGGCCAAAACAGTGAAACAAATCTCTACCCTTTCTCAAAACCCATGACCTTTTGGACATAGACAGTCCAACCTTTGCCTTCACCCAGGTACAGAGTTGACTCTAATGGATGTCAAATGGATAATCATCAAATCATTCACTAATAATGGATGATTCGTCAACTGCTTTTGACACACTCAACCACCAGATTATTGTGGAGAGACTTGCCATGGTGTCAAGGAAAGCTGGACACTGGCTTACTTCCATTCTTTTTTTTTATAACTCTGTTTATTTGGATTTAAACAGCACAACAACAACATAGATATCAACATAGGCATTCATCAGAAAAACATGGCGGTATTGCCAGTAGCAAAGGCGGCACAGGACAAGGAAGCAATGATCCAATCGCAAAACAGGTAATTGCTGGCAAAATTGGTTGTGTCTTGTGTCCTTGAGGGTGAAGGGGAAGGGCGAGGAGAGGGGGAGGAGGGAGTGAGGGAAATGGGGAGGGGATGAGTCTCAGTGAGTATCGAGCCATTTACCTCAAATTTACGGGGGCAACCGCGTGCATTATGGATTTGGCGTTCCAGAGCTGCGCATCTGTTCAGTTCATTGCTCGCTTACTTCCATTCTTAAATTGTTTAACACTTCCACCCCCCAATTGACTTGTCACAAACAAATGCCTAAGGCATGCAGTATCCTTCTTGCTTCACAATTACTTTGTATTGTATACGTTAAGACTCTATAGGATTTAGCCCATCCACTTGCTGTAAGGTGCCACTGCTACAGCGATGACTCATAACTCTATTTCAAACTCAATAATAAGACACATCGAGACAAAATGAAATTGCATACAAATTGGACGGACTTGAATTGGCTATGTCTGAATAGTAACAACACAGAAATCACCATAGGGACAACACCTGCCAACAAGAAACATGCGTTAAAAATTATTGCAATTTGTTTTTGCTACAATGATTTTTGATATGTGTCCATTAATAATTGTAATTCACAAAACACATAACCCTTTATTTGATGGACTGATACAAACGTATGTGTGCTTTGGTTAATGCACTTGTGCCTGAGAAACAGATAACATAGCCGATCATGTTTATAAGACACCCGTTTTCAATTTCATGACATCTAATGTATTGAGAAACCTAGGGAAATTAAACAAGACATGTTTGCACATACACTTAAGCACGAACAATACGGTGTAAATGTTTCCTAGCATGTTCTAATTCTTCTCATGCTCCCATTTCAAACACTCATTGGATCGACAGAAGTATTCTAATGTTTCATTCCTCCCATAAGAACCCATTGAGCGCATTGTTCACAAGACATGCTTGAGGGTTATCAATAGACTTTGCACTAAACATGTTCTTTCCTTTGGTGGTGAGACTTTTTGAAAGAACGTCTCTTCGATTCCAGGCATTGAAAACCCATGCAGTTGTAGCAATAGTGACAGTTGTATGCATTGTAAAATAGGCCTACACGCTTCCATTTTACCATGATAAAATCGATAAAAACATTGTAAAGTTCTAGAGGTTTATAGTGAAAAGGTCGTATTTGAAAAGGCCGAAGGACAAAATCTCGAACAAAAAAATCTCGAAAAAAAAGTCACATTTTTTTTTAATACATGTTTTATTCGAAATGGGGGGGTTCCCCCCAAGCCCCACTTTTTTTTTGTTTCACCTTTTTTTTTTTATCCCCGGATCCCAAAATAAATATATAATTTAAAAAAGGGAATTTGACTTTTTTTTTCGACCTTATTTTTTCGAGATTTTTGTCTTTCGACCTTTTGTATTCGAGATTTTGACTGACCACCATTTTTCAAAAGTCCTGTTTACACACACTGTGAACATTCTCATCAATACTGTACACATGGGAATGCATTTTCGCCAACACAGTGCACTATTTTCATTGTTAGTCTTTGTAAAGGCAAAGTGGAAAAATATGTACTGATACATTGACATGAAATTGTGACTAATTGGATTCTGCCCTACTGAAGTACAAGGATGAATAGAGCCTGACATGCAGACAGAGCCTTCACACTGCTACAAGCCAACAGTAAACCCAATCATAAAGGTAAAACAGACACAGTCAAGACATAAACCCCTCTGGCACTTTGTGATAATGTGGGTCGAGGAAATGCTATACTCATGTTTAAAGGTGTGTATTTGAAGAAACAGATATACAAGGCATATCACTGATACAACAGATGACTTAACGAGGGAATGCTACACTTGGAGCGTGAATGTGATTCAGTTGCGACCCAAATAGCTAAGGATAACAGTCCAAAATAAAGGGAATGCTCTTTATAAATATAGATTATGCTTTAATTAAACTCAGCATATGTAAAAAATAACTAAATAGAAAAACTCTACACAAAACCCACTCCTGTGGAAAGAACAGAGAATAAGCAAAGATAGTCCAATGCAGCACTCTGAATAATAAATCAAGGGTGCGAGGCAAGAATAAACCAAAATGTTTTTAAAAAGGATATATTTTTGAGAAAAAAGCTAGGGCTTCTACACTCTTGCCAGATGGAAATTACACACACACATTATGTCATGTTTACCAAAAAATAGGATGAAATACAGGCAAATTATGGGAATTCTTCTCCATTGTATGCTGTTCTCCTTGGCAATCATGGGTGGCTGAAACCTGCTGGGACATGGTGGTGCTGCCAATTTGCTCACCCAGCTTATTTATCAACATGGCACTTGGCTCTTCACTGAAGCCAGCTTGATTGCTCCCTCTTCTTTTCTTCTGCTTTCCTGTCTTCACAAAAGCAACAATTGCAAAGCAACTAGGTATTTCTGCACTATCTAGTACCATCCTTTTCCCCTTACATGAGCCACCTCACTATGGCAGTGAGAAATCGGGTGCAATGTCAGCCGGGAGGCAACTGAAATCTTCTGAAAAGAGCTACTGCTGAATGTTCAAGCTAAGCCCCCTCGTTCTCTGCCAGGAACTCTGGCTGTTGGCCCACTTTATCACTATTGTGCTATGCATCAGGTCAGTACTTTAATCTAAAATGTCTAGAGGTAGCCATTTACTATGGCGTGAACTGGTCTGTGACAGCCTGGTCTTGTGTCCCAGTGTCATTGATACCATGCCCATGGTGACTACCACTCTCTGATGTGTCTGACCGGAAAAAGGAAGAAATGTAGGTGATGGCAAAGGCTGACATGAGTGGTCTAACACAATGATGGCTGCTGTGCTGCACAGGTACAGGGCTTGGTAGTGTTTTCATTTTAAGTTACTAATCAGCCCCACTGGTTCTAAACCCGCTGTGTTCTCAATCATAAAGGTGACAAAGGCATAACATGAAAGGTACATGTCCTTTGCCTTTTTGTGGTAGAAAGGGCAGTGGGCAGGCTATCCTCTTCAAAATGTGTAGTACTGTGGTACAAAAATACAAAACAAATATGCACTTTACATATACATGATTTAATCAAACTAAAAGGACAGACATACTAATGAAAACGCTGACAACCCAGTCCTGTAATGGCATTCACAGGCTATGCAGACTTCTGATTGAAAGGGGCACTCTGGGTATGAAGACAGCATTATGCAGGTAATTGTGTTTGCGGCCATGATCAAGTTCAAGTATATGCTTTTAAAGAGTTAAGCAGTGGTGTCTTAAATGTCACTAGGGTTGTTGTAATGCACTCTGCAGGCTGCTCATGACATTGGAAACTCTGGATGGAAAAGGGGATCCCGAACCGAGATGGCGCCCATCAGCGCACAGAGCGCAGTGATGTCACCAGGTTTGCGTCCAGGAAGGAAAATTGCGATCCAGAAATAAGTTAGTTCCAGGACATGCAGACTGTGCATTGCAACCGTCCCCATGGTTTGCCTTACGCTCAGTTTGTTTGCCTTTCCTCTCTGCCTCGGCCGTGTTATTTTTACTTCTGTTCTCGCTCGCTCTCGATTCCTTTGCCCAGTTCCCGGTTTGCCGCTCTGTCAGCTCCTGTGGTTCTCACTCCATGTGTCTGTTCAGCCTCTCTATTTGCTCCTGTCCCTCTGGGCTTCTCTTCTCTTCGTGCTCAGGGTGCTATTCCTTGGACTGCCAATTCTAGCCTGCTGATTGGTTGCTGCTGCAGTGGATATTCCTCATTGCAAGTTCACACTCCTCAGCACTCGTCTAAGGATTCCTGCATCAGTTGCAGATGGCATATTCCTTACTGTGCTCGACCAGCTTCAATCAAGACCAGGACAGCATACCTCACTCAAGTTTTTTTTCCTCCAGAGATTTTTTTTTCCTTGAGACCTGGTTCTCCGGGTGGCCCCTGTGCCACCCTGATTCACTCATTTGGGTTGCACAGTGGTGGCTTGGAAGCACAGGTCTTACCTCTTCTCACCTAAGGACACCACGCCCAAGGAGGTAAGGTCAGCCACTGACAGTTGTTCTTTGGGATCGACACCATGATCCTGTGTATGGGGGCATTCTGAGGTGTCAAATCACCATCAACTTGATGATCTGAGCAACTGGGTCCAGCACAATGTGTATTTCAACATGAGACAGTGGCACTTGGTGCAATGATGCTTGGGACAGTCAGATGTTGTACGATTTGGCATAGCTTGCAACCACTTGAAATGGTTTGAATGTGCAGAGAGAGCCACCAACAGCCGTCTTTCTTCCTAGGGTGTTGTGTGGCCCTGTCCAGGGTCTCCAAGGAAAGGTAAGTCCTTCTTCTGCCCTTGTCAGACAGGAAGAATCCAGGGTTCACACTTGCTGGTCTTCCACTTCCAGCAGACAGAATCCTGGTTACCAATACTCTTGCTGCAGGGCAGCTTCCCAAGCATCTAGTCCATTGTGTACTTTGAGACACTACAATGGCGGTTCTCTGGTGAAAGTTAAGCCTTTCCTCTGAGATTTCCAGCCAGGAAGGTTGACATTGAACACATACAGGTGTGCCACTTCCAGTAGGCAGAGTGCTGGTACCAGTGTTCCAACTGTAATGCAGACTTCCCAAATAGCAGGTTACTGCAAATGTTCCTGGCTGTGGAAAAGGTCTTGCTTCCTCTTTTAACTTCAGCTTAATAGCTGAGGATTTTGTGCAAACTGCTTCAGTGAAATAGTTTTTCTTCTGAAGACCAAGGATGATTCAATCAAAGAGGGGGAAGGGCATGTCCCCTACATATAGAGTAATTTAGGTGAAGCCAATATGTCCATTATAAGATCATGTCAGTAAACAAGATCTTGGTCTAAAGAAAGTGGGGTGGGAGCACATGTTCTAAACATATCCTAGATGGTGGAACCCCTTCTTTCTCTTGTAACATCTGTCCTGGGTTGCCCCCCCCCCCGTCCCTCTATATTATATAAAGAGACCCCAGTCATAAACGCTGTGGATTTAATATCCCTACTGGGCTGGTTTGGGTCACTTTGAAGCACTGCCACCTTCTTCATCCCCATGGTATTATCCTCCTGAATGGGCTGGTGTGGGTCCCTTTGAAGCACTGCCACATTCATTAACCCCATGGTATAATGTGTGCTCTAAGGAAAGTAGTCAGCCTTCTCAGGCAGAGAACAAAGAAAGAGCTGGGCTGTTCCTTCCTCCTCCTCCTGGGGGCGAAGCCTCCAACCCCAGATGGTTAGACAACATCTCTGACAGTGATGTTAGTTACTGTAAACTGGTTTGGCAATACAATTATTATAATGGTTTTGAGTACTGTATGACCGTTTTTAACCAGAAATAGAATATGTTCATTTATAATATGAATTCACCTGGGGTTGTGGATACATAGTTAACAACTGAAACCTGATTGTTTACTTTCAAAGGAAGCCCTGTTTTTGTTCCAGATAAAGCAAATCCATAATTTGCAATAACTTTGGTTTTGAACAAGCCAGTAACAAATTCCCATCTCTTCTCTCTTTTGAATTGTGTCTTCTTTATCATTTCCTCTCCATTGTCTTCAAGTGTATGCATTTTCTTACTTTCCTTTACCTCCCATCAGATAGCTCACTCTATTCTCCCCCCTGTGACCTCCGTTCCCAGAATCAGTTTCTTCTCTCTGTTCCTAAACCCCATTGTGCGTCATCTCATTTCCGCTCCTTTGCCATCCTTGCTCCCTAACATTGGAACCCTCTCTCTCTCTCTATTCGTTCTTCTTCCCTCTGTATTGTTCTACCCTTGACTGTTCTGATTTACCTGAAATGTATTGTTCACTTTGATTGTACCGTTTTTATTTTTGAGCTAGCACTTTTGGTGAAAAGCACCACATACGTCAAATAAGAATACAAATACAAATAAAATGTTTATAAGGCATCATGTACCAGTGGCATTACAGAACAATATTTTGCCAGGTAGGTTTTGATGAGGATTATAGGAGTGAAAAAAGACAGACGTGATCCAATGGGTCTGATGTGTGAATGACCCAGCAGGAATTGATTGAGAATGATTTCTAAGGCTATAGATGCAAATGCCAACAATGAGATTTCAACATGCCTATTTCACAATATTATTTACAATGTATTAAAAAAGGTGTATCAATTGAGTTACTCAGTTGACAAATGTACATTTTGTATAAAAATAAATATTTTTTAAAAAGTACTTAACTAATAGATGCGCCCACTCTAATCAACTTCAACAGCCGCCCCCAACCCCCACTCTAACCTAACACCCAAGATTTGTCCAACCCCTAACAAACCAAGCACATTGCCTAACCTCTACTCCTTTTTCTGTGGCCTGATGGGATACCATCAGACCATGAGGAATTTTTATGTAAGCTGCCAGTGCTGTAGCCATTTGTCCGCGTGACAGAACAGGGACTTGCTTACACTGGTAAAATAGCACAGAGTTAATATCTTCCTGCTGACATCTTTCTGAAACTTGCTGGCACACGTTCAAATCCCAGCTTGTCACCTCAGCCCTTTAATCTTACAAGGCTGCTAACTATCTGAGGTGTCGGGACTGCTGTGTGATTGGCTGGCGGCCCTGGGGGAGTGGATGGGTAGAAATTGGCTGAAGTTCAACAGGGACAAGACAGAGGTCCAGGTGGCAGGGTCCTCAACTGATACCGCACTATGGTCCTCTTCCCTATAATCCACTGCTTTGGGTATTGTTCCTGCTGCTGTGTCTCTGGTAGAAAAATCTTGGAGTCTATCTGTCTGCTTCACTGTCAATGTGTGCTCAAGTCAGTGCTGTCTGTAAAACTGGCTACTTCCTTCTATGGTTACCCTGAAGGATTTTGCCTTTTCTCCCTGCTTGTCTGTGTCTGCTGGTGGTAGCTTCTGGTGTACTTAGTCATACTGACTATTGTAATGCCTTGTTTTTGGCACAACCTGTTGGGCTGATTCGCTGGTTGCAGCTTCTCCAGAACCTTGCGGCTAGGTTGGCCACATCCACCCCCTACCGTAGCCCAGTACTCCACTCCCTACACTGGCTCCCTGTCACCAAGAGGGTCGACTTTAAATCCTCTGTCCAGTACACAGAGCCTTCGATGGACAAGGAACTGATTACCTTTGTGAAAAATGTCTACCCTACATTCCTGGCCGCACTCTTCACTCTAGAAATGCTCTCCTAGTGACTTTTCCTAAATTCCACTTCTCAATGATTGGTGGGCGGGCATTCTCTGTTGCTGCTACCAAACTGTGAATTGAGCAACCTATTAGCCTTAGACGTGTTGAGAATCACTTCCAATTTTGCTGGCTTACAAAAACTCTGCTCTTTTTGATTGCTACTGCTCATTAGTGTTCCATGTGCTACTCTCAAGCCATGATGCCCTTGGGTGACCGTGGACATCACAAATGCTGATAACATAGCATAACTAGAGTACTATTGAGTTTTGGAACATCTCCAAGATACTCACCAGTTTGCATGATGTAACTGATTAACATTACAAGTGTTATTTTATCACCCATATGTTTATATTTTTACAGGATATGGGGCAATGTATTCTGATGCAAAGATATCTTCACACTCAGACATGGATTTTCCTCGAATCTTCCATTTGTTTAAAATTCAATAAGGCGCTCAAACCTAGAGAGGCAATTTTCAGCTCATATCCAAACCTTTTTGAGTGTGTCTGAATTAGGGGTGAACCGAACAGTAAATGTAATTAGTTGGACAAATACCGAATAGTTGAAAACGTATTCGGCCGGAGTCGAATACAGAGGCAAATGCTTGCCTTTGTAATAAATAACATCATGTAGACAAGAAAAACACTTTGTAAATAAAAAAACACACTGTGAAATATGTACATCCATTTTTTGTTGCATTTCTCTTTTTTGTTGGACAGGACCAAAGCAACTAAGACTATCCCAAAAGTATGTTATGCCAGTATGTAGTCACTGTGAGGGGAGACTGGGATGTGTCTACTTGTGCTTTCAAATGTTCATTTCGGGACTTCCCCTGTTTGAGCCTTCTGGCTCCAGCAAGGCACTGAAACACAAAAGAAGTGATTACATCAATTAGCACCCTGCTGACTGCAGAAGTGCTACTTAATACAAACCTTTGGTGTGTTAAAGCCATGCTTTCTACCTGTGGTACTGAGTGGGAATCTAGCATTTGAAAAATATCTTTTGATTTTTAGTCAATATTTTTGTTTGTTTTTTTCGGTTGGAAATGTATGGCATTGTAAAAGACGCCAGTTAAAAATATATAGGAAATGGTAAGTGCTCCATGGTTCTCGGCTGATCCTAAAGGGAAGGATGAGTGCTGATTTTCAGATCTTTAATTGGAATGTGCATGCTCATTTAAATTATTTGCTTCACTTGTTCATCCATTTGGTTGAATGTTTCAAAAGTGTAAACTTCATCATTATTACACAAATATCCCTCCTTTTTAACTTTCTAATGCTGGGATGACTCTTTCTGCTGCCACTGACTGGGGAATTTCGTTTACACATTATTTTTGTGAAAACTCCCAATCCTTTGGATAGCCACACTCTTTGGTTACATCTGTCACTTTTACCCAATTTAAAGGGACTCATTTTGGTAACATGAGACCGTTGGAGGGCAGTGATTGTAACCTATGTTTCGTTATTCCAAGCACATCTATGTTGCAGGCATAATTTGCAGTGAGCATCTTATTTGCTTCATACCCTTAGCCTGCAGGTTGAATAGCATTTTTTGTTGCAGGCACACTACCCATTGAGCTAATTTGCTCAGTGTTTGGAATTTCTTGGCTCTCCACAGCACTTATATTAATCCACTTAAGTATATTACTTGGATGGGAATTGGTGGATTGGAACCTGTAACTTTCAGATTACTCACACTGGGCATCAGCAAATCAGTAAGCCGCTAAAGAAAATACCATTTTCGAATAGCGACTTTGTAAACTATTGTTCCAGATCAATGGTTTTCAACTGCAAAATACAGGAAGACCAGAGACATCTCATTGCACATTCAAATTAGTGAACATTTTGGTTCAGCTCCCCAGCAGACCCCCACATTAAAGTCTGTATGTCCAGCATATGAAGGGTTGACGCTTTGTTTGCACTTGCACACCCCTGCTCTGCCTGCACTCAATGAAATAAAGTGAAAACAGCATGTGTTTATTGATCCTTTTAAAGGATTAACATGACATGTCTGAACGTTTCCAGGCAGTACGTAATGTATTTTGAAGGGGAAACTATTTGGCTTCAAGTGAACATGTATTAGGTATTCGTCCGAGGCCGAAAATCTCATTTTCAGCGGGAATTCAGCCAAATACATACTCAAAGCTGAATTTGGGTACACCCCTTGTCTGAATTTGGATATATGGTTTGTTGTCACAGACACTTTAATGTGAGTTTTGTGAACAATGAAATGAGCACTGAGCCCAGGATGCATTATGTGCTTAATGGTTTAAACACACAACCCTTTCATCACAAAAATAATTCTCAAATATAAAAACATGTGGTCATTCCTAGGATCTCAATGTTTACTTGGATTATATGGAAAGCTTCCAAGAAACTTTGTTTGTGACATTTTTCCTCTTCATGGTTCTCAAGGCAGATTACAAATGTGAAATTAAGAATGCATTCATCTTGTACAAATAACCTTCTATCAAAAAAGGATTCTAATAGTAATTTTAGTTTTTGATAACATATTGTTCTCAATAATGCAATTGTTTCATGCATTATGTAATTGAATATGTGTCTATCCATTAATAAATGCATGGTCAGAATATCAATTTTCAATGAAATAACAAGTAATTCATATTAAACAGACAAATGAAAGTACCAGGAATACGTGTATCTTGTAGGCTACTTTGAAAATATAATATTGTAATGTAAAGGATCTTCTATGTTGTCATGTTCTATGAGGAAAATACAGAATTTTAAGTAATTAAACGTGTTAGAATATTTATCATGGATTACACCATAACAGTTGAAAGACATTCACCTCATCAGATTTCCTTTAAAAGTAAGAATGACACAAAGCAAAAATGTTCCTTTTACATGTAGCATAGATCACACCATAACTGTTGATAGACATACACTTGATCTGATCTCCATTACAAGTGAACATTACAGAGGAAGATATGTTCTTCTCACATGTAACATCAAACCTGTTGCCTTAGTTTGAACTAAAACAATCTTTCCTGTGCAGAAGTGAGCCCTTGGGTAATGCCAGAATGTCCATGATCCAGTTGGAAACCACTCAAATCAACCGAATGGGATAAGCAGACCATCTGTGTTTATTGAAGGCTGTTTCTAAATTCCAAGAAATACATCTAATGGGAATGGTTTGACTAGAATGGGCCCACATCCATTGTATTTTATTTTTAAGCCGATTCTAAAGTCAATAGCAGGTTTGCACACCAGCTTTTAACCTATGACCTTTGAAAAAATTTGATTTTGCAAACAATGTGATGATGCCTTTGGGCCTGAGGGAAAATAAATGTATTGCCAATGTTTTTGTTAAATGCTAAAGATCAAAGCGGTTAGTTGTATTGTTACAGGGGAAAGCCACCCAAAATGAAAAGTAAATCAGATAGTGTAGGTCCAAAATAGACCTATTATCAATGTCCATTCACAGAGGAGAAGCAGGGAACTGGATCTGGATTCACGTGCATATGAAAAAGATGTAGAATGTTTAATGCGCATATATTTCTAAATCATTTAAGCATGAGGATACAGGAACCCTGATGGTGTCCCCAGATTCAGAATATTCTCAAACATCTGAATATGTCATTTTCAGTAATATCTTATGTCCATAAAGAGAATTGTAAAAATAAGATGAATGTTCCACTCCAGTATTGATTGCTAATTTCTGATGGGGGTCTGCTTCAAAGCTGGCCAAACCCCTATAACACCAACACAAACTATTAAATGGACCAATGAATGCAAGGCGAAGGACCCAGGAGGGTCTCAGAAAGTGAAGGGAACATATCATAAACACAGTCCAGTCCATAAATGTGGTTTCAAATGATTCTGAATGGGTGGAGTTTGCTTGGTTTGAATGGACAGACTCTTAAGAAGAAGAGTGAGTATTTGGAAAACAGAAAAAGCAAGAGAGCCAATGCAACAAGTGTAGCACATGTGGATTCATACAAGAAGTAGTTGATGGGGAAATCTTCTTAAGAGTTTTTTTTTCCCACATTTAAGTGAATGCAGAGGATGTTCACAATACTGAAACAGATTACAACAGCAGGATTTTGTAAGCAGTTTAAAAAGCAGTAAAGAAGAGGTTACCTGGTGTAATATTCTATCTGGTCTTCAGTTTTCAGGAAAAGTGTGGATCTCAATCTGGTGTGCAAATGGGTGACAGTACTCATCCACCCTCACTGAATTCCTGGTTCCCTGACCGTGATCATAGATGAACAAGTGTTCATCGAGGAGTGGGGCCTTCTGTTCTTGAGGGAAGAATTCAGTGTGGTGGTAGGACACTCATTACTGCATCTTGTCTTGTGTTTGCTGAAAGGATGACATTTGGAAAGGCAGACCAACACCCTTTTCCAACTATCCCCTACCCCCCGTAGGTAACTGAATTTACCTGTGTAAGTGTTGAGCAGGCCATGAGATCTGTTTCGCACCAACATTGAAAGAGCTCCTCTCTCTATCACTCCCCTTCTTCATTAGGGCAATAGCAAACTGTGCACAGAATCAGGAATGGATTTTTTCTTTCTAATAGTACTGCTGATTTTGTCTTGCAATGTCTGGTTGTATAGCTCTTATCTCTGCTTCACTTTCTTCAATATGGTGGAGTATAAGTTGTTCAGTGTGAACTCAGGTAAGCTTTATCTTACTATAGTGTATTGCCAGGGGTGTTGGTAGGTCTGGAAACAATCCAGGACTACTCTAATGGGACTGTTGGGACTCGGGGTTAGGTAGACTTTTGGTTGTAGCCCCTGATCTATAGCCCCCCTCAGCACCCCTAGCAACACCTCTGTGTATTGCCACATTCATTCTGGCTTGCACTAACTTTGTTTTTTCTTCCTTGTTACAGCATACAAGGGCTTGTGGTGCTGAGATATCTGGAAGGTGGCAACCATGCCAGCTGAGTAATTTCCTTCTCCTTCTTGCCTTTCCTCTTGTTGCTTGATACATTCTACTTCTTTTCTTCTGGTCCACAATTTCTTTCTTCTTCCTTCATGTTAGGAGGTGGTTACATTTACTTCATTGAGTTTACAATCACATCAATTCAGCTGCTGCCATGTAACCTAGTTACCAAGGAACCTTTGTTGTTATGATTAAGCAAAGGTTCCACATTCTAGCAGCAGAGAGAGAGAGGATTGAGAGCAGGAGGACAGCCACAGCTGGGGGCCTTTCTCTTGGATGAACTAAAGAAATAAAGCCTCTCTATAAAGACAAGCATCAGCGTGAAGCGTGGTCATTTACATATTAACACTTCATGTCTGTGTTCTGACTGCTTCTTCTTCTCCTCCTTCTTCTTTTTCTTGCTGTTCTGTGGCGGGGAAAATCATAGGGGACAAAACCATTTCCAGGCAGGCTTCCTGGAACGCCTGTCATGTAATACCAGTGGGCTGAGCTTTAAATAGTCTCACAACTGAAGATCCTCAAGAACACATGGTTGAGAAACAAAGTTTCTCCTGGCCTCTATGATGCAGGGAGAGGATTGGAAACCCCTTGCACACCTTCAAAAACCTGTTATGGACAATTAGCCTTCCTCATTCATTGGCCCTGCACCTGTTAGTGCAGTGCTCATATGACATGACAACTAACCAGACAGCTTTGAACCGGTTAATGTCCCTACCTGTCTTTGGCATTTTAAAGGCAAATCAAAAGTGAGTATTTTGATCCTAATTAGTAATTAAAAGTATTTTGAAGTTTGCAAGCTATGCCACTGAAGGGGGTCTTGAACTATAAATTAAACTTTGAGTAAGCATGTTTAAAAGGGATTGTCCTAGAATCTACACTTCCACAATTGTGCAGGGTATAGATGTCTGCCAATAACAAATTATTATTTCACTTCTTGGGTTTTCACCAAATGAAATCTGGATTTCTGAGGATAGTATGCCAGTTACCTCATACACTTGGGGGAATTTTATAACTCTTTGATCTGCGAAAACCATACATTACATACAACATCATGAATAGAGTTTCCTATTCCCTAAAGTGGATTGGGAAAGTGGTTGATTTCTCCCCATCATGTCCAAGAAAATAATGCCAATTTAAACAACTGATAACGAGTCATCTCTCATTAACATTGCACCGAAATAGGACTCTTCCTTAAATGGACTCCAAATGTCCATTCCATTTCATGCTTGTGTGACATTTGTATGTTTTGTCATTTAAAAAAAAGATTCTAACTTGTAGCATATAAACATATTTCAACAGTAAAACCTGAGTAATTTCCTCATGGTGCTGACCAAAAAATGATTTGCCTAGATCACCATATATCTGCATCGCAATTTGCCACTGTGAATGAAAATTATTTGAAATGACTGTGAAATATCAGGAACTTTTGTCTTTCTTATTCGAGACGTTGGGCCTGCCTATCCAGACTCATTCCAAGTCTGGCTGTGTGGTAAAAAAAAGTGACAGTAATTCCGTTACCACCATTTTTCCAGCACCGCCAAATTGCATGTTTTGGTGGAATTCGGGATTTTTTGGCTGAATCACCACCAGTGGAATTACATATGGGTAGATTTGAATATCTTCATAGAAAAGGTGAAGGGTTTACCTCTAGCTTTATTCTGGAGGTAAATCCTCCACTTTTCCTCTAATAATCTGCCAGTGGTAATTCCAGCAACAACAAAAAAAATGATGGGGAAGAAAACCACCCTACCACCACTTGTAATCTAATGGTAAACCATGGGACCAAGTGCTGGTAGCAGTAACTGAATAGGGTGGTTTTTCAGTGGATTTACCACTGAAATACTGCCAAAGTCAGAATGAGGCCAAAAAGGTTACCAATACAATTTGATAAGCACACAATAGCATTATTTCCACCATAAAAGTATGTTTTTAAAACAGAGAATGAGGTATTTTGTTTTTAATATCCACATATATTGGAAGAGCCCATTATTGTATAGAATAGTCAATCATATGTATTTTTCTATGTATGGACATTTGCACAAATGGGAATGAAAACATTAGAGATGCCACAGTGGGCACCTCATGTTTACCTTTCGGTAGATAGGTGCCTGTAGTGTGGTTGGCTGCCCCAGCATTGTAAGTTAGGGGACCACCTTCAATTCCTTGATTGATGTTTTTAAATAAAACAAAATATTCATATAAAAAAACATGTTTCTTGCTCCAGATGTTGAGGTGGGATTGTTTCGTTGGGGGAAAGTGTTAAATTAGTGTCATTCTTCTGTAAAAATGAATCACTGGGGAAGTACATTACTTCCGTAGATATATCTCATTACCAGTGCAACAATGTTAAAATAACTACAAAATATACACTCGAAGCCATCAACAGAAAAGACCATGGTAAAATTGGGAAAGGAGACAATTAAATATTTTATTGCAAATACATATTTGAATTTTGAATATCTTCATTTGCTCACAATTCACCACATTTCTATCTGTTATCTTTTCTGTTATCATCAAGGCAATGTTTAATTTTCCGTAATGGCAAATTATTAGAAACCACATACTGTTACAGTTAACAACGAACATATCAAAGAGGCTTAAGGACAGTCATAGACCTTCAGCCTCCTCAACTGGCCGCATTCAAGCTCTCTCAATATCCCAACACAGCCGTTACTAACCCCCTTACAAATATTGTGCCTTCAGTCTGATAGGTGATGGCAACTTTCCTGCAAGACTTATCAGACAACAATGTATTTCTCCAAATTCTGGGGAATTATTATTAATATTTCTTTTTTAAAGAAACGTCTGGCAGTGAATCCCTGTGTTTACAACAAAGTCTTGGACAAGTTTGCCAACAACTACTCAGAAAAACGCTGTTTTGAAGACTCATTCTATTTGAGAAAGCTATCCGCATGATCTTCGCATAAGGAGACCTAAATGGCCCTGTGAATCTAGCCCACACGGCATGTCAACCAGCCGCCCATATCCTTCACACGGAAGTGGATAGATGGGAAGATAACCCAAAACATAGGATGTGCTACACCAGTGTGCATATGCAATAGAATATAACTCTGCATTATCCTGACAACACTCTGCAAATTGAAATAACAGTCTTTTAGTTGTGAATTACTGAAACTGGTTGGACAGCACTATTAATGGGATATCCATGAACATTACTTTACACACCATCAAGAAACTAATGAGTACCCATTGCATATGATCACTTGTGTATGAAGAAACGTGCAACAGTTGCATGCTCCATACATATCAAGTGTCCTGAAGAAGGCTTTGAAGGAGCCCACAAAATAAATTGGTTCGCCACATAGATCTCTTCAAATCTAGAAACACTATTATGTGTAGATACCAAATAGTGAGGGCAAACGTATATACATAGATTTGGTATCAGCCTCTCAAATGTGTTACTAACCTTACAAAAATAGTTTCAATCAGAAATAGGAAACAGATCACATTTTGGGTCCATGTTTGAAACATCAGTTAGACATGATTTGTTGGAGACAATGATTCTTGTGTGTATTTCTCTTATGTAAATGTTTATAATGGTATGACAATTAAAATATGTGTATTTTTACCCTGACCTATTGTACTACTGTTTAATATAGTTAATACAGATGTGTACATTTTGAATTGAGGAGACTCCCACAACCTGAGTGTGTAAAGGCAGGGTAGCTCTTTGTGGAACATGTATATTGGCAGAACCCAAATTTCGGGATACATTTGTCACTGCTTCTCTCATTACACATTTAAGTATAAAATAGCACCCGCTTCAGAAAATCTTATTTTTTTTTTAAACTTTGTTTGCTCCGTTGCCAGCAGTATTTGGGGTGGCTTTTAAAATGTGTGCTGAACAATGCAATTGTCAATTCTAAGAGAGAGGAATGTGGGGTGAAATAGCCGTGGATGTGAGAAAGAAAGAGGCCAGAGTCATTGGTGTGCATATCCCTAAATACCTGGCCTGCACTGAAACAATGTCCAACATCATGCCTATGAAGCCCAAGTAACAATGAGAGAAAGGGGGTCCAAAACATGCAGATGCAGAAATCCTATGATGCAAACTGCCTTGCATGAAGGAAGCAAAACACACGTGGGCCCAATGTGTTAATAAATCTACAGAGAGCTGCACTGACATTTTCAGAAACAGCAGTGCACAACATCTTAATTGAAATGCCAGAATAGTGTTTAAAGCCGCCGTAGTGAAACAGAGTACTTCCTTTTATGAACATTAAAACAAATGCATGGAATTTTGTTTTTCATTCTAAACTAATAATATGCTGAGAAGAATGCTCGCCAAGCTTTCAAAGTATGAACATGGGTTCTGCCTTCCACCAGCTCAATTACATGGACAATTTCAAAAGTAACACGCATGCAATTTTGAAACTGTGTATTTTATAAGATGTCATTTTAAATGCCTTTAGGCACAAGTTACAGGCTGTTTGTTTCAAGGGGCTGGAATGATGATTTCTTAAAAAAGTGAAACCCAGCTCCCCTCCCTGTTGCCTGGGAGAGAGCACATTGGCTGTCTTAATTGTCAGTGTCTCACTTAAAAATACAAGAAAAGAATGGCTTTTTGGGTCAGAAACATGGTGTGCCAGATAAGATTGTGTCTGGTCTGGCAGCACTGATGACCTGCAGGTCACAAACCACATAAATAAAATGCATTAGCTGGTCAATAGCTCTTGAACGGTGTAGGGGAGGAATGGCCACGAGGCCCTCCTCACCTACAGCTCCCTCCCCAGGTGAGGACCATGGCTCGGTGGGAGCACCCTCATGCCACCCGGGCCCAGGTGGAGGGGGGTTCACCCGCCGACGACATTGCCCACACGCACCCTGTCTTTGCATTTACCGAAACTTAAGTTAGGCCTAGACGCCATCGTGCACAGCAAACATGGTGTGAGTTCAGCACACTGTAACGAGGCCCCCACCTTTGGAGGGCCTTTCATGCATCTCTGCCGCCTCAGCAGCCCTGGCAGATCCGCTGCGAGCGCGTTCCCATGAGAAAGTCGGAGATGAGCTAAACCCGAGATGCCAACACGGCAACATTATATTAGTAACAATGTGATATTGCACCCCGTATGACCCAGACCGCAAGGCCGGGGCAACGGGGAAAAAAGCTGAAGCATCACTATCTGAAGAAGGTAGAAAATAGTTCAAGTATAGGTGTTAATGAACTACCTCTGTTTAAAATGTGAACGAACCATAAAAATGTAACGTTATATGATATCCCTCCAGGTCTGGACTAATGCTGCTATAACCACGGAGAAAGATGTTGACCAAACGTGTAACCTCTATTTGTAAAAGTGTTTTTCAATAGTATGTAGAAACTTGAACTCATATATGTTTTGAATCACCCAAAGCGGCGGGCATCAATCTCTGTAGGCCATAACCTAGATATCCCTCGTATAACGTCTAATGTACATACAATACGCACACAATGTAGTGAACATAATGTTAGGTAATGAAAAGGTACTGGAACCGACTGTATTAAAGAAATGTGTAACGAAAATGAAATATATATATATATATATGTGTGTCTGAATAACGTTAAAATGAGGCAGAACAGTATAAAACTTCTGCATTCACTGATCAGCAACGCACGAGGAAAATACCTTTGTGAGTATATGCAAGGTCATTCCCTCTCCCACCCCACCAAGCCTGCCAGATAAAAAAGCTAAGACTTGTGCTGCGCTCCCTCACCTCCCCCAACCAAGCTGGCGTTACTTCAGAGAGTCAGAGGCCCCGGCGCCGCAACCAAGGCCACAGCCCGCCACCTGTGTTATTTACAGCACGGTAATAAACCCACGGATGAACCCACTGATCTACCAGCACCCTCTCATAAATCCCCACGAACCCCCCCAAGAATCCTGACCCCGTGTAAGGACGACCCCCATCATTGGGACAAGACACAGAGACCCATCTATATAATAACTTCTAACGCAGCAGACAGACATGTATCACTCGGCCCAGGTCCCAGAGCCCCGTCCCGTGACCTAAAATACCGGTCAATAAGACTCAGGTAAATCTCACCCCAACCAACAACCACCAGACCTCTCACGAGGTGCATTCCTCATGTGTTGCGTTTATTTTATAAGATAAGCTACGGAACAATTTATTAGTGAACGTAAATGTCATTTTCTGAATAACTGCAGTGTGCATGGCCTAGGGCAACTAAGACAGGAAAGGTATTCATCATTGTCACAGGCTGCCCCAGCGCACCAACACCGCACGGATGACCTCAAGCCGGCCTGCCAGGCCCAACCCAACCCACGAGGCTGACCAGTGACGTCGTCTTGCCAAGACCAACCATGCTGCAGCAACACCTATAGTTAGTCGACGATACCCAATCCCAATTAACTTGTGCCCCCTATAGTGTTTAGGTGTTGATGACGTTTTCTGTATTAGAAATACGCCTGTCTTTGCTATTGTCAGACAGAGCGCTCTCGTAGGTTGCAGAGTTCTTTGCATGCCTTATCCTTGGATAAACTCCCACTTACGCTCACCCGCACTCTGTCTTGGTCTTATTCCCACTACGGGAGAGTCCCTTATTGTCTCTCATTGCGGGGAGGATCGTGCTGAATTGGGGGCGCTTCCTTTCAGTGGTGACCCCGATAGCGTGATATCTCCAAACTATTTTTCCTAACTCCTTCTTAAACGACCCCCTTGTGGCACGAGAATCTCCGGTCGAGAAGGGATACGCACGGTGAGCCGTCTCCGGGAGGCCGCCCGCCAACGGCGACCGGCACAATAAGAAGTGCGCACTCAATGAGAAAGGGTACGGGATCCCGATTGGAAAAAAATCCCCTTTGAGTGCCGCTCGCCGGAGCCAGGGGCTGACCGTTGAGTTACCGGTGACGCCGCCTGGACGGACCCAGTTTCGGAGAGTATCGGTTCAAGACGGGCACGTGAGTACCGAGTGCGAGTGATCGTCAAGGGGAAAAGAAAGGGAATTGGGAATAACAGAACGGGGACAGGTAGAGGAGAAGAATATCGGGGGTCTACTACAGACGGGTCTTGAAATTTTCTTTATTCTTTCTTTTGCATATGGCCATTAGGAGTAAGAAATAAGTGACGTGGTAGAAGTGACGGAAACCTAGCTCCGAGAGGGGGTGGAAGGCGGCGCCGCATAGTACTATCTAAATTAGTACTGGGAATATATGAAGAAGTGAGAAATAAGTTATTGGTGTCTAGCAAAAGGAGACACCGGGAATATTTTTTAGTGATTGTGCTCTCTCTCTCTCTATTTCTTTTTTTCCATTTCCACGGGGTAGGGGGTGAAAATGAGAAGGGTATGAAGTAGTTAGAACATCTTAAAAAGTGGGGACTCAGTAGTGGCCCGTACAGACGTGAACACAGTAACCTTAGTAGGGAAACAGGGACAGCTGGCTAGGGAGGAAAGGGAGGAGAAAGACAAAGAGTGTGAGTGGGAAGTATTGTGAAGGGTGCGCGCACCGTACGAGTGTGAGAGACGAACGGGTGGCCGCGAGGTGGTGTCAGAGAGTGTGGCCATAACCAGTACTTGATCAATTACAAGTGAGATCACATAAGAGTGCCTGGGAATGGGAAGGAGATGAGATATGGTGAGTGAGAAGAGATTTGGGCAGTGAATAACGGTGGGTGATAATTTTAAAGAGGTCCGCTCTTGTCTGTGCCATAAAGGAATACATACGCATATTTACAGCTAATAAAAGGTAACGAAAGCGAACAAGGTAGCGCTAGCGATTTAAAGGATGGGGGCTGAAACTCCCTTGTCACACATTTGCAAGAGCTTGCCGGGATATGCTGAGCGCATAAATAAATATCATGATCAATGGTTAACAGAATTGAAAGGGGAGGGGTTGCCCCAGATTTGGCCAGAAGGAGGGTCTTTTGACAAAAGCGTTCTTGATATGGTATGTACATGTATTCGCCTTAAGTATAAGGGAAAAAAATGGCAGAACAGGAAGGAGATATTAGATCTTTGGAGATTGTTTGAGGAAGTACCCCCACCCAAAGCTCCAGCTCCAAATATTGATTTACCCTCCACCACAGACAATCCACTAATGATCCCGCGAGAGGAAAAGGAACAGTTAAGTACAGAACAGCCTGCGGAAGTGGTTATGTTGTACCCAATATTACCTAAACCAGCCCCTGCAACAGGATATAGCGACCCGATTTATGTGCCTCCCCCTTCAACCAGCACGCCACAAAGACCAACTGCACCCCCACCATACGAAAACACTAGAGAGCACACCCAGGGAGGCACACAGAGAGTGGACATAGAGAAGTTAACGAGTGACTTAGAGTCGAGGCTTACAGTGGCACGAGATGAGCTCTCAAGAATAAAAGACATATGTGAACGCACAGCGTGCGCCCCCACACAATCTGGACGCACGTCTAGAGCGTCGAGCGAAAGTAGACAAATTGAGGAAGGATGGAAAAAGGGGGAAATACTGTTCAGAATTGAGGAAGAACCGACCAGGATAATAGAAGTAGGGACAGCAGAAGGAAGCATTGGTGATGTCTCGAGAGAGAGAGGGATCAGAGAGGATTTGTTATGTGATGTCAGAGGAGGGGGGGATGAGAGTGATAGATTGAGCATGGCAGTAGGAGGAGAAGGCGAGGAGCTAGATGGGGCATGTTCACTGGGGACTATAGAGGATGAATGGATAGGACGA
The DNA here is from genome assembly GCF_040938575.1 of Ambystoma mexicanum. Lineage (NCBI taxonomy): Eukaryota > Metazoa > Chordata > Amphibia > Caudata > Ambystomatidae > Ambystoma > Ambystoma mexicanum. The sequence goes on from NC_090937.1 coordinate 543,050,777, forward strand.
CTAAGAAATAGGGTGGGGAAGATGGCGTCATTAGAGTCAGCAGTGACCAAGGAAAAGGAAGCTGCAACGGCAAAAGGGAAATTACAACTACCATTACTCCACAGGGGAGGTGGGAGGCCGAACTATATACCGTGGGCTCAGATGGACAAGGCTAACTTAATGAAATTACTACCACAGCTGTCAGGAGGGGCAAGCAAGTGGATATATGCATTTGAAAAACATACCGCGGGTATACCGCTGGCAGTAGGCGATGTGAAAAGCCTACTAGTGTCCTCAGTAGGGGATCAGGCAGACAGAGTGTGGGCTAAAGCGGGTTTTCCAGCTGTAACTTTGGAGTGTGATCGCCATGATGGGGCTTCTTTTAACACCGTGCGAGCAAGGGTGTGGGACGCACTGCGGGAAACTTTCCCAGATACCCCTGATCTGCAGTCAGTAATGCAATGTACCATGAATGATGGGGAGGACGCTATGGATTACATTCTCCGGGTGCAGGAGATGTGGAGAGCGGAAACGGGTACGCCCTGGCACCAATCCACGTCTCTATTTTACTTCATCATTAAAAGAGGGCTCCCAAAGGAAGTGCAAAAGGCACTAGATAAAATAGCAGGTGTTGAGGCAAAAGGCTGGCCGGAGATCCAAAGCATAATAGTACACCATTGTAAAAGGATCAAAGAAAGAGAGAGGGAAGTAGCACAGAAAAGGTTGGCGGACGAGGCGAAGTTGGTGCAATCAAAATTGGTGAAGGTCGCAGCAGCGGTAGCGGGACTCCCACTCATACGGGAGGGAGAGGAAGGAGAGGAGGGGCAAATAGCAATACAAGGAAGAATAGCAGCGAATTGGGCAGGACAAGGGCAACGACAGTGGACAGAGCAGGAGCAGAACGGAGGTCCAACGTGGCAAGAGTGGGCCCCAAGAGGAGGAAGAGGTGGGTACAGGGGGCGAAGAGGAGGACAAGGGTATGGAGGAATGGGAGGAAATGGGTGGCAGGGTCCCAGAGGTCCACAGGGGAGCTGTTGGAATTGTGGGAGATGGGGGCATTACTCAAGGGAATGTAGGAGCAGACAAAACAACGGTTTCCAAGAGATAGAACAGTACGGACACCCCCATCCAGGAAGCCCCTACGGCCTCCCCATGGGACAATACCAGCAACCAGACAATGTAGTACAAAGGAGTAACGCACAACTACACGGACATCAATACCGAACACAAATCAGCCCACAGAATAATGACAATGTGCACTACACGCCTGGTAATACTTTCGCCACAGGAGCTAATGGGGCACCAGCCCCCGCACCTTACAGTGGAGTGTCAGTAGTTTCGGGGAATATTTTCGATCAAGGGGGGGCAATGAGACACCCCGCATAGGACAGCCCACAGAGAGCACTTGCGTGTCCAGTACTGTCTACGACCCACAATGCATCAGAGGAACCATTGATAGGAGCGCAGATAGGAGACAAGCAATTCATATTCATGGTGGATTCGGGAGCGGAGAAATCATGCATTAGAGAGGGCCGGTTCCCGTTATCTAATAGAACGTTAGAGACGCAGGGGTTCTCTGGGGCTGTAATTGAAGTTCCTTACACAGAGGTATTGGATGTGACAGTGGGGGGTAAAACAGTGAAAGCACCCTTGCTGTACTATGAAAACTCTCCCATCAACTTACTGGGGAGAGATCTCTTGAGCAAACTAAACATGACCATATCATTCACAGGGAGCGGCATCGTATGTTCAACGCCAGGCATATGCCCCCTCCGTATATTAGCAGTAATACACGGCCACACAACAATAAAAGAGATCAGAGGGGTACCAAGAAATGAGGAGATGTTTGTTGAAGGCATGAGAACATTGGCTCTCATAGTACCAGAACTAAAAAGGGTGGAGTGGAGAATACCAGCAGAATTCCTTTTTCGTCCCATAGCAAGCCCTGACACTGCTCTTGGGGAAGTACTATCATTGGATTTGCATGCAATACATGTATCAGCAAACAGAATATGCGTGATTGGTATTGACATGGAAGGGTGTGAGTGGCGGACAGTATTGTGTACAAATGCAAATATCCCCCTGAGAGAGCTCTCGGACGAGGAGCTATTTTCTGACACTGAGGGAGATGGTGAAGTAGTGATGGAACTGGCAATGCCCTGCGACATCGTAGTTACAGCCAGACAAACTAAAGTTGAACTAATGGCGGTAGTAGGAGCACCGCATACATTTTTTGATGAAGACATGAGTTCAGTACCCGCTAACTTATGGACTAATGGCCCCCACGATGTAGGGTTGCTACATGAAGTTCAGCCTGTGGTGATAAAAGTAAAACAAGGAGCAATACTACCCCGGGTGAAACAATATCCACTGTCGCGAGAAGCAGAAGAAGGGATCAGAGAGACAATAGAAGCACTGCTAGCACAGGGTATAATAGTGCCCTCAAACTCCCCATGCAACACATGCATTTACCCAATCAAAAAAGCGAAGGGGGGTTCATGGAGGATGATACAAGATTTACGCCCATTGAACGATGTGGTAATGAAGGAGTTCCCTTTAGTCCCGAACCCGGCGACAATACTGTGCAACATTCCAAAAATAGCATCACACTTCACAGTAATTGACTTAAAAAATGCATTCTTTTCGATCCCCTTGGCAGAAGAGAGCAGGTACTTGACAGCATTTACATTGGGAGGAAGGAGGTTCGAACACTGCAGACTACCACAAGGATATTGCGAGAGCCCAAGCATATTTAACAGGGTACTACATGAAGATCTGGGGAATTTGTCTGTAGAAAGCACAGTGATTCAGTACGTTGATGATTTATTGGTTTGTGCACAGGCTGAGGAAGAATGCAGACAGGACTCGATAACACTGTTGACATTATTGGCAAATAAGGGGTACAAGGTGGACAAGGGGAAGTTACAATACTGTCTGACGGAGGTCCTATACTTGGGTCAGTTGATATCAAAGGATGGCAAGCGAATTATACCAGACAGGGCACAGGCGATTAGAACAATTGGGGAGCCCAAAACAGTAAAAGAGATGCAGAAATTTCTGGGTATGTGTAACTATTGCCGAGCATGGATATTGGACTATGCGGCGTACACAAGGCCCTTGCTACAGGCACTGAAAGAAGCACAACAGGAACACAAACACATAGAATGGACAGAGGTGATGAACACAGCATTTAACTCACTAAAAGAGCTGATATCAAGCGCTCCAGTACTAGCAAACCCAGATTATGGGCGCGAATTCTTCTTATTTTCACACTGCAAAGGAACATTGATGACAGCAGTACTGACACAGAAAACATCTTTAGGGCACAAACCACTCGCTTACTATAGCGGCACCCTAGACGCAGTAATGCAAGGTCATTTCGCGTGCGAGCAATCCCTAGCTGCAGCCGCGTTCGCAATTGAAAAAAGTGCCACGATAGTAATGGGCTGCCCGGTGACACTGTTCGTGGAACACTCACTTTTTGCAATATTAGAGCGAACAAAGAGCACATTGACAACACAACGCGCCACAGCATATGAGATAATACTGTCCAGCGCTAACATCCATATAGTAAGATGTAAAACAGTGAACCCAGCCACATTCATCACAGAGGCATGCACCATAGAGGACATGCAAAACCACAACTGCGCCACGTACACAGGTGACGAAAGTAAGGATCAAGTGATTTTTGAAAATGCCCTGACCGAGGGTGAGGTGTATTTTGTGGACGGGTCAGCATCAATAGACATGGAGACAGGAGAAAAGCATGTGGGTATGGCAGTGGTACGATTAGAGGAAGATGAATATGAGATACTAGTACAACACCGCCTCCCATCACACTATTCAGCGCAAGCAGCAGAACTAATAGCGCTAATAGAAGCATTGCATGCCGCCAAGGGGTGCGCAGTGACCATATATACAGACTCAGCATACATGACAACAACAGTTCACGGCGGGTTGGCCCGGTGGGGGCGGAGAGGGTTCCGACGAGCAGACGGAACGCCAGTCCAGCATGCAGAATTATTGAAAGAACTGATTGAGGCCCTGCAAGACCCCACGGCAGTGGCCATCGTAAAATGTCAAGCTCATACCACCAATACAGATTTTGTATCTTTGGGGAACGCGGCAGCAGACGCCGCTGCCAAAGCAGCTTCATATCTACAAAAAGGTGAAATAGGAGAGTACATGTTGCACCACACAGCAAGCCAAGAAGTCCCCACAGGATACAACATGATGTCCACACAGGAGATAATAGAGCTGCAAGAGGGAGCTAGTGCAGAGGAAAAATTGCTGTGGACTAAGAGAGGATGCAGCAAATCACCGACTGATTTATTGTGGCGACAAGAGAGTTCAGGAAAAGTGGTAATGCCAATCACGCTGTTAGAAATAGCATTTCAACAACTACACTTTCCTGCACACAACACAAAGAAACACATAATGGCAGAGATACAAGAAGATTGGTTTACACCTTGCCTCCAGGAACACGTCACAAGGTTAGCTCTAGAATGCACGACATGTCAAATTTACAACTCAGGTATGACATTGCGTACACTAAGGGGTACGATACCAAAACCAAGTGGCCCATTCAGAGAGCTCCACATTGATTATGTAGACATGGGAGAAAGGTGTAACGGGGCTCGATACATGATTGTGGTTGTATGTCCATTTTCGAGGTGGGTGGAGGCAGGCCCTTGTGCCCGCCCTGACGCGAAGGGCGCCGCGAAGTTCCTAGTGCGGGAAGTGTTTCCGCGCTGGGGAATTTGCGACGTTATTCGCTCAGATAACGGGACGCATTTTGTTAATGAACTCTTTAAAGAAGTGACTACATTATTGGGAATAAAGCACAAATTATGTTCGATTTATCATCCTCAAAGTAATGGCGTCGTAGAAAAGATAAACGGCCTGTTAAAAAGCAGATTATCAAAACTTTGTTTTTCCCTTAAAAAGACTTGGATGTACTGCCTGCCTTTGGCCTTGTTTGAGCTACGAAACCAGCCAAGTAAGGATCACCATTTGTCCCCGCACGAGATCGTCACGGGAAGAAGAATGCACACAGCGCATTCGCCTCTCCGTGAGCGTTCTGATGCACACAGAAGCGCAGCCATATTGGGGGAGGAGTTCACAGAATACCTGCGAAAATTGACACGGGCAGCGCGCGTAATTTCAAAGCAACTAGCCCCCCCCTCGACAAGAGAGGAGGGGAACGCGACGGAACCAAACGGTTTGCCTGAAAAACCACTACAGCTAATGCCTGGGGACCTTATATATGTTAGAAGTTTTGTGCGGAGGTGGAACGCACCACGCTTCCATGGCCCCTATGAGGTAGTGTTTTGCACGCCTACAGCAGTAAAGGTTAAGGGCCTGCGATATTGGGTGCATTTGACAGATGTACGTAAAGCTTACAGCGCTGCGGAGAGTGAGGTGCAGGATGAGGCACAGGCAACAGCGGACGATGAAGTTGTGCGGAATGAATGATTTGAATTTCGTGTGCTTCATGAGATGAACAGTGAACACAATTAGCGCGCAACAAATGTCCTGGACTAAAACATGTACACATGTATATGTAAATTTTCTTTTTACAATTTTTGAAAGTTTTGCGTGGGGTTCTTTTTTTTCCCTTCCTGTACTATTTAAGATGTTTTTTATTATTGTTGTTTTTAGAAATGTCATGTTTTTTTGTTATTATTTATATATATATATAGTAAGTTACAAATAATATTGACTGAAAGCTACCTTGTCTGTCAACAAACCCCCTTCCTCACCCAACCCTATATTTTATCACCGAAACGTTACAATGTGGAAATGCTTACATGTTTGTATTTAATGAACTTTTGTGTCTCAAACAGGATTTATCATGGCATCGAATGGGCAGCCTGCAACTAATAGATATGTTAGATTTAGAGAAATGTTAGTGGCTAGATTAACATATTCATTTGAATGTGGTTTATCAATGTGTGCTATCGTGTTCTTCATCTCAATGTTTTGTCTGGTGTTACACTGGATTATAGCGTTCATCTCTACCGAGATGAACGAGGGGGGAGGGGGGAACAACACCACCCTTGCTCCTGGAACGAAAACAATTCCGACTGTAGGTATCAAAGAAGGTGATTTCTTGATCTGGGATGGATCACACTTTGTGTGGGGATACTATACTACACCACCCACTGCTGTCCTCTCACAATGGAGAACCAAAAATGTAGATAATGACACAATGTCCCAACCTGGAACATACAACAACCACACGATCCCTCCCGCCCCAATTTCAAACAACGATCTCTTGTTTATTAATGAGGATGGAAAAGTGATTATGATGACAGAACACACGTCCCTATATGAAGAATTAGAAAAGGGGGGTGGGAGGGAGGAAGGGGGGCCTGGTTCTTCACCTCCTATAACGAGAAGGTACAGAAGAAGGGAGAAAAGTAGGCGGAGAAGAGAGACTGGTGGAAAAGGGTATGATGAGTATTATGGGCTAGGGTTAGACAAAATGGAAGACCCACGACACCCTCACCAAGCAAATAAATGGTATGCAGATATGAGCACAACAGCTAAACAAACAACCAATGAGAGCTGTTATGTCTGCTCACTTATCCCCCATGCATCAGGCACACCTAAAGTATTGTTGCCACGAGAATTGCCCATTGTGGATGCCCAATGTCTCCTTCATCTCACGCTGTGTAGAATAAAGAACACTTTCCAAGCACACGATGTCTCTTTCAGAATGGTACAGAACAACAAAACGTGCTATTCGCAAGCGTCTGGAGTGATCTGCCTTAAAGAACCTTTCTTTGCAATACAAGGGACACTGTTTTCCGAAAACAAATGGAAAGACGAAGAAGTGCTGTGCAAGGCAGAAGCGCTGAAAGGTGTCCAACCGGACAAGTTGCGGTGGATGGAAAGAACGTGCTTGCCAATATGGAAAGAACACATCCCTAAACTAACATGGGTAACAGCGATGGAGAAACCCTTCAAGCTACAAAGTGAAATACAAAACGAACTATGTTTCAAGGGAGAAGGAAAAATGGCAATGGGAACGAACACGAACTGTAACAAAACTCTCACCATCCCGGATATGAAAAAAGGGACAGCAGCATTAATGGACACCTACTGGGTATGCGGAAACCAGGCGTACCTGCACCTTCCCCAATCATGGAGTGGTAGCTGCTCAATGGCCACCTTGCACTCGACACTAATGGTGATTCCAGAAAGCCATATTGACAGAAGTAACATGATGAAAGGAGGCTTGAACCAGAATGCAGCTTCTCCAACTACACAAGCGCACCTTTATGTCCTGTCCTCCGGGGGGAAGGAAGAAGAGCTCTCAAGAAACAAGCGAGCCTCGAACTACATATCACAAGCATCATCTGATTTATTGGCACAGATCCCAGACAAGTATCGCCTGTTCAGCTCCGTGGAAACATTCTTTGCTTCACTAGTGTCCAGTGTCCAAGCAAGAGCAAATGCAAAATGGCTCCAGATCACACGGTGGGAACTGATCCAGTTGGCCAATGACACTGAAGAAGGGTTCAACATAATAAAGGTGGAACTACGAGCTCTGCGACTAATGACCATGCAGAACAGGTATGTTCTAGACCTGTTAACAGCTATCGATGGAGGTGTTTGCCGAAAAATAGGAAGTGCGTGCTGCACGTTCGTACCTTCTGAAGACGCAGAAAATGGGTCCCTGTCCCACGTTATTGAAGCAGTACATAACCTGGGCGAGAAGATGAAAATGGAAGGTGGAGCTGAGGATAGCTCGTGGTTCGACAATATCTTCTCCTGGGTTCCCTCATGGCTTGGAGTGACAATGAAGTTCCTGATACCAATAGTGGTCATCATCCTTGTGATGTTCTGCCTGTGCCAGGTGGGCCTCCGATGTTGTGCTAATGCAGTCCCTAACGGTGCAATGATGATGGTGACAATGGGCAACTCCGGTGGTACAATTAAAGCAACACAAGAAGTACACGTGCAGACAGGAACAGACAACACCCCCAGGTACCAGTTAGTGCCTATGTGCCGTGACAAGTACATAGTAGATAAGCTATGGCACACCACGATTAAAGAACCACGAGACGTAGAACTGGAATGGTATGAGGAGGTCTGGGTAGATCTGGAAGAGACCGGCGACTGTATATATTTGACATGTACACCAGACGAGTATGCTAGGAGAGGTGAGAGCTTAAGGGGGGTGTGCAGAGCATGGATGCCTATAAAAGGAACCCCTGCATGGGATGGTGCAGTGTTAGAAGAACAAGAATGTAGAAGATTAGAAGAGCTAAAGAAATTCGTTACTTTAAGTAACGAAAGGGGGGAAATGTAGGGGAGGAATGGCCACGAGGCCCTCCTCACCTACAGCTCCCTCCCCAGGTGAGGACCATGGCTCGGTGGGAGCACCCTCATGCCACCCGGGCCCAGGTGGAGGGGGGTTCACCCGCCGACGACATTGCCCACACGCACCCTGTCTTTGCATTTACCGAAACTTAAGTTAGGCCTAGACGCCATCGTGCACAGCAAACATGGTGTGAGTTCAGCACACTGTAACGAGGCCCCCACCTTTGGAGGGCCTTTCATGCATCTCTGCCGCCTCAGCAGCCCTGGCAGATCCGCTGCGAGCGCGTTCCCATGAGAAAGTCGGAGATGAGCTAAACCCGAGATGCCAACACGGCAACATTATATTAGTAACAATGTGATATTGCACCCCGTATGACCCAGACCGCAAGGCCGGGGCAACGGGGAAAAAAGCTGAAGCATCACTATCTGAAGAAGGTAGAAAATAGTTCAAGTATTGGTGTTAATGAACTACCTCTGTTTAAAATGTGAACGAACCATAAAAATGTAACGTTATATGATATCCCTCCAGGTCTGGACTAATGCTGCTATAACCACGGAGAAAGATGTTGACCAAACGTGTAACCTCTATTTGTAAAAGTGTTTTTCAATAGTATGTAGAAACTTGAACTCATATATGTTTTGAATCACCCAAAGCGGCGGGCATCAATCTCTGTAGGCCATAACCTAGATATCCCTCGTATAACGTCTAATGTACATACAATACGCACACAATGTAGTGAACATAATGTTAGGTAATGAAAAGGTACTGGAACCGACTGTATTAAAGAAATGTGTAACGAAAATGAAATATATATATATATATATGTGTGTCTGAATAACGTTAAAATGAGGCAGAACAGTATAAAACTTCTGCATTCACTGATCAGCAACGCACGAGGAAAATACCTTTGTGAGTATATGCAAGGTCATTCCCTCTCCCACCCCACCAAGCCTGCCAGATAAAAAAGCTAAGACTTGTGCTGCGCTCCCTCACCTCCCCCAACCAAGCTGGCGTTACTTCAGAGAGTCAGAGGCCCCGGCGCCGCAACCAAGGCCACAGCCCGCCACCTGTGTTATTTACAGCACGGTAATAAACCCACGGATGAACCCACTGATCTACCAGCACCCTCTCATAAATCCCCACGAACCCCCCCAAGAATCCTGACCCCGTGTAAGGACGACCCCCATCATTGGGACAAGACACAGAGACCCATCTATATAATAACTTCTAACGCAGCAGACAGACATGTATCACTCGGCCCAGGTCCCAGAGCCCCGTCCCGTGACCTAAAATACCGGTCAATAAGACTCAGGTAAATCTCACCCCAACCAACAACCACCAGACCTCTCACGAGGTGCATTCCTCATGTGTTGCGTTTATTTTATAAGATAAGCTACGGAACAATTTATTAGTGAACGTAAATGTCATTTTCTGAATAACTGCAGTGTGCATGGCCTAGGGCAACTAAGACAGGAAAGGTATTCATCATTGTCACAGGCTGCCCCAGCGCACCAACACCGCACGGATGACCTCAAGCCGGCCTGCCAGGCCCAACCCAACCCACGAGGCTGACCAGTGACGTCGTCTTGCCAAGACCAACCATGCTGCAGCAACACCTATAGTTAGTCGACGATACCCAATCCCAATTAACTTGTGCCCCCTATAGTGTTTAGGTGTTGATGACGTTTTCTGTATTAGAAATACGCCTGTCTTTGCTATTGTCAGACAGAGCGCTCTCGTAGGTTGCAGAGTTCTTTGCATGCCTTATCCTTGGATAAACTCCCACTTACGCTCACCCGCACTCTGTCTTGGTCTTATTCCCACTACGGGAGAGTCCCTTATTGTCTCTCATTGCGGGGAGGATCGTGCTGAATTGGGGGCGCTTCCTTTCAACGGCTGAGCTAATGTAAACACAGATCCTTTTACTGTCATGCCTGAACAGAGCAGAAGTGATGTGAAGACTGGAAGGGGATTATCTGTACTGCTGCCCTCTATATGGAAGAGTAGAAGCACAGAGCACCCCAGCCAAGATTCTCTATTTTTGGTAGCAATGGACGAGCAATCAAAGCTTAACTCTCAGGAGGTGGTGCAGGCTGGTTCTTAAGTACAGTGTATTCCCCAAACCCCAGCAAAAGAATGTCCACAAACTGTGTTAGTGATAACACAGTTCTTTATATAAATAAGCATCAAGTTATATACACACGCAATAACACACTGTGTGCTCAGGCAACACTACAATGATAAATATGTACAATATCTATGTCGTACCACAGTTAACTCTTGACTCCATTAAAATGCATCAACTGCTGACAGTTGTAATGACATACGAGTCGAATAGTATTGTGAACCAATACCAGACACAGGAGGAAAACAAGTTGGGTTAGACAATTTGCAGAATACTGGGTCCCTACCGCAAGACACAATTCTGTGTGAGGATCCCCACACCTGGGCAACCTGTAAATAAAGTGTATCAACAAGCCCAGTCCATATATTGTCTAATATAGTCTTGATTCCGTCTAAAAAGGTTCTACTACCCCAATGTACCTTGTGTAGCAGAGTTTGACGTCAGGTCATGGACGGATCCTTCTTGAGTGAACTCCCTTTAATGCAGGACCCACAGATCATTGAGATCCCTCAAAGAAAAGGTGAACAATGTTGTTGAGGCGGCAGCTTTGGTCTTTGCGGTACTCGTCGACGATTCGTCGTGGACGTACTGCGAAGATAAGGCATGCGGTGCACCTCGACGACGATAGTTTGTTGCCGCAAAGAGTCAATGAAGAATGTGGGCCCAGCAAGGGCGTTGGGCTGTCACCATTTAGCATCAGTGATATGAACTTGACAACGACTGGCTTTCGGATCTTCGACACCGTCTTTGTGGACATGGGGTGGTGCGAAACCCACTGGCGGATTGTCCTTGCTTCGTCAGTGACCTTGACTGTCTCCGGTGGGAAAAAGAGGTTGATGGTGATGAGCAGGGGAGTCCTTGGTTTCAAAGTGTCTTAGGCAATGGAGTGTTGCGGGCCCAGTCGACAAGATTACAGTAGTCCTCCGAACCTCAGTCGACGGTGGCAGTCATAAATGGTCTCGACGTCCTGGCACTATACTGCACATTCCTCTGCAGACCCTGTATCCGGTCGGCAGCCTTTAGATGACTGACTTCCAGGGAGCCTTGGTGAAGGCTAGCTGGTGCATGATGTTCCCTCGTAGTTTGGGAAGAGGTCTCTTAGTCAGGTCCTCTCTTGGATCAGTCATCGAAGGCACGACAGCTTTCAGATTGTGTTGAAGGAAAGCAGCTACAATCCTTCTTCTTCCGGCTCGGCTTCGAGAGTAAGCATCAAGTTTCGACTTCAGCTTCTGATGATTCTAGTCAGTGAAAGGTCCCCAGATATACTGTTCTGTCCCTCATTCACACTTCCAAGCACCCAGCCATTCAGCACTCCACACTGCATTCATACCAGTTTCGGGCAGGGCTGTCTCAGTCATTGTGCCACACACTAGAAACCAGACACCCATAACATGAACTGTATATTAGTCACACACTCCATTCACCCAGCTCCCACCCCAAGGGTGTACCCACAACATACAGTCACTGGGAAGGCTCCAGCCAGTCTGGCCTGGACTTCCCCACAATAGCATATATGGAATTTCTACCCAACAGCCAGTCAGGGGAAGGGACAAAGTCAGGGCTTCCCAGGACTTTGGGAAAACAAGGTAACAAGCAATTGAAAGCAAGAGGCCACAAGTGCCATTGTGTCTCCTATCAGGAATCAACTAATGCCAATGGCTGGGCCTGGGTATCCCAAAATGGAGGATACTCAGAGCACCTGTCAAATTCAGCATAGAGCTGCCACCAGCCAATACCCTGCTCTGTGGGCCACACACAGGTGCCCAAAAACATACACTAGTAGTAGAGGTTGTACCCCTACCCCAAGGGTGTGTTCACCATAACAAAAAGAGGAAAAGCTGCACTGCCTTGAGTCCCACATGGATCCCTGTGCAGAAAATAATAAAAGGAGTACAGGACAAGGATATGGAGGCCTTGTCCCTCCAATGCATTTCCAGCATCACAAGTGAAACTTGAAAAAAAGGTGGGAGAGCTGAGCAAATGAGTGGTGTAGCTGCCCATTGTTTTAAATAAGAGAATCACAATTTTCTGCATTAAATGGAGAATGTACATCAATATGCATTGTCACATTTTTGGAAAAATAACAGTACACCCCTCCTGATCATCCAAAAATGATTTTGGTGGGAGAAACACAACTGAGGTTATTCATGAAAATGTGATTTGGGCATCCTCGTGTTTACCAGTGATGTAAAACATTTGTAAAGCATGTAAATGCTGATTATTATGACACCCATAAAGGGCCATGTTTTTCAATGATATGGCTCTGGAGTAAACAAAGAAAAACTGCACAGGATTGACATACAGACTTCTGATTTGTGTCATTTGACTCGCAGTGAAATAGAGTTGTGAAAAATGTATTCATACATGTAAAGTTTTGGAAGTTAAGGGTACTTTCAAGATTGTGAGATTTTAAGTGCAAAAACATGACCGAGCCCAGCTGTCAAAGTGAGATGATAAAGATCTCTCCTCCCTTAGTGTCCCTAGACACTCCCACATTACCTTGTCCTATCAGCACACAGATGGGAGTGGTGTAGTGACATTCAACCAAACCCGTCTGAGGGAATGATGACAAGTTTGTGATGTCATTTGCACTATAACTAAGTCAGACCACCTCGGAGCTGGACTCTTGCTGCTAATCCCATGAGGTGACCTGCTGTCAAAATCTGGCATGAACATCCCAGCAGAGAGAGGCCTAGCTTGCAGGGGAGCCAGGAGACCTTGACTGGCCCCCTTTTGCTGTCCAAGCAGTGCCCTGGCACTCCCTGATATCCAGCCCAGACCTCTGCTGTAAGTAGAACTAAACCCCAAAAGCCATAGAGTGTGTAGGCCATGTATTCTTTCACCATTGTCTTAGTCATTTCCCCATTGAAAAGAATCCCCTGTTTGCCTGTGTATTTAGTATTTCCCCATTGAAAAATCCCCTGTTGGCCCATATAGATCCTTAGCATATTTATCAAATTAAATCAATTAATTTCCCCATTTATTTCACAGGATCAGTATTGTTGGCATTCAAAAAATAACCATTTTTTCCCAGTGTATTGTGAGTTTGTATAGACATAAAGAGCTGCTCAAAATAATTTGTCCCATTGTGATCTGAAAAACACATTTGTCCCTGTGTTTCAATTGTGCTGGGCAAAACAAATTTCAATTTGCATTTCCTTTTCCCATTGCATCTATCATTCCAGCCCAAAACAGATTTTTCCATTGTGTGCTGACTAATATTCCCCAAAGCCCTTCCTATTCCTTTGGTGTAACAAAGCACATTTCCCATTTCTGTCTATGCTTTTCCATTACAACTGTGTTAGGTAACTGAAACCTGATGTTCCATTCTGTTCCAACCATATTCCTAAAGCCCTGTGTGTTATTATCAGGTGTAGCAAAACAAATGTGTCCTATTGCCTTTCTGTATTGGGGGGAGGGGGATGACATAAAAGGCTGCTACTGTAACTGCATAGTCTGGTGTCAGCTCTTTGGTGGTACTCTACTAAAAAGGATATTTTGTCTTTGGGTTGCCACGGCATTGGTGGCTGCTGTAATCTGTTGGTTCTAATTTGCTTAAATTAATTTATTAATAAATATCTTAATAATACACACCAGCCTGGTTCCTAGTCCATTAAGGCACTTGGTGTTTGTTGAGGTTGTGTGCGAGAAGGGTTGGAGGCCTCACCACAGTGAACCAAATAAAAACTCATAGTGATGTGTTGTGCGCCACATTCATTGTAGGGGGAGGAGCTCCCTGACTTGATGGTGACCGTACAATAAACTGCAACAGGAACATATACAGAGAGAGATAGAGAAGTAGAGAGGGAAAGAGAGCGAAAGAGCAAGAATACTGAAAGATATGGAGAGATACAAGACAAAATTGGCATATCATATGTTAGGTTCAGATAGGCATTATTATTATTCATGGTGCTGAAAGGTGGCAAGTAGACTGATTCTGACTGCATGGTGAGCTATGCTAGAGGAAAGGTCACCATATGCCCCTAGCAGACTCGCTTTTTGATTTCTGATGTTGTGCTGTTGACATTTGGGTCAAATCCTCCCACTGCATCCACACTGTCTTTGTCATCATACTTATCAGGGCTGGAGAAAAAGTTATAATGGTGTTTGTGAATGAATGCTTTTTGTGAGGGTGGTATAACCTAATAGTTTTTTTTTTAATGTTTTAGTGCTAAAACAATGCAGATAATTCTGCCTCTGAAAGAGATTGCTGCTAATCAAGCTTGCTTTTATAATAATGTTGCAAATCAACAAGGATGGTGCACAAATGTACTTTACATAGGCTGTTTACTGACATCGACCAGCAACTGCCTTGCAGTGACACAGGGCTGGTAAAAGTCCCAATTTCATTATTGAACAAAGCAGCTGTCATCCAAACGTACAACAGGTGGGGATGGCTTTTTAATCGTAAGCACCGCTGGGTCAAAATAATATAATTGGGTTCCCTGAAGGTCTAATGGCATTTGTTAAAACCTTAATGTAAGACATATCTGATGTTGACATGTTGGCTACTGGGATTACATAATTATATAGCCTCTGGCATTTGATGCAATTTGACTGTCAGCTTGGTGTACTTTGACTCTGTCATGACAGGACATTTTTTTTTTGTTGAATTGGTCTGATCCGGGCTTCCCAAAACAATCATGCAGTTCCCACTCTGAAAACCCTCCCTTAGATCCCAATGATGCCATCCATGAAACCCTCTCTTAGATCCTCTTGAGAAGGCTTGTTACATCCCATAGAGAACAGGAACACTCAATCGGGGTTCAGTAGGAAACTGGTGCTTGAAAGACAGTTGTCTCATTACTATATCCATCTCTCACCAGGATTCCAAATGCTGGACTCTTTTTAATTTAGGTAGACAGACGAAGGGGATAATTTAGAGTAGCCCAGTAGAGAACTTCAGTCCACATGGGGCAAACACCTTGGGCTTTAACTGGTTCCTAACACCTCTTATTCCCCTCCCTTCTTCCTTCAGACAGAGCACTCTGGGTATTAGATCACACAGCAAAATACACTTGTTAATCCAGTCTTAGTTTGGGTCAAACTGCTGTGGAATTATTTGATACATCTTTGGACACTGAAGAATTCATTTGCAACTTTGTTGCGAGTACATTCTGCTCCGAAGTCATCTGACAAAGTCGTGAACACAGAGATCTCCAAGGGAATATTTGGGGTCACTAATGGTTGGACAAGTCATTCTGCAGCTGAAACCACCGATTGCCAGGATTGCCCAATCTAACTGACACAATCCTGCTTTCTACAATCTTTCTGGTTGGGAAGGGCAGTGGAAAATAATTAGTTTACCCTTAGTAACCCTGGATTTGGTCACCCTCCAATCCAAGAACCCAGAAGCAGCCCAAAACGTGTCTCCCATCTGAAGACACTATTTGAACTGTTGTGAAAGTGCTTGACCTTGGCTCGAATCATCTCAAGACTCACTCACCATTGGGAAGTCTGATTCGAAGTTGCCAACATCAGACTAACTGTGGCAAAGTGCCCAGAAGCCTGGCTCGATGCTGTTGATACACAAAGAGAAGAATACCAAGTTATGTGAAGTGGGCATATCACCTTGGCCTGCCTTTAAGGTGCCCTAATGACTTGTGAGACCCCATGATGTACCTCTTTAAAGACATTGCTAATCATATCTTGGACATTTCCTGCTGAAATGAATACCTGAGCACCAATGTCCTCAAACTAAAGTGTCCCATCCATTACAAAGTCTGCATTGTCTGTGTTTTCCTTTACAAGGGTGAATTATATTGTTTTTGGCTAGGTTTGTTTGTATTTGTTAGTTTCCTTAACATGCACTATTTTTATTAAAGACTGGTTGAAAAGACTTGTGTATGCTCCACAGTGCTATTGTTGTTTTGTGTGCTTCTATACAAAGCTAATTTCCTTCTGGAATTGTATTATTTTCCCTTGGCCTTTGCCAACATCAGAGGCAAATTAGTTATAGCCGGCCCAGTATTAATGTGGAGCTGAACATGCCCCTTTAGCCAAGACTCGTCGTTGTACTCACACAGAGCAGCAGTCATTTTCTCACAATGGTAATTATGGCAATGAACTGACAAGGTCTGTCATCCGAAAATCATTCCAACTCTCTCTTTCAAATGTAAATGGTGCATCCTTCACCTGCCTCCCCACCAACAAAGCCTCTCCATGTAGCAGGAGTTTAAGACCTCATCGCCGATGTTCAGTCGACTGCGCATTCATAAACTGTAGATACGTTGGTGGATGTGGGCGTCCACCATTGCAGACAGCATCCCAAACTATATCCTGTTAAAATTATTTCTCTGAACACCTTCAGTTGCTGGTGCAGAAATGGCAGAAAGAGGAGCTGAGGTGCAGGCACTGAAGATGGTGGCTGCAGCATCAAAGCAGAATCTGGCGAAACATTGCTGGCAGTGTTTAGGGTGCTGTTGACAGTCGTGGCATTACTGGTGGTCATGATGAAGAGTGGCGTGGTAGAACCTTGGTTCCTAACAGAGGTGCTGCTGCCACTAGACACGGCAGAAATGCAGTCAGTGACTTGGCAACCTGTTGGGAAGCATACTGCACGCATTTACTAACTTAATATTGATAATTTAAAGTGAGTTTAAAATGTGCAAGGCACTTAGGACCTTTGAAAGGCACTTAAGATTAACAGCATACTGGGTGTCAGGCCCCGGATTTCGTGGATTGTGTGCCCTTCATTTAAGGATCCTGCTACATTATTTGAACACATTTGAAATGTTACAAGAAACAGCACTTATGGCGCTCATGACTGGTCATTTCTGTGTCAACACATGTTGGAGGAATTTGTCACAATATGACCACTGCTGTTGGTTACATAGACAGGTTTTGCAATTCCATTGCAAGATAAAGACATGCATTATGCAATGCATTGACAATGTTTCTGCTACTAGTAGTGTACAACACTAGTAAGTACATACAGTACATTAAGAGGAAGCCCCCATACCCGTTTCTACTCTGGGTACTCTGAAGGGATTTGTTGCGCTAAGTATATAACATATGAAGTTACAAATCGAGGTCAGCTTTGCAAATAGAATCCCAAACCCATTCGGGTACATGCAATCTTCCATTTAGAAATCATTATCATTATTACATTTTTTAATTTTTATTTACCATTTGTTTTTTAAATACAAACCTTTTAGCACTTATAAGAAGATAAAACTCAGAAGACACAAGGAATGGCCAGCTGTCAAATGCTAACACCACTTAGCAACTCAAACAACACAACATCAGACCAGCCCCAAAAAAGGGGCAAACAAATCAGTGTTGAATATTGTATCTTTGTATCTCCCATTCAACGTATCGATTCACATTAACCCTGTTCCTTCACAGGCTTTCAATTTTCAATTAACAGAAAGGCTTCTTTCAAAAAGGCTAATAGGGCCAGCGTTATAGATCCCACTCTTCAGCTGATAGAGATGGAGCCTCTTTTACATTTTTACCTAACCATTTTGTCCTCAAATCTTTTAGCCCAGGACATAACAATGGCAAATGGTACAGGGTTTCTACGTTGGAGTTACACAGTCTGCAACTAAAATTCCAAAGCTCTTTGGCCTTTCGTACTTTTGTTATCTCTGCTGTAGGGAACTGGTTTAGTCTGAAGCGTAAACATTGAAATCTCCTTTATCTGAATGGGAATTTAGCGGGGTAAATAGGAACGATTCCCCTTACTCTTGTGTCTGGGATATTATTGCCATATAACATGGAGTTATACCTCTGCTCCAAAGAGTTACTCCAGTCCAGATCATACAACTTTCCCTTTACATTTCCCGGATTAGACCACATACTTGATTCCGACTCGGTTAGGTCAGTGAGGATCTTCAATCAAGCCAAGCTCCAAGCTACCAAATGAGCATCAACATTACCAATCATTGCTAATCTTATGCCAGCCAGGCCATCCTCTCTGTTGTCTTCAGCACAGTTTCCAAAAAAAGCTGGAATCGTCCAAACTGTGATTCCATACAGAGAGACTAGTCCCAGTTCTGTCCTGATGATTGAAATGGACACACAGTTTGGCAGGGATAGAACTCTTCACCAGAAGATCCCTTCCAATTTGGGCCAAACATCTGCCGACAACGTAAAGGACGCTTCTGCCACATACATCAATATTGGTGTCACATTTAGATGATAAAAATATATTATTGGGACCAAGGAGAATTTACAGTATCTCTTCCATATCATTTTCACCTGACCCGCCAAGTTCTTACCTTTAGTTTGCAGTGTACCTTCCCTCTGGCCATCAGCTGAGCTGCCATTCAGACACTACCCCAGATAGGCAAGGGAGGCTACCTCCACAATCTTTTTGCCCAAGCTTTTGAATTGCGATTCCTTATTTTTTACAGCTGAAAATCCGAATTTGAGATTTATGTATGTTTATTCTAAGGCCGTTAGCAGCCACATATCATTCAAGGGCAACCAATTGTCTCTGTAACCCTACCTTGGTTTGATCCAGCAGGATCAAGTCGTCTGTGTACAGGAGTCGACTGATTCGCACGAGTCAACCATGGGGGAAAGCTTCTGATTGACTCCAGAGCTATGTTAACATCTGAAACAAACAAGTTAAAGATGATTGGCGCCAAGGGGCAATCCTGTTTCAGCCCATTGAAAGTTGGATTTGCATCTGACAGGTTACCCTTTCAATCAAGCCTCACACACAGTGAAGTGTTGGTGTGTAGTGATTTCAAGATTTCTCTCAGATCTTCAGGACTCCCCACAATTGTAGCTTAGCCCAGAGTGCTTGTCGATCGATGGTATCAAAAGCCTGTGCAAGGACATTTGAAGCTATGTACAGTTCTGACCCATTCTTTGCTTTCACTCTGGCCTTGAGGATGTTCAGCAAAAACAAATCCAGGGCGGTGGCCACACCCTTGTCAAACCCTGCTTGCCACGGATCATAGTGTTTTGTGGTTTTGCACCAAGTCGTAAGGGCGGACAGCACAAGGGAGCCAAAAATATTACCCGTCACATCCAGTAAGGCGATAGGCCCGTAATTGATTGGATTTAGCCTATCACCTTTTTTAAATATAGGCACTATTATGGAACGTTTCCAGGAATCTGGAAGAGATTTGGCCCTTTTGATTTCTGCAAACCCGACCCACAGCCGGGTTGACCCTATCTCTGGATCATTGTTGAGCATAAGGTTGGTGATGCCATCCGGGCCGGCAGCTCTAGATTTGCTGGCTTTCATGATCAGGTCAAAGATGGCACTCCTTTCGGATGACATCATCCATGGCCCTACCCTTAACTCGTCCTTAGCCCGATTGCTATCAGAAGGCCGCACATACAGGGCTTTAAAACGTGTTCTCCAGGATTCTGGTGCAATCGGGTTTAGTATGAGAGAGTCTTGTGGAGCGTGGAGAGCATTCATGGTTCTCCACATCTTAGCAGTATTCTTTGCGGCAACTAGGATCAACATCTTTTCTGCATCCTATTGGAACATCCAGTGTTTGTGTTTTTTTTAGCCAGTTTTTGTATGTTTGTTTCAAACTTCTGGCATTTTCAATCACCTTCACTGTAGTGTGTTGGCTGCAAGCTTTATGTTGTTTTTAGGGTCTTTTTCCTATTTGCCACCTATGCCTCATAAGGGTGGCAGGTGTTAAGCCCATGTCTGGACATCGATGTGTGAACTATATTAAAGATTTTGAAAGTTGAAGGTGGCCCATCAGGACCACTTGCACTCTGCAATGAACTTGTGCCCAAAAAATCCACCGTCTGGGCCCTCAGCCTATTTCTCACAGCTGTCACCTCCACGAAGATCGGGTCCTGGAACAGTGAGTCCAAATCCCAGTTTGAAATAGCCAGTTCAATTCTATTGTGGTCGCCGAATTTGGTGGCCTGGACCTTTAAACTAATCAAATGCTCGCACAGGTTTTCTGACACAAATATATGTTCATATCCTTTCTGTCGCTCCCTCTTTTCCATGTTGGTTTGGAAGGCAGGTCCCCTCTAATGTGTATATTTGCCAAGTAGATATTTCTATGGCCAGTTTGTTTCTCCAAAGGAGGCCTCTAGTTATTTGGGGGCCGGCTTCCGTAGTATTATCTTCAATTAGATTAGACATTTGGTCGAAACAATGTACATTCAGGTCACCACACAAGCAATCTTCCAGTTGCGGCCAAGAACCTTTTGCCTCATCGATCAGGTCCAGGGCTGAGTTTACGGGGGATAGATCATTTGAATAAAAGTTGGTCTTGGCCTGGTTCTTAAAATGGGGCTCCGTTCTTAGAAGGAGCGCTTAGATCAGAGGGGACGGTTGACTCTCACAGATGACTTTGTTTCCCCTAATATTATTTAGTGCTATCAAAAGACCAACCATCAGGCAACCATTTTTGCCCTTTTCTGCTGCATTGAAGAATATCAGAAACCCATCCAAGATGGGGGAGAGCGAAGCCACGTCTCTTGAAGACAAACAATATCAAAGTCCTGGAATTGTAGGGAGCCCTCTCTAAAAAGGCGTAGAAAGCCCCTTGTGTTCTAACAATAGAGGAGTGTGGGGCACTCGAGTGTCACCCTCGAAGCTTGCAGTGGGCCCAGGGCGCTATGCCTGGGCACTACCAATGGCTAGTGCGCCCGCCAGCCAACTCTTTAATCCTGGTCAAAGTTGTGGTGGCTCACAGACCGCTCCACCACAGAATCATTTGGGTTACACGTTTTTCCACTACTAGGCTGGTTGCCTGCTTTTTCCTAGAGGGGTATTCCATGTTTCGAACGTTACTTCCTGCCAAGAAACCAGCTTGCTTTTATTCAGTGGCCCTCTGATGATTATCTCTCCGACATGGTCTCTCTTGGGCATTATGTTCGGTCGCCTTAGTTCCTCTGATTTTAAGTAGATTCTGAGTATCATAGTCAGAGAGAATAAAGCCCATTGATAGCAGTTTCTCCCTTTCTTTAAGGATAATTGACTTCTTCTTAGCTGACGATAGAAACAAAATGACTTTGTCTATACGGGCTTCCTCCAGAAATTCTACCAACAGGAGGTCATTCAAATGAACTTGCTTCAGCGCCAGGATACTGAGGTAAAGGCGCAAAATATTACCTCTATTCAAAGTTAAGTTATCATTAATAGCTCAAAGTTAAGTTATCATTAATAGCTTGAATTCTTATAAGTGAGAGTCTGAAGGCCTCCTTTGGAGCAGTGAAATGAGCTTTTGGATTGGAGCTATCTTTCTTTGGAATCATTGAAGGCCTAATCGTCTTATTATCGTGGACTTTAAGAACACTTTTCTTGGGGGTTTCAAGACTTAGAGGCCTGTTTATCTTCCATTTTACATGACAGCCTTGTATTCTTTCCTCCAGTGTATGAAAGTAGATGCATCTCTCCGGTTGAGCGATGTCTTGCAGCCCTTCATCGGAACTGACAAAGGAAACATCCTCATTGACTTGCACATCACTGCCGCTTTGATCATTGCCTCTCTCCTGAGTATAGTAGCCGGATCTACCAGAGCTCTTAGCTCGTGCTATAGTGCTCCTGTCGACCTTCTCAGGTAGATGTATTAAGTCCTCCTCGTTCCGTCCTCTTAACTTTGGCTCGAGTCATCACTCAAACTAACTGTAGTAGTGGGTTTGCCTCGAGCTGAAGTGTCGTGCCTCTCGAGGTCCTTCTCCATCTCTTCATCATCTTGGAGACTATAATTAGATTAGTTCATGAGGTCCACCTGACCTTACTCTTGGGAAGCAACCTCAGATTGCCTCTGGGAATTATCTCCCGACTCGGTCCTTCTGGCAGCAGCTCAGTCCTGGCTTTTAGTCACAGGTGAGAAACTCTTTTCCTTGCTCTTATCTTCCTACCGACACAAAGGAACAAATTTTCCAGGATCTGAGGCTCCCGTTGTGCAGGATTCAGGTGGTTGGCCTCCGCTTACTTTGGGTTGGTTGCGGTTCACTCATGTTATTCTTTTCTCTCTCCAATTTTCTTCTTAACATCAGTCTTTTAGTTTGCGGTGACTTATTTGCCATAGCCTTCACCTTTAACCCTTCATTCAATTTTGCAAATATATCATACTGCTTCATTTTCAAGGTGCTGGTCAAAGTTCATCAAGCTACCCTCCGGGGCTCGACTTTGCCCTCTAAAACCAAATTGAGAGCGAATACCGGCACCCTCAACTCCACCCTTTGAACAAGCTCCTCTTCAGGGCCACCAACTGCTGGCCTTGTTTCCATGGAGGACTCCTCAATTAACTGAAGGTCAGAAACCAGTTTCTGGTTGTAGCTCTCAACCCCAAGGGCTTTGCGTTGGCCTGGGCCCCATCTGCCAACTCTTTCACAAAAGGGTTTTTAGATCAAAGACTGAGTTGATCTGCATCGCTGCGCCTCTTACTTTTTTCCCTGTTTGCCGTTTCAATAATGCTGTGTAAAATCTTTGTGATTTCTTCCTTGTTTTTGTCCAAATTGCCCAGTATGCCAGTGACAATGTCTCCCAGAAATAACCGCTTTGAGTATAGCATGGCTACCACTGTGGTCTGATCCCTTATTTGGTCACCGAGTGACTCATGGAGCTTCATGAACGGGGCTAATGTTAGCCTCAGGGTCACTATAAGGTCAATGTCAATTCGGGGAGGCACCTGCGTCTGCTGTTCAACTTGTGCCGCCGCCACATCTAACAAAAGGACTTTGTCCGAGAGTGGGCGGTTCAAGGGCACTTGAAGTCCTTTGTTAACTTTTTCCTTAACCCTCCCTTATCGTGGCTTTTGGAACTGTGGGGGAACTGGAGTTCGACCAAACCCAAGTAAATTGTTGTTCCCTTTCCATGTACATTTTACGTTTTTTGCTTTGGGTCTCAGGCAGATCAAGCGCCTCTAAGTCATCCACTATTCTTTTTCCTAGGGGGGGGGGTGGGTTACAAGTTACCCCCAGGCACGCCTGCCCCGCTGAGGCTGATTTCTCCCTCCCACTCAAAGAAAAGCCGGACTTGTCCATACAACCCCAGATTCTTTCAGTCGCCGGGCCTCTTACCAAAGCTAGAGCGGCGGGGGTGCCCCACCTACAGTAGAGGTGTCACATTCCAACCTTGTTCCCTTGCCTCGGCTCGTGGACAAGTCCTCCTCCCTCCTGTAGAAAAAAGCATTGTTGTGCCAAAGGCCTTTACGATGCTAAACCTTTGCGGCTGCCAAAACGTCTTAAACGACTGCTGATCATGTTTCTTTAGCTCGTTGGCCGAATCAGGTTTGCCAAATCTATAGACCACTGTCGTCTTCGCATCCCTGTAGACTTGCGGAGGGACCCCCATTAGCAGGCTGTCATTCTTCAAAACCACCCTTTGCAGTGTCGGCTCACCATGCAGCCGAGGGGACACTGGCGCACATCCCAGTTCACTGACACTGGCCGCCAAATTCGGCTCGGCAGAAGCCTCCTTCCCCTCCCTTACCAAAGGGTTAGTTGATGTAGATGGGGGCATTTTTGTTTAATGTAGACACTTTCCCACGTTTTGAAGAATGTTGCATGGGGACGGTGTTGTCGCCGCAATTTGTACTGTGATGTCAATAGGGCACGGTCTATGGTCAGCGAGTACGTCTAGCATGTTCAATGGATTGAGTGATATATCTTCTCCCACCAGTCCCTCGCTGTCCCCTTCGTCACATGTGATGCCCGTCTCTATGTGGCTCCTAGGCGATGCCTGCCCACCAAAACTCGGACCTTGAGTGGCCAGGTCCATGTAAATGACTAACACGGGATCAACCATCACCCTCACACGCCCCCAATAAATAAGTTAATTTGCAGTCGGGCAAAGTACTACAGAGAACAGCCTGTGGGCGTTTGCTGGCCAGACACCTGCGAGAGACTCCTGTCCGGTATGTATCGCACACAGCGAGCTAAGCCCGTCCCACGCACGGTGAATCTAAAGATGACAGGCTAATGGGCGGGAGAAAGCCCGCTACTGAGGTTTGCTCCCTTGGTTCGTTTAGGCCAGAGCAGGTGCAGCAGTGTTCGTTCACTCAGCACTACACCCACGTAGATCTACTCTCTTGCTCTCGTTAATACATTGAATTTGATGTCTTAGCAATGTCGAGAGAATGGAGAACACACAGTAACAGTACTGACTTGGGCCCAGACTGAACTACAATCCAGACTTCACAATGTGGTTGGAAGCTGTGGCAGTGGCCGGCCGGCAAACTGCAGACTGTCACTTTCCATCCAATAGGCGGTTCCTGCGATGTTTTAAGCGAATGAATAGGCAAGGGGGTGGAGCTCGTCTGCTCCTACACAACGTCCCCTGAGCCTGAGTCTTAAAGCAACAGAAGCTTTTAATTGCGGCAAACACTGGAACGTATTTCCAATTTCAGCACAAGACAGTGCATAAAGGAGACCACAGAAGGCGAGCAGTCCTGCACACCACGCCATTGCAGACTGCCACTTTCCATCCACTTCATGATTACTTGTACCAGAAAGCAGTGTTGCTTTATGTGGACTATGAAAGACATGTGGGCTGTGGAGGAAGGGCTGCTATTCCCCTTCCCTTTTAATGTGGTCACATGCACCATTTTCAATGTGTCCTTCAATTGTGAGAGTGCAACATTCATGAGTTGAATATTTTCTCATCACTGGCCACATGGGATATAACTACCACCTTGCTCCCAATACCTGCATACCAGCGAGATCTAAGGCAGAGCAGACATTCTCCCCCCGAATGCGGAGCATGACGGCAGCACGGTGCTGCAGCACCCGCCCTGCCCCAATGGCAGTGACTCCCAGTTGTGATTTGACCTAACAGTCCACACCACAACCACTGCTTCAGGTCTTTCTGCTGCTTCACAATTTCTTACATTCAGTGATTGAAGTGAGCGGGAACGGTCGGGAGGGGTGTTCCACTACTTTATTTTTTTTATGTTTACCATTCCTCTACTTTTTACAACCACTTTCACCATTCTGTATAGTGGATTTTTCCATTCAGGTCCCTGTGCAAGTATTAGTTGTAATAGGAGCCTTAGTTACTAGTCACTTAGACTATTGCAATGCCCAGGATGCAACACCTGGTCACATGTTGCCCTATGCTTCCGCCTACCCTCTCTCTGCCAAGACCACTACACTTTCTACATAGGCACTGAACCCTAACTACTTGAACCCTAACCACTTCAACCCTGCGCACCCTCTCACTTCTTTCCTACCCCAGCTTCAGCTTAATTTCTTGTATCCTGCACTGTTTTTTTTTAAGCTATGCTTTATGCCTTTTGTATTATCCTGACTAAGACTACGTCACTGTTGTAACTTACTATGCCTGCTTGTAACCACTTTCTTGTAACCACACGCCCAGATGCCTCAGGGTAAGGCTGCGCGCTATAAATAAATAAATACAAATACAAGTACAAATACCACAGTTCCACTACTTTTTTCGGTACACTTCTATCATTGCAAATGCTCATTGGCGACCTCATCTGCCAGTAAAATGAGCTCGTAGTGAGAGAATTCAAGCTTGCACTGCCATCCCTCAACGCCTGACTGCTTTCAGCGGCCTCTATATCAATGGCCACCGACACACATAGCAATTTGTCACCTGGAAGTGGCTCATTTAAAATAAACAATTTTAGACACTGGCCAACACAATACTTCCTGCTACACGTTCATGCAGTCATAGCCTTGCCACGAGTGACAATGGTATTTCCGCATTACCTTGTGTAGTTTGTTAAAATCATCACACAAAGATTTATTGTTATTGCACATACTAATGTAATGTCATAATTGTTCACAATTCCTCGGAATATCACATAGACTAACAGTAATTACTGGAACAATTTTCTGTGGCATCTGTCATGTGATGTTTAACATGCAGCCATGATCGCTGCATGGTAAAACGTGTAGGAACCCGGGTTCCAGTGGGATTTCTATGCCTGACACCCATCTTTGGGCTGAATGCTGAGAACCAGGCAGAGAGGGCCTGCGCCACATTGGCGTCAACGGTCAGGCAACGGTCAGGCACTTTCTGCCGCTTTCACCTTTGGCATAACAAGCAGGCCCCATTCGGCTGCTTAAGGCGAAGATGGGAGGAGACTTAGCTTTAGGGGTTTCAGGGCTATTAAGATAGGATAATTATACCTTGGCAAATGGCACCATCCTGGCATGAGATTCTAACCTTTAAAGTGTTCTTAAATCTTCAGTGAAGGGGAAGACATTTTGCTCAGGGCCTTATCAGACATCTGTGTGATGAACTGCGTCCTTAGTGCTTCGTAGAGCATTGTGTGACCCACTGCAGCTTAATGGGGATACATTTGCAGAATATGAACTCTTCTGCCACGAATATAATTGTGGTGCCTTTGAAACACTTGTCTTTTGATTGTCTGAAAACCTGGCCCTTTTGGAATGAGACGTGAACGGTTATTAAGATAATAATGTCAATTACTGAGGAGTTCCTGGTGATATTGTGGTTTACAAATCTAGAACACTTACAACCAGCTTGCCTATTAAGAAGCAAAAGCGTGTGAATCCGCTAATCTGAACAGTTCCAAAAACTGCTGCTGAGACCTAAGAGGATGCAATTAAGCTAGGGAGCCATGAGTGGTTATTCTCCAGAAGCGATGCATGTACAAGTGCACTGAATGAATGGTAAAGACAATGGGCCTCATTACGAGGAGGACGGTAAGGGGTTAACAGCACCAGTAAAGGTGCCGGAACATTAACCCCTTACTTCCCTGTTACGAGGTCTGCTTGCGGTACCCGCTAAGGCTGCCTGGTTTTAACAGGCGGCCTTAGCGGGCCCCGCGAGCAGCCCAGCATGCTAACAACGGGCCCGTTATTAACGAGCCCGTTGTTAGCATGCTCCGCATTCCCATTGAGCACTATGGGGGCTCGAATGGGAATGGGGATGTACTGGGTCCAGGTTCCTTGAATGAGGAATTATCGACCCCTCCAAGGTTGGAATGGCTTGGTAATTCCTCATTTACGGAACCTGGACCCGGTACCCGGTAATGGGGTAGCCATGCCGCTAATAGCGGCATGGCTACCTCCTAACTCGTAATGACCACCAATTAACATTGGAATCCAAAGTGCTTGTAGCAGAAGATGCTAACTTGATGGCTACCTACATTCTATGCTATTAATCTGCTCTCCCTCCTCCAGTATCTTCTTGGGGAGGGGCGGTTCATGACAGACATATGCAGTCTTTGCAAGTCATTACTTTCTATGTGCAATTGTATGAAATGATTCACACGATTGTGCCTTTCTGACTATATAGCAATGTCAGATTTGTATATAGTGCTTCATGATGGATTCCCCCTGCTTCTGTCCTGCAGTGAAAGGTGCTATTATTAGCAATTTGAATGGCACTCATTCCATTGATTTCTGATGGTTGAAAAGCTGAGTTGGCCCTGCCAGGATTATATTTTTTGAAATGCCTAAATGACTTACTGGTAATCCTTAATACACCTTCTCTGTCTCTTCCTCATCACTGTACATACATGTGAGGCCCTGTCTCCATGACAGTACACTCCCTTATACTTTTAAATAGTCAGCCTCTTTTTCAGGAGGTATAACTTCTCCCTCCACTTACAATTCCAGTTAACCTTTTCCCACTGAGGAGCTTGGTCCCTACCATTTCCCAATGGTAGGGAGAGGCTGATCGCATGTACTGTGATGAGGAAGATTAGAAGAAGGAGTGATGAGGATTATCGGTAAATAATCTAATCGTTATTTCCAGGTCCCTCTTCCTCATCCCAGTTCTTGATTTTGAAAAATACTACATGAAGCGATGAAAGGGCACAGGGATAGACTGGGAACCAAAAGTGATACTGGATATATTTTTCAAAGGGGCCCCATTTTATACGTTGTAAGCAAGCCCAATCCCCTCGAAGTAGGCTTTGCGGCAGGGGATTTGCTATGTCTGGAAAAGACCCGGGGCTAACCTGTTGTGGGAACTGTTGGGACTGGGGCTAGCTAGTCTTTTGGCTGTAGCTCCTGAGATTCTATCCGGGGCTACAACCAAAAGACCAGGGGCTATAGCCCCCTTAGCCCCCCCCCCCCCCTAGCAACGCCCCTGGTTTGGGGTTTTCTTCCAACAAAACCTTTGGGAAAAATGGACCCACATATTGAAGTTTAAAGCATATGTGTCCCAAAAGGCGGATTAAAAAGTAGTAAAGCATAACAAAAGAACTGAACATGTGAATAGGGGGAAATACCATTCTGGAAATGTTATAATACATTATATACTGCCAATGGATGTGGGATGTGGGGATTAAGCGCGATGGGTGGAAGGAAGTGGGGCAGGGTGAATGGGAGGGAGTGTAATAGGTCAGAAAAACAGGGTACCCACACACATCGCTAGAGTTCCCAGGTTTGTAGGCCAGTCCGCTTCCGATAGGGCCTATGCAATTGCATAGAACATGTAATGTGGGCTGTAACAAACTCCATTTCCAAATTCACTACCAATCAAAAGGCACCCAGTGCGTGCCAGAACTCGGAAAAGCAGTACCAAAGCAGTGGCTGCATGACTGGCCACACTCAGCTAATAAATGTCTCATGAAGGAATTTGGGTGGCCCCTGTATCCACCTTGCGAATGTCAAGTAGAGGGACTCACTGTGGATCTTCCCAGAATGTCCCCATGCACCTGGTCGTCCATCCCTTAATCTTCTTTGACAGTGGAAGCCCCGCTGCCTTGTAATCATTGCAAGCGACCGCCCCAACGCATGGGCTAATGGGAACTAAAGAAGCTTTCCTGTCTGCCTCCAAGTCCCAAAACGTGAAAAAAAGTGGTCCAAGTTACAAAAACAGGCTGACTTTTTAATGTACACGAGCATTGCCCTCCAGATATCCGGACATACAGTGTATGCCAAATCACTTCCTACGGACTCTGGAGAAAACCGGGGTCACAGCAACGCACCTAAGCCTTTGGCAGACATTTCTGGGAAGGCTCTTTTCATAAAAGAGCACCGACGATCGCCTCCAACTTGATAGCAGATCTAAGAGCAAAAAAAACGACTGTTTTTAGAATGAACAATTCCTAATCAATCTCCTCCACTGGCCCAAAATACGACTCCAAAGAACCTTCCGTACCAGTGGGAGATCCCGAGGAATAGCCTCTGAAGATCCCACTAGTCTTAACTGATAGAATCTCTGCAACGTGTGCCCCACCAGATTCTCCCCGTCAGGGACACGCCCACAGGGCTCCATAAATGCCTTCTCAGTGGCCCATTGAGGCCTCAAAGAAGAGATAACAATACACTTCTAATATCCATCCAACAGAAATCACAGTGCAGCCGAAATGCTGCACGACAGTGCCTGAACTCCATTTTTGCACACAGCAGGGCAACACATGGTTCCATTGCCCATTAAAGCACTTCAGAATTGCCAGCTGCCTTGTGCACAGCTGAAGTGAGTGGGTCACTTGGGAAGTAAAGTGCAAATACTGCTACCGTCTACTCTGAACTTCAAAACCGTCACACCATGAGAGACACTCCTAGCTCCCCCCTGTTGTACCTGTCCGGTGACGGTTACCTTGCCAAGATCCAAACCAGAGCTAGCATCAGATTTATCTGAAGAGCAAACCAATATCTCTGAGGCCAATAAGGGCCACCTTATCCAGCTCTGACTTGCTGTCCCAGAACTTGACCAACAATGCAGGAATCAAAGGTATGCGAGGACATGACGTATAGCAGACTCCTGACAGCTCCATGGACATTGTATCTCCTCAAAGTACCCCTACACGAGATTCTGAAGCAGAACAAAAGAAGTTGAGCATTCTCTGGAGTGGAAAAGAGCTTCAAGGATAGGGAGCCACACCTCGCTGCAATCCTCAGTAGAGTTCACCACAACAGCAACATCTCCTGCAAGGAGGGAAATACCTAACTGAGTCTTCCGCTGTCCTAATGACCAACCCCTGATATGCGATGCTCTCAAGAACTCCAGGGGTTCTTCAACTCCTTCTTCCAAGACTGTTACTAATTCCCTGATAGGTCTAGGCTGAATGCTTCCTTGCTGCTTGACCTAGGCCACTGTCAATGTGTTGCCGTTCTGGGCCAACAACCAATTTATTTTTATGATAATAATTGTTCTTTTATAGTGCGCTTAATACCGGGGACCAGTTTCTAAGCTGAGCCCAGGATTCAAACCTCTGTTGCTATGCGTTGTGTTGCTTCCAAGACAAATGTATTGTCCCTGAACTATCCTCTTGCACCCAGTCCAAAGAGACCACCAGAGCCCTGGAGATCACCACTAACTCCTTCCAAATGGAGAAAATCTTCCTCTCCTGCCTGGCCGAATACTCTTGTTGAAAGAACCCAGAAAGTGTTGCTATCCACACTTTGCTGCTGGAAATAAGGATTGGCACAAATCACACCATTTGAGAAACCCTTCCTGAAAGTGTTCAAGGCCTTCAGCAGTTCTTGGATTAGTGGCATCTGAGCAAATCCCCCCTACAGACCCACAAACACACAAGATGCCATGTGCCACTTTTGATTTTAGCCGCATCCTGATGCCACAAACATTTCCAACTTCAGCAACAAGTCCTAAAGACAGATTGCCCAATTCATTGGGAGCAAGACCCTCCACAGAACTGTCCAGAACTAAGCCCCAATAAATGTCATATTCTGAGAAGGTAAGACATGTGATTCCACCAATTAATCAGGAAACCGTAAAGAGCCAAGCGAGAACACTTAGGGGGTTGTTGTTACCATTACATGGAGGCATACATTGAAAGTGTAATGTGTGTATTCCTGCATTTAACACATTTCCCAATTGTCCAGCTTGTAGAATGTATGGAAGGGCAGCAAAGTGAAATTTGAATCTCTGCTTTGCTTTCCTCCTCTGCCTTTGAAGGAGCACTTGAACATATGGCTGTGTGAAATTCCAATGGACTACGCTTTGTATTTATACTTGGTAAATTGCAGGTAAACTGCATTGCAAGCCATTATAAAATATTGCCTGCTAAGCATAACTTGCAGGCGATGTTTTTCTCTCAAAATAGGGAGAAAATGTAGGGCCTGGTTTATGGAATGTTTGGTGCGTTGAAAAGTTGCTTTGCACACTTTTCAGCACACAATACTCCTTTCAGTGATTCATAGATTGGACTTTGTATGTAGTTCCATGACTTTGCGTAGGTCCGTCATGTATTTGCGTGCAGTAGACGCTGTGCGCGACACTCCACACAAAGTGTGGGATGGGCCGACGCGAAGAAATAAATAGGGGTCGGAACATGCATATTCTCCATTGTCCCTGCAGAATGAAGATGGACACGGAATAACGTGGGCGGGTTGAGGGATGGGCAACTTGTGTAATTGCACACCCAGTCAAGTGGAAAGCTAACCAAATTCATGGAATTCAACGCGCAACTTCACATCGGTAACAGTTACACGCAAACCTCTTGGGGTCACAGCCACTTGATAGAAGGCACAGAGCACTATGTGCAAAGGATCCAACACACAACAGTAAGGTTTACATTGCGTTTAGGGGAGACGGCACCTAGTTGAGGTGCCGCTTGGAGTTAGGGGTGATCGTATGCAGATTAGCGGGATGCAGCCTTGAATTACTGGGGTTGGCATGCAGATTATCCAGGCGCTGCCATGTGTTATGAGAAATGAAAAGCAGATCATCAGACTGCAGTTTTAGGTTACAGGGGTTCATGCGCAGTCTCACCGGGGTGCTGCATTGGTTGCAGGGTGATGGCCCGCAGTATTACTGGGGTGCTCGATGGTGGGGATTATGTAGGGGCAAAGGTCGGTATATGTTGCTTGTTTTGGTTAGCGGGGTGGGGGGCGGCATGTCATGGCCATCTCGGACGCAACTTGTGCCTCGTGTTGATTTGAGGTTATAATTCCATGAATACATGGAGTGCGCAATACGAGCCAAGTTGTTTTACGTGCACACTACTTTGTGGGGTCTTTACACATTTTCTATAAATCAGGCCCTGAATTCGAAAAGGAGGGTGTCCGTCATGGTGGTTTGGCCTCAGAAATAAGTAAGGGGTGAGCAAGAGAGATGTGAAGATAATGCAATCGTGCCACCATTACATGGTATCTCATTTTGTATCTGCCTCCTACTCCACCAACTCTTCATTGATTTCAATCCCCTCCATTTTGCGCATATCTTTATTTTATTAAATCAATGTATATACGCATTCACTCTTGTTTAAAAAGTCTTTACGAAACAGCACTACAATATCATACGTAAAGAAATAACATTAGTGTACCTTAGGTGACTATGTTGGCAAATAAATAGACATACCACGTGAATTTTTCAAGCAGTAAGCCAATTTTAGGCAGCTGCTCTAATTGTTAATTGCTAATTCGGTGAGGCTGGAAGTTTAAAACCCCTTTCGGATCATTGTTCCATTAAACAGACGACTTCATACGTTTGGAAATGGATCTGCGGAATTTTAAAGAAGGTGGAATGTGCAGAAACGGATGCGCAAACTGAGTGTTACTATTGACAGCGTAAGGCCTGTCAGTGGGTGAAGAACCCATATATGCACAGCTATGAACTAGCAGGCATTGTCAACTAGAAAGCCAGTCTTGAAAAGGAACAACCTTGCCTATTATGCTTGTTATCACATTCTCCTGCGTTCCAGCAAATACATGTCTGTTCAAAAATTAGAGAGAACATAAGCACCAGTAACATAACAGACAAATAATCTATTCGCCCTAATTAATCTCAATATGGACACACATAATAAGCGTCAGACATTTCCGAATGAACAATGGACTTCAGAATGAGTCTGTGCAAACAATATTCAGATGTCCCCTTCTGAATACAACCACATACCGAGGGTGTTTTTTTTTGTTTATCGCGTTTCCCATTGTCATGATATACGCTTGGTGCAGTACAAAGGAGAACGGGCAAGTGGCAGCTTTTTTTTATTGTGTTCGTGTGTATGGAGAACACTGGAAAATAATGATCGTGCCAGAAAGGGAAACAGCTCAATTCATCTTGCAATGCAGTCATTGACATCCTTTCACATAATGTACTCCCACCCTGTTCCCTACAGAAAATGGACGCTTTTTATCTTTTGCGCTTCATGTTTACAGTCTTCTTTTTCCCCATCGCTCTCTGCACCAAGGTTTCAAATGCATCAAGATTTAAAACTCAGCCTAATTTCACCCAGATTTTATGAGCTGAACACTGCATGTCCGATTGCTTTTACGGTATAAGATATTTACTCACTCATGCAGCAGAATCGAGCTGTATGCATGCTTACTCTGACAATATTCATAAAAAAGCATCATCATAACACTGACAACGTAACAAAAAAGGAAAGTTGATGTTTTCCCTTTTTGCAGGAATGTTTCCAATTAAAGACAGATTCAGCGCCAAACATGCATTAAGTAGGAAGGCATCAACATGCATAAGCAGATCAAGTGACTAAATTGGGAAAATGTTTACACAAAACAAAGCTTCCCAATGTCACGCATGCTTTTTCTATAATGAACAAGTCACCTGCGTGATGTTAAAACGTAATGTACGGTGCTATGACATGAAAGTATGGTACACAAAACAAAAATGTCGATTCATGGAACACAATGGGAGGCCTTACCAGAGACTTGCGAGAAATCCACACAGGTCCAACACTTCACTGCGACACTACGAACGCCTTGCGCGAGACTCCTAGCGAAGGGGCGTACCGTCCTGCGCAGTCACCTAAAAAGGGGGTGGAACACATGGAATGGGGAACAATAAGTGAAAATGTGGGCGTAACAAGAGAAGTACCACAGTAAAATCCTTGTAACACCCATACTACACGCTAACAACCCGCATTCATGGAACTGAACAAGGCTCTCTGGCGCACGGAAAAAAAAACGTAAATTAAGAAACATGTCTGACACACGAAAGCTGGCGTAAGCATCACAGCGCACAAAAAATGAAGGGGAAAAGTTGAATTCCCTTTCGTGCCTTTATGCGCTGAAAAAGGGGAGAAGTTAGGTCCAAATGCACCTTTGTGTTTTACGGGAACAGGGGCTCTGTCTCTTTCTTGTTCGCCGTGCGCGGCTGTAGCTGCTAGTGTGGTCCGCATCTCCCTCTGTTAACAACCGTAGTCACGGTAACGCTAGACTGATTATGGTAATAATCCGTAAATTAAATTCAATAAACCATACTTTATCTGAATTTAATACGCCTTGAAAGGTAATACGCCTTGAATGGTACCCTTAACTGCTTCCCTTGAAAATCACGTCTTACTTATCCACTCAAAGATGGCTCCCGCTAACTCAACAAGCTGCCATTGAAATAAAGAAAGTCCTCCTCACTCTGTTAGTCTAGTGTTACTGTGACTACGGTTGCTAACAGAGGGAGACACGGACCTCACTAGCAGCTATAGCCATGCACGCCGAACAAGAAAGAGACCGAGCCCCTGTTCCCGTAACACACAAAGGTACATTTGGGACTAACTTCTCCCCTTTTTCAGCGCATAAAGGCATGAAAGGGAATACAACATTTCCCCTTCTGTTTGTTTGCAGCAAGCAGCCACGACCGTTGTGAACCGCACACGGGATCAGATTAAAAAACCTGCACAGACTGCGCATAATCCAGCAACAAGGTATGTTGACAGTGCAGTCCTATATATATTAACATACCAAACCTCTGATTAAAAAGCAGCACAATCTGGCACACATGCTAATACCCCACACTCCCTCTCTCCCCAGATACACCCCAAATTCATGGCCTGTGCCTGATAGGACCAGAGGCATTGGTCAGAATACAGACACCCACAGCATACGATCACCCCGCAATACAGATGCAGGGCCACTAATCCTCCATTGAGAGGTGAGTCGGTTGAATGGGACATACATGGCAATGTATCAGTTTTCTCTGTGCAGCATTTGGGGACAACCCCGCTGGCATTGTTTTAAGAGACATGAAAAGCAGACCTAACCTCAGCTTTTCTATTGAATAGGCACAAGGAAGGATATATTGAAGTCCTACCTTCAGCAATCATGCTTGACATCGCCCTCTCAATACACCAAAACAGGGAAAATAATTGCTTACCTATGGAGGTGTTACACTCAATCAATGAGTTAGACTATTAACTAGAGAAATAATAGTTCTACTTAGTCCGTGTTTGAAGAAATTCCTGGCTGGCCCCTCTACCCAGATCCCAGCGTAGTCTAAAAGCTTCTACATGAACCATGGTTTCTCTCCTGACAAATGTTTCGGATTTAACACCTTTTTTTGTGAAGGGAAACATGTTGAGAAAATGTATTGTCTATTTTGAAGACAGGGTTTAACATGATGAAAATAACTAAAAAGTTTATGCAATAACTTTATGTGATTTCAATATGTTGGAAAACTAGGATACAACTGAATGGACAACTGATATTATTTAGTTACCCTGGCCACTGATGTGGTATTTTGGAAATGTGTTTTTACCAAGGAGAAACCAATTGAAGTATTGGTCTCTAAATATTTTTTAGTAAATTCTCATGTATGAAGTGTAATGTTACAATTCTTAATGATTAAATTTACTTTTAACCACTGAAAGCAAACTCCCCTTTCAGTTATTCCTAACCCTACAGACCTGTCTCTATCTTCTAGATTGTTTCATAGTTCACCCCCTCCCGGGACTAGATAGAGACAGCACCCATACATTTGTTTAATGAGTGCACACCTGGAGTTCCTTCCCTTATCTGAAGAAAGATACAACACAGCCCATATTTCAACTCTGGCCATAGTGGAGTGCACATTCAGAGTGCTCAAGTCACGCTTCCGCTCCCTTGACCACTCTGGTGGTGAGGTGGTATATGCACCACCAGTAGTGTGCAAGATCATTGTGGCAGCATGTGTCCTGCACAATGTTGCAACATGACGTGGCTTACCAGTGGACATAGTGGTGCCCACACATCCCCAACCACATGCACGTTGCCTGCACATGGTAGGGGAAAGGGCACATGGCGAGGCTGCCTGTACCCAGCTTGTGGCTACACTTTTCACCTAAAGTCCACCCCCTGCGGAGTGCACACAGTCGTGGCACATTCCAGGTGCCATTCAATGATGACAAAGGGACAATCATCTGTGGCCACCAAACCACCCTGGGAATGCTACATTGTGTGCATCCCTTAGAAATTAAACTAATCCAATCTGGTGTATACAAAAGGAACACATAGAAGAGGGAATATGCCACTAACTAAGGTTATCAAGCCTTGTTCTATCGAGAGAGGGGCGCCCGCTACCTTTGCAAACCAAATTTCAAGGAACCTGGGATTGGTAACCCTAGGTCTCCTGGGGGCAACCAGACGTGGTCTCCCTCTCACTGTGCTTAGAGAGGCATCAGCTTCACCTCACTGATGATCCCCAACAAGGGTGAAACACGTGTATGGGGTTGCTGGTGGTACTCTCGTTCAGGTTGGAATTGCCATTGTATTTCGGTTCTGGACTGCCCCTGGGCAGGACAAAGACTGATATACAAATGGATATTTCCCATCTGTGAAAGGCACAGTGAGAAAAAGCAGTGGCTGCGAACTCTCAAGTGGTTAATAACCACTGAACAGGGTATCAAGCCTTGTTCTATCGAGAGAGGGGCGCCCGCTACCTTTGCAAACCAAATTTCAAGGAACCTGGGATTGGTAACCCTAGGTCTCCTGGGGGCAACCAGACATGGTCTCCCTCTCACTGTGCTTAGAGAGGCATCAGCTTCACCTCACTGATGATCCCCAACAAGGGTGAAACATGTGTATGGGGTTGCTGGTGGTACTCTCGTTCAGGTTGGAATTGCCATTGCATTTCGGTGCTGGACGGCCCCTGGGCAGGACAAAGACTGATATGCAAATGGATATTTCCCATCTGTGAAAGGTACAGTGAGAAAAAGCAGTGGCTGCGAACTCTCAAGTGGTTAATAACCACTGAACAGGTTATCAAGCCTTGTTCTATCGAGAGAGGGGCGCCCGCTACCTTTGCAAACCGAATATGCCACTAACACCATGTCAAAGTACACATCTAATTGCCGTTGTGTCACATAAACCCTCCCACATGTCATGTAAAATTATCACCACACCGTGCCATGGCATGCAATGTCAAACGAGATACATAAAGCACCCAACAATGTATGGAACAAGTTGAGAAATAGCACACGCTCATACATGTCCATAATGATGTTGACAGGAACAGTAATTACCCAGTAAAACATACCATAAACACTGGACCTAACAGTGAATCGGTCTGACAGTGACACATCATATTTCCTGAAGTGCCTCAATGAGTTGTAACTTGCACAGGGCACACAGGTCGGTTTTGTGTGGCTCTGCTAATTTAAGGGGGCAGGTAAGTGCATGGAGCAGGAAGTCAAACAAGAATGGAGATAGGCAAGGTAATTCAGAACGACGGAACAGGAAGAAAGGATGGATCTCAATGTTTAACCAAAAAGGGATGGGAACCATGCACTGTACAAACAATGAGGAATCCCACTACGGGTGTATACACAGGTTGGAATCGAGTCTGCCCACAGATATAAGGGAAGCCCAATGCCTCTGTGTAAGTTACTTTTACAGGTATCACTCCTTGCAAGCCCATGGAAAGAGGAAGCAGGAGTGGCTTCTGTGTATGGACCCTAAGGCACAAACAACAAGTGTACTAACACGAGACAAGCCAGTATGGGTTCAGCCGGAACCTACAGTGGATGCTCTCGGAGGGAACAGAATGCAACACACTGTTACATAAATTCACAATAGACAACAGGCAAGACAAGGGAAGGCGCAGAGATTGCCTGCTGGGAACGCCAGCAGCCTAACTTTGATCAAAGGAATAACAGACGCACAACCAAGGACAAGAACTGCAACTAACATAACTAGGGGAAAATAGGCAGTAAAGTCAGCAAGGTTCAGAAGGGGAAAACAAGTAAATAAAAATAAAAAATGCCCATGTTGGACCGGGGGGGGGGGAACACCCAGCAGGGTGGAGGGGAAGGGTACACATCAACACCCACATGTCTGGATATTGAGAAATGAAATACCCCTCCATGGGTCCATGGGCTGCACGGCTATCATGGATTGGGAGGGCTGTTGCTGCTGTCACCATCTTCCTGTGTAGCATCTGAAGGTGGTAGTGGTAAGGGAGGTTCACCACATACAGCCCTGGCCTGTTCCTCCATGGCAGAGGCCAGGCAGGACTGAGATGAATGCATCTGCAACTTGAAGCCTCAGAGGTCCGCATGCAACACCTCATGGGATGCACAGAGTTCCTACGAGATGGTATGAGTCAACAGTTGCATCTGCTGTTCATATTGTGTACTGCAGGATGCCTCTAGGACTTCCAGTGTAGCTCTGAGGGACAGAAACTCTTGCCTCAGGGCTTCCCCGTGGGATCAACCCTCTGCAAGCAGGGATGCCTGCAGAGACCTCAGTTCTATCCATCGGATTCTGTTGCTGGTCTCCATGTACAGCCTTTGTTAGTAGCATGTGGAACACAATGCCTGCAGCTGGTGCTCTACCTGTTTTGCTGGTGGGATCATGGAATTGGCCACCCTATCCATGGCCTGAGCCAACGTCTCATGGGAAGCATCCTGTTTTTGTGCAACAGTATACATGGACTGCTCCCACAATGTATCGCCAGTCGCAACGCGGCCCCAGGACCCAGAAAGTCTTGTTGACAATGCAGAGGGTTTTGAACTTAATAATCGTAGCTGCTGGGAACCACTGCCAAGATGACTGTCCTGGAGAGATACAATACCCGTGCTTGCAGTCTGTTCTGGATGAGTTGCAAAGGGCAGAAAGTTGAACAAGTCAAATTAAGAAAGAGACTGTGGCAGTAGCCCTGCCTAGAGAGAACCAGTGCTCTGGAGATGGTGAGCTGCTGGGGGAAGGAGAAGAAAGGAAGAATACCTCTGAGGAGGTGCAGCTGGTAGTTGACCTCTCAGAGACATCAGAGATGTGAGGACAGAAGGAGAGTGAAGAGTCGAAGATTAACCCAATCTATCCAGCATCACAAGTGGGAGCAGGAAGAGGGCCAAGAGAAGCCAGCCAGAGAGTGACAGGATAGGATGGAGCAGTTGTGGTGATGAGGAGAATCTCAGTGTTCAGCACATCGGTCGTATGCAGTCTGCAGGACACCAAGCATGGGTCAGTACGACA
The DNA here is from genome assembly GCF_040938575.1 of Ambystoma mexicanum. Lineage (NCBI taxonomy): Eukaryota > Metazoa > Chordata > Amphibia > Caudata > Ambystomatidae > Ambystoma > Ambystoma mexicanum. The sequence goes on from NC_090937.1 coordinate 543,090,196, forward strand.
TGGTTCACCCATGGCAGTCATGGAACTGCAGGCAGAAGTGCTACACAATCATAACAATTCATTCCATCGGCAAACACATATTCTGGGTGCACACACTTCATCACTCACCTGACATTTCCTCATAATTTGGCAGGCCTCCCACGCCTTGGACCTGCTCCACATTAATCAACTCACTAATGGCCTCTTCATGTGGTGTGAGATCCTCGTCCTCTTATGGTGACCCACCTCCAGTCACCAGAGTAGAGGCGAAGTTGGCACCCACCTTGTGTTTGGTTCAACGGTGAAGGTCATTCCACCACTTCACCAACTCACGAGTGGTGTGCCTCTCATTGCCCAAAGCGTTGATTCTATCCGTGACTCGCTGCCAGTGGACCATATGCTGAACAGGCATACGTGTGTTCCCTGCCTGCGTGAGCATGTAAGGGTAGAGTACGCATACGTAGTCCACGAGGATCTGGATTTCTTCATCATTGAAGCTCCTCTTCCTTGACATTGTGTTCTCCTGTGCCGTGCATTGGGATTGAGTCTGTTCTGCTGCTGCATGCTTTACTTTCTTGGAAGGTCGTGCAGACTCTGTGTGGCTGGGACCACTCGGGTTAGTAGGGACTGGAGCACTAGCGGCCGGGGCCATGGCTTCAGCCACTAATTCTGGTACAGTAGGTGTCCCTGCAGGTAGCCGTACCTGGGTGCTGGTGACAGGTCATTTCACTGTATGTCCCTTCCCCTTGGACACACAGACAACATCTGCCCCTGCGTCTCTGTGTACCTGCGCCGTGACCACTACAGCCATGGCTGGTGGTTCCTGAGCCTGCAAGGTGGACACTCCAGCTGGCTCTGCAGCTTCGATACCCTGGGTGCTGGTGATGTCAGCATCACCTGCATCTCCCTGACCCTGTTGGGTGGGGGGCATAGCTCTCCCTGCACGTCCCCGACCCTGGACACCTCAGCCACCACAGCCATCTCAGCCACCTCAGCCACCTCAGCCCCTTCGACCACCTCGCCACCCTTCCCTCATGGTACAGATGGATTTGTACAATGGGAAGTGCAGCAAGCAAATGTCCTGGGCAATTTGAGTGAGGGGGCAGGGTACGTGAAGTAAAAAATACTAGTATGGTCCAGCAAGGCTTAATTTCACTCCCAGTGAAAAGTGAAAAGAAAATTGGACGCTTAACGCACACGCAACTAAAATATCAAAAATGCATGTGCGCGACTTCTTGATAGCTCACGTGAAAAAAATAAGCATTACGAGGTACGCTGTGGAACGCAGCAATGCGAAAAATGCATACGAAAGGCCCAGGTAAGCTACTCTGATGTTGAGAATGGGTATACCTGATGCACAGGGGCATCCAGAGAATGTATAATGCATACGTGACTAACCATTAGCCTCTGAAAATAGGGAAAAGTACACATACGTGTGCGCGGATGCAAATCTGCCACCAAAATAAGAAGTTTGCACTGTCACAGTAGTGAACAAAATGCATGGCACTCCAAAAATCTCCGAAGTCCACACGTCCGTCTGCTCCAACTCGCTCAAGTGGTCTGATGTTCTCCTACGCACTCCTTTATCCCGAATCTGAACACCAATGCCCAACGGCCAGTGCATGTCACATAATTTATGCAATTAAGCCCTTTCCTCTGATTTCACATGTACACGCTAATTTTGCATGAGCAAAGTAACCGTCACTCTGTTTCTGGCTGCCCCCGCGAGTAACACGGGAGACTAATGCGCTCCTGCCTGTGAACCATTTTACCTGCCTACTACTGCCCTGAGCTGCGTCCTACGAGCCATCTGCTGCTGCCTGCCCACTGTGTGTGCCTGCTGCCCACCTGTCTTGCAATTTGAGTGCCTTCTGTCAAGCCATTGCCAATGCTCCTGTCCTCGGCCCTGTGACGACATCAGCTGATTCAGAAGACTCCCAACATGCCAGAACATCACCACCACTCCACAGCCCAGCCCCAGGACCACCTTGCCCATCCTCACCTGCCTCGGGTGTTGCCATGTCTGAGCAAACATCTCTGGAGGCAAGTGGCAACCCCATGGCAGCGAGGCAGAGGTCTGTCAACTTCACAGCCAGGCAAGTTGAAATCCTGCTGGAGCATGTCCCGGGGCATTATGAAGCTCTCTTCAACGCTGCAACGCTAGTCGGCAAGGAAGGACGGAAGCTGATCTGAGACCAAATCGTGGGTGCCATCAACACAGAGGGGGTGGCAACCTGTGACTACCACCATGTGCTCAAGCGCTGGGAGGACCTGAAATCTAGGACCCACAACAAGGCCCAGCGCTTTCCAGGCTGGTGCCAACCAAGTGGAGCACCAGGGCCGGTTGAACACCACTGACATTCGGGTCCTGGAGAGGTTTTACCTGGCGCTGCACACCTAGGTCAGTGATTTGCAGCACCTTCTGGAGTCGTCAGGTGAGTGGCTATTTGTTGGTGGCCTCTACTGTGCATGTTGATGTATGGTGGGAGTGTGCACCTTGGCCTTACAGCAAATATACCTCTTGTACGGATGTCTGTTTGCATGTCCCAGACAGTGCTCCACATGTGTTCTATGAACCATGTGTAATTTCAATGGTCTCACTTTTGCAATGTGTGTTGTACTGTAGTATAACACAATGTGCATGTGGTTCCTTACATGTGTATGAGATGTGCCCCTGGGAGAGGTCTGACACATGGGTGTTGTTGTCAACATCATGAATAGGCATGGTGTAAACGTGTATGTGTCTGAGATGTGACTGTGTGACTGGCCATCACTCCTGGATGGATGTAACTGGTGGATTTCAATTTGTGCCCTAGTCTTGTTGCCTGATTGACTTTGTGGGGACTCTGATGTGATAGCTCAGTGCACTGCTTCAGGACTGTCAGGTGATGTGTGTGCATGACATTTGTATGTCCCATGATGCATGTATGTGTAGCATGCACAATTTGTAGTTGGTGGCAGTACCATGTCCAAGGATGTGATTGTTTGTTGTGAAGGACAGACATTTATTTTCATGTATGTACATTGCATTTACCTGTGTGTTGTGGAGGGTGATGATGGCTGTGACCTTTGGCAGTGTACTTCATGTGCATATGTTTTGTGCCAAACTCACATAGGTAGAGTACCCTGATGTTTGTGTTCTATGTCTCCTTATCCAGAGCGGTGTTGGAAGACGAGGGCGGAGTAAGTGCTGTGGACCAAGGCAGCAGGGATGCCTCCACCAGGCAGAGACACAAGGCCCAGTCACACCCCCTGGAAACAACATCATTGGGGAGCCAGGAGACTAGTGCCACGTCTCAACCATCGGCACCAGCTGCTGAGAGAAGGTCCAAGAGGGCGAAGTTGGACATGGACTCCTCAACAGCAGGGGGACAGGTGAGCTCACACAAGGACAATCTACTGCAGAAGACACTGGGGAGGCATCCAGGTTGGCGGGGGAGGAGGAGGAGGAGGAGGCCATATTAGCCCAGTCCATGGGGCCCTGCGGGGGTGGTGAGGTGGGTGTGACTGGTGCAGTACTGACTCAGGGGCACGAGGCAGTGCAGGTCACAGAGGAGGTGCCTATGCCAAATCCTTTTCCCTGGGCCAGTGCCTGCACCAGTATGCACCTGCTGGCATGCCCCAGGCTGGACCCATCCGCAGGTGTCGGATGTTTCAAACCAAACCGACACCCCAATGCCCGTGGATCTGGCCCTTCGAGACAAAGTGGAACCCCTGCTAGCTGGTATTGCAAGGCATACAGCTGTCATTCCTGATGATGTGCAGGCTTACACTTGTAGGCTTGCACATCATCACAATGAGGTCTGGAGTCTCCTAAACTGGATGGCAGCATTCCGGGTCTCGAATTGGATCTGTGGGCTGGTCACGCATGCGACCCCCTCCTCGTCTTGCTCCTCTGTGCCAGTCGTCCTCTCGAGCGTCTTCCTTGCCCAGATACCACCAGGGCCCCCTGTCTACCTGTCACACCCATGCTGGTGGACCTGCAAGCCCTTGAGAAGGCAACAGAGGCATGCATTGTGGAAGTGGACGCAGTGCTCGATGATGCCCTGGCCCTGACATTGAGTGACATTGGTGAGGAGAAGGAGGACTAGCCTGCTGCCTTTTTACATAGTTTTTTAGATATAGGTTTCCATTGATTTTATTTATTATTTGAGGCTTTTGGACATTACTCAGTTTTTTGTACATAGTTCTTCATGTGTGGATTTCCTTTTATATATTTTATCATTTGGAGTGGACTTTGGACATTACTTCACGTTTATTTTGTACATAGTTTTATTAGGGTGTGTTTTAGTGTTCACCAAGCGGTAATTATTTTTTTTGGGTGGTAATGTAAATAATTTTAATGGACATGGACATTTTTATGTCTGTTTTTTTTTCATGGACAGATTTTGAGCTTTTATTTACAGTCTGTATGAACACAATAGAACTGTTTAATAGAATTAATTTCTTCTCTCACTATCATTGTTTCTCACAGGTATTTTTGCAGTGTGCCGATTTGGGAGTCCATTTAGTGGCCCTGGTTCTGACCATCGATGGTCATGTGTGTGGTTACTTGCATGCATGTGTCATGTTTGGTCTCCATTTGCAGGGTGAGCATACACATGTGGCTGACCGGTGGTGGAGTGTGAAGTGGGAGTTTAGGTGTGCATGGTAAAATGGCATTTGCTTTCACATGTGCAGCATCACTGTGTAACACACATATACCGTTTTCCCCCTTACCAGCATGTGTTTGTGCAGTTATCATTATCTCTGGTGTTGGTCAACCTCTTGCACTGGCATACAATATTGGCATTTCTCTGTATTTACACATCAGCAGAGAAATGCAGCCATCTCGGTGTGTGGCACACTGTCTGATTGCCAAGTACTCAATCAGACCTCAAAACATTACTCTGCGCTTGTGCTTTCTCTCCTCCCCTCCCATGATGAACTCCTGACTGAATCTGCACTGGTCACCTAGCTACCCTCTGACCTTGGGCTAGGTCCCCTCGCCCGCCACTTGCACCCCTGCACTGCCTCCCTGGCACCCCTAACACTTGGACTGTTTTTCTGTATTCCTAGAGCCCCCTACCAGCACTTGACACCCGAGGTCTGGACTTACCCTTGCACTTGCCACCAGCTGTCCGCACTTTAATTAATTGCTTTGTTATTGTATTTATTTTAATGTCCTTCCCATGTACTGTACTGCCCCTTCCCCTTCCCGCACACTTTTCCCGTTCCCCATTTCCCCTGCACTTGCGCCATCTCAATTTCATCTGGCCTAGTAAGATTGTTGTCTCTGTCTTCCCACTGTTCCCCCTCCCTTGCCTTGTTGTGCCTTCAAACACTTGTGTATAGGCACGTTGTGAATGCCATATCATTTCATATGATTTCATATCATATCCTTCAAACATGGAAGGAACAGTGATGTGTTTATTAGGAAATCTATTCTAGAAATAGCAGCTCATTGAGGCTCAGGCTGTGAGACGCCTGGGCAGTGTATGTTCATGAGGCACACATTGAGGCTGCTTTTTATTCTGTCATTGTAGGACTATTGTCCCTGGGGATTTGTGACAAGGCATTGTCACATGGCCAGCAGGGCCTCACTTTAACATTTACTTGTTACATGTGTATGTTGGGAGATGGGTGCAGACAGTAATTGCGTTTGAGCAGCTGCCACACTCATGGATGTGGGCCAGGTGTATGCATTTATTTTGGTTTGCGGGATACATTTTATGGTGGATATTCAGGGTTGTGTCACAACACAGCAGTCAAGGTGCACGGCACACCATTGATGGAGTGATGATGTGTCACTATGTCAGTGTCCAGAATGCAGGTGATGTTCTGTCTGGAGGGGGCTGCCTGCAGGGTGGGGTGACGAGTGATGGGGGCTGGGCTGGGGGTGTCCCATGTGGAGGGGGCTGCCTGCTTGGTGGTGTCACAGGTGATGGGGGCTGGGGTGTCCCAAGTGGAGGGGGCTGCCTGCAGGTGGCATCATGGGTGATGGGGACTGGGGTGTCCCATGTGGAGGGGGCTGCCTGCAGGGTGGCATCATGGGTGATTGGGGCTCGGCTGTCCCATGTGAAGGGGGATGGTTGCAGGGTGGAGTAATGGGGGCTGGGCTGGGGGTGTCCCACGTGGAGGAGGCTGCCTGCAGGGTGGCGTCATGGGTGATGGGGGCTGCGGGTATCCCATGTGGAGGGGACTGCCTGCAGGGTGGGGTGTTGGGTGATGGGGCTGTGCTGGGGGTGTCCCATGTGGAGGGACTGCCTGCAGGCTGGCGTCATGGGTGATGGGGCTGGGGTGTCCCATGTGGAGGGGGCTGCCTGCAGGGTGGCGTCACAGGTGAGGGGTGTTGGGGTGTCCCAAGTGGAGGGGGCTGCCTGAAGGGTGGTGTCAGGGGTGATGGGGGCTGGGGTGTCCCATGTAGAGGTGGCTGCCTGTAGGGTGGGGTGATGGGTGATGGGACTGTGCTTGGGTGTCCCATGTGGAGGGGCTGCCTGCAGGCTGGCATCATGGGTGTTGAGGGCTGGGGTGTCCCATGTGGAGGGGGCTGCCTGCAGGGTGGCGTCACAGGTGATGGGTGCTGGGGTGTCCCATGTGGAGGGGGCTGCGTGAAGGGTGGTGTCATGGGTGATGGGGGCTGGGGTGTCCCATGTTCAGGGGGCTGCCTGCAAGGTGGCTCCATGGGTGATGGGGCTGGGGTGTCCCATGAGGAGGAGGCTGCCTGCAGGGTGGCGTCATGGGTGATGGGGGCTGGGCTGGGGGTGTCCCATGTGGAGGGGGATGCCTGCAGGGTGGGGTGACGAGTGATGGGGGCTAGGGAGGGGGTGTCCTATGTTGAGGGGGCTGCCTGCATGATGGCGTCATGGGGTAATGGGGGCTGGTGTGTCCCATGTGGAGGGGCTGCTTGCAGAGTGGAGTGACTGGTGATGGGGGCTGGGCTGGGGGTGTCCCAAGTATAGGGGGCTGTCTGCAGGGTGGCATCACAAGTGATGTGGGCTGGAGTGTCCCATGTGGAGGGGGCTGCCTGCTAGGTGGCATCACAGGTGATGGGAGCTGGGGTGTCCCATTTGGAGGTTGCTGCCTGCAGAGTAGCATCACCGGTGATGGGGGCTGGGGTGTCCAATGTGGAGGGGGCTGCCTGCAGGGTGGCATCATGGGTGATGGGGGCTGGGGTGTCCCATGTGGAGGGAGCTGCCTGTAGTGTGGCATCACAGGTGATTGGGGCTCGGGAGTCCCATGTGGAGGGGGCTGCCTGCAGGGTGGGGAAATGGGGCTGGGTTGGGGGTGTCCCATGTGGAGGAGGCTGCCTGCAGGGTGGGGTGACGGTGGTGGGGACTGGGCTGGGGGTGTCCCATGTGGAGTGGGCTGCCTGCAGGGTGGTGTCACATGTGATGGGGGCTGGGGTTTCCCATGTGAAGGGGGCTGCCTGCAGGGTGGCCTCACATGTGATGGGTGCTGGGGTGTCCCATGTGGAGGGGGCTGCCTGAAGGGTGGTGTCACAGGTGATGGGGGATGGATGTCCCATGTAGAGATGGCTGCCTGCAGGGTGGGGTGATGGGTGATGGGACTGTGCTGGGGCTGTCCCATGTGGAGGGGCTGCCTGCAGGGTGGTGTCATGGGTGATGGGGGCTGGGGTGTCATTGTGAGGGGGCTGCCTGCAGGGTGGTGTCACAGGTGATGGGTGCTGGAGTGTCCCATGTGGAGGGGGATGCCTGAAGGGTGGTGTCACGGGTGATGGGGGTTGGGGTGTCCCATGTCCAGGGGGCTGCCTGCAGGGTGGCTCGATGGGCAATGGGGATGGGGTGTCCCATGAGGAGGGGGCTGCCTGGAGGGTGGTGTCATGGGTGATGGGGGCTGGGCTGGGGTATCCCATGTGGAGGGGGATGCCTGCAGGGTGGTGTTATGGATGATGGGGCTGGGGTCTCCCATGTGGACGGGGCTGCCTGCAGGGTGGCATCACAGGTGATGGGTGCTGGGGTGTCCCATGTGGAGGGGGCTGCCAGAAGGGTGGTGTCACGGGTGATGGGGGCTGGGGTGTCCCATGTAGAGGAAGCTGCCTGCAGGGTGGGGTGATGGGTGATGGGGCTGTGCTGGGGGTGTTCCATGTGGAGGGGCTGCCTGCAGGGTGGCATCATGGGGGATGGTGGCTGGGGTGTACCATGTGGAGGGGGCTGCCTGCAGGGTGGCGTCACAGGTGGTGGGTGCTGGGGTGTCCCATGTGGAGGGGGCTGCATGAAGGGTGGTGTCATGGGTGATGGGGGCTGGGGTGTCCCATGTAGAGGAAGCTGCCTGCAGGGTCGGGCGATGGGTGATGGGGCTGTGCTGGGGTGTCCCGTGTGGAGGGGCTGCCTGCAGGGTGGCGTCATGGGGGATGGTGGCTTGGGTGTCCCATGTGGAGGGGGCTGCCTGCAGGTTGGCATCACAGGTGGTGGGTGCTGGGGTGTCCCATGTGGAGGGGGCTGCCTGAAGGGTGGTGTCACTGGTGATGGGGGCTGGGGTGTTCCATATGCAGGGGGCTGCATTCATGGTGGCTCCTTACGTGATGGGGCTGGGGTGTCCCATGAGCAGGGGGCTGCCTGCAGGGCAGTGTCATGGGTGATGGGGCTGGGCTGGGGACGTCCCATGTGGAGGGGGATGCCTGCAGGGTGGCGTTATGGGTGATGGGAACTGGGGTCTCCCATGTGGACAGGGCTGCCTGCAGAGTGGCGCCACGGGTGGTGGGGTCTGGGGTGTCCCATGTAGAGGAAGCTGCCTGCAGGGTGGGGCGATGGGTGATGGGTCTGTGCTGGGGGTGTCCCATGTGGAGGGGCTGCCTGCAGGGTGTCGTCATGGGTGATGGTGGCTGGGGTGTCCCATGTGGAGGGGGCTGCCTGGAGGGTGGTGTCACGGCTGATGGGAGAGGGGCGGCCTGCAGGGTGGCGTCATGGGTGATGGGGGCTGGGGTGTCCCATATGGAGGGAGCTGCCTGCAGTGTGGGGTGGCAGGTGATGGGGTCGGGGAGGGAGTGTCCTATGTGGAGGGGGCTGTCTGCATGGTGGTGTCACAGGGGAATGGGGGCTGGGGTGTCCCATGTCGAGAGGTTGCCTGCAGAGTGGAGTGACTGGTGATGGGGGCTGGGATGGGATGTACCAAGTGGAGGGGGCTGCAGGCAGGGTGGCGCAATGGGTGATGGGGATGGGGTGTCCCATGTGGTGTGGGCTGCCTGCAGGGTGGCGTCACAATTGATGGGACTAAGGTGTCCCATGTGGAGGGGGCTGCCTGCAAGGTGGCATCACAGGTGATGAGTGCTGGGGTGTCCGATTTGGAGGGGGCTGCCTGCAGGGTGACATCATGGGTGATGGGGGCTGGGGTGTCCCACCTGGAGGTTGCTGCCTGCAGAGTGGCATCACCGGTGATGGGGACTGGGGGTGTCCCATGAGGAGGGGGCTGCCTGCAGGGTGGGCTGACGGGTGATGGGGCTGGGCTGGGGTGTCCCATGTGGAGCGGGCTGCCTGCAGCGTGGCATCATGGGTGATGAGACTGGGGGTGTCCGATGTGGAAGGGGCTGCCTGCAGGGTGGGGACAGTGCTGGGGAATCCCATGTGGAGGGGGCTGCCTGAAGGGTGGTGTCACGGGTGATGGGGGTTGGGGTGTCCGATGTGGAAGGGGCTGCCTGCAGGGTGGGGACAGTGCTGGGGAATCCCATGTGCAAGGGGCTGCCTGCAGGGTGGCTCCATGGGTGATGGGGTTGGGGTGTCCCATGAGGAGGGGGCTGCCTGGAGGGTGGTGTCATGAGTGATGGGGCTGGGCTGGGGTATCCCATGTGGAGGGGGATGCAGGCAGGGTTGTGTTATGGGTGATGGGGCTGGGGTCTCCCATGTGGATGGGGCTGCCTGCAGGGTGGCATCACAGGTGATCGGTGCTGGGGTGTCCCATGTGGAGGGGGCTGCCTGAAGGGTGGTGTCACGGGTGATGGGGGCTGGGGTGTCCCATGTAGAGGAGGCTGCCTGCAGGTTGGGGTGATGGGTGATGGGTCTGTGCTGGGGGTGTCCCATGTGGAGGGGCTGCCTGCAGGGTGGCGTCATGGGTGATGGTGGCTGGGGTGTCCCATGTGGAGGGGGCTGCCTGGAGGGTGGTGTCACGGCTGATGGGAGAGGGGCGGCCTGCAGGGTGGCGTCATGGGTGATGGGGGCTGGGGTGTCCCATATGGAGGGAGCTGCCTGCAGTGTGGGGTGGCAGGTGATGGGGTCGGGGAGGGAGTGTCCTATGTGGAGGGGGCTGTCTGCATGGTGGTGTCACAGGGGAATGGGGGCTGGGGTGTCCCATGTCGAGAGGTTGCCTGCAGAGTGGAGTGACTGGTGATGGGGGCTGGGATGGGGTGTACCAAGTGGAGGGGGCTGCAGGCAGGGTGGCGCAATGGATGATGGGGATGGGGTGTCCCATGTGGTGGGGGCTGCCTGCAGGGTGGCGTCACAATTGATGGGACTAAGGTGTCCCATGTGGAGGGGGCTGCCTGCAAGGTGGCATCACAGGTGATGGGTGCTGGGGTGTCCGATTTGGAGGGGGCTGCCTGCAGGGTGACATCATGGGTGATGGGGGCTGGGGTGTCCCACCTGGAGGTTGCTGCCTGCAGAGTGGCATCACCGGTGATGGGGACTGGGGGTGTCCCATGAGGAGGGGGCTGCCTGCAGGGTGGGCTGACGGGTGATGGGGCTGGGCTGGGGTGTCCCATGTGGAGCGGGCTGCCTGCAGCGTGGCATCATGGGTGATGAGACTGGGGGTGTCCGATGTGGAAGGGGCTGCCTGCAGGGTGGGGACAGTGCTGGGGAATCCCATGTGGAGGGGGCTGCCTGAAGGGTGGTGTCACAGGTGATGGGGGTTGGGGTGTCCGATGTGGAAGGGGCTGCCTGCAGGGTGGGGACAGTGCTGGGGAATCCCATGTGCAAGGGGCTGCCTGCAGGGTGGCTCCATGGGTGATGGGGTTGGGGTGTCCCATGAGGAGGGGGCTGCCTGGAGGGTGGTGTCATGAGTGATGGGGGCTGGGCTGGGGTATCCCATGTGGAGGGGGATGCAGGCAGGGTTGTGTTATGGGTGATGGGGCTGGGGTCTCCCATGTGGATGGGGCTGCCTGCAGGGTGGCATCACAGGTGATCGGTGCTGGGGTGTCCCATGTGGAGGGGGCTGCCTGAAGGGTGGTGTCACGGGTGATGGGGGCTGGGGTGTCCCATGTAGAGGAGGCTGCCTGCAGGTTGGGGTGATGGGTGATGGGTCTGTGCTGGGGGTGTCCCATGTGGAGGGGCTGCCTGCAGGGTGGCGTCATGGGTGATGGTGGCTGGGGTGTCCCATGTGGAGGGGGCTGCCTGGAGGGTGGTGTCACGGCTGATGGGAGAGGGGCGGCCTGCAGGGTGGCGTCATGGGTGATGGGGGCTGGGGTGTCTCATGTGAGGGGGCTGCCTGCAGGGTGGTGTCACAGGTGATAGGTGCTGGGGTGTCCCATGTGCAGGGGGCCGCCTGCATGGTGGCTCCATGCGTGATGGGGCTGGGGTGTCCCATGAGGAGGGGTTGCCTGCAGGGTGGTGTCATGGGTGATGGGGGCTGGGGGTGTCCCTTGTGGAGGGGGATGCCTGCATGGTGGCATTATGGGTGATGGGGGCTGGGGTCTCCTATGTGGACAGGGCTGCCTGGAGAGTGGTGCCACGGGTGGTGGGGTTTGGGGTGTCCCATATGGAGGGAGCTGCCTGCAGTGTGGGGTGACAGGTGATGGGGACTGGGGAGGGGTTTCCTATGTGGAGGGGTCTGCCTGCATGGTGGCGTCACAGGGGAATGGGGGCTGGGGTGTCCCATGTGGAGGGGTTGCCTGCAGAGTGGAATGACTGGTGATGAGGGCTGGGATGGGGTGTCCCAAGTGGAGGGGGATGCCTGCAGGGTGGCGTAATGGGTGATGGGGATGGGGTGTCCCATGTGGTGGGGGCTGCCTGCAGGGTGGCGTCACAAGTGATGGGGGCTGGGGTGTCCAATGTGGAGGGGGCTGCCTGCAGGGTGGTGTCACAGGTGATGGGTGCTGGGGTGTCCCATGTGGAGGGGGCTGCCTGAAGGTTGGTGTCACTGGTGATGGGGGCTGGGGTGTCCCATGTGCAGGGAGCTGCCTGCATGGTGGCTCCATGCGTGATGGGGCTGGGGTGTCCCATGAGGAGGGGGCTGCCTGCAGTGTGGTGTCATGGGTGATGGGGGCTGGGGGTGTCCCATGTAAAGTCCTGCAGGGTGGCATTATGGGTGATGGGGGCTGGGGTCTCCCATGTGGACGGGGCTGCTGGGAGAGTGGCGCTACGGGTGGTGGGGTCTGGGGTGTCTCATATGGAGGGAGCTGCCTGAAGTGTGGGGTGACAGGTGATGGGGACTGGGGAGGGGGCTGCATGGTGGCATCACGGGGGAATGTGGGCTGGGGTGTCCCATGTGGAGGGGTTGCCTGCAGAGTGGAGTGACTGGTGTTGGGGGCTGGGATGGGGTGTCCCAAGTGGAGGGGGCTGCCTGCAGGGTGGTGTCACAAGTGATGGGGCCTGGGTGTCCCATGTGGAGGGGGCTGCCTGCAAGGTGGCATCACAGGTGATGGGTGCTGGGGTGTCCCATTTCACTATATGTCTTTATTTGTAATGTTGAATTTTGCTATAAATGTTATTCTGTTTATTTCATAATACAAATAATGTATATTCACAGCCCCTGATGTGTGTGAGTTTCTTTTTCCTTTCTGGAGTTATTTCCTGGGCTATTCACTTAGGGATTCAGTCCATTAGTATCATTATGAATGGTTCCCCAATATAATCTATATGTGTTGTTTCATTTCATGACAACAATTGGTGTGAACTTTTAGAGTAGCAGTTCTACCCCTTTTTCTGATTTCCCATTTGGAGGGGGCTGCCTGCAGGGTGGCATCATGGGTGATGGGGGCTGGGGTGTCCCACCTGGAGGTTGCTGCCTGCAGAGTGGCATCACCGGTGATGTGGGTGTCCCATGTGGAGGGGCCTGCCTGCAGGGTGGGCTGACGGGAGATGGGGGCTGGGCTGGGGATGTCCCATGTGGAGGGGGCTGCCTGCAGCGTGGCATCATGGGTGATGGGACTGGGGGTGTCCATGTGGAAGGTGCTGCCTGCAGGGTGGGGTGACGAGTGGTGGGGACTGGGCTGGGGGAATCCCATGTGGAGGGGTCTGCCTGCAGGGTGGCGTCACAGGTGATGGGGGCCTGGGTGTCCCATGTGGAAGGGGCTGCCTGCAGGGTGGCGTCATGGGTGATGGGGTGTCCCATGTGAAGCGGGCTGCCTGTAGAGTGGCATCATGGGTGATGGGGCTGTGCTGGGGGCGTCCCATGTGGAGGGGCTGCCTGCAGGGTGGCGTCATGGGTGATGGTGGCTGGGGTGTCCCATGTTGAGGGGGTTGCCTGCAGGGTGGCATCACAGGTGATGGGTGATGGGGTGTCCCATGTGGAGGGGGCTGCCTGAAGGTTGGTGTCACGGGTGATGGGGCAGGGGTGTCCCATGAGGAGGGGGCTGCCTGCAGGGTGGTGTCATGGGTGTTGGGGGCTGGGCTGGGGGTGTCCCATGTGGAGGGGGATGCCTGCAGTGTGGCGTTATGGGTGATGGGGGCTGGGGTCTCCCATTTAGAGGGGGGTGCCTGCAGAGTGGGACCACGGGTTATTTGGTCTGGGGTGTCTGATATGGAGGGGGCTGCCTGCAGTGTGGGGTGACAGGTGATGGGGGCAGGGAAGGGGTTGTCCTATGTGGAGGGGGCTGCCTGCATGGTGGTGTCGCGGGGGAATGGGGGCTGGGGAGTCCAATGTGGAGGGGTTGCCTGCAGAGTGGAGTGACTTGTCATGGGGGCTGGGATGGGGGTGTCCCAAGTGGAGGGGGCTGCCTGCAGGGTGGCATAATGGGTGATGGGGATGGGTGTCCCATGTGGTGGGGCCTGCCTCAGGGTGGCATCATGGGTGATGGTGGCTGGGGTGCCCCACCTGGAGGTTGCTGCATGCAGAGTGGTGCCACCGGTGATGGGGGTGTCCCATGTGGAGGGGGCTGCCTGCAGGGTGGCATCATGGGTGATGGGACTGGGGGTGTCCCATGTGGAGAGGGCTGCCTGCAGGGTGGGATGACAAGTGGTAGGGCCTGGGCTGGGGGAGTCCCATGTGGAGGGGGCTGCCTTCAGGGTGGCGTCATGGGTGATGGAGACCTGGGTGTCCCATGTGGAAGGGGCTGCCTGCCAGGTGGCATCACGGGTGATGGGGGCTGGGGTGTCCCATGTGAAGGGAGCTTCCTGTAGAGTGGCATCACGGGTGATGGGGGCTGGGGTGTCCCATGTGGAGGGGGCTGCCTGCACTGTAGGGTGGCGGGTGATGGGGGCTGGACTGGGGTTTCCCATGTGGAGTTGGCTGCCTGCGGGGTGGTGTCACAGGTTATGGGGGGTGGGGTGTCCCATGTGGAGGGGGATGCCTGCATGGTGGGGTGACGGGTGATGGGTGCTAGGCTGGGGGTGTCCCATGTGGAGGGGACTGCCTGCAGGGTGGTGACACGTGTGATGTGGGCCTGGGATGTCCCATGTGGAAGGGGCTGCCTGCAGGGTGGGGTGATGGGGCTGGGCTGCGGACGTCCCATGTGGAGTATGCTGACTGCAGGGTGGCGTCACGGGTGATGGGGCTGCGGTGTCCCATGTCGAGGGGCTACCTGCAGGGTGGTGACACAGGTGATGGGGGCTGGGGTGTCCCATGTGAAAGGGGGCCGCATGCAGGGTGACATCACAGGTGATGGGGCTGGGGTGTCCCATGTTGGGGGGGCTGCCTGCAGGGTGGTGTCATGGGTGATGGGGGCTGGAGTGTTCCATCTGGAGGGGGTTGCCGTCAGGGTGGGCTGACATGTGATGGGGGCTGGGCTGGGGGTTTCCCATGTGGAGCGGTCTGCCTGCAGGGTGGGGGGATGGGGGTGTACTGGGGTGTCCCATGTACAGGGGTTTGCCTGAAGGGTGAGGTGAGAAATGATGGGGGCTGGGGTGGGGATGTCCCATTTGGAGGGGGCTGTTTGCAGGGTGGCATCACGGGTGATGGGGCTGGGTGTGTCCCATGTGGAGGGGGCTGCCTGCAGGGTGAGTTAATGTGTGATGGAGTCTGGGCTGGGGGTTTCCCATATGGAGGTCACTGCCTGCAGGGTGGCGTCACAGGTGAAGGGGGCTTCCTGTAGAGTGGTATCACGGGTGATGGGGGCTGGGGTGTCCCATGTGGAGGGGGCTGCCTGCACTGTAGGGTGGCGGGTGATGGGGGCTGGGCTGGGGTTTCCCATGTGGAGTGGGCTGCCTGCAGGGTGGCGTCACAGGTTATGGGGGGTGGGGTGTCCCATGTGGAAGGGGCTGCCTGCAGGGTGGGGTGATGGGGCTGGGCTGTGGATGTCCCATGTGGAGGGTGCTGACTGCAGGGTGGCGTCACGGGTGATGGGGCTGCGGTGTCCCATGTTGAGGGGCTACCTGCAGGGTGGTGACACAGGTGATGGGGGCTGGGGTGTCCCATGTGAAAGGGGGCTGCCTGCACTGTAGGGTGGCGGGTGATGGGGGCTGGGCTGGGGTTTCCCATGTGGAGTGGGCTGCCTGCAGGGTGGCGTCACAGGTTATGGGGGGTGGGGTGTCCCATGTGGAAGGGGCTGCCTGCAGGGTGGGGTGATGGGGCTGGGCTGTGGATGTCCCATGTGGAGGGTGCTGACTGCAGGGTGGCGTCACGGGTGATGGGGCTGCGGTGTCCCATGTTGAGGGGCTACCTGCAGGGTGGTGACACAGGTGATGGGGGCTGGGGTGTCCCATGTGAAAGGGGGCCGCATGCAGGGTGGCATCACAGGTGATGGGGCTGGGGTGTCCCATGTGGGGGGGGCTGCCTGCAGGGTGGTGTCATGGGTGATGGGGGCTGGAGTGTTCCATCTGGAGGGGGTTGCCGGCAGGGTGGGCTGACATGTGATGGGGGCTGGGCTGGGGGTTTCCCATGTGGAGCGGTCTGCCTGCATGGTGGGGGGATGGGGGTGGGCTGGGGGTGTCCCATGTACAGGGTCTGCCTGAAGGGTGAGGTGAGAAATGATGGGGGCTGGGGTGGGGATGTCCCATTTGGAGGGGGCTGTCTGCAGGGTGGCATCACGGGTGATGGGGCTGGGTGTGTCCCATGTGGAGGGGGTTGCCTGCAGGGTGAGTTAATGGGTGATGGAGTCTAGGCTGGGGGTTTCCCATATGGAGGTCACTGCCTGCAGGGTGGCGTCACAGGTGATGGGAGCTGGGGTGTCCCATGTGGAGGGGGCTGCATGCCGGGTGGCATCACGTGTGATGGGGGCTGGGCTGGGGATGTCCCATGTGGAGGGGACTGCCTGCAATGTGATGTCATGGGTGATGGGGGCTGGGGTGTGGGTGTCGCGTCAGGAGGGTTCTGCTTGCAGCGGATGGCGGGGTCCAGACGCACAATTTTTCTGGGGTGTGGTTGGGGTTCTCAGGGTGTTTTTGTGTGATTACGCTAGGGTGCGGCCAGGGATCGCAGGGTATTTTCACACGATTACGCTCGGGTGTGGGCGGGATCGCACAGTGTTTTCACGTGATTGGACTGGGGTGCGGCCAGGGATCAAGCACAGTTTTCACGTGATTATGCTGGGGTGCGGCCAGAGATTGCGTGGAGTTTTCTTGTAATTATGCTGAGGTGCAGGCGGGGATCACGCTGAGTTTTCGTGCAATTTGGCCAGGGTTTGCAAGGTGTTTTCGTGCAATTACTCTGGGGTGCGGTTGGGGAATGCACAGTGTTTTCACGCGATTTTGCTGGGGTGTAGCCAGTGATCGCGCAGTGTTTTGACATGATTTCGCTAGAGGGGCTGTATACTGGACCAGGGATGGCACTGAGGCTTGCACCGTGTTAGGCATTTCACTTGCTTTTTACTGCCCGTGGGGGCGTGTTGGGGGCGTTACTGGTCCAGCATGCTGTTCCTTGCACCACAGATACTGGTGTCTCTGGAAATCCATGAATACGTGTGCCGTACAATCATTTCTCTGCTCCACATCTGGAGCGCGCTCCTTCTCGGCATGCGGTGCTTGCACCTTTTCTGCGCCAGATTCTATGAATCGGGCCCTATGTCACCTTGTTGCGCACAGTCTTTCTTCTATCCTCACACCCGCTATGCATCGCGTTAGGACCAAATGGTGGGGAGAGCATCCTTACATGCGGACAACAAGGATCTGAGCTACCACGCGCGAGTGATAAACGTATACACAGATATATGTACTTGGTAAAAGGAATACTTTTGAGGATTGCAGAATAAAGATATCAATAAATATATATCACTGATTCGGACATGTTATACAAGGTGCCAAACGTGAAACACAATAAACATGTTTGTGTTGGAATATCAGGTGGCAACTGTGATACGTTGGCTGTTCATTATGCATTGAATAGTGCATGCATTAGTGCGTAAAATAAACTTGCAAATATGGGCACAATGTATAGTGTTTTGTATGAAACAGTTAACAAAAGGTATCTCATGTTTTGAGAGCTTGAATACAAATTGTGTAGCAAAGCACATACGTATTGCCGAAAGACCAGAAAACTGTGACAGCATAACTGCTGCTCTGCAGAAGTATATTGGTTCCTAAACTCAAACAAACAGTGAGCCCAAATATACAGGTGTTATAGGCCCAGCATCAATGTACAACTCATTCAACTCGTTACAGTAGCATGGGCTAAGGGGAGGCCATACTCTTTGAGAAAGGAGTGAGCAAGCAAGGTAGCATCCTAAACAACAATAAAAAGAAATGCCCAATCGAAGTTGTTTAATAATACAACAGTAACAACTGATCCATGTTTTGGAATAAACGGAATATGCCGACATTTTGTTGAAAGCGTCATTCTGGCATGAAAACATGGAATGCAGGCAATTGTCTTTGCAACAATGTACAACTGTAAGTATGTGCTTATTAAAAAAGGTAAGGAATTGGGTATTAATTGTCACTAGGACCCACAAAAATAGGTCTGCGTTAAGGAACCACTGTAAATACCTCCATATCTTCTTTCTGGGACCTGACAGTATAGGATTCAACCTTACAATGTGTATTCTGCTATCCCATATATAGCAGATTTACTGACCAAATGTGTTCACGCTTTTTAGTGAACAAATCGGCGGATGCACTTTCTAAATGTGTATCGGTATTGATGCTAAAATGCTGCTGCCATAACAATTTCTGCTGTTCACCAGCAAGTATTCAGAGGGAATCCTATAGAGGAATGTTGGCAAGTTCCAATATACACCTCACAAACCAGCAACACCCATTTTTAAAGCCGCTGACTGAAAGCCTGACTGTTGAGCAGAGCAGGCTTTCATGATAGAATACAGTTACTAGATACCTTCAAATGTGAACAAATGAGAGAGTCCCTCAAGCAGATGGAAATACTTCACACACCCCAACTGAACAACAGGGAGTTAACCCGCTACTGGGCCAGTCTCCTCACACTAGCAACATGATATTCTAGAAGCCTCAGTGCTAGAATACATTCTTCCAGGTGCACTCATAATGCCCACTCTGAATCCTAGTAAGCATTTGGACAATCGTATGTATCTTGAATATCGTGTTGGCACTGGCAGGGGCCCTGTTATGGGTTCAGAATATCACAGACCCACTACTACAAACGTGGCACTACAACCTCGGTAGTGTCTAGGTCACTTTTACTATGAGTTATCACCAATCATGGAGTTCTGATTTCTAGTAGTGTATGCTCTCTGGTGGTCCAGGTTCATCTGTGAATATTTATGCCATCTTTCTTTTCTTAGCAGTTGCTCACACTCTCCAACATTTACCCCTCTTCTTCTAACCTGGAGAGAAAACTTGGGACAGGCCAGCTGCAATGACTCCATCTTAACCAGGTTGATGTTGTCTGACCATCCAATGCGAACTGAGGAGGTTCTGTGCAGTGTTCCAGGTCAGTTCACTTCTGAGGAATTCCTTCAATGCAATGAGAGGCAGCAGAATGGTGATCTATAGTGGCAAGGCTCAATGTGCTTTCATTGGGGATGAAAGTTTGCATTGCTTGTGCCTGGGACCAGTACGCTATCAGAACCTGCCCATCAGATGCATGCAAGGCTGTGGTAACCATTCCTTTCAAGCCTAAAAGTAATTACCATTCTCTTTATGACTCATGCCTTGCCTCTGCCAAGCGTTCATACTTCTCTAACCTTCTCCACTCCCAAGCCTCTCACCCTTGCTGTATTTTCCAAACCCTCTCTCGTCTTCTCTCCCCGCCTACCCCTGACCCCTCAGCCTCTTCTACTCTTTCTCCTTCTGACTTTGCAAACTTCTTCTCCTCTAAGATTCTTTCTCTTCGTCAAAAATGTACTGCTCTTCCTACTCCCCCTTCTCCCCCTCCCTATCCCCCTTCAACCTGCCTGTCTGACTTCTCGCCTGTCTCCCCTTCTGACGTGTCCCTCATCCTGTCCAAAGCCCATCCTACGTCTGCCCCTACTGATCCTCTCCCCTCCCTTCTTATCCCCAAGATCTACCCTCTTCTTATTCCTTACCTTACCTCCTTCTTCAATACCTGCCTTTCCTCAGACACCTTCCCCACTTAATTTAAGCATGCCACCATCATTCCTATTCGGAAGAAACACTCTGCTGATCCCCTTCTTACCTCTAACTTCCGTCCAATCTCTCTCCTCCCATTCCTCTCTAAACTACTTGAACGCCTTGCCTATTCCCAGCTCTCAGCCTTTGTCACTAAACTTTCTCTCCTACCCCCCCTCAATCTGGTTTCCAGCCTAAACACTCTTCTGAAACTGCCCTCACTTACATCCGTAACTCCCTCCTCTCCGCTCGATACTCTAAGCAATCCTCTGTCCTTATTCTCCTTGACCTTTCTGGTGCTTTCAACACTGTTGATCACCCCCTACTTCTCAATAATATTTCTTCCTTTGGTTTCAAAGGCTCTGTTCTCAACTGGCTCTCCTCTTACCTCTCCTCCCACTCATTCGCTGTCTCCTGGGGTGGCCGTTCCTCGCCTACCCTCCCCTTGGAATATGGTGTACCCCAAGGTTCGGTTCTTGGCTCTTTCCTGTTCTCTCTCCACACCTCTCTCCTTGCCCCTGTTATCTCTTCAATCGGTATTTCTCAACATTTCTATTCTGATGACATCCAACTCTTCCTTTCTTTCTCTTCCTTCTCCTCTGACCTCCACCTTAAACTCTCTTCCTGTCTTACTGCCATTAAAAACTGCATGTCATCCCACTTTCTTTCTCTCAATACTGATAAGAATGAAGTATTTTTTCCCCTCCAATACTCCCTCCCCTCCCACTCCTCCACCTTTCATTCACTTTCTCCACTCTAATCTTCCTATCTCTACCCATGCTCGCAATCTAGGCATTCACTTTGACTCTTCCCTCTCGTTTTCCCACTATATTTCTCTTATCTCTCACGCCTGTCGCTACCACCGCTTCAATGTTCGCAAAGTCTGCTGCTCCCTTACCTTCCATGCAACAAAACTCTTAATCGCCTCCCTTATCTTCTCTCGCTTCTTCTATTGCTCCTCCCTATTCTTCGGGCTACCTGCTTCTCATCTTGCCCCTCTCAAAACTCTCTACCACTCAGCCGACCGTACCCTATGTCTCCTTGCCCCGCATGACTCCATTTCTTATTCGCTGTCCTCCCTTGGCTGGCTTCCCTTCGACTCCCAACTTAAATTTAATTTCCTCTGTCTAGTCTTTAAGTCTCTCCATGACCTGGCTCCCCCTTATCTCTCCTCTCTCCTCTCTTTCTATAATCCCTCCCAGTCCCTCTGTTCAGCCGATCACTTCCTTCTCGCCGTCCCCCCTTCCCCATGTGCTTCCTCCCATTTCTGTTCCTTTCAGCTTCTAGCCCCCCGGCACTGGAATGCCTTACCTCTCTCAATCTGCTGCATAGCTATCTTTTCCTCCTTCCGCTTTTCCCTGAAATCTCTCCTTCTCCATTCCCCGCCATGAAACCTTCCCCACCTCTCATTCTCTCCCCTTCCCTTGAATCTTCCCTATGATCTTCTCGTCCTTCCCCCTTCCCCTTATCCTCCCTCATTTTGACCCTATTCCTTCCTGTTTTTTCCCTCCTCTTTCCTTCCTCACCCCTTCCCCCTTCCCTTACAGATTAATTGCTCTACTTCCTGTTTTTATTGGTTCGATTCATTATTACAAATTGCTTCTACTGCTATATTGTTCTATGTATTCTGTTGTTTTAATGTAAAGCGCTTTGGATGAAAGTGCTATATAAGCAAAATACAAATACAAATACAATTACACATGGTCAATTCAACTGGAGTTAATCCAGTTATCCACACGGAGGGGCGAGAAATGATAAAAACTGTCTTTCCATCCTCCTACTTATATGTCTATGAATATGTGAATTCTCTAAATTTCCATTATTCACATCTAACATGCCCTGGTTACGGGAACATCTGTATTAAGAATTAGAAACTTAGCGGGGTGGATCCGTATGGTAGAATCTCAAACAAATGCTGGGTGTGGAGTAGTACTGGGTGGTAGGACCCCAACTGCCACCAAGTAACATAGTTCTGTAAGAATGGCTAGCACTAACCATTTTTACAGAACATCTGTATTAAGTTAAGTTTTGACAGGGCCTGCTGTCCCTCCACATGCTCTAATCCACCACTGAGGTAAAGAGGAGTAGCATTTTGTGTGTGTGGCGGGCAGGGGTCCGAGGGGGTGGGCTGTCTACCAGTTATTGCTCCTGGGTCACTGATCATGCTCACATATTAGAAATCAAAGTGCAGCAGCCCTGCTCTGTGTCTGAGAAGCCCCAATGGGCTGACAAAAGGCTCTGATAAGGCAGGGCAAGCAATTCCTGATCCACTTGGAGTTAGGGGTGATTGCATGCAGATCAGTGGGGTGCAGCCTTGAATGATGGGATGATGCAGATTGGGACTTGACAACTGGATCACTGGTCTGCCTCTGAGCTGAGCAGTCAAGGCCTTGTGTTCCAATCCAGATTGGGGATAACCCATCTGGATTCACAACCAATCTCTCTTAATCTGGGCTGAGTACTCTCATGCCTCCTCCCATTTTGAGAGTCAACTTTTGCCCAAAGGGTGAGAATCACAGGGTAGAACCCCAAGTCTTCTTCCCTGGCTCTCCTCAAAAAGGTCAAGGAACAGCTTTCCTATCCAGGGGAAGAATGGCCCAACTGGGTTAACCACGTGACTCTCAGGGATGATGGGTAGGCATTGCCTAACCCCTCACATTCAGACAGTCCTTGAGTGGTCCTAGGACGGTGACTGTAGGGGCAGCCAAAGGCTACAGCCTCCATGTGTTCTAGGGATAACCCCTCTAATCAGCAGGCATAAGGGTCCTTCTTCTTTGACCACCTTCTCCAGTGAACAGGTTTCTTTTTGAGTCTGGATTCTTCCCGTGGAGAAAATCTCTGACAGGCCCAGCATGCTCTCACAATGCCTGGCATGGATGAGTCTTATTTATGTCTCCTAGTGGATACAAGTCTACCAGCACAGACAGTATCCTCAGAACTAGAATTTTATCCCGAAGGGACTCTTCATCAGAGACTCCTGCTGGTTCACTGCCCTTGATCTCAGCAGAGAGGTCAACACATGTTTGGCCAGTCCAGGGGTAGGATAACCCAATGGGACCCATCATACTCAGAAAAGTCTTCTCTACAGCTGGTGCAAGCATCTCCTGACATCGACCATTTTAGAGTAACACTCTCTGCATTACTGTCCTCCCTCTCCTCAAAGATTTCAAGGGGATTTTCCCCAACCAAGGGACAACATGGCCCATTTCTTTTTTTTTTATGTAGGCCTTGATTCACTTTAACATGGAGTTTAATGTAATTTCCTTTACATAATACATAACAGGATCGTTTGCAACCGTATGTATACTTATCAGTGGCTCTTGGCCACCAGCCTTTGCAGAGATTTAATGACACAGTTTTATAATGTGCCCAAATCATTGCTCCGAGCATGTCTAGTTTGCTGAGGGCATAATGAAATTAGCAATTGAAAATAAAGTAAATGAGAAATAGGAATTGTAAAAACGCAGGGAACTTTTTAGGAAGAATCACTCTTGGACCTCCGCGACTTGAGTTCTAATCACCATTTAGGTGGTGTTGCAATGGTGCGTGCAGGAAGACCGGAGACACTGAGTTCCCCCACTCCGATTGTAACAATAATCAAAGAAGCTGCACGCATCTGTTTACTGCGCCACAATAAGATTTGAAAGACTTGAAGTTGTTGCCAAAAAATGAAAAAAAATATTGATTAATAGCCCTTTGTTTGATGACACATGTTTCGGCACAATCCCTGTGCCTTCCTCAGATCAGGGCAATGTCTATTTGATGCCACAAAATTGTATAATTAAAGATGTGCAAAATGTCATAACGTGACGATACAGCAAAAAAAAACAAATTGGGGCAACACAAAAAAGAAATTATTATAAAATCATATGTTTATACCATTAACATAAACACAAAAGACACAAATGGAACATTCATTGTATGATAAATCAGATCACATCCCGTAACATTACATAAAAGTCATATAGAATTCAAAAACAGCAAATCAAATAAATTAAAAAAGTTGTGTAAGTAAAAGACAATTGTAATTAAAACATACCATTGGTCGTCGAGATTTCATTGGAAAGGGGTGGGAGTGGGGGTGAAGAATAATTGAAAATATATGGAGGAGAAGAGGATAGGAGAAAAAAGAGAGAAAAGACATCCAAATTAGACACTATATACTAAATAAAACTGCAGGGATATGTGCAGTGTATAATCAGAGAAAACCAAGTGGGTACAAAAAACTTACCCATCTACTAATTTGTCAGCTACACATTAACGTGGTTATCAAATGAGTCCCATCAGACTCTATTCGTCTTCTAAAAAGTAGAAGTAAGACATAAAGGTCTATTTTGTGCATCAGTAAATCTGTGTGTACTATGACATTTCAGCCAATTGATTTAAACAGATATATTATAACCAGTCCATGAGTATGGTTACATGCTAGTACCGGTTAATTTTAGTGTCGCATTGTTTACCTCTAACTGCCTATACGTTCGTTTTCGCGGTGCTCCAACACAATTATTTAAGGGTGTATTAGATTACCTGATGTGTGTGCATGTTCTTTAAATTATTGTGACCATGCTCAGTCTTAGGTGTTCATGTTGGCGTGTATACAACCATGAGGGTATGAAAAGAGTAGTGCGGTTTCACCCTTGTAGGGGGGGTGGGAATCTATTGCCGTCTGCAGGGCGGACCCTGAGCCGAGTGGTGTGCTAAGGGGTGGGCTAGATAGCCCCCTTAGGGCTTACCTGAAAATTTCAAGATTCACACATCACGCGTCGGATTACCAGGATAGGAGTCGCCATACCGTTTCCTTTGTATATAGGATGTTACTATAGTAATCCTAGTGGTCCTACCTCTCTTTCCATCTTGTCACAGCTGTCGGCCATGTTTAAGAGCGAAAAACATTATTGTTGCCAATAAGTACGTACATTATAGCGAGGATACTTGGGTCCTGCAGGAGTGCGTTCCTATGATACATTGAGAGATCATTTATCTCGTTACATGACTTAAATACAGTGTCTCAATTGATATTCCTGCAACGGAGGTAGTCAATATACACCTTATCCGGATGAGCTCCCAGAGGAGTGTTCACTCCTCCAGAGGCATTCTGGGAGATGTAGTCTTATACGGCTCTGGAATCAGGGCAGTCATGCAAATGCCTTGCAAACTATTTCATAACACTGGGTCCGGTGTTCCTCATAAAAAATGTGAGTGTTGCTGGCTTTAAGGGAGGCATTTTATGTTTCTACGTGAGACGTCTGCGAAACCATGGTTTTAGTGTGTCATAAGGATTTTTTTCCCCTCTAGATCATATTTGAAAAACTATTATTTGCAGTTATCAGTTTCCATTGTATGACTCTTAGAATCATAGATATAAACATAGTTCCCAATTTACATCGTTACATCATTATTCTTAGTGCAAAATGTTCCCTTGGCGATCTGTTCAATGCAAAGAGCAGTCTGCAAAAATCATAGAAAGTATGACATTTCATTGTCTGTGTTAAGGCCAGTTTCCACACATCTGAAGAAATTGATGAGTGTGGCCTCCTCCTGGCGTAATAACAATTCCTGGTTGCCTCCTCTGCACCCCAGAGTCACTTTTTTTAAACCAATCAATTTGATATGTTGCTTGTTGTCCATCTGGTGTGCGCGCTGCCAATGATCAGCGAGAGGCAGATTCTTGTCCTGGCTGCCGATCACTGCCAGGTGTTCTCTAATCCTGAGGCGAAGTTCACGAATCGTACTCCCACATTTGTGCCTTTTGTGTTTATGTTAATGGTATAAACATATGATTTTATAATAATTTCTTTTTTGTGTTGCCCCAATTTGTTTTTTTTTTGCTGTATCGTCACGTTATGACATTTTGCACATCTTTAATTATACAATGTTGTGGCATCAAATAGACATTGCTCTGATCTGAGGAAGGCACAGAGATTGTGCCGAAACACGTGTCATCAAACAAAGGGCTATTAATAAATATTTTTTTTCATTTTTTGGCAACAACTTCAAGTCTTTCAAATCTTATTGTGGCGCAGTAAACAGATGCGTGCAGCTTCTTTGAGAAATAGGAATTGTTTCTGCATACAGCAACACTTTTTTTCTTTATTGTGCAATTGATCATTACAAACCTTTAGCACATAGTTGTTTGTGCTTCCTTCCATATTGCTCAAGCTGCAGAGGATATAACGATAGACTCAACCCCAACAATAGTGGACCAAAATCGGTCCTTACGGATATTGTCGATACGTGATACATAAGCAGTATATCCCTTAACATAATGGGCCTCATTACGAGTTTGCCGGTCCCAATACAATGGTACCGGTAAGCTTACTGGTACCGTTCTATCCGGACCGGCAAACTCTGAGTTGTGCTTGCTTGTGCCTTTCATTCCGCCAGGTCTGACCTGGAGGAATGAAAAGCTTCCGCAAGCGCAGCATGCCTGTACCACAGGCACTGTTATGGATAGTGCCGGTGCTACAGGCACCCCCATTCCCATTTGAGCCTGTGGGATGTTTTTACCCATGCATCCGAGCCCTACCTCAAAAACTGTGCAGTACTGGCATTGAAAACATCATGATGGCCAGAGCTTCCCAGAAAATGCCCAGGGAAATGCATGAAGAATAGGCTGCCACCCATTTTTGCCGATGTTATGGGCACAGAAGGGCACTGCCTAAAACCCCATTGGACTACCCACACAGTAGACTGAAACCATTGGGAATGGCAATGCTGATTGCCAAGAGCAACCTAGAATTGTGGGGAATTCATTTTCTTAAATCCCAAAAATCCGTGCATTACCAGTACTCACCACTATCAGAAAGCCGGCGTTTTAAAACAACACCAGACTTTTTTTTGTGTAAAACTGAATAAATGAACCCAAAGCAGACCAAAGAAAGACTTACTGAGAGGTGGATCCAATGTAAAGTTATATTCTGAAGTGACTTGAAGGTTTATAACAAGACTGGCTGAGCTGTGGATTTCAGCAGTTTAAGTAAATTTGGACTGAAAGACACTAAAAATCTAAATGTTTAAAAGAAATGAGTGACCTACTTTTGAGTGTCACATAGGTTTGAATTGTTTAAATGTCATAGTTTTAAACTTAGAATCAGCATTCTAGCTGCATATGTAAAAACGGTTAGTTTTATTTGAATGCAGAAAACTGGGTAACTAAAAGTGACATTAGCTGGGGCCTGGCTTAAGGAACTGAATTCTGCCCACCAGCTACCCCCGACAGGAGTTGAGACTTGCACAACAGCTGTGTTCCCTGGCCTAGCTGCCTTTTGCTGTTCCCACCAAAAGGGATATGACACTTCTCTGATTGAATTACCTAGGCTCTGCAGGAAATTGAACAAAGCCCTGTCCTGACTCAGCAAATGTTTTATTGGTGGGAGTTGTAAATGTGGCTTCCTCCAGGAAGGAAAGGGGAGGAGCACTGCCTGTGAGAGCAAGCTGGCTTGGCAGAACTGGAAAAACCAGAAATTCAACCTTGTGCTGGGGGGAAACCACACCCCTTTGGTGCCAGAACATAACTCTAAAAAGATGGATCCTTCATAGAGCGGACTTGTGAAAATTATTTAAATGATACCATAATTCTTGTGATTTTTCTGCCCACATTTTAAGAGGTTTTTACAACCGGTGGTATGATCTGGGGGCAAGCTAGCAGTTAAGAGGGTATTACTTAAAATGTATGCATGTTAAAAATCTGACACTTCCTCAATTAATGTCCATACTCCTTGCGCACATGTGTGTAAATTTGGGTTAATGTCCGATATGGCAAAACCAGTTAAAAAGTGCAAATGTTGCCATTTCTGAATGCAAGCCCCCAGGAAGAGCAGATTTGGACAGGGTATACCTCCTGTGATATGTGATGGGTGCATGTAATTTTAAACAAATGTGTACCTGTGCAAATATGTCTTTTTGATCAAATATAGATTGTGTGCAATTTGACAGGGGAGTGTCCTTTCTGAAAGCCATTAAATGACATCATTCTGACACACAATCCTGCTCTCCAGTGAGAACGCAAAGAATTCTCCAACCTATCAGAACTCTGAAGGGGTTGGGCCTAGAAAGCTAGCCTCTCCACCCACTTTCAAAAACATATAAAAGCAGACAGTCAGGACAGATAGGGACATTCAATTCCATTTGCTGCAACGCGCTCTGCCGGACCACACAACATCCAGAAGATACTAGATTCAACACTTAGACTTTAAAACTCCAAAGAACTTGATTCTTTGATTAGACCTCAAAGCAAGGGCCTAAACCCACAAACTGAGAACTCTTCTCAGTGGGCCTCAGCATCCAGCAAACCTAACAGCGATAGCAGCATCCAGGAGCCGTGCAGATCAGCGCTGGGTCCAGCGAAAGCTGTGCAGAAAGATCCAGAAGCAGTGCTGTACCCAGAGAAAGCAGAGCAGTATCCAGAACCAGAGGCAGAGCAGAGCTGACCCAGACCGCTGTTCGCAGAACCAGAGAGCTGACCCAGACCGCTGTGCGCAGAGACCGTCCGTGGCGAGTGAAGAAAACCTGACCAGATCCGTGGCGAGGCCCATTCTATTTCTAAATATATTGTGAGTACCTAGCAGAACTGTGCAGAACCAATCTCTTAGTTAGAATAATAAAATTCAATCTATTTTAATCTAACCAGAACGGTCTCCTAACTGTTACCTGTCATTTGCAAAGCTGTCACCGGTCATTTCTAGTTGCTAGCTGTAACTTGTCACTTTGAACTTTTAAAATTTCAAATCTGAAAAATGACCTTTACCATATCGCTCATATCTCCATGACCGTTTGTCTTAGAGACTTGCAGTAACTTTCCTCTGAAAGCTGGGAATCTTGGCTTTTCAACGAACCTATTCCCTATACTTTTGCCATAATCGCGAAAAACGCACTCGCGAATTTTACCGCGATTTGCAAATTTCTCCACGTGTGAAAACAGCAGCTTCCTTGCTTTCATTTGCCAAAAATTCGTTTAACCTGCCAATCATTCCTAGAACATTGCTAAAGTAAGCCTGAACTAATTTAAACCAACTAATCCTCAACCTGAACCTCCAGAGGGAATTAAAATCATTTTAGCACATTTTCCAATATATTGCTATCACATTTTAAAGCATTTTTAGCCTGTGTGAAACTCATATCTATTCTCCTCTAAGCTTGCTGGGAAACTGGAACTCTGTATTACATTGTGATTGTATACCTGAACCGTGTGCTCTTCCTTCCATCTCCTTACATTGTATAGGGGGGGGCGAATTGCCACAAAGGGAAAGTGATTACCTTGTCTTTTGTGAAACCATATCAGTTTATCTTCTATACTGCATTTCATTCATTCAACCTTGCATTTCCTTGAACCCTATAAAGCATTCTCTACCACATTATTCTTCTGTCCCTATTTACCAGTGTGCTACCTTATCCATTTCATGTCAACTCCTTAGTGATTATAAAGAAGTGGGCTAGTGCCAGATTCTCCGTTGTTAATCTTTATCATATCAGATTAAGTGTGATATTCAATTATTAATTTATTATAAAGTGTGATATATATATATATATATATATATATTGTTTAAATTCTCAAATAAACCTTTTAACTTGCAAAACAGAACTACTTCTTGGCTCAGTGGGGTCAGGGGGATTCCAAGAGAGGGGTGTTATATAGGGGTAGTCATCCAGAACGCATGAACTGGACATAAAGATATATCAATAAGGGTTTCCATTCAGTATCCCAGACTAGGCATTGACTTAGCTGTAGTGTTGAATTGAATCCTCTTACAAATTGGGGGCTCGTAGCCGGGGATTCCGGATTAGATCTATCACTTGTGCAGATTAATACAGTGTGCCAGCTGACCAGATACACATATCCGGTCGGATCACCACGCTGTGTTACGCTGTAAAGCACTCCTCAAAGGAACGCTCTAAGGAAAAGGTCTGTTTTGCAAAAATAAAATACAAACGTCTGTAAGTCAGGAAGGAACTCAAATTCCAGAATGACGACCTTGGTAGATATGAAAATAGCCAGAGAGCACTTCCTACATAAGCTATTTGTGAGAGGTGAGTGGACTCATCAGGACCAGACGGTCTGGTTGCAAGCAATCGCACCCCAGATCACGGAAACAGGGTCAGATACATGGAGAGACCAGGGTCCCTTACATGTGGCCCTGAGTGAACTATATATGTCCTCTAAGGCCAAGGATGAGCACAACAAGATTGCCAGGGTAGCGGCATATTTATATTTACATATGGGAGCCATGCAGGACAAATGTGCTGAAGGCCAAGATCTGGCGAGTAGGCAACTGCTGGCATTACAGAAGGCCCAATCTGATCTGGACTCTTCTGAGCAGAGGCTGCAGAGGAGCCAGGAGTCAGAAAATGATAGTAGGCAGTATATCATTAAAATAATAGAGGACATGGATATACTGCAACAGGAAAAGGCTGACCAGGATACTAGATTTCTGGCCCTGCAGAAGGAGTACCAAGACAGTTTGGACTCCTTACTGCAGAGCCAGAAAAAGCTGGAGCAACAATTAGACTTTAACAGGGCATGCACGGAGCAGGTAGCCACCCTGCAAAGTCATCTAGATAGAGTGAAGGCAGAGAGCAACAAGCTGATTTTGAAAGACCTGGATACCCAGGCAGAGTTTGTTGAAGAACGCCAGAAAACTGGTGCCTTTCAAAGGCAGAGGGACGACCTGGCGGCACAAATGCAGGCTCTTAGTAAGGAAAGAGCTGCCTTAGGCCAGGAAGTCTGCCATTTAAAAAGAAAAACAGAAGAAAATCACTTGGCCCTCCAGGGGCTGGGTGACCTCCAAAAAGAACACCAGAACTTGTTAGAACACACCAGGAGGGTGGAGGATGCTCTGGCAAGAAAGGAGCAGGCCAATAGGGACACAGCTCAGGAGGTAACCCTCCTGCAGCAAAGACTGGCCCAGTGCTCCAGGACCAATCAGGAGGCACAGAGAGAGAATGAGGCTCTCTGCCAGCACAATGATAGACTCCAACAACAGGTAGCGATGCAGGAGAGACTGATAGAGTCTAGTAAGGCCTTAACTGAGGAACTGAAGGCGCAGGCTCTTGCATTGCAACAGGGAGCAGGGGCGGATAGAGATGAGGTTCGCTGGGAAAGAGAAACTCCTGAGCATAACCCCAGGAGCCCTAGTACCAGAGGCCTTTATCTCTCTCAGTCCCTGGACTCTGCCACCCCCATGTCCCCTGGTGCACATGAGCACAGGGCCACAGGGATGGCAGATTACTATCCAGCCAGAAGCATGGGGCTCATAGGCCAGTACCACCCAGGAATAGAGGGGCGGGCATCCGGGTATGGGCACCCAAGCACAGTGCAATTTGATGGGGAACCCCAGGAGAGTAGGCCCATTAAGGGCATCCTGAAAACCTCTGCCCAGTTAGGTCAGTGGGGGGGTACCCATCAAATCCTGGCAGCAAGGAGGGATCTGAAGACT
Organism: Ambystoma mexicanum; assembly: GCF_040938575.1. Lineage (NCBI taxonomy): Eukaryota > Metazoa > Chordata > Amphibia > Caudata > Ambystomatidae > Ambystoma > Ambystoma mexicanum. The sequence goes on from NC_090937.1 coordinate 543,121,169, forward strand.
CCTCTGAGCGGTACAGGACACAGGAGACCAGGTCCCCACATTCTGCCAGCCATTCCCAGGCTTGCAGAATCCGGGAAAACCTGGAAGAACAGATGGGAACCTCTGGGAGCAGTGCCTCTGAGTCAACAGATGAATGGACCAGGGTTACCCGGACTAAAAGGGCCAATAAGACAAAAAGGGCCTTGCTTAAGGACCCCTTAAAGCAGAGTAAGGCAATCAGGAGCGTCATCACGCCTTATCATAAGAACGCCAAGTATTCTGTTTGGGAGCACTTAGAGTTGTTTGAGCAAATGATGGAGACTTTCCATTTGAAGGACAGCCAAAGCTGTATTCAATATGTAAAGTGGACCTTCTCCCCGGAATACTCCAGTTTCTTTGCGGGGCTGGAGGACCAAAATCATTTAAGATGGTCCACCTATAAGGCGGCCATCTTGAAACATTTTTCTACTCATAGAAATCCTCAAGAGGCTCGCAAGGCAGCCTAAAATTTACAATGTGGGGAGGATCAGGCCCCACAAGAATTTGTGCAGGAGTTAAAGCGTGCTTTTGCACAGACCACAAGAAGGGTGCGCACGGATAGCAGAGAATTTATTAATACGTTTTTCCATGCCTTGCCCAAATACATAATGACCCAGCTCGTGAGGGATTTTCACGAGAAAAGATCTTTGGACTGGGTCATTGAACAGGCGACCCGGATCTATGAGGTGCAGAAGCCAATAGAAAATAAAAATAATGCGCCCAAAAACCCCAAAGCCAACAACACCCCTGCTGCTGCCAAGGTGGCAGAGTTAAAGGTCACCCCCGTTTTAGATTTGGAGATGGGGGGGCCTAAAAACCTACCAGCACCTAATAATGCTAGGCCCAGAAGGTCCTCGGGCCAGTCACAGACAGAGAGCCAGGGAGGCAGCCCCACAAATGGGGTCCCTCGCTCTCCTGATTATGTAAGCCCCCGTTACAAGGGAAACAGACCCATCCTGGGTTATGTGTGGACTCCTCCAGCCCAAGGGGGGGGATCCAGCCAAGCACCTAACCCAGAGAACTTCCCTCCCAACTTCTCACAGGAGGGCAGAAACTCACCAAACCCTGGGCAGAACTTCTTCCCCAGGTATCCACCCAACTTCCAGCCCCAAAATCCTCCACCCTTCTTTCCCCAATTCCCTGAGCCCAGACAACCGAATCCGGGAGAGGGGAGGCCAAGGGTGGAGGGTTATCCAAATCTTCCCAACCAGGGGTACTACCAAAGAAGGGATAGCTACCCTTCCCGGGATCAGGCCAGGGGAGAAAACAGGGCCCCGTATCAGGCTGAGCGGGTTTCCCAGTTAGAGCGCCAGGTTCAAAACATGGCGCGGGATCTGGGTCACATACTGAGGGCTCAGCAGAACCCTCAGATCGGCATGCCGGCGCAGAACGCACCCAACTCTGGACCTGGTGCTCCAGAACAATGACGGGGGCAGCACCCCGATAACTCACCGGTTCCCAGGGAGGAGGCACAAAGGGAAGGGGGGTGTAAAGCCTTGGAGGAAGCTTCCTTCCTCACTTGTAAACAGCCCCTGGAAACCCAGGAACCAGAAACAAAATCTCTTCCCCCTGAAAGTCTGCCTCCTAAGGAGCAGAGGGGGGGTAGGAGAAACAAAAGACCCAAACAGACTCAGTTTGAGAAGGAGGTACAGATCTTCCAATTTGAGGGAGAGGGATCCTCAGAGGATCCTGGGAAAAGGATCTTCTCCTTCAGAGAGGGGGGAACTCCTCCCAAAGAAAAATGGGTCCCTAGGGATGCAAATCCAGACTGGGGAGATGGGGAGACTGAGCTACCGCCGCCCACCATCTCATCCCAGAACCAACAGCAAGAAAATCCCCTGGTTCAAACCCATCCTGGTGACTGCCTCCAAAAAGGGGGGGGCGGCCCAGAACCGGAGCCAGGGGAACCCACAATGGCTCTGATCTCCAGTTGCCAACTTTTTCTTTCAGATTCCCAAGGCTCTCCACAGAATTCTGCCCAAATCTCTTCGCTAGCGATGTCCAAAACCAGAAAGTTAGCCCACCAGTTGTCCAGAAATGTGCATTATCTGTGCCCCCTTGAGGAGAAGGAGGGACGATACTATGCCCCGGTACAAGTACAGGGGCAGGGTACAATTTTGGCACTGGTGGACACTGGATCTCAAGCTACCCTTCTGTCCAGAAGGGCCTTTGACGAACTAAATGCAGGAAGGGGAGAGAATTACCAAATTCCTCTCACCTCTCTTCCTGGACAACTGCAGAACTTTGACGGGAAGGAAATTCCCGTTGAGGGGACTGCAGACTTGGACATTAAGATCGGGCGACACAAGGTGAAACACCCGGTCATAGTAGTGACTCCAGAGGGCACCCCTTGTTTACTGGGGAATGACCTCCTGAGGAGGTTGTCACCCTTAATAGATTGCGTAAACAAGGTCCTCTGGACCCAGACTAGCCGACCAATAAAATTAAAACAGAGTGTCAACCATGTTAGTTTAAACGGCACCTGCCACATGGTTGAACAAAAATCTGACCAAGTAGAATTTCACTTCCAGAACAACCAAATTCCAGGCGTGACAGTAATAGCAGTAGGACAACAGACTGGTGATGGGGGGTCCTCTCTATTTCTGAAAATCAACCTTCCTTCCAGTTTAAGGTGGTATTCCACACTGGAAGGAAACACCCTGAAATTCTTTACTAATCCACAATCAGAAACTCCCACTCCTATAGTCCAGAAAGATGTGAAATCAGCTCAGAGCCTGGCTGATATTCAGCAAATTGGAGAGCAGTTGTTCATCCCTGTTCAGTTAAATGATGGGAAGGACTCTATTCTCGCTTGAGTGTGCGTGAACAATGGTAAGAGCTTCATCAGCGAAGCCATGTTTCGCCAACTCCCAAAAGATCCAGCCATTCCCACCTTCAAACTGATAGACAAATGGGAAATGGACCTGGAAGCACCTAATTCCAAACATCTCCTGCCAAGTAGGTGTATGTTCAAAATCTCCATTGGCAACAAGAGCATAGTCCACAATTGTTGGGTCGTGCGAGAGGTCCCTGCCGCCTTTTACTTAGGCAGTGACATTCTCAATCGCTTTGCCATTAGTTTGGACCTAATAAACTTCAAAGCTTGGTCCCGATTAGCGGATAATCCCATGGGCTTTGATGATCCAGAAAAAGCATTTAGGTCAGCTCAATTGCTACTTTATGCAGTTGAAATTCAGATCAAAGAGGAAGTCACCATCCCAGAAAGGACCCGACAATTCTCCCTGGAAGTGAAAGCTAAAAGAGGACAATATTTGCAAAAACCTGATGCTTACATACATCTAAATGCTTCTCTCCAACAGCAAGGGTTAGGGGTAAACCCAACACCAGTAGTCAACATAGAACATGACACCATTCTAATAGAGGTGGATAACAGCGACTTAAAGAGTATTACTCTAGCCGCAGACACCATTATTGGAATGGCGGTTGACGACCGACATTTTTCCATTGATTTAGGTAATGAACGGTTAGGGCCAATCCCCAAGGACTGCGTTGACAGTGACAGTGAGGACAATACAACACCAGACAGGATTTTTACCCGGCATGGGGGGAACTTCCTGGTGTACACTTCCTGCCCCTATGGTAAGGAAGATGTGACTTGTGACTTAAGGAGGGATGAGGTGATTTTCCAGGTCCATGAGGGCTGCCTTTCCCACCTGAAGCCTCCGGTCCAAATCAGCACTCTGACCAGGGACTTCTCCACCCAGCTGGAGGAGGCCGCGGAGATAGCCAAACCAGAAGTCTTTCCAGGCTTCAGGCAGATGGTGGAAGAGAGAGTCAACCTAGCTGATGCCTGTGTGACTCTGGAACAAAAGCAAAAGTTGAAACAAGTTTTCTTGGATTTCCAAGATCTCTTTGCGGTAGACTCATATGACTGTGGTCGCACTGACATCCACACAACAACAATCCCCACGGACCCTGGCATGACTCCTGTGTTTGTGAAGCAATATCGCTTGCCTCTCGCATCAATGGAGTCGCTTACTGAAATAATTAAGACACTTGACTCCCGGGGAATAATCCGTCCAGTCCACAGCACCTTCAATAATCCGGTGCTGGGAATATTGAAGCCAAACGGCCAGTGGAGACTCTGCGCCGACCTCAGGGAGCTCAACAAACGGGTCCATACTTCCCGATGGCCTCTTCCCTACATTGACCAAGGGCTGTCCCAGATTCAGGGGTCACAGGTATTCACTGCAATAGACCTGACCAATGGATACTGGACCATGCCTGTCAGCAGGGAGGACCAATACAAACTGGCTTTTACCTTTGGGGGCCAGCAGTACACATGGACCCGGACTCCCTTCGGATACCTTAACTCCGGTAATGAGTTAAATCTTTTCCTACATAAGGCCATGCCCGACCTGGGTGCGAGGGGTAACCTGGCTTATGTAGATGATGTCCTCATCAAAAGCTCAACTGTTGAGGAACACATAGCGGAGATCCGTTATGTTCTGACACAGTTGAGGGCCGCCGGAGCAAAACTTTCCTTTCAAAAAGCACAGTGGTGCAGAACCCGTGTTAATTTCTTGGGGCATGAGATTACTCCTCAGGGTCTCTGTCCCCAGGAAAAGAAAGTGGAAGCACTTCAGAAACTGAAAGACCCCACAACTCTGCGGGAACTAAGGAGCCTCCTTGGACTGACTAATTACAGCAGAAAGTTCATTGAGGGCTATGCAGAGATCACCAGACCCCTGATTCATTTCCTGACGGGGGGTCAAGTGGGAATGGGGTCCAGAACAAGCCGAGGCAGTAAAACAACTCAAAAGAAGCCTCTCAAAAGCACCTTGCCTAGCTTACCCTGTCAGAAACAAGGAGTTCTTCCTGGAGACGGGTTTCTCTAATACGTGCTTGACGGCAGTATTATACCAAAAGCATGACACGGTCAATAAAGTAATCTCCTATGCGAGCAAAACTTTATCCTCTGTGGAGGAAAAATTCAACGATTGTGAGAAGGCACTCCTGGCAACGGTGTGGGCATTGAAGAATTACCGCCCGTTTATCCAGGGGGAACACATCATAGTGGAGACTCCACACCAGCCTCTGCAATATCTCCAAAGTGACAGAATCCGGGCCGGAAATGTGAGTAATTCCCGAATTACTTCCTGGATTCTGTCAATGCAAGGCTTTCCTGTGGAGGTCAGATATGGCCAAAACAAGAAGAGTCCCCTCGCGCAAGGTCTGGCTGACTTGCATGATTGTGCCAGAGAAAACTGTCTCGAGGACGAAAGTCTAAAAATAAAGGACAACATGGAGGCATACCTTAATTCCCCCCACAAAGTCTTTGAAGAAGACAAGTGTGAGGGAATGCCCACTGTATATGTGGATGGATGCTCTTACCATGTTGACAATGACAGGGAGAAAGAACTGGTGGCCGGCGTAGGGAATGCATGGGTAAATGAGTCCCCAGAACCCTCCGCTGGATACAAAATTGGTCCCCGAAGTAGTGAGGTGGCAGAATTGATGGCTGTGCATCAGGCCATCCTCACTGCTGTCCAGCATCAACTCCGCGAACTGGTCATAATCACAGATTCGGATTATGTACGGAACGGGTTCGTGGAGCACCTGGTTAATTGGAAAACCAGAGGCATGTTATGTGCTAACAACAAACCCTTGAAACATGGGAAGTTGATCCTAAACATTGATGATCTGGTCACTTCGAATGAGATGACCATCTATTGGAAAATGATCAAGGGTCATTCCAAAGTAGAGGGACCAGACAAAACTGGAAATGACTTAGCTGATCAGCTGGCCAAAACCGGGGCCATCCAAGGGGATCTAATTGAGATTGAGTCCCTGTTGGGGGAAATCCAGGTCACTGCTATCACTAGGTCCCAGACAAATGCTCACAACGACCTTTCAATTGCACAATGGAGTAAGGAGACCCCTGATGCTGATTTGATTACCGCTCAGAAGGGGGATCCAATTATTGGTAAGTTTTACCAACACCTTGAGGACCCTGAGAACTTTCCCCTGACGGATACCGATTATATTGGGAAAGAGGACCTAAGAGTGTTGATGAAATGTCCAAAAATGTTCCAAATCCAAGACGGTTTGCTGGTAAGGAAATCCAAAGCTGGCCACGATCAGTGGGTGGTTCCTACCTCATTCCGAAGCCTGATGTTAAGTCACGCCCATGATGCGGCCACCGCCGGTCATAGGGGGTTTCACACAACACTGGAAATCTTAAGAGAGGTTGCATACTGGCCACACATGGGGCAGGACCTTGACCAATACTTGAAGGGGTGTCTTGTGTGTGCGCAATTTCAGCCGACGTCCCTCTTACACCGCGCGCCTCTCCAAAAGCGGGGGATGACACTGCCATGGTCAGATTTGCAAATCGACTTTGTAGGCCCTGTGATTCGCTCGTCTAGAGGAAACAAGTACATGTTGACCGTTACATGCTTATTTACCAAGTGGGTGGAATGTCTCCCAGCCCCAAATTGCAAGGCAGAAACTGCAGCTGCCCTGATGATTAACCACATCTTTTCCCGTTTCGGTCTACCTCAAAGGATTGAGTCAGACAGGGGTAGCCACTTCACCAGTGAAGTAATAACAAAGATGTGGGAGATACTAGGGGTCAAAAGGAAGTTGCATATTGCTAACCGGCCAGCTTCTTCTGGGGCAGTAGAGAGATATAACCGAACCATTGTGAGCATATTAAAGAAGTTTGTGGCAGATTCTGGGCCAAGTTGGGATATCCGATTACCTCTGGTCCTAATGGCCATCAGATCTACCCCTTCATCTGCAACCAAAATGTCACCATTTGAGTTGATGACTGGGCGCAAGATGGTGCTTCCTCAGCATTTGCTCTACAGGAACCAAGAGCAAACACTGATAAATGCCTCCACAACTCATGAGTATGTGGAGAATTTAAGGAAACACCTTCAACATGCTTTTGCTTATGCTCAGCGGAATCTAGAAAGATCAGCTGATAGCATGAAGACCCACTATGACCTGAAAACTTCCAGGAAGGAATATCAGGTGGGGGACCGGGTCTATCTATACAACTTCCAAAGAAAACAGGCAAAACAGCGAAAATTCTTGCCTACATGGAAGGGACCCTTTGAGATTATAGACAAGATCTCGCCTGTGGCCTACAAGATCCGCATCCCCAAAGGCGGTTTGGCAGAGGGGGAAGACAAGTGGGTCCACATTAACCAGTTGAAGTGTTGCCATCCCAGGCACACTATGCAACAACTGGAGGAATCCTCTGGAATCCTAGAGGGTACTGTCTCAGATTAATTCAGTTCTAACTTAAAATATCCTACATATCGCCTATCAAATTCTGAGTTTCTCAATGTGGGTGTTTTTGTTTTTGAATGCAAAAAGAAATGTGCATGTTCATATGTTTTGACTATAAATTTATATGCCACCCCACTATATCAATGGTGGGGGAGAAATGTCCATGAATAGGTATTGCCGCTCTTCCTTTGTCGTCCTAGGAGAAGGAAAACCTGCAGGCTGGCCAAGGAGGACGATCCGGAGACCGGGAGCAGAGACGCAAGGGGCCCAGTGTACCGCCCAATATTCCCATCAGGACCGGCGAGGAGAACCGATCTATCAGTACCGGATGGAGGAAAAGATGCTGAACTGTGCCATCTATTGGAAGAAGATGAGGAAACATCCCAGGTCTTGCGAGTCCCATCAGTGAAACAGAATGGCCATCGCAAGAGGGGGGCTTGTGGGAAGTTTTTACCCATGCATCCGAGCCCTACCTCAAAAACTGTGCAGTACTGGCATTGAAAACATCATGATGGCCAGAGCGTCCCAGAAAATGCCCAGGGAAATGCATGAAGAATAGGCTGCCACCCATTTTTGCCGATGTTATGGGCACAGAAGGGCACTGCCTAAAACCCCATTGGACTACCCACACAGTAGCCTGAAACCATTGGGAATGGCAATGCTGATTGCCAAGAGCAACCTAGAATTGTGGGGAATTCATTTTCTTTCACCACTATCAGAAAGCCGGCGTTTTAAAACAACACCAGACTTTTTTTTTTGTGTAAAACTGAATAAATGAACCCAAAGCAGGCCAAAGAAAGACTTACTGAGAGGTGGATCCAAATTAAAAGTTATATTCTGAAGTGACTTGAAGGTTTATAACAAGACTGGCTGAGCTGTGGATTTCAGCAGTTTAAGTAAATTTGGACTGAAAGACACTAAAAATCTAAATGTTTAAAAGAAATGAGTGACCTACTTTTGAGTGTGACATAGGTTTCAATTGTTTAAATGTCATAGTTTTAAACTTAGAATCAGCATTCTAGCTGCATATGTAAAAATGGTTAGTTTTATTTGAATGCAGAAAACTGGGTAACTAAAAGTGACATTAGCTGGGGCCTGGCTTAAGGAACTGAATTCTGCCCACCAGCTACCCCCGACAGGAGTTGAGACTTGCACAACAGCTGTGTTTCCAGGCCTAGCTGCCTTTTGCTGTTCCCACCAAAAGGGATATGACACTTCTCTGATTGAATTACCTGGGCTCTGCAGGAAATTGAACAAAGCCCTGTCCTGACTCAGGCAAATGTTTTATTGGTGGGAATCGTAAATGTGGCTTCCTCCTGGAAGGAAAGGGGAGGAGCACTGCCTGTGAGAGCAAGCTGGCTTGGCAGAACTGGAAAAACCAAAAATTCAACCTTGTGCTGGGGGAAACCACACCCCTTTGGGGCCAGAACATAACTCTAAAAAGATGGATCATTCATAGAGCGGACTTGTGAAAATTATTTAAATGATACCATAATTCTTGTGATTTTTCTGCCCACATTTTAAGAGGTTTTTGCAACCGGTGGTATGATCTGGGGGCAAGCTAGCAGTTAAGAGGGCATTACTTAAAATGAAAGCATGTTAAAAATCTGACACTTCAGCAATTAATGTCCATGCTCCTTGCGCACATGTGTGTAAATTTGGGTTAATGTCGGATATTGCAAAACCAGTTAAAAAGTGCAAATGTTGCCATTTCTGAATGCAAGCCCCCAGGAAGAGCAGATTTGGACAGGGTATACCTCCTGTGATATGTGATGGGTGCATGTAATTTTAAACAAATGTGTACCTGTGCAAATATGTCTTTTTTATCAAATATAGATTGTGTGCAATTTGACAGGGGAGTGTCCTTTCTGAAAGCCATTAAATGGCATCATTCTGACACACAATCCTGCTCTCCAGTGAGAACGCAAAGAATTCTCCAACCTATCAGAACTCTGAAGGGGTTGGGCCTAGAAAGCTAGCCTCTCCACCCACTTTCAAAACACATAAAAGCAGACAGTCAGGACAGATAGGGACATTCAATTCCATTTGCTGCAACGCGCTCTGCCGGACCACACAACATCCAGAAGATACTAGATTCAACACTTAGACTTTAAAACTCCAAAGAACTTGATTCAGAACTCAAAGCAAGGGCCTAAACCCACAAACTGAGAACTCTTCTCAGTGGGCCTCAGCATCCAGCAAACTTAACAGCGATAGCAGCATCCAGGAGCCGTGCAGATCAGCGCTGGGTCCAGCAAAAGCTGTGCAGAAAGATCCAGAAGCAGTGCTGTACCCAGAGAAAGCAGAGCAGTATCCAGAACCAGAGGCAGAGCAGAGCTGACCCACACCGCTGTTCGCAGAACCAGAGAGCTGACCCAGACCGCTGTGCGCAGAGACCGTCCATGGCGAGTGAAGAAAACCTGACCAGATCCGTGGCGAGGCCCATTCTATTTCTAAATATATTGTGAGTACCTAGCAGAACTGTGCAGAACCAATCTCTTAGTTAAAATAATATAATTCAATCTATTTTAATCTAACCAGAACTGTCTCCTAACTGTCACCTGTCATTTGCAAAGCTGTCACCTGTCATTTCTAGTTGCTAGCTGTAACTTGTCACTTTGCACTTTTAAAATTTCAAATCTGAAAAACAACCTTTACCATATCGCTCATATCTCCGTGACCGTTTGTCTTAGAGACTTGCAGTAACTTTCCTCTGAAAGCTGGGAATCTTGTGAAAGCTGGGAATCTTGGCTTTTCAACGAACCTATTCCCTATACTTTTGCCGCAATCGCGAAAAACGCACTCGCGAATTTTACCGCGATTTGCAAATTTCTCCACGTGTGAAAACAGCAGCTTCCTTGCTTTCATTTGCCAAAAATTTGTTTAACCTGCCAATCATTCCTAGAACATTGCTAAAGTAAGCCTGAACTAATTTAAACCAACTAATCCTCAACCTGAACCTCCAGAGGGAATTAAAATAATTTTAGCACATTTTCCAATATATTGCTATCACATTTTAAAGCATTTTGAGCCTGTGTAAAACTCATATCTATTCTCCTCTAAGCTTGCTGGGAAACTGGAACTCTGTATTACATTGTGATTGTATACCTGAACCGTGTGCTCTTCCTTACATTGTATAGGGGGGGCGAATTGCCACAAAGGGAAAGTGATTACCTTGTCTTTTGTGAAACCATATCAGTTTATCTTCTATACTGCATTTCATTCATTCAACCTTGCATTTCCTTGAACCCTATAAAGCATTCTCTACCACATTATTCTTCTGTCCCTATTTACCAGTGTGCTACCTTATCCATTTCATGTCAACTCCTTAGTGATTATAAAGAAGTGGGCTAGTGCCAGATTCTCCGTTGTTAATCTTTATCGTATCAGATTAAGTGTGATATTCAATTATTAATTTATTATAAAGTGTGATATATATATATTGTTTAAATTCTCAAATAAACCTTTTAACTTGCAAAACAGAACTACTTCTTGGCTCAGTGGGGTCAGGGGAATTCCAAGAGAGGGGTGTTATATAGGGGTAGTCATCCAGAACGCATGAACTGGACATAAAGATAGATCAATAAGGGTTTCCATTCAGTATCCCAGACTAGGCATTGACTTAGCTGTAGTGTTGAATTGAATCCTCTTACAAGCCCTTTGCGCTCAAATGGGAATAGGGATCACCCGATTCCAGCACCCGCAAAAGGGCAATTACCGGGTCCGGCGGGGCTGGAATACCCTGGTAATTGCCCATTCACAGGTGCAAGGTGCCCATTCTTGCAAGTTTGGAGGCTACCTCCAACCTTGTAACGAGGCCCAATGTTTTCTTAATACTATGCAATCAGTTAATATATGACGGCAGGTATCGATGTTAACATGATATAGGTGGCATGAGCAGTCTCTTTCTTCATTACCTTCCCATTTGGTAGTGTAATCCCTAGTGGGCAAAATGTTGAACTGCAGGTACAATATAAACCGTTTAAGTTAAATAGAACGAAGTTTTACAAGATAGCTACAGGGTTTGTACATTACAAAAGACTGATGTGAAAACTTGCTGTACCTTTTCTTAGTATGCAGTGTATCAATATTACTTTCCATATCATTCAATTTAGCTTTCTTTTTTATAGTAACTTCGTAATTCGGTTCAGCAATGCATATATCCTTGTCAAGATCAATCAGCTCTATATATGACAGAGAGGAGTGTAAACCCATTAATATCATCTTTTTAAATTTTTAGGCCCAACAATTTTAACAAGCAATTGGAATTTAGATGGGTCTGCATGAGTGAACAACATAAACGAAAACTCATTGAACCTACCACATAGGCAAAAGCAACATTTGGCCATATTCCAAGTTAAGGGCCTCAACCGGCGCGGATTGAGGAATATTTATGTCTGCTCGAAATATCATAGATTCTAGGTGCTTGAGCCATTTTACTTGTTCTAAGGGCTACACCACCAGCGCATACATAGCCCATTTGGATGGAGCACAGGATTATCACTCAGAGAATCATCAGTTGACTCTAGGTATGTGACCATAAGGACCCTTTGAAACAGAAGCCTCTATGTTATCAGAGGGCAGGATCACATAGCCAACAGGCAGAGAGTTCTCGACTGCCATCTAACCTCATCAAGTGCTGGGTTGTACCTCCCTTTGGACATCCCGTGTGCACGATCTGCCAGTACAGGCTGCTCTCCAAGGGTCTGGTGGAGATACGCCTTATATGGGCCTCCAGTTGACTGTACTTCAGTCGAAACAGGCACAACCTTGAGGGATGAAGTTTGAGGTCCTAGGAACACCTAAGATTCCTCTCCTGTAAAAGCAAGAAATTCTGCAGCCAAAGGTCCAGGGGTCTTACCATTTAGAGCTACTCTGAGGTGGGGCCTGTGGTTTACAAACCACCCATTCCACTTCAGGATGAGGAAGCCTTTGCCGAGGATTATTTTATTAGGGTGTGAGAGAAATACTGCTATATTTATTTTGGCAACTGCCCCTCACCCTCTCAGCATCTCCTTGAGTCTGTCACTGGCCCTACAAATGGGGTAAGGCAAGGGCTAAACCTGCGCCTGAGGCTCCTCTAAATGTGCTCCTGAAGCAGGATGTATCCCCGCTCAGGGGACTTTTTCTTCTGGCAAACCTATAACGCGTTGCCTTTTGGAAAAGGGAGTGACACTGTGTAAAGGGTCACCCGTCTCTTTCTGAATGGTCCTTGACATCTGCTGAAGATTCCCTCGACTTTTCCCACACGTTCGATTATGGGGTCCTGGATGACATTAGGATGCATGGCATCTGATTTTCCCCTATTATCTGCACACATTTCTGTGGGTGAAAACCCTACCAAAGATCCTGTACTTTCCATTGTTCAAACACTCTTGCATGGCCTCAGGCAGCTGCCCGGAATTTGCAGTCTTGAAACCACATAGGAACAGTATGGTTTCTACACCAAGGGAATCCCCGACAGGCACTGAGTGGGCCTCATGAATTTCAGGAAATGTATCATTACTCTTGCCACCTAAAAGTACTGATTTCTAACCACCAAAAGCTCAATGGATTATTGTTAGTGGAAACTGCACAAAACATGAAAACAGCCCCCACACCTGCATTTACCTAACACACACCAGAACACTTAACACACTATACCCTTCTCTGACAGAAGTGATCCACCTGAAAACTTTTCATGTAATTACAGATGTACCTAGGGTGAGCACTTGAATCATTCACAGTTTATCATGCATCTGGGGCAACCTATTCTTAAGGATGGTCCACTAGTAGTGTTCAGCTACATGCTTCGTCCTGAATGCATTCTCCAGAGTGGAAACCCACACAACAATATCCATTACGGCTTTATAGGAGTCTAAAACAATTAGGAGGTGGGGCCGAAATAAGGGGGTACTAACTGTCTCTGCTTATCAATACCCTGATTAGCTTTCTCCGGGATAGTACAACTTACCTTTGAGGATGCAGATCCTCACTATCCCCCAGATGTCCCTTACCTGACTAACAGGAAACTACCTTGTTCAGGCTGCATAGGCCCTTCGCTATGAATACCTCTTTAACCATTGCTTATGTTTCACAAGCCTGGCAAGGACACCATTCTATAAAAAGAAGTACCTGTCACAATTCCTACTGTTTCCTGCACTGTTCTTTTATTTTGGCTGACTAAGCTGTAGGTACAGTCCATACTGGATCCCAAACTCTTGCTATCCGTGTGAGAAAATGAATACTGCAGGAAAACTGGATCATGTGGGGTTTCTCAACCCCTGCTCAGACCACACTAATACTAAACCATTAGTGATACAATCATGGTGCTGAAACAGCCACACCATTAATGGTACTCTTCATACAACTTTTTAAGGTTAATCATAGAGGACACGCCATATTCTTCAAAGGGGTGTACAAACCAGACAAGATACATTGCAAACTACAATAATACTGCTGTACCAAACTTAAAGACATGTCCATTCAAGGGTCTATAACATTTCCATTCTTTTTACATTTTATTTTTAATTTGTAGTGCATTTAATTTTACCGAATACATTACACAATTATACACAAAATAAAAAATAAACATATCACACATTACCTTAACATATTAATCATCATAACACCCTAATAATATAATTATCCTCAGTACGATCAATTCAATGGTGCAGTAAGAGTTAAAAAAAAAAACATTCATCATCTCAAGCACTTGTTCTTTCTTTCAATAATTTGCTAATTTCCAACCAGACGTAATACATAGTAAAATTTAAATCTATGCTGTTTCCAGAAAAAAAGTATGACTCATGTTTGATCAGATGCAAAATAATCCAGTCTGTGGCAGATGCTATATACAACGTTATAAGCTCATTGCAATTCCAAGCTTTAAAGTTAAGCTAAAATGGACAGACACACTATTAAAAACACTAACAACACGCTCTGTAATGGAATACACAGAATATGACGAATTTTGGTTGATAGCGGCACTCTGGCTATGAAATGAGGGGTGTGCAGTTAATTTGTTTCTTTGCAGAAATAATCAAGTTGTAAGTAAATTACTTCTGAAAAAGGCATGGACCCGATATAAGAAGGACAGTGGGACAGGACCATTGTAAATATCTTGCTCTCTTCGTTCTGGGGCGCCACATTATCAAGCTGAGACTGTTGGCACTGTTAAGGTGTGTCATAAACGGTTTTAGGTTGTTGAACTGATGCAATTCAACAAGAAGAAATGGCGCTTGGCTCAAAGGAGACTACGATAGGCAGGCGATGGATAGGGTAGCAAAGCTTGAAAATTCTAAAAGTGGTTTGAAATTGCTGTCAGAGGCAAAGGCACCTTCTTTTTAAGATGTGCTATGAGGCTCTGTCTAGGGTCTCTGATGAAAGTTGAGTCTGTCTACTGTTCTTTCCTGCCAGAATGTTTGCAACGGACACTTGCAGAGTTTACAAATACAGAAGAAAGAGTCCTGGTATCAGTGTTCAAGCAGTATCAAGTCAATTCCAATAACAGGTCACTTCAAATGTGCCTTTGAAGTGGTTGAGGGAAAGGACTGACAGCCTCCTTGGATAGCTTCCTTTTCCCCCAATATCTATAAACATTGGCAAACTCTACCCCAATAAACCTCAGGTTAAATTCTTCTTCTTCAGTCTAACGATGAGTCAACTAATGGGTTTCAGTCTCACCCCCTTATAGAATTACATTTCTACAGCTGTTTGATCAATTCCAAGCATTCTGTAAGAATCTAATTTCAGTAAGTTCACCTATATTGAGCATTCTGATGTCAGCTTCTAGAGTGCTTTTTCTGCAGAAAGTTGGGAGGGGCCCAAGAAGGAGTGGGGCCTAACCATTCCCCCAATACAGAGAGACCCTTCCTCTGAGGACAGCTCCTCTTCTAAGTTACTCTACTCTTCTTCTTGTGTCTGACTGAGATCAAATGAACTACTAATCTTCCTGGCGTGACTTCCCTATTGTGCAGGCAGGACTTCTTTTGTAGCTGTGGCTTCAACAAGACCCCCCTACGATATGTCTTTTCTTTTGGGAATGTGCCACGTACACACAGGCAAAGAAAAAGGGAGCATTCAAGAGAGCTTCCAGCTTTTTGTTTTTAGTTATCCCCAAACCAAGGCAATGATAAACCGATATTCTGATAGTTGGATGATTTACTAGAACATCAGTTAAATAAAAAGATGTATAATGGTCTTTGGGAATGGATAACTGTGATGCTGGAAATGCATCGGAGGGACAGCGCCTCGATATCCTTGTACTTTACTGATTTGTATCGTGTGTTCTGTCCTGTTTTCTGCACAGGAGTTCTTATGGGACTCCTGGTGGTGCAGCCCTCTCCTTTGGTTTTGATAAACAGATCCATGGGATACCATCATGGCACCCATGGGTGGGGGTACAACCCTGTGCCCTTAGTGTATGTTTTTGGGCACCTGTGGGTGACCCCCAGAGCAGGGTACGGGCTGGTGGCAGCTCCATGCTAAAATGACTGGTGCCCTGAGCGTCCTCCATTTTGGGATGCCCAGGCCCTGTCATTGGAATCCGTAGATTCCTGATGGAGACAAGATGGTCCCCATGGTCTCTTGCCCTCCATCGCCTGTTAACTTGATCTTCCCGAAGTCCCGGGAATCCCTGGCTCTGTCCCTTCCCCCTGACTGACGGACTTCCCCACACTTCCAAATATGGTTGTGTGGGGAAGTGCTGACCAGACTGGCTGGAGCCTTCCCAATGACCGTATGTTGTGGGTACACCCGTGGGTGGGACCTGGGTGAATGGAGTGCATGACGAATATGCACTTCTTGTTGTGGATGTCTGGTTTCTGGTGTTTGACACAATGACTGAGACATCCCTGCCAAAAATGGGTATGAATGCAGTGTGTAGTGCTGAATGGCGTGGTACTTGTCCAAATCCACATTCTGTATTGTGAGTGTCTGGATGGAGAAGAATGGCCTGAATGCACTGTGCACCTGATTGGCTGACAGACTGCTCAATGCCCTTCATAGTGATTGGATGCTCGAGTGTAACCCAGCGGAATGAATGGGAGATCAACAGTATATCTGGGGACCTCTCACTGCTAGAAATCGTGTTCAGAAGTATTCAGAAGCTGAAGTCCAAACTACGAAGAGTAGCTGGAGTGAAACCTGAAGCACAACCTTGAAGCCATGCTGGAAGAGAAAAATTGCTGTTGCTCTCCTTCATCAATCTGAAAGCTGCAGTGTCTCCAAAGACTAACCTAGAGAGGACCTAGTAAGGTGTCCTCTTCCCGAGCTACGAGGGTCCATTGTGCACCAGCTGATCTTTGCCAAAGCTCCCTGGTAGACAGAGCTACGACAGGCTGCCGACCGGAGATGGGGACTGCCACGGAATCCCAAAGAGAAGCGCCCGGACTGTTGTTCATCACTGTCGACGACTGCCATCGCCAACCGGAGCCGCCGTGCTCCTGTTGCCTAAGAACTTTTTATTCACGGATGCGCTCGTCCGCACCACAGCCCGCCCGCCTTATCCCGCCGGAGAAGGCGTGACCGTCGACGCGCCGAGGAGGATTCTGCGGTGGGTTTCCCGCCACCCAAAGACCACAGAGATGCCGTCGACTCGATGACCTTGCTGGGCCACAGTTCTTCAAACTCTTTGCGGCCCTGAACTATCGACACCGAGGTGCCCCGCACGCCTCTTCCTGGCAGGACGTTTATGCTTCCCGGTCCGGTCGACAAGCAGTGCTAGGAAAGAAGCTGCCACTTCACCATCGTAGCTCACCCTGTTCTCCGTCAGACGTTAGACGACCAGTGACTCCTGCCTTAAAGTGAGGGCACTCAAGATCCCCGACAAGGAACGCTACAACGCCAGGTACTTTGGGGTTGCAGAATTATTAGAAAGTATCTTCTGAACAATATATGGACTGGGCTTGTGAAATATCTTTATTCTACAGGTTGCCCAGGTGGGGGGATCTCCACATAGAACTGTGTCTAGGTATCGTGCCAGTATTCTGCCAATTGTTCTAACCAACTGCTTTCCTCTTATATCTATTGTTGGTTTCCCTTACAAACTGATTTGTGTGACATTTAACCGTACAGTTGATGCACTTTAAAGAGATCTAATAGTAAAAGCGGTAACACGTAGAACTGTATATTTGCCATTATAGATAACCGAGTACAAAGTGAGTTATCGTGATATTGTACATAACCTTTAATATTAATTATATAAAGACTGTGTTTTAACTAATACAGTGTGCGGACATTCCTTTGTGGGTGCTTGGGGACTACACTGTACTTAAGAACCCACCTGCATCACCTCCTGAGAAACTAGGGATTCATTGCTCGTCCATTGCTACCGTAATAGATAATCTTGGCTGGGGTCCTCTGTACCTCTCCTCTACCATATAGAGAGCAGAAGGTCCTTTACAATAACCCCATGTTTTACCATATCAAACCAGATATAGCTCCATTAATATGTGTTAACCAAACAGCAACTTTGCCTTATGCGAGGAACAATTATATTGAAAACATGTTTATTTACTTTCAAACAGACTCATGTTACTATTACAAAAAAGGCCAGTGTGTTGGTTTTAGATATGCTAGTAGCAAATCCTCCTCGGATGCTTTCTTCCTGATACAGACAGGAATGCAGTTCATAGACCACTAGCACATTTGTAACATGATGTCCACCAACAATGGATGGACACTGTTTAGTGAACAAATTGGATGAGGCACTTTCTAAAAGTGAAGCCCCATTGTTGCTAAACTGCTGGGATCCCGATTACTGATGTTCAGTCGCACGTATACAAGGGGTCCCATATACATGGATGCTGGTGAATTCAATTATACACCCTATGGCATGCAGGACCTACTTTGTACAAACCCACCAATTAGAGTTTTTAAAACACATAGCACTGTCTGAAAGTGAGACTTTAGCAGGTCTTTCTTTCACAACAGACGTCTTATACTAGAGCGCATAATATCACACAAGATGCAGGTTTTGATGCTTTTTATTGGACTAATTGAAAATAGTTTGCGGAGATGGAATAAAGCATTAGCTTTCAAAGTCCCACAGGCTTCTTCTTCAGATGTTGCACAGTGAACTGGTTAGTAATAGAAAGTCACAGCAAGATCATTCTCCAAAAGAAGAAAAAAATGAACATTTAAAACTTCATTGGTTGAAGGAATAGTATGCATGCAATGTGGACATTGTAGTGATTCCAATACGGCTGGTATACAATGTGGCACTATAAAATATGCTCTCAAGATTTAACTGGCACAGTCTCCAATGTTACCTCAGTATGCCTTAAGCTTCACAATGGTTTCCTGGCTTGCATACAATGTGGCAAATACAAAATGCACTGCCCATTTTTGAACAGTGCAGTGTCTTCTGCTACCTCAGTATGTCTCATGCTTTGTAATGAGTGCCCCCATTTCAGTTTAGATGCCCAAGATCCCAGTTGGTGGTGTCCTGTGCCCCTCACTCATTGGGGCCCTTAAAATCGTGTCTGAGAGTTGCTGGTGGGAAATGGTGCTAGAGGGGTGTCTTCTGATTTTGTTAATGTGACTGCATTGCTGGACGTGGGCTCAAAGTTAGCCAAAGTCTCTTTTATTTGAGAGGCCACTTTTAAAGACAATCACAGATAGATCCTCCAATGGATGCCCATTCTGTGTGAAGTATAGTGCAATTGGTGTTTCTGTTTTGTGGTTTGAGATGAGGTATCTATGTAGGTTTCTCCTATTGTACATATCTTTTCAGCTCTTTTCAGGTTTCCACCACATTACTCCCTTGTATGTATTTTTTGCATTAAATAAGATAAATTATATTGAATGATTAGCAGTTGCATGTCCCTTGTATCTGTATTGTTGAGTTCTGTAGGTTTGTTATGGCAGATGCAGTGCAGATGTGTTAGGATGTTCTGCATCTGCTGGTGTTGCAAGGGTAGGACGAGCTGAGATACATCTTAAAAGATGCCACCCTAATTACATCCACAAAGAATGCCATAGTCTCTGACCCAGAGTACATAGCCCCTAAATCAAGAATAAAAAAACCTGGAGATTCAAAATATGTCAACACATCTGCACCAGATCTGACATAAACAGCCTTGGTGACCCAGACTAATGTTTTGTTTGTGTTTTTTTTTTTAATTATACCAAGAAGACTATGTGGCTCATTACAAGTTTGCCAGTATTCTGGCAGTAAATCCGCCAGAATACAAGCAAACAAATTCACTGATACTGCCACTCAGATTAGGAGTTATTGGAACAAGAGGGTGGCGTCCTACCACAAAGGTTTGTATTACTTTACTTACACATTTTCTGCAAAGTTTTTAACATTTAACATGCTTAGTATCAATGGAGCTGTATACTTTAGCTCAATAGATGAGGGAGCAACACACACATGTAGAGAAGGTTTCAGGTTATTTATTTAGCCAGAATCAAGTGCCACTTAAACCGGTCGACGGTGGTTGCTACACACATGAGGCATAAATTGGGCCTACCTTGCAGTTTGAGCATACCTTTTACCTAATTCTCACAACCCGCTAACCAACATTACTCTAAAACGGAGGGTGGGACTTTAGTGTCTTCTTGTCGAATGTTATTGTCTAACATTGTCTGTCGTTGTGTTATTGTGTCGTTTTTAGATTTGAGATCCCCATGGTCAGATAGACGGTCTATAGGCTAATAAACTACACAATACCCTATTAGATGTCTAATTGGTTGACCATTGGTGTACCATTTTAAACTATCAATATAGTTTTTTCTCTTCCAATACACACTCACATATAGTGGAAGAGAGTGGAAAAGGACCAACAAGGCTGAAAGTATTACCCATCTAGAAGTGGCTAGTTTACCGCTTATCCTATCCTTATTTGATAAGCAGCACACCATTGTAATCTAGCAGAGACAGTAGATTCAGGCAGGGTTAGTTAGAAACTCGCTCTATCCTCTCTGTCTTCTTTAACAGCCTTGTAGTACACCCTTCTTTGGGTGACAATACATCGGTCCTTGACCACGTAGGTTTTAGGATCTGCATGAGCTATTACAAAATTACGAGGCAGTTGGCGATTGCCCAATTTTTGTGTCCCGAGGGATGGCCTACTGGCAGTCCAGTGCATGCCCGCAAGTGCGCATAACCAAACATATTCATGGATCTGTCCGTCCAACCTCTTGCCAAGGAAATAGCCACGCCAAGCACTCCATCTATCCGCCACCGGAAGGCAGGAGTACAGGCACTTGCGCATATGAATCACTAAGTAGAGGAAAGATTGGAAGGCAGATTTAGGGGTGCATGCATGCAGGCAGGGTTCTAATCAGACTTAGTGGGGTGCAGGAACAGTTTACGTGGGCTGGGGTGCATGTATCCATGAAATTACAACCTTTCTTACGATATGCGGTACGCATGTTGAGAGGGTGCTGGGGATAGTTATGGGGGTCCTCACGCACCCCTGCTGAGGTGCTAGCTTGGTTGTGGTAGTACACAGGCAGTTATTCCGGGGTGCATTGCACCAGGCGCGAGGACGGCGCAAAGGTCTGTTTGCATGGTTGGAATGGCTCTGTGTGTGGGCGTGTCGCAGGCTTTCTGGCCGTGACTTGCGCTTAGGGTTACTTTGCGTGAAGAATTCCATGAATATGCGTACCACACAGATTTTGTTCTGTTCCACAGGCCACGCAGAGCAGTTCTTAGTGTGCAAGATTTGCACGATATAAACGCCCTTTTCCATGAATCAGGGCCTTTGTCTTAAAACTATTATTTTTCCAGGATCGCAAAAGTCATTGTGCCCAGTCAAGTAGCACATGCCGCATACTTGATGGGTTTTAGTAGCAAAGGCTAGTATTTATAACCGACATGTACTCTGGAGAACAGCTTTAATCCCTTGCCTCACAATTCTTGCGTTTGCTACAGGGCAGAAGCTGAAGCTTTGAAGCGCTTTAAGAAGCTGTTCTTATTTTCATTGAACTCAGTAATATTGTATTCTCCTCAAAAGAGAAAGCCCTTGGGCTTCGAATTTAGGAACTAATTTTGCAAGGCCTAAAACCAATATTTCCGTTTTTGTTTTAGCTAATAGGGGTCACTTAAGCATCACCTTGTGCTAAAGCAATTCGAGTCGAGTCTAGAGATGTGAAGATGTCTTTTCATATATACTTAACAAAACACCAAATTACACTTGCACACCAATATTCAATATCAATTCAATGTAAAATTGAGGATATACGTTCTTGGGGTAAGGTAGTAATATTCAAGGTGCAGGGGAGAAGGACTCAGTCTTGGTACCTAGGCCGGAATTCAATATAGAACACAAAGAAATCCAAGTTATGGACAACTGCGTCCCCTGCACACTTTCCAAAGAGGCCAAAAGGCCTAAGTAAATTTAATCATACAATTATGAGATTAATGAGAAATAGGTTTAGTGTCTCTGAAGATTGAACTGTGTTCAGTTTCATAAGAAAATTAATAAATAGATTTTTTTCCAAAAAAAAAGAACATTCAATAAGTCGTTTTCTTTTAGAGAAAGATGTTCTTCTCCTTTTTAATGATTTTTTCTCTGTTCGCCCAACGCGTTTCGAGAATCATTCTCTCTTCATCAGGGGCTTAAATTTCAAAATTATTTTCACAAGCATCTATAAAGAACATATACGAATAATAGATTAATCAGATTACCTATTTTTAAAAAAGAGAATCACTCTTAAATTTTCGCTTCAACATATCAAACTGCAATTTTGGAAAGAATTAACAATAATCAAAGATGAGTAACACCTCACTTGTGTTATTGGCAACCTGGTTATGCTTTATAGTCTCAAACCTCTAATAATCCAACATTGAGGGTGGATGATGCTTATGTTTGGTGCTAATTTTACGGAATAACTTGCCAATTTACCCATGTGGTAGCAAGGAGAAAATTATTTTGTAGGTTAGAGAGTGCTGATATTGTGTCCCATTTTTATTATATATGCAAAACACCTAATCATACCAAATGTCTATTTCGATAGAAAAAGAGAAGACGAGTGGACTCACCCATCTTCCAAAAGTCTTTGTGAGCAACAATAACTTTAGAACTGGGTCTGAAAGCACCCGCCAGGTAATCCATTTTAATAGCCAGAACCTGGTTTCCTCGAGGGAAGGATGATTACATTCTCCTAAGGTAAAGTAAAGCATGAACAATAAAAAATAAGGAAGGGGTTTAGATAGAATTAAATTGGTGTAGGAGGGGGTCCCCATTCATCATCACTTACTTGATCCAGGATCTTATGCAGAGACGCGGTCAGGAAGGGCTGCTTTCCGACCGTCTCGTCTGCTGCTCTGTTTTTAAATGGTAAATGGATGCTGTGACATCACTCGCGCATGCGCGAGCGGCATCAGAAGGGGTGACGTCACTCGCGCACGCGCGAGCAACATAAACATCCTATCAAGTCATTTGCGCATGCGCGGATGACGTCAGTAATGTTGTACCGGGTCGCATCAGGAGAGTAAATAGATAAAGATGTGCCTATCGCTGAAGATAGCGCGAGCAGCTACATGTCATAGGTAAATCATGTATATATTTAAAAATTGAAATAGTCGATCTCAAAGTGATACTCATGTTAGCCTGTATCCCGATATACTGAGAAAAAGTGGACATTTACAAATAAACAATTGAAGAGGGGTTTTGTGGGTTATTGCCCATCCTAACCTAGAAATGAAAAAAACGGTATTTGTGTACCTATAGGCTGCTAAGTGTATTAACAGACAGGAAAGATGATTGAAGAGAAAACAGAGGGTGAAAAAAATTAGGGGGTGGAAAAATTATTATTCTTGTGTAGGGATTCCAATCTAAGTAGTGCTATTATGTGGCGTTGATGTGGACCTTATAGAGACTGAGTTTCACAAACAGTAAAACAAGGAGGGATGTTCTGATGATGACCAACCAGAATATGGGAGCCATATTAGGGAATCATAAAAACAATTTTGTCAATAAAAAATCGAAAAAGTCTTTTTCCATTATTGTCTACCCCAAGACAGTTGGGTGTACAATCTTAGAGGGACAAGAGCCCTTGAAGGTTTTTTTACTAAGTTTACAACATTTAGATCAGATACATCAAAACATCTTAGTGATATCTCGCAATTCCCTAGGTTTCATAGAGTGTGAGTATTTGCCTATAGAAATGGTCCTAGGTAGCACTCTTCGTTTAATCCTAGGGGAGTCATGGCATCTAGTTTGTTGATCCAAAAGAGTTCCCTCTGCGCCAACAATTTAGGTAAGTTGCCCCCTCTGCTGAATGGACGTATGACCTCCAGAATTGCTAGTTTCATCTGGGAAACATTTCCCATGTCTCTAAAGTGTCTGAAGACTGGTGAATTTGAATTATTTGTCCTGATGCATGACTTGTGTTCCGTCCATCTGTCTTTGTTTGTTTGTTTCTTTGGCCCTTCTATTCGTTTTCCCAACATAATATTTCCCACATGGTATTTTGTGTCACATATCGCAAAGTGCTTTAGAAAGATCTTTTTGCCTGTTTGCGGATGACGTATATTGTCGCCTTTGATCAGATTGTTACAGTGCTGGCAATGTAAACAGGCAAAAGTGCCCATTTTGGGTTTAGTAAGCGTCCTCTGTGTTGTTGGTTTTATTCTTTCTGCTCTTATCAGTTGGTGTCTAAAGTTCCTTCCTCGTTTGTAAGCCATCATAGGTGGATCTGGGAAAGGTTGTGCTAGCATCTCATCAGATTTGATTAGTTCCCAATTTTTATGGATAATTCTCTTTATCTGGAAACTCTGGGCCTCATTACGACCCAGGCGGTAAGTTACCGCCTGGGTCGTACCTTTACCACCATGGCGTAAACTACGTTAACGCCATGGTGGTTGGCGGACTTACCGCCCCATTCTGAGGTCGGCGGGGCGGTAAGTCCCCAATCCCCATTTACCCTTCCCCATTCCCATTTTTGCCCCATAGGGCATAATGGGAGTGGGGAAGGCGTTAATTACGCCAACGTAAATTACGGTGGCGTAATTAACAACATGGTCCCTTAGCGCCATGGATTTTAACACCTGCTAAAAGCAGGTGTTAAATCCGCCATGGCGCTAAGGGACCTCAGAATCAGGCGGTAAGGGTCGGCGCTGTTTACGCCGCCGTAAACCTCTTACCGCCTGGGTCCTAATGAGGCCCTCTGACTTGAGTATTTGAGCGTGTGTATTACATTTTTGCTTTCATCGGTCTTCTGTTTCTCTTGCAGGAGAGCATTTCTGTCTTGAGCTTCCGTCCGTTCAATCGCTTTATTGATGCTATCTGGGGGAAAACCTCTTTGTAGGAATCTTTTTCTCATGTTGTTGTATTCATCCTATAGTGTGTTTGTCTCCAATGTAATCCTTTTTATTCGTAATAGTTAGCTGTATGGTAAATTGTCTTTCAAGTGTTTCGGATGATGACTCGCATGATGTAAGCAGCTGTTTACATCCGTAGGTTTTCGAAAGATTTTTTTAGTTTTAATGTTTGTGCCTTTGTATTCCACTGTGACATCCAGAAAGTTCACTGAGGGTTTGCCAATTTCCAACTTGAACCCTATTCTTGGGTTGCAGGTGTTTAAATAATTCCAAAATTCAAGCAATTCTGTTTCTGTGCCTTTCCAAATTCCAAATATATCATCGATATATCTTAGCCAGATTTGTATTATGTTTTTCCAGATGGGGTTGTCCAGTACATGTATTTTCTCATAGTGATACATGAAAATGTTGGCATAGGAAGGGGCCACAGAGGATCCCATTGAAGTGCCAGAGATTTGAAGATAATATTGTCCATTATACCTAAAGTAGTTGTTGTAAAGGATAATGTGGAGCAACTCCAAAGCGAAGACTTTTTGAATATTACCTTCTCTGTGTGACAACAGAAACCATTCCATACTTCAATTCCTTCTGAGTGTGGGATGGAAGTATAAAGGCTATTGACATCCATTGTGAAGAGCAATAGGTTTTCTTCTGGTAATTGTAATGCTTGTAGGGTTCTCAAGAAATGTGTGGTATCTTTAAGATATGTACTTATTGATTGTACCATTGGTTGAAGAGCAGTATCTAGGTAAATGGCAAGAGGTTGGAAGATACTGTCAGTTCCTGCCACTATTGGACGAAATGGTGGATCTCTGGCATTCTTATGTATTTTTGGGAGACCATAAAATACTGGGGTGACAGGATTTTTTTCGATTAGGTAGTCTGCTGTTTTCTCTGAAATCCAATTCATAGTTTCCGCTTTATCAACTGTTGTTTGGATGATAGCAATTTTGGAAGATACAAACAATAAATTGGATCCGTACAAACAGGACATAGAGCAACGCAAAATCTGAAAATTCCGCCGTGACACATTGGACTACGCCAGAGACATCGTTTATTCGTGGCAGGAGTTTTAGCGAACAACATACCAACAACAAGGAGACCACAGAGACCACAAAACACACCGGATAGCAATACCGACAGCAGTGAAGTACTGAGTGGGGAAGTTGAGGAGAGAAGTCATTCCACAGTAACATCGACCTCTATTAACAACCTAACCCCAGAAAACTTTGAAGACTCTAGACCGGGACCCACAACAGATACACAACCACGTCCTTTTTTAGGAAACGCAATCTATTATATGTATATGTTCTTTATAGATGCTTGTGAAAATTATTTTGAAATTTAAGCCCCTGATGAAGAGAGAATGATTCTCGAAACGCGTTGGGCGAACAGAGAAAAAATCATTAAAAAGGAGAAGACCATCTTTCTCTAAAAGAAAACGACTTATTGAATGTTCTTTTTTTGGAAAAAATTCTATTTATTCATTTTCTTATGAAACTGAACACAGTTGAATCTTCAGAGACACTAAACCTATTTCTCATCAACCTCATAATTGTTTGATTAAATTTACTTAGGCCTTTTGGCCTCTTTGGAAAGTGTGAAGGGGACGCAGTTGTCCATAACTTGGATTTCTTTGTGTTCTATTTTCATATATACTTCCCAGATTATTGATTTAGTACATTATAGCTAGTTTAATCTGTGGAAAATGTATTGGCTGTCTTTGCTGTCACTGTGATAGAAACAGCTCTCTTACACTTCAGAGAGGATTAGATATGTGTTATAGCTTCAAAGATAATATTCATGTAATCAGCAGATAAGGAAGATGTCAGTTACATTACATTGATTTGTAGCAATCCAGTGGGCTTCAGAATATGGGTAGTTTTATTTCCTGGGTCACGTAGCAGTTATTAGAAGTAGCAAATTGTTCTGAAACAAAACAACATTGGCAAATACCACTATGTGTCTTTAGTATAGGTGGGAAATTACAATGCGATATTTGTAATGTGTATTTGTTATTAAAAGTGGTGATTTTCAAAGTTAGGAATTATGTGATTTATGAAGTGTTATGTTGGTAGTTAATATATAAGAAAAAAATGTAATGTACTGTGGTTTAAAGATAGTATACACACATATTTTGAAATGTTCTACATTTTATGGCAGCGCCCTCAATGTGTGCCCTGGTGAAATGAACCAAGGGAAGTGTGCTAAAGTAAAATAAATACATGGAAATGGGTGCAGGCAAAGGTTAAGCGTGTGCAAAGCTCTATACAATGTAGGAAGTAAGGCAGGTGATGTATTCGGCAACTATGGGCAGTAAGGACTGTTTTGAAACTTTTATTTGTGCAGTCAATATGGGATTTAAATATTGTATGCACCAACATTTGTACATAGTATATACACAGTAGGGGGGAGGGGGATTATACGAAAATGCCAATCCAATGCATGTTGAAGCATTCGACATTTTAGAGCGTACCCTTTACATGTTGGCCTGGAAAAATGAACCAACATAGGGGAGCTAGAACAAAATGACTATATGAAGATGGAAACCACATACTGGCAACAGTAGGTGCAGGCAGGTAATGTGCAGCTATTATGGACGAGCACCCCTTTCCGACAAGGTGGTTGTCCAATTCCATTACGGCACAATGTTTGGATTGTGCGTGTCATGAGATATCAGTGACACAACAAGTTCAATAAAAGTCATTCTCGCTGAAAAAATGGGTTAGTGGTGGCCGAATAAAGCATGCGTTCGCTGTCACAAGAGCAAAGTAATTGCATTCATTAATTCACAATTGATGAGCAAGTCTTTTTTCATGGTTGTTTTCACGTTTATGTTACGTTATCCTATGTTGCTCTCCGTTTGAGTCAAGTCATCACCGCAGTAGTTTCAAAGCACCACAACCTTTTATGAGGCATATTGTGCCCCAACCAGAGGTCACCAGACCTCCATCTTCTAGGAAGAATAGAATGAGCAATGATGAAGAGGGACGGAGAGCGGGAAAGGAGATTGCAAAGGGAGAGAGTTGGGCAAAGGCAGATTCTCTTAATATCAGTTTGCATGAAGTAGTGTTTCAAAAAAAATAATCAAGAGGGTATAGGGGATTTGCCTTTGTTATTACTCAATCAACATTATCATTGATACCCTAGTTAGGTGTTCCTAGTGGGGCGCCAATCTCTTTATTTTGTGATCTTGGCAGACAAGGGCATTTCGCCCATCTCTCTGTAAGCTGTAAGCCACGCACACACGAATGATTTTTCTGATATATGTACTTGTGTTTATTTTTATTTGATCTACGAGACAGCATTCATGCAGTTTTGAAGTCAGGCTTCGTTAATCATAAAGTGTTTTTTTTCAGTTGCGTATTTCCGTAGGGTTTTCAGAGTATTTACAATGAAAGAGAGCATTGCTTGAAATGAAATATATATCACTATTCATGTATAGAATTGGTGCACTTTGATGTGTTACTAAATAACATGCTTTTTGCTAAAGTATGTCCATGTAATGTATCTATTTCACTGTATTTCTATTTTAATAAACATGTATATGACTTTAAAAAAAATATATATATATTGTAGTAGCTCACAATTATGTTTGCTGGCAAATCCTTCCATATGGTACTAGTACCAGCCAAATGATGTGCCGTGTGATAGGAGCACCTGAATGCATATTGGCAATACATTGCACATTATGGCATTACTTGGCAATAGGTTGGAAACATTGGCACCTTGCATAAAAACCAAAGTATTCTATGGCAATGCCTGGCAAATGCCTATCCAATACTTATCCCAAAGCCAAACCAGTGTTTCGTCAATGCATTCTTTTCAAGGATGGTGGGATGAGGCAGAACGGGGAGAAAGCAATTGAGACAGAGCATGAGGGGCTTGATTGCATTAAGTGTGTTATATGTTTCAAGGGCAGTTCCAAGACTCCAAAGACAGTTTCCAGCATCAGAAGTAATTTCAAATAATTTACTTAGGGGTAATGTTAGGAAGGATTGCACTGAAAATCTCTGCGAAGGACGGGTCATGTGCTCCATTCTTTTTGTCGATCTCATACAAAGATCTGGGGGAGGAAATGCTGATAAACTGGACCCAACAGGGTCGGACTGGGGCATACAGTTGTCTCGGGCACCACTGAAAAAGTGGCCACAGTTGCAAATGGTAATTCATTCCTTTTGTGACAGACTGTGACAGACTGTTTGAATAGTACCCAAGAGGGAGGTTTTTTTTTACTAAAATGTGATTAAAATTCTGCAATTTAAACAGAATGTATTCAGCAACAATGGTCAAAACTACTAGCCACATAGTGAAGTAACTCATCAAACTGGCCCACATTGGCCAAAAAAGTGGCCCATTCTGACCAAAAATACTGCCCCACACTAGCATTTTGTGTTTTGGTTTGGGCATTGCCCTATAGCCCAGTCGAGGCTGGGAACCAAAGGATGGGCTTCATAGCATGTTGAAGACAACATATCTCACCGTAGTCAGAAACAGGATCTCAGGCCAGTACAGTACAGCATACAGATGAAAAAGTAAAGAAAGTGGAAGCTGGAGAAACAGTTCCTGATAGATATTCAAGTGAGAGGAATGCCACTGGAAGATGACCTATGGAGCCCGGCATGAACCCAACATTGACGGGCCTACCAGATGCGATAGTCACGAGAAGGGACACACATTGACACATACACATCAACTTAATGATAACAATTATATGTTCATCAGATTTTTAAAATAAAACCAATACTGTTTGTGACATTGCTGTTCCTTTAAGGATTTATAAAAAGTAATGTCCTGTCATCAACATGCTTTAATGTACTTTATTTGAATCCCAGTTTATCAACATATACAAATTGATTAATTAATTCAGAAAAAAATGTCATCTCAAATTATTGATTGCCTACATAATATACTCCATTGCTAAACTCAAAGGGGGTCATTTTAAAGTGGGCAGGAGTGCAACATTAACATCTAAACACAAACCTTAAGTCCTTTGCCGCTACAGTTTGATTTCTATATGATTTTTTTCCCCTTCCAAGGTGTCCGCTGTGCTTTTGTGCTTTTTTCCAGTTTTTGGACGAGAACCCCATTTGTATGAGATTTTCAAACAATTGCAACACAAATTTGTCCCTATGGAATCCGTCTCGAATAAGCAGCTGCTAATGCTCAATGGGATTCCATTGCAATCCATCAGTAAATTCTGTCTGCAAAATGTAATTTTAAAGCAAAGTTTACCTTTTTTACAAGACAGAGGCCCTCATTAGGACCCCGGCGTTAAGGGGTTAACAGCGCCGTAAAAGGTGTCGGCGCCCTTAAACCCTTAACGCCTTACTACGAGGTCAAAGTAGGGAGCCGAAAAGGGACTCTCGAGGGAATTACGGTGCCGCAATTTGCGGTACCGTACTTACCGTCTTCCCCATTCCCATTATGCCCTATGGGGCAAAAATGGGAATGGGGATGGGCCATGGTGGCATGGGGAATTACCGCCCCACCAACCTTGGAATGGGGTGGTAATTCCCCATTCCGCGATGGCGGACTCCAGCATCGACCGTGGTGCTAATAGCACCATGGTTTTCCGCCGGAGTCCTAATGAGGGCCAGAGTGTTAAAGTGAAGGGTAAAGCACATTTTGATTCTTTACCTTTGCACTCCACCTTGCAAAAATGGAAAAATGCATGCAGTGGACCCAGCAGTCTGTAAGTGCTAATGTTGGTGTTCCCGTGGATGCAATTTGCAATTATTTTAAAATTATCCCCTATGCGTTTTAGCCTCAACTGGGCTCTCCTTAGGAGTGTCCAGTAAATTGCGTTATTTATTCTAATCTAGCATAAGATATATTTCTGAACAACCCCGATAGCATTAATATCTAACATAGCTAGAAAAGATGAGGCTGTGCAGTGCGGAAAAAGTTACAACATCAGTATTATGTGTTGGGTGATGGCAATTATTGACCACCTCATTGTTTCCAATACTTGGTTTACTCATACTAAGACCTGTACCTGTTGCACTGGTGTGTTGTACTTGATGCATTGCATAAAGTGGAGAGAGATCCCTCTTGAGCAAGCAGCAGCACTGCCGTTGACTTAGCAGTAATTAAGTCATCATATAAGGGGACTTATCCCCTTATCAGGGTTTGGGTAATGTGTGGGAGGAGGGTGTGTGAATAACGTGGGCTGAAAGGGTTGTGCAGGGACAGGAAAAATAACAAAATAGCATTTTCTCAACTTCAATCAGAATCTACAAAGAGCTCAACAAGCTGCTGGCAAGTCTCGCACACTAAGGGTCCGATTCACGGAAATGTGAGCAGAATTCCCACAAGTTCTGTGCACAAACAAGGACACTGCGAGCCTCTGCACAGAATAACAGAATAAAAACGCACTCTGTGCGTATTCATGCAATTCACTGTGCAAAGTAACCACATTCTCAAGTCGCGCCCGGAACGCCAGACTGTGTTCTGCTTCTTGTAACTCCTTCTTTTAATTTCACTGCAATAGGAGGACCTCTTTCTCCACCAGGGCTTCAACACATAGTGGACCATCTTTCCTTCCAGAGGACACACAATACGTGGCTTTTCCCTTCCCCAAGGCCGACAAAGGTCAGACCCAATGCAATGTCCCAGCACAGCTTGCCCTGCTGTAGACACCCTGCCAAGCCATGGCGGTGTTGTAGTTTATGTAATGCCTTTGGTGGTTTCTAGTGAGTCCTGCATTGCACTGGCCAGCAGGGTGCCTGACCAGATGGTGTACCTCAGCTGACTTGCATGCAAATGGCAGGGAAGCCTGTCTGTATGCCTCCCTGCACTCCACAGGAACTATTTAACACTCGTGCACATTCTGAATGCTCACAAGGCCTAGTAGGACCACCTCTTTCTTTCTCCATTGTTATTACAATTGCCTTTCATACCCATGCTCCCTCCCAGTTGCACTTTGCACACTTTGAAACACAATTTACTTGATGTATAAGGGCCTTACAAATGCACAATAAATAAATAAATATTAATAATAATAATGGCACATGAGGACCACTGTCACATATCTATCACGTATTGTTTACTGTTGGTTTTCTGCATGTATTTTTCATCTTCAATGTATTGCATGACTTTCCAGTTAACAAATGTCATTCTCTTCTTGCACTGTCAGTGGCTGCACTGTATGTGACTGCACATGTGGGTGCATGACTGAGTAAAGTCTCCCCCCTCCACACATCATCTGTTGTCCCTGCATGGGTTTTCACTACAGCCTATGATTCCTGCCCAATTCCTAGGAACAGCTCCTCCTGTGGGTGGGCAATCAATGAGGGCAAAGCAAAAGCTGGGAAGAGAGGACCTGTCCTTGAACTTTTGTGACCATCTGCAGGGTGTGGGGAGCGGACTCTGTAGTGCAGTATTCACAGCCGTATATGCGTGGGAAGCAAGGACCTGGGTGTCTTTTTGGCTTACCTGACGTAGTGTGCTGACCATGTGGGTTTGTGGCAGAGAAGATGAGGTGGCCACTTTAGCAGGTTACCTTGTTTTCCCGTGTCAGCCCTTCCCCTCCCCCCTTTGCCCTCCTTCACCCCAGTCTGCTCTATTTTTCCATCAGTTTACTTACCAGCCTCTTTGTCCCTGCTATCTTATCTGTCTCTCTCCTTCTGTCTCTCTTTCTCTTCCCCCTTTCTCTCATCCCTCACCCTCTGTACCAGCCCCCTTCTCTCCCCTTATCTCGCCACCAGCTACTCTCCTCCTCAATCCCCATTCCCTCTCTCTCTCTCTCCACTCCCCAGCTGCCCATTCTGTCCTCTCTCTCCCCACTCCCCAGTGTCTTTCACCCTCTTTTCTCCTTCCGAACAGCCCCCCACTCGAACTTTCACTGTCTGAACCTTCCCTCTCCTCCCTTGATGTCCCTTTCCCTCTATTGCATCCATGGGAACCTCACAGACCCCTGCGTTCCATGCATAGAGGCTGGGTGCTGGTTCCAGGTGGCACCTTAAGCCCTGGACTCAGTACAGTGACCATAATGCAGGCACAGCCTTGTGGCGAATCAGGCATGTGGTTGGGGTGGCCGTCTCCTAACTTCTGGTCCTTCAGCAGGCCCCAACATGGCATATGGGTGCAGCAGTCAGACCAGATAGCTTGAGATCGCTTGAGTTGTAACTGGCATGGCTGTCTCCTGCATTTGTCTGCAGTCAGGCTCCATGATAGTAGGTGGGAAGTCTCTCCCTGTGGGACATTTGTGTGTCAGGGTAGTCAGACTGGTTCCCCAGAGCAGGTGGGGAACAATGGGCCTGGCCACAGAGGGAAATGGTTTCCCAGCCCAACAGCTGTATGCCCAGCTGGGAGCCATGGTGTGGGTGTCCTAGCGAAGTTCTACGGTTGCTGGCCCAGGAAGTCAGGGGTATAGGCATCTCCAGAGGGCATGGCTCAAAGATGTCCCAGCCACAGCCCCGGGAGTCTATGAGTATGATCCCATCCTCTGATCCAGTGCAGCAGCCACATTACTCTGCAGTGTTCATCAGGGGGGCCACAGTCCAATGTGGTGTCCAATGTTCAAAGTCATAAAGGGCAGGGCCCAAGATGGCCAGGGATGTAACTCCACCATTGGGTGGCACTGAGTCGACCATTGCATGTCATGTTTCCTTGCTCTATGCAGGGCAACTCAAGGCTGTCCATTTGTTTTTGATTCATGGACTGCATGTCTATGCAAGCTTGCAAGGTGATTTTGCAGGCCCTGATGAATATGAGAGGCAGGTGAGTCATTTCATTGCATGGCACTCAGGGGAGCACATGGCATGGTGGTGTTGTGGGCGGGGATGTGGTCACTGTGTGTGGTGTTTTGAAGTACCAAGGCCTGAGGTGTGCAGGTCCAGCTGGAATGGTGCAGTGGTGGACGTGATGAAGATGGGAGACTGGTGAGTAATTTTTTGCACTTGTTGCATGGCACTCAGGGGTACACACAGTATGGTGTAAATTGGTGTAGGGATCCCTGTTATACCTGCTATCTCCTTGTCTTTTACTTTGTTGTGAGGCATTCAGCAAAGGTAGACAGTTGCTGCTGAGCAAGGTCACAGGGCTCTGGAATACCTGCATGCCACACCCCAGGCAGTCAGTGTTGGTTTGGGACCTTCCAGATAAGTACAAAGGGGAACTGAACTGGGCCGACGCTGACTGCGTATGTTTTCAAGGAACCTGGTCACAGACCTGCCCAGTCTTGGATGGCTTCAGTGCTGTTTTTAAGCCCGCTGTGAAGGGTGTGATGGGGCATTTGCAAGCAGTCCTACTCACATTAATTAGGAATGGGCTTCACATGGAAGTACATTCTCACCATACTACAGGACCACACATCCAACAAACTGTGCTGGGTCCCAAACGGAGCTCACAGAAAATGAAACAGGACATCCATAAAAATACTAACCATCATAAACATTTACTGGAACCCGCTAAAAAGTTCCACAAATAAAATATTGCTAGAAGTGGCCCAGGTGGTGGAGGAAGCCTATAGCCAAATAGAACCCTCAATCATTCTCTGCGGGGACTCCAATTCTAACTGTACAGACGACCATCAAAAAACTGCACAAGAACTAGGGGCCACCTCGAAAGCTTAAACCCAAAGATGTGTCCTCTGGATAGACCTTATGAAAAGCAGAAACCCTCACATGATAAACGGACACTTCGTAACAAGAGGGCAACACCTCCAAAACCTGGAAAAGAGACAAACAAGCCTCTGTTATAGATTATATCTTTGTGTCCAGAGATAGGATTGATGCTATTGCTGGCCTGGAAGTGCTGCTGACTACTAGTGACCACAACATTTAAAAAATGAAATGGTCGAAGATTATGAGCGGAACAGAACAGACTGGGACCGAAACTCTGGAAGTGAAAAATAATGGATACAGGCTGAGGATGAGGAAGGGTGATGTCTGATCAGCAACTACAGCCTTCAAGGAAGTAATTAAAAACACTTCAAACACGTCAACATCGAACCACGTCAAATATGTCCACTGACTCCCTTTTTGGTGAAAAATAGGGCTAATTTGAAGGCATCAGAGGGGCATGCCAACGTTTACAACCAAACGATAGTCAAAAGAAAAAGGGAAATAAGGACAGACATCTGATGAGTTAAAAAAGTGACTCAGTTGAACTGGTATCTGGAAGTAAGAAAAATCAAAAACGTTTACAAGTACTGGCTCAAGAGATTTAGAAGTGCTATCATACAGCAGGACTCGGAACGGATGCTGAAATCTATCATCTCCAAGAACTCGGCAGAGACATGGAGCCTTCTGAATAGGTCAAGTCAGGAGTCCAACCACCTGCAAATAAATGGCATGTCAGAGGATGGAAGGGTAGCCTTCTTCAAAGTGCTATATGCTCCCCCTGGAATAGCATACCAACCACAAAAACCATAGTACTTGATTTGTTAGCAAGAAGACCTGATTGACCAAATCAATCACTTAAATAACTCGTGCTCCCCAGGACCAAACTGTCTTTCAATTGCAGAATTGAAAGAGAACCCAGAGGAATGGGCTTCAATGTTGGAAATAATCCTGAACACCATGCTGAAACACCAAAACATTTCAGTCTCATGAACGACGGCCAACGTGATACCGATATTTAAAAGTGGAAACAGGCACGACCTGACCAAATACTGACCGATCGCCTTACTAGACGTTCTGGGTAAAATCTTTGCAATGCTGTTACTAAAACGTCTAAACACTTGGACTAGTGAGGCTGGCCGCCTCAACACCTTCCAGTCTGGATTTGTTAAGGGACTGAGCACTGCTTCACCAATATGTCTCCTATTGACCCTAAAAGACAAGACCTACAGGACCAATGCAAAGCTGTACTTGGTCTTTGTCATCTTTCAAAAGCCTTTGACAGTATTGACAGGGAGTGAATATGGAAAAATCGAAAAGCTTGGGGATGCCCAGAAGATCTTGTTGCCCGAATAAAAGCTCCCCATTCTAACACCTCCATTAAAATATGTTTGAACACCAAGGGATGGTTAATAGGAGGAATCCCAAAGAAGAGATGTGCAAAGCAAGGATGCCCGCTGGCACCCACCCTCTTCATCTTATACATATCAGACCAGCATAAATCAGTGGACAAAACTCAATGCTTCCCACCATCAATAGTGGGATTAAACGTCTTGCGTCTACTTTACGTAGATGACTGGGACATTCTAGATCAAACCGCCATAGGGCTAAAGAGACAGCTACATGCACAGAGAGAATATGCAATCGAAAACAACTTTCTGGTTAACTGTAAAAAACAAAGATCTTGATAGTGAAGAAAGGCAACACTAGAAGGGATCTTCTGGAACAGGGTGTTGGGACCACCCAGATCAACACCAATTCAAGTAATCAGAAGCAAGCTGGGTCTCTGCTCTCTAAAAGCAGCAGCTGAATGAAGAATCTGAACTTCTTCGGCATATGCATTGATCCAAACGCACCTCCAATGCTAGAAATCCTTAGAAAAGCACTGCTGAAGGAAGATGGGAATGCAATCTGGGGTGATGAGTGCAAAACCCAACGAACACAACTAGGTTTAGCAGGCGAAGACCTGCTGCTTACGCCTGGGACAGTAAAGAGGAAGCTCTAGACACTAGACTGGATCTTAACAGCAGACGAAATAAGCAGCTCTAACCTATTCCACAACACAAACATCGAACCCAGACTTAGGGTCAACATATCTGAATAACTAAGGAAACTCCCAGATCCATTATTCAGGAAAGATTTTATGAAAATAAGGCTGAACTTACATAAATCGAATGAAGTCCTAGCAGCCAGGGCCCCTAGAGGGACAGATAATCTGGATTTCCGATTCTGCAAAATGTTTGCCCAGACGGAAAACATTTGCCATCTATGTACAGAATGCAAGGCTCTAACGGACACCAGAAGCAAACACTTTTGCTGGGAGCAAAACAACTGGGCCTATTGATTGCAGCCGTCAATTTCATAAGAGAACCACACTTCTAGAAAAGGATGTGTTCAGTGCATGAGAACGAACTGACTGAGCACTTGGACTAAGGGGAATGAACATATACGTTTCTGGAGAGGACAGTGTGCTATGAATTAAATTTGCAAAAATCTGCATTTCAAACTGCTATGCAATTATACATTGCTACGTGACTGACGACAGCTGGAGCAGGCTCTCAAGGGAAGAGGCTGCCGCATGACGGAGACATTCTTCTTCCATGCAACTTACACATTTGTCTCTCTGTATCGCTCCTTATATGGAGTAATGCTTTTGGGCTATATCTAGGGGTAGAGAATGGAGTAGCCACTCCACCTACATATTATGTTGAGAAACGCCTAGGGTAGGCGAAGCAGCCCTCCCAAGCATTGTCTCCTGCTTACATTATGTGCTGTGGCTGTCTACTTCTGGTCTCCTGTGTGTTATTGGGTGTCTGAGTGCACGATTTTTCACTGGTCCTTCCCAAACTTAGCGCTGTGTGTCGCGCAGAGCGCTCAGGTTGCTGTAGGGAGAAACGTGGATGGGTAGAAAGATTTTAAAGGCACAAAATGTGTCACCATTATTATGCTAATAATGTAAGAGCAATTATTGAACATAAGAAATTATCTTGACTACGCAAAGCAATCCTAATTTAAATATTGAATGAGAAAACTGTCAGAGGTGGGGTAAAACTAAAGTAAGTGAAAGAGGGAAACGACACGTAGAGCTATTATTATGCAAATATTCACAAAATTATTAATACATGGAATAGATTGTGAATTTGGCAAGCAATTATAATTATAGTAGTTTACAAAGATGCTTAAAAATAAGTTGCACTTATCTGGTTGAGGAGCAGCTAGATAATCATCTATAAAGCGCTAGAATATTATGAAGCTTACTGTTATCTAAAATGCTATTCTTTTGCTGCTGAGGAGTATTAGCATTACAGTTGTACTTATACCATATACTGAACAGGCTTGGTGATGGAGCAAAACGCGAAATCAAACCAGATTACAGGGAAACATTTATAACGCTAAAGGAACAAATATGAAGAAAAACAGAATACTACACTTGAGAGTGACATTTAAACATATAACACTATTTTCTCAGAGGAAGCAGATATTTCCTAAATGAAAATGTCCACTATTCCAGCTCAGATATATGCCCAATACACAGCTCATTCCACTCTGCAACTCACTGTATTATTTCAACAACATTTCAAAAGAACATGAACATCCAATCTAAGTGTACGAAGAACAAGGGAGTCTTGGGCTGACAGTAGATTCATAAGCACTCAGGCAGGAATCGCTGCTAGGGTGTGGATAGATGAGAAGTAAGAACCCTTAGATAACAGCCAATCATTCTGCTGAGAAGCAGATTGGTGTGCTGTGTCAACAGGGCCACCTGCAGCTAAACATTTTGAGGAAAGTTCTTCACTTCATACCCGAGCAGCCCAGGGCTCCTGTTGTTGCTTCCTTGGTCCTTGGATTATTGTAACGCATTGTATTTGGAGCAACCTGCTTATTTGATTTGTCGACTCCAGGTCCTCCAGAACTCGGCTGCCAGGGCAGCTACCACTCCCCCCTACTCTCATGTTACTCCCATTCTGTACCGCCTTCATTGGCCCCGGTTGAAAAGCAGATTTTGTTCAAATCTATCTGTCTTGTCCACTGGGCATACAAGGATACAGAGTATCTTAAACAGAAATGTGTTCATTATGTCCCGCCCGAGCACTATGGTCGTTCCACCTGTGCTAAGTGGCTGTCCCTCGGGCTCGTTATACTCAGATTGGCTGCAAGGCTTTTTCTATTGTGGCGGCAGATTGTGGGATTCCCTCCCACCTTCTCTTCAAGCTATCAAGGACCATCTTCCTTTCAGGAGTGCTCTTAAAACTCGTCTTTTTTGAATTACGTTTTACTTCCCTGACTCCTAGTTGTGTCTATCAGCACCAAGATGCCCTTGGTGTGTGTTGAGCTCTACAAAGGCCCAATCAAATCAAATCAAACCCTTGCTTGGGAAGTGAACAATGGCAGGAGCTGTGGGTTCAATCTTACCAAACATTGATCTAGTATTATTCATGATCCTCCCTCATTAATATTTATAATCCTTATGTGCAACAAAGCATTTGTTAAAAAGGGAGTATTTTGTAATTGGTACAGAATAAGCCAGGGCATCTGTAATCTAGGAAAAATGAACGAGGACTAAGCTCATACATTTGCCCAGTACTCAGTGAGGTGAAGTGACAAACAGAAAACACACAATTATTCAGCACAGATCAATACCTCTAATAGGGTACAACGGAATTTCACAGGCTAAGGCAAGGGGGAGGCTAACGCCTAAACCAGCTACGGGAACATTTTCAAAATCATATTGGCTTCTAATAGAAAGGGCATTAGGATGAAGCAACTGAACATGCTATTGTGGTCTCTCAAAGGGAAAGGGCTTTCCCAACGGCCCTGTACACATCCCTGTATTCAGTCTCTAGCAGCACTGCACTACCTCCACGCATTGGTTCGACAATCCCACGATTTGGCACTCAGCCACTTACTGGATTTAACACACATCTCAGGGATATAGGTCAAAGCTGGTTTCTTGTATTACATGTGCCAAGGTTATAGAGCACAGTTGATTCTTGTCTTCACTTACTGGCAAGTAATTCCCCCCACCCCTCTCCTTACATTATAAGTCAGGCTCATATAGAAATATTCTTCCTTACAGAAACATGGCTCGACCCCCGCCATGCATCCAGTATCCCTGACATGCTTGCACCACACTATCCCATCCACCACAGAGACCTGCCACACATACAAGATGGGGACCCTGGCATTAAATGGTTCACTCATACTTTGCAATCCCACACACACTCACTCATACATAGAGAAGCCCTCTCACACTTCTTCCCTTCCATCACACCCACACCTCACATTTATCCACATCATTTACCACCCCAACACACAATCTCACACTGACTGGACTTACTTCACATCTAACAACCACAGTCCCTCTGCATCAATATCTACTTTTGTGCCATTGACCCTCGGAGTTCACATCCAGACAGTAACCCCATACTAAAGAGTAGGCACACTCCACTCACCCCATGACCTCACACAGCTCTTCAACTACCACATAAACAGCTGGATATTTTAATTTTAAGCAAACATCTTCTCTCTATTGGAAAATCGAATCTGCAAACCATGGTTAGACCACTTTGCAATCCCCTTTACACTCTCTTTAACACACAGAATCCCTGCCTGCCATATATCACCCTTGCCTCCAGCAGACGAATCAACCACATTACTTACAGAGCCTTAGCAGATCTCATACCACCCACACCCTCCCACAAAACATCCCTCAATTCTCCTAAAAATTACAAAACCTTCCTCAAACAAGCACTCAACAAAAATGCCCCCTTCAAAATACTAAAATCCTGCAGTCACCACGATCAACCATAGTTCAACAGTTTCCCCACTCTATTAAGCAGGAAGCCAAACTCCTAGAAAGAGCCTGGAAAAATAAACAATTACCCATCACCAGAATATCACTGAAAATCTGCTACAACAAATAGAATACAGCGATACATAATTCCAAAGTCACCCATCATCATAGTCCACTCCATTCTTCAACATACCCAAAATTCACAAATCACTTCAGCTCATGCCTAGCTCCTCTGGCTTCCAGTTCCTCAGAGAAATGCCTTTGAAGGATGCTGCAGTTTTTTTTCAAAACCATCAACCACAAAACCCCATCTTATATTCACAACAAACTCAAACCCATCACCCACATTAATATCAGTCAAGCAAGCGTGTATCTCCTACACATTCCACTCTGCAAACTCACATGCACACACAACCAAGCATATACCCAGTGGGCAACCAGAGCCTGGAACACTCTACCTCTTCAGATTCACACTGCACCTTTCATCACCACTTTCAGAAAGAGCTGCAAAACATGACCAATTTCCCCTCCCATAAGCCTGTCCCTCCCCCTCCAATGCCACTCTATCCTAATATAACTATCCAATCCTAACATATTTAGTAACTTCCATTTCACCTCCCACCTTTTTAACCTTTTAACCTTTTAAGGTGCTACAAAACCATCTGGGTAAGGCCAGCGCTGATCAAAACATTTCAATAAAATAAGACTCTCAGTGACAATCTATTCAAAGTTGGCAAGATATCACAGTGCTTGGTTATCAGGATTGCTGAATATCGAAGTGGCAAATTATCATGATAAGAGAGTATCTGTGGGAAGGTATCCCATTCGTAGATTTTGAGTGGCATAATAGTGTGGTGGTATATTATCAAAGATGGCAAGTTGTTGATTTGGCAGAATATAAAATGTGTCAAATGTCAGTGTTGCAACCTTTCACTATGGTAGACCATAAAGTAACAAAACGTCCTTCACCTTACTGCTCTCTAGTGCAGTGTGCCAGAGCAGTGGGTGTTGCAAAGCAGGGCAACCTTTGCCTCCACTCTTCTGCGATTGCCCAACCAGGCCTGCCCTGGTAGGTTAGGTTATGTCCTGGTTTCTGGGATATCTGTCTCAACAGGCAGCCTATCCAAGAAGGGAGGGGCTGTGAGAGGGAGGCTGGTAGTGGACAACTTAGAAAAAAGCGGGGGCAATGCTGGCACAGCTAGCATTTTACTACAGGGACCGAGGATCACTCAAAGGAGGCTTTACCTGCTTAGTGTGCTGTGTGCAGCTGTAGGAGGTTTTATTCCATGCTGGGCTGGACAAGTGAAATCCTGTCCCAACTTCAGTCTCATTCCGGCATTACCTTCCAGAAGGATTTAATTGTGAGCAAGGTTCGATGACTTTCAAGCAAGCTTGCCTGGTTGAGCGATGGCATGATTCTACGTCAAGACTCTGAAGAGGACTTTCGGAAGTACTCACGACTGCTACTTCCCTGTATGCCCGTAAATGCACAGGTGATTTCTATTCGCACCCAGTGCTCCCTGTAGGTAGCAATTAGTTTAAGAGATTTGTCAAGATCCCCACTTGATTTTCAGGACCACCAACATGACATACATTGTGCTCAAATATCCTGAAGTGTAGTTCATTGTCATGCATGGGACTGGCTGAATTGACTTGTGTAATTCTAATGCTCAAGTGGAATGCTCAGTGTGCAGTGGGGATTGACTACCGGGATTAAGGCCTCAGAAGCGTGCTGGTGGGTCCAGCACCACAGGTTGACCCTGATCAAGGAAACTCTTGGTAACCGTTCCTTTTGAATTCATGAAGGAATGGGGGTATATCAGAGGTGCGCTGTTTGAGTGGTAGGGGAGGGTTCCCAGGCAAATATGTCCCCCACAGCACTCTGGAATTGCTGCATTTCTGTCTGCTACAGTCACCTCTGGATAGCAGGTGCAGCAGCGGTGCTATTCCAGCTCCTCTTGGCCTCTCCAGCTCCAGCCTGACTGCGTCTTTGCCTGGGGCCGCCAGCTAGTTCAGGCATAGACTCTCATCGTCTAGATTTGGAGTGTCTGTGTGCTGAGCTCGTCACCCTCTGTGTGCTGGGTGAGTAACGGTTTAAGGGTGGTTAGCAATATTAAGATAACCTGCTGTTTGTGCTTACTGTAATCAATGGTTCTGTGATCAGCTGCCCACTAGTAATGATTTGATCCTTAGATTAGAATGATTTATACCGTTTGTGCAAATGGATTAACGCTTCTAAAAGTGTATGGTCCCCTGCAATGTGACTCACACCACAAGGGGAACTCTACCCCTGCAGAGTGGTGCCTGTACACATTCTGTACCTGGGCTGAGCTACCGACAGACAGATTTGTCCCACACTACTGTTTCTTAGATGTCTAAGTTCTCTGTTTTACTTCTATATGTCTTCTTCTATTTCCCACTCTGTTTATGTCTCTTCAATGTGAATCCTGATTTGCTTTCTCTTCCATGTTTACTTCCTCTGCGGCTTCTATGATGTATATCTGTTTCTGCAATCTGTCAGATGAGTATTTCTATTGGCAATCTCTCCCCGGGATAGCCCAGCTTGCTGTCTTTTCAACGTCAATTCCTCTCTGTTCTTGCTATAATGTGTAGTCCACCCTCCTATCTTTTTACTTGTGTATGTCTCTCTGCTTGCTCTTTGATGTGTATTACTCACTGTTGTCTCTACAATACGTATTCTCCTCTCAGTGTATCTCTCACTGCCATCATTTGTAAGTGTATCTCTCTCTGTCTGCAGTACTCTCCACGCGTGCCATCTGTTGTCTCTCCCATGTAGATCTTCTGCTTTTTCCTTCATGTGTATCAGCTTCGGGTTTATTTTCTAAGAGTATCCACGTATGTTGGCTCTTCCATGTCTGTCCTTCTGTGCTGTCCCTTTAATAAACGCCTCTCGTTGTAGTCTCCTGCATGTATAGCATGATCTGATGTGACCTTCATGTGTATTCTCCTCTGCCTTCTCCACGTATGATATATACTGTCTGTTCCACATGTATCATGTTCTGCTGCTATTTGTATCCCTCTCTGTTGTCCCTTCTTTCTTTATTCCTCTATGTTGTATTTTCTATGCATATGCTTCTTTTTAGTCACTTCCTGGCACATCCCTCTGTGTGGTTTCTTCAATCTCTTCCATTCTCCCATTTCTTCCATTTTAACCCCTATTAAACAGTGAGGAAGGATATCTCAGGGACAGGACGCTTGTCGTGGAAGCAAGACAACATGAAGCAACATAGGTTTGAATCCTGATTCCGTGCTTAGAAACCACTCGTCGGTATTAAGTGCATTATAAATGAACAATTATAAATGATTATAAATGATCTTCTGCAACACCCCTGCATTTCCCCGACTCTTCTATGCACATGCTATTATTTCGTATTTGTTTGCCTATGTTTTCTACACCAATGCAGATAGCGCCAAGCATCAATACTGGATAGCCATAGATAATACCAGTAACCAATCGAACTGCTGCATGTTGCAGTACCTGTAATCAATTTATATCCTGGCTGTGCAAGCAGTATAGCATTGCAATAGTTGAGGCTGCCATTAATAATGGCAGCAATAACATGGATGAGAAATTTATGAGGGTAATGAAAGGCAAGACATTCTTCAATTGTTTCAACTTCAGAAAGCTGTTTCTGCAGATGGCGCCAACCTAAGCCTCCATAGACAGTGAATCAGAGACTTTCACTCTGAGATTGTGTAGTACCTTAACAGGAGTAGGAAGGGTAGGAACCTACCATCAAAATCTCTGTTTTCCCTTGGGTTTTAGCCAATTTTGGCTCATCCAATTGCCAACTGCCCCTAAGCCGTTTTTTAGGTGGGCAGCCGTAGCGGCATGCTCTAGATCTAATCTAAAAAGAATCTGTGTATCATCTGCATAACAGAGAACACGAAAATCAAAAGAGCGGATAAGACGGCCCAAGGGGTGGACATAGATATTGAAAGGAATCCGGTAAAGTGCTGTACCTTGAGGAACCCCACAGCGAACCACTATGGCTGATGTTTTAAAAGAGAATTGTGAAATAGTTTGTTCTCTTGAATCAAGAAAAGATACAAACCAATCGTGAACATTACCACGAATGGCAATATTTAGCAGTCTAGACAAAATAATTGAAGGATCAATGGTATCGAACGCAGCAGACAGGTTTAACAAAATCAGACCTGCCTGCCATACCGTCGTCGTCCCGAATCTTAACCGAATCATCCAGCACTGAGACTAATACTGATTTGGTGCCCATAAGTGGGCGAAAACCAAGTTGTGCAGGATCCAAATCAGGTTGTCCTACAAAAAGTCTCTAAGCTGTGGAGTGACCAATGCTTTCAA
The DNA here is from genome assembly GCF_040938575.1 of Ambystoma mexicanum. Classification (NCBI taxonomy): domain Eukaryota; kingdom Metazoa; phylum Chordata; class Amphibia; order Caudata; family Ambystomatidae; genus Ambystoma; species Ambystoma mexicanum. The sequence goes on from NC_090937.1 coordinate 543,165,406, forward strand.
AAGTTTTAGAAAAAAACTGTAGCAAAGATATGGGGCAATAATTAGAAATAGTAGCTGCATCTCAGCTGGGCTTTCTTAGCTATGCGACAACCAATGCATGTTTTAGATTAGTGGGCATAGAGCCAAACATAAGAGCAGAATTTAGGGCTCCTGCAAAAATTTCACTTGCATCTTTCACTACTGCTTGAAGCTGGAAAAGGGGAATTGCATCCATCAGTGATGCTAACTTGAGTTGTTTAGACACTCTTATGACTTGCAAGGATCAAATAGTCGATAGGATTCAAAGCTGACAGTACAAGGGACATTTTCAGAACATTGCCATAATACAGATGGCGTAGATGGTTCAACAGCAATAGACAGGGAAGTGTTTTACCAATATTCATTCCAATGTCCTCCATTTCTTTGCTAAAATAATTAGCTAGGTCATTGAACAATTTCTGTGAGGTGGAAGCTGCTGAGCAGAGCTTAGGGTATAAAAGTTTGTTTACCATCTGAAAGCACTTTTTGGTTGACCATCAATTTAATGGTTTCCTCAAAAATTTATTTTGGAGCAAGATTTAGACATGCATCGATTTTAGAGTGCCATTTGCACTCGGATTGACAAACCTTTGCTCCGAGTATTTACAATTCAGAGGTAAACCAAGGAGTAGAAGGAGGAACAGCTTTCCTAACTAGTTTTAAGGGGGCTAGTTTATCTGCAGCACCAGAGCAGGCTGTAACCAATTGAGTCAATAATAATGGCACAGGTAGTATACCATTTTTCTGAAGCTGGTAATTCAATGTGATCTGTTGTAGGAGCACAGGAGGACTAACCTGACACCAGCTTCTCTGCAGTGATTTAGATTTCACTGCCTTCTTGTGTGAGACCAAAAACATGAGACTAAAAGGAATTAAGTGGTGGTCCTTCCAAGGTAAAATCTGACTTGTACTAGGCAGTACCATTTCGAGCAATGCACAAATTAACAAGGGTATGACTCTTGTTGTGTGTAGATTTCATAATAAGCGGAGGGAATGCTCGGTTTTCCATATAGGATAGAATGTAGGTCATGGCCTTGCAGTCAATGGACTCAGCCCAAAGGTTAAAATTAACAAGTAAACAAAGATTATTATAATGTGCTGAGGATAACACCTAAACAGCCGGAAAATAAATCTTTCTCGAACTTATCTTGATGAATGGGGTCGATACCCTATGAGGAAGTGGAAGGTACAGGATGAAGAAACTGTGATTCTAACTAACATGCTTTTCCCTCTCTTTTGTCACCACCCGGAGTAACCCGCTCCGTATTCTCTTTGACTTGTATCTTCTCTCAGCTGCCTCTTTCTTGCATATGCCTCGATGCTGCCTCTTTCATCGTTGCCCCTCATTCCTCTTTGCTTTCTCTTGCACTCTTCTCCTTCCACTCCTCCATGTTTGTTATCTCTTGGGTCCCTCGCTTTAAACGTCCTTCTGCTGCCTCTTCCAAATTCAAATTCCATTGTTGTCCTTCACCATTTGCTCATCATGAGGTCATCACACTTTTTGTTTAACTTTCACATCGTAAAACTATCTTCTTTATAGTTGTCATATAAATAAATTATATGTATAACTTAATTAAATATGCCTTCTTTATCAGTTCATCCACGGTCACTATTGGTCAACTAAACACACAACGTGTTGTCTATGTTGACCACAAATCTGCCATTTATGTTTGTGTTTTTTTGTCAATTGATTACAATGAGTCTATCTGTCAGTTGTAACAATGTTAACCCCTTTCAGGTTTCAGGTTTCCGGTTTCAGGTTCCATTCAATCCATGTTTTATTTATTTATGTGTTTATGTATGTGTGTCTGGAGGAGGTCCATGAAACCGTGGTATTAAAAAAACCTAACTTTTCAGCTTTTACATTCAGGCATCAGCTTGTATGATGGATTATATGGGCCTCACTCACACTGCTGGCTGCATTCATTTTTGTTTCAATAATTTTGCTACTTATTTTTTTTTCAATTAACAGTGAAACATGTTTATCATAGTGGGAACTATGGGTTTTAAGGCGAGGAGAGAACGTTATGTCTTTGACAATGTCTCCTAATTGAGTCTTCTGTTATGGGCCTTTACGACTAGTAGTATGTGGGCTGTCTATCGGGTGCTTTCCTCAATATGTGAAACTTGAATAAGGTCATAACCTAAAATGGTGCTGGATAGTGTTCTTCATGCAGGTGCATTTCAAATAAAAGTTCTAAAATACATTCATATTACACCCACTTTAAGGGAACTTATGCTGATCGATTTATCATATTCATAGTGTATTCAAGACCTGCCTTGGCCTTTGCTAGGTCGTAACAAACTGATTACAATCCTGTCTGACAGAGAAAATAACTATTTCATGAGCACAATGCAACGCAAAATCTCTAGGCATAGCCATACATCTATCACAGCACAGGGAACTTCACACGTCAGACTTGCCAAACATTGCTACTATTCCATAGATAGATAAAGCCTAATCACTTCTAATAATATGTCATGCAACACAGATAACGCTTCATTGGTCAATGGTGTATTTCTGCCCACGCCTATGAACGCCTACCTCATATTCATCATAATCATGAATTCGTCCCTGCTTGAAGACCTATCCTAACATGTATCCACTCTATCACTTTACCAATTATATAGCCGGACTGTAATCTACCATAGCTGTTCCCTATCAATACGATGCAAACATAATAAGAATAAGACAGCCTGGGATATTCAGGTTCTCTACAAAGAGTATAGCATAAAGTTTCAGGGAACAAGCCAATGAAACAGGGCTAAGATTTTAAACAAGAGGTTATATGTCTGTCAACCATCTACATTGAAATGCTGTGAACCTTATTATGAGTGAGGTACATTTTAAAATAAAAAATAATCATTGCGTTTGGTAACGACTGTTACCACACAAAGTGTGACTATGCCAAGTAAAAGTTATACCACCAGCACCACACTCTTGGTCCTAATGCCACTAGTGCAATGGCCACCGGAAACAGCTTCTCCACTGATCACACTCATGCTAGGTTCATTGCCATAACTACTTCTGAATAAGGCACCATCACCACTACCTGCAGCAAAAGGAAGGAAGGTGGTCAGAGAGTAGGGTACAGCTGAATGAAGCTATCTGCTGGGAGTCCCAGACATTTCCGCCAACTTGACTGCTTCTGTTCCACTGCCAACATGGCTGACAATCATCCTGCCCTCCCTATCTTCCTCTTCTTCCTGCTCCTCCACTCCTGGCCTTCCTGTGGCCACGTCTCCTCCTCCCTTCTCTTCTACTCCCTTGTTCACCCCTGACAATATTTATGGACAAGTCTGATCTATGAAAGTCTTGTCAAACCAGGTTCTTCCCTGTTCTTCCAGAACCATCAAGGACCACATCAACACCCTTGTTCCAGTCTTGGCCCTTTTCTGCAATCTCTCTTTTGCCACTGGAACCTTCCCCTCCCGCTGAGGCACTCCAATGCCACCCTCTCTTAAAGTAGCCCCCTGCTGATCCTTCCTCTCTGGCTAACTATCTCCCCATCTCTATCACTCCTTTCCTGGGCAAACTCTTGGAAAAGCTGTCCATCACCCAGCTTAACCTTCTCACTGAATTGGTTGGATGTCTCCATTACCATCAGTCTGGCATTAGAGCGGCTAGAAGCACAGAAACTGCTCTCCTGAACATCTGTGAAAACCTGCTGTCTAACAAACTTTCTCTCTAACCTTGAGTCTAACCTTCCTTCTGTCCTCATTCTCCTCGATCTTTCTTATGCTTTTGACACAGTCAACCATGACATCCTGCTCAAGTGCATCCGTGATAACCTGGGTATCACTGATCAGGCCATGGCCTGGCTGACCTCCTTTCTCAAGGACTGACCCTCCAGGTCCAACTGGGGTCCTTCTCATCTATCTCTCTATCGACCTTTGGTGTTCCCCAGGGGTCTAACCTTTCTCTCTGGCTGTTCAACCAATATCTGGCCCACTGCATCGCTACTCTCTGCTCCAACATTCAGTGTTATGCGGATGACACCCAGCTCTCTTTCAGGTCCCCTCCACCACCTCTACTCCTTCCCTCATTGCAGACTGTCTGTCCACAATTCAGGAGTGGTCTGCTGCCAATGATCTCTGCATCAATACCACTAATATGGAGATCCTCCTCATTGGTACACCATCTCCCTCCTTTTCTCTCTCTCACTGGCCGGCCACTCTGTGCTCTATTCCTGCTCCTACCTGTGAGGCTAAGAACCTTGGGGTCATCTTCGACTCCACCCTCTCCTTCTTTCCTCAAATCCCTGATGTCTCTAAGAAGACAATCAGCTGCACCTTCTCAGAGATATTCTTCCTTTCCTCACTTCACCAGGAAGCTCAATGTCTCCAGTGCTCTGGTTTGTCAAGGATGGACTACTGCAACAGCTTCTTTCTAATTCTTCCTGCCTTTACTCTGCATCCTCTACACCTTATCCAGAACAGGACTGCAAGACTTTTCCTTGCCCTCAAGCCCAGGGATTGTATCTCTCCAGTTCTGAAATCTCTTCATTGGCTCCCAGTGGCGGCAAGGATCGGGTTCAAGGCCCTCTGCATTGCTCACAAGGCTTTCTGGGGCCTGGGACCACACTACCTCCAACTCTCTCTTCCTAAATATCTCCCATCTCCAGCTCTCTGCTCATCCACCGCCAACTCTCTGAGAGTCAGTCACTTTTCCAAGCATAGAGTTTGGGGCAGATCTCTTTCTTTGGCTGGGCCTCCCTTTGGAACAGCCTCCCTGCCTCTCTCAAACTTTAGCAGAACCATCTCTGGTTCTGGAAGCAACTCAAGACCTTTCCCTTCACCTCTGCTTTCTCTCTTCCTCTCCCCTGCGGATGACCCGTCTGCTCCACGCAATAGTCACCTGGCCACCCTCTGAAATAGGGTCCAGGTCCCTACATGTCCGGTTGCACCTCGTACTGCCTCTTGCCTCCCCCAGCACTTGTGGTCTATATCTGTAACCCTACAGTCCCCTCTCTCTGTACCTATGAGCCACTTGTTAGCTGCACTTTCTGATTACCAGCACTGAGCCACCTGCTGGCTGCACTTTTGACTACCTGCACTTCTCCATCCCCCTTTTACACTCCTCCTTTTCCCCTTCCCAGTACTTGTGCGATCTGAATGACACAAGACCTAGTAAGATTGTTGTTTTGTCCTCCCTCTGTTTCCCCCTTTCCCTGTTGCCTGTCGTCGTGCCTAGAAACACTTGTGTACAGGCGCGTTATGAATGCTATATCATATCATATGTGATGAGGATAACTTCAATGGAATCCTATAAGTGAGGGTACTCCTCACCCCAGCACACCAATAAACTGAAATCAGTCAAAAGTAGTTGATCTTGGTGCTATAAAGAATGTTACATGAAAGAATGTTTTTGGAATATTCCCAATGGACCATTTAACAAACGTAATTTTCTTGTGCAATTTTACTTCCTACGAAAGTGTTTTAGTACCTGAAGATATCAGGTTGATGTTTGTACATTTTCCTTCGACCTGTCTTCTAAACACCTAACAGATTACACGGGCAAATTATTAACTTCATTGGTTACTTCTTTACCCTCCATTTTCCGTTAGTACCTGTGTGCTACCGTCTTTTTTGTGATTTGTAGTACTCATCTTCTTTCATTTACATAAATGTCATAGATCCCATTTCATCCACACCTTCCATACTCTTGTTTTTTATACACTTTATTCCTTTGTTTATTATTTATTTGTCCGCATCCAAAATATTTCAGCCAATATCTGAACGATCCCAAAAATCCACGTTTTATTTTACACACATTGATGTCATTATAGCACGACATCAATTGATCCCATCATAATGTTTTCTTTGCACGTCATGGATGTCCCTTTTGGCCTCATGCCGCTGTGTATACCTCTGCGCAAAATAAAAATACGGCCATTTTGAGGTACGTGGTTTTAGGCATCCCTGTTTTCTAGTCAGTATCACAGGCCATGCATCTCCCATAGTGAGCTTCTTCACTAGTAAGTCTACATTTATTATAACAAGATGAGATTCTTGGATTATCCAGCACAGATATCTTTTCATTATAAATGAGCTGTACTACACCAGTCATTTTCTCTTCACTTTTTTATCAGAGTGAGAGTATTTTCACATTCCTCAAATTTGCAACACCATTAAGGTATCTTTTCGACTTCACTTTTTGTTAACTTTTTGACGCCATATGCCTTTCTGTGTTTGATAATACATCATATCAGTTCTACAATTTTCAGATTTTCACGACTCTTTTTTAACATAAAGTGATTCCCTCAACAATTTTCTAATGTTTGCTTCTCTACTTAGAGAGGGTGAACCTCTTGTCCCTTGTGACTACAATTTTAAGGTAACCCGTTCACACAAGCTAACCATCAGCAAACTAATGTAATTGTTAACACAAAGGTTATGAAACCCTTTTACAATTTTGTATTTTTTTCTAATAGATAACAGATATACAAAATAAAAAACAAGCTTCTGATGAAGGGATCTATATGTCCCAAAACACGTTGAGCAAAGGTATCAAAAGAGCAGTGGAATTAACTGCTCTATATTGAAAACAGAGATATGTATTAGGTGTTTGCAGATTAATCACTGATGAGGATCTGAGTCACTTTACCCTGGAGGACATTTGAGATGGGGTTTATTCTTGTAGACAAAATGGGCTCATGTGCCCATGAACATAAAGAAGAGAGGAAATCACAGTGCCGCCCCGATCATCAGATTCATGATGAGTGCAAGCAAAGTACAAGTAATCATGTTTGAATGGACCTTTTTAGGTGCTTCTTGTGCATCCACACCCATCATTGGTCCACACCAGCACCTCCAGGAAACTGGAGGCACATTTCTGAGTGCTTCTAGGAATTTGTTCCTTACTACCAATCCCAGGCAGAGCTAGACAGCTTCCTATGCATGACAGCAGCGGTGCACGGTATAAATCAACATAACATAACATAACTAATGAGAGGCAGGATACTCAAGAACACATAATACATCACACTGTGGATTAGGGCAATGATATCTGGAAGGCAGCAAAGGGGCTATTTAAATAGATGGTGTATTGCTTCTCTCTCCAATGCAGTATGCGGGAGAGCACATTGGTTGGTGGTCCTCTCCAGAAACAAAGGAAGAGGGGTGCCACAGAAACCAGCAATTCTAGTTTTACCACCGTCTGTGGTATCCTGGAATTAATGGAAACATCACTAGGTCACCTTGCCAGCCACAAATACACACCAGCCATCTCGATATCCACTACTGAGGACTTCACCAATGCCGCCCACAATGCCATTAATTTGGGCTGCCTAGCTCCATCCCGCTGCTCTTGGCCAAGAAAACAGGGCACATAGAAATATGGTCAGCAAAAGATGGTACAGAGTCATCAGGTGGGGATGGAATAACATATATGTATTGTCCGGGTGGAAGAAAGTGACTATTGTTATTGTAAAAGAAGGGGGTGGGAGTAGGTGCCTTTGGGGACATGTGCTTATTGTTGAGATAGGCTAGAGGTGAGTTCCATAGCCGATGGATACGGTGTTATTGTGGTTTGGGTTAACACCATTTTTCATCAAATGATATATTACTTGCATATGAACATGGTGTACTAACAATGAATGAGGGTAGTGGGATTTGCAGTATGGGAGTGTACTGGGTTCTTGTCATGTTTTTCCATGAGTACATTTTTATTTAAAAAAAAAAATCAAACACATGCCCCATACCCAATTATCCCAATCCTCTCACTGCACTCTCCAGTTGGACACCACTCCCCCTGATCACTGTCTGGATACTGTTACTCCATGTCTGGTGTGGGCACTATGAACCTAATCACTGTACTGTGCAACATGCAACACAGATCGGAGAGTTCCAACTGTTCTTAGGCTGCACGGCAGTGGATTACCTCTAGGATACTGGCACCATAATTAAGCCACATTCCTGGCCTTTCAAGGAACGGGTATGAATATATGCCTGAGTATAGTTGTACTTTTATAGGGTTCTAGGCTTATGACTGAAAGTTAAAAGCCATGGCAAGAATAGGTATAACGCATTTCCTTCAGTGATTAATTGAATGCAATCAATGTGATTCAAGATACAGGTAAGGCACTGTGCATGCAAAGAATGTAGATGATATTTACCTACAAGACTCAAACCTGTGTTTTGTCAACAGCTTGCTTTTATTTTTGTTTAGACTGTGTGAGGATGGGAGAGTGGTTTGTCATGTTAAGGTTTAGAGAAGGAGTTCGAAATATGGGAAAGGGAAATTGCGTAGGGTTATGAATCAGTGGAGCTGGGGAGTGGTGCTAGTGTGGGGAAGGGAAGGTATCACATGGATGCAAAGCGCTAGTGCGAGGGTGGAAGTTTGGCAAAGGAAAGGGTTGAATGACGGAAAAGTTCAACATCCACCAATGAATTGCTCTCTTCACACAGATGATCCACATATCAGAGGTGTTCTATTGAAGACAATATGGCTGTTAGAGACAGATTTTATAATTTTGCAGAACTCGACTTGGTTGGAATTGTTCTTCATCCATAGGGTAAGGCAGTTCCTGAGTCTTGAGGTGTGCAAAGAGAACCGTTGCCTTCCTGTGTGTGATCTGTTGAACGCAGGAACTATAGTAGAGATTTGGGTAAACCATGAATAATGATTAATGCTGCCAGCCTTGCTGTAATGGGGAGGACATTGAAAGCTGTTTTTCCACCACTTGCAAACAAGGTTTAATATTAAAGGCCTTCAGGATTTGGGTTAACCATGGCGACTGATGAATTCAGGTGTAGCACTTGATTTGTATTGAATGGTGAATTCAATCAACAGATGTGTCCTTTATGGTGAAAGGTTTTCTCATGCAATCTTTTATGGATTAATTGATGACCATGGTGTCATCTATGAATTTTCCAATCAATATGCAATGTATAATCAGGCTAAGGTCTTTCAGGAAGAGTTTGGGGTTTTTGATTATTGAAATAATGTGTCCTGTTGTTAAGAAATCATGGAAGATATATTTTAAGAGGGAAGTGTTGATGATGGGTAGGAGTAATGGGATGGTGTTCATCATGAAGTGGTGTTCAACTGCCCTCCTTGACCTCAAGAACCAGCTTGACAACATCAGGGACAACAGTGAGCTCGCCATCATTCTACTATTAAACCTTTCAGCAGTCTTCGACCTAGTTGACCATGAGATCCTCTGCAACCACATCACCACATCATGTTGTCAATGGTTCACCCCTGAACTGAAAGATCTCTGACAACTTAAAAGTAGTTGCAAATCCACCTGGAGACTTTTACCATCAGAAGACCATAAAAACAAACTCATAGAAATCTCCTCACATTACAAGAAGGAAATCATCCTGGCCAAACGTAATTCATACAATAAGCGTAACTCCACGGCCAACTTGAGTATGAGGGAGCTGTTCTCCATCCTAAAGGAACTAGAGTCGCCTACACCCACACTAGATACATGCACAAAAGACAAAGTCTGGTGCACAGAGATACAACAAGTACTGGCCAACAAAGTTACCATGCTCCAAAAGAAAATAGCAGCTAAGAAAGCGGCACTTAATCAACCACCAATAACTATCGCCAACCCATCTTCTATGGAGCAAAACACAACTATCCAATTTAGATTCGCCAAAACGTCTATCAGGGAGGTGGAGAAACTCATCCTCTCTCTTAAGCCTTCCAATTGTCAAGGCGACTTGTGCCCCACACAACTCATAAACGTTGCAGCTAGAGAACTTTCCCCCTTCATATCTAAGCTTGTAAATGCCTCATTCACCTCAGGCACTGTGCCATCTAACTTGTAACAATCATGGGTACTGCTGCTACTGAAAAAACAATCACTAGACCCCCTCATCCCTACTAACTACCGCCCTATCATGTCAGTCCCCTTCCTTTTAAAAATCCTGGATAAGATTGCATATATCCAAATCCACAAATTCCTAGAACACCATAAGCTCCTAGGAGCAAGCCAGTCTGGCTTCAGTCCACAACATGGGACAGAGACCGCTCTCATCGATTTGAAGGCTCAAATAGAGGAGCTAAGAGACAAAGGTCATACAGCCCTCCTCTTACTCTTGGATCTCTCGGCCACATTCAACCTTGTATATCACAAAGTCCTCTGTAACCACCTAAACTCCGCTGCACACTTCTCTAAAGAAGCTATAACATGGGTTGAATCCTTCCTCAGTGAAAGAACAATGAGGGTGTTCTCCCCCTCAGATGCAGCAGACCCAATCCCCATTATATGCGGCGTTCCACAGTGCTCCTGTGTATCTCCCACACTATACAACGTATTTACTAAGCCTCCTTTTGATGATCTGGACCTTCTTGGTATCACCTACACTAACTATGCAGATGATACCCAGATCCTCCTCCCACTTTCAGGGGATTATAATAAGGATTTGGCCATGGTAAATAGGGTGTATCTCATCATCCAGGCATGGATGGCAATTCACGGTCTATGCCTGAATGATGACAAGACAGAATTAATCATTCTGGGCACATATTCTAATCTTAAAAAATTAGGCCAGGATTACTCTGCCTTTGAGATCGATGGTAATACTATTAAGGTAGCCAAAGAAGTGAACACTCATGGCTTCCATCTAGATGCCTCCCTCTCCTTCAAAAAACAGTTGAGCTCACTGGCTTCAGCCACAGCTTACACATGTAAGCTCATCAGAGCAGGTAAACACTTCATCTCAGACGACAATTGCATGATTTTAGCTAGAGCTCTCATTTGATCTAGACTCGATTACTGCAATGCCCTATATATTGGGGCCAACAAATACATCCCACATAGAATACAAATTCTACAAAATAATGCTGTGAGAGCAGCTCTTGGTTTTTTCTAGATGATCACACATTTCTAAGATAAGGCGCAATAACAACTGGCTGTCAACCCAAGACATAATCCTGCTGAGAGTTGCCTCCCTAACACACAAAGCCCTGAATAATGAGGCTCCTCCCTATCTAACTGATAGATTTGTAGAAAGAAGATCCTCCAGACCCTCAAAAATCTCGAATGCCAACACACTTATCATTCCAAGATTCAAATTGACCAAGGCCGGAGGCGCCAGCTTCCCTGTCCGGGCGTCCCAAGTATGGAACTCATTGCCCCACACTATACGTGCTGAGAAATCCTACCTTAAATTCAGAACCAGTTACATCAACCATTTGAAGCAATTGATCAACTAGCCAGTTGATCAACTGGGCCTCCTTGACCTTCCCACCACCATCTTCTACACACCCTGCACCCAATCTATTAGTGGATAACTGTGATGAGGTTATGTACTGAATATCCCCAATCAGTGCATTTCCACTGACAGTATTGCCTCTAGGTGGACATTTTCTGTAACCATGCACAGCTTTATCTACTTTCCCATGCTACTTTTACTACAGTTATAGCGTGTATATTTCCAACTGCTCTGTATATTACTGTCAGTCACCAACACGACACTGCCTATATATTACCTGTAACCTGTATAATATCCTGTATATAATCTACTGTATTATTTCTACGGCTTGTATATGTTATTAGTATTGTGTATTTATGTAATTATATAACCTAAGCTTCGCATATCCTGTATTGATGCGCCCTTAAACCTTCGGGTCACATCCAAGACGAGCCTGTCTATGTTCTCTTCCTTAAGAAAGTAAAAACCTTACTGTTCAATAAATATCTGTAATGAAGTGCAATCTGCCCTACCCACTCTGAACTTGACTACACAATGTAACCACCTTATTGTCATGATACCATGTAATACCATACAGTTTTCATCAAATCCTAACTATGTACTTTAGCGCTGTGATATGTCCGAGTCTGGGTGCTACCAACAAATACAATACATAAATAAAATAAATAAATGAAGGCAGGGAAAATGTCATTTCTTACACGTTTATGAGAACCTAGAGATCGTGTTGGTCAGGCATTCCAGTGTGATAGAGTTGAATTCAGTCCATGTACATGTGTTGTGTTTTGGAATCTGCAGGGATTCTTAGGACTGTTTGGAACTCCTGTTTTTTCTTATCTTGTCTATGTTATCCATTGTTACCCATTCAGTACGCATTGATGGCATTGCACTTGTTGATGGCTTGAGCAAAAGTTGGTTCTGGTAGAGGATTGATTTAATGTTTTAAGGCCTTGGAAAGGTCCCCGCTTTTGTTGCACTTTTCTTGCTTGTGGTTGGCACATTTTGGTCAGTAGGTTCCATGGTACCATGATTATGAATGCGCTGTAGACATCTTTAGTTGAGTCACCATAAGGTTAGTGACTGCTCCTGAGCTTTATTTGGCAAGAAGAAGGCTCTCAGGCATCTGCATTCTTTTTATTTCTAGATTTTGGAAAACCCTTTGAAAAGACTGAAGGAATCTGCATTTTAATTGGGATATGCATGACTTAGATTTACCTATGGGCCTGATTATCAGTGTGATGGGAAAACACTTGGTAAAAGTCAATCTGGTAAATACCATTACCAAAAGTGTTAAATGGAGGAACACTGTACAATTACACCTTTACCACCATGCATGGGGTATTTATAGGATGAGGTAATAGTGTGAGACTGCACCTGAAATAATATGAAGTGCAGTTCTGCATCCATTAATATTAATACTGGAACCAGATATTCTGCATTCCTGGAAAATAACACATGTCTGTGAAGCCATTACACAATGGCAATCGAGAGAGAATCTGACTGCCTTTATGCCATCAAGACAGAAAAAGTGTCCCCGATGAATCTGGAGACTCTAGACAAGGGAAGGGAGGAGATGGTTGGCAGAGTAAGCCATCATTTTCAGAGCAAGAGCTCCTGGTCCTTGTCAATACCAGACAAATATCCAACACGTTTCTAGACTGCATAAACATGTCTATGACTAAACCATACCTGCTAGTATCAAATAACAAAAAAGAAACACCAGCAAGTCTTCCCATGCTGGATGTACAACATATGCAAGAGTTGCTGCCACATTCAAACTACCTGGTAACACATACATGGACAGCAGATTTGCTGTGCTAGCTAAGCACATAAATGTATGCATCACGGTGACCTTCATTGGCATATTACCTGACCATTTGTTTTCACAGAGGACCCCGCTAGTGACCAAGAGGGCCTGTCTCATGCCCAAACACCTGCCCATCCTACAGCACCACAACAGCAATATTAGGAGGTAAGGCATCCCAGAAGTCAGCAGCCACTCACATTGCAGACGTCACACCAGAGAAGGACAAGATACCAGCCAAGCAACAACGGGGCCCTCCAGCCATGCAACAGGCCAGAGTTCTCCATATGCGCCACATGTGCAAACCAAAGGGTCACCTGCCTCAGAAGCACCCACAAGGCTACCTCCCACCCATGTTGTGCCTGCAGAGGATGGCCAACCCATCTTGCACTCATCACACACTCATACGAGTAGGAAGGTGATCTTGGAAATGATCAGGGAGAGGAGGACACAGACAATCCACTGTGCAAACCTACCGGAGTTGGCACAGACCACTTTGATGATAGAGTGTGGTCACCTGATGAGCATGTGCCTGGTAATTATGAAAAACAAGTGGTTCCTGTAAACTTGTCTGAACTAGCATCCACTGCAACTTACTTGGTAGCTGGAAGCACTGAAACCACAGGCCAACAAGAGATCATTGAGGTCCAGTATCCGACAGTCATCCAATGTCTCCAAGAGATCAAAACCAGAGGATAGTAGCGTAAGGTGTGAGGAATTGCTATCGGACAAGAGTGCAAAGCCCTGGCCTTTTTGATTTCTAGTCCACACTGATACAGGTGATTCCTTCTCCAGAGGAGTAATCTGTTAAACAGATCCCCCTTTGTTGCAACTCCATGCAAAAATCATTGTGCACTTGTGCCCTGCTCCATCAGTAGCCTGATCTGCAGCACACGCTCTGCTTGTGGCACAGAGCAGATTCAAAGATCACAAGATCCCCACTCGACTGCCGCAGTGACAGCAAAGTCACAGCAGCACAGGGGTGACATTTAAGACATGCTCCCTGTACTCAAACTACGATGATCATGAGTACCCCATGCTGGTGGCAGGGTAATCTATAAGAATTAGCTATGTCTGATTTTAGGCTTAGTGCATGGGAATACTTATGACCATGGCTGCTGCATCCCAACTGATACTGCACATGTGTCAGCTCCTGTGAGTCAGCTCTGTTGTGGATGGGAATGTGTATTCGGGTGAAACAGGCCGACACTGCCACACGGCAAGACAGAAATCCAGAGGACCCACCCTCTCTTTGATTCTCTTTGGGGGGGCCTGGAACCTCCTCTGACAAAGACACCCGCACAGCAGGCAGCTGTTCTGGACCCATGTATCAAAGACGCATACCCATTCAGGAGGAGTAGCCTCACACAAGGGTGTTACATATCAAAAGGTCTTTGTTTCAGTCGGAAGGAGGGGTGGGAGTAGAATAGGCCAGGGTGCTCTGGACACTGAAGAAGTCTTCCACATCTTGTTTCTTATTATCTCTATTTCCCTTACCTGTCCCCTCCACTTCCCTGGATCAAAGCACTTTGGGTGCAGGATCAACAGGGTAAAGTCCTCTCCAGCCAGGAGCACGAATGTGTCCTATAAAGCAGGCTAGTTTTAGATGAATCACCTGAAGACGTCTGCCTTTAAAAGAAGGAGTCTCACACCCCTTCAGCAGAATTCCATCAGTTCCTCAAGGATCCTTTAAGGCAGAAGAGAGGTTGTGAACATTCTCAAATGGACTTCTTTTGGGACATTTGCACTGTCCAAAGTCCTCCACCAGGGTGAAGAACTTGCAGTCCAAGACAGAAGGAAGATCTGTCCCCTAACCACTCCCAGGGAACATTGGGCGTGAGCAGTGCTGTGGTCCAACCAGTCTGCAATGGATCTTCTTTGCCAGAAAAGCAGACCCTGAACTGGAATATCCTGTCCTCGGGTCCTTTGCAAAGGCCTCACAGAAACCAAAGGGCAGATGAGCAAAAGCTCCCCGTTCTCCCACACTTAACTGGTTGCTCCATGTTTCCTGCATCCTGAACAATAGGGAAGGTGCGTGTGCTGGTGTCTACATTCCTATATCCAGATGAACTATTGCACTGCATCTAAACAAGCTTGACACTGTATCATGTCCTAGCGAAGCATGTCACCGCCAAGGCCTGAAGCGACTGCTCAATGCTGGAACCCAAACGGAATCTCTGGAGGGTCGCTCACTGACTCTAACCAGGGGTTAAAACCACGGCATAGCCCAGCTAGCCTGAGAACTGCCACCTAGATACAACATCAATGCTCCCTTGGTCACCACTTCCATGACTGTCACACGCTGACTCGAACCACTGGATTATCACTCGCTGACCTATTACAGCAGCCAAAGCCTGAATCAGCCTGGCCAACTGTGAAACATTCTTGGGGCCACCCTGATGTGCATCGTTGAACCGCCACCATTTACCCCACAGAGTACATACATTCAATCCTACTCAAAGCCTGATTGCTGCCAGGGTGTGAAGAATTCGACCATCGACAAAGGGAGAGTGTGTTCGCCTGGGCTTTTTTGATTTTTTGATAAATGAAAATGAATGATGGGAGACCAACCTCTGAGAAATGTATGCGGCCATTCCGCAACCATTTCATCTGCTTCCCACACCAAACACATAGTGAACAGTACTATTGGAAGACACAGCCTACAGGTGTCATCTTCCACAGTCATATTAACATGGAATGTGACAGCCCTGGGTACATCAAAGCATTCCAAGAAGGGGGAAGGCAGACCTTCCTCCAGCCACGAGCAGCCTAATCAAAATATCAAAGGCTCCATGGGTCTGCATTAATTTGTTCTCTGGCTGGTGGCAGTGCATACTAACGAGAGATAATCGAGGCAAGTCTGCTGAGTGGGCTTTGTTGCCGGAGAGACAACAGGAAGATGGGACTAACACACCTTTGGTGTGCAATGTGTCAACTTGAAGCTAGTTCCCACCCCTCTGTATGAAAGGCAGTGAAATGAATACCTGGGTCCAGTATATAACGTAGGCAAACCCCTGCAGAGCTGACCCCTTTCAGAGGGGAGAGTATGTGGTTTGGGGGAGACGGGAAGTCTGCTCCCAGAATATACTTCAAGGGAAAACCAGTGCTTTAATCAAGAGTCACAGGGGGCCCAGTTAACCAGAGAGACACTTTGATCTACAACAGACAGGAAGATGGGTGGGTAGATGTTGTCTCCCCTTCTCTGTTCTGTTGCAGAGCACTCTGGTACTGACCTCAAGCATAACAGAAGATTGTTGTTGGGAAACCAGGATTGGTTCATTTAGGTGAGCTTAACCTACACCAACCACTGGGGCCCATTTGGCTTTAAAAGAGGGCTGAACCCCCTCACTGAGCAGATCATCTGAAGACTTTGCAAGGAGTAAGAAGAAGGACTCATTTGGACCCGAGCTGAAGGTACAGTCTACCTTACATTTTTCACCAGCGAAGGAAGGCCTGGAGCTCCAAGAGGGAAGCAATATCCCTCCCTTAAACATCTCCCAGGGAACAGAGGGAGATATCGGACTCAGAGGACCCATCCAACAGCTCCAGAACCGGTACCCGGCTAGCACACAGTGTGACCTGCTAGGTTCTGACAGCAAGCTTCCTAGGTGGGAAGTGCCAGAGAGTCTCTGAACAAATGACAAGGCTTTTGCCTGCTAACACCATCCTGACGTTTGAGCCATCTGCCTTGAAAGGACACGATCCCCACAAAGAAGCTAGGAGGAGTGCCACACAAGCATGATCCAGTGTCCCTCTTTTAAGGAAATATTTCAAGACAGTCGAGTCCTCGAACCGCATCCAACTGTACTGATGACTGTTGTTATGCCGCAATCACCACAGCCATCCGAGACGCCTCGACCAGCATTCCAGTTCTGCCAACCAGCACAGAGACAATGATTCTTGGCCTTGAGCCGCTGCCACACCGGACAGCCTCCAAGCTTGGGTATAAGCAAGGGCGGTTGGAGAGAAGACCCCAGGGGACAGGCTAGGCCCTGTGTACCTGAACGGACAAGACCTTCCGGAGGGGGTAAATGATGAGGACAACCGCATGAGCAGTGTTTCTCGCAAAAGGTCCCGCCGGGGGCAAGTGTGGTTTCTCAACACTCGAGCGTGTCACTGAGGACAGGGGCTAGTGGGGCTAGTGCGGCATCCCGCAGGTCCCAGGTCTCATCACCGTCTCTAAGGGACCCAGTAATTGTTCTGAATGTTAATGCTGTAGTGGCTTTAAAGCTCCTGCTCAAGGAGAGGAGACTAGCACTAGAGGAACAGAAACAGCCGGACAAGGTCACCATTGGGCGGGACGGGTGGAATATGAGCACCTGTGACTGATTTGGCTGCACTTACACTTCATTGCAATGTGTTTTTTTCTTTTTGCTGGTGATTTCGTATATTGTGTTTCATGTGTTATTTTTTCTGGTAATATGTAGTAAATATCACATATGGGTGAATAACGATGGCTCTGGGCCGTTATCCCCCATACCAGCCCCTGGAACGGGGCATGAAGGCTATTAGCACCCCTGGTTGCCAAAGCGGTACTTCTTCCCTTTTCCATGGCGATCTGCGGGAGGCGAGGAGAAGGAGCGGATGCAGCAGTGACACCCATCACTGCGGAAATAAGGTAAGTTGGTGGGTGGGAGGGGCAGATGGTGTGACAAGATGGTGGCGCGGGGAGCCAGCCGTCAGGCGGCTTGGGACCCTGGCTTGTACCGACTGATTGGCTGGCTCACCCCGCCCAGGTGCTAACTGTAACTGATGCAAAGTGCTTCCGGTAACATTCTTCACGATCTAAAACAATGTACAGAAAAACAGGGTTTAGACAGATAGATGTGGCCCTTATATAATGAGAAATTAAATATACTGAAGTACTTAAATAAAAAGTGCAAAATAAGTGTTTTCTATTCTCAAACGCAATTTGAAGAGCCTTTGGTTCAGACTTGATATTGTGCTGAAACTTTCGGCCAATGTTGCATGCATCAGAGGTGCATGCCTGCTGGTCCTGTGCTGCCCAGAGGTCGCACTTCTTCCCTCGGTTCCCTAGAACACAGCACCACATGCATATTATGGCACAGAAACAGTGCTTATTGGTAAAAACCCTTGTGCAATCCATGGTCCGATCTTTTTCTGAAAAGAATAAAACAATCTCTCTAATTCACCAATCAAATGTTTTGCTGGAAATGTGTTTTGTGTAAATCCACGCACAGACACACCTGGGACAACAGGCATAGGAAAACTCATCCTTATCGGCGACAAATGGGAAACGTTGGGAGTCACCCAAATGGCGTATGAGATGTTTATCCTGATGAGAAATCAATGGCCCTTTCCAATGTCTATCTAGCACAGCAATGCCAGTTTTACACGGACACAGGCTGATTTAGCCACAAGTCAAGCACTGCGCAGAGACAGCACGACCGCTCGGTTCACCCTTCTACCCCTATCTCCGAAGCACAATGTCCATCTTCCTTAAAGACACCCATCCTTGCAGTTTTCAACTATTCTATTTAGAAGGGCGTCAGGCAACATCTAGGAGACGAAAATAACTTGTTAAAATACACAACATAATTAAACATTGTCCAGTTCTCCCAAGCGTTGAGATCTGGATGAATGTCTTGCTAAAATCGACTACTGTGTAATGTCCCTGAGTGAGATAACTCGAATACAATCCGGATCTGGGAACTGTTATCACTCTCACCCACCACGCTACCTCACACGCTGGCCTCCACCTTATCCCTCTCCTTTCCCAGGCAGGCACTCCGAAACAAGGCTTTCCAAAGAAATAAATAAATAACCCGATTCACCAATTCAGCTCTCTGTGTTTTTAAGCAGTGGTTCCATCCTGCCTGTCTGTTTCCACTGCCTGATGTCCCCTCAGAAATAGTACATCTTGGAAGACCAGGTCACTGTTCACTTGCTTTTGAGGATACTGTGCGCTGTGCATGGCGGGAAGACGAGCTGAAGCAAACCTGCGCGGCCCCCAGGGATCCTGTTCATTATGTATTTACAGTTATTGGATTACAAGCTTGTAATGCAAGTTGTTCAATTAATAATAATACATTGCAGCCTGAGCTATGAAATGCCTCCTGCCTTTTCAAAGCACTAATACTGGAAAAGACAAGCAGTTTGTCCTAATGAATGCACCTAATTGGTGCACTTTATAATAAAACACTGGAGCTGCATTTTTCAGCCCACAGTTCTATTTGTAAAAGGCTGTCTAGAACATGTCAGGGTGTAATAAATGTGTGGCAGGCTAGAAGTGCTGATTAGCATTTCTGAGATCCCAGGAAGTTGGCGCAGGCTGTTTAACAGCCTCAAAGGCGGCCTTTTTAGCACTGTGACCTGTGGGGGCGGTTTGGTAAAAAGCATTTAACTTTGGAGAAAAATCTCCACACTTGCTCCAGCCTATGATCATAAACTATAGAAGGGACTTGAAAGGACCAAGGTACTGCCAGCATGTTCTATTCTGGACAAGAAATGTGTAGGTGATACACAGAGCCTTCTCAGATGCTTAATACATGTAACACAATTGCTCCATCATAATTGAACTCGCCTACGTGCTATAGATTCAGATTAAAGGGTCCTAAAGGAAAAGGGAATGGGAGATCTTATTGCGTCAGAATTCATTTTTGGACGAATTTGACAGCAAATATATGTGGGGATGGGTAATTGTTATAGTAAAGATGTGCTGAGGTGTGGGGGGATGTGCTGAGGTGTGGAGGAGCAGGACGGGGTGTTGGTGTCGACCCGCCACAAATATTTGCGGCCAAATGTAAACAAATACAAAAAACAAATTCGACCAAATCGAATTAGACGAAATGAAATTGATGAAATCACCTAGAACCAAGGAAAACATACTGTGTGCATGAAACTAAGCACACTAAGCGCCATGGCGTATAGGCTGGCACCAGCGATCGCTTGCTTTTTTTTCTTTGTGTAATTCCATATTTAACAAAGTCCCCTGAAAATAGTGTGGATACATTTAAAGAGCAAACGCTAAAACTGAAATCTAAAAGGGACATTCATTTCTTTCATCTTCACGATCACGTCATATTAGCCTATTTGATGCACTTTGGGTATGCAGATGCCCACTGTGTGCTTTTTCAATTCTTGAAAAGTGAAATGCCATGCAGTTCTCGAACATGCCTGCATGGACGTAATGGAAAGGTGTGTTTTAGTCCTCTGCGCCACTGTTTATATGTCCTCACACATTCAGATATTTAGGGCACGATTCATGGAATTCATTGTGCAGTAAATAGGGACTTTGTGTGCCACACCACACACGAAACCCCGTTTGTCGATTCATGGAATCGACTGCGCAGGGAAC
This sequence comes from Ambystoma mexicanum, assembly GCF_040938575.1. Lineage (NCBI taxonomy): Eukaryota > Metazoa > Chordata > Amphibia > Caudata > Ambystomatidae > Ambystoma > Ambystoma mexicanum. Next base: position 543,185,715 of record NC_090937.1, read on the forward strand.
GTCAGTACTCTGCAGGGCTTTCGTGCCGGTCCGGTGCATCGCTGCACGCAGTTCATCGAATTGTGTGAGACAACACTGCGAATAGAGCAGAGTAGGGGGTGGAACATGCAGAATGAGGAAAGATAAGGAAAATTCTGGCCGTTCCGAGGGACGGCCCAAGTGAGGCGACAGCACGCCCACAAGTGAGCAGGTAAAATCGCATTTACGGATCTGACTGCACAACCTCATGTTGGGGAAATAACCATGCAAATCTTGTGATCCATCTGCCACATGATAGCAGGCATAAACTTCAGTGTGCATAGGAGCCAATACATATAAAGCACGCAATTGAGTTTAGGGCCCTTCAGTAACGTGCATACATTGGATGGGTTCGCAGAACAACTCGCAATCCAAATAACCGAACCAACTCAGGAAGATGGCAAAGATATTGTATTGTTAACAATTATCTAAAACAGTTACAACGAACATCAAAAGGCGTTCGCTCAATTTTCTCTCAGTGATCTTCTCATAAAACATACATTTTTTACTAAAAATACATCAGAGGTGACTTCATACTATGTGGCAAATGAGAAACCTACTAGGTATTGTTATTGGCTCAAGGAGAACATCTAAGTACACATTACATAGGAACTGGGATTGTGATTGGCTGCCCACTGTCAGGTGGGCAATATATGCCTACCTCTAAAACATGTTGGGCCTCATTGCAAGGAGGTGGGCCTGACTCCACCTCCTCTGCCAATTAGCGCAATATTTCTCATCGCCCATGCCTTCTGCCATGAATATGGAGGCAGCCATGCCCTTATTAAGTACCGGGTTCCTTCAATGAGGAATAACCGGGTCATTCCAACTTTGGGGGACCCGGTAATTCCTCCTTGAAGGAACCCATCCCCATTCCCATTCCCATTTGAGCCCCCATAGGGCTCAATGGGATTGGGGAGGGAGCTAATAATGGGCCCGTTAATAACAGCCCGTTATTAGCTCCCTGTTCAAGTCGCGGGACCCGCTAAGGACGCCTGGTTTTACCAGGCGTCCTTACCAGGTCCTGTAAAGGGAACCTCATAATAGGGCGCCCCGTAATGAAGGGTGCCGGTCCCTTCATTGCGGGAGCACCTATGTTATAATGAGGCCTGTTGTCTTCAAAATTATTAAGTGCACAGTTTTCAATAGGCCTTCAAACTATAAAGTCCTTTGTTAGACGGACCGCTACAATTGGTTGGCATGCTTGTGCCATGTCTGGAACATTCGGTTCACTTAGCAGCATGTTAGCCTAGACCCATGTGCAAGGAGGTGGGCCTGACTCCACCTCCTCTGACAATTAGCGCAATATCTCTCATCGCCCATGCCTTCTGCCATGAACATTGTCTTTGAACTTGGCTGTGCAAAGTAGGCTTGTCTCTGGGAATACATGTGAGTGCAGGCACTCACTATCGCTGTTCTAGGACTCCAAGTTCAACTCTATTTTCTTCATTAGCTCACGTGACAAGAGACTACGATTAGGTCCATTTTGCAGGTTTTTAAATGTCTTAAATAAATAAAACTTGGCACTCTTGGTGTTATTTCTCTACACCTTAACAAAGGATGATTCATCCTTCGCACGTTCAATTCTTTCAAGAATAGATAATCGACCTTGGCTGCTTCAGTTTTGATACCAGGCCAGACAGCCTCACCTTGCAGCTGCACGATTTCAGCTTATTCTTGCTGTGACACAATCCTCACCTTTTCTCTTTATCGTTCCTGGTTTACTAAATTCATGACACCGATGACCAGTTCCTGTATAATGGCAGGTCTGCCTGCATTCTATTCACTACGTATAGCCAGCTTCTATGATGACTTAGTCTACAATGCATTTCAGCATCTGTACAATTATGGAACGGTGGTTTCTCCTCAGCACTTCATGCACGTGTAATCTTCTTTTTCATATTTAAGGGTTCATTCAATTCTTTACTTCGTTAATAGTTTCTTATAGGATCCATGCATCCTCTTCAGCCAATATCTCGAGACGAAGCACATGTCTTTTTTGAGGTCACTAGCTCCTCTCTTTGCTCTTTTCATATTCCTTCAGGGAGTTCCTCCCTCAGATTGTCATCTCTTCAGGGATACAATTGATAGGGTTGTCTCACTGGGTTTCTTCTTTTGAATATACGCTGCAGTATTTATCACAACTGCTGGTGTCAAACAGGGCACAATCTCTGACTTCCAACATATAGAAGGTAGGGGGGTGAGATTTCCTGCAGAAGCATGTAACTGCTCCTCTACATTCTCCCTATGGTTGAGTCCTCGACCACCTCTTCAATGGTTTCCACATCCTGGTATTTTCTCTTGAAGAAGTGTTTCTTCGGCGTCAATATCTTCATCCCCCCCTCAGGGTGCCGGCTGATAACATGTTCAGCTACACACCAGGTCATGTAGTTGCATTGTCCATTCAGATTACAAAAACCCATTGTCCCATGTACGTCTTATGATTCTTTGGAGACAGGAACTTTGTTCCTTCAGGTACTACAATACTGGCCTCTATATATTTTCTGACAACTCAATCAGTCAGCTCCTTGGGTCCTAGTCCGGATTCAACGTCGATCACGATCTTCATTCCTACCACCTTCTTCACAATGTTCTTGCAATGGGCAATCGCTAGCCTGATTACACAGAATCTGAACATCACTAACACTAATATAACCCCAAGAATTTTAAATATATTTACCAACCACTGCAGGATCCACGAGAACAGGGAGGCAAACCAACTGTAATCTTCAATGTCATCTGTCTCATCTTGCATCGTGTTATGCAGGTCTGTTAACAACATTATGGCCTCTGTCAAGGTCCCATTCTCTTCATCATGAGAAGGTATGAACCTGCAACATGATGGCATGATTTTGGCGCAAACTCTTCCTTCCATCAGTGTTATAATTTCCAGGACATATCTGTTCTGGAGGGTCATTAGTTTTATGACCCTCAGTTCTTCCTTGATAACGGTGAATACCTTTATGGTAGCAATGATTGTCTGCAAAAGCTCCCATCTAGAGATCTGTAGCCACTTAGCATTTGCTAGCTACTGTTTGGATACCAGGCATGAATATAGTCATAAATATTATAGCAGTCTTACTGAACAACCTGTGTACATCAGGAATGGAGTCATATGTCGTTATTGATTTGGCTGAGAAATAATGATCTCTTCTTGTCTGCCAGAAAAGTTCAAACAATCTTCTTTTTCTCAAATGGTCGTCCACTTTTGGAAATTCACCAATGTTCAGGTCACTTTGTGGAATCACCAGTGCTGGAACATGGAAGAGCACCAAAGAACATACGCTGCCCCGGTCCTTGGGCAACCTTAGATAAGCTCTAGATCCACAAGGCCAATATTGGTCCATGAGGACAGCTGTCCCTTCTACAATCCTTGGAATGTCAATTGTAGTTTTACATTCTTTGTTGTATCCCATATGATTCTTGCTGTGTCTTCGGAAACACAGTGTCACATTAGCCATTGGGATTACAAAAAATGGGCCTGATTCATCTTCTACCCATGTCAATAGATTGGCGTGTTTAGCCGATGACTTTAGACACCCATCATTCACCCACTGCACTTCTTGTACGTACTCTGTTTTCAGCAGGTGATCTGTACAGGATATCATTCCTTCTTCCCATCTCTTCATGGAATTCACTCGTCCATAGATCAAAAATTGAGTTTGTTCCCAACATCCAGGTGATCCAGCTATTTCCGTCACATAAGGGCAGTTCATTTTCGTCATCTCTTCATTGATCACCTCATCCAATCCTGCAGTAGGATACACAAGCATCTTGAACTTCCATCCAAGATCCTTTTCCATTTATAAGGTTGTGATACAGTCATCCCGGTATGGAAATGACCAATTTGATCTCCATCACAAAGTTACCTAGCTTCTTTGGAATTGTCCTCTAGTTGTATATGTTGCAAGATGACTAAGGCACCTTGCATTGTGCTCTGGAACTTCTCTAACAATAAAAGTGTCTACTGTATTCATGGCATAGGGGATGAGAGAGCAGATGTAGCAACCCTCCTTAGATGCTTTCTCTCCCACTTTTCTCATGTGCTGGTACCACATGTTATTCCCCAAATGTGCTGTGTTATCTAGATAGGTATTTATCCCTTCACTATCCTCCTCTGCATCTCTCTTGTGTCTACCAAAGGTTGTGTAATAATCATGGAGTAAATCAAAAGCAGTTTTCATAGTAGGGAGAACCATAGGACTTCTCCTTCAGTGGAAGTGCTAACATGATAGAGACTGTGAAAGATGAGGAACAGAAAGACAAACAGAACTATCATGCAAGCGTATATTTTGCATAATAACATGGCCATCATTCTCTCACGCTATCCTACTACTTGTTGTACTTGTTCATCCTCCAGAACCGTGCCACTTTCTTCTTTAATCAATTTCTATACAATCATCAAATTTCTTTATGTTCGTAACTGTAAAATCTGTTCAATTATAGCAATAAAAAGTCTTCTTATCACTGGGCCATTTTTTCGGATCCTTCAAGAAAGTGTGAATATTAACATTTCTTCTAACAAGAACAGGGTAAGATCGAAGTATGAACACAAAGACAGCTAGCAAAAGCCGATGAATGTCACTATTGGTAGGTACCACATGTTTAACCACTTAAAACAAATACTCTCCATGAGATGAATCTGGATATTGATCCCTTTTCCAATTTCTGATCAAGAACTGACATTTAGGCATAATTCTGATGCTTCAATATGTATTTTTAAAAGTTCCTTTCAAAATTCCTGGAATTCCCTGCAAGTATTTGCACTCTCTGCTAAACTATCTATAAGGAGTGTTCATTGAATTCCAGTCCAATGTAAAATCTGTATTAATGACTTGTTGCTTTATCGTCATTCTTCTTAGTCATCGATCGAGTCTGCACACACTGATATTCTGCTTCTTGTCTTGCTTCTTGATCAGCAACGGTGGGAGGGTAGGTCTTTCCTTTATAGATCTTCACATCACCCAGGTACAGCCAAGCTCTTCTTCCACGTATTTAATAGCAGAAGGGGACACTTCTTCAACACCAAAAGGGCCATGGAAACGTGGCTCATGCCACTTTCTGGTAACATTTCTCATTAGGACTAGGTCCCCAACATATAACTTAGATGGCGGTAATAGTTTGCTAGGTTTGGCTGTCGAATTATCTTCTCCTGTGTTCTTAGACCGACCCCCCTGGAGCTTGATTAAATCGGAAATGAAAGAAATGCTATAGGTCATACATGTAAAATAATCGAGCATCCCATCACCTAATGTTTTGGATATGCTCTGAGCATCACTCCTATACCTAGACGCAGGTGTAAGGGGCATTCCCATGCAACGCCTGTAACTAGCTCATGCAGGGTTATGTGGTTGTCTGATCCTGGCTAATTCCAAAGGGCATATAAAGCTAGGGGTAGATAATACAGCCATCCCTTTTTCAAAGTCAATTTGATCTTGGCAATCCTTTCTTTGAGGAGGCTGTTGAGTCCCTCACATATTCCGTTTGTTTGCAGGTGATAAGCAGAAGAAAATGTGTGCTTTATATTTGATAGAAGCCCTATTTGTTTGAATAGTTCATTGACAGAATTTAGGCCATTATCGGATCTCAGCACCTCACACACACCCCACTTCTGGAAAACTTTGCACACTAAAAGCTTCTCTGCGCAAGTGGCATCAGGGTGTGTGCCTGGACCCGCCTCGATCCACCTAGAGAAGGGACACACCACCACCATTAGATATCTATATCCACTAAAGACCTGTAGCATATCGACATAATCGATATGTTAATGCTGAAATTAACCATTCGGTCGAGGTATTACCTCTCTGATCGTTCTCAGTGTATGCCCAGCAGGTAACTTCTGACACATGATGCAGTTCACTGTAAATAGTGCAACGTGTTCCAACAAATTAGGAATTAACCAGTCCTCTTCAATCGTAGCAGAAAGACGCTCTCAAGTTACATGTGCAGGGTAATTCAGCAGTTCAATGGCAATCTTTAATAACGTTACTGGCATCACTGGCTTTCCAGTGCTGTCTTGTCACCATAATGCTTCTGTGGGAGATAAAGAACACCCCCTTCATTTCCATAGTTCTTGCTCTTCCGGCGGTGCACTTCTTTGAATCTCTTTTAGTTGGTTTATCGACAGCTTATTAAACCCCTCTTGTATTAACATGGTTGTAACAATTTTTTCTTTAATACTCTCAATATTAAACTCGTAATTTCTGGAGAATATTCAACCCTTTTGGTTCTTCGGCTGCAGCTTCATTCCCGCAAGAGATAAAATCAGTTTCCTTAGTATGCGCTGTGCTTTTAATGACTGCTATGGCCACTGGGAGTTGTAGTGCCTTAATCAGCCTATCCAATAAGGATGCATTCTGCACGGAGGTAGCCCCTCCTTTTCAAACATGCTAACCCTACATGTACAGTTGACGTCACATTGGCAGAGTCACTGTACACCGTCACTTCCTGCCCTTTGTGTTTTTCGAGTGCAACAATAAGCACTATTAATTCTGCTGCTTGTGCTGCAAAGTGAGACGGAAGTCTTGCACATGCGACTACCTCAAACTCTCCATTTAACCTGTGTCTTATTACTGCAGCGCCTGAATGCCTTGACCCACTAGTTTGATAGATTTTCGAAGAACCATCAATAAAGAGAATCTCCCCTCCTGCTAAAGCATTCTCTTTCACAAGGTATATCATCATAAAATTCAACATAATTAGCACAGTCATGTACATGATCACCTTCTTCTACAGGCTCAGCTATAAATGTGTCAAGGTTCACTATTTTACATGTTACGATTTTAATCACTGGGTTAGAAATTATTACCTCATAAGCAGAAGCTCTTTGGGATGTCAATTTGCCCTTGGGGTTCTCTAAAATGGCAATTAGAGCATGCTCCACGAAGAGCGTCATAGAGCAGCCCATAACATACTTGTGGACTCCTCGATTGGGAACGCAGCAGCTGCCAAAGATTATTCACAAGGGAAGTGTCCTCTCATAACTGGGTCTAAAACCCCACTGTAATACGCCAAGGGTCTGTACCCCAATGTGGTTCTCTGTGAGAGTACTGCTGTCCTAACTGTCCCATTTGTGTGTGAAAACAATCACAATTCCTCAGCATAATTAGGAATTCCTAAAACAGGGGCGTACAAATTGTTTTTTTCAACTCATCAAATCCTTCCTCCATTTCTTCAGTCCATTCTATTTTTATTTTACCCACTTGTGCTTTCTTTAATGCTTGCAGAAGTGGTTTATCTATGTCCTATAATCAGTCACCCAGGCTCTAACATAGTTGCATAAACCTAAAAGCTGTTGCATCTGCTTCAATCTTCTTGATTTTGAGGTTTTCATAATCGCCTCAGCTCTTTCAGGTGTCACTTTTATTCCATCATGCAAAGTCAACTGACATATATATAACACCTCTTCTTGACAGTATTGTAACTTCTCCTTGTCTACTTTAGATCCTTTGCCTGCTAAAATAGTCATCAACTGAATAGAATCCTGTCTACACTTATCTTCTGTAGTACTACAAATCAAGATGTTATCTATGTATTGTATCACAGTACGTTTGGGATCAATATTGCCTAAATCCATCTGTAGGACTCTGTTAAATATCGATGGGGACTCACATTACCCTTGAGGCAAACAAGTATGTTTTAGTCTTTTTTGGCAAAATGTAAATGAATTCAAATCTTGTGATTCCTTGTGCAACGGGATTGAGAAAAATGCATTTTTCAAATCAATCACCGTGAAATATCGAGCTTCCACTTGGATACTACACAATGCTGTCGCTAGGTGAGGAACTATAGGAAACCTAGCATCTACAATCTGGTTAATCGGTCTCATACCTGGTATACATTCCCATGACCCTCCTTTAGATTTTACTAATGGATACACTGTGGTATTACACAATGATTCTGATGGCACCAGAATTCCCTGATTCATTAGTGCTGAAATAGTCTGCAATATACCCTCATCAGCTTCTCAAGACATGGGGTACTGTTTTACTCGAGGTAACATTTTTCCTGGCTTAAGCTTTATTTTAACCTCCCCTATCACCTTCAATAAACCTACATCATAAGGGCCTGTGGTCCACAAGGCACACAGCACTTTTTCCAAATCTTCCTGAAAAAGTGCTGGACGTTGCCGCCCTATCGCAATTCGCTATGGGACTTCCCTTTTCTCTACCCTTATCCAGTATGTAATGCTCATGAAGAACACCACTTTGTCATCTGTTTGGTCCTCCCTGACCATATCGTCATCGGTTATGTCAGTAAATCTATACACTTCCTCAAGAGCTATCACTGTTCTCCATGGTCTACCCTCATCGTCTATCCCTGTGAGCATTGCCATTTTCTTTCGTACTATGGCTGCTTCCAATTTTATAGGAATAGTCTGTCCATCTTCCTCATCCATAGGTATTTGTGGTCTAAACAGAAACTCATTAGGTATTCTCACAATAGTTCCCACCAGGCCAGGTAGCCATGTCAGTAAAATGCTCACTCCATATAGAAAAACCTTGGGATCTACCGGAACACCTCGCACTGCCACTTGCCCAGTGAATGCCAATATAAACTCTCCTACATTTAAATAGTGTATTCCTGGATTGGAGCACACTATTCCTTGCTCAGTATATGAAATTGTCATGTTAAATGTAATCATTAAATCTCTTCCCAGAATATTAACCAGTGTCTGTCATGAATATAACAGGGGAACATATATGTCACATTCTCCCAAGGAGACTGGCAATATATCAGTAAAAGGAACTCGACTTGTAACTCCAGAGAACCCTTGCACATTCATGGCAATACATGACATTGGACACTTTACCTCTCGTATGCACGAATGAGTTGCCCCTATCGTCACATCCACCCTTGGTTCCTCTTGGGGGTCTGGTGTCACCCATAGTACTGAACACATCAAGTCACCCTGTGAGCTGCCCTATTTTGGATGCAGGCTCAACCCCGTCCCTGTGAAAGCATTTCCTCCTACCACAGTGGCACCACATATTATGCCAGCGTATTCCCTCCTGTAATTTTTTCTAATTCATATATCCATTTTCAAGCACCCGAAGTGAAACTAGGGAGCTTGCATCTTAAGTTATCCTTGTCCATCTGTGGCCATGGAATATATTGCGGTATTGCTCCCCCTTTTTCCAACAAGGGAAACTGCATAAACCCTGTCCCATAGTGTGATCCCACTATTAGTCTATCCATGGCAGGGATAATCGTCCCTGTCTTTGTCCTTGTGGGTAATGACATTAACCTACTCACTTATGGTGGCGACTCTCCCTTCTCACTATGTGACCATCCTCGGGGATGCTCCAAATATGCTATAGAATGTGTTGTTCTAATGTAGGTTGTACCAGATCTGACCATTTTAGTTCCTTATCCATTTGCAGGCTTCCTTCAGGGGCACACAATCTCCCTCCTTCTTCCCCAAGACTGGACTCTCTTTCCTCATCTGACATGTCTTGTCCCCAATTAGTGTGACTATCATCCCCTTCACCCTTATCCAGATTCAGTCTACTTAAAATTCGTTACTGAACAGGTTTCCTTTCTCACTTTGTGATTGAAACACCGGGGATCGATCACTATTGCCTCAAGTTCCATACTCGTTATCTCGCCTAAACTGTTGACAGACCTTATCAAACCTTTCTCCAATAATTTCTGCATCAAACCTTTCTTCTTCCAATGCTTGATTGATTGATTGATTGATTGATTGATTTATTTATAGAACACTTTACACCAAGGCGCTGTACAATGGAACAACATAATACAAAATAACAACAACAAGTCACATTGGGAGCAAAAATGTACATCTTGAATCATTCAACAAAACAGTGCAAAGAGCAATTAACTGAAGGGGGGAGTGGGAGTAGGTGTGGGGGTTAGGAGATGGATTGGACGAGGGAAAATGGAAGGGAGAGAGGAGTAGGAGAGGGGAGAGAGGAATCAGATGAAGGGAAAAGGGGGGAGGGGAAGGGAAGTAGAGAGGGCAGAGGGGGAGTTTTCAAGGAGGAGAATGAAGGAGGAGGGATTTAAGGGAAGTGCGAAAATGGAGCAGAAATGGGAGGAAGCGCAGGGGTATGGAGGTACAGTGAGAAGGAAATGGTCAGCGGAACGAAGGGAACGGGACGGGGAGTAGAAGGAGAGAAGGGAAGAGAGATAAGGAGAAGCAAGACCATGGAGGGATGTGAAGACAAGGCAGAGAAAGTAAAATTTTAGCTGTAAGTGGAAAGGTAGCCAGCCAAGGTGAGAGAGCGAGGAAGAGATGGAGTCACGGGAGGTAAGGAGACAAAGGGCACGAACAGCAGAGTGGTATATGGATTTAAGAGGGGCAAGCTGAGATGCAGGAAGTCCAAAAATTAGAGAAGAGCAGTAGAAGAGGTGGGAAAAGATGAGAGGAAATTAGGAGTTTGGTGGCGTGGAATGTGAGGGAAGGACGGATTTTGCAAATATTGTAGAGGTGGTATCGGCAGGTGCGGAGGTAAGTGAAATGTGTTGCGAGAAGGTTAGAGAGGAGTCAAAGAGAACACCTAGATTACGAGCTTGGGGGAAATAGGGAGATTGGAGGGAGGAAAGTGAATGAAAGGGGGAAGAGAAGGAGGGGGAATAGAATTAGAGGGGAAGAAAAGGACTTCGGTTTTATCGGTGTTAAGAGAGACAAAGCGGGAGGACATCCAGTTCTTGATAGCAGTGAGGCAAGAGGAGAGCTTAAGGTGGAGGTCAGGTGAGAAGGAGGAGTAAGAGAGAAAGAGTTGAGTATTGTCAGCATAGAAATGGTGGGAGATGCCAAGCGAGGAGATAACAGGGGCAAAGAGGGAGGTGTAAAGAGGGAAGAGGAAAGGACCAAGTACAGAGCCTTGAGGAACACCATAAATAAGAGGGAAGGAAGGAGAGGTCTGGCCTCCCCATGATACACCAAAGGAACGGGAGGAGAGGTAAGAGGATGGCCATTTTAGAACAGGGCCTTTAAACCCGAAGGAGGAAAGAGTGTGGAGCAGGAGTGGATGATCGACACTGTCAAAAGCTGTGGAGAGATCAAGGAGAATAAGGATAGAGGATTGCTTGGCATGTCGAGCAGAGAGGAGTGAGTTGAGGATAGAGGTGAGAACAGTTTCAGTGGAATGTTTGGGACGGAAGCCAGATTGGAAGGGATGAAGGAGAGAGGAAGTAGGGACAAAGGATGAGAGTTGAGAGTAGGCAAGGCGCTCAAGAAGCTTAGAAAGGAAAGGTAGAAGAGAGATAGGTCTGTAGTTAGCAGTGAGAAGTGGATCGGCAGAGGGTTTCTTTAGAATAGGAATAATTGTTGCATGTTTGAAAGCAGAGGGAAAGGTTGATGAGGAGAGGCAGGAGTTGAAGAAAGTGGTAAGGTAAGGGATAAGAAGAGGGTAGATCTTGGGGATAAGAACGGAGGGGAGAGGGTCAGAGCTACTCTAGATACTGCTGGTGTTACTTCCTTTATTGGAAGAATATCTTCCACTCTGCCCCATTGTATTTCTGTGCTCAGCCTCATTTGATAAGATGAGATTGGCATTGAGACCTCCTTGTCTCCTTTTCCATTCTATTTCTTTGTCTACTTCTCTTTGCTTTCTCGCATTTCTTTGAATTCTTTCTTCCTCCTGCCTTCTTTCTTCTCATCTCCTTACTCCTTCCCTTCTTTCCTCTTCTCCCCAACACCTCTGCAATCTTGTGTCCCTTAATCATTGTGTGTCTTCTGCCTCTCTCTTTCTTTCCTGTTTATCCCATTCTTCTATCGTTCTTTGTCTATTGTTGTATTTTCTTTGTTCTTCTGCCTGTTGTTATTTTTTCTCTTGCTCCTCCTGATATATCTACTCTCATCACTCCCCGCTTTTCCTTTTCTGCTCATCTTCTTTCAATCTCTTCTCTCATTCTTTATCTTTTCTTTCTTGTTTGTCCTTATCTTCTCTTCGCCTAACTTCCTTGATACTTTTCCCATCTACCTTTTTTTTTTTTTAAACTTTGGTTGTATTAGCATTTTCTTATCGTTACAAACAGGGTCAATGCAGATTTGAAATGCATACAATCAGCTGGCCCATTAAACCCTGGCCCCACCCCACCCCATCCCCCCACCCCAACACCGACCCTCCCCCCAATCCCTGCCCTCAAACAAGAACTTTAATCTTGGGAGACACAAAATGTTCTCTTCGTATCCTGTACTTAGGAGATGATGTGAATGGCGACCATTTTTGCTGGCTGAATTGAGGTTGCCATCCCCCGGGCCGTGGGCACTCGGTTTGTATACAGCACATCTCAGACCCCGCTCCCCCCCTCTCAATCCAGGGCAATAGCCTGGTGTCAGTGAACGTCCCATCCCCAGGTCTGCTGCACCCCATACCAGTTCGCTAGGAATGAACCAGAATCGTTATTTACCATTGCAGTCAATTTGTCCATCAGGAACATGTTCTTTACTTTTTTCAACCAGTCCTCCTTGGAGGGGGATTCCGGGCCCTTCCACTTTTGTGCCTTTTGTTACAGGGCCACCCTCCCCACCCTCAACATTGTTTCCAACATCCTTGGGTATCTATGTATTTCTGTTTTCTCTGGGGGGAGACCCAGCAGCATCGTCAGAGGGTTCAGCGGGAGAGGTTCGTCTGATACCTCTGCAATCCAGGCCCTCTCGTACTGCGTTCTGTAGGTCTCTAAAGGTCTGATCAAGGACGCTGGTTGGGAGTGCCGTAAAGAGGTACAGAAGCCTTGGTAAAACATTCATCTTAACCGCCGTCATCCGGCCATACCAAGACAGGATCATCTTGCCCCATCTCCTCAAGTCTGATGTGATCCCTGCCATTAGGGGATTATAGTTGGTGGTAGCGAGTTTCAACAGGTCCCTAGTAAGCAGGACGCCCAGATAACGTATGGAGACCTTCCACACTGCAATCCCGTTGAACCTATCCAGGGAGTCTAGCTCAGGGTCTCATGCTCTCATTCCCATCTATCTTAAGTGATATCGGTCCTCCCAACCATTCAATTTGTATGAGTGCTATCTTGTCAGCCTTATCCTTCTCTCCTTTCCATCTCTTCATCTCCCTGTCTATCTCTGTCGATAATTTTGACTGCTCACTCTTGTCTTCCTCGTCTTGTAAAATCGTATAACTGTCTTCCTTTCTTTTATCCTCCTCCGGACTATCGTCACTACTGTAAGTGGGGTGTTCATATATTGGATTACTATACCCTGTTGCTGCTTTCAGTTCCATTAAGGATACACCCCTATTTATTCTGTAGTAACACCCTTTGGTTCAGGTGGGGTAAGGGGAGCTGAGGGATCAACTCTTTCTTCCTTACGCTGGCTAAGTATCCATTCCTCAGGTGGTGGGTCTTCTCTTTCCCCTAGGTACATTTTCCAGAGCTCTAAAATCGCTAATCTTTTCTCTAATTTCTTCCCTGTGTACGCAGTGTGCAAGTATGGGGTCATGTGTTGCAATACGGCTTTTGACAATTATCCCCCTTGTGCCCACAGCATAAACATTTGTATCTGCCGTACCTTTTACTCATTCCGCACTGTACTGTTTGAGCTTGGGCATATGCATTGGTAGTGGTTTGCATAAGTGCATAAGAGGAGTGTCTCCCATAATGACAAGTCTCAATTGCTTAAATCACCACTTTTCAACGACTTAAAAACAACAAATATGAGCATGCACCATCGGTCGCTGCTCAAGCCTTTCATTTTAGTAGCCTATCTATTCTCTTGCTTGATATATCTATTCTCTTGATTGGCACCAATCACTTTGTTATGCTTAATCACTGTTGCTTCTCAAGTTTTTCCATTTTTTCACAACCTTTATCGCTCTTTGTTATATTTACTGGACAAACAGCATTCAGACTAGTCAAACATCACACATTTATAAACATGTGATCACCTTATCCCTCGCCTTTAACATCACCGTACGTAATTTTGATAACCCATTTTATTTTGCTGCTCTACTCCCATTGGAGTTTGAGATGTCTCCTTCTAACTCCCTTGAGCCAGGACTTCTAGGCGCTACCTCTTTTTCACAATATTTCCCGTTACTCAAAAATTATTACAATCTCATCCCCTTATTTGCCATTCCCCTTAGTCTACTCACCATTTGTTAATTCAACTTGAGGCCTTCGGTATCCACTCCTCCTTCAATCCAACCAGTTCGCCTTCCGTCCGCAGAGCGCCCGTGGAAACTAGGCAGGGATTTCGTCAAAGGTGGACCTGCCCACCGTCTCAATTCTTCTTGCATGCTTATTTCTATCAGCCACACTCCACAGGAAACCCTGTGATCTTCCAGCTAATGGCAGAGGATGCCTGATCGTCTGAAATACTGGAGAAAATCTTGTCTGTGTCTTTTAACCATCAGCATCGCTACCACGTGAGTTTAGGGCCCTTTAGTAACGTGCATACAATGGATGGGTTCACAGAATAACTCCAAGTCCAAATAACCAAACCAACTCAGGAAGATGGCAATGATATGTTTTATTAACAATTATCTAAAACAGGGAGTTACAATGAACACAACAGACATTCGCTCAATTTTCTCTCAGCGATCTTCTCATAAAACACATATTTAATACTAAAAATACATCAGAGACGACGTCATACAATGTGGCAAATAATGAAAAACCTACTAGGGATTGTTATTGGCTTAAGGGGTACATCTAAGTACACATTACATAGGAACTGTGATTGTGATTGGCTGCCCACTGCCAGATGGACCATATATGCCTACCTCTAAAACATGTCATCTTCAAAATCATTAAGTACACGGTTTTCAATTGGACTTCAAACTATAAGGTCCTTCGTTATCCAGACCCCTACAATTGGTTGGCTTGCTTTTGCTATGTCTGGAGCATTAAGTTCACTTAGCAGCACGTAAACCCAGACCCAGGTGCAAGGAAGTGGCTTAACTCTACCGCCCCACCCAATTAGCCCAACATCTCTCCTTGCCCATGCCTTCTATCATGAAGATTATCTTTGAACTTGGCCTTGCAAAGTATCCTTGCCTCTGGGAACGCATTGGAGTGCAGGCACTCACTTTCATTGTTCTAGGCTGCTTCAATTATGATACCAAGCCAGACAGCCTCGCCATGCAGCTCCATGATTTCAACTTATACTTGCTGCGAGACAATCCGTGACTTTTCTCTTCATGGGTCCTAGTTTACTAAATTCATGACACTGATGTCCTTTTCCTGTATAATAGCGGCTCTGCCTGCATTCTATTCATTGCTTATAGCTAGCTTCTATGATGACTTAGTCTATCTTGCGTTTCAGCATCTGTACAATTATTGAACGGTTGATCCTCTGCAGCATTTCGTTCATGTGTAATCTTCTTATTCATATTTTAGAGTCCGCTCGACTCTTTACTTCATTATTAGTTTCTTATAGGATCCATGCATCCTCTTCAGCCAATATATCGAGATGTTGCACATGTCTGTTGTGATGTCACTAGCTCCTCTCTTTGCTCTTTTTCATATTCCTTCAGGGAGTTCCTCCCTTTCGAATATACGCTGCAGTATTGGCACAACTGCTGCTGTCAAACACAGCACAATCTCAGACTTCCAACATATAGGAAGCAGGGGTGGGATTTCCTGCAGAGGCATGTTACGGCTCCTCTGCACAATGCACACAAAACTAACATCTACAGCCACGATGAACCAAGCAATACTAGGAGCTATTGTGCACATACACCGCAAGGGGGAGAAGGATGTATAGGGCCCAGATATTCGCACCACACACCACGATGTTTGTGGATGCTGGATGACCAGCTATATGCTAAGTACAAGTTCACCCCATGTAATCCGAGACCTTGTTAGGGAGTGGGAAGATGGCTTAACATCACCCATCATCTGCTCCCAGGCCCTTAACCCCTATAGAAAGTGCTGGCTTCACTCCATTTCATAGCAATGGGATCCTTGAAGCAAACCACCGCAATAGTTGGTGGTATATCACAGGCCACCCAATCCCACTGTCTACAACAGGTATTGTCATGCAGAAGAGCATGTGCATGTGGGTGCACATTCATTGGTAAGCCCTGTACACTGGTGGAAATGCAGACAGTGATCCAGGAATTCTACGCTGTAGCACACTTTCCCAGTGTATTAGGTGCAATTGACAGCACACATGACGGAAAACATCTGCCAGAATCGAAAGCACTGGCATACCATTAATGTGCAGGTATTGTGTGATGCCAATGGAATCATCATGGAAGTGTATGCCAATTTTCCAGGCAGCAGACATGATAGCTACATATTCTGCCAGTCACCACTGCACCGGGCCCTGGCATCTGGAAAACATGGCAAAGCAAGGCTCATCGGTGAGTATAAATGGTCACACACATGCATGCACGTGTCACACTGAACAATATACCCTGACAATAAATGACAATGACAGCCATTTACACATTTACAGGGGAAGGTGCCCAACCACTGTCAACATTCATGATAACACCAATCAGAAATCCCACAACACCAGCTGAGGTGAGATACAATATAGCACAAGTAGCCACTAGGGGCACAGGGGAGCATACATTTGGTGTGCTGAAGTCACGATTCCGCTCCCTTCACTACTATGGTGGGGTGTTGCTATATGCACACACAGTGAGGCCACATCCCAGGTGCCATTCAATGATGAATTGGGGCCTAGCCTCCGTCTGCATAACAACACCATGAGATTTTGTCTCTGGGAGGGCCAAATTGTGTGCGTCCATTAGACATAAAACAGCATACACGAACAGAGCTGCAGATAAGACTTGTAAGTGGGAGTATTCCACTCCCACTTTGCAAAGGTCAGAGTAAAACAATTCTGGAGGCATCCGAAAAAATAAGAAATATCACAAATGTCAGAATTACATAAGCAAGTAAAAATATGTTGAAACAGAAAAATGCATAAACTTGGCAACATTCAATTCTTAGCACCTAGTCATTCATGGCCATCAAAAGCTACATGTTTACTTACTCCAATCAGCCAGTCAAAATACTATTGTACACCTGTGGGACTACATGCACTACATGCTGAAACCTATCCATGTTGCTGTGAGTATGAAAGCAGGGTTGCAAGATTCCACTTGTCTCATACCTACTGTGAATAGGGAGCATTTAACTCCATATTTAAATTTCCACCGAGTATGACCCAATTTGTAAGTGAGCAAAAGTGGTTGATACACCCGTAATCTGTATGGCTGTGCACAAATCACCAAAACAGTCATAGCAACTTGAACCAACTCATTACACGGACAGCGGTAAGGGTTTACCGGTACCGGTAAGGGCACCGGTACCGGTAAACCCTTACCACCTTACTACGAGGTCCCTTTGCGGGTTGGTACTTTAACGCCTGCTGTTTAGCAGGCGTTAAAAACCAACCCGCAAAGGGACCAGGGTGCTAATTATGGTACCGCAATTTGCGGCACCGTAATTAGCGCTTCCCCATTCCCATAGAGCCCTATGGGGCAAAAATGGGAATGGGGAAGGGCAATGGGGGAAGGGGGAATTACCGCCCCGCCAACCTTGGAATAGGGCGGTAATTCCCCTTTCCTCCAAGGCGGTGCCGGTATTTTACCGGCATGGACCAAGGTGCTAATAGCACCTTGGTCCTCCGCCTACCGTGTAATGAGGCCCAGTGTCCATGTAGTGCACCCAAAAAGCACAAAGCACAAGCAACAAAGTCCCAGACCATTGTCACATGGACAACACTTGTTCTGCACATAGACATCAAACTACACACATGAGACCACAAGTAGGAAGGCATAGTACAAAATGAAAGTGATCAACAAAGACATGTGAGGACTGCCCTGGATCCACTAAGTGTGTTCCACAACAATAAACAGGTTGAGTGGCCAACACATTCCCTGACAACAACTATGCTCACAATGCACAGTCACATCAAAGCAGTCATGCAGATTCTGAACAATACAAGTGCACCGCAAGAAATATGCACATCTCACCTCACACCTTATCCCTTGTGAGCCTGCACCAGCCTGACCCTAGAATCCATGGATGTCCCCCTCTGTAGGCCTGGAAACCACCAAACCATGATGCTGGGTCCTGTACATGCCTACATCAGCAACTTCACCTTTAATCGCAGTAACCATCTTCCCCTGCAGAATTCCTCTGTGGAGAAATACAACACAATGTGCGGGCAGGCATCACATCCACGCACCAAATTACACAGCAACATGTGCCCCCCTGAGTGACATGCAACAAATGCAAACAAGAACTCACCAGCCATCCATCACCATGTGTCCGTGCACCCACTCAGCCAGATCCGCCCAACTCACACCAATGCAATATGAACACCTCACACAGTGACACCTTACCCACCCACAACACCTACACTGCCCGATACCCTGGTGCCATGCAGTGAAGGAGCACGTAACACTTACCTATTATCATGGTGATGGGACATTGTGAAAACTCAGATCCGGCCACAGACAGTATGACACTAAGAGGACTCCCAAAAAGAGACCACTGAGATGTTGGAATCCGAGTATGAGCTTGGAAGTACCCCCAATACCACGATATGGTATCCCCTGATTAATGTGGCAGTGGGAGAGTGCAGTAAATACTGTCAGGGGAGTCAATGATGTAAAGTCCAAGAAAATATGATGGAAAAATATCCTCAATTGCAAAGAAGACAGGATCTGGCAGAAGACAGCTCTTCACAGAGGCAGCTGCCATTGTGAAAGGCAGGGCACTGAGGTAACTGAAATTTCAGACTGTCTTTCTGCTATCCAGGAGTGGTGAGCCGGCAATAATCTCTGCCTTAATGCAGTAAGACTGATATTTTCCTCCTCGGCACACCTGCTCCCTCATTTCCTGTCACTCTCTGGCCGGCCTCTCTTAGCCCCCTACCTGCTTCCGCCTGTGGGGCTAAAAACCTCTGGGTCATCTTCGACTCCACACTCTCCTTCTCTCCTCTCATCTCTGATGTCTCTAAGAAGTCACACTACCAGCTGGACCTCCTCAGAGGTATTCTTCCTTTCCTCTCCTTCCCCCAGAAGCTCACTTTCTCCACAGCTCTGGTTCTCTCTAAGCTGACTACTGCAACATCATCTTTCTAATTCTGCCTGCCTCTACTCTCCGCCCTCTGCAAGTCATCCAAAACAGGACAGCAAGACTTGTTCTTGGCCTCAAGCCCAGTATCTCTCCAGGAAGGGAATCTCTGCACTGGCTCCCAGTGGCTGGGAGCACTAAGTTCACAACCCTCTTCATTACCCACAAGGCCTTCTGGGGCGTGGGGCCTTAATACCTTCAAATATCTCTTCGTAAATATCTTCCTTCTTGAGCTCTTTGCTCATCCGCCTCCAACTCCCTCAGGGTCAGTCGCTTCTCCAAGCAACAGGTTGGTGGTAGATCTCTTTCTTTGACTGGGGCCTCCCTGTCGGACAGCCTCCCTGCCTCTCTGAAAGTTGAGGAGAACCATCTCCGGTTCCGGAAGCACCGCAAGACCTTCCCCTTTGCTTCTGCTTTCTCTCATCCTCTCCCCTGCTGAACTCCTGTCTGAAATTGAAAAATCACTGGTCACCTTGCTACCTTCTGATCTTGGGTCCAGTTCCCCTACCCGCCACTTGCACACATGCACTGCCCCCCTGGCAACTCTTGCACTAGGAGGCTGTTTCTATATCCCTACAGCTCCCTACCAGCACTTGACACCTGATGTCTTCACTTACACCTGCACTTGCCACCAGCTGGCCACACTTTTTATTCATTGTTTTTATTTATTTTACCGTTTATCCGATGTTCTGCACTGCCCTCTCTTTTTTCCCCTCACACTTTTCCCCTTCCTGCCTCCCCTGCACTTGCGTGATCTCAATGTCACCTGGCCTGGTAAGATAGTTGTCTCTCTCTTCCCTTTGTCCCCCCCTCCCTTGCCTCGTCGCGCCTTGAAACCCTTGTGTACAGGCGCGTTATAAATGCCATATCATATCATATCATATCATATCATATCATTAGAAAGGAAAGAGAAACAGAGGCCAAGGACACTGCCACACAAAACGGTGCAGGCAACAGGAAAGAGGAAGGGAAGGCAGACATCATTGGGACTGGATTGAATATAGTTCAATGTGCTTTGAACCAAAGTGAGCATTGAGATGCAAACAGCATCTGTCAACAGGCATCAAAACATCTGTCAGCATACTGTGCAGGGTACATGTTCACCATTACAAACAACAACCCCTGGACAGGGGTGTGCGCCTGGTGTCTCTGGTGAACATGGCATCCCACAAATAGCCAGCAATGCTGTTCTGTGTGTAGAATTGTCTTGGGACAGCAACCCCAGAAGGGGAAGAAGGAACAAGATTGGACTGCGTGAATGGATAGACATGACTTTTAAAAAATCATTGAATGGGATGCCAGGTGGCAGGCAAAGCGCATGTGAAAAGTGCAAGGAAACACTCCCCATCCCTACCGCCACCATGTGTCACAGCACACACACAGCCGGGCCTGCCACCCTCATCGCAACTCACCAGCAAAGGTCCTACAGTGACAGCCTCCCTCACAACTATCACAACTATGACCCTGCAACCAGTGCCACCCTGATTGTCTTGAGAAAACAGCATGCATAGATACACCAGACTACCATCACCATGTGTCACATGCACCCATGAAGCTATGTAAAAGAAATATATCACACCGTGCCAGACACCCTGCCACCAACCAAACACAAATGCCAACCTGAGTGCCCTTCACTTACCTGCACAGAATACCCACCTGGCTTGCATCCACTCCATTCCACCTGAATAAACATGTTGACATCGCAAAGACATGCATTGCATCAACGTAAAGATACTGGACATCCATGACAACTCCTGAATGGTCTAAGAAAATAGGTGTGCACCACCCAGTGTCTAAGGATGACAGAGTATAAGAGGGAGACAGGACACAGAGTGATGATTGCCTAGCAGTTGAGTGGAGACAGAGAGACAGAGAGTGAGAGTGAGAGGGATAGGCAGAGGTGTTGCTAGGGGGGAGCTGAGGGGGCTATAGCCCTGGGTCTTTTGCTTGTAGCCCTGGATAGAAGCTCAGGCACTACAACCAAAAGGCTATAGCTAGCCCTGAGTCCCGACAGTCCCAGCATTAGCTTAGCCCCTGGTCTTTTCCAGACCTAACAACACCCCTGGGGATAAGTGAAAAGTGTTGCAAGGAGGAGACGGGCTGGAGGGGAGATGAGGATGGATATGTCTGACATCACAGTGGGTGAGGGCAGAGAGAAGTTTTCCAATAGAGGAAGACAGACACATGAACACTTTTGCAAGAAGCAGACTGGTCAGAGAGCCTGTAAGGAACATAGATGGAAAAGTACCACATGTAGTGGGCCATGAAGGACAAAAGTGGGTGACGGAGAAGAGAAGAATGGGCATGTGTGAAAGGTAAATCGGCAGCTCCACATCAGACAAACCACAGGCAACACCCACCATGGCATGCAAAGCAGAAATAGACCCATGTATGCTCCATCCCTGCAAAGAAGTGCCTACTACCATATACCCATACCATACACCAACCAACATTCTCCCCTGTTGCACACCACTGTAAATGGACCTCAGGCCAACATGCAGCTGTTCACTCACCCCCCACCCCCACCCTCCACCAACAGACCACACACCCTGTGTGAGACCGTCTCAGTAAGGGTGCATGGATAACAGGGTTCCCTCGCAACAGATGAAGCCAAGATGTGGGGAGTTGACAATGCAACACATGAATGGGCCACACGATGTGCACACACACACTGTGCACTCACTCACATTGCTGGATTACATGAACAAGTAAAGCAAACAAAAAATCATGCAACACATCCTGGTGTAGATAACCTACAGAAACAAACAATGTACAAGACGTTACCTTATTGGGTAACGCAGAAGGAGTCTGTTAGGGGTACACATGCATATATCTGTACTACCCTACATTCAGCTAGCGTGACAAACCAGTCCTGTGGAGTCAATGTACACAAATGGCCAGAAATGGGTCACCAGATGCTACTTCATGAAGCAGTGCTGCTGAGGATGAGTAGATGTGACAATGGAAGTGTGTGTTACATGTGGAACATGCAGAGCAGGTCAGGTAAGTGGATACGGGAGTGGAGTGGGAAATGGCACCGGTCAAATAGTAGTGTGGACAGGGAGTACATCTGCAGGTCCCAGTAGGAAACCTGGGGCCAGAGGGAGTAGAAGGGTGGCAGTAAGGAGACAACATCACAGTCAGTGGGGCAAGTGTTGGAGAAACAAAATACACAGAGTGCATATGCACAGAAAATGCATGCTGTCAATTAGTATGTACATCCAGAATGTTGGAAATACTGCCAATGGCTAAAGTGTGACAAGTGCTGGCCAATCACTCCCATTATGTTTGGCATTTGTGAAAGTGCATCCAGCAAAACAATACACCCGCATAGAAGTGTAACTGCACATACACACACATGCATGTGGACAGACACACATCTGCACAGACATTTACTATGACTCAAGGATAGCACCCGAGCTAGCAGAAATGTGTCATGCATGCAAAGACCATGGTGACCAATAATACAGACACAGCACTAGAGACAGTGCACATGTTTACCTGTTGACAGAGCTGGCATGATGTGATTCCCTCATCACCTCTACCATAGACTGTACCTCAATATTCCTGCCTGGCAGAGGACTTGGGGACTAGGGACGTGAACAGGTGCAGATTGGACCTCCCATGGAGTGCAGTCACTGGATGAATCAGGAACACTACAACAACATGGGACATTGCATTTTGCCAGCCATAGTTGACAATCATGCATACAACACATATGTGTCAAGATTCCCTCAACGCATTGTTACCTGCACATGCCATCCTGTCGACCTCAAGGCAGCCATGGCAGTTGACACCAATGGGTATGGCTGCATGTCCTGCACTCATCATGCCTTTGAGGGGACAAAAGCACATCTCAAGGGAAACAAAACAAAGAAAAAGAGTCATCCTCGAAAAGGGAGAAAAAGAAACACCTGCCACCATCCTGGCCAGGGGTATTGAAAAACAACAAAAAAGAGTCCACGCCGAATCAAGGGGAACAAAAATAACAAAATCCAAACACGTGGACATCCAAAAGAAGAAAAAAAAAGCCCCTCCTGCACTGGGGAGGGGGTCAGTCCAACCTGGAGGGGGGATGAGGAAGGGTCAATATCCACAAGTTGGGAAAGAAAATAAAAAAATTAAAACAATTCCCCTCATGGGCTCATGGACCTCACGGCAACAGTGGACCAGGAGGCTGGTTTGTGCTGGGACCCCCATCCTGCAGTTTGTATTTGTATTTTATTTATTTATATAGCGTGCTGGGCCCAAAGGCATCTGGGCGCATATTTTAGGAGGCAAAGTTACACTTACATACACAAAAAAATATGGTGGCTCTACCAATTTACAGAAACATGCGGGTAGAGCTACTGAGTGGCAAGAATATATACAATAAACAATCCAATGCATGTACAGGCAAGAAGGATATACAAACACTGTTTACATACAGAAACATGAACAGAGAGTAGTACAGAAGGTGTTATGAACAGGAGCTATATATCATCCGATACCTTATGTGTTTTGTGCTAAGAGCCACCCTTTAGTTTTGCTCTTAAAGGAATGGAAGGAAGGTTCAGCTCTAATAGCATTCGGAAGTGTGTTCCAGAGCTTAGAAGGCAGGACAGGGAAACTAACGCCACCTGCTTTTTGAAGTTTAAATCTAAGCAGGGGTAGGCTATGAGCTTGGCCCATTCTCATGGGTCAACAAGAGATGTGGGGTGTGAGACGGTTAGCTAAGTACATAGGAGCCTGGCTGGACAGGCACTTGTGAGTCAGGTCGAGTGATTCTGTGCTTAACAGGAAGCCAAAGTAGGTTGCGTCTATGGTTCGAGATGTGGTGCTTTCTAGGTATGTTTAAGGCCGTTCTAATGGCATTATTTTGAATAACTTGGAGTTTGTTAAGGTTGGATTGGCTAGTCCCGAGGTAAAGGGTGCTACAATAGTCTATCTTGGACATGACAAATGTTCTAGCCAATATAGTGCAATTAGACGTAGTCAAGAATGGTCTACAAGCTGTAATAAGCTTGCATGTCTAGGCTGATGCTGAACTGACAGCATCAGTTTGTCTGCACAATGATAGCGTTGAATCAAGGTAAATTCCTAAGGTTTTGGTGTCCTTAGAAACCTTAATGACATTGCCATCAATGAAAAACGACTGGAAGGCAGGGTCAAGTTTATTCAGATGTTGGTGTGAGCCCAGAATGAGGAGTTCCGTCTTGTCATCACTGAGACAAAGCTCATGTTGCGCCATCCATGCCTGAATAACCAAGTATATGTCATTCAGGGATTTAGTGTACACTGCATGGTCACCCGTGATGGGGATGAGTATCTGGGTGTCGTCGGTATGTGTACAAGACACCCATATAGTCAAGAACATCAAACAGGGGTTTACTAAACACATTATAGAGTGTTGGTGACACACAGGAACCTTGGGGTACACCACAGTGGATGGGCGCAGGCTCAGCAGATGCTAGCGAAAAAAAAACCCGCGTGGATCTGTTGCTTAAGAAGGATCTGATCCAGGCGGTAGCAGAGTCAGAGAAGTGGCCGGCTGATATGAGGTGCTGGCAAAGGATTTGTTGATTAACCAAATCAAAAGGCAGCTGAAAGATCAAGTAATAATAGCAAAGCTAATTTCCCATTGTCTTTCAGCACCTCGATCTGTGTTTTGAGGTGTATGGGGGCTGTTTCCGTCCCGTGCCTAGGCCGGAAGCTGGATTTCCTTAGGCCAAGAAGGTTGTTAACTTCCAGATAATCCTGAATTTGGAGGTAAGCGACCAGGTCCAATATTATGAGCAAGAATGGGAATGTGGTAATGGGCCTATAGTTGGTAGGTAGGTTGGGATCAAGTGAGGTTTTATTAAGCAGCCAGATGACCCACGCATACTTTAGGTTGTCCGGGGCTGAATTCGTTTTGAAGGAAGAGTTTATAAAAGCAGTTACGAATGGGGCTAGATCATGGGAGGCCTCCTTGATAATGGGGGCTGGGCATGTGTCACCTTGACAATTGGATGGTTTAATTTTGTTAATGATGCATTCAACTTCAGCAATAGTAAGTGGGGAGAACCTAAAGGGTTTAAAGTTGGGAGTGGCCTGGGTGGTAGCAGTCATGGAGGTGTTCGGTTGCTTGCCTGTCTGTGGACAGTTTTGCTTGGTTTTTATTTTAGTTTGCAGGGTGGCAATTTGTCTAAGAATGCTTTCTGAATATTTGAACACCATTTGCTGTCTTTAGTGAAGGAGTCGGGGGGGGAGTGGCAGGTGATTCAAGTTCCTTCAGGATCTTAAATATGTCTTTGGTATTAGAATCCACTTGTGTGATACGTTTGTTGAAAATATATTTTTTGCCTGGAAGATAGCCTGTTTATAGTTGATGGAGGCTATGATGAGACTGTGTTTATGGATGTCCGAGGGTTTACTTTGTCAGTTGATTTGCAGGTGGTTGTGGTGTTGGACCCATATCACGCAGTGCCAAGGACTGGTGTTCAATGGCTATGGCCAGCCATGACACGATTGAATGCCCCAGCACAGTAAGGGTAGTGAGGTATCCATTCACTTCCTCACGGATGGCCACAGATTCACTCACCCATGATGCATTGACTTGCTTGGACAGTGTCTGCCTGAAGGCATCCATCTCCTCCATCTCCTCGTGGAGCACTGTCCTTGTAGCTGAGATGTATCCATCTTCATGGATTGCAGTCCTCAAGACCTGCATTTAACACCTCAGGGACTCTCTGTGTGCCTGAGAATCTGCATACAGAGACTTCTGCAGATGCCTCAAATCAGCCCATTGGCCCTTGATGTTGGCCTCCATTTGCAGTCTATGGGAGTGGCATGAGGACAGTATGACCTGCATATTCTGCTCTACCTGGCCCGCTGGTGGGGTCATGGTCTTGGCCATTTTATCCATGCTCTATGAAATTCTGTCGAACACATTGCCATGTTAGATGGCAGCTCGCATCATGTGCTGCACCAAACTGTCTCCCCATCCTGCACATGTCCACCATGTGTGTGGGGTCCATGGCAGGGATAATGCCCGTTGCTATGATATGATGTGATAAGTAATTTATAACGCGCCTGTACAGAAGTGTTTCTAGGTGTGAGAAGACAAGGAGGGAGGACAGAAGGAGTACAAAATAACGATCTTACTAGGCCTTGTGTCATTCTGTGAAAACAAAATCAAAATATCGAGGCTGAGTACCCCAAAAGGAAACACACCGAACACGGGTTACAAAGGAGCATACAAAGTACTTTATTTTATACTGAATCCAGTTACTAAGAACAGAGCAAAAATCAGATAGCTATCAGCCCTCAGTGTAACACAACGAACTCGAGCATGGTTCAATGTGTTCAGTGAGAGACGCTGTACATTAGAATGCATTGTTTTTTTATACTTTTTGTGAGCACGATGTCCAGCCCCACTTCATGTTAATATTCCACTAATACATTACCGATCTAGGATTCATGCCAAGTCTCACACATCTGCATATAACTAGTTTGCTTTTAATACATATATCAACAAGCCTATATGGCAACTGTGTATTCTGGGATTTCCCATGCAGGTCTTCTCAAACATTAATACAATGTAGTTAAACAAGTGTTCTACGTTCAGTATTTGAATACATTGTTCTTATCGTATACTTGTGGATTAGTTTCATTGCACAAGTAATCCTTTACACACGGGTCAACGAAGGACAAGGTCTCAGTTCACGACCTCAACAAGTGGCCTGGATGCAAGTTACATATTAGCTACATACAGAGGTCAAGACGGCCATGTTGTATTTTGGAATGACATTGTCCACCATTTAAACTCACAGGGTGACTTTTACAAAGCAAACCTAAAATGGCGGATTGTCCTAAAATGGCGGCTTACATTGATTCTAAGGTCAGGACCTTGCAACACGGATTTCTTCGCAAACGACTTACGAGCAGCTTGGCGTAGGCCAATATACATATATTCATAGCAATAAGAGGCACAATATAATTTCTCTTTTGACAAACCCTCCTTTTGGCCTATGCCAAGTGCTAAAACTACTTTGGATCTTCTTGCAAATAACTTCATGCATCATCATCCATGCACCCTGAATCGCTGTCGGAAATATCTATTGCCATTAGGTCATTTGCTAAAATTTCTTTCAACACATATTCTTTGGAAGTTTTATCTGGGGCATACACTTTATGCCCTATCGAACCTATCGCTTGTGCGCAACATCCCCCTAGCATCGAACATATACCAGGTAGGCACTGAATACAGCAACAAAGAAACAACAGGATTCCCAAAATAATGAGCAAGACCGAAAGTACCTTCCAACCCCAAGATCGCAAGAAGTCCCAGAACCAAGTGCCAAGATCCCAATTTCCCTCGGGAACATGCACTTCTGAACTAAGGACTTGCAGATCCTGTATTGCCTTGAAGATGGTTGGGGAGGAATCTGGAACGAAAACACAGCAAGCGGACCCCACTAATTTACACACACCGCCACGTTCATCCAGAATGACATCTAATGCCATCTGGTTTTGAAGTGCTGCTAGTCTTATCGCCTTCTGTTCTAACGCCATATTATAGAGTATGAATGTGGTCCGGTTGATGGTTCTCTCCAGTACTCTCACTAGTTTTCTGATATCTTCTGAATTCGCTATCTGCCCCCAAAATGGCACAACTGATTTTGCTATATCTCCCAAGATTTTTGCTGGGGTGTCACCATTCTCGTCCCGCCGTGGACGAGCCTTTGAAACTTCTTTTGTACTAGCTATAAACACCCCATGTAACAGGATCCCTAAATAACAGGTTCCCTGCCAATCCCTGGGCAACCATGGGAATGCTACATTACCGCAGACAAAGTAGACAGGCTCGCCTACATACAAAGTTCTGTTTTCCCCAGTCAAATTTGCAATGTTGGCACAACCTAGAAAATCTCCCATTGACTGAGTTCCATTCCTCTCTATGCAAAAAAAACTGAATTGGGGCTATGTTTAACAGTGTAAGAAGGAGGCATGGCATCCTTATTGCCTATCGGAGCCATTTTAAAGGAAATCAAAGATTGGAAAGGACGAGACAGTCTATCAGTAGGCCTAATAGAAGCAACATTAGGTTTACTCCTGTTTGCGAAAAGCGAGCATCCCAGGGGAGTCAAAACAGGTTTCTCAAAACTATTCAAATTGGTGCCATCAAAGTTCCCTGAGATGCTATCATTCCAATGACCAAAGAACAGTGCTCTAAGAGAAGCATAGCAAGCAGTTGTCAAAGGTAAAGGATGAATATACCAACTTAACCCCTTATCCCCGTGTTGCGGTAAATGTGAGCAGACCCAACAGTTAGACTTATTAAAAATGGCATGCGTAGCATTCATGATATGTAGTAAAGTATTATTGTGGTACCTTTGTCTATGCTGAGAGTCGCTAGGGGACAGAGTATGCAAATTTAGAAAGGGAGTAGGAACAGCAGGTATACTTTCACAAGGTAACAAAAATTCTAAAGAATGAGTTTCCTCACGGTACCACAATCCTAAGGCAGTGACTATTATAAACCCAAATATCATTATAAAAACACAGCAATACGTTTTCGGGACCCAGGCGTTTTGTCCATTGTCCCGGTTGGTCACCCCCTTATTTACAAGTCCCATACGAGCGGTAGCGGTGGCAGGCATTGTAGTCTTCAACGGATACCCCCAATGTTCGTTGCTGGTGACCTACCGGTCGCGCGACTTCTTAGTCCTTCCACAACCCTAGCCAACAGAATCCCCTTTCTCAAATTTCGGTAAAAACAAGCCCTCGATGATCCTTTTCTTTTTAAAATGCACATCCGAACCGTGCCGTTAGTCTAATTACTTGGACGCAGATTGTACCTTGCTTTTCCCAGTACTGAGTGGTCCGGAAACAATGTGTCGTCACTTCCCGTTGGAAGCAACGTATCAGAGACAAGTGAAGATGCCGAATTTGGAACAGCAGTTTCCGGATGCAAAACTTTTGGAGAGTGTGGAGACAAAATGGCGGCTTCCCCAAGCCTCGCGGGCTCAGAGAGATTCTCCGACACACTCTCGGCGCTATTTACTGCTTCGGGATCGTTGGTTGCAGGATTAGCGAGGGGTTCTGTTTCTTCTGTAACATGTGGCACTGGGGGAGGAAGTTTCTTGACGTGGGACGCGTGGATCCAGTTCTTTCTTCCAGAGACCCGCACTGCTGTTTGGGTGACCAAAAGGACCTGGAACAGCCCACGCCAGCGAGGCGCAAGGCAGGAAGAACGCTCAAATGCCTTGATGAGCACCCAACTCCCAGGCCGTATACTGTGGCCCGGGCCCTCGTATCGCACAGGTAAAGCTTCTCGCACCTGGTGATACATCAAATACAGGTTTTTAGTCAACTGGCTGCAATAATCTGAAAGTAATACATTTTCAACATTTCTCAATGAATTGCATTTAGGAAGGTTCCAAATATTGGCAGGTCTCCCCATTGCCACCTCAAATGGAGAGAGCCCAGTTTTAGTTTGAGGGGTTGTACGCATGGATAATAACACGATCGGTAAGGCGTCCGTCCATTTTAGTTTGGTGCCGGCACACGTCTCAGCGAGCTTGTTCTTGATGATACCATTGTGTCTTTCTACTAGTCCGGCGCTCTGAGCATGTCGGGCCGAATGGAACCGTTTGTCAATTTGTAATGCCTCTCATATCTGCAGAATTACAGCAGCGACAAAATGTGGACCATTGTCAGACCAGATAACTCTTGGTAGCCCAAACAGCGGGAAGTATTCCTTTAACATGGTTTTTGCAGTAGTCATGGCTGTAACATCTTTAACGGGGAATGCCTCAACCCATTTACTAAAAGCGCAGATGACCACCAGCACATATTATTTCTTGTCACATCGTTCCATTTCAATAAATTCAAAGTGGATAACTTCAAAGTGGACAGAGGGTGGTCCAAAACTTCCCCTTGGAGATACCGTCCCCTTTCCCACATTGTGTTCTAGGCAAATCATGCAATCCTGGACGTAGCGCTGGGCAATTTCCGAAATGTTGTCATTTGCCCAAACTTTCTCTAACATTTTTGTCATCTTCTGGGCACATATATGCGTATGACCACGGGCCATGATGACCATTATCATTATATATGCTTCAGGGAGTAGCCATTTCCCTTCAATTATGTCCACCCAACACCCGTCATCATCAAGTTTCTGTGACGCTAACCTGTCCCCCACAGGGGTGTCGATCGGACCCGGACAGCTGCGGTCTCCGTCAGCGTGATGCGTAGTGCAGAGATGACTGTCTGGACTGCCCGCCTAGTCTTGTCTGCTGGACCCGAAGAAGTATTTTCCTGCAAGTGGAGACAGGGATTAGCAACCTGTGGGTTTTAGTGATGGCCTCCCAACTGTTCTCGCTCTCCCCCACTAATCACCTCAGATATCCCCTTAGTAACCTCACCTTATGTTTGTAAAAGATGAGCTCTCCATCCAGCGTGTCTTCTTGCAGGGGCTCGTAGATACCAGTTACTTCACTGGTTTGAAGGCATTGGGAGAGTTCCGGTAAGCATTGACTCTGAAGTCCCAGGCGGGATTGGTAAGCATCAAGTTCAAAGAGTTCAATGTGCCCGATGTTCACTCTTGTCCCCCTTCCTTCCTTAAGTTGCAACTGAGTTCGTGAGAAGAGGGTCTCGTAGCTGCTGCTGGCGTTCAGGTAAGAGTCTGTGTTACCCAACGCTGTCCGGTAACTATTGCATGAGTTAACGTGTTGTTTTTCTCCCTCTTTACAGATGCGGCATATGAGGATATGGAGAATAATACCGCCGGTGTTAAATCAGGTAAGTCTATGGTGGTAAGAGGTATTTGTTGATTCCCTTGGCTCACCTTGTTATTCTTGTGCCCCTAGGTGCCGGAGTACGGCGAAGAAATGATGGAGACAGTGCCGGATCGAAAGATGCTGTGAGAACTGGTGAGTATGGCGCCGTGCTGGAGATGGCGAAGCGACGCGTGCAGGACGGATGTACTTTCCAGGTCGGGAGATGAAATGGATCCGGAATCAGGTGAGGAATTTCAAATAAGTTTGTTTTCTAACCTTGTCCTTTTCTTCCTCTTTATTCTAGGAGCTCCGGATTCGAGGCGGGCGTGGCAGAAGACTGGATGCTGGCTGCAGGTACGCGGGCGTGGCAGAAGACTGGATGCTGGCTGCAGGCACGGTGAGAGTCACGCTGCTCGATGCAGAATAACACGAAGCATGTGCTGCTGTTCGGGCGTGGTTTAAATAGCCTCCAAAGTAGTCCCAGGAAAGAAGTTCCCCAGGACCACACCCGAGTAAAAAATAGTCCCTGTAGTAAAATAGTCCCATCCAGGCCTCACGTTGGCTTGGATTTATTTGCAGCATGGTCTGCATGAGGTAAGTAATGTGTATGAGCCTGGCGCCTATGGCGCCAGGACCGATTTTTATTATGAGCCTGGTGCCTACGGCGCCAGGACTGAACCCAGACAGCCCCTAGCTGGGGCTGCTGGGGTTTTTGTAAATGTCTGGATCTCTGCTCCCGGGGCTGATGGGCTTGATCCGGATACCCGGGGGTAGGCATCATGACAGTACTCCCCCCCAAGGCCCCTCCTAAAGTTGTTCTTCCCCTTGGCCCTGGTTTGTCTGGGAAGTTCCGATGGAATTTCTTCACCAACCGAGGTGCATGAACGTGGTCAATAGGCTCCCATGACCTTTCCTGTGGTCCGTAACCTTTCCAGTCGATTAAATAAAAAAATCTTGATTTAACCAACTTAGAGTCCAGGATATTCTTTACCTCGAATTCAGGTTCTCCATCTATTAGGATGGGGTCAGGTAGTTTGGCAAGTCTTGTCCCGGGTTGAACTGGTTTCAGAAGTGAAACATGAAAGACAGGATGGATCCGCATATTAGAGGGTAATTCCAACTTGACGGCCACCGGGTTGATAATGGCCTTAATAGTGTAAGGTCCCAAATACCTAGGATTAAAAGTCCGAGTTCCTTTTAGAGGTATGTGTTTTGTAGCCAGCCAAACTTGATCCCCAATCTGATATCATGGAGCATCGCTTCTATGTTGATCAGTATTTTTCTTATATTTCTCTTTCGCTTGTTTCAAATGTTCTGTTGCCTCCTTAAAGGCTTGTGTAATAGTAGAGTGTAAATGACTAACTGCAGGTATTTCTAAGTGCTGAGGCGAATCGAGTTCTGAGGTTCGAGGGTGATGTCCGTATATGGTATAGAAGGGGCTTTGTCCGGTTCCAGAATTTACTGAGTTATTGTATGCATATTCGGAAATCCATAAAATATCCTTCCAATTGCTTTCGGTCTGGTGCAGCATGCAACGTAGGTACTGTTCAAGGGTCTGGTTGGTCCTCTCTGTCTGACCATCGGTCTGGGCATGGTGACTGGTTGATAACCTCACGTCGATGTGCGCCAATTGACAACATTTCTTCCAAAATTGTGAAATGAATTGACTGCCTCGGTCAGAAACCAATATGGAAGGAAATCCGTGTATTCGAACAATGTTTTCGAGGAACTTCTTGGCCAAAATTGAAGCGGAAGGTAATCCTTTTAAAGGAATGAAGCGGGCCATCTTGGAAAAAAGATCCACAATAACTAGGATGGTGTTAAATCCATTACATGGAGGTAGATCTGTAATAAAGTCTAAAGACAAGATGTGCCATGGTGTAGGTGGAATATCCAAAGGTTGTAAAAGGCCATCAGGTTTTTTCTTCTGGCTTTTGTTTTGGGCGCAAATGCCACAAGACATAACAAATGACTTTACGTCTTTTCGCCAAGTGGGCCACCAGAACTGTCTCTTAATTTTCGCTTCAGTTTTTGCGATACCTGGGTGCCCTTCCATCAGGGTGTCATGGTAATTGGAGATGACTAGTTCTTGTATTTCCTTGTGTGGTAGAAATAGTCGTCCTTGATAGTAAGGTAGGTCTTTGACGACTGCGTAGTCCGGGCCTTTCTTTACCCAGTCCTCCAGGGTTGCTGGATCGAAGAGTTGTTGGATTTTTGAATGAATATCTTCTAGTGTCTGTAGAGTAGTTATGCCAAGAATTCTTTGCTTGGGAATTATTGGCACCGGTTCCGGATTTGCATATGCTCCTCCCATACCTATTCGGGATAAGGCATCTGCTTTGCCATTTTTGCAGCCTGGTCGATAAGTGATCACGAAATCGAATTCGGCAAAGAACAATGCCCATTGAAGTTGTCGCGATGATTGGGCTTTATCTGTTTTTAAATACTGCAGGTTCCGGTGATCAGTGATTACGGTAATGGTATGCCTGGCACCAAGAAGGTAGTGCCGCCAAGCCTTAAAGGCGGATTTGATAGCTAATAGCTCTTTATCGGTAATCGCATAGTTTAACTCAGGTGCTGAGAACTTCCTGGACCAAAACGCTACTGGGTGAAGTTGACCGGTTTCAGGATCCTTCTGGGACAGGACAGCTCCCATGGCTAAACTGGATGCATCAGTTTCTACTATGTATGGAAGCTTAGGGCGTGGATGCTTTAAGACAGGTGCTCATGTGAATTTCCCTTTCAGCTCTTGGAAGGCCTTTTCAGCCTCTTCGGTCCACAAGAAGCGTTTGTTTTTTCGCAAAAGTGCTGTGATGGGGTGTACAACATGGGAGAAGTGCGGAATGAATCTGCGGTAGAAATTAGCAAATCCGAGCATGCTTTCTACCCCTTTGACTGAACTGGGTGATGGTCACTTGAGAATTGCGTCCACCTTTCCAGATTCCATTCGGACTCCCTTTGGAGTCAGGATAAATCCAAGAAATTCAACTTCTGTAGCAGGAAAAACACATTTTTCCAATTTTGCATATAACTTGTGCTGGCGTAGTTTCTCAAGGACTGCACGCACGTGCTTAACATGGTCTGATTCTGAGGAGGAGTACAATAGAATATCATCTATGTATACGACGACACAGACGTCAATGAGTTCACGAAGGACATCGTTCATAAAATACTGGAAGGCTGCTGGTGCATTGCACAACCCGAAGGGCATCACCTGATATTCGAATAATCCGTACTTGGTGCGAAAGGCAGTCTTCCATTCGTCGCCTTTCTTGACACGTACCAGATGATATGCCCCTCGGAGATCTAACTTAGTGTAGATACAAGCATCCTTTACTTGGTCTAGTAATTCGGGGATCAGAGGCAATGGGTATCGGTTTTTTACCGTAATCTGATTTTTTGCGCGGTAATCTATGCACGTTCTAAGGTCACCTTCCTTTTTTGGCACGAAGAATAAAGCTGAGGATGCAGGAGACTTGGAAGGACCAATAAAGCCATTAGCAAGGTATTGGTCCAAGTATTGCCGTAGGTGAAGATTTTCAGGTTCCGTGAGGGCGTAGATTCTACTGCATGGGGTTTGTGCACCGGGTAGGAGGTCGATTTGACAATCGTATGATCTGTGAGGAGGTAATGTATTGGCCTGTTCTTTTTGAAAAACATCCTGAAATTCTTGGTATTCCTGAGGTAACTGCACAATTGGGTTAATGAATGTAGCCAGGCCTTTGTTCAAAGTTTTCTCCGGGTAACAGGTGTGTGCACAATCCGGGAAGGTTATTCTCTTCTCTTGCCATTCTATACAAGGATTATGTGTTTCCAACCATGGCATCCCCAGTATTGTCTGGAACGTTGGGGCTTTGATTAGATCAAACACAATAGTCTCTCGATGCCCATCTTGACTCAACAGTGTCATCTCTGTAGTGGAATGAGTTACAGGCCCCGAGGCAATCTCAGTTCCATCCACTGTGGTGATGACATCCGAAGTGGTCTTTTTGCAAAGTGGTAGATTCATCCTTGACACCAATTCGTGGTCCATATAGTTTCCTACGGCCCCGCTATCTATGTATGCCCTTACTGTGTGCATACGTGATGGCTGCCTGGGATCAAGTAGGACCATTGGGATGATCAGATGCGAGGTCTGAGTGTCCTTCTTTAAGCTCGGCAAGCAGACCTCTACGCTTGTCGGGCGTGGTCGTTTCCCGAATCAGGCTCTATGTGGCTTTTATCAGCAACTCCTACCACCGTCTTGGGTGGTTTTGTAGGGCAATCCCGTAGAAAATGTCCTGAGGTTCCACAGTACAGACACAACTGCATCTGTCGTCTTCTTTCTCTTTCCTTTTGAGTTAAGGGTCCTTTAACCCCCCCGATCTGCATAGGTTCAGATGCATCTGTTCCTTTGGGGGCAACGTTGGGTTTAACCAATACCCGATTCTCGAACTTAGCTCGATCAAACTTTCGGTTCTGAAGTCGGTGGTCTAGCTGGACCACTAAGTCTATAAATTCTGTGCAATCCTGAGGTGGGTTCACAACTTGAGCCAAGACGTCTTTGAGTTCTCCCTGAAGTCCACGATGAAACAATGTAATTCGTTTTTCCTCCGGCCACCCGGTTTCCACCACCAACCTATTGAAGGTTGCAATATAGGTTAGCAGATCCTGGTTACCCTGTCGTAAGGATAAAAGTTTGTTGTCCAATGCTTGACCCTGTGAGTGTCTGGCAAATAGTTTTTCCATGCTCCTTTGAAAACCCTGAAAATCCCGGAGAAGAGGATCATCCTGGTTGACTAACAGAATGGACCAATCCGCTGCGCTGCCACTAAGATATGATAATACAAAGGCTACTTTGGCTTGGTCATTTGGAAAGGCTCCCGGTCTGCATAAAAAGTGCAAGCGGCATTGGTTCATAAACACGGCAAACCTTTTGGGGTCCACAGCAAAGCGTTCGGGTGGAGCTAACGGAATATTTCCTGGTAAAACCACTTGCACAGGATTGCTTGATGAAACGGGGGTTGGGTTTCCCCCATATCCAGGTACGGGCGTTTGCCCAGCTTGGTTTTGCAGTAGTTGCCTACCCAGATCATCAGTGCGCTCCTTTGAGACAATCAGTTAACTTCTGAGGGCATTAGTCTCTTGGCGAGCGGCATGTACTTCCGCCCTAAATTCCCCCAATAATTGGGCCAGTTGGTCGGTTTCTGAGGTTTCCATAACACCCGGGTGGGTATTTTTAGAAAGGCTTTGTGTTCTGTTATGCTCACCTGAACCCCAGAGGGGTATCGATCGGACCCGGACAGCTGCGGTCTCCGTCAACGTGATGCGTAGTGCAGAGATGACTGTCTGGACTGCCCGCCGAGTCTTGTCTGCTGGACCCAAAGAAGTATTTTCCTGCAAGTGGAGACAGGGATTAGCCACCTGTGGGTTTTAGTGATTGCCTCCCAACTGTTCTCGCTCTCCCCCACTAATCACCTCAGATATCCCCTTAGTAACCTCACCTTATGTTTGTAAAAGATGAGCTCTCCATCCTGCGTGTCTTGCAGGGGTGCGTAGATACCAGTTACTTCACTGGTTTGAAGGCGTTGGGAGAGTTCCGGTAAGCATTGACTAAGAAGTCCCAGGCGGGATTGGTAAGTATCAAGTTCAAAGAGTTCAATGTGCCCAAAGTGTTCACTCTTGTCCCCCTTCCTTCCTTAAGTTGCAACTGAGTTCGTGAGAAGAGGGTCTCGTAGCTGCTGCTGGCGTTCAGGTAAGAGTCTGTGTTACCCAACGCTGTCCGGTAACTATTGCATGAGTTAACATGTTGTTTTTCTCCCTCTTTACAGATGTGGCATATGAAGATATGGAGAATAGCGCCGGTGGTAAATCAGGTAGGTCTATGGTGGTAAGAGGTATTTGTTGATTCCCTTGGCTCACCTTGTTATTCTTGTGCCCCGAGGTGCCGGAGTACGGCGAAGAAATGATGGAGACAGTGCAGGATCGAAAGATGCTGAGAGAACTGGTGAGTATGGCGCCGTGCTGGAGCTGGCAAAGCGACGCGTGCAGGACTGATGTACTTTTCGGGTCGGGAGATGAAATGGAGCCGGAATCAGGTAAGGAATTTGAAATAAGTTTGTTTTCTAACCTTGTCCTTTTCTTCCTCTTTATTCTAGGAGCTCCGGATTCGAGGCGGGCGTGGCAGAAGACTGGATGCTGGCTGCAGGCACGGTGAGAGTCACGCTGCTGGATGCAGAATAATACGAAGCATGTGCTGCTGTTCTGGCGTGGTTTAAATAGGATCCTAAGTAGTCCCAGGAAAGAAGTTCCCCAGGACCACACCCGAGTAAAAAATAGTCCCTGTAGTAAAATAGTCCCATCCAGGCCTCACATTGGCTTGGATTTATTTGCAGCATGGTCTGCATGAGGTAAGTAATGTCTATGAGCCTGGCGCCTATGGTGCCAGGACTGAACCCAGACAGCCCCTAGCTGGGGTTTTTGTAAATGTCTGGATGCCTGCTCCCGGGGCTTGATCCGGAGGCCCGTGGGTAGGCATCATGACAGTTTCCCCAAGCCTTCAGCCCACCTTTTGGATTCTTCTAACATGGCATCAGCTTGGATATCCCGTAAAGACCCAACACCCTCATCCATTGCATAAGCATTTACAGTCTCCCTGAGTTTTCTACCCTGCTCCCCCCTCACCACACTCAATCCTACTTCTGCAGTCTGTCCTGATACATTCTGGTTTCACCATCACCGTCTTGTGGACAATGCTGGATTTGACTTTTATGGACTTCATTCATTCATGATGCGTCACCCTTTCTCAACTCTCATGGTGAACTTCATTTGCATCTTGTACTCATGGTGGTCCTGATTCATGCTGTTCCCATCTTCATCTTGTATCCTGGCTTGCAGCATTATGTGTTACTACTGACTTCTGCAATTGTATTCACTCTCCCCTCTTGCTTCTCCACTCTTTTGACTGCTAACTCTCTGTTCTCTCCTCCTTTCCCTTCTTTCTTTTCCTATCTCCTCCCCTTACTTTCTTGTAGCACTTACTCTATTAGAATTGTCTCTGGAACTAGTATGATAGCAACCTCGTCTTCCAGCACTATCTCAAATGTCGTCAGGCCTAATATGATAGTTGCTTGTTTTGTTCCTCCCCTACCTTTCTGCACCCCTCTCCCTCACCTCTTGTTTTTTTTTTCCGGTTCTACCAGAAATGTCGTCAGGCCTAGTACGGTAGTCGCCTGTCTGTTTCCATTTCTTTCCCACTCTCCCCCTCCCTTCCTTATCTATGTTTTAGCTCTTGCACTATCTGAAATGTTGTCAGGCCGAGTATGATAGTTAATTTCACATCCTTACTGTTCATGGCTTCTAAAAATGTAATTGTTTTTTCCCTTGTTCCCTCCCTTGCCTTGAAGCGCTTTGAAACACATTGTGTATAGGCGCTATATAAATAAACTATCATATCATATCATATCCCTCGAAACATACATCTCCGTAAGGGGATCGGTAGCAGTTTGTCTAGCTATCTGATCAGCGAAAGCATTCCCTTTCCCTATGTCATCTGTAATCTTTCGATGTGCTGCACATTTCATAACTGCTAACTAAGTAGGGCGCGCAAGTGCTGACAGTAGTTGTACTATTAGGGAGCCATGTTGGATTTTAGTGCCATGTGAAGTTACGAACCCTCTCTCTGACCAAAGTCTCCCAAAGTTGTGAACCACCCCAAAGGCATACTGACTATCAGTATATATATTTACTGCAAGCCCTTCGGAAAGTTCACAAGCGCGGGTCAATGCTATAATTTCTGTGGCCTGCACAGAATTATGCGTGATTCTCTTAGTTTCCACAACTGTGCTTAATGTAGTGATTGCATAAGCAGCTATGTACCATCCGGAAGTTTGAAGCAGGAGCCATCACAAAACAGTTCTCATTGCGGATTATCCAAAGGAGTGTCTTTCAAATCAATTCTACCCTCTGTCTCTTGTTCAGTAGTATACAGACAGTCATGTGACTCTTCATCGCCGCAAGTAGTATCTTGCGGGAAAGGTAGGAGTTCAGCCGGATTAAGAACACAACACCTCTTAATTTGAATATGAGGAGCAAACAAGATCAATTCATATCTTGTCAACTGTGCAGAAGTGAGGTGTTGTGTTTGGGTTTGGTTCAGTAGAACATCTACAGAGTGAGGCACCATCAGGGTTAGATCATGGCCTAGGACCATTCCCTCACTCTGCAGCAGCGACAGCTCACAAACTTCTTGGCAAAGCGCATGCTACAGGATCAAGGGCGGAAGAAAAGTAACCGCATGGCCTATTCTTCCCTCCATGTTCCTGCGTTAATACAGCCAAAGCAAATCCATCACATTCATGCACAAACAACACAAAGGCCTTTTCATAGTTTGGTGTGCCCAAAACTAGTGCAGAGCATAATGCAGTCTTAAGCAAGTCAAATGATTGCTGGTGTTCCACGTTACATGGCAATGGCGAAGAAATGCCCTTCTTTGTCAAAGCCAACATCGGTTTGATCACTAGTGAAACATTTGGGATCCACAACCTACAGTAAGAAGCCATACCTATCAAGGCTCTAACTTCCTTCTGTGTATTTGGGACAGACATGCCAGAAATGTGTTTTATTCTTTCAGGTGTCAATCTTCTTCCCTCCTTTGACAGGATATAGCCTAAATAGGCGACCTCCAGGCAACAATTTTGAATTTTTTAGGCGAAGCTTTGTGACCATGCTTAGCTAGATGGATAAGCATTAACACAGTGCCCTCCTTGCAGGTGCTCTCAGAGTCAGCAGCTAAGAGCATGTCATCAACAAACTGAAGCAATGTACAAGTAGAGGGCAATTCAAGCGTATCAAGTTGTTCTTTCAAAGCCCTACTATAGATGCTAGGACTCTCTGTGTACCCTTGAGGTGAACAAGTAAATGTGTACGAGCGTCCCCCTAAGGTGAACGCGAACAAGTATCTACTATCCTTGTGTATACTAAAGAAAGCATTCTTTAGATCCACCACACTAAAGTAAGTAGCTGTAGCTGGAATCATGGTTAGGATTGTCGTTACATCAGGCATAATTGGAAATTGTGGAGGGACGACTTTATTAATGGCACGTAAAACAATTATGAAACGGAATGGAATTACATTATTGCCTTTCTTGTACACGGGTAAAATCAGACTATTACACAAACTTCCTGAAATTTCTTCAATCACCC
Organism: Ambystoma mexicanum; assembly: GCF_040938575.1. Taxonomy (NCBI): domain Eukaryota; kingdom Metazoa; phylum Chordata; class Amphibia; order Caudata; family Ambystomatidae; genus Ambystoma; species Ambystoma mexicanum. The sequence continues at coordinate 543,225,680 of NC_090937.1, forward strand.
CGCGATGCACAAAATCGGAAACAATGCATTTCAAAGCTCGGTCGCCCTCAACTGAAATCTTATACTGGGGAATGCGTGGCAGCTCAATTCCATGTTTCAAAACTATCTTAACAGATTCAATCTGTAAAACACCGTCATCATTGTCGTCAACAGCCCATAAGCTCTCTGGTAAATTAATGAATTCTGGCGGCAAAGGTCTAGTCAAGAATTGCGAGACAGAAAATTGCTGTGGTGAAATCGTCAAGCACACTCTATCAGAAGAACAATAAATCACTGCATTTAATTCTTTTAACAGATTCAACCCCAGCAAGTTCTCTCCACAATTCGAAGTCAACAGAAATGGACAGTGGTCCATAAAGCGACCCAAAGAAATTGGGTACCGGCGAAGAAACCGGACAAACAACTGGTGTGCCAGAAAACCCTACAGAAACATTGGTTTGACCTGACAGTGGAAAGTTTGGAACACGTGAATGTTAAATGGAACACTTCTGTGCTCCAGTGTCTATCAAAAACTGATGTTTCCTATTTCCCACCACCATTTCAACATAGGGACCTTTCTGATTGACGGGAATAGGTGTAGGTTCCAAACCCTGCTTCGGGCAATCCTAACGAAACAGAATGTCTGCAAAAGGAAGCTCTTCAGATAAATATGCAGCGGAAGGATGATCAAATATGTTCCTAGTGTCCACACTCGAAATCTGATTGTCCTGCGAGAAAGGTTGCTGAGGATCCTGTGTAAACTGACCTCTACCAGGGCCCCCTACACCCGGGCGACCTCTGGATCGTCTACCCAAATTCCCAGGACCCAAGGGCACATTCCATTGCGGGACATATTGACCAATAATCTGAGAACTACCCCCTCTGGGGCCTCTAACAATTTGCTGCAATAGCACTTTAGTTTTCAAATCACCTTTTCGTTTTTTCAACTCCATATTTTTCATTATTGACATGATTCTCGTAGTACTGAGCCATGTGGAGTACTTCTGATTGGGACTTCGCCTGCCAAGCGCTCTCAGAAGACATAGGGCCTCATTACGACCCAGGCGGTAAGGGGTTTACGGCAGCGTAAACAGCGCCGACCCTTACCGCCTGAGTACGAGGTCCCTTAGCGCCATGGCGGACTTAACACCTGCTTTTAGCAGGTTAAAATCCATGGCGCTAAGGGACCATGGAGTTAATTACGCCACCGTAATTTACGGTGGCGTAATTAACGCCTTCCCCACTCCCATTATGCCCTATGGGGCAAAAATGGGAATGGGGAAGGGTAAATGGGGATTGGGGACTTACCGCCCCACCAAGGTCTGAATGGGGCGGTAAGTCCGCCAACCACCATGGCGTAAACGTAGTTTACGCCATGGTGGTAAAGTCACGGCCCAGGCGGTAACTTACCGCCTGGGTCGTAATGAGGCCCATAATCTGTGACTGGATGTCAGGCAGCAATCCACGCACAAATTTGTCCACAAATAACCTTTTCCCAGACTCTGTGCCTAGGTCTTGTCACAGAAATCCGAGAATACCTGTTCGAACCGATTAAAGAACTCGATAGCACCCTCAGACTTTCCTTGGACACAGGCCGTAAGTTTGTCCCAAATATTTCTTTTCTCTGGAATTATAGTTTTTAATTTTGCAATGATTCTATCAGGCAAAGTTAATATCACCTGAGCCGGTCTTTCACCAGCTGGCCTTTCTCCATCGAGTCTAATTATATTCACCCATGTATCTCCCAACCCTGGCACATCGTCTATAATTCTTACTTGTTTCCACAAATCTACAGGCAGGAGTACAGGGAATAACAAATCGATATCGCCTAAGGTGAACACTGAGGATTGCAAGATGGACTCTATTTCTTTATAGAATCCTGTCGGATTTTTCCTAATATCAGGAATAGATTGCCTAATAGTATTCACTTCTTGTCTTGAGAACGGGACGTGAACGAACTGAGATACATAATGTGCTGGAATGTCCACTGCGACTATACCCTGTGCAGCATCAACACAAACTCAACCTTTGGGACAAATGTCAGAGGAACCTATCTCATAGGCAACTGAGAAGTAGGTGACTCTGAATGCTTACTAAGCAACAGAGCTAAATCGAGCGCTAAAGCAGTCAAAGAAGTGTCAAGTGAAAAAGCTCTCTTGTAAATACTCAATAACTCTGTGGGACAACTAATTTTTCTTTTTACAGAATCATCCTGTAGGTACTCTATCATTACCTGTATCACTTTCCTCTGCATTTCTGGCGTATACTGACTATATGTGTCATATACTTCAACTGGAGTTATCGACATATCCGAAATCCATCTAAGTGCGTCCTTCATACAAATTCGTGCTTCCTCAGATATCGATTTACGACAAGGAAGGAACCGTTTCTGTACATACATACTTTCCCCTTTGTCATCCTCATTCTGCAACTTTTCAAACTCCTTTCTATACCCAAATAACCTCTCGACATGCTCATTTACATTCTTCACAGTGTCTCTAGAAAATGCTAAAGTATTTAGATCCCTTAATTCTAGCTGGAGATCTGTATTATTTAATTTTCGCCACATTACACATAAATGAATCCCTAAACCTTCAATAAAACATTTTTCTCAGGAAAATTATCCATATTACAAAGTGTGGCAAAAACATTAGCTTGATCATCCCTCTCCATACAATGCTTAGCCCATGCAATCAAATCACGTTTCTTCTCTGGTGGTACAGTATTGTGAGTGACAATCTTCAACCCTGCACCTCGATCGACTACAAGTGGCTCAGGACCACTTGGAAGAGAGGGAGCAGGCAAATTCAATGGAGGTACTGTAACTGGTGCAATAACAAGAGGTGGAGGAGCCGGAGGAAGGAGAACATTAGGAGGAGCAGGAACAACGGGAACAACAGCAGGTAGAGCAGGAATAACAGGGGGAAGAGGCAAAGCACCAGGAATAGGAACATACGGAGGTGGTGCAGAGGCACCAGGCCTTCGTTCATTTAACAATTTGTCTATAAATTCATCGGAAGCATGGAGGTCTTTGGAAGGATATATTTTTTGAATTCCAAGTGAGAAAGCCCTATCCATATTCCTAATCGATTCAGAATGTTTGTCTTGGTCATACAATAATGCTTTTTCAGCATTCGTCTTATGACGAAGCACATGTTTTCTCTACTTTTAAGTTACTGCAACACTTCTTTTTTCCAATTCTGCAAAACATCAAATGCTGCAGGTCTAGCCTTTTTCTTTAATAGAATTGACTCTAAATACTCAATGCGAGGGATTTCAAAGCTACCATTGATTGGCCACTGAAGTTCGGAGGCATGTCTCGTTTGTCTGTGCCAAATGTCATTAGATAATATACTTCCAATGCCATGCTTACAGTACATAGTACATGCCGGCGACGCCTCCTGTGGTGCGGGACGGCTAAATTCCAAAGATTGTCTATCGCTGCGGAACAATGCCCTGAATCAGGTAGACAATTTCCCAGGCATATCAAATTATTGGTGTTACCTGGTCAATTATTGTGTCTGCAGATACAATGCGCCAAATTCAAATTATCAGGGTTGAATTTAGAGTCGGGTCACGACTCACTTGAACAAACCTAAGGAGGTCCGATCGGATTTCAAAGAATCTTACCTAACTAATCTTGCCTTGTGTATGGTGATTTCAGCAAATCTGCCCGCCTCGATAAGTGGACCGTCGTCAAGATGCCTTCTCGGACCACAAGCTAATCGTCCAGGGATCGGGTCGTGCAGTGCTGCTGAGGTGTCGCGTCTCATTCAGTGGGGCCCCCATCTGTCACACCGTCCGATCCCAGTCCGATAGCCTGAGTCAACCTTCAACAATCCGGCATCAATCCTGAGGGTCCCTATTCGGGCGCCAACTGTGAAAACAAAATCAAAATATCGAGGCAGAGTACCCCAAAAGGAAACACACCGAACACGGGTTACAAAGGAACATACAAAGTACTTTATTTTATACTGAATCCAGTTACTAAGAACAGAACAAAAAACAGATAGCTATCGGCCCTCAGTGTAACACAACAAACTCCAGCGTGGTTCAATGTGTTCAGTGAGTGACGCTGTACATTAGAATGCATTGGTTGAGAGCACGATGTCCAGCCCCACTTCGGGATAATATTCCACTAATACATCACCGATCTAGGGTTCATGCCAAGTCTCGCCCATCCGCATATAACTGGTTTGCTTTTAATACATATATCAACAAGCCTATAAGGCAACTGTGTATTCTGGGATTTCCCATGCAGGTCTTCTCAAACATGAATACAATGTAGTTAAACAAGTGTTCTACATTCAGTATTTTAATACATTGTTCTTATTGTATACTCGTGGATTAGTTTCATTGCACGAGTAATCCTTTACACACAGGTCAACGAAGGACAAGGTCTCAGTTCACGACCTCAACAAGTGGCCTGGAGGCAAGTTACATATTAGCTACATACAGAGGTCAAGACGGCCATGTTGTATTTTGGAATGACATCGTCCACCATTTTAACTCACAGGGTGACTTTTACAAAGCAAACCTAAAATGGCAGATTGATCTAAAATGGCGGCTTACATTGATTCTAAGGTCAGGACCTTGCAACACGGATTTCTTCGCAAACGACTTAGGAGCAGCTTGGCGTAGGCCAATATACATATATTCATTGCAATTCGAGGCACGATATAATTTCTCTTTTGACAATTCAGATTGTGCAAGTGGGGTGGGGTGAGGGGGTGGGGTGCCGCGGGCGTGGGGGAGTGCAAGTAACTCCTAAGTGCTGCAGGGAGGTGGCTCATAAGTGCAACGACTCATGGGACTTGAAGGGTTGCAGATACAGTCTCTTAAGTGGTTCAGAGGCCCAGAGCCAGTGCAAGGGTAACTGGTCACGTAGGAGCCTGGTCCTGTATGTTCAATGTGTGGCCAGGTTGCCAGTATGCGTAGCAGACAGGGAAATTTGCAAGGGAGAGAGAGAGAGAAGTGGAAGCGAAAAGGACAGTCTTGAGTTGCTTCCTGGAAACTTAGGTGGTTCTGCTCCAGTTTAAGAGAGACAGGGAGACTGTTCCAGAGGGAGGCCCCACCCGATCACAGAGATCTACCCCTCCCCCCACTCTCTGCCTGGAGAAGCGTCTGACCCTCAGAGTTGGAGGTTGATGAACAGAGGGCTCGAGAAGGAAGATGCTTAGGAAGAGAAAGTTGTATATAGTGTGGTCCCCCGCTCCAGAAAGCCTTGTGGATGATGCTGAGGTTCTTGAGATTGATCCTCGCAGTCACAGGGAGCCAGTGGAGAGATTTCAGGGCTGAAGAGATGCAAACCCTGGGCTTGAAGCCAAGGACAAGTCTCGCAGTCCTGTTCTGAATAAGTTGTAAAGGGCGAGAAGTAGAGGCAGGCAGATATAGAAAGAGGAAGTTTGTTTCCTATGTGATCCTGTGCACATTTAGATTGTCTGTCCTCACAAATGCACTTTATTCAGATTTGCTTCACATTCATTATTTTAACACAAGTTGCTTCACTTAGTGTTTACTTAATTTGTCTCATATTCATCATATAGACACAAGTTATTTCACTTGGTGTATTCTCTTCCGTTATTAAACTTGTGGTGACTATTTTGGTGAGTGATGTGTCATTCTTCAAAGTGTATTTATGCCAGTGAGAGATATGTTATTCTTAAAAAAAAAGACCTTTGTACCAACACATCTTTGCACATGCTACTGTTTTGCCCTTCCTTGGGCTTTATCAAGGAACTATTAACTTTGTTCTGTGTGTCAGTTTGAATCATAATTTCATTTTTAATGCATACATGACATAGTTATGATACACACATATGTTGATCTGTTCTCAGTTTGGTTAGCAAGATTAATTCTCTTTATTCTTGTTTTCGAATGAACAAACCTCTGTGTATCTGAGGAGTTAAGGATAGGAGAGGTGTGGTTAGTCTAGTCTGCTGGTGCGCAGGAAGGAAGTAATTGTGTGTCTCTAAGTGGTTGCTTTGTTATATATGGTGTAAGCAGATAGCTTACCTTAGGTCCCAAGTAGTGGTGCAGTGGTTGGGGTTCCAGATTAGGAATTGGATTGTTGCGGGTGCGTTTAATCCTTCTTTTGGTAAGGCCGGTCTAATCCAGTAGCTGCTTAAGTCATGCCCTGTGGTTTCAAGCAAGTGTTTGTGTCTATTTGTTGATTGTTTAATCATGAATTCTATCATCATGTTTCCCGGTTCTTGGTGAGATGTGACATGTGCTTACCTAATCGGTGGTCCACTGTGCCTCTTTGATTTGTCATGCATGTCATCCATATATTTTGTGTGTGAGGTCTATAGTGCATGATCTTTGTGAGATTATTCATTTGGCAGGTTGTTGCGGCTTGCGAGTGGTATATATAGTGCATGGTCCTTGTGAGCTGATTCATTTACCAAGTTGTTGTAACTTGTGAGTGGTATCTTATAGTGCATGGTCCTTGTGAGATGATTCATTTGCAGGTTGTTGTGACTTGTAAATGTTGGGCCGTGATACAGATTGTGCACTCTTTTCGTTTGTGAAGCACGAGGGTCTGTGGTTCAAGAAATGTTCTTTCCCCTCAGCGCGCTCACTTTAATGCGTTTTTTATCGATTCATATCGCTGGACTATAGTATTTTTTATCATTTAACTGTGCTCCTCGTGATCTTGTGCATTGTGAATTGATAATTGGTTCCGGGGTTCATTTGGGGTGCTTAGGAGGGCGGGTGCATGGTCACATTAATATTGGTTTTAGGTTTAAAATGGGTACATTTAGGTACGTGAGGGTTTCTATTGTTCCCTCCTCCCCCGTCCCATTCTCTTTCTTTCATTTACATAGCGGCTTGTGAAGTTGCTTTGTGCGTGTTTGAGCAAAGCTTTTGCATTTGTGATTTGCATTCAATTTGCAAGTTCCTTATGTATGTTAGCTACGTTAAGTGTATACAAAATGTCGGTTGCATTGTAGGTTTAACCTTATTTAATCGTTTATTTTGGCGTTTCTGAAGCAGTTTGTCATCGTTCATCATCTTAAATGGAAAAGTTAAATACAGTGCTTGCTATGTGATTGCATTTCAAATATGAGAGAGGGGAACTCTCCTTTTCTACACTTTTCTTATATTTTTGGTCTGTTTTGTGTTCCTATCTCGTCCTGTGTTCAGGTCATGTCCTCTTCGTGTTCCGGTCGGCACTGAATGTGCATTCAGGCTCTCTTCTAATAGTAATTCAAAAGGCATTTCCAACTGGTCATGTGACATCGGAGGTTTCAGAGTGGTGATGTGATTTTGCTGTGCATCACGTATTGAGGTTTCATTTGTGAGTCTATTTGTTCAGCCCGTTCGAAAAGCCAATGATTACATCAGTTTGTTCATACATAATAACGACTAATGTAGCCTGTTTGTTATTTCTTCACATTGAACTGTCATATAGCCCCGCCCGGCGGGATCTCGTTTCAAACATCATGGTGTGGTTTCCTCTTATTGCTTGTAAACCATTGTAATTGGTCACATTTTGGCTGCATCTAGTGTGTTCTCGTTCTGATTTTAACAATCCCAAAGTCTCATACTTATATTTTGCTTAGTTGCATGTGGCTCTTGTCTACTCTGAGCTGGCGTTGGGGTGTCATGATGTGACTGTTGTAACCTTATCTCTATTATACAGAATACGTTGACTATTATTGGCTTCACTGTAGCTTGGGAACTGGTGTTTCTATACCAGTTGCCGGGAGGTAGTCTAAACCTTGGTTTTCTGATTCCTTAAGTTAATAGTTTGGGAAAGCTCCCTTAGGTTCCAATATTTGTAGGCAAATTGAGATGGGTGTTCTCTACCTTGGTTCCATGATTCCTTTGGATCACAACACAAAGGGGATTATTACCCTTAGTTGCTAATATTTTTTGCTTGGAAAATCTGAGCTGGTCGGTGAAAAATGTGTATTTTTCTTTTGCGATTGTGGTGATCTGGTCGTGGAGTTAGGCTATACTACTTCAAATTGTTGGGGTTGTTCGAGTGTTAGCTGTGGTGGGGGGTGGAAGTAAGATGTGTCTCCCTAGGTGCCACTTCCATTTGTTCACAGAAAATGGTGCATTTCTGTTTCGGTGTTCAGACCTTCTGTTATAGCTCTTACATCAGATATCAAACAACATTCATTTTGACTCAGGCATTTCTCTCTGTCCCCAAGTTTCTCATCCTGGGTTATGTGTTTCGCCCCAAATAATTTGATGTTCTCCTTGTTGTCATTTTGGTGGTGCTTGTTCCAATGCTCAGAGAGCTCTGATGGGTTGTCTTGACTCGTGATGATTCCCAGGTGTTCCCTGATTCTTATTCTTAGCTCCCGGATGGTGCTCCCAACATATACTTTGGTGCAAATACAGATTATAATGTAAATTACATAGGTACTTCTGCAATTAATGAATTCATTAATAATCACATAGTTGTCATTAGCAGTTCTATAGCTTTGTACATTGTTAAGAGCATATATAGACATACTGCAGTTAAAGTATTTGAAAAAACCATTTAGGCTTTTGCCAGTCAGTATGTTTGTCTGAAATTTCGGTTTGCTCCCTTTCATGTAGCTTGGGCTTAGTTTGGAGTGTAGTGTAGGTGCTTTGGTGTACACAAGATCAGGTTTCTCTGGTAGATACTGGGTCAGATCTGTATCTATTTCCAGCAAGTGCCAGTTTTTCCGGAAAATCATTCTTATCAATGTATTGTTTCCTCTACATTGTGTGATCATTCTTATTTTGTCTGTGTGTTGTGGTGGTTTTTTTTTGTAGGTTTTAAGCATTCATCTCAATTTCTGCTGTTTACTTTGTTCATTGCTTGTTTTATGCAGTTTGTTTTGTATCCTCTTGATTCAAATCTGTCTTTGATGGTCGTACATTCTGGGCCTCATTATGAGGCAGGCGGAATGGGTTTAACGGCACCGGTAAAGGTGCCGGTGCTGTTAAACCCATTCCGCCCTATTACGAAGTTCCCTTGCAGGACCCGCTCTGGACATCTGGTCAGACTAGACGTCCTTTGCAGGTCCCGGGAGGGGACTAGGGAGCTAACAACGGGCCTGTTATTAACGGGCCCGTTGTTAGCTCCCTTCCCATTCCCATTGAGCCCTATGGGGGCTGAAATGGGCATGGGGATGTGTTCCCTGAATGGGGAAATACTGGGTCGTCCAAGGTTGGAATGGCCCAGTATTTCCCCATTCAGGGACCAAGGAACAGACCCGAGTTTGGAGGCAGCCATGCCCTTATTAAGGGCATGGCTGCCTCCAAACTCGTAATGAGGCCCTCTGAGTCATATGTTTTTGGTTGGCTGCAGTTCCTTTTGGCTCTTGTAAATTCTCCTATTGGGATATTGCGAAGAGTTTTCTGGAGGTGACAGCTATTGGCTTGCAAGGTTGCATTCACTTCAGTCTTCTTTCTATATGTTCTTGTTTCCAATTTTCCATCCTTTATGTATATGTGTAGGTCCAACAAGAGAAGAGGCTGTTGCAGTAGTCCAGCCTATAGAGGACTAGGGCTCTGTAGACAGTGAGCTTCTGGTGGAAAGTGAGAAAAGGAGGAATACCTCTGAGGAGGTGCAGCTGATAGTATGACTTCTTAGAGACATCAGAGTTGTGAGGAGAGAAGGAGAGGGTGGAGTCCAAGATGACCCCAAGGTACTTAGCCTCACAGGAGGGAGCAGGTAGAGGGCCCATGGTGGGTGACCAGAGTCAGAGAGGGAAGGTTGGACCAGGTGTCCCAATGGGGTTGATGTCAGACTTACTGGCATTACGGAAGAGATTGTTGGATGCACACCATTGCTGAATTGTGGACAGTCTAGTATGAGAGAAGGAGCAGAAGAGACTGAGGGGAGCCTGAAGGAGAGCTGGGTGTCATCTGCATCAAACTGAAAGTTAGAGCATAAGGTAGAGATGTGGTGGGCAAGAGCTGCCAGTTAGTAGTTAAGGAGCCAGGGAGAGAGGTTAGACCCCTGGGGAAACACCACAAGTAGAGAAAGAGATAGAAGAGAGGAACAACCGAAGTTGGAACTGGGAGGGTTGATCAGTGAGAAAAGAGATCAACCAGTCAAGGGCCTGACCAGAGATACCCAGGTTGTCACAGAGGCAATTGAGCAGGCAGTTGTCGAAAGCAGAGGGTAGATCAAGGAGAATGAAGACAGAAGGAAGGTTAGAGGCAAGATTGGAGTCAAGTTTGGAGAGCAAGTATTCATGGTTGTTCAGAAGAGCAGTTTATGTGCTTGTGGCTGCTCTGAAGCCAGACTGGTGGTCATGGAGGCAACCAACAGATTCAGTATGTTGATTAAGTTGGAGATTGCCAGCGTTTCCAGGAGTTTTTCCAGGAAAGGAGTGATGGAGATCGGGTAATAGTTTGCCGGAGAGGAAGGATCGGCAGAGGGCTTCTTAAGAAGGGGGTGTACAAGAGAGTGCTTAAGGGGGAGGGGAAAGTTCCAGTGACAAAAGAGTGATTGCAGAAATCAGCCAAGGCTGGAGCAAGGGTGTCGATGTGGTCCTTAATAGTTCTGTAGGAGCAGGGGAGCAGGGGAGCACCTGCTTTGACAAGACTTTCATAGACCGGACATGTCTAGAAACATGTCGGGAGTGAACAGGGGGAAGGAGGAGAAAGGAATAGGAGAAACATCCAGAGAGGGGTCTGGAATGGTAGAGGAAGAGAAAGCAGAGGAAGACAGAGTGTACAGGATTTCCTGAGTTTTACTGGTGAAATTAGATGCCAGAGCCTTGCAAAGGGCCTGGGGGGAACAGGAGTGGTAGGGACTGCAGCAGGATTGGCCAGCTCTTTGCAGATTTTGAAAAGTTTGGCTGAGTTGTTAGAGGTAGCCGAGACACAGGCTTGGATGTAGGCTTTCTTCTAAGAGAAGACAGAGAGTCTGTATTGCCTTTGGAGCAGACGGCAGGCCAGTGTGTCAGAGGATGTGCTTCATGCCCTCCACTTCTTCTCAGCCACTCACCACTTGTGCTTAAGGGTGGCAAGGTCAGAATCATACCAAGCGTTGCACTTGGATGCAGGCTTAAAACGATCCTCATGACAGGGGCAAGGACATCAAGAGTGTTAGAGATAGAGAGATGAAGGTTGGAAAGTGCTGTGTCAGTGTATGAGTCAGCCAAAGGTGTAGGAGGAGGAGAGAAAGTTGTGGCAAAAGCCTCCACTAACACACTCTTCATGGCCGAATGACCGAGAAGGTGGGTGGCAGTGCTGGGGTTGCTTAACCTGAGGGGCAGAGACAGATGAGAGGAGAGAAGAAAGTGGTCAGTCCAAGAGTGAGGAGTGGTGAGAGGGTTAGAGAGGGGGAGGTCTGATGAGATCAGAACATCCAGGTTGTGCTCTGAAGAGTGAGTCATGTCAGGGGGTAGAATAGAGAGAGAGTTGCAGAGGTTGCAAAAGAGCCCAGAGCCCAGAGGAGAGGCTAGTAGCATCCAAGTGGATGTTAATGTCTCTGAGGAGATGTTGAGAGGTAAAGGCAAGGAGGGAGGAGGAGAGGTCATCCCACTCCGAGAGGAAAAGAGAGATCTGGGCAGGTGGCCTGTAAATGGTGGCCACAGTGAGAGAGAGGCCATGAGAAATAGAAAGCCTGCAGAACAGGCATTCAAAGGAGGAGGAGGAATGCCTTGTAATGACAGGCAGGGATCCACTCCGGGAAGATCAGGGCTTACCCACCGCCAGGACGGTTGGTTCTGGTTTTGGAGAGGATCTTTTAGCCATTGGGAGGAGAGTGTCAAAACTTGTGACAGCACTGACCGTGAACCGAGTATCGGTGAAACTGAGTACAACCAAATCAGGCTCTTCCAGGAAAGGGCATAGATCCGAGGAGTGTTTGACAGTGGAGCAAGAGTTAAGAGTAGCGATGTGGCACAGTTTGCCACCTTTGCAAGTCTTCCGTGGAGAGGTACAGGCATGGGATAAGCCATGCAGAAGTGGTAGAGGTGCCAGAGGATGGGCAGAGGAGGATGGAGAAGATGGCAGGGTAGTCAGAGAGGAAGACGAGAGTGCCGGAGAGGTGGCAGAGAAAGGAAAAGGTAGAGTGGCCAGAGAAGCAGGGGAGGGCGCCAGAGAGTAGAAGATGAAGGAGGTGACAGAGTGGCCAAAGAAGCAGCAAAGGGTGCCAGAAGGCTGGCAGAGGAAGGGGTACAGGCATGAGATAAGCCATGCAGAAGTGTTAGAGGTGCCGGAGGATGGGCAGAGGAGGACGGAGAAGATGGCAGGGTAGTCAGAGAGGAAGACGAGAGTGCCGGAGAGGTGGCAGAGAAAGGAGAAGGCAGAGTGGCCAGAGAAGCAGGGGAGGGTGCCAGAGAGTAGAAGATGAAGGAGGTGACAGAGTGGCCAAAGAAGCAGCAGAGGGTGCCAGAAGGCTGGCAGAGGAAGGAGGTGGCAGAGGAGCCATAGAGGGGTAGATAGGACTAGCAGAAGAAAGGAAGTTGATAAGACGCAGGAAGCCTCTATCCAAAAAGAGGAGACTGGTCTGAAGGCCTTGGACCAAGATGATACCATTTAAGTAGATATTAATGATGGTCTTGAAAAAGTGGAAGGGGGCTAGGAGGGCCGCCTGCTGGTTGCCACCATTAATGGGAGAGGAGGAAAAAGGAGAGGGAACAGAGACCATGTGGGGGGTCCATAGGCCTGGAGAGCGAACAACAAAGAGGATGTCGGTGAGGGTCTGTCTGGGGGAAGCACTGGTGTAGGTATCAGCTATAGGGAGTCCTGGGTTGGAGACCAGGATGTCCCTTTTGAGCTTCTTCCTACCATACTTAGTGAGAGGGATAGGATAGTCGATAGAATAGCAGTTAGAAAAGATAGGGGGGACAAAGAGCAACCTAGAGGTTGTGGGCCGGAGAGTAAAGGGGAGAGCAGCCCAAGCTGGAGGGGTCACACACTAAGGGCAAACAGGAGGGAGGCACACAAGGGGTTCACACAACAAAAGAGGGGCAGCAGGTGAGTACACCACAGAATAAGAACACTGGAGCAATAAAAGTATACTACAATGGAACTGAAAGGTGTGAGAATGCAAGTACAGCATAGAATAAAAAGCTGGAAGTCAAAGGGGCCCTAGAGGGGAGGAAGAGAAATGCAAGTGATGCAGCATGTATACAATAAAATAGTAACCCAACAAAACAAAATACACAAACACTGGTAGTCCAAAGAAACCTGGAAGTAAGAGGAATTTCAGACAATGCAGTGGAACAATACAGTAGTGAATGCAATACAGTGTAATGACAATGCAGGCAATGCAGTGGAATAACAATACAGCACTGAATACAATACAGTGGAATGACAATTCAATGGTCACAGAACGTAGGGGCGTAGGATGCAAGACACAGGCAGGGAACATTGCACTGGATGCAGCTTAGGGGAGCCTGAAGAGTAAGGAGATGGGGAACCGGGCCTGGGTTGCGTGGGGAGCAACGCTGAAAGGAAGGATGCGCAAGGCCGAGGGGGTGGGACAAGTTACATGTGGAGCAAGACAGAGATGGATGCGCTAGGTCGGGGAGGGAGGAAAGGTTACATGGGGGTGACGCAGCAAGGTATGTGCTAGGTCGGGGTAGCAGTGACAATTTGTGTGGAGAGTAACACAGAGAGGGATGCGCTAGGCCAGGGGAATGGGGACAGATGTGTGGGGAGCAACACAGAGAGGGATGCGCTAGGTCAGGAAGCAGTGATAGGTTATGTGGGGGATGCAGAGGGGGATGTGCTAGGTCAGGGAGCAGGGACAAGTTGCATGAGTGAAATGCAGAGAGGGACGTGCTATGCCGGACCAGTGGGGACAAGTTGCATGGGGAGCAATGCAGGCAGGGATGCACTAGGATGGGGGAGCGGGGACAGGTTACGTGGGGATGCAGGCGCAAAGTGAGGGGGGCCTCGGACTAAGTTGTGAAGGGAGCGAGCGATGGAAGGGGAGAAGGGTGTATGCAAGGGTGGGGGAGGCGTGGGCAATTCAGAGAGGGATGGGCTAGGTCGGGGGAGTGAGGTCAAGTTGCATGGCGAGCAACACAGAGAGGGATGTACTAGGCCAGAGGAACGGGGACAGATTACTTGGGGTTGCAGGCACTCAGGTCTGGGCCTAAGTTGCAAAGGGAGTGAGCGAGGAAAGGAGGAATGGTGGATGCACTGTCGGGTATGTATAAAACAGTTGCAGGGGGAACAACACATGTGCAAGACGGAGAGTGTGACAGACACACAAGATCAGGGGATTTGCGAGATTGTAGCAATGCTACTCTCCCTCCACGCATCTTCCTACCTTGCTGCATCAGATTGGAGGGTGAAGTTGTCTGTGCTCACAATCTGTGCCACTAACCATTGCTGCCAAACCCCTGCGTCACTCAATGCTGCAGCCTTGTCCTTGTCCTGTGAAGGCTTTGCCGCAGAGGGCCCAAGGCTGCAGGCGTGCAACCCTCCCTTGGACATCAGCCCCAGAAATGTACACAAATTCATGGGAGGGTGGCCTTGCAGCTATAACCACAGCAGACTGACCTTGTCAAGCCAGCTGCACTGCCGCATGGGTCCCATCTGATCTACCCATTGGGGCCGAAGAGTCCACAAAATGACTGAGGATGGTCTGAAGCACCAGTGGGTTCTCATGGCGTACAACACCACATCCTCCACTGGTGACATACCACCAACTTTTCTTCCTCCTCCTCTGCATCTGGAGCATCCTCAGCTGCACATAGACAGAGAAAGACAGTTTGAGTCATGTGCATCGAGACACAAGTGCACATGTGCATCAAAGTGCACTCAAACTCTAAATGGCAGGACACACAAGCATCAGACATTGAGCATTCCCACACTATGAGCTGTAAGCCACGGATGTATGGCATCAGCTGCCTAGGGCCCCCCCTTCCTCCCGGTCCTGTCCATGCTGTCAGTGGACACAATGATGTACAAAAGCGGCATGTACATTCACTGATGGGCCATGCAACTGTAATAAAAATGCAAGTTCTGCCAGTGAAAAGGTGCACACGTATCAATTGTTAGAGTAGCACTGTAAAAGGGGAGGGGGTTCCTTTTGTTCGTTATACAATTCAGACCAAAACAAAAGTGACTTACATATAAAAGAAATGCAGGGGAACTGGTAGGTATAACCAAACTTAAAAGTAGGCTAAAACATAGTAATTGGGCCTTAAAGTACGCCTTCGCCACAAACGTGTGTTAGCTTTCATTAATCTGCAACAAAGCTGCAGTGGCTGGTAACACATCACAGGTCCTATGACCTCAGGATGGTATGGTAAGAAGCCAAACAATAATTGTTATTTTTTCGAGGTCACAGATTAAAACCCATGGGTCTCACAAACAGACATAGAGAGCATAACCATTTTAATTTCTCAAAGTGATTTGCAAAACCTGATATTTAAATGGCGTCAGAAGAACCACAGCAGTTTCAAATTGCCCCTTAGTACATTTTGTCTGCGAAGAAGGTCGAAGAGTTCTTAATATGCAACATTTGTATAGCAGTACATCTGTGGTTCAAGGCTCTGGCAGTGTCATGGTAGGGAGCGCATCTCACAAGAACTTAGAGATGAGATGCCTGGGAAAGTTGAATAAAGTCCACTTGTCATCTCAAATTTTTCAATAAATTGTCATTATGATGTGGGAAGTGGGGGTTAGATTGGGAGTCACATATTTTAATTGTGGGCAGTGTGGGATGGTTTGTGGACCCAATTACAGAACATAATGTATGTTTTTCTATTAGGATATAATGTGTGAGCACCAATCAGCTCAGAGTGGGGCGATTTTTTCCTGTTGCAAAGTTACTAAAGATAATTAGCACAATTATAATGAAGGTCTTAGATTTAGTTCTAATCTGTTCCACGATCTGTTTGAATATAGTTGTCCCAGCTGTGTCTGGGCCCTGAATAAACCTGTGTTATTTCTTGTCTGCGTAAACTACTTTTTTGCCAACGTTTGTAATTTCTTTTATTGTTGAGGTCCGAGGTGACCCCTGACACATTTTTGGAGGCCCAATCGAGATATTTCAGCCTTTTGACCGAGGCGTGGGAATTCCAGGCGGGCTCCCAAATTAGTGCAGGACAGTGTCCGTTGGCCACTACTAAGAGCTCGAGCAAGAGTAGGTCCGCCGATACCAATTTCCGAAAGGTCTGCCTGGTCTGGCGCTGCCTTCTTTCCGACTGAAGTGCATGCCTTTTAAAGGGAGACCCCAAGGTGAAGAAAAGTGAAGAATCTCCCAGAAGGATATACAACTGCACTTGTGCATGAAAAGTGCAAGGTTTGGGAGGGACTATATTTGTTGGTGTATAGCGACGCACACTCAGTGCGGTGGAGGGCAATTGACTGTAGTAGTCTTAGATTTTATGTCTGCCGATCTGATAGAGAGCAGGTGGACGGTAGCACATCTGCATTAGAGCAGAAGGCTGCATATTCAGTGGCAGACCTTTGTTAGGCAAGAAGTGTGTGTAGTGCAGGCAATAAATATAGTTGTTACAAAATAAGGGTTAGGTGGAGCACACTTGGGTTCACTGCATTAGTGTTTATTAATAAATGGTGAGAAATCAGATATTTAATAATTTCAGGTGCAGGGGAGGAAAAGCGGCCTTGGCACAGAGCCACCACACTACAATCGCACAAAGAAAAGAGGATCCGTAGATGTAACCCTCCCGTCCCCTGCACACCTTATAATCCCGTCAATAGACAGTTAAATCGTTAATTAGTAAAAAACTGTAGTACAAAAGCGTGTTTAATGATTAAATTTAGAAAACATATAGGTCAAAGAAAGTACAGTGCAGTACAGGACAGTTCAACTTAAAAAATGGCTGACGCGTTTCGAGAAAAGCATTCTCTTCTTCCAGAGCCTTTTGGAGTTTGTAACTGTAAATTAAAAATAGAGGAGAGAGGCAATACGGCTAAATCCAATAAATGTGAAAATAGATGATAACTGCCATATAAGTGCATAACATAAAATTATTCACATGTTCACATGTCGCTGATAGTGATATTTAACAGTCTAAGACATTATCCGAAGTCACTAACCACCACGTGTTTAGATAATCTCTAAATTGGTTACTTTGGGAATAACGTAGGGCATTTTGTAAGGTGTTGGGCCTGGGGAGAAGGACATTTGTGTAGTAATCTAACCTAACAAGGCGGGCCTGTGGAGAAGGCTGATATATGATATATGCATAGTGTGGTATGCAAGTGTGCTTTGTGAGGTACGAAAGGGCGGGGCCTGTGTTCGAGGGCCAGTGTGAATTAAAATTGGGTAAACAAGTAAGTGGTAAGTATATAATTGTGTGAGTGGGACTGCTTGAATAAGGGTTGAGAGTTTAGTGGTTTAAATAATAAAGGAAAAGACGAAGAAGGGAGGGAATAGTATTGCAACAATAAGGTTTAGGTTGCAATAACAACGTCTTATTGGATAGACGCACCGCTTAATCACATGTGTAGGAAACTGCACCAATTTCGTGACAAAATAACAAAGTACCAATTTGAGTGGGCACATGACACAGTGGGAAAACGATACAAGAAATTGCCTGGAGAGGGAACGTTTGACACAAATATAATCAACAGTATTTATTCATATTGGTCGACTACCCACAAAGGTGTAAAGCTTAAAAATAGGCAGGACATTTTAGGGATTTGGAAGTTGTATGAAGAAAGGGATAAAGAGACAGAGAAGGCGAAGGAGGAGGAGGAGCAGGGAAGTGCCCCGCACCTCCCATATAAAATCTACCCATTAATAAAACCAGCTGCAGGATATACAAAATGTATATGAGTGTCTCAAGATAAGGAAGGAACACATAAAAGGAAAGATGAGGGTGAATAGAGTGCCAGTAGTAAGGATGAGAAGGGGAGGCAGAAGTATTTCATAGACAATAAAATGAGCACCCTGCAGCAGCTTTCCTCTGTGTTCAGGCAAGCCAAGAAAGCCATGGAAAAGGAAAAGAACAACGAAAGGCAGCTGACGAACAGGGGTGGACAGTGGGACGCATACAATTTCAAATCGACAACCGGGGACAGGACTCGAACAATGGTGAAGATGACACGACAGAAGGTGTGCACACGCATCAGATTGGGTGAATAGTGGTGACAGCGATCATGGAGATGATGAGTTAGAGACGTCCAATTTGATGGATGTGAGCAGGGGAAAGAGGTGAAATGTGAGAGAAGAGGAGGAAAGAGAGGAGACATTGGGAGATTGTGGAAATAGGCCTTTGAGTGGAAAAATGAGAATAGCAGTCACAACAAGACCACAACGTGGCACAATGTAGCAATACATACAGAGCTTGCACACAGATGCCCCTTTTGCATAAAGCGGCGAGGTTCACTACATACCATGGCAGACAAAGGATAGGGACAATTTGGTTAACAGTCTACCTTCATTAATGGCAGGGACAAGCAAGTGGATATATGTTTTTGAGAAAGAGACATCAGGAATTCCATTGGCTACAGACTATATAAACAGTTTATTGGCGGTGTTGGTTGGGGAGAGAAGTGACAAAATATGGCAACGTATGTGGTATATACATGATGGAGCACCCCTTAATAAATATCAAGCACATGTTTGGAAGGCTTTAACGAGCTGTATCCAGATGCGTCAGACGTGGGTTTAATATTGGCCCGTAAAATGAAGCCTGATGAGGACGCTGCAGAATATATATGATCCTTACAAGAAATGTGGATGCACGAAAATAAACAAATCTTGGGATGACAAAATACCTTTGTTTAATCACATCTTAGTGAGGGGGCTCCCCGCAGATGTGCAGACATCCTTAGAGAAAATAGTGGTTATTGAGGCAAAAGGGTGAACTGAGATTCAGGCGACAATCAAGCATTATTGCAAAAGAAAGAGAAGGATAAGGAGACAGCTGTAAATGCAACAAAAGCGGAAAACAAATTAGTTCCAAATGAATTGGCTAAAATTAACAATGAACGACCAGTGCTCACAGGACCAGTTATTGTTCCACAGGCACAGCAGTGGGGTTTCCCAGTGGCAACGGTAATGCAACCAGGAGGCTATCCTCAAGTACCACCCAATCAGCAGTGGGGAGTGGTGCAGATGCAGTAAGAGCCTGCATTTGTAACCGTGCAGCAAAAGTCAGGGGTTGTGCATACTGGAGGAGTAAACAGTTAAAAAGGGCGGTATCAGACAGGGAGAGGATATTACACATGTGGAAGGGTAATGGGGCACAGGGGCATAGGGCCACAGTTAGGGGGACAGTGTTTTGCATGTAGAAATATTGGTCCTTTTGCACGGACATGCCCACAAATAGCACAGTCAGGGCAACAACAGCAACCTTACACCAGCACTACAGCAAATACAGGTGATGCTGCAGCAACAATTACAGATGCAGCCCACACAACAACAAGGTATATCCACCCAGGGAAAGGTACAAGTGCCAGGTGGAATGGTGGCAGGAACCCCAGGTACTATAAGCATACTGCAGGCACCAGTACAGATGCAAGTACAAGAAGGGGTCACATTACCGGGACAGAACTCAGTGCCCCAATACACCAGGATGACAGTGGTGGGCAGTAATCCATTTACATCATCCGCCCACCAATACATTTTCCCAATAGGGTTGCCCACAGGGAGTGTGAGTAAATCCTGTTGTAGCAGAAACTGAGGACCCTGAGGAGGAACCGGAGGTAGCAGTTCAGATAGGACAGAAGGGATTCTCCATTCTTATAGATACTGGAGCAACTAGACATTGCTTCAAGGAAAAAGGATTTCCATTATCTAACAAAACTTTAGACAAACAAGGCGTTTCTGGGACAATTTTGAAAGTTCCTCTGACAAAAGATTTACCCTTGACAATAGGGACAAAGAATATTGTAGCACGACTATTGTATTCAAAAGATACTCCCATCAACATTCTGGGAAGGGGCTTACTCAGCAAATTGAACGCCACAATCTCATTTTCAGAGAAAGGGATGGTGTGCTTCCCACCTGCAATGTATCCAGCGAGGGTGGCAGTGTTGATTTAGGCATACTATGTACACAGCACAATGAGAGCAATACCCACACACATAGAGGTGTTTCTGTGTACGGTATATGTCTTGTTGGAATGGTTACCAGAAATTGGAGGAAGGGTGTCCCTCCTCTATTAGTTCAGGCACACACACACACAGCTCTGTCTGGTGGAAGTAGTGGAACAGAAGGGCATAATCATATGGGTTGCACTGATGAAAAACAACATGGAATGGCGCTCAATATTATGTATGAGCTCACACTGACATTAAAAGGAGTAAGTGATACAGAGTTGTTTGCAACAAAAGACAATGAGGAAGAAGAGGTAGTGCTTGAATTGAGTTTACCTTGTCCAGGACACATAAAAGAAAGGGCAGGTTCCCAGATGGCTCAGATAACAAAAAAGAATGCAAAGTATTTGCAGGAAGATTTGGAAGAAGTGCCAACAAGGTTATGAACAACAGGACACCGTGATATAGGGATACTAAAAGGGGCTGGGGTAGTACACATCAAATTAAAAGAAGGAGCACTATTGCCACAAGTAAAGCAGTACTCCCTTTCTCAAGAAGAAGATGAAGCGAGTTATGAGACAGTGCATCCCTTATGGCAGAAAGGCATAATACAGGAGAGCACATCACCTTGCAACACAGCTTTCTATCCGATCAAGAAAGAAAATACGAGGGGCGTGGTGTTTTATACTGGATGTACGCCCTCTTAACAATATTTTTGAGGCATAGTATCAAGTGGTCCTAAATCATGCGACAACTTTTTGTAGTATTCCAGCGGAGACACACTTTTTTTTTTTTTAGCATGGTCTATTTGAAGTAGGCTTTTTTCTCCATTGCACTAAACCCAGACCTCAGGTATCTCACTGTGTTTACTTATCCCGGGACCAGATTCAAATGTTGTAAAATGCCACAACCGTACTCTGAGGGACCTAGCTTCTTTAACAGAGTCATACAAATGAATTTGAGCAACTTATATGTTACAAGCACAGTGATACAGTATGTTGATGACTTATTGGTATGTAGCACTACAGAAGAGGAGTGTAGAAAGGACTCAGTGACACTAATGACTTTGCTAGCTGACAAAGGATACAAAGTGGAAAAAGAGAAATTGCAGTACTGTCAAGAATACTGGAAGTAGTGTACCTGGGTCAGATTGTGTTAGCAGACGGGCAAAGAAAAAACACCAGAAAGATTAGAAGCCATACATTGAACTCCATGACTGAAAACAGTGAAAGAGATGCAGCAGTACTTGGGCATATGCAACTACTGCAGGATTGGGTATTTGATTACTCCACTTACACCAGACCATTGCTACAAGCCTTAAAAGAAGCTGAGAAACACAAAACTAACAGAAAATGGACAATTTAAATGGGCAGGAGCTTGTTGAACTAAAACATGAGTTAGCACATGCACCAGTACTGGCTACACCCAATTACAAAGAGAAGTTTCATCTACTTTCCCATTCAGACGGACATGTAATGATAGCTGTGCTGACAGAGAAAAAAGGACAGGGACACAAACAACTTGCATATTACAGTGGATCGCTAAATGCAGAGATGCAGGGACATTTCCCATTTGAGCAAGTACTTGCTGCTGCTACAATGGCAATTGAGTAGGAGTCCACAAAAACTATGGGGTGCCCAGTAATTTTATATGTGGAGCATGCACTATTCGCAATACTCAACAAAACAAAATCAACATTGACAACTCATTGATTTTCAGGGTATGAGGTAATACTGACACACCCAACAATATAAGTAGTGAGATTCAGGACTATAAATCCAGCAGAGTTCACTGCAGAAAAAATTGAGGAGGGAGATTACATACATGACTGCATAGCGTGCATAGACAGGAGAAAAGGTAGTCCCCTGGTTAAGGAAGAGATGATTGAGATGGGATACATTATTTTCACTGATGGATGCTCCAGTATTGATCAGATGACAGGACAAAGGTATTCAGGTTCCACAGTGGTGGGTCACAGACATGGAGTACACACAGGAGAGGAGTTGATAGTGTACTCACAGATGCAACTATCTGACCATTACTCTGCAAAGGCAGCAGAATTGATGGCTTTGATTGAGGCACTGAGTATGCCAGAGAGCCAGGTAGTAAAACAAAAATCTGATTTTCCCTATGTTACTTGATTGATTTTGATTTTGGGAATTTATAACGTGCTCAAGACAGAACAAACTGTATAATGGTGCAGATGACTTTTGCTGAAACAAGTATCCAAAATTGTAATAGTATCACATTCCATCCATAAGTGCAGCGCAATTACGTCCAGAGGATATGACCATTGTACAAAAATGGCTAAAGTTTATTTAAACAAAAACGTTTTCAGGGCTTTATGAAATTGACACAGGGAATCCATAGTCCTTAGTACCCTCGGTAGGCTGTTCCAAAGTCTAGGTCCAAAAACTGAGAATCTTCTATCCCCTCTTGACACAAATGTAGATGGGGGATGACTAAGAAAGCCTGGTCCCTGGAATGCAGGCATCTGGACGGTTGATACTGCTCAAGTTTATCCTTCAAGTAATCTGGTGCTAAATCGTTCAGACACTTGTATACCAAACAGGCTATTTTAAATTTTATGCAGTCCTCAACCGATAGCCAGTGAAGCAAACACTGTGACAGTGATACATGGGAGGTTTTGTTTAACGCACAAACCAGCCTGACTGCTGCATTCTGCGCCCTTTGCAGTCTACTGAGCAGTTTATTTGGGATGCCCACCAATTGGGTATTACAGTAGTCTAGGTGGGCATTTGTAAGTGCTCCCACCAGCATAGCATGGCCCCCTTCTGGAATATATGGGAGAGTTTGCCAGTGGAGTCTCAATGAGTAGAAGATGGCTTTCACCTTGGATCCAACCTGGCTCTCACTACCTAGATTTTCCTGCCAAATGCAGCCCAGATTTTTATCTTTAGTTGAACATTTAAGTTCAACTCACAATATCTTGGGGAGTGGCTGTTTTTTATAATAGCTGACCATTGCTCAGGGCCAAACAGAATATATTCTGTCTTGGCTGCATTCAATTGCAGTTGGTTAGAGGCCATCCATTTGCTAATCTCCTGAAGACAGTCACTGATTTTGACAAAAGATTCCGCAACCTTATCAACTGTAATACAAATGTGAGTATTGTCAGCATATGATTGCAAACTTATTCATTGACGTCTCAAAATTTCTATAACCAGTCGGAGATATAAGTTGAAGAGAAGCGGCGACAATGATGAGCCCTGTGGAACCACACAATCCACGATACATCGATCTGACGTGAAGGCTCCTAATCTAACACATTGTTTGCGCTGTTGTAGAACAGATCTGAACCACCGAATGGCATGCTCAGAAACCTTCCCCACTGTCTTCAACCTCTCTAAAAGGATTGTGTGGTTGTCCATATCAAAGGCAGCTGACAGGTCAAGCATCACCAAAAGTGAAAGCTTGCCCTGATCAGCCACCCTCAAGAGTTCATCATAGACTGCCAATAAAGTCATCTTTGTGCCAAATTTCGGACGGAACCTGGACTGTAAGGGGTCTAGAAGAATTTTTTCTTCCACAGTGCACTCAGAACTAGCAAGACAGCAAAGCTGAGGGTTCAAAATAAGTGAAGGTACACCTTTTCAGCATGCAGGATTTTGTAGTAAATTATTGGAAATGTTATCACCCCCTCTAGTAGAACTAGCATTAATAAAATGCAAACCCCACACAGGAGGGCGGGATTTTATTTCATTAGGAAACAAAAGAGCAGACAGAGCAGCAAAAGATGCAGCATATCTACCAGAAGGAATACATGTGCTGTAACCCAGTGAAAAGGAACAAATACCCCTACTGCCAGTGCTAAAACAGAGCAACCCCAATCATGCAGATAATAGAGTTGCAAGGAGAAGCATCAGATGAGGAGAAAGAGTTGTGGAAGAGGAGAGGATGCTCTTTATCCCCAAATAAAGTCGTATGGTGGCATGATAGCACCGGAAAAGTGATTCTGACAAATACATTGTTGCAGGTGGCATTGGAACAGCTTCACTACCCTGCCCATGAATTGAAAGAGCATTTAGCTGCAGGGATAAGTGAAGACTGGTTCATGCCAAATCCACATGAGGATGTTGTGGAGTTTGTAAATAACTCTATGATATGCCAATAGTATATGCCGGTCACATATTGAGAGTTGTTCAGGGAACATTGCCGCAACCGGAAGTGCCCCTTCTGGCACTTTCACATTGACTGTGTTGAAATGCACCTCTTATAGGTACCTGCTTGTAGTGGTGCGCCCATTGTCATGTTGGCTTGAGGCTGGTCTCTGTGCCCATAATGACTTCTGCTCTGCGGCTAAATTCCTTGTGAGGGAGGTATTCCCAAGGTGGGGATTCCAGGTGAAATTTTGAAATGACAATGATCAGCATTTTACTAATGATTTAATAAAGTAGATAACAACACTCCCGGTGTTAAGGCATAAACTCATCCACACACCAACGGTTTGGTGGAGAAGATGAATGGACTGTTTAAAATGCACTTTGAAAAGCTTATGCAAATGTTTGGAAAATCTTGGGTGCACTCTTGCTTTGTTAGCACTGTGCAATACACTACTAGGAGATCACCACTTGACTCCTCAAGAGATTGATATAGAGCAGGGAATGCATGCGCCTATACCACTGTTCCATACAATCTCTAATGCACATTCTTCTTCTTGCATTTTTGGGGGGAAATTTTATACATATCTCAAAGAACTTAGAAATTCCCTTTGCTACTTTGCTACATATCCTTGCAGAAGAGGGCAAAAAATCAAATGGGACAATTAGGACAATTTCCACCACCAGCACTTCTTTACCCGGGGAGAAGGTATTTGTCAAGAATCACATCTGCAAATGGAAGGAGGAGAGGTTCACCGGTGCACATACCATGATCTATTTGACACCTGCAGGTGTGAAGATAGAAGGGCGGCGAGCATGTGTCCACATCACTGATGAACACAAAGACAAGAGCTCTATGTACCCAAGCACAAATGATGGGAAGTATATAGGAGATTTCTTTATACTTTTTCTCTGCTTTTATATTATAATGAAAACCAGTGAAAAGAAATGATGAAAATGTCTTTTGAAAAATGTTTAATGAACAAAAAACTAAAGTTTTCAGTGTTTTGGAGTGTGATGATATTAACATGTTTTTTGATATGATTAATGCTTTTTATATATTCGGTTTGAAGAGAAAAAAAGTTGAACACAAGCGAATAAGATAATAAGTATGGGAAAAAGGAGTTCAATGAACAAAGAAGAATTTCATGACACTGCAGGAGAGCCAGATTCATCAACTAGACATTTTTGGTACAACGAGATTTTGCATGTGGGGAGAGAGACAATGCACCTGTCGCTCTGCAATTTTAGAAGTTTATTCCAGGAAAAAAAGGCAACAGTTCATTGGGTGGATGAAGAGGAAAACATTTATGAAGACAATTTCGTGAAATTAACAAAACATTTTGAAAATGAGGAAACCCTGCATAAGGTAGCGAAATATGTCACTGAGGGTCCTAAACAAGAGGATTTACAAATAAGCGACCGCAAGAAAGTATGGAGGGGTACGCATACCCTGGTGTCATACGAGGCCATTTATGAGGATAAAGGGAGCAGTGTAATACGGGGACCAATGGGAGGGGGAATAACGCAATTTCGTGCTGTAGGATTGGTAGGTTTTGAAGAAAACATGGGTGCCATGGTGAATAACAGTTGCAGGACAGTCTGGGGAAATATGTATATGCATTAACTTGGTTACATGAAAAGCATCAAACAGTTGACATCAAGATCTTTAAACGATTCCCTTTGTGTATCAGATCTATATACCTGGACACTAACTCTGGATGCACCAAGGTGATGCGGAAATGCAGCGTTGACACAGGGGACTGCTGTGGTGATGGATGTATGGTGGGCCTATGGATCAAACGCTTATTCCCAGCTTCAACCTGACTGAAATGGTGTTTGTGCCCTTGTCATCTTGTACAGTCCTGTATTGGTGGTGCCTCGAAATAGCACTACCCTGAAGATTGTGTTGCAGGAAAAAATGGCACAGCAAGAAGAGGATCAAGAAGAAGCAGGCAAACAATTATTTTTCAGAGAAAAGAGCAAAAAACCTGGTCGCTATCCCTGATGAGTTCAGACTATTCCCCACAGCTCCAACATTTTTTTTTACCTCACTATTGTTCCCAGGTGTCCAGGCCGCCACTAATGTAAAGTGGTTGCAGCTGACCAGATATGAGCTTCTACATTTTCCAAATTCAACAGCAAACAGTTTGAATGCAATTTAGGAGAAGATGAGGGCACTACGCTTGGTGTCCCTCCAAAACAGATATGTGTTGTGGAATTGCTCATGGTTATCGAGGGAGGGTTCTGTGCAAAACCTGGGAGCAGCTGTTGCACAATGATACCCGATGGAGAAGCTTCAAATGGAATATTAAAAGCTGCCATAACAGAGATACAAACACTCCATGAAAAGACGACCAGCGATGGTAATGAAGTGCAATGAAGTGGTTGGCTGGAAAACATTTTCACATGGATTTCCACCTGGCTTTCTGGACTGTTTCGAGTGACTGTGCCCACGTTGGTGCTCATTCTCATCACTTTCTGCATCATTAAATACATGTTTATATTATATTCTAACAGGACAAAAGGACAGTTGATGTCCTTAAGTGTTAGAAAAAAGGCTACCAAAAAGAAGGGTGGTAATAAAGTAATTGGGGAAAATGAAGGAGGGGATGTTGATGGGTGGGTCTTTACACAACCAGCAGATTTAGAAAACTATGAGCAATTTTGGATCTCATGCCTAAAGAATGACACAGGGTGTATATGGGTGGGGGAAACTCTGGATGGTTAGGAGGAGATTGTGAAGACATGACTAGGCTGAAGAAATGTGGTTTCACAAAGATAAAGTAACAGTAAGGGAACAGGAGGCACACACAGAGTTAGTTATTGATAGATCAATAAAAGGTGGAATATTGTAAAACAAACGCAAGTTCTGCACAGTGAAAAGGTGCACACATATCAATTGAGTGAGCAGCACTGTAAACGGGGAGGGGGTTCCTTTTGTTCATTACACAAGTCAAGACCAAAATAAAAGTGAATTACATATAAAAAAAATGCAGGTGTACTGGTAAGTATAACCAAACTAGGCTAACACGTGGTAAATAGTCTTTATAGCAAGTCTTTGCAGCAAACGTGTGTTAGCTTTTTATAATCTGCAACAAAGCCGCAGTGGCTGGTTACACATCACAGGCCACACGATCTCAGGCTGGTATGGTAAGAAGCAAAACAATAGTTGTTATTTTTTCATGGTCACAGATTAGAACCCATGGGTCTTGCATAACACACGGAGAGCATAACCTTTGTAATAAAAGGGATTGGCAAAACTTGATTTTAGAACCACAGTGATTTCAAATTCCCCTTAGTACGTTTTGCCTGGGAAGAAGGTAGAAGATTTCTTAATATGCAACATTTGTATAGCAGTATGTCCGTGGTTTAAGGCTCTGACAGTGTCATAGTGGGGAGCGCTTCTCACGAGAACTTAGATGAGATGACCCGGGACAGATGAATAAAGTTCCACTGGTCATCTCAAATCTTGTTTGAATATATCTGTCCCAGCTGCATCTGGTCCCTGGATAAACCTGTGTTACTTCTTGCCTACTTACACTCCTTTTTGACTACTTTTGTAATTTTTGTATTGGTGAGTTCTGAGGCTACCCACGACACACAATTGTCATGTCAGCACACATACCAGGGCAAAGTACAGCCCAAGTGTCATTGTGATGCATAAGGACATCACATGGCATCAGTCAGCCACCCATATCCACCCATATCCACAGACACAACCACGGTCAATACATGACACACAATTCATGATTGGGACAGAGAAATGTAGAAATTGAGTTCCTGGGTAAAATGCCTCTGAGGAGGTGCAGCTGAAAGTGGGCCTTCTAGGCAAGGTATGCAATGTGAAGACAGAAGGAGAGAGGATTCAAAGATGACAACAAGGTCCACTGACCCACAAGAGGGTAAGTGAAGTGGGCCCATGGAGTGTGGCCAGAATGTGGGAGGGAAAGAGGGAGCAGGGGTCCCAATGAGTAGGCTCTCTTTGTCACTGGGTTTGACCAGAGATTGGTAACAGTACACAATGCATGTATATCAGATGGGCAGTCATGAGTGTGAGAGGATGAGGAGGAGGCAGAGGAGTGAGGCTTGGTTGAGAGCTGTGTGACATTCGCATTACAGTGGGATGGCCCTGCCCTGTTGCTCCCGCTCAAACCATGCTGTTGGGGAGGCTGTGCATGTGCAAATGTGGAGCATGTAGGACATATTGTGTGACATATTTCTTGGACTAGTGATGAAGGTCAAGCAAGGTCCAAGAGTGGCATGCATGTGCAACAATTAATGCCTACAGTAATGCCTTTGGTATATGTGTTCTCATTTGCAAAGCAGTCCCTGTCCATGAACATCATCCCACGATGACGTGTCAAAAGTTGATGTCTGTGAACCGCCTCCAATGCCTATCACATTTCACCTGGATCAACAAAGTCATCATGCCACATATGACTAGGCGATGTAGCTGGCATATCTGACCTTATCAGACAGATGACACAAGTATGGGGAAGTGTACATGTATCCAGTTCACAGACAGGCCAATGTCTGTGCAACTGCACAGCACAGTGATGGTAGTGACAAGGCATGTGCCTGTCAAGTATCAGCTGACTGACACATACAGGCATTTGACATCAGACAGGTGCTTGCAGGTGCTTTAAATTTGAAGTAGGTTGATATGTTTGAACAACTACCATGATGGTGCAGCTCTGTGGATTAAGTCCCTTTAGAAGACAGACTATTCAGAATGTGCAGCGAAGATGCAGAGGCAACCCCAGAATGTCTGCTGTATGGTGACCCTCAAGGGTCATGCCTGTTGCCATCTTATACAACATCCTCTCTATCGTTCTTTTCCATCAGTTGGATGTGAGAGGAGTCTGCTTTGCGAACTATGCCAACAACACCCAATATGTGATTCCTCTTTCGGGTGTCTATCACTGGCGTAACTTGTAGAAAAAAATGAAAAAAAATATTTTTTTTCAAAATATTTTTTTTTAATTTCTTTTTGAAATCACTTTCCCTTCATAACGACAATA
The DNA here is from genome assembly GCF_040938575.1 of Ambystoma mexicanum. Lineage (NCBI taxonomy): Eukaryota > Metazoa > Chordata > Amphibia > Caudata > Ambystomatidae > Ambystoma > Ambystoma mexicanum. The sequence goes on from NC_090937.1 coordinate 543,254,724, forward strand.
TTTCTGTAACAGAAATAATGTCTTTATGAAGGCAGAGTGACTACAAAAAGAAACTTTTTTTTGAAGTCCGAGAGTTCCCCCTACCCCATGACATGGAAGAACCCAGGCTGGAGGCCTCCATGTCACATGACATGGGGTGGGGAAGCCCTATGACTTCAAAACAAAATAGTTTATTTTTGAAGTCTTTCTGCCTTCATAAAGAAATGATTTACGTTATGGTTTGGTCCTTAACAGAAATAATTTCTTTATGAAGTCAGAGTGATTTCAAAAAGAAACAATCAGTCGCCAAACTTGCGCTTTTTTCCGGCACCCGCGAATGGGCATTAACCGGGTCATTACGGCCCCGCCGGACCCGGTAATTGGCCATTCGCGGGCACCGGAGAAAAATGCTCCGCATTCAAATTTGATCACCATAGGGTTCAATGCGAATGGGGAGCTCGGATGCACCAGCACCATTCACAATGGTGCCGGTGCATCCGACATGCTCTGCTCGCGGGTGCCGGTATGCCCGCCAGGTCAGACCTGGCAGGCGGGAAGGCACCCGGGAGCAGAACTCGTAGTTTTCTGGTCTGGTAACAACGGTACCGGCAAGCTTATCGGTACAGTTGTTACCGGACCAGCAAACCTATACTGAGGCCCAATTTCTTTTTTAAGTAATAGGGCTCCCCTCAACCCAATGATGTGTGTGAGTGTATTGTGAAAGGGTGTACACTTAAATTTGGAGGTGGCTGCCTGTGTGAGTGTATGGTGAAAGGGTGCACACAAATGTATGGGTGACTGGGTGTGCGTGTGTGCGTATACGGTGAAAGTGTGCACACTTAAATGTATGAATGGCTGCCTAGGTGTGCCTGTATGGTGAAAGAGTGCACACTTAAATGTAAGGATGGCTGGGCGTGCATGTGTGTTTATGGTGAATGGTGTTTGTGCTTGTGTTCAGGGGCACAACAAAACCTACATTTCGGGGGGCTGATCCTTCAAATTTTGGAAGAGGCGTTAACTTCACAGGTGGGGGGGAGGCAAACTTATTTGTGTGGGGGCATCTAACTTCTTTACACATTTTAATGAGACTATTGTAGTACAGCTTCAATGTTACAAGCAGTTTACTCTCTCCTTTAAGTGTGAAAGCACCCACTTATGAACTGTTGTGAGATTGAACAGTCTCCTGTTCCCTTTCTACCCTTCCAATCACTTCCCTGGCATGAAAGTACTAAACCCACATCCCAATTTCAATTGCCTAAAAATTTGGCATTTGGATGGAGGTACTAACAGTGAAATGCTTTACGTTAGTACTGGGCCCTTGTTAACAGCGAAACCCAGGTGCCATTTTACATCTGTGTCCTGTTCAGTCCGGTAACTGCTCTGAAGGTCAGCCAGGTTGAGTCAACATAGCCCAAAGTTTCTGGGGGTGAGTGCTGCAGCCCAGTCAACTGAATATTGTTAGGCCCCTGTGTTTAATGCCTTAATTACTTATTGGTAATCGTCATTACTCTTAGCCCTATTCTTCCTTGTCCCTGTACTTGTGTATGAGGCAGTACTTGTGTAGGAGGGAATATGCTTCATACACAAGCACTGGGATGAGGTAGAGGTACATGCAGGTAATGCCTGACTTAGCTACCTCTATATTCATTACTCCTAATCCCACTCTTCCTCATCCCAGTACTTGCCTATGAGGCAAGGAGCCTCAAATGTAAGCTCTGGGACAAGGAAGAGGGAAGTGAAGGTAAATCTGGGCCAAGGAGCTGATTTTGGAGGTTGGGGTAGGGTATGGGAGGGAGAGGGGGTGTGTGGGTGGTGGGATTGTGTGATAAATCATAATGGTTGTCCATGTCCAGGCTAAGCAGGCATGATATGTGGTATTAGTGGCTAGAGAGGCATTTTGGTGCACCCAGTCTAGTTATTCCTCAGTTTGGTATGACTTTTTTTGACTGCGCATTTCTGATAAAGCAGTCCTGCTAAGTGTAATTACCTGGCTAGATTGGCATTTGGGTGCTGCCAGTCTAGCCATTTCTTACTGCAGCATTGTATATTTTTTGAGCATCTGTGATAAAATGATATGATATAAGTCTATCAAAACCCACCTATACACAAGTGTTTCTTGGTGCGACAAGCAATGTAGTGAAGATAGAGGGTGGACAAGACAAATGATCTTACTAGGCCTTGTGTCATTCAAATCGTGCAAGTGCGAGAATGAGAAATGCAAGGGGAATTGGAGGGGGGAAGTGCAAGGAAGAAGGGAGGGGAAAACAGGGTTGTAATGCTCTGAGTAAGCGCAGCCAGGACATTGAGGCTCTAGGTAGTGCAAGGAGAACACAGGACTGTAGGGTTACAGTTCCAGTCCCTAAGTGCATGGTAGGCCGGAGGCAGTCCAAGGGTGACTGATCAAGAAATAGCCTGGACTCAGTGAGACTCTGAGGGTAGCCAAGCAACCAATCAGTACAGCAAACAGGTAGGTCAGGTAGGTCAGCAGGGGAGGGATAGAGCAAAAGCAGAGGAGAAGAGGAAAGTTGTGAGCTGCTTCCAGAACATCAGGTGGTCCGCTAAAGTTTGAGAGTGGCAGGGAGGCCATTCCAGAGGGAGGCACCTGCAGAGGAGAGAGATCTACCCCCACTCTCTACCTGAAGAAGCGTCTAGCCCTTATAAAGTTGCAGGTAGCCGGGGGAAGGGCTAGAGAAAAAAGGTATTTCGGAAGAGAGCGTTGGATGTAGTGTGGGCCAGACCCCAGAAAGCCTTGTGGACAATGCAAAGGGTCTTGAACTTGATTCTTGCAACAACCGGGAGCCAGTGGAGAGATTTCAGGGCTGTAGAGATATGATCCATGGGCTTGTGGCCAAGGATAAGTCTCGATGTCCTGTTCTGGAATAGTTGTAGAGGGTGAAGAGTAGAGGAAGACAGCTTGAGAAAGAGGCTGTTGCAGTAGTGCAGACTAGAGAGAAAGAGGGCTCTGGAGACAGTGAACTTCTGGGGTAAAGTGAGAAAGGGAAGATTCCCTTTGAGTAGGAGCAGCTGGTAGGTAGTGGGACTTCTTGGCAATGTCCGAGATGCTAGGAGAGAAAGAGAGAGTGGAGTCGAAGATGACACTGAAGGTTTTTTGCCTCGCAGGAAGGAGAAAGATGAGGGCCCAAGGTGGGCGGCCAGAGTGAGAGAGGGAAACCAGGGACAGGGGTCCAAATGAGACAGATCTCCATCTTAATGTCACTAAGGTAGATATCGTTGGAGGTGCACCAATCCTGAATCATGGATAGACAGTCAGGAATGAGCAAGAGATGAGAAGAGCCTGAAGGAAAGCTAAGTGTCATCCCCATAACACAGTTAGAGAAGAAGGTAGAGATCAGGTGGGCCAAAGGGGCCAAGAAGAGGTTGAAAAACCAGGGTGAGAGGATAGAGCCCTGGGGAATGCCACAGGTAGAGAGAGAGGTGGCAGAGAGAAAGGGACCAAGTTGGACCTGGGAGGGGCAGTTCAAGAGGCCACTCCAGGGCCTGATCCGTGATGCCCAGATTCTTACAGAGTCGATTGATCAGGATGGCGTGGTTGACTGTGTCGAAAGTAGAGGAAAGATCAAGGAGGATTAGGACAGAAGGAATGCTGGAATCAAGGTTAGAGAGCAGATCTTCACAGGTGTTCAGGAGAGAGGTTTCGGTGCCTCTGGCAGCTCTGAAGCCAGACTGATGGTCATGGAGACAACCAACAGATTCAATGTGGAGAGTAAGCTGGGAGATGGGCAGATTTTTTCCAAGAGTTTGCCCAGGAATGGGGTGATGGAGATTGGGCGATAGTTTGCCGGACAGGTAGGATCAGCAGAAGGCTTCTTGAGGAGTGGGTGCACAAGGGAGTGCATAAGGGGAGAGGGGAAGGTTCCAGAGGTGAAAGAGTGATTACAGAAATGGGCCAGGGTGCAGCGAGGGTGTCAATATGGTTCTTGATGGTTCTGGAGGAGCAAGGGAGCACCTGTTTGGACGGCACTTTCATGGTTCAGACTTGTCTAGAAACCTTGTCAGGTGTTGTCAGAGAGAAAGAGGAGAAAGGAGGAGGAGAGGTAGAGATGGCCAAAGGGGGGACCGACAGAGGAAGAGGGAGAGGAGGAGGAGATAGTGGACAGGATGTCCTGAGTTTTAGCAGAGAAGTGAGAGGCCAGAGCCATACAGAGGGCCTGGGAGGGAACAGGAGAGGTGGAGACCGCAACAGGATTGACTAGTTCAGTGCAGATTTTAAAGAGTTTAGCTGTGTTGTTAGAGGCAGCAGAGACCCGGGCTTCAATGTGTGCTCTCTTCTTGATGAGTGTTATTGCTTCGACTGGCTTTTTGCGCAACAGTCTAGGTATGTCTAAATGTGGCCTGGCATGCTTTACTGTAATGTTATAACGTCTACACTGGTCTACATTGTGCAGCCAGTGGGACATGTTTTCAATGTGGCATGGCATTTTTAATAGCAACGCATTAATGTTCCTGTGCACTGTTGGTGACTTGCATGTATTGGATTGGTGTTGCCCTAAAAAACAATGGCAACACTCTGGCTTTTTGGCCAATTTTTCTCAGAAAGTGTGCTGTATATTGCATTACAAAACATATTTATATCTTTCTCCTAGTACAGTGTGCGGTATACCCCTTCAGCAGCACGTTCATGCGTATTGTGCAAGTGTGATAATCTAGGCCAGCCCAGAGTGTGGCACGTCCTGTGATTTGTTGCCGAGTTGGGGGGGGGCCCTCAGCATGGCTCGCAGGGGGGCCCCCACATTTTGTGTTACGCCACTGGTGTCTATAGGGAGGATGTGAAAAAAATCCACGAAGTCTACAAATACATCCAGACCTGGATGATTCAAAATGGCTTTGCATTGAATGTTGACAAGACCAAGCTGGTGGTCGTAGGCTCACCTACTAAAGTTCGTAATTTAGACCCTGCTTATTGTAGCATTAAACTTTCAGACTGTAAGATTACTACACTGAAAAAAGTAAAAACCCTATGGGTGTTTCTGGAGCAAACTTTAAATATGTGGATGCAAGTTAATGGCCTCGTGTCAGCCTCCACAGATTGTGTCAGACTTCTATTCCAGATGCACCCATTCTTGTATGAAAATAACTGTGCTACACTAGCAAGAGCCATAATTGGCTCCACAATTGCCTATTGTTGCAGCCTCTTAGTAGGGATGATCAAAGGAGATGTATGACACTTCAAGTTATTCAGAACAGCACGGTTAGGGCAGACACAGACTGCACTGGCTCCCCATTGAGGCCAGAACCACGCTCTGTCTTCTGGCCATCACATATGACTGTCTGTTAGGAAAAAGCCCTCTCTATCTATCAGAAACCCTTCACAAAAAGCCAACCACTACACAGCTGAGATCTAGTGACAGCAATCTATTGCTGGTTCCAAGAACAAAACTGGCTATGGTTCGCAAAGGTGCCTTCCCCGTGGCCGCATCAACTGCATGGAATGCTCTCCCTCTCGACATCAGGATGGCTGCCTCTAAAGATCTATTATCAGACACCTCTTTGATAACCCTTCTGTCTATTGTCCTTCTTTTACGGCTCATCCTGGTTGTATTGTGTTCTCTGTTTATGCGCCCTCATGCATTCGGGCCGTTGGTTGCATGATATAAATAATCTAACATAACATAACGTGCACATACATAGAATGAATACAGCCAGACACACTCATTGCCATTCATGATGCCCATAACCTCCCACATGGGCAGTCTATGGCCATGTCATTTTCCAATTGTAAGGATGGCAACCTCTGCATGACAACCCATCAGCTATTGTTCACCATGTAGTGAATGGTGCAACCCCTTACTACATCCAAGTGTCATAGCACCAGCATCATGCCTGCAGCTCGAGGCTCTGGTCTGTGGGCACTTATGCACCTTCACTCTGGGAACACCACAAGGTGTGGGGACAGGCAGCTCAGATAAGCAACATGACAAGGCATCCCATAGGGGCAGGTGACAAGTGAAACATAGCATGAGATGATGTGATTGTTCAATATCTATTGCATGTACCTGTCTAGAAGTGCAGACTGACAGCCACAAGAATGAAGCAGACAACAGTACATGTAGGCGTCTCATTTCCTGCCCATGAAACATGGGAGTAACCTGTGGGTGATGTGTACTGTCACATGGACATGTGCCACACATGTTCACCAGATAGGATACTCCCAGAGTGATGGCCATGTGGCATGAGTCCGAACATCGGAAAACATGCATTACCCAGGGATGTCATACAACTGCAGCCATATGTACCACTACACAAACATGGTGGGTCATGCATGATTGACAAAACATATAATGCACAATGACACCCACTCCCCACATGTGTCCTCATAGTTCCCCAGGCCTCCCATGCCTTGCACCTGCTCAAGAAGGATGCATTGGCTCGTGGCCTCTTCATGGGGTGTCAGCTGCTACTCCTCTGGTGGCCACTCCAGCTGCCATTGCAGAGGCTAGGTTGATGCTGAGCTTGTGCTTGGTGAGACATGTGAGATCATTCCAGCACTTCTGAACCCTTTCAGCATTGCACATTTCCAAACCTAAGGCGTTGATCTAGTCCGTGACCCACTGCCAATGCACCATCCGTTGTCATGGGTGCTCCCCGCATACTGGCACATCTCATGATAGTGATCGGTCAGGTAGTAAATGAGGAACTGGAGCTCCTCATCAGTGAAGCACTTCTTCCTCTGCTGGATAGTGCCCTGTGCCGGGTCATGGAGTGGAACCTCTTCTTGCTGTGCAGGGCATCCATTCTTAGCACGGAGGGGCACTAGGTGTTGGTGCTGCTTCTCCCCCGATGGGACCATGTTGGCATCCAGGTGCTGGGCCAACTGTAGACTGGGGCCTGCCACGTCCTCCTCAGGATGGTGAAGATGTCTCCACAGCACATCCCTGACCCCCTGGGGCTGGGGCAGATGTCTCCACAGCCCATCCCTGACCCCCTGGGGCTGGGCATATGTGTCCTCATCACTTCCCCTTCCCTCACCCTGTCTGATCCCTTTACCTCTTGGGGCCTTTCCACTCATGTCACAGGTGTAAGGGATAGATGGAAGTCACACCAAGTTATTGTCCTGGGAAAAATGAGGAAGTGAACAGTCTACATGATGTGTCACATAGATGTGTGGTCCAGTAAGGCTCCAATGTACCCCGAAAGCAGGAAAATTGGTAGGGATATGCAGTGGCACCCCTAAATACAAAAATGTCATACGTGATACCCGGAGAGCTTCAGAAAAATTTAAAAAAGCGGTACGCGATACACAGTGGCACCCCTAAACACAAAAATGACCTATTTGACACACCGTAGACCTCAAAATGAAAGAAAAAAACATGCGTGTATGCGCAGAGGCAACCCCCAAAGGCAAAAATACTGTAAACAGTACCTGAAGGGAACGGATTGCATGTCACCCGAAATACATGTAAAGGACACTCGTTCGTCTTTGTTCCATCATGCGCACACCCAGTGTTGCACATCCACTTTCTTATGTATCTCCATTAATGCTGTGATCCACGTAGGCATGCTGTGTGCAGCGTGTGCAATTTCAGTTGATGCTAAGATCTGCTTGAATGACAAGGGTGCCAGTTGAGGATGTGGTGCCCATGTCCGTTGCATGCATGATGTTGTGCCAACAATTGCAATGTGTGGATGTACCCAGTGTAAATCCATTGTGGCATTGCAATTTCAGGGTCTTTGATGTGATATGTCATGTTGCTTCTTGTGTACTTTGAGTTGATGTGTGCACATGCCATGTGCATGTGCTTGGGACTATGGCATACTCACATGTGCCTCTGCAATTTATGCATGTATGTGTTACATGCTGACAGGTCGGGTTGTGAGGGAGGCATGTTGTTTGATGTGATTATGCAGACAGATGTCCAAGCAGGTGTTGGCATGGCCATGCTGTAAGTGGTGCAAGCATGAGTGACTACTGGTGGCCAGGATTCCACTGTGTGTCTTGCCAACAATGTGTCCACAGTGGCAGCCTGGCCCCTTTGTGCCTCCATGATTTACGTTTAGGGCCATCCTACCTGTTTACTCCCTGCCCATCACTGCACTAGTGGCATGTCTCCTGTAGCAACACAACAGGTTGCAGTTGGGTCACATTGCTTTGCCATTGTGCCACGTCATGTCACTTGGTATGTGCCTGCGCACTGCCCTCTTTGTGATGTGTTTACATCTTAATGTGTTCTGACTGTGGTTGTGATTGAGCATGGGCTGTAACATCTGTTTGAACTTGATTTGCATGTCCATGTGTGTGAGTGTGGATGTTGCTGGTTGTACCATGGACAATTGGTATTACTCTAAACGTTGTGTATGCCACACAGGCTTTTACGATGTACACTGATGTTGCTGTTCTATGTCTCCTTTAACGCAGTTGCTGCTGCTGATGAAGAGGGTGGAAGCAGTGCTGTGGTGCTTGGAAGCTGGGAGCATTCCACCAGACCATGTTGCAAGCCCCAGCCACTCCCCTGTGCCAGCTCATCTTCGGGGAGCAATGTGGCTGAGGTAGCACCTGGACCATTGGGCATGGTTGCTGGGGGTAAGTTCCAGAGGGTAAACGTGTCAGGGGACTCCTCAGCAGCAGGTGGACAGGGCGATGCCACACAGGGGCCATCCACAGTAGAAGACACCCTTGAGTCATCCCGGTTGACAGAGGTGCAGGAGGGGGAGGTGGCCATTGCAGACCCGCCCATGGGGTCAGGTGGGGGTGTCAAGGTTGGTGTCCATGATGAAACACTGTCCACGAGGCATGAGGCTGTGCAGACAACTGTGGAGGTGCCTGTTCAAAATCCTGTCCCTGGGTCATCGGATGCAGTAGTGCGCACCTTCCGAGATGCTTCAACCCAGACCAGCATCCCCTTACCAGCTGATGTGCCCATCAGGGATCAGGTGCTGCCTCTGCTAGCCGGCCTCATGAGGCAGACCACAGAACAAACAATTCCTGTAACAGCACCTCAATGCCTGCGGGTTGTGTGAGCGCTTTAAAAAAAAATGCAAATAAATAAAAAACAAAACACTAATTTGTGATGACGGGCAGGCTACTTGTGGTATGCTTGCCCATCATCACAATGAGCTATGTCACCTCGTGGCCTTGCTGCCAGCAGGCCTGTTCTCTGGTGGGCTCCATGGGATGCTCACTGCCACAATCCCCTCCTTGGCTTCCTCCTCTGTGATCCAGTCATCCTCTGGGGTGCCTTCCAGCCCACAAACCAGCAGTGCCCCCTGTACACCTGTACCTCCCCAATGCCATCGTTCCCACCCGAGGTGGGAGTACAAACTACATCAGCTGAGGTGGTCACTGTGCCTGCTCAGGCACCGCCATGGGCACAGACAATGGATGGACAGTAGGCACCTCAGAGCAGTGCAGGTGCTGAACACCCCAGACAATTGACATCACATCAGAGGGTGTACGGATAGAACATGCACTGGGCACAGCGGCAGCAGGTGGCAAGTGCGAAGAGGCAGACTGTTGCAGGACAAACCACCCCAAGGAGGCAGGTCGCAACTATGAGGCAGGAAGATGATATGGGGGAGTTGAATGCCATATATTCTGTGTTCCAGTACTATGAGAGGCAGCTGCTGCCAGAGAGGCAGCAAGCTCGGGAGGCCCTGGTGATGGTGGCCAGGGCAGAGATGGCAATGCACCTGGGAAAGGAGGCGGGCTGCTATCCTGCAGGTGACTTGCGGGTTGGCGTGGGACTCAGAACACCAGGTGCTGTCCACCCTGAAAGCCCTCCAGGAAACAACAAAGGCCCACCTGAGGGAGGCGGACGTGGAGCCTAAGTCAGCCCTGGTCGACAGGTTGACAGAGATTGGTAATGAGGAGTAGCCCGCTGTCTTTGTATATAGTTATTTAGGTATAGGTTTCATGTTCGTTTTTTTTTCTTTTTCTTTTGCCCTTGACTTCAGTGACTTTCCTTCCCCATTGTTCATGTATATAGTTCTTCAGGTATTGGGTTAATTTCAGTTTTCCTCATTTAAGCCAGACTTCTTTAACATTCCTCCCCAGTTTTTGCTGTATACAGTTTTATTTAATACAGGTTTTATCTGGTTACATTCCACGTTTCATGCAGTTCATTTGTATGTCTACACATTTCATTGTTTGCATTTCACCCAGTGCATCTTGTCATTGCAGGTCATGTGGATTGTGGCATACCTGTGTGTGTCATGTTGCTGCTGTGATGTTTGAGGGTGGAGGGACGCACTTGTGCCTGACATGTGGGGGTGAGGCTATCAGATGACTTGTGGCTGCACTGGATATTTTCAATTTCCATTACATGTGCAGCTTCACTGCGTGTTTAGCATCGGTGTGGTTGGCATGGAGGATTCTAATGTATGTGCGATGATGTACATATGGGTATGGTTGCAGTGTTCTGTGGATTGGTTGTGTATTTTTTGATTGACTCTAATTGTGGATGGAATGCCATCTGTTCATGTGTGTTTGCACACTTTCACATTATTTTGATTTCAGGTCCACTGTTGTTCATGTGTCCCATTTGCGCATGCTTGGGATTGTGTATGCACCGACACTCCATTCACTGTAGTGGCTATTTAGTATTGTGGGTGCTGCAGTGGGGGGTGGGCTCATTGTGGATGGATGGCCTGGACATATCACTTGTGCATTTGATATTTCATTGCTTTTCACTCCCATGTCATGCTCGTATGCCCATCAGCATCTGCATTTACACACTGCCTGCTCTCATGTCTTGCTCCACTTCTGCCACTGGAATGCAGCTGTGTCCCATGTTTTCTGTTTCTATGTGGCAGCACACATTTCCTGTCTCAACAAGTCATGCACTCTCTCTCTGACCTCCCATCACCCATGCACAGGCCTGTCATATTATAATGCTATGCAGACGATACCCAGCTCATTTTCAGGCTACCCTCGGCCTCCTCCTCTCCTTCCCTCACCTCTGACTGTCTGTCTGCTATCCAGGAATGGTGTGCCGCCAATGACCTCTGCCTTAATGCCAGTAAGACTGAGTTTTTACTCCTCGGCACACCCACTCCCTCCTTCCCTGTAGCTCTCTGGCCGGCCTCTCTTGGCCCTCTTCCTGCTCCTACCTACAGGGCAAAAAACCTTGGGGTCATCTTCGACTCCACACTCTCCTTCTCTCCTCATATATCTGTCGTCTCTAAGAAGTCACACTACCAGCTGCACCTCCTCAGAGGTATTCTTCCTTTCCTCTCCTTCCCCCAGAAGCTCACTGTCTCCCGAGCCCTGGTTCTCTCAGGCTGGACTACTGTAACAGCCTGTATCTTCCTCCTCAAGCCCAAGGACCGTATCTCTCCAGGACTGAAATCTCTACACTGGCTCCCAGTAGCTGCGAGGATAAAGTTCAAAACCCTCTGCATTGTCCACAAGGCCTTCTGGGGCCTGGGGCCTAAATACCTTCAACTCTCTCTTCCTAAATATCTTCCTTCCCGAGCCCTTCGCTCATCCGTCTCCAACTCCCTCAGGGTCAGCCGTTTCTCGAAGCAACGAGCTGGTGGTAGATCTCTCTCCGCGGCAGGGGCCTCTCTCTGGAACAGCCTTCCTGCCTGCCTGAAATTTGAGGAGGACCATCTCCGGTTCCGGAAGCACCTCAAAACCTTCCTCTTTTCTTCTGCTTTCTCTCTCCCTCTCCCCTGCTAATTCTTCACTGAAACTGCACTGAATCTGCAACTGGGCCACTCTCACCGACCTCGGTCCTGGGCCCAGCCACTCTCCACTTGCACTGCCTCCCTGGCAACCCCTGCACTTCGGGACTGTCTCTGTATCCCTACAGCCCCCCTTCCCAGCACTTGTCTGCACTTACCCTGCACTTGCCACCAGCTGGCCCTTTTCTTGTACTGCACTTCCCCCCTCCCCTTCCCCTTGCACCTCTCCCTTCCCCCTACCCCTGCACTTGCACGATCTGAATGACACCTGGCCTAGTAGGATCGTTGTCTGTCCTCCCCTTGTTTCCCCCCTCCCTGCCTCGTCGCGCCTTGAAACACTTGTGTATAGGCGCGTTACAAATGCCATATCATATCATATCATGCCTGACAGGTAATTTGCCAGTCCTACTACCCGGGTTACTTATGCTCAGGCTGTAACGTGCCTGGTCATTATTTGTGGATGTGGCCAATGTTTGATTTGGTTTACTTCTGTCCAAAACACACATTCAGTTGCTGTGCTTTGATGCCTTTGCAATGCCCCATGGCCAATATGCGCATGCCACTTGGCATTGGATTCACGTATCACATGTGGATGGGGTGGCCACAGTGTTGTTGGTGCATTATAGTGTTTTCTTGTTGAGGTACTGCTGATTCAGGTCTGCCAGGGAGTGACAGTGGATTCAATGGTCCTGGGTTGATCTTCATTGCATGCTGTTGATCATGTTGGCGATGTACATGGTCAAGGTCTGCTTCATGGTGAAGACAGTCCACAGAGGTTCAAGTGAGTTGCAGCTGAAGAGGGAAAATGGAGACCAAATCCATGCCCCCGCACCCCAAGCGCCCCAGCGCACCCATGAGTGACAAATATGCTGAAACACACCCACTTCACCAACAGTGCAACTTCTATGCTACATTAGAATCAATGCTGCAATATCAGAATCTACAAACACAAAAATCCCTGTTTAAAGGCTTGCAAATGCCTATATGAATTAACATGGTCTAAATGCACAGTGTAAAGCTATGTTTCAGGAAAATTACAGCTAAGTTCATTTCACTCACTGAACACTGAACACTGGCTGCGGGAGCCTTATCAACATTCCTCGCAAAACAAGTCCGACTTGCCAAGGCCGCAAATTCAAGATAAAACTACTTTCTGCAGACAGACATTTTTTAATTATCCACAAATGCGAGTAAATCACGGCAACCCAGTGTGCTTTTTTTCTTTCTGGGAAAGAAAGACATTTTCTCAAGGACACGCACAACATTGAAACATAACTTGTAACAAGCCAGAACCAGGTGCGAACTGCTTGTCCAGCTAAAAAGTTATGGGAACAAAGTCACATTGCAACATGATTAGAATTAGGTAATGGGGGCTGGCACAGCTAAATCAACCCACTGACGCAGGAGGTAAATATCCAATTATCAGGCTCTCTATAAGTGCTACATATGTAACCCACCACTCTGCAGCCAATAACGGGAGGAGATAGGTTTCTGGGAGCTGATCCAATTTTGTGAGGTCAGCCTGCAGTGTGATTATAAAACTTACTTGCAAGACAGCCCCGGGGGAGACGGCGCCTGAACTCGCGATACACGATGCTTTTCTTTGGCTTTTTTTTCTCTTCTGTGCCTAGAAATAAAGCAGTTTGAAACATGTTGCTGCCTGCTTGGAACTCTGTTGCATTTCTGGGGGCCATATGGGAGGTGTTGGGGCCTCCCATAGCTGGTGAGGCTATGGCTGCTGGCCCCCCACTGCCCTGGGGGTGGGGGGGGATCCAGCTTCTCCCCGACAAGTTGGTGCCCTCTGTGAGGCTCATTGCTCATTGTAACATGGGTAATTGAGCTCTGCCTGCGCAAGCCCTGTGATGGACTGAGCTCCCTGCCGCCGACTCAAGGAAGCTGTGAGACCCTCGCCTGCACCTGAAGACCACCGGAAAAACGCGTAACCGGCTAAAGGCTTCGGGGGCCACTTGGAAATACCCCGCTTGAGGGCAGGTGAGAGCCCTGCAGGAGAAGGGGTCCGGTGAAGTGCATTGAGGGAGTGTCCAGCAGTGGTGCAATTGCCAGTGCAGCATAGGAAAATGTAAGTAAACCAGCAACATGGGCTCTGAGGGGGGGAAATGTTTAAAGTAGAAATGTTAAAGTGTTTTTTTTTAAAAATTTTTTTTAGGGAGGGATTGTAAATTGGGTGGTGGGTGATTGTACATTGTCACAAAATTCAGCGCATTGGTAGTGATCGGCACGTGAATTGTAGTTGGGACTGGGGTGGTGGCAGTGGTCCCTTCTTGTGTTTTTGAGCATATTGGGTGGGGTAGTGACTCCCTACACATAGAACAGGAGTGCCGCGCTGATTGGTCTAGAACAGGATTGCCGCGCTGATTGGTCTGGATGGTGATTTCATGTACGGGGTCTGGATTTCCTATGAATTGACGTTATAGATCAATGAGTAGATGAGGTTCCCTGCTAATTGAGCGTTTTAGTTCAGTGAGTGGATGATGTTTCCCCGCAGGAGGTAGCTACATTGTTCCCGAGTGCGGAAGATAGTTGGCTGGTTAAGGTCCCCTGGTGAGGAGCGTATCATGCACTAGGCGACGCAGTGTGTGCAGTCCAATTATAAGAGTTTATTGTGGTTTACCTTGTTCCAGTTGAGACAGGAAGACAGCTGTGGGGATTGTGGGGTTTTATTTTGGGATTTTTTGTGGGGTTGGGAGAAATGGGTTATTGTTCTGTGTATGCACATTTGTCTTTTCATTTGCATTGTGTTTTTAGTTTGGTGACGTCACCTTCAGATTGATGCATAAGGACACAAAGTTTTGATGGTGAGGAGATAGTGGTGTGGTTTTGGAGAATAGGTGACCCAGAGGCGGTGTGTGGAAGACACATGCGCAAGATTGTGGGGGTGTGCCGGAGAAGGCAATGGTTTGGTGAAGATGGATTGCACGTGGAGTGCACTGGCTAAGGTGCGGAGCAAAGAAGGCTCACAGAAGTTGAAAAAATGTTCAATTATTTTCTAACTTTTGCTCCCTGAACAGCGGACTACCGAAATTTTCGAATTGAATAGAGGTAAAATGTATCACACAATACAGAAATGACTCCCCTTCACTTGTTGTGTAGCACACAGCTTCCATGCTGAAATAAGTCAGTAAAACATAGTGTGCAAAGATTCAAAAGTACTGAAGGTAAATTAAAAAGACAATGGCTGCTCATAGGCGGCTTCTCCAGAAGCGTGCAGCAATAGCTAAGGACACACATACACAGCACTTACACGGGAATAGCTTTAAAAGCACATGTGCAGCAATCGCTAAGGACACACATACACAGCACTTACACGGGAATAGCTTTTAAAAGCACATGGCTACAGTTGAACTGTGTGCACGAAGGAAAAGGAAAATGCGAGGGGTCAGCTGATGTTGAACAAACACGAGCAGAGGGAAGAGGGGACTCACCCTTCTGAACCTCCGGGAGTGTAATATTTGATGACACAGGGGCAGAGAAAGGCAGATGAGGACAAGTAGGCACAAAATAAATCATTCAAGCATGCGATGGGAGGGGCAGTTAAAAACAGCTTCAACACACACGCACAAGAATCACAATAGCAGTGTTAACAATCACCACAATATGCACCGCCCATGTGGGGAGGATACATGGGGCAGGATGGGATCATTTCAGCAGACACCACAAGCACCAATGCAGGTACTGTTACCACTACATGTACAGACACAACAAATGACAGCACCACTACCCCAGGACTGACTAGAATGACAACACAGGGGCACTGCACAGCAGCCAGCACCCATACAGAACACTGACACAATAGCAATGGTACCGGTTACATGACTGGGTGGGGTCTTCCTGATGGGGAACAAATATTTCAAAGGACATAGATTGACATTATACCGCTAATAGGACAGCCCAAGACAAACTTGATTTGACTAACTCTGCCACACACACTCATGCTCCGCTTCACCGACAGAGCGGGCGAGACGCGCGCCGACACACACACTCACGCACACTCAATAATGCAGAGGACAATTGCATAGGGGTGGTGATAGGTATCAAAACATTTTCTTTTCTGGGTGACAGTGGGGCGACTAGGCCATGCATTAGGGAAGAGACATTTGTGACATCATGAGCAATGTGGATATGACCACCTTATTAACCGAGAAATACATAACTTGTTAAACACCAGACATACACATGTTGAAAGTAAGGAAGATTGTTTAAGAATAATGGGGGTGCACGGTACAGAGGGGGGGTGCATAATGATAGCGCATCACAAGAGAGTACATTTAGCTACATTTTGAGCACACATCTTTCAGTGAGGAGACTGGGCTCATGAATACACGATGAACACAGAACAATTAAATGAGACACACAAGGTGGAAGAATGTGCACTTGAGGGGGGAGGCCTACATTTCATTGACAGTTCACCACAGGAGGAGAGAAATAGGGGTAAAGGGTGGATGATCCATGTTCCCAACAGAATTAATTTGGCAACAAAATAACAGTGCAAGTGGTACTGCCACTAGCGCTTTTGAAAATAACACTGGCACAAATGCATTAGCCAACACACATAGGGAAAGAGGTCATTGCTGCACGAACTGGAGCATAATGGTTGTATTAAAATTTGAAAGCAGATATTGGGGGGAGAAATATATATTGTTTAAATGTAACAGTAATTACAGTAGTGGAGTAATAAAATACTAGACTAAATGAGTAATTAACAGAGTAGGTAAGCTTTAAAAAGTGGACATGGGGTGGGATAGAGAGAATGGGAGTAAATTGGTAGCGGATTTCATTAGTACCAGCTTAAAGTGCCTGCAGTTCACTGCGAGGCACGCCCTGAGAAGTGTGAGAGGAGCCAAAGAAAAAATAAATAAATAAATAAATAAAAAATAAAAAAGATTTTAAAATCCTGCGATTATCTTAACTAAGTAACATGGTGCACTTAATTTAGAAACACAGCCACCCTATATGACAAATTTACCACCCTGATGTTTCCCTATTTAGCTTGTCAGTGCCTGATGCCCCACGGGACAAAGGCACGCACTATAAATAACTTATAACAAAAGCACAGTAAATACAAAGATCCAAAGGCCCATTTGTACACTAGCACCCAATTTGCATATATATGATCAAAGTGTGTAATGAGTATCTTCACAAAAATTAAGTGCCTACCCATTTTCTGGGTACATTCCGAATTGTGTAATAATTTACAGTCAGACCGCCATTGAACGCCACCAGGTGGTGACAGGATGGTGCATAGGTGCACCATTGGCTCCTCCCACTAGGACACTGAATAATGTGAGAGTAGTGCAGAGAGGTTAGGTCAAGAAAATGAAGAATATGTAAATTCTCAGGTCTCAAGCGCTTCCATTTCATTTCTCGCCAGATACAAAGGACCCAGGGCAGGCCTGAAGACAACGGACAACCAACACCCAATGGCTATGGACTACAGTGGGACATTTTCCCCTCCTGACAGACTTGGTCAGAAGTGTAAGGCGTCAAGCCCTACAAAGCGGTGGCCACCCTGGCAACGAGGGAGCAACGATCAACAGGGCCAACGCAAGAGATTTTCATGAACTGCAAAATAGCACGAACTCTCCCGAGTTAGGGAAACATGGCCATCCCATGGTCCAACGCACACTAGCAACTAGAATAGGGACTGACACACGCATTTCCAAAGTTTAATTGAGTTTCATATTACATTTTGTGCACCTACAGCTGTAACACTGTTTTGTTTCTTCTCTTTTCCCCGCACATGCAGGTTGTTGCGTATGTATGCTGTTAGAAATGTGTAGGAAATTTCCTTAATGTTATCTTCCATTAGAAACTGTGAGGTCCACTGAGTAAAACATTGTGAAGAATTCCCCACTCAATTGCCCACCCTATCAAGAACCTCAGACCCCTTAGAACATGTTTCCCTGAAGTATATTTCCTTGCTTGCATTGAATAAACAGCCCAAGATTTTCCCTACCCATATTGAGAAATTTTGAAAACACGAAATGTCCAGGGGAAGGTTTGATTTTTGCCCCTAGTGATTGTTTAGTTCGCGGAGCTTGATGTTACTAACATGTACTAACGTATTAACGCTTTTCTTGCGATTTTCAGGCGGGCAACTTTATCATCTCATCAGCTGCAAGGACCCAGCAGCGTAAGTGGTTATGGGCACGCAAATAAGGACTTTTACCTTCACGATGGGACTATTAATGATGAACAAAATTATGGGGGTGGTACTTTGAAAATTATTTGTAATAATGAGCATTACCGCTGTATCCCCTGCTAACATTCCCTAACCTAAGCAGGAACAGTTACGTCGTCAGTGGGTAAGGAAAAGCTGCTGCTAAACTAAGGAGAGTTAAAGGCAGACACAAGGGGAGTAAAACATACACATAACACACATATCAGAAGTGACCAACAACATGCACACATGTACAAAATTGGTAGGGACACCACTGGAGAGAGCTGTCCTGACTGTTCTTTAACATATGCCGGAAGAGAATTGATTACAACAGAAATTACTACAGCAGAGCACGACGCCCATGTATGACAAGGTGCGAAGAAGATTGCAAGGGAAAACAGCAACATTGAGATTGGAAATAAATAAATAAATAAATAATAAAAGAAGAAAGAAAAACAAAAGGAGAGAAGAACAAATAAAATAATAAGAGACAAAAATATGATAAGTGCCTAACAGAGTGAGAGAAAAGAGCAAAGATGGTCACTGAAGAAGGACGTATACTGTTAAGGTACCAACGTTATGTTACCAGCACAACAGTGACAAGAAGTGGACAATCATGCTGGATGCAAGAAGGTTGAGAGAAGTTGCGAGATGAGAGCAGGAACATCACTGCTTATGGACTACTATTGAGCACATGCATCCAAAGATCAAGAGAAACTACCACTGAATTGGGGAGGAGAGTGTTGATTGGTGCGCATCAGCATGCCCTTGTTGGTGATGACCAAGGAAGATGTGAAGAGTGACACATTCACCAAGGTGGAAAACAACGGAAGAAGAGAAACAGACAGAGAAGTAAAAAGAGGGGGGAATTACTTCTCGAGCGAGAAAGAAGAATGAGTGGGTGCAGTACAAGCATACCAAAGAATGATCAGCAAAAAATGCATCTGAAAAGAGAAAGCAAAGAACTAGCTAGTGCTTGCATGGTGATGGATGACATCATGACTGCCTGGTTGCTTGAAGGTGATAACGGAAGGACGAGTACCGAGCACAGCACCCTTGTGCAAGATAGAGATACATTGCAAAAGAAGAACAGAAGAAGTTATCGGAATGCAAACAAGAGACATGGTGAAAGGAAGAGCCGGACTAAGATAGCGGTGCGCAACATGGTTCCAGCAGTAATAAAGGTGGCCACTCCCTGTGATCAGAGGAAGTACGAAGGGGAGTGAGTGTGGTGGAACACAGAAGGGGAACACTGCTATATGTACTGTTGATCAACAACAATGCAGAAAATTATGGACACTTCAAGGAATTGGCAAAGATATGCAGACCGGAAGGAGGTGAATGTTGCTTGGTGGTGTGGTCGACAAAGTCGACCAGAGGGGGGACTGAAGAGGGAAAATGGAGACCAAATCCATGCCCCCGCACCCCAAGCGCCCCAGCGCACCCATGAGTGACAAATATGCTGAAACACACCCACTTCACCAACAGTGCAACTTCTATGCTACATTAGAATCAATGCTGCAATATCAGAATCTACAAACACAAAAATCCCTGTTTAAAGGCTTGCAAATGCCTATATGAATTAACATGGTCTAAATGCACAGTGTAAAGCTATGTTTCAGGAAAATTACAGCTAAGTTCATTTCACTCACTGAACACTGAACACTGGCTGCGGGAGCCTTATCAACATTCCTCGCAAAACAAGTCCGACTTGCCAAGGCCGCAAATTCAAGATAAAACTACTTTCTGCAGACAGACATTTTTTAATTATCCACAAATGCGAGTAAATCACGGCAACCCAGTGTGCTTTTTTTCTTTCTGGGAAAGAAAGACATTTTCTCAAGGACACGCACAACATTGAAACATAACTTGTAACAAGCCAGAACCAGGTGCGAACTGCTTGTCCAGCTAAAAAGTTATGGGAACAAAGTCACATTGCAACATGATTAGAATTAGGTAATGGGGGCTGGCACAGCTAAATCAACCCACTGACGCAGGAGGTAAATATCCAATTATCAGGCTCTCTATAAGTGCTACATATGTAACCCACCACTCTGCAGCCAATAACGGGAGGAGATAGGTTTCTGGGAGCTGATCCAATTTTGTGAGGTCAGCCTGCAGTGTGATTATAAAACTTACTTGCAAGACAGCCCCGGGGGAGACGGCGCCTGAACTCACGATGCTTTTCTTTGGCTTTTTTCTCTTTTCTGTGCTTAGAAATAAAGCAGTTTGAAACATGTTGCTGCCTGCTTGGAACTCTGTTGCATTTCTGGGGGCCATATGGGAGGTGTTGGGGCCTCCCATAGCTGGTGAGGATATGGCTGCTGGCCCCCCACTGCCCTGGGGGTGGGGGGGGATCCAGCTTCTCCCCGACACAGCCATGCATTGGAATGTTAGGATGGGTGACTGTCAGGTGGCTGCCTGGGGTAGTGTCAGAGGTGAGGGGGCTGATGGGTGGTGTGAGGACTTGAGGGGGCTGCCTGGGGGTAGTTTTGGAGGTGAGGGTGGTGTGGGGATGTGGGTGTACTCTCAGGGGGCTGTCTGGGGGTAGTGTCGGAGATAAGGGTGGTGTGGGGAGGGTGTGTACTGTCAGGGGCCTGCCTAGGAGTAGTGTCAGAGGTGAGCGTGGTGTGCGGAGGGAGTGTACTGTCAGGTTGATGCCTAGGGGTAGTGTCGGAGTTGAGGGTGGCGTTGAGAGGGGGGGTGTACTGCTAAGGGGCTGCATGCGGGTAGTGTTGGAGATAAGGGCAGTGTGGGGAGGGGAGTGTACTGTCAGGGTGCAGCCTGGAGTAGTGTCAGAGGTGAGGGTGGTGTGGAGAGGGGAGGGTACTGTCAGGGGCTTGTTGCGGGGTAGTATCGGAGGTGAGGGCAGTGTGGGGAGGTGGGTGTAATGTTAAGCGACTGCATGGGGTAGTATCAGAGGTGAGGGCATTGTGAGGAGGGGGTGTACAGTCGAGGGCTGACTGGGGTAGTGTCGAAGATGAGTGCGGTGTGGGCAGGGAGTGTACTGTCAGGGGGCTGCTTGAGGTAGTGTAAGAGGTGAGAGGGGTTGATGGGTGGTGTGAGGACTTGAGTGGGCTGACTAGGGGTAGTTTTGGAGGTGAGGGCAGTGTGGGCAGGTGGGTGTACTGTCAGGGGGCTGCCTGGGGGAAGTGTCGGTGGTGAGGGTGGTGTGGGAGGGCGTGTACTGTCAGGGGCCTGCCTGGGGGTTGTGTGAGCACAGTATGGGGAGGGGGTGATGGGTGGTGTGAGGACTTGAGTGGGCTGACTGGGGGTAGTTTTGGAGGTGAGGGCAGTGTGGGCAGGTGGGTGTACTGTCAGGGGGCTGACTGGGGGTAGTGTCAGAGGTGAGGGTGGTGTGGGGATGGGTGTACTGTCAGGGAGCTACATGGGGGTAATGTCAGAGGGGAGAATGGTGTGTGGATGTGTTGTAGTGTCAGGGTGTTGTAGTGTCAGGGGGCTGCCTGGGGGGGAGTGTTGGAGATGACTGAGGGCGGTGTGGGGAGGGGAGTGTACTGTCAGGGGGTAGACAAGGGTAGTGTCAGAGGTTAGGGTGGTGTGGGGAGCAGGGTGTACTGTCAGGGGGCTGGCTTGGTGTAGTATTGGAGGTGAGAGTAGTGTGGGGAGGGGCGTGTACTGTCAGACAGCTGCACGGGAGTAGTGTTGTAGGTGAGAGTGATGTGCAGAGGGGGGGGGGTACTGTCAGTGGGCTGCCTGGGTGTAGTGTCAGAGGTGAGAGAGGTGTGGGGAGGGGGGGTGCTGTCAAGGGGAGGATTGGGGTAGCGTTGGTGGTGAGGGCAGTTTGGGGAGGGGGTTGTCCTGTCAGGGGGCTTCCTGGGGTATTGTTGGAAATGTGGGCATTGTGGGGAAGGGGGTTGTACTGTCAGAGGGCTGCCTGGGAGTAGTGTCGGAGGTGAGGGCAGTGTGGGGAGTGGGGTGTACTGTCAGGAGTCAGGTGGCTGCCTGGGGGTAGTGTCGAAGGTGAGGGTGGTATGGGGAGGTGGGTATAGTGTCAGGGGGATGACTGAGGGTAGTGTCGGAGGTGAGGTCAGTGTGGGGAGGCGGGTGTAGTGTAAGGGGTTTGCCTGGGTTTGTGTCAGAGGTGAGGACGGTGTGGGGAGGGGGGATAAATATCAGGGGCTGCCTGGGGGTAGTGTTGCAGGTGGGGGCAGTGGGGGTGCACTCTCAGGGGGATGCCTGGAGGTAGTGTCTGAGGTGAGGGTAGTGTGGGGGGGGTGTGTACTATCAGGGGCTACCTGGGGGTAGTGTCAAAGGTGAGGATGATGTGGGCAGGGGCGTGTACTGTCAGAGGGCTGCTTGGGGGTATTGTTGGAGATGAGGGCGATGTGGGGAGGGGGTATATTGTCAGGGGACTGCCTGAGGGTTGTGTCAAAGGTGACAGGGTGTGGGGAGGGGGTGCACTGTCAGGGGAGTGCCTGGGGGTAGTGTCTGAGGTGATGGCTGTGTGGGGAGCTGGGTGTACTGTCAGGGGGCTGACTGGGGTAGCGTCGGATGTCAGGGGGCTGGTGGGTGGTGCCGGAGGTGAGGGTGGTGTGGGGAGGTGGGTATACTGTCAGTTGGATGACTGGGGGTAGTGTTGGAGGTGAGGGCAGTGTGGAGAGGTTGTTGTAGTGTCAGGGGGCTGTCTGGGGGTAGTGTCAGAGGTGAGGGCAGTGGGGGTGCACTCTCAGGGGGATGCCTGGAGGTAGTATCCGAGGTGAGGGTAGTGTAGGGGGTGTACTATCAGGGGCTACCTGGGGCTAGTGAGGTGAGGCTGGTGTGGGCAGGGGCGTGTACTGTAAGAGGGCTGCATGGGGGTAGTGTTGGAGGTGAGGGTGGTGTGGGGACGGGGTGTACTCTCAGGGGACTGTCTGAGGGTTGTGTCAAAGATGAAGGGGTGTGAGGAGAGGGTGCACTGTCAGGGAGGTGCCTGGGGGTAGTGTCTGAGGTGATGGCGGTGTGGGGAGCTGGGTGTACTGTCAGGGGGCTGACTGGGGTGTTGGCAGAGGTGAGGGGGGCTGGTGGGTGTATGAAAGCAAAATCAAGATATCGAGGCTGAGTACCTTCAAAAAGGAAATACACCAAACGCAGGTTATAATGATACACAGATCTTTATTCAAAGTAACTGAACAGTTTTCAAAGAAACAGAGTATCGGATAGCTATCAGGCCATCAGTTCACCACATTGAATACCAGCCCGTGGGTTGGGCTGTACATTAGAATAGTCACACCTTTTATACAGTCCAAAACATGATGTCCAGCCCACCTACAAGTTAATACATCACGAATCTCGGGTTCGTGCAGAGTTCGCATCTTAATTTATGCATCTATACATTTAGGGGTTATCCTTAATATTTTCGTCAATGAGTTACAATAGAAACAGTGTGTCTTTGATTTCTTTTTGAGCCTTCGCACATCTCTTTATACAATGCAGTTAAACAAGTGTTCACATTTCAGTATTTGACTATATTATGTTTAACATGTGCTCGCGGATTAGCTTCGTTGGCACAGGTAATCTATACACAGGTCAACGAAGGACAAGGTCTCAGCGCATGACCCTAACATTTGGCTTGCAGGCAGTTTATACATTAACTAGTACACAGAGGTCAAGACGGCCATGTCACATTCAAAACAACATTGTCCACCATCTTAGAACACAGGGTGACTTTAGAGAGAGAATCTAAAATGGCGGATGAACCTAAAATGGTGGCCTACACAGATTTAAGGTCAGGACCTTGCAACGCGGATTTCCTCGCAGAGCGACTTGGCCTAGGCCAATATATATAAATATATACACACGGTCTAGAGGGTATGATATGATTTCCCGTTCGACAGGTGGTGTCAGGACTTGGGGGGGCTGCCTGGGGGTAATGTTTGAGGTGAGAGGGGCTGGTGGGTGGTGTGAGGACATGAGGGTGCTGCCTCAGGGTAGTGTCGGAGGTGAGGGCGGTGTGGGGAGGGGGTGTACTGTCAGGGGACTGCCTGAGGGTTGTGTCAAAGGTGAGGGTGGTGTGGGGAGGGGGTGCACTGTCAAGGGGCTACCTGGGGGTAGTATCTGAGGTGATGATGGTGTGGGGAGGTGGGTGTACTGCCAGGGGGCTGACTGGGGTGTTGGCAGAGGTGAGGGGGGCTGGTAGGTGGTGTCAGGACTTGAGGGGGGCTGCCTGGGGGTAGTGTTTGAGGTGAGAGGGGCTGCTGGGTGGTGTGAGGACTTTAGGGGGCTGCCTTGTGGTAGTGACGGTGGTGAGGACAGTGTGGAGCACGGCCTGTACTTTCAGGGGGCTGCCAGGGGGTAGGGTCTGAGGTGAGGGGGGCTGGTTGATAGTGTCAGGACTTCAGAGGGCTGTCTGGGGGGAGTGTCGGACGTGAGGGGGGCTGGTGGGTGGTGTGAGGACTTGAGTGGGCTGATATGCAGTAGGGGTATATGCCAGCAGTTTGGGTGCCTTGGGAGTAGGGGGGATGGTTCACACTTATGCATTGGTGTAGCCTTAACTGATGAGGGAAATCGCATGGTTTTGCATGTGTGCAGCCTTGTTATGAAAGTACTTGTGCTATTTCGCAGGGGTGCTGCCTTGATTTATGAGGGAGCTTGCCTGTTTTCGCTGGGGTGCCACCTAGATTTACAAGGAAACTTGCATGGTTTCTCAGGGGTGCAGCCTTGACTTATGATGGTACTTGTGCATTTTTTGCAGGGGTGCAGCTTTGACTTACGAGGGAACTCAGGCTGTTTTACAGGGGTGCTGCATTGTCTTACAAGGGAGCTTGCACCTTTTTGAGGGGATGCTGCCTTGATTTGCAAGAGAACTTGCTCAGTTTCACAAGCGTGCAGCCTTGACTTTTGAGGGAACTCGCGCTTTCCACAGGGGTGCAATCTTGATTTACGAGGGAACAAACATGGTTTTGCAAGGGTGCCGTCTTGACTTACGAGGGAGCTTGCATGTTTTCGCAGGGGTGCTGCCTTGACTTACGAGGACGCTCACAGGTTTTCGAAGGGGTGCAGCCTTGACTTATAAGGGGACTTGTGCTTTTTTGCAAGGGTGCAGCATGGTATTACGAGGGACTTGCACGGTTTTGCAGGGGTACTGGATGTTGGGTCAGGGATGAATGCAGTGGTTTGCGCTAAGGATGGTCTATTGCTTGGTTTTGGGTTTGCGTGAGGGTGTGTTTTGGGCATTCCTCACACAGCTCAGTTTTCTTTGCAGGTCGAGTTGAAATGCGCATTTGAATCCATGAATACACGAAGCGCACATTGGAATATTTGCACGTATGGCCGCGCAGAGTAGTTCTCGTGCCAGGCTTTGCAGGATCTCTGCAAACTTTTCCATGAATCAGGACCAATGATTAGGCCTATCTGCATTGGGGATGCACGGTCAAGGTGGGCACTGAACACTCCACATTTTGTTCCCAGTGGTCAAGGAAAAAAATGTTTGCCACGATCTCTTACTGGTAATTTCCATTGCTAGGAGTCATGCTCTTTTTTGTCCCTGTGCTATTTAAGGCAATGGGGTAGTGGTGAAAGGACAAGCACAGCATGCAACTTTGAGGCAGAGTTTTATTTTACCAAAGTGATTTCCTGAGGTCATATGAACTGTGGCAATTGACCCTGCTGGTAATGGCCAACCACCCAAGTAAAAGGCCAAGCAAAGCGAGTACACAATAGTTATCCATGTAATTACGCCTACACCCCTCTTCCTCATCCCAGTACCCCAGTCATGATTCAAACCATTATGCCTACATCATTCTTCCTCATCTCAATACGCACTAGTACCCCATATCCTTACACCCACATCCCTCTTCCTCATCCCAGTGCCCCAATACCAATCCATGTCATTATCGCTACATCCATCTTCCTTGTCCCATTGCCCAATGCTTATCCATGTCATTACACCCATACCCCTATTCATCATCGCTGTATCCCTATACTGATCCACGTCATAATCCCTACATCCCTCTTCATTGTCCCAGTGCCCAATACTAATCCATTTCATTACACGAACATCCCTATTTTTCATCACAGTACCCAATAGTAATCCATATAATTACCCCACATCTGTCTTTCTCGTCTCAGTTCCCAGTACTAATCCATGTAATTATCCCTACATCCCTCTCCCTTGTTCTAGTGCCCAATAATAATCCATGTCATTACATGGACATACCTCTTCCTCATCTGAGTACCCAATTGTAATTCATGTCATCACCCCACATCCCTCTTCTTCGTCAGAGTACCCAATAGTAATCGATATAAATACACATACATTACCTTTTCTCATTTCAGTACTCAATATTAAACAATTTAATTATCCTCAGAACCTTCTTCCTTGCACCAGTACCCAATACCAATCCATGTCATGTCCCCAACATCCCTCTTCCTCATCCCAGGAACAAATAGTATTCAAATTCTTTACCCCCACATTACTCTTCTTCAAGCGCACCCATTCCTCATTTTCAGGGAGATGGTGTGGAGAGATGCTCTGAGCCAAACAGAAAATCTATTAGATCCCCATGTTACCCTATGAAGACAAAAATGGGGATAAGTCTTTTTACACTGTGGTAAGTTGCCTAAGGAAATTGTGCTACTCGAGGGCGCATATATCAGTTCCCAAAATTTCAATGATATCCTTTTGCAATGTAAGCAAAGGAGTTGAGCAGGTCTGACATACTCATACAAGTGTGTGTGCCAAAATTATACTGTCTCATGACCCTCTTGATATTCCATCTGCTCATATTCATCTTATATCTTTTGACGTCCTGAATACCTCTATATTGGGGCTCACAAATACATCCACCTATGGAATACGATTTTCTCTGAGTACCGCAACAAATCAGGGGCAATGGGTGAGACAAATGGCCCAGAGATCTAAGGGAAGTCTTGAGTGAAGTGGTACACGTGATGAGAAAAGGACTGGCCCCTGAAGCAAGCTTGAACCTGCGGATTACTCAATTCCCCAATACTACCTACATTACAGAGGGATCAAGGAAGGAGGTATTATCAGCTAAATAACAATCTAAACATCATACAGCTTCCCGTGCATCAAACTATGACAGAGGAGGACATTCCTCGCTGTATGACTAGCTTCATGTGCATATACTAGCGGATTTAGCTGCCCTGTCATATGCAATTCAGCATAGTGGATCTGATGCAGATCATGCAAATAAAATAGTGTCTGGCTCTGGTTCACACAGTATGAGTGCCAACTAATTTATGGACTCAGGGGACACCACGGAATGGCAGCCCTCACCTGTCATGGTGGCCATTGAAAAAACAAAAGTGTGTCACACTAGAGCCCACATGGGGTCCTTGGCCTATGAAAGTGCCCTTTCTAATGCTTTAGTCGATAAAAGAAACATCCTAACGCTTGAGTTCCCTGAACTTGAAGAACTGGGAACTGGTCTGGCCTCTTGAATAAGGTATATAGGTGGCTATGCAGCAAGTTTGAAGAAAGCAGGATCATGAGGTCTCATCTGTAAATTGTGAAGTGATTGAAATTATCTGTAAATGACAGCCCTTGAAATGAAATTCTCCTTGGATGCTAAAACTGCAGCTTGTTTTCTTTTATAAAAACATGGATCCACTAGTTAATCCTTTCTGTAAAATCTGACTTATTCTACTAGTGGGCGACACTACCCCAGACACAAAACACTCCAGGAGTTTACTCCCTCAGAAGATACAGGAGGGAACAAGAAGTATGTCAAAACAAATATCAAATGAGACCCGTTGCCCAAACATGTGTGCCTTCACTGCCATCCTCACTTTTAGGGTGCAGGAGGACGTGCAAAAAGAGATGCATTAAATCTCCTGGTGTACAAGGAAACAAAAAAGCCAAAGTGCTCTCCTGCAAATTGTTCTCAAAGGTCTTGAGCAGAAGGTCTGCCCATTAGGGGTACACTCCTTTCTGGCTGGTTAACCTCTGAGGCTAATTCATCTGCAGATCACCAAGTATTTGACTCTTCTCCATCTTCCACTAGGTGACTACTAGCGGTGAACCTTTGCACCATGACTGACAAAACCTGATATAGGAATTAGCAATACTCCCTGGTTTCATGTTAAACGTGTGTGTTGGAATGTGTATGGACAGGAAATGGGAGACCCTGACTTCAAAGAATTTTTTTTAGCTTTCATTTAATTACATTTCAGGAAACCTGGACATTGGAGCCTTGGGGGCAATCTAAATGTCTTCAAATAAGCAAAACAGGGATACCAAAAAAAAATAAATATGGGGGGTCTACAGATCTCATATAGTACTGGAGCATGTAGACATGCTACGGCATGCCTGATTAACTCTAAATGTGCAATAGTGGTAGATATGGTTGTGCTAAATGGGAACAAAAAAACCGGCGGCCCATTAACGTATGGGCTTGTTGTTAAAACTTCAATGCCTTTTCTTTGCTTTTAACAATTCTGGAGAAAGAGGCCACCATACCTTCAAAAGACAAATGTGTCTTTATTGTATGTGGGAACATGAATGCAAAGATCGGTTCATGGGGAGGGATTGATGAAGCTCTGTTTGAAAGACTTAACTTGCAGTGAATTCCAACCCTGACCCATGGCCAGTCTAAGACTGACGGGAGAAGTAGGAGGTTGAAGAACTTCTGTACAGAACTGGACCTAGTTTCTGCCCAAAATACATTGTCATCAATCTCCTCTTTAATGCCCACTTATCAAGCAAGAGAGACAAGTTCTTTAATAGATCATATCCTGTTACCGATGGATAAATTGACATCTTATGGTGAATTTGTGATCTGTCCCAGGGTGGAAAGTGACGACAATGCACTGTTTGACTAAATATCTAGCCAATAGTTGTAGTTGGGAAGGTCCCTCAGTGGAAGCAGCCACTCTAGATTTGTCCAATAAAGTGAAGGATAGGGCACAATGTCCTTTCATCGCCTGCATTTCCATCTCCTGGCATTTTAACGTGAATATTACAACAAATATGCTCATCGATTTTTTTTAGGGGGGGTGGGAGAGGGCAGATAAGGGTTTGGGCGGGTAGGCAATAGCCAAACATAAGTGTGGGAGGGGAGTTTGGGGTGGGACACCCCACAAAAAAAAATATGTTGGAATGTACACATTAAAATGACAGGGGATGAAATGACATGGAACCATATTCTTTAGGTGGGCCCCCAAAGTAGAAGAATCCACTTCTGAGTAGGCAGAACAGGCAAACGCCAACAGAAGATTGCAAGAAGTTAAAAATGCATGTGGGCCTGGGTTTCAGTCTTTGTTAACTATCTCGGGTGTTTATTGGACAGTTGTATGAACAATTGACAGCCTTTCTTCTACCATGCATATACAAAGCTAAAAGAGTTAACAATACCAAGAGGTCCCAAGATTCTGAACATCTAGGATGGCTTGACAAAGAATGTGCCGATTTTAAGGATGTGTTGCAATCCATGGTCATACAAGGTGTGGGGGCGGAAGCAGTCAACATGATTTGGAAAATTTACAAATCCCTCATTTCACAGAAAAAAAAAGGAGTATTGGAATCACAGTTGGCAGAATTTGGCAAGAGCAGCCAATGAGAAAGATTAAAAATCATTTTGGAGGCCTTTGACCAAATCTTTGGGGGATTATTAAACTCCAGTCGAAACAAGTATCTTAGAGTAAGAGTGGGTCACACACTTTGCTCAGATATTTGGGGCACAAGTGGGGGGGACCCCAAGCTCTGTAGCCATACAACAGGGTCAGGTTCCTTCAGGATTGACTGAAACTTGGAGAGAGGTGACTTCTACCGTATCTACTAAATTGGGGATTCCCTCTGTTGGGCAAAATGGTCCTTTGAAACTTTACTTTTTACGGACAACAAGATCTGTAAATCCATCAATCACCTGGCACGAGGTAAAGCCCCGGATCCAAAAATGATTCTGAGGTTTTTACGTTTCTAGATGATTGGTGGGTCCAGCTCTTTAAGGTTGTTTTTCTCTTCTTTGTAAGAAGTGGAGTATATCCAACTATGTGTGTAAAACTACCATCAAACCACTTTACAAGAAGGGTCCCACTAATGTTGTAACATCTTACAGACCAATCAGATGAATCGACATAGATTGAAATCGGTGGTTAGGAGAAAAATGAATATTAGACCAGGGGCACAGTGGATTAGGGTCAGGGCTTCCCACTTTTTATCAGGTTTTTGTTCCATGACATTCCTCATATCAATATGCAAAATGCAGGAAAATGACCCTTCACCCAGCTTTATTGGACTGCTCATTAGCTTTTGACCTGTTGGTCAGGGAGAGGCTCTGGGTGAAGCTGGCAAACATTGGAATAGATACATCGTTAATGTTTTATAATCTAGGATCTCTCCTCAGTATATATTAGGTTTGGTCCTCATGCAAAAAGAAAGGGACCAGAAAACAAGCCTTCTCTGCCTACGCCTCAAGACTATGGAACTTCCACCCCATCAGCATTAGACTTGCCCCCATGCTCTTACAATTCAGGAAAGAACTCAAGGTGCACCTCTTCAAGGAATCTCTCCTGCTCAACTCCTAGCCCATCATGTTGCTGCTTGCACCACCTGACTTGCTAGACGCCGCCCGCCCCTATCTCCTCGCCACCCGGTACTGCTGTATCCTACCTCTGTGCCCCCCCGTATCCTACCCCGCTGTAAATCTGTTTGGTTGTTGCCTCTGGAAAGCACTCAGTTATGCATCTGCACAGTTGTATACTGCAGTAAAGCACTCTGTTATCTATCTGTATTGTTTTATACCTCTGTAAATCGCTCCATTGTTTCTCGAGACTAGGTCTGTGCTCAATAAATAATAATAATAATAATAATAATAATAATAATAATAATAATAATAATAATAATAATAAAAACTCAATTTAAACAGAATATTCTGACAGAGAGAGAAGTTAAGCAGGGTTGCCTGCTTGCCTTAGTTCTTTTCTGCATTTAAATGTGTTGAAAACGCTGCAAAATATAGTCCCAGTATTAGAGGGAAGCCTGTGCCAATGTTACTATATGCAGACAAATCAGTTCCCCTTGCCAGGACGCAAACACTCTCAGAGCACAATTACAGACAGTAGCATCTTATTGCACCCCATGCCATCTAATTCTGAATATATCAAAGTCCAAAGTAATGGTCCACAACAGCCATCATAGTGGGAAATCTAAGTCCTGTTTTCAGTTGGGTGGTGAATCCATTGAGGTGGTGGAACACTTCTCGTATCTAGGTGTAGTCATCACCCCATACCCCTACTGAAAAGCCCAATTGGAGCAGCTACCAGAATAGTATCAATAGCCAGTAGAGTGTTCATTCATTGTGTGCTTCCACACAGGGGTCATTTTGCATCAGAAATAGAGATGGTAAATCGTGGGCAGTTTGGAGGTACTGTTGCCTACGGTGCTGAGCTATGGGCCTTGACAAGTCTGTCACCTAAGTAGGCATATGAGAACATCATTTTTGGAAACAACTTCTACATTTGCCAAAAAATGTCCCATCTGCCTCTCCTTACACTGACATTGGTTTCAAGAACAAGAGGGAAGGGTGATGGATTGACTGGCAAGGTATGCAATCAAATGTTTAGTTTCACAGTCAAGTAAGCTGGTGGACCTCGCGTGGCAAGAACATTTTCACCAATCTGTTATCTCCCCTTATAGAAACAAAATGTCAGATGTCCCTAAAGAGTTGGGATTAGGTTGTACTTTTGACCCTTTGTATTATTTCACGGATTCTTATAGGCCCCTGTTTTTTTTTAAAATCAAAGAAGCCTAAGAGTCAAGAACAAGGAGGGCTGAAGAGGCAGAGATGGCATGCTTTGCCCATGTAGCCTGTGTAGACGCATTTGTGCTGGGGGGAGGCCAAAAAATGTATCTGTGAAACCTTGCCAATCACCAGATCAGAAGCATCATCGCCCTTGCTAGAGCTGACATTTTACCTTTAGCTCTTGCCATCAAAAAGTGGAATGGCCTATCGAGTCCAAAATGTAAAATATGTGAGCCAAATGAGGAAGACTTGCCACATTTTATTCTTGTATGCTCAGTTTATGATCCCCTAAGGTTGCATTGTATTACCCTTGTTCAAATGAGAGAAGACTTTCCTGTTAGCGATAGAACAGCGGCACAGACCCAGACCCAATAGTTTGGTGGCCATCCTATGGTCCCTGAGGTCCATGCGGATGGAATCATATATGCTATCCTTGTTAGGCCCTAGTCTCTTAGCTTCCCCCGCGGACTTCGGCCCTGGTGGGCCGGGAGGCAGCAGCTGTAGGAAAGGGGGGTGGCCTTGAAGTCCGGCGCATGGATTATGGAGGCCCTCCTGGGACACTCCAGAACACTAAGAATGAAAGGGATGGCAGTGTATACTTGTTGGTAAATGTATGCTCTCTTATTCGTACAATACTAAAATTACAATTACTTCTTAAAGATGCTTCAGGTGCACCTGGACCTAGTCTCCGGGCCTGTGGAGACTCAGAAATGCCACTATCTATCTAAACAGCCTGTTGTCACCAACAGGTTACCCACATGCACTGCTTCAGGAAATATAGGGCGTCATTACGGGTCAGGCGGTAACCCTGCCGGGTATACTGGCGGGTCGCCGCCAGACCCGTAAATAATTACTGGTGCCCGACTTCCTGGTAACACCAGGGGATTACAGCCCCGGCAGTCTGGGAATGAATTCAGGCGCCAGCAATTTGCAAGTCCCCATTCCCATAGAGTCCTATGCCACTCTATGGGAATGGGTACCACGGAAGCACTGGCACTGTGATTAACAGTGCCAGAGCTTCTGTGACGGCTTGCTTACCATGGTCGCGGTGCCCGGCAGGGTCAGCCCTGCTGAGCACAACTGCTCTGGCAGGCAAACCCCTAGCCAGCACTTGTTTCCAGAGCAGCACACTTGTCCCATAGTCTCAGTACAATTACACTGTTTTTTAAAAACTGTAAATATTAATTTTTTGACATGACAATTTAGTGGCGTGTTCAAAAATAATTTAATTTGCATGTGATTTCACACTTTTAATAAAAATCTATGTAACAAAAGTAAAAAATTTAATAAATCCAAAGAAAAAGAAAAACATCACTTCTTCGTGGTATCAAACTAAATACATCGTTTTCATGGTAATTAACATAGTCAACTCTAAAAGGGATCTTATTTCCGACGCGTTTCGGAGGGGGGGGCCCGGGGGGAACACGAAGCGTTTCCCCCCGGGGAGTTTTTGGCTCTGCACACGGCCAGCGAGTGGCCGTGGGGGGCAGAGCGCCTCCCGGGGGTATTTAAGGGCTCAGGGAAGGTTCGCGAGGCAGGCGACGGTTAGGACTTGGTGATTGTATCAGTCCTGTCGCCTGCTCCCGAGCCTTCCCTCAGTTGGGCTTTTTGAAGGGGTTATCAGTAGAGGTGAGGAATAGGGCATCTTAGCGTGTAGGTTTGTTGTGTAGGTAGTTATATAAAAAAAAAAAAATGTTTAAAAAAAATGTGTTTTATAGCGGGGGTACCGTAAATAAGGTACCTCCATTTTCTTACCTGGGGGGAGAAAAGCGCTGTTGGCGGGGTGTTTTACGGGAGCCGCTGTAGTTCAGTTGGTTTTCCTTTTTAAGTTTGCAGGTTGTGGAGCGAACGTTTCGACCGTTTCTAATTGGGAGGAGGGGGTGGTGTAGAGCGTTGGGGTTAGGAACACGGATTCTTGGCCAATTCATTCTTCGGGGGATTTGGGAAAGTTGCCTGCGAGCGTTTTCTCTTTTAAGAGTGCGTTTTATTGGCATTTGCTGTTTACATTATTGGCAGCCTGCAGCTCCGTGTCCAGGGCCCGTTTCTTTTTTTTTTTTTCGCTCAAAGACAAGATTAAGGACGCATGGGCTGTCTAGTGTCAGTGGGATCATACCTGGTCAAGTGGCACAGCGAGTAGAGCGCTCGCTTTGACATCAATGCTAAGCCTGCTAACGCAGGTTCGAATCCCAGCAGGGCGCCAAACTCAGCCTTTCATCCTTCTGAGCTCAATAAATGAGCACCACACACCGTGGGTAATAATAAGCCGAGCACTATATAAATGCCAAATTATTATTATTACTATTAAAGGGGCAGCACTATTTTTCCTTGATTGCGTTACAGTGCGGTGCATCTCGCGATACACCAGGGGGCAGTGTGGGAGGTATTGTGTTCAAGTGGATCTTGTGTCTGGTGGGTGTAGGGTTTTTGCTGGGCACTGTAGAGCAGGAATGGGGGATCTCTGAGAGCGAGGGCATTAAGAGGGGGCAGTATTTAGGGGGGTAAAATAGGAAAAGTAATTAAAAAAAAAAATTATGATAATATAAATAAATAAACAAATATACTATTTTGGTTTACATATTACCAGTGGGTTTTTATGAGGTGTTAATTTTACGCTGTTCAAAGATAGCAGTTTTGGCATTTTGGGTATAGGTCCACGGGTAGGTTTTGGCTCGGGGGCGTAGTTTTGCTAGCTTAATTTTCAGGGGGCATATTTTTAGTGCACAACCAGATTATTGGTGCACAAAGGTGGGCCAGGGAGCTAGCAAGAAGAGTTTGGTTGATGCTAGGGCTCTGAGGGAGGCCCTGGAAATTATTAGCAGAGCATCTAAGGCCCAATTGGAAGGGGCGGTAGGGGAAGTAACGGGAGAAGGGGAGGTAGGTTGGGGCAGGCCGCAGCGTAGAGCTACGGCTGATGGGGCTCTCGCGGAAGTGGTGGCTTGCACCCCCGCGGCAGGGAGAGGGGAGGTTTGGGAATCCAGGGGCAGGAAGATGAGGAGGGAGATAGACAGGAGGGCGTCCGGGGGAGAAAGGATTTTGGGTGGGGAGCCAGTGAGGGAGGGAGTGAATGATAGACCTAGGGAAGATGGGAATGCTCAAAAGGAGGTGGCTCGAGGGAACAACAGTGGGGGCAGGGATGGGGCACAGAAGGGGCTGTCAGGGCAGAGGGGAAGAGGGGGTAAATACCTGCAGAAGAGTGCAGGTGGGAGAAGGAGGGAGAGGTCCCCATCAATAGAGGAAGGTAGAGTGGGGCGCAGAACGGCCCCCCCGGGTAGGAGGAGTGAGGGCGGAGGGCGTTGCGCAGCCCCCGCTGGGCAGGTGGAGGTGGAGGGTTTCAGTACGGCCCCTCCTCGGTCAGCGCAAGGAGAGCCTAGAGGGTGCAGCACAGCCCCTAGCAATGAGGATTCCAGGGTGGAGGACGGAACGCCTCGCCCGAGAGAAGAGGACCAGGCAGGGGTTTCCACAACCCCGCTGAGAAGACGTCAAAGGAGTGGCGGGGCGGACGCGCCGGGCTCGCAAGAAGATCATCAACTGAACTCGGGCATGAGCTTGCATCCGCAATGTAGGAGCTCTCTAAGAAAGGAGATGAGGAGCATCGGTGTGGACGCCAGACCACAGGCGGCAGGTGTGGAAAGAGGTGAGCGGGAAAGGGAATGGTCATCTGCATGGCAAAGAGGGGTCACAAGAAGGGGGACAGGGGACGAAGGGTCTGGACTGCAAGGTGTAAGGAAAGAAGTTGGTGTGCAGGCCATTGGAGCCGCAGAGGTTGAAATGAGCATTTGCTCAGTGGAGGTCCAAACGGACAAAGTGGGGGAGCCATTGGTGCTCGAAGTGCAAGCTGGAAAAGATAAGGAGGTTGAAGTGAAAGGAAAAGAGAAAAAATTGCCATACATGGGGATAACAAAACCATTGGGGCCGCACTTGATGGCAGCGACCAGGGAGAAGATTCAGGCGGGGGAATTTGTGGATGTCTTTAAATTGCTCCATAGGGAAGTGAGAGCAAAGGAGGGGTCTAAGGAGGAAGAGAGGGAACTGGCTTCACGCTCAAGGGTCCCGGTGACTATTGAGAATTGGACGTCTGCGTTTATCATTTATGCCAGTGTGTATTGCGAAAAATTCCCAGAGCGTGCGTGGCCCTGCTTAAAAATATGGATGTAATAAGGAAGGCTTTCACGAGTTTTGGGGTTTTGCCTGGGTAAGGTATGATGAGGAATTGAGAGCGAGAATGGCAGAGGACAGTCAGGCGGTCTGGGGGGAGATAGACATGGATCTCTGGCTGCAATGGATGGCCCCAATGAGGCCTGCCCCGACATTGCACACAGCAAGTGGGCTGCCCGTGGCATTCCGGCCCTTTCTTGGTCGCCCTGCCCATGAGGGGGCGGGGGGAGGAGGCAGAGGACAGCCCTCGACAGCATGTTGGGCGTTCAATAAAGAAGGCTGCACGAGGAGGATGTGCAAATTTAAACACGACTGCAGCAGGTGTGCGGGTCGGCATCCGGTTACAGATTGTTTTCAGGCAGGGGACAGTGGGTCAGGGCGAGGAGCGGGGCAAGTAGGTGGGGGGGAAGGACCGCATGCCAGGTAAATTGGGGTGTGCTGGTAGGTCGGGCTCAGTTTATCGTAAAAGGAGGGGGGGCACAAGGTTTGATGAAAGGTTTTTGGGGGCAACTTAAAGGGGGCAGGAGAAGGGTGAGGAGGAAGACACGTAGGTAGGGGAGGGCCGCAGGGGGATGTAACGGTGCAAATTGTTAAGGGGAGGTAGCTGTCATTTGGAGGGCATGGACGACGGTGGAGAAGCCCTCACGCTTACCGCACGACAAGGTGAGTAGGCTTCAGGCCGCATGGACAGAGGTACGGGAGCGCCTCTGGTGCAGCAAGGGGAAGTGATGAGATGGGTCTGCAAGGACGGGGGTGCACTAGGGCCCCTGGTGCAGCTGAAAAAAAAAAAAAAAAGTGGAGCAACGAAGCAGGGGGCCTGAAGAGGAATTTATGTGGAATGGACTGCATGGACGGGGGCGCAGGTTTGGCCCCTGGTGCAGCGGTGGAGAGGAGTAAGGCAGAAAAGGGGCCTGCATGGACGGGGGTGCACTAGGGCCCCTGGTGCAGGTGGGAAACAGGTGGTAATGGATGCAAGGAGCTTGAAGATTAGTTATATGGAAGGGACTGCATGGAAGGGGATGCAGGTTTGGCCCCTGGTGCAGTGGCGAGAGGAGTAATAAACTAAAGGGCCTGCATGGACGGGGGTGCACGTGGGCCCCCGGTGCAGGGGGGCAACGCAGGACTGTAAAGCAATAAACTGGGCACAACAAGTGGAACAAATGGTTTATTGCTTGTAGGGGAACTGTTTGCGACTTGTTTTACGTGGTTATTCTTTGGGGCTTTCAAGGTTTCTGAGTTGGTCGGGGGAAAAGGGGGGGTAGGGGGACTGCAATGGGAAGATGTTCAAATTACAGAAGAAGGTTTAGACATCAAGATTAAAAGGTCTAAGATGGATCAGAAGGGAAGGGGCTCTTGGGTTCGGCTGGGTCGAGGGAGCAAGGTTTTATGCCCAGTTCAGGCAGGCAAGGTGTGGAAGGAGCGCTGTGGGGGTAAGACAGGCTTGTTTTTTATTCAGCATGCGGATGGATCGCCGGTTTCAGCGGCCCAGGTGCTAGGGGTATTGCGGAAGGCGCTGGTGGCAGTGGGAGAAAAGGCAGAGGATTTTGGGACTCATTCCTTTAGGATGGGCGCAGCATCTGAGGGTATCAGGCTGGGTTTTTCAGAAGACAAGGTGAAAAGATTGGGGCGTTGGAGGTCTGGGAAATAGAAGGGGTACGGCATGGAGTTTGATAAAGGGGAATGTTGAAAAGGTGGAGTAGGACTTTGTGGGCCAACTGTTGTTGTTGAAATATTTTTGACTTGTCAGTGATTTTGTAATTTCTTTTTCAGATGCTGTGCGAAAGAAGGGGGAGTTGGCGCAAGTTTTGATTTGTTGGCCATTCAATTGTTAAGTGGGCTGGGAAAGAGGCAGAGAAAAAGGTGTTTGGAAGGCAACTGGGGTGCAGTTACAAGGAAGTGGTGGTGAGATGGCACGGGTTGGGGGGCCTGCGGTGGGATCAGCTGCTTCCTATATTGGTAGGGATGAGGGAACGCTTGGGGTTCCAGAGGTGGTGATTATGCATGCAGGGGAGAATGACCTGGTGAGAGATATGGGGGTGGCTCTGCTAAGGAAAATGAAGAGGGACTTAGTGTGGGTGCGGGAAATGTGGCCTCAAGCAGTGGTGGTATGGACTAAGTTGTTGCCGCGATGAGTGTGGAGGGGAGTGAGAAGTGAGGGAGCAATAGAGCGGGCCAGGAAGGGGATAAACAGAGAAATGGTAAAATTTTGTGCCTCTGTGGCAGTGCAGGTCATGGACCATAAGGAAATAACATATGAGGGTCTCCTTATCTTTAGAGAGGATGGGGTACACTTGTCCGTGTATGGGAATAATCACTACCTGGCGGACTTGGGTTCTTGGCTGGGAGACTGGGTAAAAAGTTGGAGGTAGAAAAAATTTGGGGGGGGTGGGGCAGAAAGAACTCCTCGGGGGAGGGTTTTTCTGGTGCCGTGGGCATGGCCCCTTTTAATGTGGGGGGAGGGAAGCACAATGGGGGAATGACACGGGAAAGGATGGGGTGGCGCTGTTTGCACAAGCAGGTCACCCCGGGGGAACAGGTATTGAGCCTGGAGGGGCATGGCCCCTGGGAGAAAGCGGGATGCCTGGAAAAGGGGCAAGGAGACGGTAGGGTCCAAGGGATAATTAGGGAGGAAATGGGTTATTTAATTATTTAATTGTTGGGGGAAAATGAAAATGAAAATGTTTAATTTATTTAATTGGTTGTTAAAATATTTCTTTAGTTTGTTAGGCCATGGAGCCAGTTAAGCGTTTTGATTGTAAGCTTTGGCCTGTCACATTAAAGTGACCTTTTCCACTTTTAAATGAGTCTGGGTTTTTGTGCAGTAAGCCAAAAGGGGGGTCCCGGGGGGAACGCAAAGCGTTTCGCCCCGGGGAGTTTTTGGCACTGCACACGGCCAGCGAGTGGCCGTGGGGGGCAGAGCGCCTCCCGGGGGTATTTAAGGGCTCAGGGAAGGTTCGGGAGGCAGGCGACAGTTAGGACTTGGTGATTGTCCCGCCCTCCCACCCCTTCATTTTGGTTTTAGGCTGGTGTCTGGTTATGGAATATGGGGGGGTCCATTGTTCATGGGATTATGCGGGGGGTTTTAGATGACATGGCGAGTTTTTTATGAGTTTTGGGGTCTGTTAGGATGGTAGGGGTTGGTAGTTTTGTGTGACAGGTCAGGGCATTGCGAAAGTTTGTGTGTAATATATGTTGCTGATGTGGCAGGTCAGGCTGGCTGCAGGTCATAGGAAGGGGGAGTTTGGTGTAGAGGGGAGTTTGAAGGGTGTTGAAGTGGGTCGGGGCGCCGGGGGCATGGCCCCTTTTGATGTGGGGGGAGGGAAGCACAATGGGGGAATGACACGGGAAAGGATGGGGTGGCGCTGTTTGCACAAGCAGGTCACCCCGGGGGAACAGGTATTGAGCCTGGAGGGGCATGGCCCCTGGGAGAAAGCGGGACGCCTGGAAAAGGGGTAAGGAGACGGTAGGGTCCAAGGGATAATTAGGGAGGAAATGGGTTATTTAATCATTTAATTGTTGGGGGAAAATGAAAATGAAAATGTTTAATTTATTTAATTGGTTGTTAAAATATTTCTTTAGTTTGTTAGGCCATGGAGCCAGTTAAGCGTTTTGATTGTAAGCTTTGGCCTGTCACATTAAAGCGACCTTTTCCACTTTTAAATGAGTCTGGGTTTTTGTGCAGTGAGCCAAAATAGGGTTCATCTTCACGATATAAGAGTCGGAGCTTTCCCAAATATAGAGAATTTCATTCAGTTATTCATCTGTATGCCTACGGTAAATTACAAATAATAATGTTATTCCCTCGGGATACATGCTATGTACTTCTTGTTTAGTCCTTTACCTGAAATAAAATCACACACTAACCTCAATGGCAGAGAGCAGTGCTAACGTGTTCCTGAACCTGAACAAATAGAATGTGCGTGTTATCCATTGTACACTGCTGGTATCTGCCGGATGTGTTCACTGTAGGGTGCAAAGTATAATAACACTCACCTCGCAGATGCATATTGAGAGCCAACTGTAATGTGTTCTGCGTTCCGGACTGACTCCGAGTTATCAATTTGATCCCTCAGACATAAGTAAACAGGGCCATGTTAAAGCCCAATGCGTACACCAGCTAGATGCAATTATACAGACATATTCCGTGTAAAGTTGTCATCTGAAACTGCTGCTGTGTTGGCAGCCATATCCCACCACCCCCCACCCACCCCCCGTGACTGGCATGTGTCGTTAATTCTTAATGTCTATCTGGCAACGTTCCAGATGGATCAAACCGTGGAGTATTTCACCTGCCATCTCCATATTCGATTAATCACCCTGTGGGAAATGTGTACTTT
The DNA here is from genome assembly GCF_040938575.1 of Ambystoma mexicanum. Lineage (NCBI taxonomy): Eukaryota > Metazoa > Chordata > Amphibia > Caudata > Ambystomatidae > Ambystoma > Ambystoma mexicanum. Next base: position 543,294,716 of record NC_090937.1, read on the forward strand.
CTAGACTGAAGATAACTTCATCACAAGAAGTGAGGCAAGCGCCCAAGCTACCAGCCCAACGCCCCACTCCCACATATGTTTATGGTGTTGCCACGGTGAAACGGCGCATGCTCAAAGCGCGCGCATCACCAGGTGGCGGCCAACTTAATGTGGGGCAATAGTGAACCCATATTACACATGTCACCCAGGTTAGAGAACCGTGGTACACCGGCCACCTTTGTATTCTATCATACTCCATAGGGAATGGTTGCTTACTAGATTGCTGATAACTTTGATGCAGGAGGTGAGGCGAGGGACCGATGCCCCACTCCTGCATATGTTTTTACCATCACCATGGTAACCCCGCACATCTTTCTGTGGGACAATGTTAACCACGTACTATGCATGTCATCCGGGTTAAGGAACCACAATGAACACTTCCTGTAATGTCTAGCACTATGTGGATTGTAGGGCGCGCTGGTGAACACTGTTGTATTTATTCCACTCCACCTGGAGTACTGAATATAGTCCTAAACACGTACTGTTGGGCACCGACCATCTTACACTCCAAGAACACAGCGGCAGCACCTTCTGTCGGCGCACAACAACCTTGCGCTCTTGCTTACCTCGCAGGCTTTGGCCCTGGTGGGCCTGGAGGCAGCAGTTGTAGGAAAGGGTGCATGGAGTATGGAGTCCCTCCTGTGACACGCCAAGAACACAGCAGCAGCACCCCATGCTGCAGCACAACAAGCCTGCGCCCTTGATTCTGCTGCGGGCTTCCTTTATAGTTTTGTAGTATAGAAATTATGAACGGAGCTGAGTGGATGGGTAGTGATCAAGGGGGTTTATTAAGGGACTATTACAGAAATAAGGGTACAGGTAATATATAAATAAGTTAATGTAATTGGAGCCCCACTCGTCGTTGCCGTCCTTGCTTCTCCATCTCCAGCAACCGTCGCTGACCCTCGGTGCTCTGCATTCCAGGTGCCAGTCATCTCTTCGCTCTGGCGGCGCACGTGTCGCTGAGCACTACTACAAGTTTGCACCTGGTCTGTGCTGGTGGTAAATGTTCAGCCCTTTGTAGTTAGCATGATAGTCCTATGTGTTCGATAAATTAGGTTAGGTTTGCATTTGATTGGGTGTGTTTGTAGGTTACCACATGCCTCCCTCCCCACACACGCTATTCCCCCTTGTCCTGTTTTATTGAGGGTTATTGCATGTTTTGCCTCCTTCTCATACTATGCTTTGGTTATTCCTTTGTGCTAATGTTGCTTTAGTGCAATGCGCTCAGGCAGGGCACAAAGTGGGAAGGGCCAGTACAAAGTACAAACGATCATTGAATCCATTTCAGTCTTTTTTGAGCGGGGCAAAGTGCACTTTTGTGCCACATATCTTTTGGTAAAATTAATATCTGTATCTCATATGTATCTTTCCGTGGCATTAGGTACATTAAATAATGACTTGCTGCTTTAATTGTCACCTTCAGTTTGTGCAATGTGTGTTCTTTCACTTCTTAGTGTGGGCACTGTTTTTGTCATACACCTATGCCCACCTTAGTGTTCTCACCTGCAGTGCTCCACTTTGTTTTTCTATGTTATTTGTTGTGTTCCCTTGTCACCTCAACATTCATTCTCCTCTACTAGTGCAAGGCATACTTATCATCTTTTCGTACCAATTTCGGTTGGGTGATATTGTACATAAATATGTTCTCTGTAAAGCGCTTTGGATTAAGGCGCTATATAGATAACACATCATTGTCATTATTATCTCATTGTGTGGTGGTTCTTTGGCCTTTTCTCATAAAAAAATCAATTTATGGCTCCTTCAAAACCGCTCTACAAAGTAAATCTACTTCCTGCTTCCTGTCTGCCCGTTTAGCTCTTCTCTTCCTCTCTCCGGTTTCTTCTGGTCAAGAATACCTTCTCCTGTTTTGCAGGCTAAGAGGAGTGAATAGGGCCTGTCATCAAAATAAAAAAGAAAAAGGGGCTTAAACTTCGTTTAAGTGTATTCCACATGTGACTGGTACTGCAAGTGGTCATTAATAATAATGCTCAGAACGCGGGCCATTCAGAGCATATGGTTCAAATCTGATGACCAAACGTGATGCCTACATAGATGGCCAGTTGCTAATAATACGTGTGCCTTCAGACAATATCGATAATATATATGCTCTTAATCCACATTACACGCCATTTCTTCATTCGGGGCAGTTCATTTGGGTGCAGAGCAATACGTGCCGTGCTCCCTAATCACCATGGCGATAATGTTACATTAGTGATCCTTTGCGACTTTAGATGTCATCATCTCCAAATCAAAACAAATGAATTCACACATGTTGTTTGCACTATAAATCCTGGAAGAATAACATAAGCACTATCGTCTTAATCGCGTGGTTTACCTGGAATATAGTATGTTTTATTTTCTTCTAAAATGCAGACAGCCTTAAATCTCTTTTTTTCTCGCCTGAACAATTTGACTATTTGACTGAGTGGACAAGGATGGTTTTGCTCTACAGAAAAGATCATGCAAGGATACGAATTCGAGAAACAGAGATGCGACAACAAGTATTTACTAACACTTGTGTAAGGAAGCCCTGGTCGTTTTAATATCCTTGGCAATCTGGGCATTAGTCGTAGCAATGCAGGGTATTTATATGTTGTGAAACTGAAAGGAACCGGTGTACTATTCTAAATATCTTGAGTCAAGCCTATGCCATCAGAGAATTTAGAGTGCATATTCCACTGGATAGATAAAACGTTTATTCGAAACATACAGCGCAAGCTGGATGTCCGCCAGCCTCGTGGCGCACTCCTCTCAAAGTCACGGGCGGTGCCATGGACTCTATCAAAGTCGATTAGCATGCGGAGCTGTGTGCACAGATTGATCCCCCTGCCCGCCGAGCAAATGAAACTTGCTAATTCTGGTGACTTTCATTTGGAAGAGGGTGTTCGGGGGAATGCGAAGGATGCACATCAAAGCAAGTGGTCTGTACCCTCCATTAATATATGCATTGACCTTACAGCTTCCCTTCAATGAGACCTATGATGGCGGGATCAATACAAGAGTCCCACCATGGACGGTAATTTATAGCGGCTTCAAATATTTGAGAATCTCTTGTAATGACTTGTGGTGACTTTTAATCCTTAAGAATGACTTATAGTGGCTGTAAATCTTCACGGTCTTTTAACAGCGTCTTCATACCTAGGAGTGGGTGGACATTTCAATGTTAGAACATCTTACAGAGTTGATGTGGCAGATTGAAGATCATAAATGGAGTTGTATTCAATTTAACCTAGCATGGAAAACAGAATAATAATAATCACAATAATCATAATGATAGCTATAGGAATATTAGTGAAGAGGGCATACCAAATATAAAATATATGGGTGAAGTATAATATCTGGCCAATGGAATGTCTGAAATAAAAGTTTTTCACAGAACAGAGATTTGCTATAAAGTTTTCACTATTGTGTTACCAATGGAGAAAACAAACCTGCTGCCTTTGATATGTATTTATACGCCTCCAAAGAGTACCATGTCATTGGGAAATTCAGTGAAAGTCATTGGAGAAGGGCCTATCGAAGTGGCAGTGTGCAAGTAGGTTCTCACGTGGCCAGAATATTCCTGCCCGTGCTATAAAGCATGCCACGTCACTCAGTAAATTGGTTCCACAAGACACATTTGACATAATGCTCTCTACCACCCCCGTACCCAGATTTGAAGTTCTCAAAGAACTGCATATGCCAGAATGCACTCCGATCTCCCAGGGCCCCATATGTATTCACGTGTCAGGGTGCATTGTGCATATTTCATTAGAGCCTCTCCAGAAGATTATATATCCACCAATATTCTAGCACGTTTAGGAAAGAGGCCCTTTAACACTGTATTGCCCAAAATGCTTTCTGCTTAACCCAGTGGAGTAACCCCCACTGATGGTGTTAAACAAAATGATCACAGATCAGAGAATACCACATGATTACAGTCCCAATATCACCACCTTCTTCTACAGGAAGACAGAGTTCCGGTGTCAAAAGTGTGAACTCTTTTCCAGCTCTGTTCCTATGACCAATCATAAAGACGTCTACTGGAAGGAGCTTGGTGAGAGTGGATGGGCTAAGAGACTGAGCTGGCAATACAATGAGTTGATTCAATCTTGCAATACAGGGGAATGTGGACGGTGGATGTACCTTGTCCTGCCATTCCACACTGACGCTTTCTTGGAACAAAAAAAAGCCACCCACCAATGAATTAGAGTACTACAATGAATCACCATTGGATACATGTGCACATTAACAAAGGTCTACTTTTAGTCATTTCAAAGCGAATTTTGATTTGTTTCTGCTTTTGTTTCAAACGTATTACCTAGGGCGGAGAGCTATAAATATAAAAATATATATTACAGTGCGGTGGTCGCAACACTATAGTTTAGAGGAGTATTGAGATACATTGGAAACACGAAAGATGAATTGACAATAACCTTTAACTCACATGACAGATTTAGCTGAAATTCTGAAGTTTGTCGAGCACCTCCCAAGACTGGACATTTTGCGAAAGATTTGATAAATAATTGAAAAGTTATTAGAAAGTTAAAATAACACTGTTTCGGTCTAATCCCCATTCTTCTTCCCTTAGAGAAAAAGTCAACATTTTGCTCCACTCTGAAAACGGCTGGATGGAATGGAACCAGGTATGAAACAACTTGGTCACGAAGCGTTCACTTGATTTCTGGGAGGGGTATGTGTGTTGCTGGAAATGCATCGGAGGGACAGGGCCTCCGTATCCTTGTCCTTTACTGACTTTTTATCGTGTGTTCTGTCGTGTTTTCCGCACAGGAGTTCATGTGGGACTCCTGGCGGTGCAGCTCTCCCTCTTTTGGTTTGGTGAACAGACCCATGGGATAACCTTATGGCATCCATGGGTGGGGGGTACGACCCTGTGCCCATAGTGTATGTTTTTGGGCACCTGTGGGAGGACCACAGAGCAGAGTATGGGCTAGTGGCAGCTCCATGCTGAATTTGACAGGTGCGCTGAGTATCCTCCATTTTGGGATACCCAGGCCCTGCCATTGGAATCAGTTGATTCCTGATAGAAAACAAGATGGCCCCTGTGGCCTCTTGCTTTCTATTGCCTGTTACCTTGTTTTCCCAAAGTCCTGGGAAGCCCTGACTCTGTCCCTACCCCTGGCTGGCTGTTGGGTGGAAGTTCCATATATAAGGACAATCCAGACTGGCTGGAGCCTTCCCAGTGACTTTATGTTGTGGGTAAAACCTGTGGGTGGGACCTGGGTGTATGGAGTGTGTGACCAATATGCACTTCTTGTTGTGGCTGTCTGGTTTCTGGAATGAGAGACAAAGACTGAGACAGCCCTGCCCGAAACTGGCCTGAATGCAGTGTGTAGTGTTGAATGGCTGGGTACTTGTCCCAATCCACATTCCTTGTTGTGAGTGTATGAGAGGGAGGAGGATGGCCTGAATGCACTTTGTGCCTGATTGGCTGACTGACTGCATGAATGCCCTTCTGTATGATTGGATGCTGTGTGTGACCCAGCAGTGTGGATGAGAGACAGGATAGTATATCTGTGGACCTCTCACCACTGGAAATTGTTCAGAAGCTGTGTCTACACTTGAAGAGTAACTGGAACCGCTGATCAACGACGCCCAGCTGGAAGAAGAAGACTTGCTGTTGCATTTGCTTCGACCTGATCTGAAAGCTGCCGAATTCGTCGAAGACTGATCCGAGAGAGGACCTGGTAAGGCACCCTCTTCCCGTGCTCCGAGAGACCATTGAGCACCGCTAACCTTCACCGAAGCTCCCTGGAAGTCAGACCCTCAAAAGGCTGCCGACCCGAGACGGGACTGCCGAGGAGAACAAAGCAAAGCACCCGGACTTCGCCGCTGTCGAAGTCTACTGCCGTCGACCAGGGTTCGCAGGTTTGTGTAACCACTGGAGGCCCGTCGAAGTTGTATTGCCCAGCTGTGGGGACCAACTGATGCCGTACCGCCGACGACTGGAGCCGCCGCTCCTTTGCCTAAGAACATTTGAATCGAAGGACTCCCTTGTCCGCACCGTCGACCGATTTGTCCCGCCGGAGAAAGTCAAGGATGACCAACGCGCCAAGGAGAATCCACTGGTGGGTTTCCCGCCACCTAAAGGCCATAAAGACTTCAACGACTCAACGCCCTTGCTGGGCCACAGTTCTTCTGAAACTCTTTGCGGTCCTGAACAATCCATCACCGAGGTGCCCCGCACACCTCATCCTGGGAGGACGTCGCTGACGAGCACCGCCTGGATCGACGTCATGGTCTTGGCACCCTTGAACTTCTCATCTACGCCGTCAATGCCAAATTCAACATCGTTGACACCTCTCGACAATCCGTGGCTCCTGCTTTAAAGGGAGACACTCAAGAAGGATCCTTCGACACATCGTCGAAGAACTCTACTCCACCAGGTACATTGGGGGGGTAAAACATTATAGGTGGACATAAGACTATTGAAACATATATGGACTGGGCTTGTGCTATATCTTTATTTTATAGGTTGCCCAGGTGGGGGGATCTCCACACAGAACTGTGTCTATGTAACGGGGCCAGTATTCTGCCAATTGTATCAACCATCTTGTTTCCCTCCTCTCTCTATTGCTGGTGACATTTTAACCGTATAGTTGATGCACTTTAATGAGATCTGATAATATTGGTGGTACCACTTTAGAATTGTATATATTTGCCACAATAACCTATCATATTGTTGATTTCCGAGTACAAAGTGCGTTATTGTGATCGTGTACATACCTTTGAATATCAATTATATAAAGACTGAGTTTTCAGTAATACAGTGTGTGGCCATTCCTTTGTGGGGGTTCGGGGACTACACCTTACTTAAGAACCAGCCCGCATCACCTCCTGAGAAGCTAGGCCTTGATTGCTCGTCCATTGCTACCACAATAGAGAATCTTGGCTGGAGTCGTCTGTGCCTCTCCTCTACCATATAGAGAGCGGAAGTACAGACACCCCCCTCCGGTCCTTTACAGTATGTGGTTTTTCCGTCCAGTAGTAAAATATTTGACGTAGAAGGGTGTGCCTCTTCTCACAAAACTGTAGTTATATCTCCCATGGTGCATTGCAGCAGAGAAGCTGAGAGGCTTTTCAGAAATGAAAAATCAGCCATGTGTTTCCCATAACACTATTGCTAATACCTTTTGACTTACTGGATGGAGTTAGATGAAACTTCCCAAACAAAACTTTTGTCAAGCTGCCCCTCCACGCCACACTGCACATGTTGGGAACAATAGGTTATAAAAATGAAAAAGTAATTAAGAAAACAAAACACCACAGTTTCTTAATTTTCAGCCTATTATTGTCCCACACTGAAAACGTGCAGTTTTTAAACAGCCATAGAATTAAAACAACTTGTTTATTTATTGTTATAGTTGTATTTAGTTCCTAGAAACTTGTACAATGGTTACAATTATTTTTCGCAAAAATTCACATATAGAGTAAATGCAATACAAGTAAATATAATCATTTCATTAATGTTGTGTACAATTTTCCAGTAAAACATTCCTAGTGATATAATATTGACTAGCCATCAGTTTAAATCTTTGGGATATGGGCATATATTATATATCTGGGCATTGACAAGCTAAGAGCTTTTTTCTTTACTTTGTCTTGGATATTTAACAGCACTACTTCCATATGCACAAGTTTGGTATTCTAATTTCATTGCTGCTGGTCAAAGAGTTTCAGAACATGCAGCCAGACACTGTGTATTGTAATATGCATTGTTTCGGTAGTCGTATTTAGGCAGTAGTGCCAGAAATGCACAGTTTAAATTGATTCATACTGGTACACAAAACGAATATAGACAGACATATATAATGCCCCCATACATGTGCACTCAGTGAGAACATGCCTTACAGTCTCAAGATTAGATTTACATTTGCAGATACCACAGTAACATTGCTTCAGTGACAGTTGCCATTTGGTACCACATAATGCTCTGACGATGGGTTGATTGGTCTGCATTAGCAGTCGAAATGTATGCACTGCTTGATCTGGGCACCGCAAAAGATAGGTTTGCGGGAGGAAATATACATGAATAATTCCCTCTATTTCGGGGTCGCTATGGAGAAAACTCATATGTGTATAATTACTTTCCCAGTCCAAGTTTTTTAAATCTTTTTTGAAAGCATGTTTGATGGACTTGTATCGACCAAGGTGAGTATCTATTGACCAATGAATTTGGGTGCATAGCTTTTTACACAATTCATTGTATAGGTTAGTATGCTTAGTCTCTCCCATATTGATGATGTTATTCCATATGATTCTTAACATTTGACATTCAGGATGGGTAATTGCTTTCAGAGGAAGTAAGCCTCTCGGCATGAAGACGGTAGCCTTTAGCGAGAGAAGGCCCAGTTCTACTCTGACATATTGAATTGGGCAAAAAGAGGGAAGTCGCAAAACAGTGTGCCAGAAATATCCTTCCACTCTATCCATTCAGGATACATTTCTGATAGAAAGGGCCTGAAGACCATATGCTATCACTGGAATAAGCCACCGAGTATATAGCATCATGTTCCCTTTCAATGATTATCCCACATAATTTGAGACAACATTTCGTACAAGCAGTGCTATCTGTTTGGCTTGATGAATCTTATATTCAATAAGTGGAGTGTAACTGAGTCTGCTGTGGATTAAAATACCAAGGCATTTATAAGACTCAGGTATAGTTCACCATCCCAGCAAGTCACCATTTTAGACTTATCAACTTTCTTATTGGCGATCAACATTATCTGAGACTTTTTCAGGTTGATTCTTAGGTCATGTTCAGTTGCAAAATGGCCAAGCTCTTCCAATATAGTCTTCATGCCACTATAGGTGTGGTCTTCAATGGCCCAGGTAGACCCACATGTGGCGGGCCAATTGGCTTTCTTCTCTAGCCGGTTTATGAAGTTGGCAAGATAGACATTAAACAAATGTGCTGCCAACAGACAGCCTTGTTTGACACCCTTAATGATCTTAATGGGTCTCGTAAGACGACCACTTGGCAGAACTAGACCAAATTAGAAATAATTTGGGCACAAAGAGTTGACTTACGTTCTTTGACTGGTTTGTTGTAAATCCATCCAGTAGTTTTGAAAATATATGAGAGAGAACGGGGTGGCCCCTGCACCTTAAATCCTTCATATCGTCTTGGCGCTTTCCAGCAGGGAGGCTAATAGAGGCTAATAACGTTTGACTTGCTGGATGGATTTGGAGGACATTTTCAGGGCCTCCACAAACTGGTAATTTTGAGAACAATTAATCAAAATGTGAAAAACATATTAAAAAAACAAAACACGGTTTTCAGCCTACTTCCATTGATTTTGCCATAGAGAAAAAGTGCAGTTTTTGAACAGGGTGGGTTGGTGAGCCTCTAATGGATAGAAAACAATCAGTTTATCAGGAGAAGACTCTGTGAATCCCACAAGATCACAGTGGCAATACCGCAGGGCACGCTAAAAAAGAATGTGCATCACAGGAAACAATGAGTGATGGGGCAAAGGAGAGAGGGTTAGGGAGGGAAAAAGCAATTGAGTGGAGGGGGGGCTCGAAAAAAGGAGGCAGACACATGTTGATTGCCTGTGAGGACATGGAAGACTTTTTAATTCTAAGCAATTTTTCCCGAAATCACATTTTATTTAGCAAAGAAGAACAAAAAGTAGCAGTAAACATGTTCTGTTCCAAGCCCTTTTCTCTGCCATACAAAATATCAAATATCAAGTATAACAAGTGCAGAAGGTGTTTCAGCAATCCTTAAGGTTTTTACACTTACCACTCACATTACACTATTATACATAACGACTTACTCCCATTTTCTGCCCAAGGAAGTCCACAGACAGTAAATAAGTCTGCAGAATATATGGTGAACGAAATTGGGGTTTTACAACCACTTTACTTATTTTCTTACTATAATGTTGGCTCTTAAAAGAGCCTTTTAATGTACTTTAGCAATTGCATACTCTTCTTTTTTTCTTTTTCATCTCTTTCACAAAATCTGTTTTAAAGCATTTTGAATATTAGAAATAAAAATAAAAATTTGAATATTTGTTTGTTGTACTACAACTTTTTGAAAAATATTCACTCCAACATATTGGATATTCTCAATGTGACAAGATGCCATTCCTACATCTTTTAAAAAGGCGCATACAGCTTTTTGATATTATGCCTTGCTTTTTCAATTTGTGGGCAAATCAGGTTTGATCTCTCCACATTTGTCTTTGAGTAATGCGTGAAAAAAGAATCTTTGTATTTGGAAACATTTCCATTAGCCTTTTGAAAGTATCTTTCATGGAAAACTGCACGGATGTTACAGTTACATATCCTATTGCCACCACAACCTATTATCATAATTTTGGGATGTTTCAGATGCATCATACCTTCACACATCAGTAATAGTTGACGTAATTTCATTCCATGTCAGGACACATCTACTTCTTTTGATCTGATATTGTCAGGGATGCCAAGGTGCTCTATCTATACCTTCACCCATTGAATCCACAAATCTCCTATGATCCAAAGACTCTTCTTGGTCATAGCCATGCTTTCAGCAGTTTAAACAAGAAATTAAGTACTTCCTACCCTCTCCTCCTGTACAGTTCAACTCCTCATCCATAAACAGGAAACCTGATTGGCTCACCTCCCCGAAGCCCAATGACATTTGCGAGTGTCTGCGGTTTCCACAGTCCTGTTTCCCGGAAGGCCATGTTTAGAGTACCCGGATGGCACATGCGGATGTTCACGGACAGTCGTGGATATCCGCAGATGTTTAAACACAGTGCTGCCCTTCTTCTCTTTTACCTTTATCGCTCTAACACTCTGTGATTGGCTAATTTCGAATAGTCACACGTCCATCCACCAATCACATCCAAAAACTCAACATCCAACCCTATCACTCACTTGAACAGTTCAAATGTACCTTTCAACTCTGACAGTGCATTTGTCATGTGATTCAGAGCCTCCTCGAACACAAACTACTGTTCAACTGTTACAGATTGCCATTTGCAGATTCAAAAACATCTATATCTAAGAAGACATACTACAAATATAACTACATTTGCAAAAGTAACTTTTTTGCACCACCTTTTCGTATTTGTATAAGCATCTCCAGAATGCTATGCTACTTGTTAACCATTGCTATCAAATGCAATGTAGTGCCACCATGTCCCACCTACTCACATCAAGTGACAATTAATACTAGCATTTATTTATTTATTGCATGTGTTGATAGCGCCCAGATCCAGAAGTACCATGGCACTAATTAAGGTTACAGTACAGCAATACAGTAAAGAGAGAAAGAAAAAGGTCAGTCATTAGGCATATTTGTTAAACAATGCAGTTTTCATTTTTGTTAAAGAAGGTTATGTAGGAGGGCTCTTCTTGAATGTCTGGAGGTAAGGAGTTCCAGAGAGTGGGGGCTATTACAGTGAAATGTACTCTGCCAGCTCTTTTTCTGGTGAATCTAGGAGTTGTCAGAGATTGGGTGTCGAAGGGGCGTAAGCAGAATGGCTTGGCTCTTTTGGTGATACACTGGTTAAGGTAGGTGGGTGCTATGTCATGGATGCCTCAGTACGTGATTGATAGTATTTTAAATTCAATGCAAGCTTTGATGGGCAGCCAGTGAGCCTCACACCTATCTTGTGAGGTATGGTCTGATTGTTTCATGTCCCAGACCGTTTGGAGCGCACTGTTTTGTAGAAGCTGGAGTGTTGTCAGGTTTTTAGTTGAGGTTCCAGAGCGGATGCTGTTACAATAAACCAATTTATTGCTGATGATAGCCCTGGCTAGTGTAAGGCAGTTGTCAGAGGACCAGATTTTCTGCTGAGGTTAATGAGTTTGATTGAGTAGGCTGCAGATGAGGCAAGGGCCTTGACATGATTTTGCATTGATAGTTCAGAGTCTAGGTAGATTCACAGAGTTTTCACATGGCTAGAAAAAGGGGTAATGGTTCCATCAGTGGAGAAGGAGTCAAAGTCTGGGTCCAGGTGGTTGAGACGGTGCAGACAGCCGATGATGAGGAGCTCCGTTGTGTCATCATTTAAGCAGAGTTGGTGGTTAGCTATCCACGGTTGGATGATGCTACAGACCCGATTGATTCTGGCAGAGTATAGGCTGTGGTTGCTGGTGAGTTTCAGTAGCACTTGAGTATCATCAGCAAAGTTTTTGTAGGAGATACCAAGGCCATAAAGATGATTAAAGGGAGGCTTAGTATACATATTGCATAGAGTGGGTGACAAGCATGAGCCTTTTGGGACGCCATAGGGATAGGGTCTGCTGCTTCAGATCCAGCAAAGATCCTGAATGAGCGCTCACTCAGAAAATCCAGCTGGCTGCATCTTTGGGGAGGTAGACTATGGAGGCGAGATGGTGACACAGGATGTTATGGTCAACTAGGTCAAATGCCTCAGATAAGTGCAGTAGGAGGAGATGGGCAAGCTCTCCTGGTTCACATATGCTGTCATGCTGGATCTTAAGGTCATGGAGGACGGCCTCCATACTGTGTCTTGGTCTAACACCAGATGGGTGTGAGACAAGAAGGTTGTGGAAGATATGCTATTACAATCAAGAATTTTGAGGAGGTAAGGAACAGTCGTAATGGGCGATAGGTGCTGGGAAGGGTGGGGGTAAAAAGAGTGTTTTTAGTAGGGGGTGACCCAAGCTTCTTTGATAGTTGCAGGGATCATGCAGGAAGTGAAGGAAGCATTGATACATTTGGCAATGATAGGTGCAAGAGAAAGTCGTGAATGTGTTGGAAGTGGCTGCAACGAGAGACTGTGAGGATGAGCAGCGTGGCTTGAAGCGTTTTGATCCTTTCCTCTAACATCCTCTAACATACTGTTAGAGTGACGGCAGCGGCTCGAAAAAAAGCTTTGGGAGAAGTGCATCCATCCAGCATCCAAAGCCCAGAGTCTAGAGTTGAGGGCTGAGATAAGGCATGGTGGTGCTGTGATGGTGCTGTGGTGAGGGAAATAAGCATATCAGGTAATTAGGCAATCTCCCAGACTGCATTAAGGTGAACTGCTGAGCCGTTGCACCCAAGGTAAGCTCGCCAAACTGGATCATGGCTGTGAGTGTATTTAGCACCCCGCAGAGAGCGCTAGTGACAAAGCCGCCTCTCAGTGTCCATGTCAGAGCTTTTGTTAAGCTTGGAGGTCACAGTGGCGCCCATACCCCACACCACCCCCACCACACTCTATCTGGCAGGTTGGTAGCCTGGTGGTAGCTGCTTCATTGGATTTGGGATTTGGGATTCCATACTTTGTAAACATGTATTAGTTTGCCTTGTCAGCATGGACAGCACCACAACAGCATTTATTTTTCTTGTGATTTGTCCTGGGCTCTTTGGGGAGTGGCAACTGCTGAGCTCTGCCATTTTGGACTGTAGACTATAGTCTGTAGGAAAGTGGTACTCAAGTGTTTGGCGGGATTTCTGCAGCTGCCGCAGAGTCTGCCATTTGGGACCTGTGCATTCGGGGGCCAAAAAGCGCTTTGTCGGCGGCCCAACCCAGGATTTTCAACATCCAGAATAAACAAGGAGAAAAGCAACGCTCCAGGTAATCAACACGAGCACAGTGACATATTTAAAGCTTTGTACACTTAAGCGTGTCCGCTGAAAAATGTGACAATTCCCTGCTACTATCCTGCTACTACCGTAACTTTGAAAACTAGGCTGGAAGCACACACAACCTATTATATAAACATCAATAATTGAAGGTGGTGCCTGTGGGTCTTTTTGGCTGATGGTGAATCTGTAATTGATCTTTTAACCTCTAAAGTACTAATTAATGCAACAACCCTATGGCTGATAGTATAAGGAAGTGCTAGGATGCTAGTGCTTGGATGCCAGCAGCTGCACACAGCTATTCCTTAAGATCTAAGGAATGTGCTGCTTGCTCTCATTTTCTGTTAGCAACTAGAAAGTGGAAAAAACAGAACTCTACAATGCTTGGCAAATAAACAGCAGCCCTTGCAAAGGGAGCAAAATGTATTTTGGACATCCACACGATTGAAACCCATACCCGTGAAAAAATGTAATCTTTCTGTAATCCCATCAATACTTCTGTGATTACAAAGGAAACAACTGTTTTAAATAAAGAAGCAACATCTAGAGAACATAATACAGATCTGAATATTTCTCTGGAGAAACCTATTCATAATAACTCACATTTAGAACTGTGTCTAGGCCTACAGGCAGAAGCGGGGGCAGGCAATCAGACTGCTGCCATGGAAAAACAAAGAATAGAGACAGGAGTACAATAAATGTACCATTGATGGACCTAGCCAAATCACCTAATTTGGTGGCAAGGGAGGCCTATGCTTCTTCGACTAGGCACCAAGCAAGTTTTTCCTTCTGAGACTCTTCCATAGAGGAAGATACTATTATGGAACCAGAATCCCTCACTATACTCAAAGCTCTGCTGGCCTTGTGAAATAGTATGCATAAACACCAGCAATCATTAAAACAGGGGGTGAACTTACTGGGAGAAATTATTTTATCCATGCATAAGACATATCAGTTATGTGCAAAAGATAAATGCCTGACAAACATTGGCAGTGCTAATATCTCTACAATAATTGTCCAGGACTCTTTAGAGCCACTCACTAGAGATGATACTGTGAGGATCACAAATGTGGATGCCATGGGATATTTAATTACTGAGAATCCCCTAATAATACTGAGTAAAAAGAGCTTGAAAAAGAGTAAACGAGTTGGCATAAAGGATAATCATATTTCAAAACCAGCAATAACAATACAAGGCTTGGCGTTGGCTTTCCCGAAAAATCTGAGATGTCAAGAGAATATAAATTGCTATATAATCTCTTAAAAAAAAAGATCAAGCAAGTATGAAGCAGAGACCTCAAGGCTATATTCCAGGATTAGGCCTTGTGATCAGTTGGTCAGATAAACAAATGACAGTGTGAAAGGATTCGATTAAAGACAATGTTTCCTCTCATTAGAAAATACAGAAGTGGATTATGAAGAGGCGACAGTGACAACAGTCACTCCGAAACACAATAGGGAGAGAAAAGACGTATATATATGACTCTGAAGATATTAGAAAGCCTTATGAGCTGTCCAAGCAGAAGGATAATGAGATTTAGAACTACCCCCAGGTCAAATAAGGAGGAGTACTATCAAATAAAATTAAAATAATAGATCTTCATGCTATGTCTGAAAGCCCTTATTTGAATAGACTTAATGTAATAGAATTATTGTATCAAATCACTGGTAAAAATGATCACTACCCATGACATTAATTTAGTTGAGATCCCACAAAAAGATTGAGAACCCAATTGGGCAGTGATCAATTTGTCCTATAATTACAGAGCTGATCATGACTCAACCGAGTGGTTTATTGAAAATAGCATATGAGCTGGTGAAGAAGGTACAGCCATGTCAGAAGAAAAATAGTAAGTCCTGCACAATAATACTGAGGAATATCTCCCTGAGAAGGTGAGAAATGATAACAAAGATCTTCTCTACATTACAGCTTAATACAACTCAGCAGGCTTGCCCCCAAGAAGAGGATAGTGCAGGATTCGAGCGGGTAGAATGACTGAACAATCAGAATGATGCACATATAACACAAACGTTTTGGAATACTAGGGGCTATAGGTCTTTCATGACAATGTCTTCAGACTACATGCGTGGGTCACGGTTGACATATTTCTATTGCAGGAGACATGGGTAATGCAAGATCTGATCATGAATGGTTTTACACTTTTTCAGAGGAAAGCGCAAAAAAATGAAAAAGGTTGCCTGTTTGGAGGGCTGATCACTGGTGTTTTTCACCACCTAAAAGCTACTGTTCTTTCCCCAATAAGCCAATTAGATCAGCTTCTAGCAGTTAAGGTGGGTATTATGGTAAACAAAGAATGTTGCGATACTGTTGATAAATATATATAACACACCAGGAAATGCTAGATTAGAGGTGATCATTGCACAGGTAGAAATGTTGATTGAAATTTGGGTGAAACTCTGTCCTAATGGATTTTATTATCGGGTCAGAGATTTAAAATTTCAACGTCCATGTTTTCCAAATTACCCCGTTGTAGTTACTGAGGACTAGAGATATGTTGAGAACCGTCAAAAGGTTTGGGCAATTTGTCCAGGGGAAGAGGACCAAACCAATAATACAAGCCCTTGGTTCCTCCTTTTGCAGACACATCAACTCTACAAGCTAATAAATGTTAAAAATAAAGATTGTTTTTTTCACTTGGACAAACAGGATACAGTTCTCATGGATAGACCTTGTAGTCACCACTGAGATTGTTTTCATGAAAGTAAAGGAGTATTCTCTAGCTCCCAATACTATAAGTTACTATGTGTTCATGGAATTCACTACCAATAATGATCAAAGTAAAATATGTGGCAAGATGGAGGGTAACTATGCCCACACAAATGGTGGAAATCAAATTTAGATGACAGAATAAAATGTGACCAAGGCTAGTGCGGAATTGCTAAATGTATTGGTGGAGGATAATGTGCTGAAATTCTCTTTGATGGATAATTATTGCCAGATTACTCAGACGCATATTCATAATTTAGCAAGGAGCAGCGGACAAAAATTGTATTGTGAATGAGCTCCATAATATGTCTTTGATATTGAAGTTGCAAATAAGAAGAAACAGCTAAAGAAAGGCATTTTAGAGGCTAAAAGCAAGAGTAAAATTGATGATCATGTACAATCAATTGAAATTAATAGATTGAAAATCAAATTCAAAAATGGCATACAATGCATGAGGGCACATTTGCTACAGCCTAATGGAGAATTATTTATAATGTATTAAGAGGAAGAGATGCTAAAAAATGTGGGCACATTTTCAATAATCATAGCTCGGGTCACCTGAAAATGAGGGAAATTAATCATATCTCTTGTGATATCTGGGGAAATGATATCTTATCCCTATTTTATTGCAATACTAGAGTCCAATGAGAAATATCAAGGTTTAGCCTATAACAATAATATTATATTCCATCAAGAAGACATAGAGATGATAACGCAAAATTTAAAACCATCTAGAGCTCTGGGAGCCAATGGAATACCAAATGTTTTGCTGGAAGCAAACCCTAAACTCTGGGCAATCGTGCTGTACATTATTTTTTCAGAATATGTTGGTTACGGGAAAAATACCTAGGACTTGGACACAATCAGTGATAATGCCGATACATAAAAAAGGTTCAAGGGACTGTCCAGCTAACTATCAGTTACTTTCAATGATTGATCCTAGTGCTAAAGTATTTAGTATGTTACATTTGGCCTATATCAATCAGCGGATAGAAGAAGAAAAAATACTCTGGCCACAGTAGTCAGCTTTTAGAAAAGAATTTAATACATTGACTAATTTGTGGATTTTAATTAATTTTTTTCAGGACATGTTGATGAGTAAAAATAAGTCACTGTACATTTGTTTTATTGACTTCACAAAGACAGAGTTGATTGGCAGATTTTATGCGAAAAACTGAAAGAGGAGAATATGAACACTCAATTACTATAATTCCTGAGAACACTGTATATGGACAATATGGTGCAGATGAGATTACATTTGGAAGGCACTTTGATTGAATAAATTAATGTCAATTATGGGCTAAACCAAGGCTGTACACTAGCTCCAGTTATGTTTAATATATACTTGGCAAATTTGGAAATGCTCTACAGGAATGTGGCAACCATCCATCTCGTATTACAAATTGCCTGATTCCCGGGCTTTTGTATACCGACGAATTATTGATATTTGATCAGACTGCAATAGGCCTACAGAATAGTCTCAAGGCATTAGAACAATATGCATTAGAACATGGTATTATTATTAATGTATCAAAAACAAAAATTATGACTATTAAGGCCAACAGAAGGAATCTGAAAAATTCAGTTGGACTATGCGGGGACAACGCTGGAGGAGGTAAATACCTATCTGTATTTAGGTGTCCAGGTGACCAATGATATACATAAAGCTACCTTTGCAAAAACTTTAATGAATAAAGGACTGGTCAAATTTAAGACTATTCACTCGTTCATACCAAAATCAGGTTGGCAATCAATAGAGGGATTCATTCAATTGTAAACAGTTTATATTGTGTCTGGTATCCCCAATGGTTTGGAGGTTTTTACGGTAAAAGAAACAGCATGGCTAAATATAATTGAAGTAACATTTTGGAGGAAGGCACTGGACATGTCACAGGTGGTGCCAGTTGAAGCCATCTGTAGTGAGTTAGGACTCATTTTGCTCAGCACGAGAAGGATGATATGTTTGTATCATTTCTATGTAAAGCTTTTGATACATTTTGGAAATCCTATATCCCTTGACCTCCATTTTTTGAATAAAGGACGTTTTGGTAACCATATTGCCCTAACACCTTGGAACAAGGATATTAATGATTTCCTTGAGAAGATAGGCTGCTCTTGTGAGCAGTCAGATATTCTGGCACTTAAGTTTTAAGAAATAAAACAAAAGGCGCAGGTCTGGGATTTACTCAGAATACTCCATACAATCCTTCTCGATAAACACTCTATGGGCCACATTACGAGTTGGGCGCAAAGGGATACCGGGCACCGGTAATGACACCAGTGCCGGTAATCCCTTTGCACCCTATTCCGAGTACCCTTAGCGGGTCCCTTCCTTAACGCCTGGTTTTACCAGGCGTTAAGGACGGGACCCGTTAAGGGTCTTTAGAGCTAATAACGATACTGCAATTTGTGGTACCGTTATTAGCGCATTCCCCCTTCCCATTGAGCCCTATGGGGGCTCAAATGGGAATGGGGAAAGGCTATTTTAATGGGGACTTACCAGTCCCACAAAGGTCAGAATAGACTGGTAAATCCCCATTGAACCTGGGCGGACTCGCTACCGGTATTGGAGGTAGTCATGGCGCTAATAGCGCCATGATTACCTCCAAACTAGGAATGAGGCCCTATGTGTCTATGTTAAGATTCTTCAAAACCTTGAGGCAAGAAGGTTTATTATGCATTTAAGATTAAATCAACTCCCAGTATTAGCAATCACTGGTGCCTGGTACAATATTCCCCTCAAAGACTGACTGCAGACTATTTAAAAAAGCAATGGAAACGGTGAGACACTTGCTAAATGACTGTGGAAAATGAATCACTTTTTATGAAAAGGCATATCGCCATTTGATCGGTGATATGAATTTTATCAGTACGGACGAATTTTGGTCCTACTTGGCGGCAGGAAATAATTTGGTAATTAATTTCACTATGTATTATTTGTGGAAGGAAATTAGCAGGAAACTATGATGATGAAGTTTTGTAATCTACTTTTTAATAATATGTGCCTTTATTTGTATATTTGTATTTATTTAGTTTATATAGCGCTTTACTCCAAAGCGTTGCACATTTTAACAACAGGATACATAAAAAAATTAGCATTATAGCAGTAACAGTAGAAGCAATTTACAATTGTGAATCAGACCAGCAAAACAGTAAGTAGAGCAATTAAACTGAAGGGAAGAGAAGAGTAGTGCAGTAGAACTGAGGGAGAGAGGGAGGGGTGGGGAAGAGGAGGAGGAGGGAAATGGATGGGTTAAAGGGTGAGATTGGGGGTGAGATGAAGGGAGATGATCAAGGTGATGAGACAAGAAGGGAGAGGGGTTTCATGGCGGGGAATGGAGAAGGAGAGATTTAAGGGATGTGCGGAATGAGGAAAAGATAGAAATAGAGCGGATTGAGAGAGGTAAGGCGTTCCAGTGCAGGGGGGCTAGGAGTTGGAAGGATCGGAAACGGGATGTGGCACAAGGGGATGGAGGAACAGTGAGAAGGAAGTGGTGTTAAGCAACTTCAATTCCGTACTCCAACTAAGTCAGTGCCTAGTCTGGGATGCCCAAGGGAAGCCCTTATTTATATATTTTTATGACAAGTTCATAGATCTGGATGATAAACCCTTGTATAACGCCCCTCTCTTTGAATCCCCCTGACCTCACTGAGCCAAGAAGTAGGTTCGTTTTGCAAATTAAAAGATTTATTTTACAAATTAAACAATATAGATATATCACACTTTTATAAATAAATTAATATTTGATAGCACACTTATGACTATGACAGTGATCAACAATGGATAATATTACACTAGCACACTTTTTTAATTACTTAGGAGTTTGTATAGAGAGGATAAAGTAGCTGAGAATGCTTTTATGGGTTCAAGGAAATGCAATGATGGAAAAGAATGCAGCACAGAAATAACTGAGATGGTTTCCACAAGAGATAATATGATCACTTTTTCTTTTGACAATCCACTCCCTCCCTATGCAATATAAGGAGATGGAAGGGGAGCACACAATTTTCAGGAATACAATCAAATGCAATACCAATTCAGTTCCCCCCTAGCAAGTTTAGAGCAACAGGGATGATTTTAAAACACAGGCAAAAATACTTTAAATGTGATTTGCAAAGAAGTGAAAATATGCTAAAAATGATTTTAATTCCCTATAGGAGATTCAGGGTAGGTGATAGCTACTTAAGATTGGTTCAGGTCAACACTATCAGTGATTCATGAGGGATTATCAGGTTGAAAACGGATTTCAGCAGTTGCAAGCAAAAGACAGCGATTTTGACAGGTGGAGAAATTTGATTCAAATCCAATTTGCGGCACTTTTTCCGAGTGTGTAAAGCGCGATTACGGAAAAACTCTAAGGAGTAGAAAGTCGGTTTAGGGCTTGCTGGAAAGCTGATTCCTAGCACACGTGGTTCAAAATATATGGATGATTTTGTGGAGGTAGATTTCAGAAATGAAATAATGATTCAGAATGGCAATTGACACTTTCACAGGTTTGAAATCACAGAATGGACACACGATTTTTATGCAGTTCTAAATAGGTTGAAATGGTTCGAATTAGATTATTTTTAAACTAAGAGATTGGTTTGCACAGTTCTGGCTGAGTACTCAGACTATACATTTGAAATAGGCCGTCAAGGTCTGATCAGGTTTGGACTGGACTCCTGGCGGATGGTTCTGAAGTCACAGCTATCTGGTCTGGGTCTGGCACTCGCACTGCATGGCGGTCTGGGTCTTCTGGAACTGCAGTTCTGGATACAGCTCTGCTTTCTGGGTTCAGGCACAGGGTTCTAGGCCAGAATCAAACAGCTCGCCTGGCTGTTGAATAGTTTGGATAGGTTGCTGGATTCTGAGGCCTCTGAAGGATTCAGCTTGTGGACTAGGCCTCTCTGCTACAAGTTCTGAAGTCTGGATTCTAAGTTCTGGTTCTGGAGTCTTTTGGATTTGAAGTCTGGATGCTAAGTTCTGGTTCTGGAGTCTTCTGGCAAAGCGCTTTGCAAGAAATCAGTTTGGAGTGAGAAGTGAATGTCCCTACCTGGGTTTCAGTGGTCCTTTTTATGTCTTTTGAAAGTGGGTGGGAAGGCTGACTTTCTATGACCAACCCTCTGAAGATCCTGATAGGTTAGCAGATTTTCTGTGCTCTCACTGGAGAACAGAGTTGTGAGTCATCCGGTGTCATTTTTATGGCATACAGAAAGTACACTCCCCCTGTCACTTTGCACACAAATCTATTTTTGACTTAAATGCACATTTATCTATGTACAATTTTCCTAATATTATATGTCCAGTTAACGTATTTTCTGTAGCACCAAACCATCTGATCCCTGTCTTTGTAAGATGCTGTGTTCACTTCTGCCAGAATTCTGCCCTTTTCATCCAGAACACAACCTCTAAACATTTCCAGAATTTACACAAATGTGCGCAAGGAATATGGGCATCAGATGATGAAGTGTCAGATTTTTAACATACAGACACTTGGAGTAAAACCCTATTTTCCGGTACTACTCCTCAGAACATACCACAGAGTCCTAACACCTCTTAGAATGTGCACAAAAAAAATCACAGGAATAATTATATTATTTACATAATTTTGACACTTCCATACTATGAATTATCCATGTTTTTAAAATTATGCTCTGGCCCAGATGGGTGTGGTTTAGGTTCCAAAGCACATGGGGGAATTTCTGTCTGTCCCCGCCTCCAGCTCAGGTGGCTCCCAGAGGCCGTGCCCCTCCCATTTCCTTCCAAGAGGAAGCCATTTACGACCCTTGATTTAGAATTTACCTGAGCCAAAGAAAGTTCATTGGTCTGTTTTCCTGCAGCCCCAGGTACCCCTCCCCTAATTCAATCAGAGAGGTTTAATCTGCTTTTGGTGGGGGCAGGAGAAGACACGCCAGGCCTGTGAATGCAGTTGCTGGGCAAGTTTCAACTCTCGTCGGGGGTAGTTGCCGGGCAGAATTCAATCCCTTTAAGCCAGGCTTCTGCCAAATGTCACTTTTGTTCCAGTTTTTCTTCATTCAAATCAAACTTACAATTTGGGCACATGCTGCTAGAACGCTGATTCAAGTTCAAAACTATGACATTTAAACAGTTGCAACCTATATGACACTCAAAAGTAGGTCACTCATTTATTTTAAACATTTTGATTTTAGTGGTTTTAAGTCCAATTTCACTTAAGCTGCTGGCATCCAAAGCTCAGCCAGTTTTGTTATAAACATTGTTTTAGGATCTTCATCTTTCCAGATTTTATATGCACAAAAGACTACATTCTGCCAAATGTCTGCTGGTGTTCAGTGAGATTTTTGAATATCTGGCATTGTTTGAAATAGGCATTTTGAGCTTGCATTTCAGAGAAACAAATGTGATTTCAAAGCGCTTTTTGAGCTTACAGGCACTGCTGTTTTTCCTTTGGCACCACGTTTCACTCATGGCGCTTCCTGGATTCTGGCGCAAATGTGGGTTTTTTGGCCATCTTGGATTTTCTAAGCCCACAGCACCAAATGTTGTAGCATAATAATTCAAACGTGGATCAAGACACCTGACAAGCCCCCCAGCCTGACTGCACTTTGATTTCGATTCGAGGGGGAGTCGGGTGCAAAGGGTGTTTTGATCCATGCGCTGGGATGTCCGCATCATCTTCTTCCGATTCCGCAGATGGCACAGTTCAGCATCTTTTCCTCCATCAGGGTGGATCGATCGGTTCTCCTCGCCGGTCCTGATGGGAGTTTCGGGCGGTACCCCGGGCCCCTCAGATCTTTGCTCCCGGTCCCCGGGTCGTCCTCCTTGGTCAGTCTCCACGGTTTATCTCTCCTAGGATGTCAAAGCAAAAGCGGCAGAAACATATTCGTAGACATTTCCCCACCACTATTAATGGTGGGGCGAACATATACATTTTATACATCAGGAGACATTTGCATTCAAGAATCATAGGATTTTATAGGCTATATGTGGAATATTTTAGAGTTGGACTTGTATTACTTTGGAGCGGCCCCCTCAGGGATTGCAGAGGACTCCTCCAGTTGCTGCAGAGTGTGCCTGGGATGGCAACACTTTAGCTGATTTATATGGACCCACTTGTCTTCCCCTTCCGCCAAACTACCCTTGGGGATGCGGATCTTGTAGGCGACTGGGGAGATCTTGTCTACAATTTCAAAAGGTCCCTTCCATGTAGGCAGAAATTTCCGCTGTTTGGCCTGGTTCCTTTGGAAATTGTATAGATAAACCCGGTCCCCTACATTGTATTCTTTCCTAGTAGTCTTCAAATCATAGTGAGTCTTCATGCTATCGGCTGATCTTTCTAGGTTTTGCTGAGCATAAGCAAAAGCATGTTGGAGGTGTTTCCTTAAATTTTCCACATACTCATGAGTTGTGGAGGCATTGATCAATGTCTGCTCTTGGGTCCTGTAGAGCAAATGCTGGGGACGCACCATCTTGCGTCCAGTCATCAGCTCAAATGGTGACATTTTAGTTGCAGATGAAGGGGTAGATCTGATGGCCATTAGGACCAGAGGTAATTGGATATCCCAACTTGGCCCAGAATCTGCCACAAACTTTTTTAAGATGCTCACAATGGTTTGGTTGTAACATTCTATTGCACCAGAAGAGGCTGGCCGGTAAGCAATGTGTAGCTTCCTTTAAACCTCCAGTATCTCCCACATCTTAGTCATTACTTCGCTGGTAAAATGGCTACCTCTGTCTGACTCGATCCTTTGGGGTAGACCAAAACGCGAAAAGATGTGGTTGATCATCAGGGCAGCTGCTGTTTCTGTTTTGCAGTTTGGGGCCAGGAGACATTCCACCCATTTAGTAAATAAGCATGTCACCGTCAACATGTACTTATTTCCCCTAGAGGAGCGAATCACCGGGCCTATGAAGTCGACTTGCAAATCTGACCATGGCAATGTCATCCCCCTCTTTTGGAGAGGCGCACGGTGGGTGAGGGATGTTGGCTGAAATTGTGCACACACAAGACACCCCTTCAAGTATTGGTCGAGGTACTGCCCCATGTGTGGCCAGTATGCAACCTCTCTTAAGATCTCAAGTTTTGTATGAAACCCCCTATGAACGGCGGTGGCCGCATCATGGGCGTGACTTAACATCAGGCTTCGGAATGAGGTAGGGACCACCCAATGATCATGGCCAGCTTGGGATTTCCTTACCAACAAACCGTCTTGGATCCGGAACATTTTTGGACATTTCAACAACACTGTAAGGTCCTCTTTCCCAATGTAATCGGTATCCGTCAGGGGAAAGTTCTCAGGGTCCTCAATGTGTTGGTAAAACTTAGCAATTATTGGATCCCCCTTCTGAGCTGTTATCAAATCAGCATCCATTGTGCAGTTGCAAGATCATTGTCAGCATTTGTCTGGGACCTAGTGATAGCCGTGACCTGGATTTCCCCCAACAGGGACTCAATCTCTATTAGATTCCCTTGGATGGCCCCGGTTTTGGCCAGCTGATCAGCTAAGTCATTTCCAGTTTTGTCTGGTCCCTCTACTTTGGAGTGACCCTTGATCTTTTTCCAGTAGATGGTCATACCGTTCGAGGTGACCAGATCATCAATGTTTTGAATTAACCTCCCATGTTTCAAGGGTTTGTTATTAGCACATAACTTGCCTCTTGTTTTCCAATTAACCAGGTGCTCCACATACCCGTTCCGTACATAGTCTGAATCTGTGATTATGACCAGTTTGTGGAGTTGATGTTGGACAACAGTGAGGATGGCCTGATGCACAGCCATCAACTCTGCCACCTGACTACTTCAGGGACCAATTTTGTACCCAGCGGAGGGTCCTGGGGACTCATTCACCCATGCATTCCCTACGCCGGCCACAAGTTCTTTTTCCCCGTTGTTGTCAACATGGTAAGACCATCCATCCACATAGACAGTGGGCATTCCCTCACACTTGTCTTCTTCAAAGACTTTGTGTGGGGAATTAAAGTATACATCCATGTTGTCCTTGATTTTTAGACTTTCGTCCTCGAGACAGTTTTCTCTGGCACAATCATGCAAGTAAGCCAGACCTTGCGAGAGGGGACTCTTCTTCTTTTGGCCATATCTGACCTCCACAGGAAAGCCTTGCATTGACAGAATCCAGGAAGTAATTTGGGAATTACTCACATTTCCGGCCCGGATTCTGTCACTTTGGAGATATTGCAGAGGCTGGTGTGGATTCTCCACTATGATATGTTTCCCCTGGATAAACGGGCGGTAATTCTTCAATGCCCACACCGTTGCCAGGAGTGCCTTCTCACAATCGTTGAATTTTTCCTCCACAGAGGATAAAGTTTTGCTCGCATAGGAGATTACTTTATTGACCTTGTCATGCTTTTGATATAATACTGCAGTCAAGCATGTATTAGAGAACCCTGTCTCCACGAAAAACTCCTTGTTTCTGACAGGGTAAGCTTGGCAAGGCGCTTGTGAGAGGCTTCTTTTGAGCTGTCTTACTGCCTCGGATTGTTCTGGACCCCATTCCCACTAACCCCCCCTTCAAGAGATGAATCAGGGGTCTGGTGATCTCTGCGTAGCCCTCAATGAACTTTCTGCTGTAATTAGTCAGTCCAAGGAGGCTCCTTAGTTCCCGCAGAGTTGTGGGATCTTTCAGTTTCTGAAGTGATTCCACTTTCTTTTCCTGGGGACAGAGACCCTGAGGAGTAATCTCATGCCCCAAGAAATTAACACGGGTTCTACACCACTGTACTTTCTGAAAGGAAAGTTTTTCTCCGGCAGCCCTCAACTGTGTCAGAACATAACGGATCTCCGCTGTGTGGTCCTCCACAGATGAGCTTTTGATGAGGACATCATCTACATAAGTCAGGTTACCCCTTGCACCCAGGTCCGGCATGGCCTTATATAGGAAAATGTTGAATTCATTGCCGGAATTGAGGTATCTGAAGGGAGTCCGGGTCCATGTGTACTGCTGGCCGCCAAAGGTAAAAGCCAGTTTGTATTGGTCCTCCCTTCTGACAGGCACGGTCCAGTATCCGTTGGTCAGGTCTATTGCAGTGAATACCTGTGACCCCTGTATCTGGGCCAGCCCTTGGTCAATGTAGGGAAGAGGCCATCGGGAAGGATGGACCCGTTTGTTGAGCTCCCTAAGGTCGGCATAGAGTCTCCACTGGCCATTTGGCTTCAATATTCCCAGCACCGGATTATTGAAGGTGCTGTGTACTGGACGGATTATTCCCCGGGACTCAAGGATCTTAATTATTTCAGTAAGCGACTCCACGGATGCGAGAGGCAAGCGATAGTGCTTCACAAACACTGGAGTCATGCCAGGGTCCGTGGGAATTGTTGTTGTGTTAATGTCAGTGCGACCACAGTCATATGAGTCTACCGCAAAGAGATCTTGAAAATCCAAGGAAACTTGTTTCAACTTTTGCTTCTGTTCCAGAGTCACACAGGCATCAGCTAGTTTGACTCTCTCTTCCACCCTCTGCCTGAAGCCTGGAAAGACTTCTGGTTTTGCTATCTCAGCGGCCTCCTCCAGTTGGGTGGAGAAGTCGCTGGTCAGAGTGCTGATTTGGACTGGAGGCTTTACGTGGGAAAGGCAGCCCTCATGGACCTGGAAAATCACCTCATCCCTCCTGAAGTCACAAGTCACATCTTCCTTACCATAAGGGCAGGAAGTGTACACCAGGAGGTTCCCCCCATGCCGGGTAAAGATCCTGTCTGGTGTTGTGTTGTCATCACTGTCACTGTCAAAACAGTCCTTGGGGATTGGTCCCAACAGTTCATTTCCTAAATCAATGGAGAAATGTCGGTCATCAACCGCCATTCCAATAATGGTGCCTGTGGCTAGAGTAATACTCTTTAAGTCGCTGTTATCCACCTCTATTGGAATGGTGTCATGTTCTATGTTGACTAATGGTGTTTCGTTTACCCCTAACCCTTGCTGTTGGAGAAAAGCATTTAGATGAATATAAGCATCACGGTTTTTCAATGTTTGTCCTCTTTTAACTTTCACTTCCAGGGAGAATTGTCGGGTCCTTTCTGGGATGGTGACTTCCTCTTTAATCTGAATTTCAACTGCATAAGGTAGCAATTGAGCCGACCTAAATGCTTTTTCTGGATCATCAAAGCCCATGGGATTATCCGCTAATCGGGACCAAGCTTTGAAGTTTATTAGGTCCAAACTAATGGCAGAGCGATTGAGAATATCACTGCCTAAGTAAAAGGCGGCACTGACGTCTCGCACGACCCAACAATTATGGACTATGATCCATTTCCCATTTGTCTATCAGTTTGAATGTGGGAATGGCTGGATCTTTTGGGAGTTGGCCGAACATGGCTTTGCTGATGAAGCTCTTACCGTTGTTCACACACACTCGGGCGAGAACAGAGTCCTTCCCATCATTTAACTGAACAGGGATGCTCTCCAATTTGCTGAATATCAGTCAGGCTCTGAGCTGATTTCACATCTTTCTGGATTATTGGAGTGGGAATGTCTGATTGTGGATTAGTAAAGAATTTCAGAGTATTTCCTTCCAGTGTGGAATACCACCTTAAACTGGAAGGAAGATTGATTTTCAGAAATAGAGAGGACCCCCCATCACCAGTCTGTTGTCCTACTGCTATTACTGTCACGTCTGGAATTTGGTTGTTCTGGAAGTGAAATTCTACTTGGTCAGATTTTTGTTCAACCATGTGGCATGTGCCGTATAAAGTAACATGGTTGACACTCTGTTTTAATTTTAGTGGTCGGCTAGTCTGGGTCCAGAGGACCTTGTTTACGCAATTTATTAGGGGTGACAACCTTCTCAGGAGGTCGTTCCCTAGTAAACTAGGGGTGCCCTCTGGAGTCACTACTATGACCGGGTGTTTCACCTTGTGTCGCCTAATTTTAATGTCCAAATCTGCAGTCCCCTCGACGGGAATTTCCTTCCCGTCAAAGTTCTGAAGTTGTCCAGGAAGAGAGGTGAGAGGAATACGGTAATTATCCCCCTTCCTGCATTTAGTTCATCAAAGGCCCTTCTGGAGAGAAGAGTAGCTTGGGATCCAGTGTCCACGAGTGCCAAAATTTTACCCTGCCCCTGCACTTGTACCGGGGCATAGTATCTTCCATCCTTCTCCTCAAGGGGGCACAGATAATGCACATTTTTGGACAACTGGTGGGCTAATTATTTAGTTTTGGACATTGCGAGAGAAGAAATGTGGACAGAATTCTGTGGAGAGTCATGGGAATCTGCAAGAAAAAGTTGGCAACTGGAAATCGGAGCCATGTGGGTTCCCCTGTTTCCGGTTCTGGGCAACCCCCCCTTTTTGGAGGCAGTCACCAGGATGGGTTTGAACCAGGAGATTTTGATGCGGTTGGTTCTGGGATGAGATGATGGGCGGCGCTAGCTCAGTCCCCACATCTCCCCAGTCGGGATTTGGATCCCTTGGGACCCATTTTTCTTTGGGAGAAGTTCCCCCATCTCTGAAGGAGAAGATCCTTTTCCCAGGATCCTCTGAGGATCCCTCTCCCTCAAATTGGAAGATCTGTACCTCTTCCACAAACTGGGTCTGTTTGGGTCCTTTGTTTCTCCTACCTCCTCTCTGCTCCTTGGGTGGCAGACTTTCAGGGGTAGGAGATTTTGTTTCCAGTTCCTAGGTTTCCAGGGGCTATTTACAAGTGGGGAAGGAAGCTTCCTCCAAGGCTTTACACCCCACATCCCCTTGTGCCTCCTCCCTGGGAACCGGTGGGTTATCGGGGTGCTGCCCCCGTCATTGTTCTGGAGCACCATGCCCAGAGTTTGGGGCATTCTGCGCCAGCATGCTCATCTGAGGGTTCTGTTGAGCCCTCAGCATGTGACCCAGATCCCGTGCCATATTTTGGTCCTGGCGCTCTAACTGTGAAACCCGCTCAGGCTGATACAGGGTTCTATTTTCTCCCCTGGGCTGATCCTGGGAAGGATAGCTATACCTTCTCTGGTAGTACCCTGGGTTGGGAAGATTTGGGTACCCTTCCACCCTTGGCCTCCCCTCTCCCGGATTAGGTGGTCTGGGCTCAGGGAATTGGGGAAAGAAGGATGGATGATTTTAGGGCTCGAAATTGGGTGGATACCTGGGGAAAAAAGTTATGCCTAGGGTTTGGTGAATTTCTGCCCTCCTGTGGGAAGTAGGCGGGAAGTTCCCTGGGTTAGGCGCTTGGCTGGATCCCCCCTTGGGCTGGAGGAGTCCACACATAACCCAGGATGGGTTGGTTTCCCTTGTAGCGGGGATTTACATAGTCAGGGAAGCGAGGGACCCCATTTGTGGGACTACCTCCTTGACTCCCTGTCTGTGACTGGCCCGAGGGCCTTCTGGGCTGAGAATTATTCAGAGCAGGCAGGTTTTTAGGCCCCCCCCATCTCCAAATCTAAAATGGGGGCAACCTTTACCTCTGCCACCTTGGCAGCAGCAGGGATGCTGCTCGATTTGGGGCTTTTCTGAGCGTTATTTTTATTATCTACGGGCTTCTGCACCTCATAGATCTGGGTAGCCTGTTCAATGACCCAGTCTAGTGATCTTTTCTCGTGAAAATCTCTCACTAGCTGGGTCATGATGTATTTGGGCAAAGCATGGAAAAACGTATTTACAAACTCTTTACTGTCCGTGCGCACTCTTCTGGTGGTCTGCGCAAAGGCACGCTTATATTCCTGCACAAATTCTTGTGGGGCCTGATCCTCCCCACGTTGCAAATTGTAGGCTGCCTTGCGAGCCTCTTGGGGATTCCGGTGAACAGAAAAAAGTTTCAAGATGGCCACCCTATATGTGGACCATCTTGAATGGTTTTGGTCCTCCAGCCCCACAAAGAAACTGGAGTATTCTGGGGAGAATGTCCATTTTACATACTGAATACAGCTACTGCTGTCCTTCAAATGGAAAGTCTCCATCATTTGCTCGTAAAGCTCCAAGTGTTCCCAAACAGAATACTTAGCGTTCTTGTGATAAGGCGTGATGACACTCCTTATCGCCTTAATCTGTTTTACCGGGTCCTTAAGCAAGGCCCTTTTTGCCTTATTGGCCTTTTTGGTTTGGGTAACCCTGGTCCATTCATCCTCTGACTCAGAAGCACTGCTCCCAGAGGTGCTCGTCTGATCTTCCAGGTTTTCCCGGATACTGCGAGCCTGGGAATGGCTGGCAGAATGTGGGGACCTGGTCTCCTGTGTCCTGTGACGCTCAGAGGAGTCTTCAGATCCCTCCTTGCTGCCAAGATTTGATGGGTACCCCCCCACTGACCTAACTGGGCAGAGGTTTTCAGGATGCCCTTAGTGGGCCTACCCTCCTGGGGTTCCCCACTAAATTGCACTGTACTTAGGTGCCCATACCCGGATGCCCGCCCATCCATTCCTGGGTGGTACTGGCCGATGAGCCCCATACTTTTGGCTGGATAGTAATCTGCCATCCCTGTGGCCCTGTGCTCATGTGCGCCAGGGGACATGTGGGTGGCAGAGTCCAGGGACTGGGAGAGATGAAGGCCTCTGATACTAGGGCTCCTGAGGTTATGCTCAGGTGTTTCCCTTTCCCAGCGAACCTCATCTCTATCAACGCCTGCTCCCTGTTGTGTTGCAATACAAGAGCCTGTGCTTTCAGTTCCTCAGTCAAGGCCTTACTAGACTCTATCAGTCTCTCCTGCATGGCTACCTGTTGCTGGAGCCTATCATTGTCCTGGCAGAGAGCCTCATTCTCTCTCTGTGCCTCCTGGTTTGTCCTGGAGTACTGGGCCAGTCTTTGCTGCTGGAGGGTTACCTCCTGAGTCCCATCCCTACTGACCTGTTCCTTTCTTGCCAGAGCATCTTCCACCCTCCTGGTGTGCTCTAACAAGTTCTGATGCTCTTTTCGGAGGTCACCCTGTCCCTGGAGGGCCAAGTGATTTTCTTCAATTTTTCCTTTTAATTGGCAGACTTCCTGGAGTAAGGTGTCCCTTTCCTGACTAAGAGCCTGCATCTGTTCCACCAGGTCGTCCCTCTGCCTTTGAAAGGCACCAGCTTTCTGGCGCTCTTCCTCAAATTCTCTCTGGGTATCCAGGTCTTTCAGAATCAGTTTGTTGCTCTCTGCCTTCTCCCTATCTAGGTGGCTTTGCAGGGTGACTACCTGCTCTGCGCATGCCCTATTGAAGTCCAGTTGTTACTACAGCTTTTTCTGACTCTGCAGTAGGGCGTCCAAACCTTCTTGGTACTCCTTCTGCAAGGCCAGAAATCTGGTATCCTGGTCAGACTTTTCCTGTTGCAGGATACCCACATCCTCTTTTCTTTTAATGATATACTGCCTACTATAATTTTCTGACTCCTGGCTCCTCTGCAGCCTCTGCTCGGAAGAGACCAGGTCAGATTGGGCCTTCTCTAATGCCATCTGTTGCCTATTTGCCAGATCTTGGCCTTCAGCACATTTGTCCAGCATGGCTCCCATATATAAATACAAATATGCCGCTATCCTAACAGTCTTGTTGTGGTCATCTTTGGCCTTAGGGGCCATCTATAGTTCGCTCAGGGCCACGTTTAAGGGACCCTGATCTTTTCAACTGTCTAACCCAGTCGCATTGACCTGTTGTGTGATCACCTGCAGCCACACATTCTGGTCCTGTTCAGACCATTCACCTCTCACAAACAGTTTATGTAAGTGGTGCTCTCTAGCTACCTTCATATCTACCAATGTCGTCATTCTGGAAATTGATTTCCTTCCTGACTTACAGAAGTTTGTATTTTATTTTGCAAAACAGACCGTCTCCTTAGAGCATCCTTCTTTTGAGGGGTGATTTTACAGTGTAACACAGCGTGGTGATCCAACATGATTTATGTATCCTGTCAGTTAGCACACTATATTAAGCTGCACAAGTGGTAGACCTAATCCAGACGATCCTGGACGAGCCCCCACTCTGTTAAGCAAATTCAATTCAGTACTCCAACTAAGTCAGTGCCTAGTCTGGGATGCCCAAGGGAAGCCCTTATTTATATATTTTTATGACAAGTTCATAGATCTGGATGATAAACCCTCGTATAACGCCCCTCTCTTTGAATTCCCCTGACCTCACTGAGCCAAGAAGTAGGTTTGTTTTGCAAATTAAAAGATTTATTTTACAAATTAAACAGTATAGATATATCACTCTTTTATAAATAAATTAATATTTGATAGCACACTTATGAATATGACAGTGATCAACAATGGATAATATTACACCAGCACACTTTTTTAATTACTTAGGAGTTGGTATAGAGAGGATAAAGTAGCTGAGAATGCTTTTATGGGTTCAAAGAAATGCAATGATGGAAAAGAATGCAGCACAGAAATAACTGAGATGGTTTCCACAAGAGATAATATGATCACTTTTTCTTTTGACAA
The DNA here is from genome assembly GCF_040938575.1 of Ambystoma mexicanum. NCBI lineage: Eukaryota > Metazoa > Chordata > Amphibia > Caudata > Ambystomatidae > Ambystoma > Ambystoma mexicanum. The sequence goes on from NC_090937.1 coordinate 543,327,330, forward strand.
TTCACTTCCCCCTTATGCAATATAAGGAGAAGGGGAGCACACAGTTTTCAGGAATACAATCAAAGGCAATACCAATTCAGTTCCCCCCTAACAAGCTTAGAGCAACAGGGATGATTTTAAAACAAAGCCAAAAATACTTTAAATGTAATTTGCAAAGAAGTGAAAATATGCTAAAAAAAGATTTTAATTCCCTATAGGAGATTCAGGGTAGGTGACAGCTACTTAAGATTGGTTCAGGTCAACACTATCAGTGATTCATGAGGGATTATCAGGTTGAAAACGGATTTCAGCAGTTGCAAGCAAAAGACAGCGATTTTGACAGGTGGAGAAATTTGATTCAAATTCAATTCGCGGCACTTTTTCTGAGTGTGTAAAGCGCAACTACGGAAAAACTATAAGGAGTAGAAAGTTGGTTTAGGGCTTGTTGGAAAGCTGATTCCTAGCACATGCGGTTCAAAAGATACGGACGATTTTGTGGTGGTAGATTTCAGAAATGAAATAATGATTCAGAATGGCAATTGACACTTTCACAGGTTTTAAATCACAGAATGGACACACGATTTCTATGCAGTTCTAAATAGGTTAAAATGGTTTGAATTAGATTATTTTTAAACTAAGAGATTGGTTTGCACAGTTCTGGCTGAGTACTCACACTATAAATTTGAAATAGGCCATCAAGGTCTGGTCAGGTTTGGACTGGACTCCTGGCGGGTGGTTCTGAAGTCACAGCCATCTGGTCTGAGTCTGGCACTCGGCACTGCACGGCGGTCTGGTCTGGGTCTTCTGGAACTGCGGTTCTGGATACAGCTCTGCTTTCTGGGTTCTGGCACAGGGTTCTAGGCCAGAATCAAACAGCTCGCCCGGCTGTTGAATAGTTTGGTTAGGTTGCTGGATTCTTAGGCCTCTGAAGGATTCAGCTTGTGGACTAGGCCTCTCTGCTACAAGTTCTGAAGTCTGGATTCTATGTTCTGGTTCTGGAGTCTTCTGGATTTGAAGTCTGGATTCTAAGTTCTGGTTCTGGAGTCTTCTGGCAAAGCGCTTCGCAAGAAATCAGTTTGAAGTGAGAAGTGAATGTCCCTACCTGGGTTTCAGTGGTCCTTTTTATGTCTTTTGAAAGTGGGTGGGAAGGCTGACTTTCTATGTCCAACCCTCTGAAGATCCTGATAGGTTAGCAGATTGTCTGTGCTCTCACTGGAGAAAAGAGTTGTGAGTCATCCGGTGTCATTTTTATGGCATACAGAAAGAACACTCCCCTTGTCACTTTGCACACAAATCTATTTTTGACTTAAATGTATATTTATCTATGTACAATTTTTCTAATATTATATATCCAGCTAACATATTTTCTGTAGCACCAAACCATCCGATCCCTGTCTTTGTAAGATGCTGTGTTCACTTCTGACAGAATTCTGCCCTTTTCATCCAGAACACAACCTCTAAACCTTTCCAGAATTTACACAAATGTGCGCAAGGAATATGGGCAAAAGATGATGAAGTGTCAGATCTTTAACATACAGACACTTGGAGTAACACCCTATTTTCCACTACTACTCCCCAGAACATACCACAGAGTCCTAACTCCTCTTAAAATGTGCACAAAAAAATCACAGGAATAGTGATATTATTTACATAATTTTGACACTTCCATACTATGAATTATCCATCTTTTTAAAATGATGCTCTGGTCCAGATGGGTGTGGTTTAGGTTTCAAAGCACATGGGGGAATTTCTGTCTGTTCCCGCCTCCAGCTCTGGTGGCTCCCAGAGGCAGTGCCCCTCCCATTTCCTTCCAAGAGGAAGCCATTTACGACCCCTGATTTAGCATTTGCCTGAGCCAAGGAAAGTTCATTGTTCTGTTTTCCTGCAGCCCCAGGTACCCCTCCCCTAGTTCAATCAGAGAGGTGTAATCTCCTTTTGGTGGGGGCAGGAGAAGACAGGTCAGGCCTGTGAATGCAGTTGCTGGGTGAGTTTCAACTCCCGTCGGGGGTAGTTGCCAGGCAGAATTCAATCCCTTTAAACCAGGCTTCAGCCAAATGTCACTTTTGTTCCAGTTTTTCTTCATTCAAATCAAACTTGCAATTTTGACACATGCAGCTAGAACGCTGATTCAAGTTCAAAACTATGACATTTAAACAGTTGCAACCTATGTGACACTCAAAAGTAGGTCACTAATTTATTTTAAACATTTCGATTTTAGTGGTTTTAAGTCCAATTTCACTTAAACTGCTGGCATCCACAGTTCAGCCAGTTTTGTTATAAACATTGTTTTAGGCTCTTCATCTTTCCAGATTTTGTATTCACACAAGACTACATTCTGCCAAATGTTTGCTGGTGTTCAGTGAGATTTTTGAATATCTTGCAATGTTTGAAATAGGCATTTTGAGCTTGCATTTCAGAGCAACAAATGTGATTTCAAAGCGCTTTTTGAGCTAACAGGCACTGCTGTTTTTCCTTTGGCACCACGTTTCACTCATGGCGCTTCTGGCCCATCAAGCTCGCACTGGTGGGTGGCAGGTCAGGCGACCATTTTGGTGTGCGCAAAACTGTACGGTTTTCCTGGATTCTGGCGCAAATGCGGGCTTTTCGGCCATCTTGGATTTTCTAAGCCCACAGCACCAAATGTTGTAGCATAATAATTCAAACGTGGGTCAAGACACCTGACAGTGGACAGCAGAGTGAAGGGAGCGGGAGGGAGTGTAGAAAGAGAGGAGGGAGGTGAGATAAGGGGGAGCAAGACCGTGGAGAGATTTACAGACTAGGCAGATAAAATTAAATTTAAGTTGGGAGTGAAAGGGAAGCCAGCAAAGGGAGGAAAGGGAAGCAGAGATAGAGTCAACGGAGGAGAGGAGACAGAGGGTACAGACGGCAGAATGGTAGATTGATGTAAGTGGGGGTGTGATGAGAAGCAGGAATTCCAAAGAGTAAGGTGGAGCAGGAGAAGAGGTGAGAGAAGATAAGGGAGGAGATTAAAAGTTTAGTAGCGTGGAAAGTGAGAGAGGGGTGGACTTGGTGAATATTAAAGAGGTGGAAGCGACAGGCACGAGAGGTGAGAGAGATATGATGGGAAAAGGTGAGAGTGGAGTCAAAGTGAATGCCTAAATTGCGAGCGTGGTCAGAGATGGGGAGATTAGAAGGAGGAAAATGAATGAAAGGAGGAGCAGAGGGAGGGGGAAGAGAGTTGGAGGGGAAGAAAACTACTTCAGTTTTATCAGTGTTAAGGAAAAGGAAGCGAGAAGACATCCAGTTTTTTATTGCAGTAAGACAGGAATAGAGTTTAAGGTGGAGCTCGGTAGAGAAGGAAGAGAAGTAAAGGAAGAGCTGAGTATCGTCAGTATAGAAATGGTGAGAAATGCCAAATTTATGAGATTATTTCAGGATATTTTCGTAAGAATGTTTTTAAGGATGCAAGTAAAGACTTGAATTGGATTTTACTATGTTTTTATTTTACATTGGTACCACGTCCTGTTGTTTAATATTTTTTAAATGTTTAAACGGTTTAATTAACGAATAAACACAATGATGTGGGAGGGGCAAACATCCTCTTTGCAATTGGACGGTTTAAGTCACTGGATGATGCTTAGGACTTCGGCGGAAGAAATGTGGGAGAAGTGGAGGGGGTGGGACTTGTGGTCATGGGGTGATCCATTTCATGGGGCATAAATGCATCCTCAGTCCAGTTTAAGGGTTATTTGAGGATAGTTTTGTCTCTGGGGTTGTGGATTTTGTTCGTAACAGAGGCTTAGACAAGGGAGCACCAGGCTTTGTCTTTTGGGAAGCTAGCAATAGGGAGTTCTGGGGGCTCAAGCTCCTTGAAGATTTGGAAAAGCTCTTTATTATTAGAAAATTCTTCACTGACACTTGTAATCTAGATGCTAGAATTGGTGGCAATGATAGCAGCTTTGTATTTCGCAGTGGAGGCTAGGAAGGCCTCTGTGTGTGCTTGGGGCGTTTTATTTTTTCCACAGGTGTTCCTGGGCCCTTTTCTGTTTGCAGAGGGTACTAAGTTCATCTGTGAACCAGTTGTGGTTATTCTGTGTTTTTCTATTCTAGTTTTGAGAGGTGTTTGCAGGTCAAGTGCATGTAGGAGAGTTGCATTTTAGGCAGTGAGGATAGTTTCAAGGTTAGAACGGTAGGGCAGTAGTGCAAGCGAAGCGCAAATGGTGGGTTCAAGCATCTCCTCAGTGAGTTTACAGGTGTATCTTGCCATGATGGGGAGGTGGTTGGTGCCTTGGTGGGCTGGATTAGGTTTAAGAGTCAGGGTGAAGAGAATCAGGAAAAGATCAGACCAAGGCAAGGGGTCAATGGTGGTGATTGTGGCGGGTGTATTGAGTTACATGTTCCAGTCAAGGATCCAGCCTTTGGTGTGAGTAGGGGTGGTGATGTCCTTTGTGAAGTTCATCTCTTTCTCTTAAAGTGTGACACTAAGGGCTATGGCCTTGGCATCTGTCATGTTGTTGAAGCCAAGGTTAAAATCACTGAGAAGTGGTACTTTGGTATTAGGTTTAATGAGCGTGAGATTAGAAGAGGGATATCAGTATCTGGGGAGCTAAGGTTGTTAGACAGGCGGTACAGTAGTATGATATTGATTGTTATTTGGGGCCATTCCTCAATTTTAGTGAGCAACAGTTCATAGCCTGGCAAGGGAGGCAGCTGAGAGGTACGGATGGGAATGGAGGATTTGAAGATGATGGTGATTCCTTTTCCTGTATTAGCGGGTCTGTCTGTTCTGAGAATGGAGAAGCCATTGCGGATGGTGAGATATAGAGTTGGAACTGCTGCTCATGCAGTCAGATTTCGGTGACGGCGAGCAGGTCAAGGTCCTTCTCCAATAAGAGGTCATCTATAACCAGAGCCTGGGCACAGAGTGAGCATGCAATGATAAATGTGCATGTGAGGTGATACGGTTTAGGGGCAGAGGTGGGAGGAGAGGAGGGTGTAGGTGAATGCACCTGGGAAGTTAGTCTCTTCATAGGAAAGTGAGCTGGTGCTGAAGTCATCCAGTTAGTTCAGCAGTGTTTACCAAGTGTGTTTATGTTACCTTTACAGAAATGTAAAAAGATTGGTGCTGCTCATGCACCAATCCATTGTGTGTCTTTTAATCACCTACTATTAAAAATATGCATTCCTAAAAGGCAACAGGTTTGCTTACATATAATGCTACACTATTTTACAGCTAATGCTACAAGATTCCATATAGTACCAACATATTCCACCTGCTTGCAACACATGCAAATTTCCTAAAGGAAACAGTTTTCCTTTCATATTAATGTCTAGTGTTTTCTGACCAGTGCTATCACATGCTATAGAGTAGCCACATTGTCCACCTCCTCACATCAACAGCCACTTAATACCAGTGTTTAGCAAGTGCACTTCCGCTACCTTTACAGAAATGTTAAAATGCTGTTCCTGCTCATTGACCTATGCACTGTATATCTTTTAGAATGAAGCTGAATGTATGGTGAAAAGCGTGAGGTGCATCATATTTTCGGAAACGCTGTCCATTTTGCATCTGCAGACAGTCGTGGTTGACCACGGACATCGCAGAGGGTAAAATGTCTGGGTTATTTGGTGGTTCAAAGAAGATCTTGGAAGGGTGGGGGGTGGCAAAAGATGATTTGGGGCTATTTTTATATGTGGAAAAAGTTTGGGCAGGTGTTGTTGTAGTGCACACTGCAGTAGTTCCTGGGCAGCACAGTGAATGGACGACTAGGGAAACACATTTAGTGTTAGTTGGTGGGTGAAAGGGGGATTGGAAAGGGTAGGGGAGTGGAATAAAGATGATTTGGAGCTGTTTCTATCGGTGGAAAAAAGGGTTTACAGATGCTGCTGAGTCTGCGGTCAATTTTGGTGTCTGCGGACATCATTTCAATTACAGGGGGTTCAGGGTGAGTTTTATTAGTTGACAGTGTATTGTACACACTTGTTATATGGTTAATTGTATTGTGGTGGATGTGGCCAGTGGCCAGATTCTGGGGGGCATAGCCAAAGGCTGAATTCTGAATGGTGCATGTGCTACCGTCCTCCCCATTCCAATTGACGGGTCCATCAGGGCTGTAATGCCCCGGTAATTGCCCAATCCCGGGTGCCGGAAAATTCATGACTCCGGAGGCAGCCGTGCTGGTATTTACCGGCACGGCTACTGCCAGAGTTATAATGAGGCCCATTGAGTTTTATCATAACCACAGTTAGGAAAAGTCAGTTGACAAGGAACTGACTTCAAGTTTTCTACTACAATCCAACTTAAATGATCAAAACAGAACAACACTACTCATGTACTTATGTAAAGTAACTGAAAAATAAGAAAAATACATAACGGTGAACTAGATAGGCAAACATTCGCAGCCTAAAAACATAATACCATGAGTGAAAATACACAACCTAAAATATATTGTATGGCACATCTAAAACTAGACTACAATTGTTCCTTTTTATATAAATTTAGTTAAACTATTTTTTTCTATCTTTCTCTAAAGTCTCACATGCTCAAAAGTCTGAAAACACACATCCAAAATAAAAAGACTATCTAATATCTACCAGGTCACTATTTTTAACCCCCCAACATCACTATGCCGAAACAAAGTACTTTAAAAAAAATATAAAACACTGACACCCCAAATAATATAGTTGCAGATACCAAACTACACATACCCTTGGCTATCTGTAGTCCATTGTAGCCTTGGAAATAGCAGCGAATACCGGCAAAATGGATGAAAAAATTAATGCTTTCCTGCCTCTATGCACCTCACCATGTGTCTGCTCATCTGTGCCTACTCCCCCCACTCCCCAGATGGATTCCTAATCTCCCTTGCCCTCTCCCTTTCCCCCACACCAAACGCTGCTTCTATTATGCAGTTTGCTAAGAGATGTTAGCTATTTGCGGCTATACCCGAGGCTACGGAAAGCTTTGTGTTGCAAACTCGGTCCCTGTACCCTCTCCAACTCCCACAATTCACTCAGTGCCCTATAGCCTTCCCCCAACCTCTACCCTGATGGCATTTGTATGTTTTCTGACATGCAAATAGCTTTTTACTGCATTTAATTTCCCCATAACTTCAGCTATGTGCACAAATATCTCTTGCGTTGAGAGAAAAACAAAATGGCAGTTGTTTCATTTATGAAAATCATGATCCTGCAATGCACCAAGGGAAATATAACTATAATTTTTGAAGAAGGTGGCACCCCCTTCTCTGTCAGATTTTAAAATAACTACATCACAGAATAACCCCGAACCATACATTATTTGCGGGTCAATGCTTCTTGCCCAAGTTGCTTTGGACCTGGTCTAAATCTGTCCAGCGGTTTAGGCTGTGCGCTTTGGCAAATATTGACCTTTTTTGTCTATAGGAGAATTACTTTGGAGAAAAAAAATCTTTGATGCTTAATACCTTTTTTATTGTTTAACAAATCTTTATGAAACTTTGCAGTCTGGGGGTCCTGCAGACTTTTATTCACTTTCAAAGTTTAGGCCAAATCTGTTACACGAATCAAAAGTTATTAACATTAGAATTTTTATGTGTCTCCGACTCACGTTAACTATAGGGTCGTGACCGCCGCCCTATACTATATATATATTCAGTGACAAAACTTTTTTAAAGGGACATTATGGTTAAGTAGCACTAATAAAAACCCTGAAATTCGGTGAAAAAACTTTGCTAAAGGACGCTATAGTTACAAGTAAAACCGAAAACCCCCAAAAATTCATAAGTGATGGAAAGCTAAGCAACCATAACTCACGCCACCACTGTGCACTGCTAAGACTAACACCCAGGGCATCAAAGATGACATCACAAATATGTAATGTCATTAAAAAAATATAATGTTCCAATGTTTGTAAAAAGGTTTTTTTTTAAATGCCATTTTGATGTCCACGGACTATAATAATGTCTCTGTTTGCATATTTACATACCTTATACACAGCATGGATGTTTCAATGTCCGCGAATGTACCGCCTAGTTCGCGGAGTGAACTACACACTTTTAATTAGTCTGTGAACGTCATTTTCCAATGTGGATGACACACAGTGTACATGCCATATTATACATATGTCATGCTATGTCTCCTACTAAGCCCCCTGGTGAGTTTAGCTAGAACTGTACTGTGCAGCCACACCTCTTTTCTTTCATGTCCAAACCTCTGCCAACCTATGGCTCGCTCCATTTCTCCAACATTCTCAAACTGCTACACTATCCCATCCCCCCTCTCTCACAAAGTCTGGTAGAAAAAAGCACAAAAAAGACATCTTGAGTGCAAACCCTGGTCTTCCCATCGCAGACACTTATGCCAGTGCTTCCTCTAGAGAGGTTTTCACTGATATGTTCTTCTCTGTCCCCTTTCCAGATCTATGGACCACTCATTAAATCTCTACTTTCTCTCCTTCCATATGCTCTACCACTAACGGTGGCACCAAGTGGGAAAACCTATTGGCCGGTTTCTCTTCTTCTTGCTGCTTTGTTAATGTCTATTATACTGGCACTATCCTGGTTCAGGGTCCAAAACCCAACCTCCTCCTCTTTAATCGGATGCTGCCTTCTCTCATTAACTTCCTTCCTTCTCCTTCATCTCTTCCTTCTACTCTCTCTCCCCCTACTCTGACTGATGTACCAATCCCCTGTGCAACACCTCAGAAAATGTTCAAAGGCACAGAACTCCTCCACCTGGCAACTCTTAACTCCCGCTCATCCAACAAACACGCCGCTGACATCTGTCTCTTTATTGAAGACATTGACCTCCAAATTCTTGCTCTTACCGAGGCATGGATGAATGCCAGTTCAGTCACCACATTTGACTCTCTCCTCCCTGAATGCTTCAAGATCATCTCCAAGCTTCAACCTCATTGCACTGGTGGTAGGGTTGCCTTAATCTTCCCTGATTGGGTTCCTGCTTCCATCTTACCTACCCAGCTCTACACTTCCTTAGAAAGTCTTATTTGTAAGTTTGTCATCTCTCCCATCTCCACCCTGACCATTGACACCATTTTCCGGCCTCCAGGCACCACCACCCTGTTACTCTCTGAATGGGCTGATTTCTGCTCGCCTTACTTTCATCCACATGCAACCTCCTCATACTGGTTGACCTCAACATCCAATTTGACTCCCCAGGCTCTGCAACCAAGCTTTTCACTGACCTCTGCACCTCGCTTTCCCTCTCCATTCTCTCTGCTGGGCCAACCCACTCATCTGGACACACTCTGGATGCCCTCATAAACTCTGACCTCTCTCTCCCCCTCATTAGTCACTCCTCTCTCCTGGTCTGACCATTCTCTTCTCTCCTCCCACTTGAGTCCCCTTGGCTCCCTGATCGGCCCCCGAAAGTCCCACCAACCACGTTTGCTAACGAGTGCTGTGGCTGCCTTTGCATCCACCTTCATCCCCCTCTTACCAGAGTTGTCCGCTCCATGAAGGCCTCTTTTAAGCAGGTTTCCCCCTGCTCATCCAGGACCATCAAGGATAACATTGACTCTCTTGCCCATTCTCTCACTGAATTCTGCAATCACTCATTCCTTACAGGATCTTTGACCTCCTCCCTTAAGCCCTGTCTTGTGTGCCCACTCCTGAAAAAACCTTCATCAGATCCTACCTGCCCTGCCAACTACCACCCTATTTCCATCAACCCCTTCCTGGGGAAACTTCTGGAGAAGTTGGTTTTGCCCTAACCAACTCACACACTGAACTTGCTGGTGGTCTTCACGACCATCAATCTGGATTCGGAGCATCTAGAGGCACAGAAAACCTGTGAAGAACTGTTCACATCTCTGGACTCCAAATCCCCAGCTGTCCTTATCGATCTCTCATCTGCCTTTGACACAGTCAACCAATTTATACTCATACAAAGGCTCCATGATACCCTTGATATCTCAGAACGGGCACTGAACTGGCTGACATCCTTCCTTACTGAACGCTCTTCCCAAGTCATCCTGGAAACCTCCTCCTCTCATATTTCCCTCTCCACCTGTGGTGTCCCCCAGGGTTCTATCCTCTCCCCTGGCTCTTTAACATCTACCTTGCTCTGCTTGCATGCCTCATTTCCTCCTTCTCTTCCAACTTCCAGCTTTACGCAAACAACACTCAGCTCTTTTTCAAACTTGCTACTGACCCTCTAACTCCCTCCATCATCAGTGACTGCCTATTTGCCATACAGTCCCTCAACACCAGTAAACTGAGATCCTTCCCATCAGAAACCCTGCTCCATCCTTCTTATCTTCACTCTGGCCTTCTTCTTTGGGCTCTCCCCTGTGCCCCTTTCTGAAGCCAGAAACCTTGGTGTCATATTCAACTCCTCCCTCTCCTTCCTCCCTCAAACTCAGTACATTGGCAAGAAGTTCCACTTTCAGCTCTTCCTTCTGAAAGGAATTCTCCCTTTTCTCACTTTCCCACAGAGGCTCAATGTGACCCAAGCCCTGGTTCTCTCTAGGTTTGACTATTGCAATAGCATGCTCCTGAATTTACCGTCTTCAATTCTGCAACCCCACCAGTTTATCCAGAATAGGGCAGTGAGACCTAACCTTGGCCTTAAGCCCAGGGACCGCATCTCTCATGCACTAAGATGTATTCACTGGCTGTCGGTTGCTGCATGGATACATTCAAATCCCGCTGCATCATCCACAAGGCGGCCTGGGCCAGGGGACCACACTGTCTTCAACTTTATCTTACTGAATACTTCCTCTCTATACCACTTCTCTCCTCTGGCTGCACCTGCATGTTCTGAATACTAACAAGGCATAGTAGGTGTGTCCTGTTTTCCTCTTTCCCCACTGCTCTTATTTTATTGTCTTTTTAATGTATTATATTGTATTTCCCAATCCTGCTCCCTCCCTTGCCCTGTGGGCGCTTTGAAAGAGTATTTTATTATTGTGTAAGTGTCTAAAAGCAAACAATAAATAAATAAATGAATAAATAGGTAATGTGGTAGTTAGCAGACATCGTGCGTGCTTGAGGACGTCCCCGGACATCATCATGTGACTGCGCCCGTGCGGTGCAGTGACGTGTGCACGATCATGTCTGTGCTTCGCGGGCCTCTTTAAATTGAATTTCTGGCCAAAATAGGAACTTTAAATTCACACGTTTCATTTGTCTCTTCTTCTTGGTGCACATCACCACTACAGATTTTGCAGGGTTGACAGTAAGGTGGTTCTTAGAGAGATATGTCACAAGTTCCATCAGGAAGTGCTATAGGCCTGTCAGCGTATAGTCAATCAGGACTACATCATCAGCATAGTCGATATAGCTCACTGATAAGTCCCTCGCTTCGGTGCTAATCCTACCCAGGTCTTAGCATCCTCCCAGAGATCTGCTTAATACATATTAAACAGCATGGGAGTAAGCACACACCCTTGTTGTACACCCTTTCTAACCACAGCTGCTACGTACAGATTGGTCGGACCTTTAATGTTGACTTCTGAGAGACAGGCGCACAGGACTAACCCACTCTGCAGAGTTACCACCCCCCGTGAACCCAGTTTGGAGTGAGTGTAGGCAGTTGGTCGACTCTGCCCCGGACCTCAATTCCTGCAATACCATGGTGGCAAACACCTTGGGAAAGATATCTATCAGTGAGATTGGGCGATAGCTATCCGGGAGCACCCTCTGTCCTTTTTTAAAGATCAGGATCAAGAATGAGGTGTGCCAAGAATCTGGACACTTTCCATGTCTGGCTGTGTGCTCAAATAAGTGTCCCAGAATGTCAGTCCAAAGAGAAGATTGGTCTTTAGGACCTTATTTGTCACCCTGTTTGGGCCACGACCCGTGAGTTTTGTGAGGTTGGTGATGATCAATTCCAGATCCCCTCTGTCAAATATGGTTTGTGGATGTTTCCAATAGGACCCCCCCAAGCTCTTCTCCACCCCCGCTAAACTTGTCCTTGAGAAATTTGACCCAGTCTTCCTCAGCCACCCCTGTAGTAAGAAGTGGAGACTGCAATCTTTTCGTGGAGTTTAGTGTCCACCAAATGCCATGGGTATCTTTCTTCACAAGCTTGGTCATCAAACCTTGGATATTTATGATGTAATTCTGTGTTTTCCTGTGTCTACAACAAAGTCTATATTTTTGTTTTAACAAGTAGTTTCCTTTTTGCAGAGTGTCTTGTTGTTTGTGTGCAGTTTTTTAACTAACCTTATTTCTCTTTTTAGGAGAGATTTTCTTTCTGCAACTTCACTATCAAAAGGGCAGCACCTGTAGGCTAAAGTGGGAGTGTGGGGTCTCCCTCTGACCAAGGACGCCCTGCTACCCAATTTACAAAGTAAAATGGGAAAGGCATCTGGCACAGCTACCCCATTTCTATTTTTTTTACTAAGGTTATACCACCACTGATAGAGCCTGTTGTTGCTGTTATTCACATTGAAGCTACACTGGACCAATCTCTCCCCTCCCCCAGGATTACACTTGGCCTATTGCCCATGGATTCCAGCTTATCTGGAGTCAATAATTCCAATACTGTCAACATAAGTAGGGAGTGGTCACTCATCGTAATTTTTAAGATCTGTAGATCTCTCAGCCTCAACATGTCAATATTTTTTGGGAATATGTAATCTATTGTTGATGATGTGAAGGAGTCAGCCCAAATTGGAATATCTTTAGTTGCCTTGTCTCTGATCAAATTAGTTGAGTAAAGCCCCATCTTCAGAAGAAGTGGGACGACTGCCTCCCTATATTCGACCTTTTAGAGGTCCCTCTGACTTGGCCGCTAGATTCCCTAGCTTCAAATCCACAAACTCATCTGCTGTTACTGTGCAACTATAATTAAAGTCTCCTCCTAGAATGATTGCCCCGCCACCCCCTCTTTTTGCCATTCATACAGTGTGGTTTCAATCTCATTCAACAATACATTCAGATTATGAGACAAAGGATTAAAGTAAATATTAATAAGCAGGGTCTGTGCAGTTTTGCCATAGCTGGTGTTCACCACTTTAGCAATCAGGAGGCCCACTCCCATGGTTATCAGGGGGTGGAGGCTCCTACCGCAAGTGATTGTAACCACCACCAACAGTCCCCTTTAGAGACCTTCTTGGCCTGCAGGCCAAGCTTGATATATCAATCGAGCGAAGGAGTGGCCCTTAGTCAGGTCTCTTGAAGAAAAACTATATCTGCTCCTTTAAAAGTAACATTGAAGTCCACATTTAGGAAGGAATTCTGGCTGATCGTATTCCAGGAGAAGATGAGATCCACTGGTTCCTTAGAAGACTGGCCGTGGGCTTGTGCAGACTGGGAGCGAGCTGGAGAGCCACCTCCACCATTTATGCTAATGTAAATTGTAGGTCATTTGCATAGTAAAGAAAAGGTGACTGTAATACATTTCTGTCCCAAACCTTTTCTGTGCCGTACAAAATGTGAACATAAAGTGTAATATGCGTAGGAAGTATTTAGCCATTATTTATAGCTTTCACACTTCCGACTCATATTACACTACCATCAAAAAATGAATCACCCCCTTTACTACAGCCAAGTTGTCTGCAAACAGTTTTTATGTCCGCTGACTTCTTAGGGAATTAAAGGGTGAGGGATTTACACTCAGCATACTTATTTTCATTCTGCAATGGTGGCTCTAAAAATAACTTTTTTTTGTTTTGTGTACTATGCTAACAAATGCTGTATTGGACTTATTTGTTTTTTATAACTTTTGCAAGAACTGCTTCACATTTTGTTTGTGTTTTTGGTTTGTATGTAATATACTGACTAACAGATGCTTTACTATATATGTCACATGTTGCCTTTTCATAGTTTTCACAAAAACTGTTCCAAGGCATTCTGAACATTGGAAAGAAAAATCTAATTTTCAACATCTGTTGAATGAACTCCATCACTACGAAAGATATTCATGCCATCAACTGTATGTTCTCATCGTGCAAAGATGCCATTCCTACATCTCATAAAAAAAGACATACAGCTTCATTAACATTCTGCCTGAATTTTTCAATTTGTGGACACAACAAGTTTGATCCTTTCTACATTTGCCTTTGAGTAATCCGTAGAAAAATAATCTTTGAAGCTGGACCGGAAACAATTCTATTAGTCTTTTAAAGGTGTCATTAATGCTAAACTGCAACAATACTCCAGTCACATACCCCAAACTATTCCCTCCACAATGAATTATAATAATGTCAGGATGTTTAACCAAAACTATAGCTTGCACAATGGTAACAATGTTGGCCGGTTTAATCCTCAAACTCCATGCCACAAAACATCCACTTCTTCCAATCCAAGATTAGAAGAGATGCCATGGTGCTCGTTGTAAACCGTTGACCAGTGTACCCATGAATCTCCCAGCATCCACACACTCCGCTTCTTCATAGCCATAGCCATCTTCTCACCAGTTCTGACAAGAAAGAAAATACTTGCTACCCTGTGCTCCTGTATACTTCAACACCTTTTCTACAACCACAAAACAGCATTGGCTAAAACCCCAATGTCTGCAGACATTCACGACTGTCTGAAGTCTCTGCAGTCCTCTTTCCAAACAGGGCATCCTTAAAAGACCTGGATGACGTGCGAGCCTGCAGAATATAACGGATATCCAATACAACACTTTTGCACAGGCAGCCCTTCTACACTTTTTACTTGTATGTTTGTAACACTACCTCATTGGCTACTTTCAAACAGTCACACATCCATCCACCAATCACATCCCAAAACACTACATGTAACACTGTGACCTCAGTTCAACCCTTCAGATGTACATTTCAAATCTCAGAGTACATGCCACGTGCTATCCACAGCCTCCTGCATCAAAATAAACTACCGTGAAACTCTCCCTGATTTCAATTTGCAGATTCAACAATATTTACATCTAACAAAATATAGTACAGGTATGATTCTATTTTTAAAAGTAATTTTCTTCAACACCTTTATAAATATATGTATACAGGATTGCTGCCACTTTCCCTGTAATATGCATCTCAATGGGCATATTCTCTTTTTGACCACTGCTATCAAATGCCATGTATTGCAACATTTTGTGTATACACATCATATTTGACAACCTTTGTCATCACATCCCTTATAATGCCACCATTCTCCAATTACTCACAAATATGCGTATAGTGCCAATGTATGTATACATGTGTCCCCTTTCAATACATTCCTATTGCAAACATGGAAAACAAAATGCAACACTTCTCCTTACTCAAAAAAGACTAGTCTTCTGCAACCACTATTACAACACACCAAAGGCTAACAACATGCACTGCTGCAACTGCACATTTTCACAGTATTACCACTAGGCCACAGTTGGCCCACTCTTAAAAACACTGCAATACATTACAAATCCATTGCAAAACGACAAGTGCATGTTCCATATTAAAAGCACTAAGACAAGAATTGCCCTACTACAAAAAGATACATTTTTCACACATTTCTGCAGCAAGGCAAATTTTGCTGTACAGCAATTACCATTCTATATTAGTCCTACTGCAAACTTTCCTGAGCTGTAAAAATGCACTACATATGCATCCTGTTCACACAATGCCACTGTTGACCCTCTTGCATATAATGTGCTGAACTGCACTTGTCATATTTAGCACTCCAAACATAACACAACATTATTCGCTCTTTTTTCCAATAATTTCTCCTACCTTAATAAATAACGACCTTTGTTAGTGAAACTACTCTATCATTACCACATATACCAACTAACTTTCTTTTACAATTACAAAAAAGGAAGATTGACAAAGACAGCTACGAAACAAAGAAAACTATTCACGTCCTACAAATTATGTATATTCATATAGCATGTATATCTGTTTAATTGTAATAACATACTTTCACTATATACTAGCCTAAAGTATTATTTTCTACTCAAGAACCTTGTATTTCACTCTTACTCATTTGATTTCAGCTTTCACACTCTTTCTAATCCTATCTCAACATTCCTCTTTATGCAATACACCAATTCTTTATTGCCTAAAAAAACAACGTGTCTCACCTTCTATACCACAATTTAATTTCTTTATTCTTCCATACCCCTATCCATCTCAAGTCCTCTATCCAAACCCAACAACGTTCACACTCCTTGCATTCCAAAATACTAACACACATTAGCACACATAAACACTTTTCCTCACCCCTTTTCAATTACAACCCTCATACATATACACTAAATCACACCATTACAACAACCACTGTTTTCCTCAACACATCATGATATTACTATTTATTAAATCAAACCTCGACTCCCTTACTCACTAATAGCAATACTGTGCAACACATTCTACTATGAATATATTTTATTGGCCATTCCCCAATCACATGAATTTACTTATTTTATGCAACAGCACCCGATTTCAATGTCATGTTTACCCAAGCCCACCACACCTATACAGCTTCTTACACTTACAACCTTCCAAACCACACCTATCATCCCACTACACAATCACACAGCACTATTTTCATCTCTACAATAGCACCCACAAACATTTTCAGGGTGTTGCCTTGGAACTCACAAGTACCAAATTACAAAAGTAGTCAAAAAGCAGTGTATGCCAGACAAGAAGTGACACTGTTTTATTCAGGGCCTCATACGCAGCTGGGACAGCAATATTCAAACAGAACTACATGAAAAGGTGCTGTCAAAGAAACTCCCCTAAATCAAAAGCTTTTAGAATTGTCTAAACTAATAACATCAGTCACTTTGCAACATAAAAAGTCTCCCCACCAGAAGCCGATGTCAATACAGATAGCTTGTGAAGGTGAATGGTTTCATACAAGCAGCACCAAAACTTATTTCAATGTAGGTGGTTATAAACAAGAACAAAAAAAACATTGGAATAGACAATAATCGACGAGGCTATGAAGTGGTAGGAGACACTGATATGGCAAAAGAAACCCTTTTAGAAAAAAACATCCCAACAAATGTTCCTTTGGTCCAAACAAACTGTCCAGTGTACAAATGGACTAGCAGCTCAATATGTAACGTGTGCCAGCAATCCTTCAAATTATTCCGACAATTCCTCAATCACTATGTGAAATTAAAATACAAAAGTAGAATCAAAACTTTACAAAACATGGACTGCTACCGAGTACGCATCCACACTGCAATTACAAGGACATTCATTAGCATGCATTTCAGGAACTGCTTGCAAAAGCACCTTCCATCATATCAAAATGTTAGCAACACACCATTCTGTTATATGAAACTGTCACGACCCCCATCCAGAAGACCCCCTTGCAAGCCCATGGGCCCGGAAGGGTCTCCACTAAAACCAGGCATCCTTGGCCTAGGCATTCTTAGGGACAGTCCTGGTGCCTTTGGCGCCAGGCTCATACTTGATAAAGGACTGGTATTGGGAACGACTTTATTTCAGTGTCAATCAACATGGAGGCATCCACATAGCTTGGCTCCTTGGAACCAAGCTATGCTATATAGAATTTTTGGGTGTGGTACCATAGGAACTATTTTACTTGGACTACTTTCTTGAAGCTATTTAAACCACGCCCCACTGGGCTAATACGCTTTGCGTTACTTTACAATTCTGCAACGTGACGCTCACCGTGTTCAGCTGCACCTGCAAACCTTGGAAGAACAGCACCTGTAAAGGAGAAAAAGGACATCGTTAGCAGCAGCAGCTTACCTGTAATTTCATTGTTAGCTGTCCACGGCTCCTGAGATCAGCATCCTGGAACCAGCGCTCCTCCCGGACCGACGGATCCGCAAAAAAGGAAGAAACAAGGCATTAGACATTTTTACAATTTAATGAACGGTGCCGAAAGCTCACCCCGCAACCCGCTCCTCGACCAGCATCGCCTCTGGAATTCCATGCACCGGGTGGTCACCGCGTCCTGTGGAAAGACAAGACAACAGGTTAGCAAGAGGCAAGGCATCATAGCGCTGCGCTTAGTGCCTACTCACCGCATCAAGGCGCTCTAAAAAAGCCATTACTTACCGGCGAGAACCAAGTCAGTCTATGCCACATATTGGACTTCCGCGCACCTAAGGAAGAGAAAATACATTAGTTAAACCAAAAAGGCATGCAAGGACTATAATATAGCACAGCAATAAGACCTACCTGAAAGACTCAAAGCGGGCCGGCATCAGTGAAGTAACTCGATCACAAAGGCCCACCAAGCACAACGCGCCCCTGCCATGAAGGCAGGACGGAGAACACACCTGCATTAAAAACAAGGTGAGGAGAGGTCCAGTGGGGCCGTGGGTATATGGGGTGGTGGGAGACTGTTTACCCCAGTTGCCCAGTCTTCAAGATTGCCCACCTGTATTCCAGGCAGAACCCTCCCGCTGGTCACACCTGGGAACCGCAGAGAAGGATACCTGAGTTCCAACTGCTGGGAGGCGTCCCCGTGGAACCAGGTGAGCGTAACAGAACGCAAAGCCTGCCAAACCAATCCACCTTGGCGCCATGGAGACCTCGGAATTAGACCAATTGGCCCAATTAATAGGAGAACTGCGTGCCGAGGTTCAATCTGCCCGACAGGTGACTAACGGTCTCCGAAGAGATTTAATAGTGACTAAGGAGCGCACAGAAGACATTAGCAGACAATACTTGCAGTCACAAGCAGGACAGACATCTCTGCCTGGAGGCAACCCGATGATGCAGAATCCTACCCTGCCATCCACTTCCTTTCCTCCGGTACAAATCATGCTACCAGGAACAGTTCCTTTGGTACCGCCGGAGCGGTTTACAGGTGATTCACGGAAATACGCAGCTTTCATGAATCAGTGTCGCCTTCACTTTCTTTGCAGGCCAGGAGCATTCCCAAACGACCAAGCTCGGGTAGCGTTTGTTTTATCATACCTGAGCGGTAGCGCAGCAGATTGGTCTGTACCATTTGTGACGCATGATGATCCTTTATTAAATGACTTTGGGGGATTTCAGAGGGAAATGGAGACATTTTTTGCTCGCCATACCCGAGAGCAAGCAGTGGACAATGAACTCCTTTCCCTCTGACAGGGGAATCAGTCCTTGTTAACGTACATTGCTACTTTCAACAGATTGGTTGCCGAAGCTAGGTGACCTGAAAACAAAAGAACCATGTTGTTTCATCGGGGCTTACGATGCGAATTAAAAGACGTTCTAGCTCAAGTAGTTGATCCTCCTTGAGACTGTTCTGAGTTCATAAATCTGGTCGTACACTAGATCACCGGTTGCAAGACCGAAAAGCAGATTGTTCCAAAATGGATTCCCGGGCTGTGTATGTTCGGTCTAGAGACAATGTAACCCGAGCACAAGAAAGCACTGTGGAGCCCATGCAAATTGGGGGCGTGCGACCTCCATTAATAAAACAAGAGCGAGATAAAAAAGGCAACAACAGTTATGTCTGTATTGCGGAAAACCTGGCCATTTCCTGAAGGACTGCCCGGTGAAACCTCTAAGGAAGATCATCGGGGCCATGGAAAAAGATAAAGAGAAAGAATCTAAATCAGAAAACTACCCAGCTCGGCAAACGTAGAGGTCAGTTTGTCGAGTGAGAGGAAAGAGCCACCGACCTCACACTTTGCAATACCAGTGATCTTAATCAATAATCAACGGTTGTCAAGAATGCATGCCGTTGAGGCATACATCGACAGCGGGGCAGTCAGGAATTATATAGATCAAGACCTGGCTGCAGAGATGGGGCTTCCCTTATGTTCTAAGCCGACTACAGACAAGGTGACTACGGTAGATGGGACAGAAATCGCTTCCGGACCCGTAACCCAATGCACAGCCGAGATAAACTTGCTGTGCCAGGACGGGCATCGGGAACTCATTTCGTTCGATCTCATCAAGGCACCTCAATTCCGACGTATACTAGGGATGCCATTGTTAGTCGCTCACAACCCTTTGATCGACTGGCGGGCCAGGAAGTTAACTTTCCCCAGTGACTGCATCCAACCTGTTATTATCAAGAACAGAAACCAGCTTTCAGTATTTCTGCAACTCCCGGAGCGACAACATCAACTCTGGGTGTAACTAATACCTTGCCAGAGGAATACCGCGATTTCCAGGATGTATTCCAGAAGGACCAAGCAAACACCCTGCCGCCGCACAGGCCTTATGACTGTCAAATCGACCTTGTTCCTGGTGGCCAAGTACCTTGTGGCAGAATCTATGCTCTTACGGAACCTGAAAATCTTTATCTGAACTCTTACTTAGACCAATACCTTATAAATGGATTCATCCGTCCACCGAAGTCCCCTGCAGCCAGTCCTTTGTTCTTCGTGCCGAAAAAAGAAGGGGACTTAAGGACCTGTATTGACTACCGCGCATTAAACCAGATCACTGTAAAGAACCGTTATCCCTTGCCACCTATCCCGGAAATGCTGGACCAGGTCAAAGATGCTCAGATTTACACCAAATTAGATTTTCGAGGAGCGTACCACCTGGTCCGGGTCAGAAGCGGAGACAAATGGAAAACTGCCTTCCATACCAAATATGGTTTATTCAAATATCAAGTCATGCCCTTTGGATTATGCAACGCTCTGGCAGCATTCCAATATTTCATGAATGACGTCTTGAGAGAGTTCATTGATGTCTGCCCTAGTGTGCATAGATGATATCCTAGTGTACTCAACCTCAAAACAGGATCATATCAAGCACATCCGTTCAGACCTCGCCAAGCTCCGTGAACATCGTTTATATGCAAAGCTTGAAAAGTGTTTCTTTCACGTAACCGAAGTAGAGTTTCTAGGCTTTATCTTTAATCCCGGAGGCATCAGGATGGACCTGCACAAAGTTGACGCCGTTCTCAAGTGGCCATCACCAACGTCAGTAAAAGGAGTGCAAAGTATGTTGGGCTTTGCGAACTTCTATCGTCGGTTCATACCAGACTTCTCCAAAGTTGTACACCCTATCACCGTATTACTACGAAAAAATAACAAATAATTTGCCTGGACCGAAGAATCAGCAAAAGCTTTTCAGGAACTTAAGAAAAGGTTCACCTCAGCGCCAATCCTGCGACTTCCATGTCCAGATCTGCCTTATATCATGGAAACGGACGCTTCCAGTATAGCAATGGGAGCTGTCCTCTCACAAAGAGATCCTGACACCGGCCAGCTACATCCAGTGGCCTTCTGGTCAAAGAAGTTCTCACCTCCAGAAGTAAATTAGGCCATTACGGAAAAAGAACTCTTGGCAATCAAATCCGCCTTTAAAGCTTGGCAACACTATCTTCTCAGGGCCAGACACACCATTACAGTTATCACGGACCACCGGAATCTGCAATATCTTAAAACAGCTAAAGCCTGGTCTTCACGCCAGTTGCGGTGGGCTCTTTTCTTCGCCAAATATTATTATGTCAGTACATTTCGACCAGGGGTCAAGAATGGAAAAGCTGACGCACTCTCTCGTACTGGCACTGATGACATAGTTTATACCGCCCCAGACCCAGTCCACATCATACCTGAAGACAAACTCTTAGGCCTCACTACGGCCTTAACCCAAATGGAGCTGAGAAAATAAATTCAACAAACCATGAATCCGGATGCCCTCCTTGCATGGCAAGCGCAGGGGGAACAATATTCCATCAAAGATCACTTACCCTTTTTTAAGGGTCATCTGTACACACCCACCAAGGACTTACAGCAACAAATCATTTCAGGTTATCACGATTCTTTGATCGAAGGATAGCCTGGAATTAACAAGACCTTAGCCAAGGTAAAACAGAACTTCTGGTGGCCTACCTGGCGTAGAGATGTCATCCAATACATTCAGTCTTGTGGAGTCTGCGCACAAAACAAGTCGCAAAAACAAAAACCATCTGGCCTTCTAAAACCTCTGGACATTCCTCCTGCACCATGGCACACTCTTTCCCTCAACTTCATCACTGACCTACGTTCCAGTCAAGGGTTCAACACCATCCTTGCAGTCGCAGACCTATTTTCTAAAATGGTGCACTTTATTCCGCTCAAAGGCCTCCCTGACGCATCCACTCTAGCCAAGGTATTTCTGGACGGTATTGTTAAACTACATGGCTTCCCATCAGTCCTAATCTCCGATCGAGGTAGCCAGTTCGTCTCTATTTTTTGGAGAAAGTGTTGTGCAATGGCGCAAATTGACATCCGGCTATCCACTAGCCATCACCCCCAAATGATCGGTCAGACTGAGAGAACCAATCAGACCCTTGAGCAATACCTACGATGCATGTTGCACCATGAATTAAGAGACTGGAAGGACTTACTATGGATAGCCGAGTACGCATATAACAACTCCTTGCATTCCAGTACCAGACAAACACCCTTTTACACCCTATATGGTAGACACCAACATACCTCAGAACTGGATCTCCCAACCAGCTTGGGAATGCCAGCAGTAAAAACCCTTCACACCAACATCACTCAGGCTTTCAAAAAGGCCAAAGAACATCTAATTTGCGCCAAAGACAAACAAAAACAATTTGCCGACCAACACAGGAAAAAGGCCCCAGACTAATAAGTAGGGGACAAGGTTTGGCTGGCCATCCAGGTTTATACCCATCAAAGGAACTCGAACATTTCAACCCAGGAACTTAGGACCCTATACCATCAAGGCGATTATTAATCCAGCGGCCGTCAAATTAGATTTACCATCCAATCTACACATCCACCCGGTATTTCATGTGTCCCCTTTAAAACCAATGCAGCCTGGTACACGGATTGGAACACCACCAAAACCCATTCTTGTTGACGGAGAACCAGAATTCGAAGTTAAAGGCATACTAGACTCCAAGTATTCAAGGGGGAAGTTATACTATTTATTTGATTGGAAAGGATTTGGACCCCAAGATAGATCCTGGGAACCCTGTGAAAATGTTCATGCACCACGTCTGATCAAAAACTATCATCGAAACTTCCCAACTAAACCCGGGCCGGGTAAGAGGAACATGTTGAGAGGGGCCTTGGGGGGGAGTGCTGTCACGACCCCCATCCAGAAGACCCCCTGGCAAGCCCATAGGCCAGGAAGGGTCTTCACTAAAACCAGGCATCCTTGGCCTAGGTCTTCTTGGGGCCAGTCCTGGTGCCTTTGGCGCCAGGCTCATTCTTGATAAAGGACTGGTATTGGGAACTACTTTATTTCAGTGTCAATCAACATGGAGGCATCCACATAGCTTGGCTCCTTGCAACCAAGCTATGCGGTATAGTATTTTTGGGTGTGGTACCATAGGAACTATTTTACCTGGACTACTTTCTTGAAGCTATTTAAACCACGCCCGACTGGGATAATACGCTTCGCGTTACTTTGCAATTCTGCAACGTGACGCTCACCGTGTTCAGCTGCCCACGCGAACCTCAGAAGAACAGCATCTGTAAAGGAGAAAAAGCACATTGTTAGCAGCAGCAGCTTTCCTGTAATTTCATCGTTAGCTGTCCATGACTCTTGAGATCAGCATCCTAGAACCAGCGCTCCTCCCGAACTGACGGATCTGCAAAAAAGGAAGAAACAAGGCATTAGACATTTTTACAATTTAATGAATGGTGCTGAAAGCTCACCTCGCAACCCGCTCCTCGACCGGCATCGCCTCAGGAATTCCATGCACAGGGTGATCACTGCGACCTGTGGAAAGACAAGACAACAGGTTAGCAAGAAGCAAGGCATCATAGCGCTGCGCTTAGCGCCTACTCACTGCACCAAGGCACTCTAAAAAAGCCATTACTTACCGGCAAGAACCAATTCAACATTGCCCACCTGTATTCCAGGCAGAACCCTCCCGCTGGTCACACCTGTGAACCGCAGAGAAGGATACCTGAGTCCCAACTGCTGGGTGGCGTCCCAGTGAAGCCAGGTGAGCGTAACAGAAACCTAGTCCACTATGCAGTATTGCTCTAGAACTGCAAACATTAAATACCATTCTCCTACATGGAACAGAAAGAAAAACTCCTTTGAGAAATAGAAAACATCCAAAGTAAATATTTTGGAACTGAATTTGACTTGGAAAATTCAGTAACTTAACAATACATTAGTGAAAACTCACGAACACCAACCTACTTACAAACATATACAAAAAGGAAAAAGCAACGTTTCAAAATACATCTGCTGAAATACCAGACAAAGTATGTGTCTGTTGTTGCAGAACCTTTTATAGAAAGAGCACACACATTGTAGATATATCCTACACAATAGAAGATAATGAGGAAGTCCAATGTTTACAATTAGCTTCATATCTAACAGCAGGAAATACATACAAAATAACTGACCCCTCAATAGTTTTCATGTACTGCAATACAAAGCTTAACAATAACCGAATGTCAGAACATGCTATCACTAATCACTAATCCAAACAGTACATCCATTATAGGCTATAATCAGCCTTCAACCCAAAACTGTCCAATTGTCTCCATCCCAGTTACTAAAAAACATTTGTGGTAAAGTCGTATATTTGCCATTAGATCTTATAGAAAATGTAGACACTCTAGGAGTATGACAGCCAATAGAACAATCTTTAATTGTACTAGTTGTTGGTGTATTAACAAAAGACAAAAGAAATTGGCAACAACTAGTTGACTTAAACAAAGTTTGACAAGCCCAACAATATCCTTAAGAAAACAATGAGTACTACAGAGATATAAACATAGAGGAAAGCTGCAGAGAATCCACCCAAATAATTGAAGATTTACAGAAAACTGTCCAATTGAACATGTGGATCATTTTACTGCAGCCAACATTTTAGACCAGTATACAATTCAGCCACTCCATTCCAAAGACAACATAGAAGATGCATTAGAACATATCAAAAGTGTCAAGCCAAAGTATCTCCAATGAACATATGGGAGAAAAGTGTAGAAACACATTCTTTTCCTCTACTCTTTCCTATGGGAAAAAGAGGAAGATATGATGAAAGATACACACAAATTAGTGCAATCGAATATCACTCTTTACAAATGTTTTCTGAAGACCCAAGATTCTGAAAACATGTAGAATACGTTATTTTCCACCTCCTGTTTGAAAGCAAACTAGCAACTCTATGTTATGGAGTTGCACACACATTAAAAAACAGGCTCTAATTTCTAAAATATGTCAGCTACCCAACTGCTTCAAAAGATAAAAGAAACAGATGAAGTTGTACAGTCAAGTATGACAAATCACTTGGCAAACAAGTGTAGTACAAAAGAATACTGGCTCTGATGTCACACTGATCTACATTGTATGCTGAGGAACCTATACCCACCCACATGGTTTGTTACTTCAAGTTGACTTGCATGAATCCTTACATACTGCAAACCAAAATGAAGAAGGAACAGATAAAGAAACACCAGGAGAACTTTGTTCTCTTGAGCTGTCAATGTTTCAAGATACTTTAACCATCACTTCATTGCCATGCTGCACTTCATCTGCAATCAAACTACCTGTCCACTCAGAGATGTAGAACACTTCTTTTGGAAATACAATATTTATACAGATGAGCACCACATATCCACATGCTTTTGTGGCTAGAAAATGCTCCCAAACATAGCCATGAAAGTGATGCCACAGTTTTACAATGTAAACATAAGTGTGGCAATTACTGCCCATGTCGATATGAAACCAAAGGTAACTACAATTCCAAATTTCGCTTTGGCAACCCAAGGCCAGTTTCCACAAAAGGACAAGTAAACTACTTGATGCCTTCTGTTAGACACAGTGTAAAAAGCAAATCCGCTAAAACACATAGAACATTAAAAGAGATGAGGCATCCAATACATCAATGATTGCAATGCAATAATTGCCCTCTTGCGGCATGCACATATAGTCATGCAATACTTTGCAGACAATTCCACTGAAGTTGCAGTTGCAAGATATGTCACAGCCCATTTCACCCAAGCTGAAAAGAGAGTGCTAAAGGACCATTGGAAGGACATATCATTTGACAAAACCCTGTAGCACAGTATAAACGTGCTGTCACATAAAGAATGTGGGTGATATGGGTAGATGATCAATATGTCCAGCATAACATTTACTACCCGCATTAGATCCACTCAGTCAGAGAGCATTCCTCCATTGACCTCCCTGCCCTCCTGCCTACAGGTCATAAACAACATCATCTCCCCCACCACTACACTACCTACCACCTAACCTGTACATGAATTCACCAGCCCTTTGGTTGCAACACTTCGCTATCAAACCTACCCCCAATCAAGCATGTGCTCTGCATCTCAGGAACTTTAGACTAGGCTCTAGATTCTTTCCCACAACCACACAAAGTCACTCTCACACCATGGTTCCCATAATCCATAATACTTCAGTCAGACATACTTACACCCCCAAGTCAACACCTACTGCAAACACCTCTCCTAAGGCTCCCACTACCATCGTTGACATCAATCATTCTCCAAAGATACCACCATCAAGGGTGCATTAATTAATGCAAGGTCACTCCATGCTCATGCCTTGGATTTTGCAGACTATATCAAGGTGTATAACCTAGACATCACAGAGACTTGGCTTCATGCAGCTGCAGTACCATTACTCTCACTTGCCATCCCCAATGGCTACTACATTACAAGATGCAACAGAGACTCTGACCATTCCAAAGGCAGGGGTGTCACCTTTATATCCAAAAGCTCCCTAGGCCTCAGACATATTCCTAATCAGAATATTCCTTCAGCAGAATTACTATTCGTTAAGCTGCCCGCCTCAGCTACCCAAACCATTACCATGCACCTCATCTATAGGCCACCTGGACCTGTCTCCACCTTCTTAGACGACATTACCACCCTTCTATTGGTCGACACTAAACCCAAGTCACAAATCATCCTGGTGACCTTAATCTCGGCCTCCAAGATGCCAATGACTATAAACCCATAGATATTGCCAGTGCTATAACGGAATTGGGCTTATCCCATCTGATCCAGGAACCTACACATAGCAAAGGAAGAACACTTGACTGGCTAGCTGAACTTAATTTTATCGTCAACATAGTGGCTAATTCGCCCTTCGCCTGGTCAGGTCACCACATGATAACCTTTAATATCAAAGCCAATAACCACTGCTCAAAACAGAACACCCAGAACATCGCACTCCCCATTAACACGAGAAATAAAAGGGACATAATGAGCGAGAAACTGATCCCACTAATTCTACCCTTACTAAACAAAGCGACTGAATTGTGCACTGACCCCACGGTCTTAGTTGACACATATAATCAAACCATAGTCAATGCCATTAACTCCATTGACCCTCTCAAACCATGAAAATCCAAACCACAAGCACAACTGAACTCCTGGTTCACACCACATCTCAGAACACTATGCAAAGAAAAAATAAATGCAGAACCCCGTTAGAAAAGCCTACCCTCAGTTGTGAATAAGGACAGCCTTACACTAGCATCCTCCAACAATAAAGAGGCAATTTTCCAAGCCAAAAGAGACACCTATAACAATTGGATCGCACAAGCTAAATCAAGCAGTAAAGAGCTCTTTAAGATACTTAAAGAATTAGAATCGCTGTCAGCCCCCCCGCGATACCTGAGTCAAAGACAGTGCATGGTGCTCTAATATTCAAAATGCACTCTTAGACAAAATTCCCATGCTACAAACCAAAATAAATGCCAAATAATGCAGTCTAGCAGCTAATCCACAGCATAGGACTCCTACTAGAGTGCCTGACATCCCTCAATTCAGTCACAAACAATTTAACGTCTCACCACTCTCTATCAAAGAGGTAGAAAGTATCATCCTCAAATTTAAACTCTCTAACTGCCAGGGCGACACATATCCAGCCCCTATCATTAAGGAGGCTACTAATGAATTAGCCCAAATCATCCCTGCACTAATAAACACCTCGTTCAACACAGGCATCGTGCCAGACAACCTTAAGGATGCTTGGGTCCTTCCCCTACTCAGAAAAAACCTCACTAGAGCCAAGTACCCCTACTAATTAGAAGTCAATCACGACCATCCCTTTCCTGCTGAAAATACTGGACAGAGAGGCTTACCTGCAGATCCAGGACTATTTAGAATCCAATAACCTCCTTGGCCTCTGACAGTCCTGCTTCTGACCTAGGCATGGAACCGAAACAGCACTAATTGATTTAAAAACCTAAATTGAAGACCTTAAAGATAATCGCAAGATGGCCCTCCTCTTATTGCCCGACCTTTCGGCAGCGTTTGATTTGGTTAACCATCAAATACTCTGCCAACATCTCAAAACCACAGCTCGCTTCTCTGATAAGGCGACTAGCTGGATCAGATTGTTAATGGAGAATAGATCTATGAGGGTCTTCTCCCCACATGCCTCCGCTGGACAATCCCCTGTTCTGTATGGGGTCCCCCAAGGATCCTGCGTATCTCCAACACTGTATAATGTGTTTACCAAACCTCTTTTGATATTCTTGACTGTTTGGGTGTCATCTACACTAACTACGCAGATGACACCGAAATACTCATTCTCATCTATGAAGACCACAAAAGCCTACTCAAAAGCACTAAATGATATCTACTTGGTCATCCATGCTTGGATGTCACCTCATGGGCTCTGTCTTAATAACAATAAGATATTGCTACTCCTCCTTGGATCCCAACCTAGACTTAATAGACTGGGTCCTGCCTTCAACTCCTTTATCATCGATGGCAACATCATAAAGGTCTCTAATGACACAAAAACCCTAGATGTATATCTAGAGTCCACACTATCCTTAAGTAGACAAACCAATGCCATAATATCATCAAATGCCTATACCTGTAAACTTATCACCGCCTGTCAACCATTCCTCACGTCCTCAACTGCATCACCCTTGCTCGAACCCTGATCATGTCGAAACTCGACTATTGCAATGCACTCTATCTAGGGACCAGTCAACAGAACCTAAATAAATTACAAGTAACACAAAACAACGCCATTAGGGCAGCCCTAAACATCCCAAGAAAACATCATATCTCTGACACTAGACACAGCCTACACTGTCTATCGATTACCCAAAGAATCACACTCAAATCCCTTTCACCTATGCACAAATGTCTAGCCAACCAAGCACCAAAATACCTGTCCAACAGCTCCTCAACTATCTCTTCCAATCGCCCTCATAGAGCAGTCCAAGCACACGGCCTCCTGCTACCCAGGTTCAAGCTACAGAAAGCTTGGGGCTGCAGCTTACTGGTGCTCACCACCAGTCTGTGGAATTTGCTACCCTACCTTCTCAGATCCGAATCCTCTTTCTATTCATTTACAAGTCAAACTTAAACTTGGCTTGCTTCATAGGACCACCCTAACCTATAATAAACACACAGCTCACATTAACTGACACCGGTTCTTTACTCCTGTGTAATTCCTGATGTGGATCTCCACTGTAAATATAATCTGTGTGTAAATGGATATGTAATAATTGTGTTGTAAATGTAATTGTATATTTAAAATGTGATGTATATGCTGCATTGACAGTTTCATGCAACCGCAACCCCCTAAGAAATGCACCCAGATGCCCTTGGGCCAGGTGCGCTATGCAAATTAAAAAAATACAAATACAAATATGGAGCTGCAGACTTTTTGACAAGTACAGCGTTATATGGAACATCTGAAAATATTGTCTGATTAAACCTTGGTCTATCATCATCCCGAAAAAGTATACTAAAAACCTACCAAGAGAAAGATTCAATAGCCACAAATGATCTCAACAGCCAGGACATTTTAAAAAAGCTATTTAATTCACACATACTATCCACACAGAAGTACTGCTTTGGAAAGGTACCTGTACAACATAGCCCAAAACTAATCCTACAAAAACAATGTTATACCTGATGTGGCAACTGGGAATTATTCCGTATCAACTTGTGATGGAAGCCTAGTAAAACTTAGCAAGTCCAACATAATTAATCATATAACGTTATCATTGAAATCTCTACAACATCAAGAACTTAATTACATGGCCCTACTACATCTTTTCAAAGGTTGTAGAAAAGAAGAATTATTAGTGACCACAACTCATTTGAAGCTGCTTTCAACGCAAATGAAAGCAGTATAAACATTTCAATTTTAAAAAATGCAAACACATGTTGAACATTGAACGCCAACAAGAGGGATACATTAAAGCTGTACTAGACAAAGACACTCCTGAAGGCCGTCAACATTCTCTTACAGGAAGCAAATAACCACTTGGAGAACCACTCATTCTAAATGAAGCATACATATTCATGACTAAGGTAGAAAACACCATGTATCAATTTAGACAATCTGAAGATGACTTGTCAGTGCTCCAATCACAGCTAAATGATAAACTACTCACCATTGATCTAGAAGTCACTGAAGAAATTAAACATGGACTTAAACATGAAACTAAAACGTGTACCTTCAAAAATTATAAACCTTGCATCTTGTATGTAAGTGGTGAAAGAGGTTCTGGCAAAATGCTCTTATTTAAAATAATCTGCATATTTTTGTAAGACCTAACAAACAACCTTTCAGCTGTTGTAACAGCCACCATTTCTAGCTGCCTACAACATGGGAGGTGTCACTTTACACCAACTACTTCTCCTTCCAGTAGAACACTACAACAAATTAGAATACTACAAATTATCAGCAGAAGCTGCTACTGAAGTATGCATAATTCTGAAACAAATTAAAGTCCTCCTGACGAATGAAGTAAGCATGGTTTCCAACCTCATGATGGCTTTAGTTCATCTCAGAATGCAAGAAATCCTAAAACCGACTAGGAAGAAATGTTTGGAGGAAAAAATGTTATTGTTTTCGGAGAGCTCATACAGTTAACACCAGTAAAAGGTCAACTGATTTTCAAAGCCTTAGGACACACTCCTAATGTTGTAACACACTCTGCAGCATTGGAAATATAAATCTCTGGCAACACTTTGGCTACACTAACTCAAAACATGTGTCAATCTGCAGATCTAGCCTATGCTAACATTTTAAAAAGCATTAGAAGTGGTATGCTTACTAAAGATGCAAAATCCATCTTAAAAGTCAGAGTAATCGATGAGCTGTAAGGGCAAAAGTCATCTGCCCCTGATGTCATGGAACAATTAACTCAACAAAACATAAAAGGCAGATGATTAATACCAACACTTGCAAGCTGTAGCCAATTCAACGATACAATGTTGAAAAAAGATATGCAACCCATGGTAAATAAGAGCTCCACAGACAAACTAGAAGTGCACGGCATGACACTCCCTGTGTGTCAACAAGCAACAACACAACTAAATAGCTTACACAAATGTATCTCCAACACATCTGGATTAGAAAAACTATTAACTTTGTGTCTAAACTGCAGAGTAATTCTAAAACATAACCTTGACGTAAAACAAGGTTTACTCAATGGAGCAATTGGTACAGTTGTTGGATTCCAAACATATCTACATGGCAACATTCAATTTGTCAAGTTCTACTGTGACAAACTTACAGAAATTAAAAGTATAGGCTTCACAATTGCATGTTTCCTTCTTTTCAAAGACATGTATGAATTGTTTGTTTGTTTGTTTGTTTATTTATTTATTGTGCGCACCAGACCCTGAGGTAGCAGGGCGCATGTGACAAGAGGGCTTACAGCTTAGTTACAGACGTTACAAGTTTACAGACATTACAAGTTTACAGAACATGGTAGAACAGTTTTCTTGGTTCCACGGGATGAGGGTTAGGCAATAGAGTACAAGTACAAGCGGTATGCTGACACCAAGTCAGCAGGCTGACGTAACAAGATAGCAAATCTATATCAGGTACAATACATGCAGTAGGTGCGTGGGGAGAATGAGGGTTACATAGCATTCTCAGTGAGCCATTTTATTGTGTTCTTTCTGAATTTGTTGAACGTTAGGTCATATCTAAGTGCGTGAGGTAGGGAGTTCCACAATTGAGCTGCCCTAACTTGGAAGCTGGACCCTCCAATAGTGGACAGTTTAAATCTGGGCACTAGTAGGCAGTTGGGGCTGGTTATTCTTGTTGGTCTAGTAGAATTTTGTCTAGTAAATTGTTCTTTTAAGTAGCTAGGGGCTTTGTTGTTTAAGCATTTGTGGATGAGGGAGGCAGATTTGAGGTTGATTTTTTCTTGGGTAGAGAGCCATTTCTGGGATTACTTAGGGCCGCTCTAAGTGCATTATTTTGGAGCACTTGTATTCTGTTGATGGTTTGTTTAGATGCCCCTATGTAGAGGGAATTACAATAATCTCATTTTGAGAGGATAAGGGCTCTGGATAAGATTAGGCAACTGTCATCTGATAGGAATTGTTTCCCGGCTCGAATTAATTTACATGTATAGGCCGTGGATGAAGCCAATGAATTTACCTGTTTGGTAAAGGATAAGGTCGAATCGAGATAGGAACCTAGTGTTTTACTTCTCTGGCGACCTTGATGGTGTTCCCATCGATGATGAATGCTGAATAATTAGGGTTGAGTTTAGCGATGCGATCTGTGGTACCCAGGATGATAAGCTCTGTTTTATCATCATTCAGGCATAGGCCATGGTTGGCCATCCATGCCTGAACGATGCTATAGACTCTGTTCACCAAAGCCAGATCTTCCACATGATACCCGGTAAGTGGTAGGAGAATTTGGGTATCGTCTGTGTAATTGGTATAGGTGATACCCAGATTGTCAAGATCATCAAAGAGAGGCTTGGTGGAGATATTGTAGAGTGTTGGCGAGACACAAGATCCCTGGGGCACTCCACAAGTGATAGGTATCGGGTCTGCTGCCGCTGAGGGGGAGAACACCCTCATAGTCCTGTCACTAAGGAATGACTGTATCCAGACTATAGCCTCCCCTGAAAAGTGGGCCGCAGAGTCCAGGTAATTACACAGGACTCTGTGGTCCACCAGGTGAAAGGCGGCTGAGAGGTCTAGTAGGAGGAGGAGTGCTAATTTACCCTCGTCTCTGAGTGAGTCTATTTGGGCCTTTAAATCAATAAGGGCAGTCTCTGTGCCATGTTGAGGTCGGAAACCAGATTGGCGGGTGCCAAGAAAATGGTTTACCTCAAGGAAGTTCTGAATTTGGGTGCATGCGACCTTATCTAGTAGTTTGTGGGAATGTTAGGTTCCAGTGTTTGTTTTTTCAGAAGGGGGAGTACCCAGGATTCTTTTAGGTTACGTGGAATTGTGCCAGTAGTGAAGCAGGCATTGATGAGTTTGGTGATGAAGGGAGCTAGATCTCTAGCAGCGTCCTTGACCAGTTGTGCTGGGCATTGGTCGCCTTTGCAGTTGTGAAGGCATCATGAAGCAAGACGCAGACAACATATTCTGAATTAAAATAAAATACTTTATTAACTGAAATGTCAGGATAGAAAAAGGGATGATTACCCCAAGTTCCAAACACAAAACAACATTGAGACTCTGTCCTCAAGTCAATAAATGGTTCAGGTCTCTCAAGTTTCCCTTCCCAAGACATATCTTCAGTATCCTTATTCTTTTTAGGCTCTTTGCCACACTTGTACACTCTTTTTATGGTTGATTTTCATATAAATATATTGACTATGTTAGTTTATGTGTCAGGTTTCCAATTAATTCACCTTTCAATGTATGTTTCTGTTATATGCAGACTTCCTACATTTTGTTATTCAATATTCCTCTTTGTGGTTCAGTGTTGAAGTTCCATTCACTTTAGAGTTCCGCATACAATGGTATTACGTGGATTAAAACTTGGGTTCAATTTAGGATTCAGGTTGCACCTAGATTCAAAGTTCTGTTCACTTTAAGATTCAGCAGACAGTGATTTGACTTGGATTCAAAGTTCTGTTCACTTTTAAACTCAATTTGAAGTTCTGTTCACTTTTTAACTCAATATGTTCCTGTTCTGCTTATTTATCAAGTTTTAATTCAATGTGTTATTCAATAGACATGTAGTTGTACTCATTCAAGTTTTTATTCAGTTCAGTGTTCAGTGGGCATGTAGTTGCAAGCATTAAAGTTTTCATTCAGTTTGGTGTGCAATAGACATATGGCTATTCTCAATAACGTTATAATTATGTTTTGTATTAATGTTTTCATTCAGTTCGGTATTGCATGGGTTGCATTCGTAACTTACTTTCGGTTCAACCCATTGTTTAATATTCCTTTAATTTGCTTTCAATGAAATGCCCAGCACTCAGAGAGTTTCGAGAATGTGTTTCCTCAAACACACAACCACTCCGACACAAGGTATTCCTAATAGTTCAACAGTTAACATTGATTTGTATCGGAGACATTTGAAAATGTTTCCTCATACAAACAACCACTCTGATACAAAGTATTCCTCTAGAATATGAAAATTCAAACACTTGCGCACCAGGTTTCTCAGTTGCTAGAAACTCTCTGGTCACATTCACAACATTCCCAGAAGGGCATGTCAGTCAGCCTTCTGCTTTCCACATCAGGGTCCCAACTCCTGCCCCTCAGGCATTCTAGTATCAATCGCTGCACACAGGGGAACCAGCATTTTGAAAAAAAGGGAAAGGGACAGCCCCTCAAAACGGCTCCTTTCACAGAGTTTGAACTGCTCCACAGAGCTGCAGCTCCCATGACATGCTTCCATAGACTGTCTCTCTCTGCTGACGTATGCGTCTTGACATGCTTCTTAAAATGTATTCCCTGCCGCTTGCACTGGCATCCCTGCTGCTGCTTTCATCACTGTTTACACAGGTCCCCCTTTTCTGCTGGGCTGGGTTCCTTTTATACACCTGCAACCCCTTGACAGGCTGCAGGTGTGGGTGTCTAATTATCCCACATGACATCTACACAGAGCACATCACGTACTAGAAGAGCAAGCAAACATGTCACATGCAATGGTTCTTCCACGCACATTTTCTTCAGACCATCGCAAGTGGGCTTCTGGTTTAGGAATGGCTGCATTGAACATAGCACTTTCACCACACAAACACATGCAGTCACAATGTATCTTCTAACCATTCTTCTAATGTGCATGCCATGCAAGCCCCATGCCATACCTGCTACATTCAGTGCACATGGGAAGTGAAGGTCGATTTTGTGCAATGCTACATTTCATTCTTGTAAGGCAAGGACACATTTTATAATCTCTTGACCAGAGTATGCATAACCCCTCATTTTCACCTTGTCACACTTCTTGTCACAGTTCTAATCCCCATGACCTGCTCATTGTTCATAGAAAACAAGGCTCCTTATTTCAAAGCCCAATATGTTGCCCCCTTACAACTGCCAACCCGTTTTAATCAGCCAGAAGCAGGTGGTAGAATGGAAACTGGAACAATCTACACAATTTTCCACACCTGCCGGCTGCTACATTTCATGTAAAGGAACTCTGCCCTATCATTGTTGAATCATGTAAAAATAAAATGCATTATTTGCTTATTTGCCTGTAAATCTCCCACCCTTCAATCAGCCTATGTGTGGTCACATGACTGTGTGCAGGACCACTACGCACCCTGCTTGTTAGGACCCATTCTGGACTTTGCCTCATCTTTTCTCTGTGCAATGTGTGCACACTCAGCAGGATGAATGGATGCGTCACTGTGGCTAGGTGATGAGCATGCACTGGGTGATGAGCAGGCTATTCCTCTGCCGTTGGTTCCCCTTCTCCTGTGTTAGACGTATAACAAGTATAATGGCAGTTAAGGATTTGAACCATCATGGGTGGCCCTTTAGTGGCTTCCACAGCCACACAAGAAATTGCCACACAAGAAATTGGCAAGTAATCGGCAGCATCAAAGGGTGTCTCAGAGAGAGTCTTCTGTAGTGTTGCTGCATTGCTCACATTCTGACATTTGCATTGACTAGTGTACGTTTTGTGTTGCTTTAGAAGACAGTATATTTGGATGCCACATGTATATTGTGTCAACAAAAGATTTCAGATTGAAATTACAACTTTGTTACATTGACCATGGGATTTTGCCTTTGTCGTTGTGCTGTATCCTGATAGATATGTTGTTTCTCAATGTAGGAGGAATGTGGAGAGGAAGAGAAGGAGTAATGGCCTCAATCTTCATTAATCAGGCTCTTTATAGGTGACAGACCTAAAGCAATCATACATGTCCCAGAACTAAATGTCCTGTACTGCAAACTCGCAAGAGGGTCCTTTAATAGGTGACATGGCCCATACAGATGCATAACACTTGACTTTGCACACTTCACCGGTCCAAAATAGTGCCCATCCCCTAGCATGCATGCAGGAAAAGGTCCATTTCATTCACTTGCCGCGTATCCAGAAGTTGTGTGATGTTATGATATGTTAATTTGCATTTATATAGCGCCTTATGTACCATTGGTATGGTTTGAAGGCGCTGGTAGGTTGAACGCCCTTGGGAACCGAAGTTCATGTCAGTAGAGAGAGAAGAGAGAGTCAAAAGTGTGTGTTAGCACTGGATATGTGTGCAGCTGGTGTGGCATTTGTGTAATAGCTGCTTCTTAGCGGTAGGTGTGGTGGTTGAGAGATCAAGAGTATGTGTTTGTTCTGGCAGGATTTATCCAGATCGATTGTGGCTGCTTTAGGCCTGAGGAGAACGCCTGGATGGGGTGGAGTGTAACCAGCAGTGCTTAGTTAGAGTGTTGGGGAGTATGAGTCAGATGTTAGTATGAGGACAGCTATACTGAATGGTGTCATAGTATCTCTGTGTTCTAGTTGAATGGTGGTGTAAGGAAGAGGGTAAGCGTGGTGATGTGATATGATGGGTTACATGCTCTTTCAAACGTTCCATCCATTCCAAACCATTCCATGTAAATCGT
This sequence comes from Ambystoma mexicanum, assembly GCF_040938575.1. Classification (NCBI taxonomy): domain Eukaryota; kingdom Metazoa; phylum Chordata; class Amphibia; order Caudata; family Ambystomatidae; genus Ambystoma; species Ambystoma mexicanum. Next base: position 543,363,810 of record NC_090937.1, read on the forward strand.
GCAATTCCATACACTCCAGTCCGCTCCACGCACTTCAGTCCGCTCCACGCACTCCAGCCCGCTCCATGCACTCCAGCCCACTCCACGCACTCCAGTCCGCGCCACGCACTCCAGTCCGCTCTACTCACTTGAATCCGATCCATGTATTCGAAACTATTCCGTGTACTCTGGTCCGTTCCGTGTATTTCTAAGTTGTTTAGTGCACTCCATCCACGTATTTCACACATATCATCCACATACTTTCCTGTACCTTTCACATATTACACCAGTACCTTCCACATACCTCATCCATTCAATCCACATACGTCACCGGTTCAATCCGCATACATCACCCATTCAATCCGCATTCGTCACCATTCCATCCAGATATCCGACTCATTCCGTCCGCTCTAGGCACTCAATGGCTCTATGTATTCATCCGTTCTATGCACTCATCCGCTCTACGCACTCCTCCGCTCTCTGCACTCATCTGCTCTATGTGCTCATCCGCTCTACGCACTCACCTGACCTATGTGCTCACCCGCTCTTATGCACCCCTCCGCTCTCACGCACCCCTCTGCTCTAGGCATTCGTCCGCTTTATGCCCTCTCATGCTCTATGCACTCACCCGCTCTACGCACTCACCTGCTCTACACGCTCACCCACCCAATGCACTCATCTACCCTACGCACTCCTCCGCCCTACAAACTTACCCGCTCTACACAGCCCTCCGCTCTCGGCATTTGTCTGCTTTATGCCCTCTCACGCTCTATGCATTGACTCATTCTACGCACTCACCCGCTCTACACACTCACCTGCCCTATGCACTCACTGCCCTATGCACTCACCTGCCCTACGCACTCATCCGCTCTATGTTCTCACCCGCTCTCATGCACCCCTCCGCTCTCACGCACCCCTCCGCTTTAGGCATTTGTCCGCTTTATGCCCTCTCACGCTCTACACATTTACTCGTTCTATGCACTCACCCGCTCTAAGGACTCACCTGCTCTACGCACCCCTCTGCTCTCACACACCCCTCCGTTCTTATGCACTCATTCGCTCTTACGCACTCGTCTGCTCCATACACTCGTCTGCTCTACCCACTAGTCTGTTCTACACACGCTGGCTCTACATCAGCTCTACGCACTCTTCCAATTCACTGCTTTGATCTACTTTACTTGTTCTATTCTGTTTGTCCTTTTTAGTTTACATTAGTGGTTATTAGTTGTCGATTTGTTTCATGGATCTTGATGTTGTAATGTTATTGTCTTATTGTTATTCAAGATCTAGTAGTCTGTTGGGTTGGTGTCATTGGGATGATGTTATTCAGATTGGGCTAGTTTGCGTACGGGTTGGTTTTAGGGGAAGAGCCAAGTTTTCAGTATTACATTAGATCTTCAGTCAGGCGGATGTGGGGTGGGAGTGCGTTCCACAGCGTGGGGGCCAAGGCTGAAAATAATGATCCGCCTAACCTGACTGAGTTTGTTTTAGGTATGACTAGGAGGCCGGCTGAGCTTGATCTTAGAGTATGTGGGGGGTGATATGGTTTTAGCTTGTCTTGAAGATATTGAGGTCTGGTTTTATGCATTGCTTGATGAGAAATGCATAAGGTTTTGAAGGTCACTCTTCGGGCCACTGGAAGCCAGTGCAGAGTTTTAAGGGCTGAGGAGATGTGGTCTCTCAGGCCGAGCGCTAGTAGCAGTTTGGCTGCGGCATTTTGTGCTCTTTGAAGTTTATTTAGTTGGTAAGCATGGACTCCGAGGTAGAGGGGGTTAGCGCAGTCCAGACTTGATAAAACAATTGATTGGACTGCAGAGAGTCTGTTGGGAAAGGAGAGATATGGAAAGATGCGTCTAAGAGTTTTAAGGTGGTAGTGTCAGGACTTTGAGAAGTTGTTGACTTGGCGCGAGAGTGTTAGGTCAGAGTCGAGGGTGCATCCAAGGTTTTTTACTGAGTTAGAGGGAGTTGGTGAGCTGCCCATGGCAGATGGCCAGGGTAGTGGGTGTGGAAGAAGTTCAGAGTTTCCACACACCATGATTTCAGTTTTCGAGGGGTTTAGCAAAAGGTGGCTTTGGGTCATCCAGTGCTCTATGTCGTTGAGGCAGGAGGCGAGGTCAGGTCGGCGGTTAGGTTTTGAGTTCAAGAGTTTTAGAATTAGTTGAGTGTCATCAGCGTAGTTGTAACATAGGATGCTGTGCGAATGAATTATTGGTGGGAGGGTGATCAAGTAGAGATTGAAAAGGAGGGTGGATAGGCATGCTCCTTGTGTAACTCCCGTATCGACTGGTCGGGCTTGGGAGGAATAAGAGGAGAGTAGCCTTATTTGGTACCTATCTTTGAGGAATGAAGCTATCCATTTGAGGGTGGTTCCACAAATTCCTAGGGAGTGGAGGCGGTCAAGGAGGATTGAGTGATTGATTGTGTCGAAAGCGGCAGATAGGTCAAGAAGGATTAATGCGGCGCATCCCGCAGAGTCTGCTGTGATTTTAAGGTCATCCCAGATTGAGGTTAGGGTGGTTTCAGTTCCGTGTCAGGCTCTGAAACCTGATTGTGCGGGATGTAGGAGATTGTTGGCTTCAACAAAGGCATTTAGTTGGGAGTAGGCAGTTCGGTCAATGAGTTTGGCAAGGAACCTGGTCTTTGAGATGGGGCGGTAGTTTTTGGGCTCGAGAGGCTCAAGGGAAGGTTTTTTTTATTAGAGGTTTGACATGAACCATTTTGAATGTGTCGGGAAAAATACCTGAGGAAAGGGAGTCATTTATGTTGGATCTTGCGTGTTCTCCTGCGCAGGTAGAAGTGAACATTTCTTTGAGGGTTGTGGCCGAGCAAGGGTCTAGCAGAGAGCCGGATGGTATGCGTGCAGAGAGAAGTTTGAGAAATTGATTGGGTGATATCGGACTAAAGGAGTGGAAAGTTGGTTGCACTGTGGTTGCAGGCGGTGGGTTGGCCGACATGGGGGGAGAGTTGCCTGGTGGATGCAAGAGGGCCAGTTTGGTGGTTAGCGCATTTGTTCTTTCGAGTGCTGTGGCGTAAAAGTGGAGAGAGAGTGAGTCACACAGTGATTGTGATGGGGTCGGGCCGGTGGTAGTGCATGCCGGTTTGGTGAATTCGGTGATGATTGTGTGAAGTTCTTTGCTGGGGTTTTTGCAGTTTAGGATTCGGGAGTTGTAGTGGGCTTTTTTTGCTTTCCAGATTTCAGCCTTGTACAGATGAAGGTGTCTGGCCAAGGTGGCTCTGCTCTCTTGGGTTTTGCCTTTCTGCCATTTGCGTTCCAGGTATTTATATAGTTGTTTAGTGGTCTTCAAATCAGTTGTGAACCATCTAGGGAACAGGCCACGGTGGGCTGATTGTTTGCAGGAGGGTGTGAGCCTCATTAGTGAGGTGTTGAGCAATGAGTCAAAGGCGTTGGGGGTTAGTTGTTTATTGAGTTGGCAAGTAGGTTGCGGAGACTGGAGGAGTGTGTTGGCTAGGTCAGGAACAATTATTAGTTTTTTCCAGCATTTGAGTAGATTCGGAGGTTCAGGTTTGGGTACGGGAAGCGGGTCTGGTGAGCGAATGGCGAAAGAAATAATTAAGTGGTCGGACCAGATGATTGGGGTGGGGGGGTTTAGATGTATCCAGTTGTGGGAGCTAAAGATGGCATCAAGAGTCTGTCCTTTATGGTAAGTTGGGCCGTTTATGTGGGGTTGGAGGTCAATCGCGTCTAGACCGTCAACCAGAGAGTGTGTCATAGGGTTGTTGGGGATGTCGAACCATATGTTGAAATCTCCAAGAAGGGTGAGGTTGGGATGGTTTAGTTGAAGGGTGGCAATAGAGTCGCAGAGGTTGTTTGAGAATTGTCTAACGTAGCCAGGGGGGTCTGTAGATTATTAGGAAGCTGTGTGAGAGTGACGGGGAGAGTGATAGTTTAACAAGGAGTGATTCGCAGGAAGCAATGGAAGGTTGATTGTTGATAATTGAGGCGTGGAAGAGAGACTTGAAGATGAATGTTATTCCCCCTACTCTAGATGGACATTTCAGTGGGATGAGGGAGTAGTCTGGGGGGAAGGCTTCATTGGCGACTGGGGCAAAGTCGTCAGAGAACTAAGTTTTGGTGATGAAAACCAGGTCTGGTTTGTCAGAGGCAATGAGGTCAAAGATGGTGTGTCTGTTTTTTGCTACGGATAGGGCATTAAATAGGATGCAATTCACTTCAGAAGGTGAGGTTGGTGTCGGAACAGCAGCGGATGGGGTGGGGGGAGAGGGTGGAAACTGGGGAGGGGCGAGGTGATTGATGATCGATGGGAAAAGTGGGCGAGCAGAAAAGTTGGCAGGTTTTGGGTGGCAGTGGATGGAAGCGTGTGTAAGGGTGATTGGGTTTGGCATGAGGGATTTGAAGGTGGGGTGAGGGCGGTTAGGAGTTTCAGTTGCAGTTGGTGAGAAATCGAAGGAGAGGGGTTTCAGGAGGGGTAATGCAAGGGGGGATGGTGGTGATTGGGGGAATGAGGTGGTGGGTTGAGACGGGGGGGCGATTAGTGCTGAGAGATTGATGGGGACCATGTATGTTTCCTCTTTAGTGTTTTTGTTGCGCTTGGTGCGTGCGAGTGGGTAGGGGGGTCAAAGGGGGAGAGGGATGAGGCTTCTGTTCTTGCTAGGGCTAGGCGTGCGGTTTTTAGGGAGGGGAAGGGGTGTGGTCGGGGGTGATAATGGTGGGGGTTGGTGGGAAAAGCAGGAGGTGCATGATTGCAGGGCAGGGTGTGCTCTGTATGATAGTGAGGGGAGCGGGCATGATCAACGTGGGCTAGTCGGTGGTGGGGTTCGGGCGAGCAGTGGTTTTAGGGTGGTTGGCTCGCCATCGCGCCCCTATGGCTTGGTGTTTGGAAGGGGGATGGGTAGGGGATGTGAAGGAGGGTGGGATGATTTGGGAAGGTGGGGGCGGGAGGCAAGGCTGCCCGGAGAGTGTAGGCGGTCCACGGTGGTCGTTTCCGGCCGACCCTGGTGGTTTGGGTGCACTCATGGTTAGTACGTGCTATTAGGTGTATTTTTAGGTGCAGCTTACACTTTATGTTGGACTTTATAAGTTCGGCTATTTCACTGGGTGAGATTAGTTTTTTTTTTCTGGGTTCCACTAAGCAGGGTGCTGTTATTCACTTATTCTAGGTTTTAGTGTGCTAATTGTAACTAGGCTGCAGATATTAGGCCATTTTGAAGTGTAGCTACACTTTAGGGTATGCTGTTAGGTGGGTTAGTTAGTTGCAACTTCAGTATAGTTACCCTGTTGGGTAGACTTTCTCCTAGCAAGCTAGAATACAGATAAGCTAATAGGGAGAAGTTGAATGTAGAAACGCTACAGGTATGCTTTTAGGTGGATTTTCAAGGTCAATTTAGGAGGACTTTCTAATTGTACTTCTAAATTCAATCGGGGTATGCTATTAGGCACACTTCTAGATTCAAACAAGGGGCGCTATTAGGCCCACTTTTTAAAATTTGAGTTTTGTACATATAGGATATTAGGGATGCTTCTATATTCAACTAATAGCTCAACGCTAATGGAAACACTTTGCACAGAGGGATATTATGTACAGAGAGGATATTAGGGATGCTTCCATATTCAACTAATAGCTCAATGCTAATGGGCACACTTTGCACAGAGGGATATTATGTACACAGAGAGGATATTAGGGATGCTTCTATATTCAACTGATAGCTCAACGCTAATGGGCACACTTTGCACAGAGGGATATTATGTACACAGAGAGGATATTAGGTACACTTCCAAGATCAGTTTGCACAGATAGGGTATTAGGGACACTTCTGAGATCAACTAGGGCACGTTATTAGGCACACTTCTAAATCCAGGCAAGGTGCAATATTTGGTCTACTTCTAAATTTAGCTTTGCACAGGGGAGATATTTAGGCACACTTCTAAATTAAACTTTGCACAGAAGGGATATTTAGGCACGCTTCAAACTTCAAGTTTTGCACAGAGAGCCTATTAGGTACACATTTAAATTCAACTTTACAAGAGCGGAAATTAGGCACTCTTCACATTCAACCAGGGTGGACTATTGGGCGCCCTTCTAAATTCAACCAGGACACGTTATTAGGCACACTTCTAATTTCAATTTTGTACCTAGAGGCTATTAGGGAATACTAGTCAGTTGGACTAGGGCGCGCTATTAGGTACGCTTCTAAATTAACCTTTTGCACAGAGAGGATATTAGGGGAACTTTGTTAGTTCAACTAGGGCTCGCTATTAGGCACACTTCTAACTTCAACTTTGCACAGAGGGGATATTAGGCACAATTCACCAGGGCTCGCTATTAGGCCCACTTCTAAATTCAATTAGGACACGCTATTAGGCACACTTCTAAATTCAACTTTGCACAGAGAGGTTATTAGGGACACTAGTCAGTTCAACCAGGGCACGTTATTAGGCACAATTCTAAATTTGATTTTACACAGAGAGGATAATAGGGGAACTTTGTTAGTTCAACTAGGGCTCACTATTAGGCACACTTCTAACTTCAACTTTGCACAGAGGGGATATTAGGCACAATTCACCAGGGCTCGCTATTAGGCCCATTTCTACATTCAATTAGGACACACTATTAGGCACCCTTCTAAATTCAACTTTGCACAGAGAGGTTATTAGGGACACTAGTCAGTTCAACCAGGGCACATTATTAGGCACAATTCTAAATTTGATTTTACACAGAGAGGATATTAGGCATAATTCTAAAATCGGCTTTACACAGAGAGGATATTAGGCACAATTCTAAATTCACCTGGGCATGCTATCAGGGACACTTCTAAATTCAGCTAGGACACGCTATTAGGCACACTTCTAAGTTCAACTAGGACACGCTATTAGGCACACTCTAAATTCAACTTAGCACAGAGAGGCTACTAGGGACACTAGTCAGTTCAACCAGAGCATGCTTTTAGGCACAATTCTAAGTTCTACTTTGCACAGAGAGGCTATTCGGGACACTGGTCAGTTCAACCAAGGCATGCTATTAGGCACACTTCTAAACTCAACTTTCCACAGAGAGGCGATTAAGCATAGTTCTAAACTCACACTTCTAACTACAACTTTGGATAGAGAGGATAATGGGGACACTTCTAAATCAAACTATGCACAGAGAGACTACTAGGGGCACTAGTCAGTTCAACTAGGGCACGCTTGTTAGGCACAATTCTAGACTCAGCTTTACACAGAGAGGATATTAGTCACACTTCTAAATTCAACCAGGGCAGGCTATTAGGCATACTTCTAAGTTCAGCTTTACATAGAGATGAAATTAGGCATGCTTCTAGATTCAAGTCTTGCACGGAGAGGCTATTAGGCATGCTTCTAAATTCAGCCGGGGCGCACTATTGGGCACACTTCTAAGTTCAACTTTACATAGATAGGAAATTAGACACAGATTTAAACTCACACTTCTAACTTCAACTTTGCACAGAGAGGGTATTGGGGACACTTCTAAATTAAACTATGCACAGAGAGACTATTAGGGACACTAGTCAGTTCAACTAGGGCACGTTTATTAGGCATAATTCTAATTCAGCTTTACACAGAGAGGATATTAGGCACACTTCTAAATTCAACCAAGGCACGCTATTAGGCGCACTTCTAAATTCAACTTTACACAGGGAGGTTATTAGGCACAGTTCTAGATTCAAGTAGGGCACGCTATTAGGCACACTTCTAAATTCGATTGTACAAAGAGAGGCTATTAGGTACAGTTCTAAATTCAACTTTACACAGAGAGGATATTAGACACACTTCTAAATTTGACGAGGGCACGCTATTAGTCACACTTCTAAATTCAACTAGGGCACGCTATTAGGCATACTTCTAAATTCATCTTTACACAGAGAGATATTAGCTACACTTCAAAATCCAACCAGGGCACGCTATTAGGCGCACTTCTAAATTCAACTTTACACAGAAAGGTGCACTTCTAAATTCAACTTTACATAGAGAGGAAATTAGGTACAGTTCTAAACTCACACTTCTAAATTAAACTAAGCACAGAGAGACTATTATGGATACTAGTCAGTTCAACTAGGGCACGCTTTTTAGGCACACTTCTATATGCAATTATAGTACAGATGGAAAATATTACAATGGTTTAGCTTTCGGCGGATGGGTGGTAGGGTAGTATGGCGTGAAGTAATTGCTTCAGTCCCTGGCCTTGCTACACTTACTTATTGCTGGCTTCCTGCTTCTCCTGTGGATACCTGCAGATACACCTCGGAGCCGTCACTGAAAAAGCCGTCCTTTGCCTTGGGTCCTTAGCTGACGGGCTGCGGGCAGAGGGCTGCCCAGGGGGGACTGGTAATGAGTGGTAGTACTCTTGTCAGGACCAATCACAGAACGGTGGGCGGGGAGGGAGGCCAAGGAACCAGGATGGGATGGGGGTGGGAGACGGGCAACAAGGGGCTAGGCAGAGGCTCGGGGCACTTTTTTAAATTAAAATGGGGTCGGATGGCTCCAACGGCAACTTCTTTTCTCCTCAAACCGTGGCGCAAAGTGAGGGGGTGGGGCCCTCAGCGAGTGTTAGGCTGGGGAAGCAATGATGCTCAGGCCAATCACGGCAGGGTGGGCAGGGAGGGAGGAGGGCAGCCCAAGAAACCAGGAAGGGATGCGGGTGGGAGACAGGCAACAAGGGGCTAGGCAGGGGCTCGGGGCACTTTTTTAAATTAAAATGGGGTCGAATGGCTCCAACAACAACTTCCACTCATCTCAAACTGCGGCGAATCAAGAACACAGTCAACAACAAACTCATGATGCTGTCACGCAACACAGCAGATGTGGCCACATATGTGTGTATGCCTCCCACACTAACAGCCTGCTCATTGGAAAAGAGGGCCCTGGCAACCTTTTCCAAAAGGACATTCCCCTCTATTCGATGGTGTGTTGTCTCTAACAGTTGCCTGGCCTGTCCACACATTCCTCCCAAACTTGTCCACTGTTCTGCTAGTCCAATCAGCCTTGCACTTTTATACCTGCTTTGGAGAACAATTTTCCACTCCACAGGCATTGATTTGATGTGACACCTGATGCCAAAAATGCTCACATTCTATGACTAAGAGTGTACTACTAGCCCAAGTATACAGGTCCGCCTGATTCTTCTCAACAAACTCTGAAAGGATGCCCAACTCCTCATCTGTGAACTTCTTCCTGAGTGGGTTGCTTCTCGTTGTGTGGCTGTCTGCTCTCATTCATGGTCCATTTGTCAGTATCAGAAATGGTGTGCTCAAAAGTCACGAGACTGAGTGACTGAAATGAAATATGTGTATGTACCTCCTTTCTGCATCCCGATAGTGAGCAAAACCATGCTCTATTATCAACTGTGAATCAAGTAACAGCATTGTATCTGTCTGACAGATACACTTCGGTTTGGTCATGGCTCTTGCTCGTTTCACCATGGTGCTGGCAGCCCTTGCAGTTGCTTACTCCTAGTTTTGCGTATGATGAACTTTATTGATCAAGCCCACAAGACCGCTGTATACCATTATTACAACTGAGAAACTGTGTTACACTGATGAAGGATAGATTGCTATCCGAAATGCATTGGTCATATTCGCTGTTTCTCCTCTATTTGCATATTTGCTTTTATTATTTGTAATCACCAATATAATTTTGATTTTGGTTCATAACACACTTGAGTATTTATTTTGTATTCCTTAAACACCTGATATTAAGTGGTTCAATGTGCACACATGCACAAACACTGCGAGTATGTGGCACTAAGGCTAGTTGGCCTTAATCCTTGTTGTTTATTGCTTTATCTCAATTAATGCTTGTTGGGTGGCCACAGTACGCCTTTCACCTTATGTACAGTTGATTTACTCAAACAGAATTTTGAGCCTCCTCTTGGCTGTGCCCACTCACTTGGTTTCTAATGTCCAAAAACATTGCCATTTTGAGAAGGATCTGTGCATTCAATTAACTGGAAATAACTTTAACAACATCAACAGTCAGCGTCATCTCTTGGTGAACTACCAGTCTCACCCTTTGTTAGGGAGAATTCTCTTGTAAGGCTAATTTCCCAAACCTAGTGAGTCCCCCAGCAGCTTTGCTGGATTTTTGGGGTTTGTTTTTTTCTCCTGCTAAGAGTGAGACTATTTTCCTCGCACTCCTGGGCATGATTTGAGGTATGTCTTTGACTTTTTGTGTGCTTATGGCCTATGTTTTTTTTTTACTCCATAGGGTATCACTGTTTTTGTGTATGTGTTACACAGCACTCTCAGTGCAGTAGCACAGGGGTGTCATAGTGACCCCCAAACATAGGCTCCATACCCTGGGACTGACTACCGTCTCCAAGGGCATGTAAAGTCACCACTGACTTTACTATTCCAAAATTGTGAACAGAACCAGAACAAACCATCATATTGTGGAAGTACTGGAAGGGGTTAATTCCGTTGCCCCTTGGTCTGTTTCCAAGGGGGCACTGTCCAGTCCCTCCTTTTCGAGTTTCTGGCAGGTGACAGTGGTTACCACGCAAAATATTCCACCAGAATATTTCCTATGGGATTTTCCCATTGATTTTAAACGCACCACTTTTTGGTGCAATGTTAAAGATACCGCTGGTTTATTTATTTAATATTAAATCAACGGTTGGATCTTTTCACCAGAACTCTTTTCTAAAATGGCGTTTGTGTACGTCTCTGTAACTCCAACCAAGGTCGGGCCCTTTGTTCCACTTTTTGGTGGGCTTCTCCAACTGGTGCCACTCTGTCTGGGTTCCACAGGATGTGTGGGTGGGGGAATTGGCACCCTGGACTGCGTTGCCTTAGCAACTGAAGTCTCACTCTGTTCTGATTGGGCCAGTGGTGAGCCGCCCGGCTCACCACTTAGCATGTTTGAGTGACAGCTAGGCTGTTGGATGGGGGTTTTTCTGCATAAAAGCAGGACTTTTGGGACTGGAACTTCAGAAGTCGCCACAGGACCTAAGAATCCGAAGAGGGAAGAAGCTGAGCCACCTGCAATGACGACACCACCGGTGGAGCCCTGCTGCAACAAACTCACCACTTTCCCAACGACAAGTGAAGATCTTCTGCTGGACGAGTCTTCTTCCTTTGAGCTGGTGGGATCAACCAGTTTGCCCCTTTCGCCTTCCAAAGACGTCTCGCCCGTGCCAAGCACCCCGGCGGCTGGATCGCCAAGATTCACCACTTTGACTGTGAATAAAAGGAACGCACCTTTTAACCGACAAACTCCACGGCTGGTTTCATCCCTGTGCAGTGCATCGACTCCAGGTTTCCTCCTCTTCCCCTGGTCGAAACAAGGAACTGCAACCACTGCCAGGAACAACTGCCACCGCTGGAGCTTCCTCTGCCTGGCCTCCCTTTCCACGGATTGCTAAAGGTGACCCTTAAATCCTTGGCTTTCCAACTGGGTTGGCCCCAGACCTTCTAACTTTACTTCTTGGATCACCCCAACCTCTTTTGAACATTCTGCAAAGACTTTTAGTGCATTTTAAACTGTGTGATCTTGGGCACATTTTGCTTTGCTCCATTTAAAGTGGGCCTGGCCTATGAACTTTGGCTCTACAATGTATACTGCCTTTACTCCCTTGCTTTGAACTTCTAAAAGTGTTGGGAACTGTTTTATTTCTATGCCCTGCCTTTTTCTCTCCCTTTAACTTAACTATTGGAGTGCCATCTAGGTTACACGCTCACATCTGTTTTAACAAATAGTGGTGGTTTAACTCTGACTTGTGTAATAGTTATCAAGGGAGGTGTTTTTACTTTACCTGACTGTGTTTTAACTTGCTTTTGATTTAGAGTGCTAGTGTATTGCCTAAAGTGTATTTTAAATAAATAATTATCTACTTTTGATACAAAGCTCTGGTCAGTGTTTGTTTGCTCTTCTGTGTTTTTAGCCCTATTGTGTGTACTCTATATACTGCCCTACTCTTCTTGAGAGAAGTCTGACTGCTCAGCCACAGCTACCAGGTAAATCTGGGTGGTGCTGACTGCTACCAATTGGGTTTACTGCTTGCTCCTGTGGTCTTCATCTTTTTGCAGTGTTCCCCAAGGGAACTGCACAGGATTCTACCTAACACTCTTCTGTAACCCACCAACTGCTCCTCGGATCAGTTTGTCCATGTGCACTGAATTTGCCCCTTGATTAATTATATGTATTTGCCTGAAGCATAGAATTCGATACAAATGCAGTATGCTGTAAAGACCAATATTGATTATAGAGTCTGTTGTATTGTTGGTGGTTCTATCGTGCCGGTGACACAGTTTCGAGCGACATTAACCACCAAATCATGGCAAATCATATTTCAGCATGCTGGTAATGGTGCGACTAGTACGACGAAAACATGGTAATCGACGGATGAAATCAGTGGCACCGTCAGCAAAAATGCCAGTGGCACAGTTACCTGCGTGTAACTCACGGAAACAACAGCAATAGAAACACTGATACTGAAAAACAACATCATCACCGGAAGTGGAAGCTCACTGGTGGCCATTTTGGAAAACACAATCCACTTCAAATCACCTTCTTCCTGTTGCCATCCGGACACATTGACACCAGCACCTCAAGACCAGGCACGACATCTCGGCACTGCGGAAGCCACGCTTCCCTGAACAGGAATTCACCATCCTGACTGATACCATTGTGGAACATGCAGGTGAGCTATTTGTCACAGACCACGGACGCAGTACGTACACAAATGCACACAAATGTCATCTGGGAGGAGGTGGTGCAGAAGGTGTCAGCCGTGAAACCCATACCATGCACTGGACATGACAGCCGTTAGTGGTGGAGTGACCTCTACCTGAGGGTCGACAACCTGCTGTCGGCCCACAGGAAGGAATGCATGGCCAATGGCTGTGGGACGGCCTCACAAATAAAGCTCATGCTATGGGAGGAGAAATGCAGCAGTTTACTGCACCGCAAAGGGATAGAGGGAGTAGGTGCGGTGGAGCCTGGTGCAGGGACACTTGGAGAGGACGGTGTGTACAATGTGCCACACCAAAACAACCAAAGTGGTCATGCAAATGCAGTGCTCACCACCCAACCACATCCAACCCATAGAGTGGACAATGAACCATGGCCATTGGGCAAGGGTCCACAAACATAGTCCCACAAACATTCAAACACACATATGCCCACATGAGTATTGGTTATGTGCACAGTGATGACATGAGAACCAACTCATACACGAGGCACACACCCTCCAAGCTGGTGTGCATGCACCAAGAACAATGTGCACCTCTAACACACTCAAATGCATGCACTCATCAAAGCTGTCCTGACAGACCTGGCCCTGGCATGGCTGACTACCTGCCTGTCAAACTGACACCCCCAAGTGCAATTGGGCCCTTCCACCTCCATCTCTCTCTCCACCTGCGGCATCACTCATGGCACCATTTTATCACCATGGCTCCTCAACACCTACATTTCCGCTCTGGCCCACTTGATCACCACCTTTCCACCTCACTTCCAGTATCATGCTGATGACACACAGCTCACTTTTAAGCTTCCATCCTCTGTCTCATCGCCTTCCTCTCACATACATGACTGCCTAACTGCTATTTATGTATCATGCTCTTATAACAATGTCTGCCGTAATGCCAGCAATACAGAGAAGTCTCCCATTGTGATGCCTGCACCCTGTTTCCCATCCACTCCCTGGCCACCTTCCATGGGCCCCATCATCTCACCCTGTTATGAGGACCAAAAACTTGGTGTCACCTTTGACTCATCCCTCTTCTCCCCTCCGTACATCATGGACCTTGCCCAGAATTCCAACTTACAGCACCACCACCTCAGAGGCACCCTCCCTTTCCTCACCTACCCACAGAAGCCCAATATCTCTAGAGCTCTGGTTCCCACTAGGCTTGCCAACTGCAACAGCCTGTTCCTCAGTCTACCTCTTACCTCCCTTCGCCCCCTCAAACCAATCCAGCATAGGGCAGCGTGAATCATCCTAGGCCTCAAGCCCTGTGAGCCCATCCCTCCAGCCCTGAAATCACTCCACTGGCTCCCAGTGACAACAAGGATAAACATTCCAGACCCTTTGCCTCATACACAATGCTGTCTGGGGCCTGGTCTCCCACGAGTCTCACTGAGGCCAGCCCATCCTCGACCAGTCTCCCCCAGCATCCATTACCAGCACTTGCCCTCAGGCACCCTTCCCTGGATTTGCCTGAATCTGGTCCACCCCATCCTTCACAGTGTACTGCACTGCCCCCCCTGTTGCACCTGTTGCACCTTCCCCTTGTACCTCCCATCAGCACTTGCTCAGCCCCTTGTGCCCCCACCCCCTACACTTCACCCCCTCACATTACTGCCCCCTTACACCTCCCTCCCCTGCAACAAATTGATCCCTGCACTTGCACGGTAAGAATGACACAAAGCCCGGTGCGACCTTTGATAATAATTCCCCCCCCACTATGTCCACACCCATTCGTCTTGCAGCACCTAGAAACACGTGTGTGTATGTAAGTGCCGTTCAAATGTACAATGTATGAACTGAAAACTCCATGCACAGGCCTCATGCCACTTGCTGTATGTACTGCATGTTGCAAGGCCATAGGATCTCACAGAGGTGAATAACAGCATTCCCATCTCACCCCCACAGGCATCTCATCTGACAGCGATCAGGGTGTTAGGGTGGACCAAGCACCTCATGGGACACCCACACAGAGGAGGAGAGACACGCCCCACAAAACCACTGCCAAGGCAACAATAGCACTGGGCAGGCAAACCACAGGCCCAGTGAGCATGATGCCTGCCGATGCAGCAAAACCTGCTGCACCAACGGAGGACCAGCTAGCTGCCCCTGAAGCAATAGCTGCAATATCAACGGAGGCACATCCAGCTGCCCCTGATACACAGCAGTGTGGGCCAACAGGACGGCCATTCCCGCCCCCACCAGCCTCCCATGTATGTTGCCACCTCGACAGACAATGATACTGGGCAGAAGGGTGGGGACACCATCGAGGGGGTCAGAAGACACTCCTACACCATCCCTCATTCAGCCCCTCCGACCTCGACAGCCCACCTCCACCACTGATCCCCATCATCCGAGATATGTATGCACACAAACGGCACATCAAAGCAAGACATGAGGAGATGGCAGGACTCGTACCCCAGCAGCTGAAGGAGACCAGGTTGACGCGGAAGAGTGTGCAGGGCACAGGCCAGAGCTGTGCACATGCCCTGTGCCGCTCCTCCCATGCAACGGTCCACCTTGCACAGAGAGTTTGGGAAGGGAACGAGGCAATCTCAGCACTGGCTGAGCCCTTACCCTTTCCCTGCACATGACACTAGAGCACAGTGACACGGCTGGTTCCGACCCCACCCCCTCAAACATCACAATGCCTGCCAGCACCAAACAGAGCAGCCAAAGGTGCTGATCCATGCGCCTTTCAGGCTCACCACAAAAGTGCAGATCCAGTATGAAGTGGCCAGGGAAGTGAGCCAGTTCAAAACTTTACGTGACACTTATACAACTCTGGGGCGTTTGTGGGATGGTGTGTCTGGGAGGGTTAGTTGGGGAGGGGTTGGTGGGGAGACTTAGTTGGGGAGGGGGTGTTTGAGAGGGTTAGTTGGGGAGAGGGTGGTAGGCCAAACATCTGTTCATGTTTGTTCATTCAAAAATACACATGGTTTGCAAATTAATTCATGTCTGGACATTCAATTTGTGAAGTGCTGTGCTTTATTATTGCACTGCATCACAAGAAGTGTTTGCCATGGGTCGTGTGCATGTGCTGTGTGCTCAAAGGTAGTTCTCTATGAGGTCCTGCCGGGCTGCACACCCATCCCTGACATCCCTGTCATGGAGTTGGTGCATGTCTGCAGCTTCATCCACGTCACCATCATCATAATCATCGTCCGCCAGAGGCATGTCCATGTCCAGGGGCAAGGGAATGTTCTACCTGGTGCACATATTGTGCAACATGGCACAGCCCAGGACTATATTTCCCACTTTCACTGGCCTGTACATCAGTGGCCCACCAGAGTGGTGAAGGCACCAAAAATGTGCCTTCAACTGTCCAAAGGTCTGCTCAATTGTCGTCCTTATTCTGATGTGGGCACGATTGTATACAATTTCACGTTGGGTCCATGGATCTCTCACAGGGGTCATCATCCATGGTAGTAGGGGATAACCGGAATCACCTACATGGAATGGGACACAGGGAGGGCTATTTTATTGAGGTCACTGGGCAGTGCATACGTATTGGGAAGTGGGTGTCTGACACATGCATCTGGGTCTGTGCTCTTGTGGGCTGCCATTCAAATTGCTGCACATTGTGGCAAGGAATTCTGGTCAGGCCATCTGTAGGGTAGGGTGGTGGGTGGGGTGAAGTCAGGATATGCTTTGTTTTGTGACATGGCAGTGATGCATTATGGTACCTGTAGTGCATTGCATGTGCCTGTCTGTACGTGACAGATTGTGATGGGGTGTCCATAAATTGACACATGTGGCAAATGCCAGTCGTGGTCACCCACTCTTGCATGCAGAATTTGTCCCTGAATTAGCATGGTGCCTGTGGGCCATGCACCAGTACCAGTGAACATCCTCCCATCATGCCCCGCTGCACATGAAATGCGGTGTGTGTGTGTAGATGCTTTTACTCACCCAATAGCCAGGTCTGCTGTCCACGATAACATGCCATGTATGCAAGCAGCGTGCTATTCCGTAGGACCGGGGAGTCATGGGTAGATCCTGGGAAGCAGGTGCAGCAGTGTGTGATCGGCACATTCAAGGAGTGGTACAGCGTTCTGCTTCAATACACCTCCTCTGTGGCATGGGCAGCGACTAGCTCTATATGTGTGCAGTTCACTGCTCCCAATATATTAGGCATGCCCGCGAGGGCATGAAAGCGGACCTTGGTAGCATTCACCTGTGCCTGTGTCCTTGGTAGGGTGATGTGCTTGTACAAATGATGCAGGAGGGCATCCAGGACCTGCACCACGACAATTAAAAATGCTGGCTGAGAGATGCAGCTCCCCGACTGTTTGCTGGAATGTGTCTGTGTCAATAAAGTGCAGCACAGACACCACCTTCAACAGGGGGGTATGGCAGTCCAGATGCCAATGATGCTCTGGATGTCGTCCTGGATGAGCGCCACAATTTCAAGGATGGTCTCCCTGTTCAGGTGGTATAGAGTGTGGATCTGCCTGTCAGTCAGGGACCAGGGTGTGACCATTGTGCGGGGTATAGGTGCATGCCTCTGGTGCATAACTTGCTGTCCATTGTTCCTCTGCATTCTCATTCTCAACCTCCTCCTCCACTGCATATCGACCTGTTGCCACCTCAGCATCTCATGCTCATAGAGATGCACTCCTGCATGCAGCACCTCCAAGTCCATGACTACTGCTACAAGTGCCAGCATGGTGGTGTTGGAATGTGTGTGTGATGTGGGTGTGGTCCTTTTCAGCAGTCCCTGTGCTGATGGTGTGCAGCTGGGTCAATTGGGCGAACTTGTGGCTTGTTCCTCCACACCTGGACCTAGTTACCATCTGCTCCCCGGTGGTTGTATTTCCGGCATGGTTTTCCCAGTGCAACCGGTATTTTTGTGCCAGTGTTTTCGGGGAAATAACTGTTGTAATGCTGCTTTGTATCCGTGGTGCCCCTGTTTGCGGCACTGATTCCGCAGGGTCCCGCTGTTTCGGTTGTCTATGCTACCGGCAACAGTGACACAGTATCCACTGTTATCAGCACTGTCGCTACCGGCATTCTCTCTCGTAGTGCTGCAGTGCGGAAATAATGCCGGTAATCGTAATTACCGGCACGTTGTTTCCGGACAGGCAACCTTGTTGAAGGGGCCCCTGAGGGACCCTTGAATGTGGAAACAAGGCACAGTTACCACACACGAATAGATACGCCAAACACGAGGTTCTGTTCCCAAAATCTAGGGTTTATGGCAATACAAATAGTTCCAATTGGCCAAGTGGTGCCACTCCCCGCGACGTGTGTCTAACAGACCTCGGGGACGCAAGCAAAAAAGAGTCGTACATCAGTTACATATATACAAAAGGAGCACCTTACAATCAGCAATGACACAATTGATGCCGCCCCCAATTCATTTCCCTTTGAATTAGAGGCAATGATTGACCATCATGACAAATATGATACTTCAGACCACCATATTTAGTAACAGGTTGCAATCTCCATTTTTACAGACACCATTCTTTGTTTGGGAGAACACAGCGTTTCTGTTTTTCATAGGCAAGCTGTGCGTAGGAGACTGGCACATACCAGGCCTCCCTATCTCTAAGTTCCGATTCTCGCTCTAGAAGTCAGCACGCTCTCTGGGGCCTCAATGGGCTCAGAAAGGGGGTTCATAAAGAAGATCATAATTCAACTCTTTAAATGCTAGTTTCGTACATTGCTATTCTTTCAGGAGACTCGCTGGCATTCGTGTACTGATTATATGCCTTGCTTCAAGGATACGTGAGGGAGGGAATCGGGCATTCCTGTCTGGCTCTCCAGTGTAATGTTTCAACATGTTTTTGTAGCCTTGGACCATTGAAGCAAAATAATATCTACAGCAAAGCAGTTTTAGATGAGGCAAAGTGGCAACGTTAGAGAGAGCAGAGAGAGAAAACAAAATGGCGATTCTGGTCATCTTAAAATGGCTTCACTCTAGTTAAACTAATAGCTACGTAATAACTAATGACTAATGAATATATATTCTTACACTGTAAACGAGGCGGTTGGTCTTCGGCCAACCAATTATCATTCATTTCCGGACCCTCAAGGGGTGCTTAGTTTTTCTGGACTGACAAACCCTCCTCTTGGCCGTAAACCAAACGTCTCATCCATACATTGCATCCTCCTCCGACTAAGTATTTGGATTAGATTCGGAATCTGATTCAACTTCGGACTCAGGTACACTTGTTGTCTCCTCGTTATTATTAATAATATCAATTGCCATGAATTCTTTAATGGTTTCAGATTCGTTACTATGGCGAGTGCTTAGTTTAGTAATGTTCTTTTCTTTCATCCTTTGTACACACTCTTCGCTAATTTCAGTACATATTATGGGGAGACAATGTATGCAACAACAACATGTCACGAATATTCCTAGGATTGCTACTAGGATTGCAAATAGTTTCCATCCCCAGGATTGCAACACTTCCCGGAACCAGGAGCTTATGTTCAATTGCCAATCGCCTTCAGGGGGATGAAGATCGGAACTTAACACATGCAATTTTCTTATCGCCTCAAAAATCGTGGGGAGGAGTCACTTACAAATACGCAGCACGCTGATCCCACGATTTTGCAAACACCGGCGCGATCAACTAAGATTATATCAAGGGCCATTGTATTTTGTAGTGTCATTAATCTAATTCCTTTTTCTTCAGGAGTCATATTATATAATATATCAGTGATTCCATTTATTGTTTCTTCTAATATCCTAGACAGTCAACTTATGTTATAAGAGTTTATCGCCTGGCCCCAAAATGGTATGAATGATTTTGCTATGTCCTCTACAATCTATCCGTCTTCAATATTACGGCAAGGTCGTGACCTAGTCAATTTGGTTATGTCTGATGTTTTTAAAAGAAACACCCCAGGGAACAGAAATCCCAAATAACACGTACCTCCCCAGTTCCTAGGTAACCAAGGATATGCGTTTTCTCCACATATGAAATACACAAGATCTCCCACATATATTGGTTCCACTTCTTTATCAAGGAATGCTACATTCCTGCATCTGGTAAATGTTCCTACCTGGAAAGAACCCTTTTTCTTTAGACAGAATGGGACAGAATGAGGGTTATAATTCACTGTATATGAAGGGGGTTCTGCATCCTTATTCCCATGTGGGTTCATGTGGAACGTGATCACAGAAGTTTTATAAGGTACAGACAATCTATCCTGTGGCATTATTGCTGGTGTAATTAATCGTCTTTTTTGGAACACGGAGCAACCCACCAGTTTCATAATTACTTCCTCAAATTCATTCCTATTTGTTTTATCTAGTTGACCAGTTTCACTTTCGTTCCATTTCCCATAATATAGGGTACTCAGAGAAGCATAACATGCAGAAGTTAACTTCAGGGGCTGTACATACCATCCTATTCCCTGACCACCATGCTGCGGCAGGTGGGCACAAACCCAACAATTATTTTTTCTTAGGATTGAGTGTGTCATATTCATTATTAACACCAATGTGTTGTTCCCATATCCTTCCCTATGTTTCTCTTCCATTGGGGACAAGGTATAGGAAATCACATGGACTGGGCTTTCTGTTGTGGAAATGTTCAACATGGGCAAAAGTACTTCAAGAGGGTGCATTTCCTCTAGGTACCATAACACTGTTATGGTCAACACTGGGGCTAATATACTCATTATGCACATTACTATGGTTAGACCCAACATACAATTCTTTTGACCATGTCCTTTTTTCACCTGATTATGTACTACGTTTAACTCGCTATCAGCATTGGTGCAAGAGGAGGCATTTGCAGGTTCTGACATTCTTCTCTCGTCCTTCTTCTTCCGCTGTGCTCGTCGTGACTATTGTTTGCTCTTGTGCTTCTCCGGATGTTGAAATAGTTCAATCAATGTCTTCAATCATTTTTATGCCAGTTTTCTGTCTGCCTGGATTGCCGATTCATCTGGCAAGGCCTCCGTGCATTTTGCACATTGCTCTAGAATTTCAGAGCAGCTTCCTTTGTACCACGTGCACCCCGCTTGTTCACTCGGGTTCCTGACACATGGATTCAGCACCGAGGAGTTGCGTTTCGTGAGCTGTCTAATTTGCACAACTCTTACGCCACCCTCCTCTAGGCCTCCGGTTCCCACTTCATCCGAAAATAGGAAACAGAGGCAAGAAATTCACCAAGAGATGAAAAATGTGATCACTCCTTCTTTCTGCTCCGCAGGTTGTACCGATTTATTCCTGGTACCATATGATCAAAAAATAGTGCGGGTGCACTTCCGGTCTCAAGCTTGGTGTCAGCCTGGGGCACAATGGCAGATGATGATGGGTGCCCAGGCGACAATGCAGGCTGTGGCGCAACAGAAGATGGTTGGTGCCACAGAGGTATGCTTTGAAGTCGGGCAGCATTGATGCAGAATCTGCTGGACAACGTTGAAGCACTCTTTACTCTTCCATTTTTATGGCAATCTCATCAGGCTCTGTTCCAGGAGCAGGTAACTTCCGTGGCAAAGGACTGGTAATGGCATTTTCCGTTTCTGGAATCGCTGTTGTCTCTTTCTGGTCTTTGTCCCGATCAGTTGACGTGTCGAATGGTGATGGGACTTTCTTGGTGTGCGTGGCATGAATCAACGCCTTGCGTCCATCAACGCGTAGTGCTGTCTGCATGGTTAATAGTACCTGATCCGGCCCATGCCACCTCGGTGCTAGTGATGTTTTCTGTTCGAAGTTCCTTAGCACCCAGTTGCCTGGCTCCAATGCATGTCCTGGGCCAGTATACCGTACCGGTAATGCCTCCTGCACCTGCTGATGAATCAAATGCAGTTTTTTTACTAACAAATTACAGTAAATGCTGAGTACAGGGTATTCAATCTCACTCATTTTCCTTGACTGGGGTGCGCACCACACATTCGCTGGTCTCCCCAGTATGATCTCATAAGGAGAGAGCCCAGTTCTGGCCTGCACTGACGTTCACATGCATAGTAATGCTATTGGCAATGCATCTACCCAACTCAATTTGCTGCCCTCACAGATTTTACTGATCTTGGACTTTAGAATTCCGTTATGGCGTTCAATAAGACCGGCCGAACTCGGATGTCTTGAACTGTGGAATCTCTTATCGATCTGTAATCCTGCACAAATCTGTAATATCACTGCAGCCACAAAGTGCGGATCATTGTCCGACCATGTGACACGGGGCAGACCAAAGCGAGAAAAATACTCTTTTAGCATTACTTTTGCCGTGCTCATTGCTGTGCAATCTTTCAAAGGATACGCTTCCACCCATTTGCTAAATGCACATATGATCACTAGAACGTACTTCAGATTTTGGCTCCTTTCCATTTCTATAAAGTCAAAGTGAATTACTTCGAATGGCATAGAGGGAGGTCTGAAACTTCCCGTTGGAGTCACTGTTCCTTTTCCCACATTGTGCTGTAAGCACATAATGTAGTTTTGGACCAACCTCTCGGCATGCTTTTTTATAAGGGGATTTTTCCAAACTGTGGCTAAATGATGGACTATTTTCTTTGCACAGATGTGTGTGGGACTGTGAGCCATTGTAACCATTGCATTTATGTAAGCATTTGGTAACATCGAATTCCCGCTTTTCTTGTCCCCCCAACATCCCTCCAAATCCAATTCTGCAGAGCCCTTGGCCCATCCCTGAATTTCGTCGGCGGTAGCTTCCGCCTGCATTTCTCTAACAGTTACAATTCCATTTTCTATCATGCAGGGCACTTCCTCCGATTGTACTGTCAACATTTTTGTATTCAAGTCAGTCGCAGTCTGTTTCGCAATTTTGTCTGCAAATGCGTTTCCTTTTCCCACGTTACATGTCACTTTTTTATGAGCCTCGCATTTCATTATTGCCAGGTGCTTTAGGCACGTAAGTGCAGACAGTATTCGCACAATCAGAGGGCCATGTTGTATTCTAGCCCCATGGGATGTTAGGAAACCTCTCTCGGCCCATAATCGGCCAAAGTTATGGACTATGCCAAAGGCGTACTGGCTATCAGTATAGATATTTACACTCAAGTTCTCTGAAATTTCACAAGCTCTTGTTAAGGCAATTTTCTCTGCTGCTTGGGCGGAGTTGTAAGGAATTCTATTACTCTCCACAATGCTTTTTAATGTGGTGACAGCGTATGCGGCAGTTGATGTGCCGTCAGGTAATTTAAAACAAGAGCCGTCACAAAACAGTTCCCCTTCTTGTTCTTTTAGGGGTGTATCACTCAAATCAATTCTCCCTTTTGTTTCTTCCTCAGTAACCATTAAACAATCATGGGGAGTTGATTCACTCCCACCACTGTTTTCCCCGGGCATTGGCATTAATTCTGCTGGATTCAAAGCGCTAAACCTCATAATTTGGATGTGGGGCGCAAACAATACAATTTCATATCTAGTCAATCTAGCAGAGGTGAGGTGTTGCTTCTGCGTTCTATTGAGTAGAACATCTATGGCATGTGGCACCATCAAGATTAAGGTGTGCCCCAATACCATCACTTCTGTTTGTTTCACCGACGCAGCAGCCACTGCAACAGCTCGCAAACATTGTGGTAGTGCGTGCGCTACAGGGTCCAGTGCAGAAGAAAAATAGCTGCACAGCCTATTTCTTCCTTGTTCCTGTGTTAAGACAGACAACGCGCATCCTTCGTTCTCATGCACAAATAGCCTAAAAACCTTTTCATAATTCGGTGTGCCCAAAACTGGAGCAGAACTCAAAATGGTTTTTAGCGAATCAAATGCTTTCTGACACTCTTCATTCCACTGAAAAGGTACCACAGCATTTTTCTTTGTTAACTCCACCATTGGCTTCACAATCAAAGCAAAGTTCACAATCCACTGACGACAATATGAAGCCATGCCTATTATAGCTCTCACACCTTTCTGTGTCATTGGGATAGGCATACCAGAAATGCTCTTTATTCTTTCAGGCGTTAATCTTCTCCCTTCCTTGGAAAGTAAGTAACCAAAGTAAGCTACTTCTTTCTGACAGTATTGGAATTTCTTTAGGCTCGCTTTATGGCCATGCGCAGCTAGATGGGTCAATAGTAAAATAGTACCTTTTTTACACATCTCTTCCGTGTCAGCAGCGATTAATAAATCGTCAATGTATTGTAGCAATACACAGTCTGCTGGTAATTCTAACATGTCCAACTGAATGCTCAGACTTTCAGTATAGCCTTGTGGTATGCGTGTAAATGTGAATGATCGTCCTCCTAAAGTGAAAGCGAATAAATACCTGCTTTCTTTGTGTACTGGAATGCTGAAAAAGGCGTTTTTTAAATCAACAACACTAAAATATTCTGCTGATGCAGGGATCATTGTCAAGATCGTAGTGATGTCTGGCACTAACGGGAATTGGGGATCTACCACTTTGTTCAGTGCACGGAGATCAATAATAAAACGCTACGATACCTCATTACCCCCTTTCTTGTACACCGGAAGAATGGGGCTGTTACACACGCTACCTGTAATTTCTTCAATCACTCCCAGTTTCACCAAATCAAAAACAATACTTTTCAATCCTTTTTCTCCTTCTGCTGAAATTTTATACTGTGGAATACGCTGTAGCGTTATTCCTTCTTTCAATGTGATTTTTACTGGCTCTATTTTCAAACATCCCACATCATTGGGCCTCATTACGACCCAGGCGGTAAGTTACCGCCTGGGACGTACCTTTACCACCATGGCGTAAACTACGTTTACGCCATGGTGGTTGGCGGACTTACCGCCCCATTCCGAGTTTGGCGGGGCGGTAAGTCCCCAAACCCGATTTACCCTTCCCCATTCCCATTTTTGCCCCATAGGGCATAATGGGAGTGGGGAAGGCGTTAATTACGCCACCGTAAATTACGGTGGCGTAATTAACTCCATGGTCCCTTAGCGCCATGGATTTTAACACCTGCTAAAAGCAGGTGTTAAAACCTCCATGGCGCTAAGAGACCTCGTACTCAGGCGGTAAGGGTCGGCGCTGTTTACGGCGCCGTAAACCCCTTACCGCCTGAGTTGTAATGAGGCCCATTGTCATTCACGGCCCAAATACAAGTTGGCACTCTACTTAATTCTCCTGTTAAAGGTTCCGTCATAAATTCAGAAGTCGGCATAATCTGGGGATAAATAGTCTATAATACCCCATCTGGTGTACAATGGATAACTGCACTCAGTTTTTTCAATAGATTTAATCCTAAAAGATTCTCTCCACAATGCTCTGTTAAAAGAAATGGACAATGTTCAGTAAAATACCCTATTGTCACTGCTACTGATTTTGACTCTGGGTTCATTACTGGGGTACCTGCGAACCCTACTGAGATATTCTGTCACCCTGACAGAGGTATGTCTTGAACCAAATGATGATCTATGGAGCACTTTTGTGCCCCCGTATCTATGAGGAATCTATGCTCTTCATTCCCGATCTTCATTTCTACGTAGGGTCCTTTCTGATTCACGAGAATAGACACTGGTTCCGACCCCTGTCCTGGGCTGTCCTATTGGGGTAACAACACGTCATCTGATGTTTAATCACCACTATTATTATAGTATGCACCTGTCTGAGTATCAAAAATGTTCCCCCCTCTTCCTCTACTTCCCATTTGTGCACCTTGCTGATTTTGATTCTGTATATTTTGATTCAGTGCCCGGCCTTGATTTTGAAACTATTCCCTTGATCATTCTGATGCTGCTGCATATGATGTCTGTTATGACCATTTGTTACTCCGTGCCCTCTATGAGGCCTTCTCTGACCATTTCCCCCTCTATTTGCAAGTGCGGACATTGTGCCCGCCAGTGTCCTTCCTCTCTGCAATATGCACATTGGTTTAATCCCAAAGGCCCTCCATGCATACTGAAATGTCCCCTGTTCTGTGCATTTCCCCTTCCCCTGTTGAGTCCTGCTACCTGTTGGAGCAACACCCGTGTTTTTAAGTTTATTCTATCCTTCGCATCTCTTTCTTTCTCAGTATTTACCCTGTTTTCATAGTATTGAGCCATATGTAATACTTATCCTAACGTTTTTGCTTGCCATGTGCTTTCTGGTGTCATTATCAAATTTTGAATTGGAAGTATTAATCCCCTCACATATTTATCCACAAATAACCTTTTCCCTGCTTCTGTACTCACATCCTGTCCACTGAAATCTGTAAATACTTCTTCGAATCTATTGAAATAATCTGTGGCCAACTCGTCTTTACCTTGCACACACATCGTCATCTTGTCCCATTGGATTCTTTTCTCTGGGACCAGTTCTTTTAACTTCTGTATTATCCTTGCCGGTAGTGCTAACATATTTGCTCCTGGCTCTGCTCCCACTGCTTTATTTTTATCCTCCAATATTAAATTCACCCAAGTGGCACAATAAGATGTCTCATCATCTACCTTTCTTATTCGTTTCCATATCTCCGCTGGCAAAATTACAGGGCATATTAGATCTATATCACCCATTGTGAACACCAATGACTGCAATAAGGACTCCACTTCTTTATAAAACCCTGATGGATTTTTCCGTATGTCCGGGATTGTCTGTTTTATATTATTTACTTCCTGCCTGGAAAAGGGAACATGCACATATTGGGCTTTGTAATGTGCTGGGATTACCTGAGCTGGCGCATTGCCTATTCCGGGAGTCTCTACCTTTGGTACAAAAGTAGGGGGAACTTCTCTCATGGGGAAGGCCACGCTCACTATTCCTCCCCCTTCCCTCTTATGCAACAATATTCCCAGATCGAGGGATAAGGCTGTCTCTCCTGTTCCCCGTTCCATCGCTCTCTTATATATCGCCAACACTTCCGTGGTGCTCACTTTTCCCTCGCTTCTATCTTTATTCATCAAATACTCAACCATCATTTGTAACGCTCTCCTTTTCATTTCTAAAGTGTATTCATCAAATATTCCATGTATTTCCATTGTCAGAATACTGGGATCTGAAATCCATTTTTGTGCCTCCCGAACACATACTTTTAGTACTCACTACCTTGTGCCGCTGGTAATGAAAATCGCCGGTCTCCACCCCTCTCAATATTTTTTCTCTTATTCCCCGGTGTGGCGAATACTTCAGAATATTCTTCATCAAGTTCATTCTTCAATTCAAACAGTCTATCTACATGCTCTTTTATCTCCTCATCTCTCCCTCTACAACGGGCTAATGCATTCAAATCCAACAATCGTTGCGGTGGTAACTTTTCAATTGACTTTTTCCATTGTCCCACCAAATATTCCCCCATGCATTCCAACAATACCTGCATTTCATTGTTCCTTCTGAAGTCACACAGTGATGTTAGCATGGATCCCTCATCATGCTTGTCTATATATATCTCTGCTTGTTCTTGCAGTTCACGCTTTCTTTCCTTGCTGATCGCGCTACGAGTTACTCTCATACATTCATTCTGCTCAATTCCACTCATGAGAGGGGCAGTGTGAACAGTGGAACCCTCTTGATCGGAAGGTGCGGAGGGGGCAGTGAGAGGGGGGCTCGTCTGTTGGGGCTGTGGTAATTGCAAAACACTCGGGGCTGGCTGGCTAGTGGGCAGTGCAGTGTCTGATGCAGCCTGTGGTTGTGCTGGCGTTGGGAGGAGCTGAGCAACGGGAGGGGGTTGAGTGACAGCTACTGTCGTAGTCTGTTTCGTTTCACTCCTCGGGCCCTGTTTTGTTTCAGTTAAAATTCTGTTTATTAATTCGTCTGATGTGCGTAGCTCTCTTTGTGGATATATTTTTTCTATGTTTAATTCATCGCGCCGCCTTGCCTTTCTCAAGCTGTTACTCCACTCCTCCTATTCCTTCTCCTCAGATTTCTCCATCTATGACTTATGCCTACGCGCATGTTTCTCTCTACTTTTGTATCTGAGCATTGCTTCCCTTCTCCAGTCCCTAAGGGTGTCAAGTGCCCCAGGGCGTGCTCTTTTACTTATCAACACCTTCTCCAGGTTATCTATACGTCCCATCTCAAAACTCCCATCAATCGGTCACTGAAAATGTTCCTGTTTTCTGGTTTGCTTATGCCAAGTCTCACAAAACATTATCGCTCCCATACCATACTTAATGTACATCTCATAAGCCGGCGTACCTCCCGGTGGTGCTTCCTGGCCAGTTTCCAAAGATTGTTCACCGCAGCGGAAAAATCCTGCTAACGTGGACAATACCCCAGGCATGTTTTAACCTTACCCTTGGCTAATCAAACTTACCCTGGGTGTTTGATTTTGCAAAATCAGCTCTCAACCAATATCAGGATTACTTTCAAATCGGGGTACAACTCACCTGATCAACCAATTTGTCTTTCCAAGACACAATTCATCCGTATACTGACGCAACCAATGACGCTGTTTCTGCGTATCTCGGCTCTGCCTCGTTTTGGGACCCTCGCCTCCTTGTTCGCTGGCCGGGGACGTCGATGAGGGATCAGCGGTATGCAGATCTGCAGAAAGGAGTCTCATCACTTACGCAGGGCGCCCCGAACACCTCTAGATCCCGGTTCGATCGCTCCCGTCCTCGCCGTTCTTGTCGCCTTCCTTATTTTTCAACGTACACGATGGAACAAGTGGGGGAGGGTCCCTATTCGGGCACCATCTTGAAGGGGCCCTTGAGGGACCCTCGAATGTGGAAACAAGGCACAGTCACCACACATGAATAGATACCGCAAACACAAGGTTCTGTTCCCAAAATCTATGGTTTATTGCAATACAAATAGTTCCAATTGGCCAAGTGGTCCCACGCCCCGCGACATGTGTCTAACAGACCTCGGGGGACGCCACCAAAAAAGAGTCGTACATCAGTTACATATATAAAAAAGGAGCACCTTACAATCAGCAATGACACAATTGATGCCACCCCCAATTCATTTCCCTTTGAATTAGAGGCGATGATTGACCATCATGACAAATATGACACTTCAGACCACCATATTTAGTAACAGGTTGCAATCTCCATTTTTACAGACACCATTCTTTGTTTGCGAGAACACAGCATTTCTGTTTTTCATAGGCTAGCTGTGCGTAGGAGACTGGCACATACCAGGCCTCCCTATCTCTAAGTTTCGATTCTCGCTCTAGAAGTCAGCCCGCTCTCCGGGGCCTCACTGGGCTCAGAAAGGGGGGCCGTAAAGAAGATCATAATTCAACTCTTTAAATGCTAGTTTCGTACCTTGCTATTCTTTCAGGAGACTCGCTGGCATTTGTGTACTGATTATATGCATTGCTCCCTGTCTTCAAGGATACGTGAGGGAGGGAATCGGGCATTCCTGTCTGGCTCTCCAGTGTAATGTTTCAACATGTTTTCGTAGCCTTGGACCATTGAAGCGAAATAATATCTACAGCAAAGCAGTTTTACATGAGGCAAAGTGGCAACGTTAGAGAGAGAGCAGAGAGAGAAAACAACATGGTGATTCTGGTCATCTTAAAATGGCTTCACTCTAGTTAAACTAATTGCTACGTAATAACTAATGACTAATGAATATATATTCTTACACTGTAAATGAGGCGGTTGGTCTTCGGCCAACCAATTATCATTCATTTCCGGACCCTCAAGGGGTGCTTAGTTTTTCTGGACTGACATTGTAATGAGGCCCTTAGTTTCAATATGCTGTCTTCTGGTACTGCTGGATAGGTTCAAGGCTCTATGAAAATCCTGGTACAGCTATTTTATGTCTTTATGTCTTTTTTTGTGTTTATTTTTAATGGTCATCAGAAATTCCTTGTTTTTATTCCGGCAATGCTAATCTTTTTTTTGTGTTTTATCTGTTTGTATTAGTCTGTAAGAAGATACATCCAAATCAGATAACGTTATTGCAAATTCTGTCTTAAGATTTCCTACATTTTCTTCACAAAAATAACAACGCAGCTGTTTAATATAGCAGACATTGTTTTGGGCGCTGTTCATTTATCACTGGCACAATTGTGTGGGATATGTGTTTGATCAAGAAAGTCAGGGGCTGTGAATCTTATTAGTTCGTCAATGTCGAATGTTTGTGACATTTCAGCTGTTAAAACTGTTGGAACATTTGATTGCTTATTACAAGAAACGATCCGGTTTTTAAAAAGTGTCTGCATTCACCTAACATGTTTTGTCAACCCTAATAACCTATCCAAAAAGAAACCCTAATCATTGCTTGTGCAATGCAAGTTCTGGCTGTCATGGCACCACGGAAAGCGTTTTCACTGACCCGAGATTCCGCACAACACATAAATTAAATTCCCCAGGCGCTAGTTGGAAAATAAATATATTATTGCGATTTAAATGTCCATCAGGTGACTCAGCACTGTTAAATATGAATTTGCGGAAATGAGTCTCTTGATGGCATTAATGGCTCTCTTGTATCGCTTCGAGGTCATTTCACTTTCATTTGTGTGTAAATCTCTTTACATCCCGAGTCCTTGATTACTGAAGAAAGTTCTGAGCTCACGGAGTGGCAAGACTATCAGGAAAGTACGTCTAATTACCTTGAGATTCAAGGTCGCTTGGCATGTATGCAGCTTCTTTGCTAGGTTTGCATTGGAGTCAGAGGGCAACATGGCATAACTGTACCGGAGATGTAACAACATATATAGAATCACTCTTGATGCTGTGCCTAGCCACTTGCCTTGTTATTTGTCCTTGGCTATGGAATCTGGTTGTGTTACATTTAGTTTAATAACGTGCATTTGCAAGGATTAAAATGCCAGCTCGGATTCCACGACTGAGGCAGCTGGGCGGTGCTACCCAGCAAGTAAGGACTAAACTCTCTGAACTCTCTCAAGTCTAGTCGGGTTGGGCAACAACTCCTCTGAGCTACTGACAGCAAAAATGAAGCGCTTAAACCAGACTCCGTCAACTGTGCAAAACCGGAATAAACCATTCATGATTACACTTCCGAATTTCAAATATATTTAGCATAATAAAAAAAATAAAAAAATTATACTTTTCATTTCTAGGCAGGGTTACATTTCTTTGAAAGATTCACACTTTAAAAGTATAAAGGCAGTGATATAGTTCAGCAAATTAACCGTGTGCTTAAAAACGTGTATGAAACCAGCAGTCACATATTTGCATCAAAGTAAAGCTAGCTCATTGCCTCATGCTCCCATGGGTCATGAAATAAATATCAATGGCCAGCCTAGAATATGTAATTTTACTGAGCATTTGTGCATTTCCCATTACCCTCTTATCCCGTCCTCTTTTCATCTACACTTCCTTCCTCTTCTTCCTTCAATCCTCTTTGTTCTGCTCAGTCGTGCTGTGACGTCTTCATACCACCGTGTAACTCTTTTATTGTCAGGGCCTTGCCACTCCTGTTATTCATGAGATCATAAAGGCTGAGTGTCTAATTTACATTAAAAGCACTCAGGCCCCGCTACCTACTGTACGAAAAGAAACACTGCATGGATGAAAAGATGAACACGGGTAGCCGATTCATAGATTTAAAATCGCAACGAAACCTGCAGTGTAAAGCAAAATGAGTTGCGCCCCCATGACAAGCAAACATTACTGCTGTCAAAGAACCTTTGCGCTGGACCCATGTAAAGTGAATCGTGTATTACTTACACGTAATCAACATTACATCCACTCCTCTCCTGCTGTGAGAAATTTGACTATCCGCCCCACAGTGGGTGTGCACTCGTCTGGGCTTTTTTGAAATTTAAATGAAATTGAATGATGATATATCAACCTCTGGAAAATGTGTAGGGGTTTCAACACGCATTTTCCTATGCCCACTGCACAACACACACATAGACCGATGTACTCTGGGTGGACACAGCCAACAGGGGCAGTGCCCCCTGCCATATTTAGTTGGTATATGACAGGAGGAGTGCACAATGCATCTCCAGAAGGGGGAGGACCGAACCTTCCCCCTGTCATGGCACCAAACCTTCCCCCTGTCATGGCCAGCCTAATTAACTATCAAAGGCTCCATGGATCTGTTGCATCCTTTTGTTGGGCCTGTATGTGGTGGCAGCGATTTGCATACTAATCAGAGAATACTTCAAACAGGGCCACATGTGGCCTGGCTGCAGAGGCTAATAAAGGAGACAGGAGACCCCAACAAACTTTCATATGCACTGTGGCAACCTGAAGCCAGCTCCCGCCATCAGTATCGATTGACAGTGAACTGGTGTGTATGGGAATGCGTTTTTACAGTAGTCAACCCCGCAGGGGGACCCCATCCATAAGGTACAAGTATTGTCTTGGAAGCAACACAACGCATCACAACCCAGGTTGAATCCCCGGGTCTGCCCTTAGGAACTTCTGCGTATTAAGTGTGTTATAAATAATCAATTACAATTACAATGTGGTTTGCAGGAGCCAGAAAGTCTGGTCTCCCCGCATCTTCAAGGGAGACATGCCACTTTAATCAGAAACCACAGAGAGCTCCATTAAACAGAGGGACCCTTTGATATACAACATACAGGAAGGTGGGTGGGACTTAGAATAGCATTGCAAGTGTTTCCGCCCGTGTCTTGCTATCTGCTGTATCCTGAGGATTAGAAGATTCAAAGTTACCAGTTAGAAGAAATCGGCATTGCAACACCATCACGTAACTGCTGAAACTGAGCTGAGCCATTGGATTGGTACGAGCATTGCCCTTGTGGCCCATAGACTGTCATGGACTGTCATCCATTACAAGAGAGACTAAAAGTTAGTAACCGAGTCACACTCTCTCCACAGGAGTGGGCCCGCCTCCCTCTCCCAGAATTCACAAAAGCACAGAGCCCGTGCATTCGCGCACGCACATTTGCACAAGTGCTTTCACAAAGTGTTTTTGCCTGCTTTCTTGCTATCTAGTGGTAGCGAGGGAGTCTGAGGCTGACTACCAAACTCACGAACCCGCCCGCCATCTAACCTATTGTATTGCTGGTTCTGTCCTATATATTTATTGTGTGATGGGCGCCAAGAAGTTCACTTTAAAAATCGGGATGGCGCTTATTATTCCACACGACTACTCCCTCAAGGACAACAAAGAATGGCGTAAGTGAGTGTGTCTAACTTACGAGCAAAACATGTATCTTCTGCAGCGAGACACGCAGGTCTTATGCCGCGTCACTCGATATCAGTTACTTCTGACATTCGATTATTTTACGCCAATGAGTCTGTTGGAACAAATATAGCTAATATTGAAGCCCAATCTGATAAAGATCTAGTCCCAGAGGATTAGTCTATCATCCCTGACAATATGGCAACTATAAATCTGCCAATAGTTAATGCAACAAGTGATTTAACCCTGAAAAAGGATGACTCGCAGTTAACTGATTTAGTCAATCTGGGGGTGGCAATATTGTCAGGAGAAGTTACAGCCACCACGCTGGTCTCTGCTTGCTTAGCTCGAGAATTACGTCCCATTAGTGTAACATCGATAGTTGCACCGGACACTATTCCAAATGTAATGGAGCCAGTTCGTTGTTCAGTGGCAGCCCAAAAGAGACTGTGGCAAGCCCATGAACAACTGACACTGGTGGGTGAAGTAGATGAGGATGCACTGGATTTTATGGATCTGTCTAATAAATCCAGTCCACACTCCCAAGACATTCTATATATTTGTTCCAACTCGGGGGATTTAATTCAACTACAAGAAGATAACACCTATAACAATGCTTCCACACAACATGAACATGTATCACCTATTAGAATAGCACCAAAAGAAGACACGATAAAGGAATGTAAACCAGCGGAGATTCAGGATAACTTTGTGAATGAATCCCTCTCTTTTATTGCTCCAACTCCGAGTCGTACTAGATCTCAAGAAGTAGCACAGGATTCAAAAATGTTTATACACAAAGGTCGACCAACATGCTTTTCCTTTCCTGAAGCCCCCACTCTTAATAATACTCTGGGAGCTATGAATACAGCTTTATTAGCTATAGCAAAATTATATGAAATAATGGAGAACAAAATGAGTGGGCACACTTCAATGCTAGAACTACTCAGTAACAAAGTGAGTGGCATTGAGATTCATCTCAAAACTAGTATAGCATCTACCTCACTACCATCCAAGGATTACCCTAATGACCAGGATCCATCTAGAAAAAAGAAAAAGGGGGACTCTCAAGTTGATGATGGTTCTAGTTGGCAGGATGATCCCACCTTACAGACTGGTGAGGGAGTGGAGACCCTGGTGTCTTCATTACCATGTGTTGATATTATCTCCAGAAAAGGAAATGTCCTCGAAATTATAGAGTTGCCACATGGTGAACACCCAAGCATAGAACCTTCCAACGCGAACTCATCATCGGACCTAGTGACCACCGTCAAATCTAATATATTAGAGCTGTTTATGTCTGTTGGAAACAAGCAGACAAGTCAAGTAGATCTAGCAATAAAACCAGATAGTGGCCCCAAGAAATATCAGAAGCCGGCAAAAAATGTCAGCACTCCCAGCCTAAGGGAAGGACCAGAAGGATTGTCAAAGCAGTTAGATGTCTAGCTAAACAACAAGACAATCCTACTTTTAAGGCTCCCAGCACGATCACAAAGAATGCTGCCTTATTGTCGATGGCATATAAACCCCTAGATGATCTAGTGGCTCTCTCTTGTGGGGCTATTACTCACAGAGAAGCAAGAAACATTAAACAAGCATCAGAAGACCTGGTGGCTAAGAAACCAGCAACGCTTATTTGTAGTTCAGTAAACACTGGGACATTATCGACAACTGTAGCCAACTCAGTAACTACAAATACGGTCCAATTAAGCATTGACAGGCTTAGAGAAGAAATATGTGCTTCTATTGATTCCTATATAACACAAAGGCCAACAGAATCAGTACAAACAAAGTCTTCTCAAATTGCAATCGTAACATCAGCCCCCACACAGGTAAATACACCAAACACACCAATTACAACAGACAAGTCTCAGGTTGGCATTTATCATCCTGGTGACCTACTAATTCCAGCCCCAACTGTTCAAAGTATTCAAATTCTTGCTACTTTCCAACCCGCTCCCATCTTACCATCTAGGGTGGAGAAATCTATGTCGCAAGAGATAAGGAACATGATAAAGCTATCTATCGATACCTACATTGCAGAAAATCAAGGTAGGACGCAAGGAGAAGACACAACATATCGCCCAGCTTTCCCTGATGTGACTGCATTGTTATAAAGTCCTCCTTGCTTAGCTCAAAGTCATAGTCAAATACAAGGAACTGTTACAATCCCCTCTATTTTGGCGAACCACGCACAGATAACCACTAAAAAGTCTTTTTATAATAATCAGACAGATAGTGTGAATAATAATGGTTACAAAAACTATCATTGCCTATTATTGAAATGTCAAGTCTCACCAGGTGCTCAGTATGTGTTAAATAGAGCAAGCATATTAAACATCTGTGCTGAAATCCCGCTATTAAAAAACCTGATAACATCAGATATTGATTTAGTGGAATTCAATAACAATCTCAATATAGAAGAAGCAAAGATGTATGTTAAATCAGGATTGGTCGCCAATATATTATGGCAAGCGAGAATGGACTTCTTTAATTTTGGCTTCATTCTAACACAAAACAATCAACCCCTTGTACTTCAAGCAGAAAGACCAGTGTTGAAAATCTATAAGCCCACCCAAAGAGTAGGAATGGAACAAATCTATCATTATACAAACCAATCCCTAGAAACACAAGCTCAGGGGGGTAGATCATAATAATTTGTGACCAATGAAAATGTAAGTATAATCTGTTGGAACACAAGAGGTTACAAGCACATTATTAATTCATGGGAATCTGAACTGGGAACACATAACATTATTGTACTTCAGGAAACTTGGCTTATGAGAGCTCCAGTATGGGACTCTCATACGATTGTCATTACACCTGTCACCAGACATTTACTAGGGCGCCCTAAAGGTGGTCTCTTAATAGCAGTGAAAAAAGCCTCAGGAATAACTGGTATGTTATGTCCCTCTCCATCACCCTGCTTTCAAATATCGAAGTTATCTAAAGATGCTACGACAATTGTTCTTGCTAATATATATTGGAGTAAGCAATCAGTGGCAGCAAAACTGTTTTTTGAAAATCTACTTGTCATTCTAGACCAACTACTTTTAGACTCTCAGATGTCACATACCTTCATCATGGGGGACCTACACTTACATCTGCTCGCTGATGTCAATTCAGAATGTACAAATGATGAGCTGATTTGGTCCTCAATAATGAAAGAAAGGGGTTTGTGATTGGAACGTGCAATAGAGGGCGATGTTCCACCCCAAAACACATGGAGTAGAGGTCGCCAACAATTTTGGATTATATATTTGTAAACATCAGTTTTTTTAAACATGTGATGTCACTAAAAGTAATACCATCTGACCTAAGTGACCATAATTTATTACAACTTCCCTGCATGATTCGGTCGAATCCTCAGACCATTCAGCAAATTGGTCATTGGAGGAACGTAGTACTAAATAGTGGCGTTAATCGTTTGCTTTGGAATCAAACTAAGCTCACTCAATTTAGGACTAACATTGACAAGGCCTTTGAGTCCCCCTTTGTGAACGGCTCAGAGTGCTATGTGCAATTAATGCAGATTTTTAAAGAATATAAGCTACCAAATCTGAGTATTAAGATTGAACATTGTCAAGTATTTGACTTAGAACTACAACATCGAAAGGCGCCACTAAGGAGTGACCTCCGCCATTTAAATTGTCAATCAAATATAGACAAAGGAGTGGCCAAAAAACATCTAAAAGGGGCCTATAAGGCCTGGTTGAAAGACTGTAGATTTCATTGGTATCAACATGATAGCGAATTGATGCTCAAGCAGATCTTAAGCAAATCCACCTGTGGTATCTGGGCCTGTTTAACCTCCAAGTGTCAAGGTGCAGTGCAAATTAATGTGATACCCAAAGATGTGTGGCAAAAATATTTTAGAGATTTATATTGCTCCCCTTTTGGTGAATTCGAGTTGAGTGTATCAGTGCAAAATATGACTCAGTTATTTCAGATAGACGTTGAAGATTTTATGCACTGCATCAATAACCTGAGCCTTTCTCTAGCACTGGGGACTGATGGGCTCCATAATGGTAGGCTGAAAAATTATCCACAAGAATGGGCAAATATATTTCATCAAATTTTCAAGCATACACTTATGGTGGGCCATGTCCACAAATCATGGAAACAGTCTTTAATTGTTCCAATTTTCAAGAAGGGCAACAGGGCTCACCCAAAGTCATATCGACCCATCGCATTACTAGATTGTCCGGGCAAAATATTTCCACATTTAGTCCTAAAACAATTTAATGTATGGTTGGATGCGAATAACCATAACAATCCCTTTCAAACAGGATTTATATCGGTCCTTGGAACAGGAGTGAATATCATTACATTAAATAGCATCCTTCACCAATCACAACAACGTCGCCAACCACTATATACTGTGTTTATAGATTTTCGGATGGCATTCAATGCTGTACCACGGGAGTTGTTTTATAAAAGCTAATGGACAAAGGATGTCCATGGTTTATCTTAAAATGGGTGATTGATCCATACTCAGATACCTCTTTCCTGGTTAAATTTTCTACTGATGGCTTATTAACAGATCCAATCCACACTGCTCATGGCTTAAAGCAGGGTTGCCTATTGGTATCGGCCATGTACAATTTTTTCATTGCTGATATCAATAGTTGTTTCTCCGACATTAATGCGGATTACCCTAAAATGAATGGCGTGCATGTGAAATTCCTTTTATATGCAGATGACATGGTTTTATTTTCTAAAACCCTTAATGGCCTAAGAGCTTTGCTCGGTGCTCTTGATAATTTCAACGAGAAAAACTGCATCACGATTAATGTTGAAAAAAACAAGGTAATACAATGTGGTAGCATCAAACAATGTAACACCAAACACAAATGGCCACTTCAAAAAGAATTCTTGACATTGGAGCCTTCTTATATCTATCTAAGCACCTTGGTATCCAATCAACAAGGCCACGCTACTTTAGACCTGCATATTAAAGGCAAATTGCAGACACCCACCTCGCAGGCTCGTTTAATCAAAGCCAAATTTTGCAAGTTCTCCATCTTTCCAATCCTTGTTTATTACAAGCAAAAAGTGATTCCTGTAATTACATATGGGTCAGAAGCGTTGCCTGAGAAATTGTATGTTTATTCGGAAAAATTGGAAGGTGAGTACTGGAAGCATGTGCTCAACCTCCCAAAATCTGGACCAATATGTTTAATAAGACATGAGCTGGTCTTGTTATCACTGTATGCGATACACAAATGGAACCTATGCCCTTTCTAGTGAAAATGCATTTTGGCAGCTTCGAAAAAATAGCCTATTGTATCTCTTGGCAAACTATTTACTGAATTCGCCAGACACATTTCCTTTATCATGGCAAAGAAAAGCCAAGAAGATCATTATCAACACAGGCATGTCAGTGAAACTATTGTTAGAGAACCCGGATAAAGCTAAAAAGTGTATCTGGAAACACAACTGGATTCACACGAGCCATGCTTGTTTCAAATACCAAAGGTTTGTGGCTAACCCATTTGCGGTAAAACAATACTGCACAACCGAAAGCTACCTAATGCAATTCTCTAATTCACGTCAGCAGGACGAGTACTTACGCTTTCGTTTGAATCTATGGCCACTTACGTAGACTAATAACAGCAAGTGATTTGCAATGTTGGTTTTGCAAATTAGTGCCTGAAACACTCAATCATCTGTGTACGGAATGTATTATGCTATATTCTTTAGGAGTGATACATTTTAAACACTTGTTTGAAGACTACCATAACTTAACAACAGCTTGATTCTGGGAGTTATTGTATCACACCACCAGTAAAAAGGTTAGATATGAAATCTTCAACTTTTTATATAGTTTGGAGTTGATGAGAAAAAAAGGGTTTGATCAAGAATAAATTGTAAAAATGTTACAGTTAAGGTATCTTTGAGAAAGCGCAATCTGTGTCTATTTTGATTTAAGGTAATTAACATTTATATTTAGTTGCCAAAGAAGAAAGAAGGGAGGATATCAATAACCAATAATGAATGTATATATGTAGTGCTGACGATAACTCTTCTTTTCCTTTTCTTCTTTTTATTTAATTTTAGATTGTGTGTCAATGATTATGGTATTTTTAATTATGTAAGATTCATGTTATGTATTAAAATTGAACATTGTTATGC
This sequence comes from Ambystoma mexicanum, assembly GCF_040938575.1. Taxonomy (NCBI): domain Eukaryota; kingdom Metazoa; phylum Chordata; class Amphibia; order Caudata; family Ambystomatidae; genus Ambystoma; species Ambystoma mexicanum. The sequence goes on from NC_090937.1 coordinate 543,402,490, forward strand.
ATTAGCAAACATATTAAGTTCTATGTTGAAAGATCAAGACTTGTCTTGATCAAAACAACTTAATAAAAAATAAAAAAAAAAAAAGCATTGAATGTTTTCACCCCTTTACCTTTTCTGTTGCAAAGCACTCTGGTTCTGACCTTAAGCATACAGGAGATTGTTGGTGGGGACTCTTCATTGGTTCTTTAAGGTAGGCTTAGCTTACACCAATCCCTGTGGTCCATCCATTTGCCTTTAAAAGAGGATTGATTCCCTCTTTTGGCAGATCATCTGAAGGCTTCATAAGAAGCAGAAGTAACTCATCATTGGATCTTGGCTGAAGGTACAGTCTGCCTTACATCTTCCACCAGTGAAGGAAGGCCAGGAACTCCAAGAGGGAAGCAAGATCTCATCCCTAAATATCGTCCAGGGAACAGAGGGAATTACTGAATCCAGAGGACCCTTCAGAAGCTCCAGAACCAGTACACAGCCAGCATACAGCATGCCCTGTTATACTCTCCAGCAAGCTTCTTACGTGGGAAGTGCCAGAGAGTCTCTGAACCCTAAACCAAGGACAAGGCAACTGCCTGCAACTCAGCATTGGGCTGTCTGATTTAAATGGCAACACAAGCTAGGACAAGTGCATCGCTGAGTATCTACCGACATCTGCCTTAAAGGGCATTTTCGACCTAATCGAGCCCCTCGAGCTGCAACCGACCACATCGCTGACTGTTGTTACACAGCAGTGACAAAAGCCATCCGAGTAGCCTCGGCCAGTGTTTCAGAACTGCCAACCAGCACTGAGACAACGATTCCTGACCCAGAGGTGCTGTGTAGGCCAACCTGCCGGCATCTGTCCAGCATTGCTTGCTGAACTGGTTGCCTCCTGATAGTCACAGCTGTCTCCCATCTTGAACTATGTCACAGAAGCTGCAAAGTGCTGTGAAACCGACTCAACCCTGTCAAGCACCAAGATCTCCTAGAGCACAAGCTACATTGTGGTTTTGTCCCTCTGGTCCATCTCCGAAGGCCCCTAGTGAAATTTTACCACCCATTGCTGCCTTTGTTCTGAAACTATTGAACTATTGCAATTATATACTATACCGAACACCCTCCGGTCAGTATCTAGAGTGTATCCCTTTTCCTTCTTTGAAACTGCCTGTACGCTGCATTCCTTTAAAAGATTGGTTATATTTAGTAGTGTGCTAGAACTGTCTGTTGTGATAATAATAGTGTAGATCTTTTTATACAACCTTGACTGGACAATGCCTTTTATCATTGGGGGATTTTAGCTATGTTGCAACTAACCAATGATCCACAAACATTCGGAGATAAGCCTGCCATTCCTTCTACGTTACCAAAATTGGACATAGAGGTTTATAATTTGCTTGTGTCTCCAATCTGTTCAGATCCCTTCTGGTGTACTAGAGGTGTGGGGTTGATTGATGGTTTAGAAACTGATTTTCATCCCTGGAAGCTAATTTGTCACATCTGTGACTCACAAGTCTTCATCCCATTACCCTTACAGAACTGTGCCTCATCCCCCTAACTCAAAGAAGCAAATAAAATATCAATATCAGCACCTGCGAACCCTGCAAAGGTGTGCCTAAACCCTCACTCAAAGCACCACCATCAAGTCCGCCATCTTCCCAGAACCCTGATTGACCGCTTCCCCAACCCCAGGAATCACATACAGGTCCACCTAGTAATCCCACTGGCCTCTGCCCCAACACGAGGCACCACTCTGAGGTCTGCGCAGTACCCCCACTTACCTCTGCTACAAACCCGGGCACCGTCCTAAAGTCCTCCCTCCTACCAGTACCCTCACTGACCTCTGCCAAAACCCATGGCTCCACCCTCAGGTCTAAGCAGTACGCCCATAGACCTCTGCCACAAACCCAGGAACCACCTTCAGGTTTGCCTAGTACTCCTACTGACCTCTGCCCAAACCCAGGCTCTACCTTCACAGCCGCCCAGTACCCCCACTGACCTCTACCACAACCCCATGCACCACTCTCAGGTCTGTCCTCCTCCCAGTACCATACTGACCTCGGCCACAACCCCAGGTACTACTCTCAGGTCCTCCCTCCTCCCAGTACCCCACTGATCTCTGCCACAACTCCAGGCACCACCCTCAAGTCTGCCCTACCCCCAGGACCGCACTAACCTCAGCTGCAAACCCTGATATTACCCTCAGGTCCCCCCCAGTGTCCCCACTGACATATGTCACAAATACAGGCATCCCACTCAAGTCCACCCTACTCCCAGTACCCCACAAACCTCTTCCACAACCCCTGAAAACACCCTCATGTCCACCTAGTACCCCCCACTGACCTCTTCCACAACCCCAGGCACCATGCTCTAGTCCACCCTCCTCCCAGTACCCCCACTGACCTCTGCCACAACACCAGGCACTACCCTCAAGTCTGCCCTACTCACAGTATCCCCACTGACTTCTGCCCCAACCCCATGAACCACCAGCAAGCATGCCCTCTTACCAGTCCAATGTGGAGCACCAACCTACCTCAACTCCTCTGGCCTGCCTCCACCGTGAAGTAAACCTGCCACATAACCTCCTTCAACATGAACTACTGGGGGCACTGTCATTGAATCCAGGACCATAGCTTCTTCCATGGCTCTCTGTTAGACACACTCTGATGCACATCAACAGGACACCATACTGTCACACCAGCTACACTTTGAACACTACATGTGCATGTGACATAGTAATGCACTGTAATGTAATGTGACATTTGTCTTGTGCCTTAGTGCCTTTGGTATGGACTCAAAGTGCTGTATGTGAATGCCCTTGGAATACTGAAGTCTGAGGTTATCAGGGATTGGTCAGAGTGATTTAGAATGTGTGTGTGCATTATAGCTTGTACAAAGGTAGGTAAAGGTGTCTAAATACCTGTTAGTGACTCAGTAAATGAAGTGTTGGCACATCCACATTGATAATTAAGTGCCAAAGGAACACCTGAACATCAGTGTACCAGACTGTATTACCATTACCGCAACTTGGTCCGGTGGTATTACAGCCGGATCACAAGTGGTAGTGGTGGTGCAAATACCCATTTCTGTTTAGTCCGTAGGTCTCAATTAGCCATTTTTGGCTGAATTAATGCAGCGATAATTCCACTGCAGTCATTCCACCAAAATATGGTGGAAAACTGGCAGGTGTGGGGGGAATCCTCCAACTTTCCACCAAAGTTATAGGCCCAACTTTTAATTATCCCCAATGAACCTAACTTCCAGTAGCGACTAGGTAGACTTGAATGAGCTATCACCAGATACAACAAACAACTAAACCATGTGGAACATGTGTCAAGACACATGAACAACTGAGTACCCATCCCCAATGAGAGACCACAATAACCGTCGGAAAAAATCTCATCAATTACCAAAAGCAGCCCTGTATTCACACCATTGCACATAAATCAAATAAGTCACTCAAACAACACTAACACACCAACACCAAACATGCAGTGGCCCTGCATGAGGAATGGAATCAGACAACCAGCCTTTGCCACCTCCAGCTGTCTGATGGACCCTCTTCTACATTTGAAGCATGTGTGCACATGTCCAAGTCAATCAAAAGAATGACACTATGTCAAGCACAAACAGCACACAGCATTATCAAATACACATGGACACATTCACCAATGGAGTACAAAGTCAACCACATCATACAAGTCTCACACACCCATCCACACAATGTACACAATTGAACAACATGCCTGTGCTGCAAAGCACAGAAGTAGGCAATAAACAGATGTGCATGACAAAGCTGTCAAACACGTTAATCCAAAAGCATGTCACCTTCTTACTTCTACAAGAGACCCCCCATGTTCATCGAGCTTGAATGCAACACCCATCACACACACAGAGCATGCACACATGTCCCCCGGCCATATGAAATATACACTTGGCGAACATGGACAAAGAGACTGCAAGCAGTATGGTAGGGACATCATAAGAACGTGTATTAAATTGTAAAATATGTACAAACAAATAAGGGGGAAGGAAAAAATTTCCACGGAAATAAGTTCAAAATTAGATCTAATACTATATAACTGTATACAACGGCAATGGGCTAGTCTGTTGGGATGCTTGATAAGGCTTTGACACAGGGCAGATTCACCCTCTACATCCTCAGCCTGTGGGCGTGCCTCCATTGTTGCCTGGAAGGCTTGCAGGTTGTCCACCATATGCATGTCCACTTCCACCACTGCCCTGCAAGCTTCTTCCAGGATGGCAGCCCACCCCCTTGTCAGCCTCTCCACTAACTTGACCCTGGGCCTTAAAATCTCTGCATCCCAGGCCTCTTACCTCTCCACCAGCTGCTGCTTTGCAGACCAAACCGAACTGGCACCATAGCACAAAGGTATCGGCGTGCCTCCTCCCTCAATTTTGCCAAGTTTGTTCCAGTTTGCCTCCTCCTGGAGGCAATGCCCTTCAGTATCTACCTCTTTACTGCCACCATGTGTTGCTGCTAGCATTGTGTCTCCTGCAAATATACTCCCTCCGGCTGGACGGCAGTCATTGTCGGGAGAGTATGGCACCTGCACTGCCCTGAAGTGGATGAAGTCCCTCCAATGCTGTTTATTTATTTAAGTTATGTTTACATTTATATAGCACGCAACACCCACAGGCATCCAGGCATTGTATGCATAGAGACGGGGAAGGGAGAGGTGATAGGGGTAGAACAGACAGGGATAGGTTGGTGCAGTAGTTACAATAGAATAAAATGTCTTAGAATTTCTGAAGGCGGGAGGCAGTGGTTCCGTGCCCTGAGGTTTAGGTTCAAGTTTATGGAACAGGGTCAATTGATTTCTGAATGTCCAATAGTGCGGCTTGGAGCACATGTGAGTGGGAAGGTTGTTCCACAAGCGAGCAGCCGTAACTGGGAAGCTAGAGCCCCCAGCTCAGCTGTGTTTGAAATGTGCAGGGGTTAGTTTGTGGCAGTAAATCGCTCTAGTAGGTTTTGGGGAAGTCATCTTAGAAATCCTTTGTGAGAGACAGAGTGGTGCAGTATTAGAGAGACATCAGTGAATTAAAGACAGAATTGTTAAGTTGACCCTTTCTCTGATCGGTTGCCTGTGTGCTGCATTTCTATGGGATGAAACGTAGTCACGTTTTATTAAAGCTCAAGGCTGGTTGGATGTCATCGTTCTGTATGGTCTGAAGTTTGTTTAGTTTGCATTCTGAGGTACTAGCAAAAAGGTAGTTGCAATATTTTAGCCGAGAACCAGTTACTGTTCTGAAAATTGTCAGGTGATCTTGGACTGAGAGGAGATGCTTGGTTGTGTTCAGGAGTTTGTTGGTGTGGGCTGTTGAGCAGGAAATAGCGTTGACTTGGAAGGTCATGTTGAAATTGGATTCCTGGTAAATACGTAATGTTTGACAGAGGTGGAAACTGGAATGAAGCAGACATCAATACTGAATGATTGGAAGACTGGATCGAGTTTGGCAAGATGAGAGGGGGGTGCTTACTATCAGGATTTCTATCTTGTTAGCATTCACGCAGAGCCGATCCATGGCCATCCAAGTTTGGATAGTGTTGCAGATTTTGTTGATTTAGCTGGAGTATTGATCATAAATCCCTGACAGGGGAATGTGGATTTGTGTGCCGTCATCGTAGTTGGTATATGAAATGTCCAGAGTATCAAGGTGGTCGAAGAGTGGTCTGTTGTATAGATTTGGGGATACACATGAGCCTTGTGGGTCCCCAAAGGGGACTTGAGTTGGGTGTGCGGCTCCGCTGCCAGCATAGACACAAGCTGTTATGTCTGGAAGAAATGAGGCAATCCTTTTGGCGGCTCAGAGAGAGAAGTTTGCAGCTGTAGTAAGGTGGTTGCAAAGTGTTTGGTGTTTGACCAGATCAAACCCAGCTGATAAGTACAGAAGAAGGAGGAGGGCTAGGTTCCTATTGTCACTGATATCATCTAGTTGGTTTGTAAGGTTAAGAAGGGAAGATTATGTGCCATGGCCAGGTCTGAAACCTAACTGACGAGGACTAAGGATACCGTGTTGTTCCAGGTAGGCTTGTATCAACATGCAGGCAGCACAGTGAAGAATCTTTAGGGGAAAGGGGACAGTGGCAATGGTCTGGTAATTAGTGGGAATGGTCAGATAGAGGGAAGCTTTCTTAATAAGCGGGAGATCCAAGCTTCCTTAAGGTCCAGTGGGATTGAGCAGCTTCAGAAGGAGAAATTGACAAATGCGGTGATGATAGGAATGAGGGCTTATGTGAAGACTTTGATAAGAGGCGCTGGACCGGCATTGCCTTGGCACGTGAGGGTTTCAGCTTAGCGATGAGATTAGCAATTTCAGTTTCAGTGACAGGTAGGAAACTGAATGCAGTGACAGTGGGGGGAAAGTGTGGGGGGGTTAGGTTCAGGAGGGTGAGTTTGCTAAGGAGGTTCCTGTTTTCGATTTTCACTTTGAGTGTATCAATCTTGTGGGTAAGGGTATCTTGGATGCTTTGACACCAGGTCTTATTTTTGGTATAGTTAGTGGTTAGTGAGATGTGTGTTTCCAGTTCCCAAAGGATGAATAATACTTCACGTGATTGGGATTTGGTATTGGAGATACGATATGACAGGGAAGTTGATTTGGCAATGAGGATGGCTTGCTTATCGTCCATGGAGCAGGTGATGAAATTGGCTTCATTGGCTGATGTGGGGGATCTGAGCCAAGTTGTTTTGAGGGTGCATTTCTTGGCTCGCAAGGCCCGGAGACATGGTGTAAACCATTCATTTAGATGTGTAGTAGGTTGTACTTTCTGTGGTTTCAATGGGGAAATTACATTGATGGCTGATAGGACGGCTGCATTGTAGGTGCTGACCAAGTGTTCTGGGGTGAAGGACAGTGCTGCTCAAGTGAGGGAGGCATTCGCAGTGAGGACAGGGAGGAAACTCTCCTTACGAGGATACACAAGCATCTCATGATGGCTTGGGGGAGGAGGCAGGAGTCAGTTGTTAGTATGGAGATGGATGGGGTGAATATGTTGGTGTGGTGATCGGACCAAAAATTGGGAATGATTGCAAAACTGGCTGTGTTACAATTTTAGGTCTATGAGCCATTCTGGTGATCTTCTTAATCTCTGTGTTGTGCTAGCAATGTGTTGGGGTACCCAAGAGAGGCTAAAGTGGTGACAAGTGAGAAGCCGTCATTGTCTGATGAGCCATTCAGCCCGAGGTTGAATTCGCCTAGTACGAGGACCTTTGAGGCAGGTTTGAAGCTGGTGGTGAGGAGCTGTGTTATGTCATTTTAAAACGATTTGGCTGGGCCCAGCAGGCAGTAGATCAAATGTATGGTGATAGTCGACAGTGACAGCTAGTTGCTTAGGAGTTCGCAGGACAGGGGGCAAGCGTGGAGATGAGTTTAATGTTCGTAGTGTTTTTATAGATGAGTGTGACTCCACCACCTTTGGATGTAGTTACCTTTAACCTTAGAGACCCCATACTCTTTTGCTGGACTCGGGGCTATTTAATGTTTACTCCTGAGTGAGTGGGGCTGTTATTTAACTCACTCATGTGTTTTCCTGACTATGATTTTCAATGAGCCTTACTGTTATGTAGTCTGGTAAACTCCATTGGCATCTGCTTTTGCATTGTGACACACAGCACCTTTTGTGCAGTGACACTGAGAAGTCCCTTGGACTTCGCTTAATGTTTAACTACATTTTCTTGGGTGAACTATGGTTCCTAAGAATAGTAAGATGACCCCTGCCTTACTTACCTTTACTTCATGGGTCCAGCACACAACACCCTATTTGGAGTGGGGGGATTACATAGTAATTCCTTTAACCCATTCCTCATGTAACATTTTGTTACACTAACTCACATGAATGGCTGGTGGCAGTGGTTTCTTTTTTTCTACCTAGTGACATGTATCTGCAGGCTGATACCTCAGCTGCAGTGCTGCACCAATTGGTGACCATTTTCTCAAAACGGCCCATTTCTTCTTCTTTGGCCATTTCTTGTTAGGTAGTTTCTTTGGGGCTTTGGTTTTGTTGTTTGCATCAGTTTTAAGTCCTTTGTGTGTTGTGCCTTTGGCGGGCTTCAGCCCTGAAGCCTGCCCAGGCTCCTGTGTGTTTGGAAAGGCAGGGAGTGAGGGAGGGTCCCAAAACATCCCTGTCCTTTATCTATAGGTGTGCCTGAGTGAAATCAGTTCCAATTGGCTGGCTGTCCTGAAGCTGTGTGATTGACAGACTATGGCTGTGAATGAATGGGAACTTGCATACAAAGCAAGGTTTGTGGGAATAAGAGCAGAGTCGACCACTGGAAGACAACATCCAAAGCAGAAGACGAGAGAAGATGCCAGCAGCACCCTCCGGGACCGCAAAGTGCTCGGTGAAGCCCTGCAGCTGTGCTGACCCCATTTGTGAATCGACAGGAAAGACCTGAAGGCCTTGGGCTATTGGGACCAGCTAAACTCGAGACAAACTCTATTTTGACACAAGTCCCACATACTGCCACTTTCCAAGGCTGCAGGAACCCAATAACCGGGGTACCTCAACCACTCGTGAGTGCATTGTCTTCCAAAGTCTGAATCTGCCCAGATCTTTGTGGGCACCCAGAGGATCCCACAGAAGCAAGCAATCTGCATCCAGAGTCCCCCCACCAGAGTCCAGCACCGAGGGATCAAGGCAATCCTACCTGGAGCTTTTAGTTCTTCTTTGGCACTGAGAAAAAGGCACCAAAATCACAAAGAGCTGCTAAATCAATGCATGAGTCCCTCTCTTGAGTGCTGCTGCAGGAGCCCACCAGACATCTTCCCTTTCTACACCACAACCAAGGACCAGGAACAAGGGTCTACTGCATTGCATCGTGAAGGCAACAAGCTGGAACAACGTCTTCATTTTCTAAGGTATTGTGAGGCTTGGGTACATTATCCTTTTGCCAATGGGGGTGTTTCCTATCTTTGGTAGTGCAATTTAACCCTAAACTAATTTGACCTCAATTTACCTGCATTGGCCTTAAAGCTTGTGATTTCTAGAGGTGACTCCTCTTGAGTTGCTGTGATTTCTATTTTTAACACTGACTATTTAAGAAAAGTTTTCTAAGAAGAAGAGCATCAGAACGTTGACTTTGCCAATTGACTTTGACTGTCCTGTCCTGTCTCCCTAAAGGCCTCCTTATGAACCTATTAGATTTGGCAGTGCTTGTCCCCTTACAGGTTTTAATGTTGAACACTTTATTGCTGGGATAATAGACTGCCTGCATTCCTTTGGGATAATCTAACTGTTCTTATAACCTATACGTCTGTTTTGATCTAACCCTAACCTTTCCTTCCTTGAAAAACTCTATTGCTAAGGTGATACGATACAAATATGAGTGAATTTCTCACCTGCTTTATTGTTCACTGTTTGAATGGAATCCTAACTTGATATTAATGTTACAGCTAATAACTGCTCTTTAAAAAATGATTTAAATATATTTGTGTATACATAAATACATTATTATATAGCTGTAAGTGTGTAATGTTTAATTGTATACTTGTATTAACTGGTTTCATTGTACAGGTCTACAGCTCACATTACCCCTTTTGGCTGCACAGTCACACTACCAACTTTTGTCGTACAGTCCTATATTAAAAGGTGAGTTACCTAATGCCAAGAGATAGGTCTTGCGTAGTCCCAAACCAGTGTGACTGCACTTATTCTTACCTAATATTTGTGCAGGCAGTGGGATTGGTGTAGAGTGGTTGCATTGACTATTGGTTGTACTTGTGCCCAAATAAACAATCCACAAGGTTATCTCCACCAAAAAGAAAAGTAATCTTGTAACACAAAAATAATACCAGAAATAGATAATTGTAATGAGCAGTCGCTTAGTGCACTTACAATGGAACAATTGAATGAGTTGTGTAGAACAAGGGGACTGAGATTAAAGGGTAGAAAAAAGGAGTTGATTGAAAAGTTGGTAAATCACCAAAACCCTGGGAGTAGGCCCATAACCCATAATCCCAACCTTGACATGGACATTGATTAAACTGTTAGTTTAGAGCTTAGCTCCAATCTGACAAATGGGTCAGAAGGCGAGGAGGATCCTCAAGGAGTGAGCAACTCCACTCTTCAGCCTGTTCCTATAATTCAACAGACTCCTATCACAACCTCTGTGGGTCATAATATAAACCCAGAATATCTGTCTCTTGAAAGAATGAGATTGGAACTAGAATTCAAGAAACTTGCAGTACAATCTGAAGACAAAGACAAAGGGAGAAAGCTCAGAGAGAGGGAAATGCAGCATAAGTATGATATGAAAAAGATGTCAATTGATTCTGCTTCCTTCAAAGGGTCCTCTCGTTCTACTAGTCCCAAGAGTCCTCGCTTACCAAAAGTGGCTGTAAGTATGTATGATCCTAAACTTGATGTGTTGGATTGGTTAAGTACATTTGAATTCGCTTATGGTTTGCAGAATATCTGTGGGAATTATTTAGTTGCATGGATCATGCCTAGGTTCCCCCAGAATGGTTACAATGCTATTATGGAATTGAGTGCTACAGACAGGAAATATTATGAACTAGTCAAACAGGCACTTGTTGCCAGATTTGGGAAGACTCCTTCTCAATACCTTAAAAGGTTTAGAGACCATAAAAATAAATACTCTACCCTTTGGGCTACCTGGGTTTGTGAATGCCTGAAAAACTTAGATGGTTGGGTTAAAGGATACAAAGTAAATTCCTTTGAAGAAATGAGAAATCTGTTTTTACTAGAGAATATTTGTGATGCCTGCTCTCCTGAGCTGAGACAGCACCTGGCTGACTGTAAGGACTTGATCCCAAGAGACGAGCTCAAGCTGCTGATTTATGGGTGGCCAACAGGGCCACTCATAAGGATTCTGGGACAACTCAGAGAAAGTATGAAGGGATAAAGCACAAGAAAAATAGTAAAGAAAATTCTAATCCTCCACCACCTAAAAAGGGTCACACAAACAATAAGTGTACATTTCATGGGAGACCTTATAGGGCTAGTGAATCATCTTGGGCCAAACCAGAGGGAGGTTGCACGAGAACCCCATTCCAGAAGAGCTTTGGTAAATGTGTGGTTTGTGGGTCTAGTGACCATGTGAAAGGGAATCCCAGATGTAAGGTTAACCCTTCAGTGGCCCACACGCTCTCCTTTGCCTTCACTGGAGAGGAGGAAGCTACACTGACAGGTGCTCACTTTCATTTACTAGCTGATAACCCCATTGGAGTTTGAGCCATTGTTTCTTTAGTGTCCTTGGGTCTCTGGGAACAACAGACTATAGATGTGTATAACACAATACCTGAAAAACAAACAAAAAATGTTATAAGGACAGTGTACTTGTAAATGGCCAGGAGACTCCTGCCATTCGAGACATTGGGTTACAAAGGTGGGCTCCCAACACTTGTTGACTTGTTTAGAACTATTTAGATATTTAGACAAAAAGTGAAACTGACACATATATACAAAAAACCTAAAGCCACTGAGGGAGAGGCCTATGTATATATCAGTCCCTCCTTTATGCAGTATTTCTGAGGAGGTATACATCCTTCTGGACCAGAGTATATATTGAAAATTATATACATTTATTCATTATATTTTTGGTAAATCAATACATGACATAACATGGTGATGACACATAAATGTGTTGAGAAAAACTACAGCACAATAAGTAAAACAACAAAAAATCACATGTAAAATCAAACAGATACATTTTATAACTATACTAATGTGAGATTTCTGTCGATGGGTTAGGACTATGCAGGGAGTGATTCCAACCTTGGATCACTGTCTCTCTAGTTTAACTACAGATGCAATCGTATTGCAGGTCACTGGGACACTGGGGCCAGCATTTCAGTGGTTGATGAAGGTTCTTCAAACCTGACGATGTAGCTAAGGCACCCAAAGGTCACACTAAACTTGCTGGAGGTCCTATCCAAATGGTTCCTATTTTGCCAGCCTTCATCTAGTTGGTGTGGCAGGATTGCGTTGCTACGCTATGATGTGCAGGAATGCTATGCTATGTTATTCAATGCTATTAGGCTCTCCATGCAGTTAGGCCTCAGACCCTCCGTGTCACCTCCCTCTGCCTCTGTGGGACTGTTCTACATGACAGCCCAGACAGGACCAGACCCCTGCTAGGGCAACAGGCATGTCAGACCTTCCCTTCCCCTTATTCTCTACAAGATTAGCATTAGCCCTATGTATGGAAGATATCAGAAGGGGTGTCTGCGAATGCTGCATATTCATAATACAACTAGAAGTCCCTGCAGGACTGCATCACAAGGTCACAAGGAACATGTTGACAGTTCCTGCTAACTGTCTGTAATGTCATGCAAAGTAACACCCCCCATTGTGATAGTACAGAAACATGTTAGTTTATGCCTATGATATGCTAAATAAACCTGCAGGAGGGTTGGGGTGGGAGAGAGAGTTCCTTGTGGCGGCTGCCCAAACACTTGCATGCTGTTTTTCTCTGCTGATAACTCTGCATGCTGTGTATTTTAAATATAAATACATGAACTTGATTTACCACCAGGCTGTCTGATCTCCTTATTTGCTGTAAACTGAGGCTGGCCCAGGGGGCCTTATCTTGGCCACCACACAGTGCAATAACATGTTAGTGTGCAATCTGAAGTGCCTGGGAGTGTTCTGTTGGGGAATTACTTGAAAACTCTTGGAGTAGGCTCCAGTACCCTCAGGCCTCCCAGCAAAAATAAGCAGGAGCTGACAGGATTGGTGAGAGAGGCAAACTTAAGAGACTCTCAGTGGGAGGCCAGGGAGGTATCCAGTACTGCAAAAAAGCAGACAGGCCAAACTTCTACTTCTTGGCAGGCAGTGTGTAATGTAAGAAGGACTGGCTCGAGGAGTACTGACAGATATTCTCTACTGCGCAGCACACTCAGGCCCCCCAACCCTGCAAAGCTCAAATGCGTTTAGCGGTTGACTGCCCTGACAAGGGACCCCTCACTCTCCCCCTTAAACCACCTGGGTGTTGCCTCCCAGTGCCATGCAGCAGTGGGGTGGGAGGTAGTTGCCAGGGCACCAGCGGCCCTTACTGCCTGGGTCCATATGAATGTGTTGCACCACCAAATGCCCCTCTCTGAGCCCATCTATCTGAAGGGATGGGAGGATCAGATGGCCAGCCTGCTTTGGAATTCCGGATGCATGCCAATTATATCATTTACTCCATTCGTGTCTATAAGGAGGCTGGACACAGTCACCCAGGGTACACAGACAACAAGTCAACTCAGTCATCCTCCCCCAGAGTACTGCAAACAGTGTGTATGGATACTGTCTGTGCTCCACTTTGGTCTTGCTGCCCAACCCAGATCACATGGCGGATCCGCAGCACCTCCTGCCCCCAGCTGGTCAAGGCCAAGCCCCTGCAATGTCCCAGTGAAGCTTGTCCTGCTGGAAGCACCCTGCTGGCCCATGGCGGCGGGAAAGACTATTGCCTCTGGTGCTTTTCCGAGAGTCCAATGTTTTTCTGGAAAGCAGGGTGCCTGGCCGAATGAAACTCAGCTGACTTTTGACAAATGCACTCCCACTGTGCCAGTGGCACACCATGGGGGGCACAGGAAGCTCCTTAGCCTCCCTATGTGCACCTGTGGGGGTTTGGGCAAGGCAGGGAGCACTCATCTGCTTTCCTAGCCATAGCAGACCAGAGGGCTTTGGCCCAGCCAGTGGCAGAGTGGCAAGACCTGACCCGTAGGAATCAGGGGTGAGAGTCTGGGTCTTGGTTGCTGATGACATCTCAAGGCCCAGACCCAGGGCCTAGATGTGACAGTTTATACTCTGCACCCCGGCTTAAGGCAGGCACAACCTCATGGCCGCACAGCAATGTAGTCAGAACGGACTGCTCCCGGGACATCTGGACCTTCGTCTGGGCCAACTATCCATCTGTCCACAGCGTTGAGACCAGATGCTCTGAGTCACAGCTGGCCCAGTTGTCTCCTAAATTTGTCTGCGGCTGGGTTCCATATTAGTCTGTGGGAAGTGTCTACCTTTGTGATGGACATGTGTTGCAAGACCTCGAGGGGCTCCATCACAATCAACTGGGGACCCAGAGCAGGTGGGGCCTATGGATCTGGCTACGAGTAGAAGGTTCAGCTAGGTGGGACCCAGGGTCTGGTAGTTGTCCCAGAAAATGTTTACTGTGGCTGGACCAGGCAGTCAGGGGCCCAGGCTTCTTCAGAAAGCATTACTCGAAGGTCTCCCAGCCAGAGAACAGGTCTTCCAGAGGTGCTGACCCAGACATTATACACCAGCCACCAATGCAGTGTGCCAGCCACATGACTGAGCAGCAGTCCTCACAGGTGCCCCAGCCGACTCTGGAGGGCAAAGCTCTGAGGCATCGAGGGCAGGGCCCCGGCCAGCCAGGGTAGCACACTACACTTGCATGCCACTGGGTAGACCATCGTTTTCAAGTTACATTTTTACATGTGGGACACCTGAAGCCGGTCCTGTTTTTTCTCTATCTCGCACTCCATGTCTATAAAATCGGTAAAGGTGATTTTGCAAGCCCTGATGTACATGGTAGTTAGGTGAGCCCTTTCTTGCTGTTTGTGCATGCATCTCAGCGGAGCACTTAGTATGGTAACATTGAGCCTGAGGAGGTCTTCGCTCTGTTTTAAGATTTGACCTGTGTTGGGTGTAGGTGAGCAGGTTCAGTGGTCATGGTGTGGAGGGAAACATCATGAAGATGTCAGTCACGTGAGCCCTTTGTTTGAATTGTTACAAGCCACTCAGGTGAGCTCCTGGTATGGTGACATTGTGCCTGGGGATTTCTTCACCCTTTGTGAGACTTTGTGGCTGTGACAAGGATACTGTTATTTCCACTTGCTATGACTGTGTAGGTGGTTTGTGCACTAGTGGATCGGGAGGCATAGTTTTGGTATTATGGGGAACACACAGTTTTCCTCTCACAGATGCACATTTTCAGGGTGTTGGTATGGGCAAGCTGAATTGGCCCTATTTCATCACTGAAGGGAATGAGGGATTTTGCTTCACTGTGTGTGCTCCACAGGGGTTGCAATCAGGTGATGTATGCACAACCCGTTTGCGTGTGTACTTCCCCCGTGCGCTTTGGCCTGTTAAGGG
The DNA here is from genome assembly GCF_040938575.1 of Ambystoma mexicanum. Taxonomy (NCBI): domain Eukaryota; kingdom Metazoa; phylum Chordata; class Amphibia; order Caudata; family Ambystomatidae; genus Ambystoma; species Ambystoma mexicanum. Next base: position 543,417,545 of record NC_090937.1, read on the forward strand.
AATGGGTGGTGCCTGCTGATGAAACTGGTGTCTCTCCTGTAGCTCTACTGCTATGCCATGATGTGTGGTGATATTGTGCAGAAAACAACATACCACGATGATGTTGCATACTACAGCTGGTGCATATATCAATACATCACCTGAGTGGCCAAGGGAGCGGAAGCATGCCTTAAGCACCCCACATGTGTACTCCACTATGCCCCTAGTGGCTATGTTTGCTGTGTTGTAGCTTACCTCACCTGGGATGGCTGGATTCCATAAGGGTGTCAGCAGGAATGGTGAGAGTCGGTAGGCACTGTTCCCTGTAAAGTTGCGAGTGGTTGTTGTTTGCAATGATTGTCATTGCATGCTTTTCTGTGTGTCATGTGACTGCTTGCATGTGCATAATATTTGATACCCACCCACCAGGCAAGTGTTTCCGAAGGTTCCCGATGCATGGGCCTGGTATATGAGGGAATGTCATAAGATGTAGCTGTCATTTTTGCATCTCGTGACATCTGTATTTACATGCAAGATGTTGCCCTTGGCATCACAGATCACCTGCACCTTAATGGAATGCCAGTGCCTCCTGTTTTTTAAGATGTGCTCAGTCTCTTGGGTGCAGGTAGTGGCTCCCAGGACCTGCGGAAAGTGTGCTGCATAGAATTCCTGGCACACTCTCTGCCTTGCCAGTAGTGTGTTTTTATGCAGCGCAATACCTCTTGGAGGCTTGTGGATTGAGTCGGCTTTGATATGCCCCTGACAATGGCTGTGGTGCGCTGAAACAATCCAGTTACCACAAAGTGTAGGGCTGAAAGCATCTTCTCCAGGAGTGTCAGTGCATGGGAGCACATAGTCGGTGACACCAGGTCATTCTCTCACTCCCTGACAGGTCTAAAATGACCTGGAGCGGGAATTGGAATCTTGCATACACCTCCTCATCTGGAATCTCAAATAATGTGGTTTGTGTATGGAAGATTCTGGCACTCCTCGTCATCCTCCTCCATCTTCCTCCAGGCATTAGGATCTGTGCTATTAAAGCAAGGTCTGCCATTGATGAAGTCCTACATTCAATAGTGTTGCATCACGCTTTTTATACTTGAGCTTTTATTGCGCTTTGCACTTTTGAAGTGTATCAAATGGCGGTAAGACGGCGAGTTGTGCATTCTCCTTTGGACTCCATGCAAACGCTGGATTAATTCATTGAATAGAGTTTCCTTAGTGCTTGAAAGGGTGTGTTTGTTATTTACATGGTGCGTCCCTCCCCACGTCCATGTTATTCCTCGTTCTTCCTCATTTTTCATGTAGAATGGGGATTTTGCATTTTATGTTCCCTAATTATTACTTTGCACTGGCCCTTCCCATGCTTTGTTCTTTGTCTCATGCGAAGTGCTCCGGCACAGTGCAAAGTGGGAAGGATTAGTGTAAAGCTCGATCCATGGATCACTAAATAATTTTCAGTGCAGTGCAAAGTGTACTTTGTGCTACACTAAATATTTTGTAAATTGGGCCCACTGTCGCCGAAGTCCCCAAAATAGGCATAGGTCAAGAAAAAACAATCGGTACACACACCAAAAATTGTAATGTACACCTAAAATGCAGTTCATGAACATTGCTATCACAACTTCCCCATGACACAAATATAATATTGCACACCATATATATGTACTCGTAAATCAGATGCACCATTGTGATTACACCCTAGCTTTCGACACATTTGGCATGGTATGCTTGCACATCTGAAAAGCACCATCCAGCAGGCTGCAGCCATATGATATGTAAAGATATTCCAGTGTGGCCCAGCTCAGAATAACAATGCAGTGACGTTAAGATGTAGATAGCAAATGACCTTGTTACAACACATATTTTTGTGTATGCCCCACTAAGTACCACACAGGTGGAGGGAAGGAATGACACACAATTTAACCCAATACAGGATTCCATAAGTCAGTAAACACAAAGCAGCTCAATGCACACTACCCACTACACAATGGGGAAGGGTGGTAGCTGACGCATATTGCTGAAGGAAAGCAAAAGGAAAAGTCATCACACAGATTTAGAGGCGGATGACAACAAGGTTCTGCATGTAATACAATGATGCACTGCACACATTGGTTGCGACAATACCACAAGAGCAAAAAAAGGCCCTGACGACGCAGTCACTCACTGACTAGGTGATTGCCCTGGGAGTGCAAATACACACAGTGCATGAAGTCAATAGGTGGTGGAAAGACGCCACGGGCAATATGAAGTAGTGGTTTATCATCATCAATGCAGCAAAGCATCTACCGGTGGGAGCAAGAGGCTGAGCCCCACCACACACCCCAGAAGGGGATGCAATTTCCAAACTCATCAACCCATACAACAAGCAAGGCCTGAGGATGATGGGCATTGCAGCACCCTCAACAGGCAACTGAAGAGCAAGACATATTGATCACACCCTATTACTACTATCATGAGTGGCCGAGGTAACTAGTCCTTTCGTTGCCATGGAAATGTGTACACAGGCACCCACACAAAAGAATGCAAAATCAAAAGGATAGGTAAGCTTGCATGTAAAATGTAAACCTTCCAAAGCCTAGAAATCCATCCCTAGTTAGTGCTGCACCAAACTGTAACATGATCACTGTTGTAACCTAACACAAAAATCATATTTATGTACAACAACCTCAACATTTCCACCACACAAACCTGGTGGCCTTCATGAATGCAATCCCAACCTTCCCACTACTTTCAAATTACTTTCAGTGCTGACAGGACAAGCCTGCTAGGTACCATGCAATACTGTCCCCCCTGAATGGTAAACCATTCCGAAGACCCTCCCGAGTTAACAACATGCTCAATGTTTCTGCAGGGACGCACTACACTGATCCACACACCACTGCCACCTTCAAACCCCACCTCTATCTTGGCAGACTTTCCATGACAAAGTTGCCTGTCAATCCAACGAGCTACATTTGTGACACAGACATGCGATCGACCACTCCTGCAAAGCCAACACTTTCTGCGGCATGTCTACTCCCAGATATCTGCACTCCAATGTAATCTGTATTTATAAAAGTGAACATTTGCTGGTGCCTGTGTTTGTGACAAAGGGTTGGCCATTTCACTATACACCACATTTTTCATAGTTACCTGTTAGGACCCTCCGGACATTACTGGATACATGGCATTTGGACACCCCACCCGTTTCCCCGGATTTCAGCACAAGTCATCATTTGTTTGTGGGTTTGTAACTTGGCGAAGCGTTGTTCCTTATACAATTCCACACCGTTTCATCAATCTGCACCACATTTTGCATAGTTACCTTTTAGGACCCTTCGGACATTACTGGCTACATGACATTTGGACAACCCACCCCTTTCCCCGGAATCAAGTATGAAAAGTTGCCTGAAATTTGATTTGGTCGTAGTGTGGAAATTGAAATAATATTGTACCTCCTATCGCATTGTTTTAATGTATGTTGGCCTACGCCAAGTTGTCTAAAAACATTGTGTACATAGATTCCGCGGCAAGGTCTTGACCTTAATGTATTGTGCAAATCGCCATCTTGGATTAAACCGCCATTTTATTTACTCTTGCAGTGTGGAAGTCACCCTGAACAACAAAATGGAGGCCGAATGACATTTTGAGTGTGATTCTGGCCGTTGTGACCTCCGCACACAGGAATAAGTAATATGCCCGCAGGCCACTTGTTGGGGTCGCGAACTGAGACCTTGTCCTATCCCTGACCTATGTGTAAATGAACAACTGTATCAGCGGAACTGATCAAATTGCATATATTATGGGATTGACCTGGCTATGAACCCTAGGCCTGGTCCAAAAGAATGGTAACCCACGAGGGGGTTGGCCAAGGCTGGATAAAAAGTATAAAAACCCAAGTATCCCAATGTTCGGTCTCTCACACTAACACGGCGAACTACCGTTGATGGTTCGTTCTGTTACTCTGAGGGCCGAATAGCTATCCGTATGTCAATTGACTTTTGGTAATTGTTGTAACTTTGAATAAAGCGCTTTGTATGTTCTTTGTAACCTGTGTTGGTGTGTTTCCTTTGGGCTTCCCGGCCTCATATCCATTTTTCTGTTTCCACAGTTGGCGCCCGAATAGGGACCCTCAAGATTGATGCCGGATCATTGAAGGTTGACGCAGACTATCGAACCGGGATCGGACGGTGTGATTCTGCGGGCCCGACCGATTGAGGCGCGATACCTCGGCAGCGCTGCACGATCCGATCCTTGGACGATAGTCGTGTGGTCTGACACGGCATCTTGACGAGGGTCGAATTTTGAGGCGGGCAGATTTGCCAAAACCACCAAACACAAGGTAAAATTTGTTAGGTAAGTCCTTTGTAAACCGTACGGTCCTCCTTAGGTTTGGTCAGGTGCAGTTGTGACCCGGCTCTTAATTTAACCCTGACAATTTGAATTTGGCGTATTGTATCTGCAGACACAATTATTGGACCAGGTAACACCAATTTTTTGTGAAATGCCTGGGAAATTGTCTAGCTGTTTTAGGGCTATGTTCCGCAGCGATCGACAATCCTTGGAATTTAGCCGTCCGGCACCACAGGAGGGGTCGCCGGCGTGTACTATGTACTGTAAGTATGGCATTGGTAGTATTGTATTTAATGACATTTGGCACAGACAGACCAGACATGCCTCCGAATTTCAGTGGCCAATCAATGGTAGTTTTGAGATCCCCCGTATTGAATATTTAGAATCGATCTTGTTAAAGAAAAAGGCTAGACCAGCAGCCTTTGATGTGTTACAAAATTGGAAGAAAGAAGCATTGCCGCAGCTTAAAAGTAGGGATAAACATGCACGTCGTCATAAAACAAATGCTGAAAAAGCATCATTATATGATAAAGAAAAGCGGTCAGAATTAGTTAAAAATATGGATAGAGCCTTTTCACTCGGGGTCCAGAAAATGTACCCCTCTAAAGATTTCCATGTTTCTGAGGAATTTATTGAGAAGTTATTAAATGAACGCAGGCCCGATGCCTCAGCGCCACCTCCGTATGCTCCTGTCTTGGGCACTCTGCCCATTCCTGCTGTTGTTCCTGTTGTTATTCCTGTTCCCCCTGTACAGCCTATTGTTTCTAGTCCTTTAGTTGTTGTTCCCCCGCCTATCGCACCGTCCCTTTCCCCTGCACCTGCACCTTTGTTAAGTTTACTTATACCTCCGCTTCCGAGTGGCCCCGTATTGATTGGAGTCGATCCAGGTGCAGGGTCAAAGATTGTAACTCGTAGTACTGTTTCTGCAGACAGGAAACAGGAATTGTTTGCATGGGCTAAGCATTGTATGGAGAATGGTGATCAAGCTAATGTTTTTTCTACATTATCTAATTTGAATAGTTTTCCCGAGAAAAATGTTTTTATCGAAGGTTTGGGCACTCATTTGTGTGTGATGTGGGGTAGATTACTAAATTCTGATCTTCCACAAGGAGTGAGAGATCTGAATGCTTTGGCACTTTCGAGGGACACAGAGCAGAAAGTATATGGACATGTTGAAAGATTGTTTCAGTTTAGGAAAGACTTTGAAAAATCACGAGATGAGGATGATGAAGACGATAGAATATATGTACAGAAACGCTTCCTTCCATGCCATAGAGCGGCACCTGAGGAAGTACGAATTTGTACCAAAGATGCGGTTCGATGGATCTCAGATTCATCGATACCGCCAGACGAAGTGTATGACACGTATAGTCAGTATACAGTAGAGATGCAAAGAAAAGTAATTCAGGTGATGGTACAGCACCTACAAGAGGAATGTGTAAGGAAGAGGGTTAGTTGCCCCATAGAATTATTGGGGATTTGTAAAAGGGCTTTTTCGCCCGACACTTCTACAGCTGCCTTAGCGCTCGACCTGGCTCTATTGCTTAGTAAGCGGCCGGAGGTACCTATATCTCAGTTGCCTATGAGAGAGGTTCCTCTGACCTTTGTCCCAAAAGTTGAGATCCCCGCCAACGCGGCGACTGGTGCCCCCGCGGTGGATATCCCTGCACATTATGTATCGCAATTCGTTCACGTCCCGTTTTCACGACAGGAAGTGAACACAATTAGACAATCAGTTCCCGATATTAGGAAAAACCCGACGGGATTTTACAAAGAAATAGAGTCCGTTCTACAGTCCTCTGTGTTCACCTTGAGTGACATTGACTTGTTATTTCCTGTGCTCCTACCCGTAGATGTATGGAAACAGGTTCGGACAATAGACGATGTGCCAGGACTGGGGGATATGTGGGCAAATCTGATTAGAATTGATGGAGAAAGACCAGCTGGTGAGAAACCGCCACAGGTAATACTTACTTTACCTGATAGGTTTGTCGCTAAACTAAAAATTACAATTCCAGAAAAAAGGATTATTTGGGACAAGCTTACGGCCTGTGTCCAAGGGAAAACTGAAGGCGCCACCAAATTTTTCAATAGATTCGAGCAGGTATTTTCTGACTTCAGTGGACAGGATTTAGGTACAGAGTCAGGGAAGAGGTTGTTTGTGGACAAATTTGTACGTGGATTGTTACCTGACATCCAGTCACAAATTATGTCCTCTGAGAGCGCTTGGCAGGCAAAATCTCAATCTGAGGTTTTGCACATGGCTCAGTATTATGAGAACCGTGTTAATAATGAAAAGGAGAAAATCGAAAAGAGAAAGGGTGATTTGAAAACCAAAGTATTATTGCAGCAAATTGTTAGAAACCCCAGAGGAGGTACGACACAGACTAGAGGTCAGTACATTCCAAAAGGAAATGCTCCTCTGAGTACTGTGAATATTAATAAATGTGCTTATTGTCGCCAGGAAGGTTATTGGCGAGCACAGTGCCCCGTCCTTCGCCAGAGGTCAAGCAGTGCGTTTGGGGGTATGGGTAGACGACCTAGGGGCCGCCCTGGAGCAGGGGGACCTGACAGAGGTCAGCTTCTGCAAGATTCTCAGCAACCTTTTTCACGGGAGAATCAGACCTCGAGTATGGACTCGAGAAACATATTTACCACCAGGTGAATGCTGCTTTACCTGTACGGTTCACGGGCCCAGGACACGATATACAGCCTGGAAGTTGGGTCCTCGTGAAGGCCTACGAGAGGTCTTCCTGTCTCGCGCCTCGCTGGCGGGGACCCCACCAGGTTTTGTTGGTCACCAGGACAGCAGTGCGGGTGGCTGGAAAGAAGAACTGGATTCAAGAGAACCCCTCGCTGATGCTACAGTCTCTTATCTTGGAGTAGCAAACAGCGCTGTGAGTGCATCGGAGAATTTCTCTGAGCCCGTGGAGCTTGGGGAACAGTCCATTTCGTCTCTGCACTCTCTTGATAAATCACTTCCGGAAAACACTGTTTCGAGCGCCGCGACTTCGGTCGCCACCGACACGTCGCTTCCCTCAGGAAGTGACGATACTTTGCTTCTGGACCAGACAAATTTGGGTACCATCAGGTACAACCTTCGACCACGGAAATAGAACTACAGCACGAGTGTCGTGCATCTGGAAAAGGCAGTGATTGGAAAATTGTTTTGTTTTGTTGAACAAAAAGGGATTCTGCTGGCTAGGGTTGGGAAGGACTAAGAAATCACGCGACCGTAGTGTCGCCAGCAACGAACATTGGGGCCGTCGATCAAGGAACTACGATGCTTGCCACCTTCACCGCTGCTCCCCGCACTGGACTTTTAGATATGGGGGTGACCAAATCGAACAATGAACAATGTGCCTGGGCCCCGAAAACGTACTGTTGTGTTTTGATTTTGATTATTGTTATTTTTGCAACTGCTGCTGTAGGACTTTGGTATTTCGAAGAAATCTATCCTTTGAAACCTTTATTACCAACTGAAACCATACCAACTGTTTTGACTCCCTCTGTACACCTTCACACTCTGTCCCCTAGAGACTCCCAACATAGACAAAAGTATTATAATAACACTTTGATGATAGTAATGAATTCTACTCATGCCATTTTTAATAAGAGCAATTGTTGGATTTGTACTCACTTACCGCAACATGGGGACAAGGGACTGGGATGGTATATACATCCTTTACCTTTAACGACTTCTTGCTATGCCTCTCTTAGAGCACTATTCTTTGGCCGATGGAATGATAGCATCTCAGGGAACTTTGATGGAACTAATTTAAATGATTTTGAGAAACGTGAATTGACTCCCCTGGGATGCTCGCTTTTCGCAAATAGAAGTAAACCTAACGTCGCTTCTATTAGGCCATCTGACAAACTATCCCTTCCTTTTCAAACTCTGATTTCCTTTAAAATGGCTCCGATAGGCAATAAGGACGCCATGCCTCCTTCTTATTCTGTTAATCATAACCCCGACTCGGTTCCCTTCTGTGTACAGAGAAATGGCACTAGGCCAATGGGAGATTTTGAAACTTGTAAAAATATTGTAAATTTGACTCGGGAAAACAGGCCTCTGTATGTAGGAGGGCCTGTTTATTTTGTTTGTGGTAGTTTAGCATTTCCCTGGTTGCCCAGGGATTGGCAGGGAACCTGTTATTTAGGAATATTGTTACCCGGGGTATTTATAGCAAGTACCTTGGAGGTTTCTAAGGCTCGCCCACGACGAGACAATAATGGAGATACCCCTGGGCAAGTATTTGGGGACATAGCCAAATCGGTTGTGCCCTTTTGGGGACAAATAGCAAACTCAGAGAACATTAGGGGATTAGCAAGGGTACTGGAGAGAACGATCAACCGGACCACGGACATACTCTACAATATGACCTTAGAGCAAAAGGCAATAACATTGGTAGCACTTCAAAATCGGATGGCATTAGATGTCATCTTGGCGGAACGAGGTGGAGTATGCAAATTAGTGGGGTCCGCTTTTTGTGTTTTCGTACCAGACTCCTCACCAACAATTTTTAAAGCAATTCAGAACTTGCATACTCTCAGTTCTGAAGTCCATATCCCTGTAGGAGACTGGAACTTTAGTACTTGGTTTTGGGATTCTTTGCGATCTTGGGGTTGGAAGGTGCTTTCCGTCATTCTGGTTATTTTAGGGATCCTGTTATTCCTTTGTTGTTGTTTTCAATGCCTCCCAAGTATATGTGGAATGATATGGGGGTGTTGTGCTCAAGCAGTAAGCGCAATAGGGCATAAAATATATACCCCAGATACAGCATCTAAAGAATTCATGTTGCAAGAGGTTCTTATGAACGACCTTATGGCTATAGATATTAGAGATAATGATGCGGAACCTATGGATGATAATACATGGAGTAATTTTCGAAAGTATTAGGGTTGATGTTTAGCACTTGGCATAGGCCAAAAGGAGGGTCTGTGGAAATCGAAATAATATTGTACCTCCTATAGCATTGTTTTAATGTATGTTGGCCTACGCCAGGTTGTCTAAAAACATTGTGTACATAGATTCCGCGGCAAGGTCTTGACCTTAATGTATTGTGCAAATCGCCATCTTGGATTAAACCGCCATTTTAGGTACTCTTGCAGTGTGGAAGTCACCCTGAACAACAAAATGGAGGCCGAATGACCTTTCGAGTGGGATTCTGGCCGTTGTGACCTCCGCACACAGGAATAAGTAATATGCCCGCAGGCCACTTGTTGGGGTCGCGAACTGAGACCTTGTCCTATCCCTGACCTATGTGTAAATGAACAACTGTATCAGCGGAACTGATCAAATTGCATATATTATGGGATTGACCTGGCTATGAACCCTAGGCCTGGTCCAAAAGAATGGTTAACCTGCAAGGGGGTTGGCCAAGGCTGGATAAAAAGTATAAAAACCCAAGTATCCCGATGTTCGGTCTCTCACACTAACACGGCGAACTACCGTTGATGGTTCGTTCTGTTACTCTGAGGGCCGAATAGCTATCCGTATGTCAATTGACTTTTGGTAATTGTTGTAACTTTGAATAAAGCGCTTTGTATGTTCTTTGTAACCTGTGTTGGTGTGTTTCCTTTGGGCTTCCCGGCCTCATATCAATTTTTCTGTTTCCACAGTAGAAGGACTTGTCCTAAATCCTAAAATGCACAGTTTCTGGGACATTTGCACAGCAATACACTGCAATGAACTGTACCACGCCAGGGTGGGGCATCCAGTGAGGAGAGAGCACAGTAGGTCCCAGTGTGCATCAAAACACCAACTTTCGCCTCCCCCCAACGTCTGCTCCGGGATATGTCAACCAGCCACACACACATTCTCAGTGGACTTTACTTCAGAGTTCAAGGCACACCAAGTGATAAGGGAATAGGAACAGCGACCTACAGGATCAATGCTTTTTAACAGTTGATGAGAGTGTTATCATTTCTGTCCACAGAATCCGTTCAGAGAGCGGGTACTTTTTGCTAGTATCATATAGATCAGGTTTCTGACTACCCTGCCTAAACACTCAACATCCCTGTCCAAAAAAACTTCAATTATCAGTCCATCACGTCTTCACAGAAGCTCCCCCTCCGTAACCTACAGGGATCTACCATCTCTTGCACACAGATATGCAAACCTCCTTTGATTGCCTGCAACCAACTCCATACTACATTCCGCCTTGTTTATCATGAAGCCATATAGAATCATGCAAGAAGTGTGCTCTGTCATCTCAATCCTGTGTGTGTTCCATTTCAACCACCGTCTACCAGTCAGCTGATCAAAACTTCAACCGGTACTGCACTGCACCCTAAAAACAATATATCATCAAAAGGAACTAAAATATGCCATGCTAGTGTTTCTGTTCAAAACATGCAGTATACACAATAGGCATAAGCCATTTCACAGAAAAGTACCTGTGAAACACGCATCCAGATGAAAATCACAGAACAGACCAACATGTGTCTTTGTGATGAGGCACAGTGCATACGCACCTGCAGCACAAAGGCTAATCATGACTTATGCCACAATCCATCATTTGTTAGCCCATTGACATTACAAAAGCACATGGGTAAAATGTAACCCCTGAAACATATCATGGGCCTGATATGAGATAACCCAGTTGATACAAAACCTGTTGCACAAGAGAGGATGCAGGAACATGCTTCTAGGAGCTGTGTTGTAAAATGCCCCCATAAAGCAACTACGCACATCCCCTCTGAGAACACTCCACTCTGCCGCCTGCCACATGTGAAGTACGCATGCATGCAGTTCAATCTACTCATAAATGGGGTACCTACCACCAACAACATTCTGCGCCTGTGAGTGCTTTGCATTATACTGTGAGTCAACACATATCAGATGGATGTATGCTTTTTAATGGTTGCATAATGTGCATTTGTAGAGTGGTCATGAGTGGTGCAGGTTGGAAAGCTACTCTTCTTGAAATGCACACAGAGGGACATTGTGACAGCCTCACATCCGGCGTGGGGGACATCCCTTTATATTGCTCCCATGCATGTGGCTTTGGTGAATGGAAGCACTTGCACATTCTGTTGGTCATGTTGTGTCAATGCTGTCCCATACATGCATGTTGCTGTATGCATTTCAGATCATGTGCAAGTAAAGGTATTTGTTATGTGTCATTCAATGCAAACTTTATCACTCAAGGTGCAAGTGGCTTTACTATGACCAGAGCATGTTGGAAATGTTATGTACATATATACATGGCATAACATGAGGGCATTTAGATGGTTCTTTGATGATGGACCATCCTTGGATCATATCTGCATAGATGCTCAAATGCCATCATGCACACCCAGAATGTAAACAATGAGCCGACTGTGACGGGTGGGTACCCAAAGTTGGATTTCTTTATAATGGACAGGTGGATCCTGTGGTATGCAGAATGTGGATGTTTGCTCACCGTGTACAGTGCATACGCTAGGTTTACATTGGCTTATTTTTTCAATTTCTCAAGTCCTACTGTTTGTAGACATTGTTATTGACTGTGGACCCATGTTCTCTACTGCTCTACCCGTATCATTAAGCGGGGTCCTACCCTTCACTTAGTATATGCCCTCACACATGTCCCACAACAAGCCACCTAATTTGGTTCATTACAACCATGGATCAAATCATCTCATTGATGGAGGGAAAGTGTGAAATCGATGAGGAATAATAAGGTAAGCATGCTGGGGGAACACCTGATACGTTTGTCTCACAATGGACAGTTGATGGGGCAACCATGTTTATGTGTTGTATTTATGCGTACAGGTTGACTGATTTATGCTCAAGCAGCTTTTAAAAAAGGTTTCTTGGGGTATGTCAGACGCAGCACCTCTCTTTCCAAAGAGGACATAGATATCTTGACTCTTTTTCCATGTATGATGCCTGGTAAAGGTAAAGGTTTTCCTATGCCTTCCCTGGCATTTCATGTCCTCCTATCATTTTTTCAGATGTTCAAGAATGTAAACATGTATTTTCGTAAGAGTTTCATCATCTGTCATTTTCGGACCGATTTTGGTCTGATCAAGGTCTCCTTAAGGCCCATTTAAACTATGCGAAAAAAGTGCAAAAATAATTTTAGGCAGCAGATAAATGGTGCCTAACCCCATGTGGCAGGGCAGCAGCAGCATACAAATGCAGAAGTCAATTAGGTGCAGATACACGGTGCCTTACCCCATGATGCAAGGCGGCAGCAGCATACAAATGCAGAAGTCAATTAGGTGCAGATACATGGTGCCTTACCCCATGATGCAAAGCGGCAGCAGCATACAAATGCAGAAGTCAATTAGGCGGCATTTACATGGTGCCTTACCTCATGTCGCAGGGCGGCAGCAGCATGCAAATGCACAAGTCATTAAGGCGACAGATGCATGGTGCCTAGCCCCATGTTGCAGGGTGGCAGCAGCATACAAATGCAGAAGTCACATAGGCGGCATATACATGGTGCCCTACCCCATGATGCAAGGTGGCAGCAGCATACAATTGCAAAAGTCAATTAGGCGTCAGATGCATGGTTCCTAACCCCATGTTGCAGGGCGGCAGCAGCATACAAATGCAAAAGTCAATTCAGTGCATGTAAGCATGTGAGTGACGCAGTAAGGCGTAAATACAGTGTACTGGTGGCATACATGTTTCAAGCATGTATATGTGACACCAGGATCTCAAATACGTATTATACATGTTGCTTTTTTATGCATACACCTTACTGTGGGGAGTTGTTTTTGCAGGTGTATTCTACTCATGTGTTTGGAGAGCAATGTTTGGTGGTGCACGTGTGCATGCTGCATAGTGGGGCATGTGTTGATGCTTGTTTTTCCTTTCCTGGTGCTAGGGTGGCTGGCCTGCTATGGGTGTTGTGTCAAAGGTGTTTATTTACAGCTGGATTATGTGGCAGGTGCCTCATATTCTGGCATGCTGACCATTAAATTAACATAGTTTATTGCGGTGGCTGGTGACATATGCACCTGCGCCTTCCAGACTGTTACGGATGCCATGCAATAGTCATGGCACATCTCATCATGGTACTGATTTCCAGGCCATTTAGTTTGTGTGTGCCCTAGCTCAAATGGGTGAGGAACAAGTGGTCCCTTGTTGACTCCTCCGGTGGCCAGTTTCTCTTGCAGAGAGAGTTTGTGGCGATGGCAGCAAACCAACATCAGATTGTGTGTTCAGTCTACCACGCAACGCCACGTTGTGCAAGATGCAGCATTCCAGATTTATCTGACACACTTTTTGGGGAGATTCAAGATAACCCCACCACTGTGTTCAAGAACCTATAACATGGATTTCAGGATTCCAAAAGATCCCTTAATGACTCGATGCATGTTTGTGTGTGCAGTGTTGGACCTGCTCCCATCAGATGTTGTCGGCCTTCGGATTGGTGTCATTAGGTGGCTTCTTAAGGAGTATCCAGCAGCACTAGTCGGACAGACATATAGCATTCCGTGCTGTGTGTCCTATTGGACGTGAATAATTTATATGGCATCGATGTTTGTATTGTGCTGCTGTGTCTTACACCTCAGTATGTGCATGCCTTGGAAATTGATGTGTGTTTACACTGTGCTTACTTGTGTGGTGTATGCAGTATGTGCAATTTACATATGAGCCACATGTATAGTATTGTCTGTCATGCCTCAAGTTGTGCTGCCACAGCTAAAACCTGTATTTGTGTGTATCGCGGGTTGATCCTGTTTTTTTTTTTTTTTTTTGCAAAGACATTCACGAACAATGCAATGACGTCCCCGACGGCTGGAGTGTTTATTGAGTGCCTCTTGCAATTAATCTGTTCCAATTGGCAGGGTAGTTGCAGGGTCATGCGACTGCAGTCTGTGCCACCAAACTTGGCGGAAACTTGCTAATGGTAACATTCTGCTTCTGTTTGTTGCATTTAAACATAAGTGGCTGGCATGCATATGTGTTTCTATGCACATGCAGTGACTCAGTGCTTCCGCATCTTGACTGGCTTGTTTGTGAAATGCGCATTAGAAAGCCACTTGTCCTCTATAAGAACCCATTAGCGTGGACGTGCAGGACTGTAAGCAGCTTTATCCATGCAGGGATGAGTTCTCCATCCTGTGTGAAGGCCTGTAACTGTGGACCGCGCTCCTCTGCCATTTGCAATATGATAGTATGTGGGAAGCACATATGCGTAGCACCTTGTCATCGGGCACAATAAATAGGGTAGTTCAACACCATTAGATTCCATGATTAATGAGCATGCAGTAACGGTTTCCATGTAATAGAAGGGCCACCGGAGGCTGGTGATATTTTTGAATGGTGGAGCGTACACATTTCCCACGAAAGAATGTGAGTGACTGAGCGTTGCTGAAACCAAGTTAAGACGGTCTGCGGTGTTCCCTCCACAGATAACTCTTTTTTACATATTGGGTTAAAATGGTGTAATTTCACAGCCTATGTTTTGGAAAATAATGGGTAAAAAACCTTCAAATATACAATCAGTCATGTAGAGTAAAAATTGTAAAAAATCCACCAAATGCTAGGTCACCAAAAGTACAGAACAGCATTTAACAACATATTGCCATGCTGCCTCGACCCCTAATATAGGCCGGCAATGACACTGTAAAGCAGAGCTTCATTTTCACTGTGCCCACAATATATGAAATCACTTCCAATGTAAAAAAGCTTTCATGATGCTGGTGCCCTCACTGTATGTCTCGGGAGGATAGCTCAGAGGCAACGTGCTCGCCTTTGAAGCAAGACGACACAGAGCCACACGCTTACAAACCTCTGGGTATTAAGCGCCGTATGAATAACCTTACATGTCATATCATTATTGCCCCTGTAGAAGCCCTTCCTGTCAGTGTTGTCCACACTATCTGAATATGACAATATGAAAGGCTTCTAGTTACTGGTATTCACACTATATGTAATCATTGCTACTGTACAACACGTCTGTGGTGCTGGCATCCACAAGTCTGGGACAGCAAGTGTGGGGGAAAGGAAGGAGAGGAGATGTCACCTGTCTGGTTCATCCATTCCGTCACGCATGTGAAGCAGAGACAAATGGAACCATTCATTCAATGCTTAAAGTCAGGTCCCTAAAGAACCATATAAGAATAATTCTTTGGTGACAAGACAAATAACATAATTAAGAAATGGTTTCAAAGGTGTGGCCTATGGAAGAGTGGAAGTGGCCTAACCTAACACATAATCCCATGTCTTAGATTTGTGAAAAGAAACTTTGATTACACAGCATAATATATCAGCAAAGCATCAAGATGGTCATCTATTTACATAGCATACTTCCCCATACCCAATAGCACATTTGGCTTGTATTAGCAGAACCTCCTGCTGAACATCACACATCTAGAGTCCCATTAACCCCTCCACCTACCACTTCGCTCTTCTTTCTGCCACATGGAACACAAGAGCTCATAGCATATCATGTGCCCAAGGTCACACAAGCACACTGCAATGTATTAAAGTTCCTCCCTGCTCCACCACTATTTCCTCCTTATTTAGAATTGACTGGTGCCTCTGAAATGCAAAGAGTCAGCCTGTGCCTTTCACAAAAACCCATCTGGTCTTTGCAGCACATTCAAAGGGTGCTTTTGTCATCCCTTGGTGGGACGATTATGCCCAGACGTGAGTCCCGGGCCGACTGGGCCTAGAGACCCAAGCTACTCCTCATTGATGACACCCAATGAGGCCAGAACATGTCTGGAGATGCTTGTGGTCTTGTGCAGAAGGGATGTGACCTAGCAGTGCAGGCTGGACTGCTCCTTTGGGGTGGGATCAAGCCGAATCTGCGAGGGTTGCCCAGAGCTGTTCCCATGGTTAATATTAATTCTAAACCTTTCAGACATCACCTTTTGGCTTTGCTACAAGCTAAGGCAGCATGTGCAGTGTCTGAACAGATATCCCATTGCCCGTCCTGTTGCTGAAGGTCTAGATCCCTGAAATAAGGGTACGTCTGCAAAGAAAGGTCAGTAAGCAGATGTCTTTGGGCAAGATATTTGCATATGAGAATTCTATGCAAATTACCATAGTGGGAAGCATGCATGTAAGACATTGGTATTTAAAAAGAGAGATACATAGGGCCTGATTTGCAAAGGTCTTTGTCAATGGGGACACGAGAAACGCTTTGTAAATCAGACCCATAATGTTTTGTAATGTGCTTTTCTTGGATAAGCACTGTACTTGCTTTGTGATACTACCCATCTAAAGTTGGGGAGAGATAAGCAGTCTGAATTTGAAGGAACCTTGCTGAACAAGGCTCATTTAAAGCCCTGCATAGTTTGTTTGTGCATGTTAGCTCATTTGCAAACTTTACTGCTCTGTTTTGGGCAGCACTGTTCCAGGAATCCTATGGGTGTTCATGCCGCATACAAACTCCTTTCATATACATATGAAATTCCCCATTCTCACATACTTTGGAGAATTTAGAAGCAGGTTAAGCTGCGTATTAGTGCTCATTATGAAAACAAACCATTTACTCCTACCAATATTTACAACTGGATCAGAGAGTTGGGCCTTTACCAAACTGGGACACATCCCGTTTTGCATCAGCTCAACCTACACTGCAAATGCATGCATTTTTCAAATAAAAGCGGATTTGCCTGCACTCCGTAAACACAATGATCTTCTGTACACCTTCTTAGCTTTTCATAGCTAACGTGGTTCGCTGGATAAACTTGCAACCTAAACCCTGTTCCGAAATAAGTTATATCCATACATTGGCCTTAATAGCTGACTGACCAGACACCTGAATAAAAGCACTGTGGGCCTCATTATGACTAGTGCGGAATTGGTTTAACAGCGCCGGTAATGGTGCTGGCGCCGTTAAACCCACTCTGCACTATAACGAGGTCCCCTCGCGGGACCCGCTCTGAACGTCTGATTTTTCCAGACGTCCATAGCGGGTCCTGCGAGGGGACCAGGGAGCTAACAGCGGGCCCTTTTGTAATGGGCCCGTTGTTAGCCCTATGGGGGCTCAAATGGGAATGGGGAAGGACCGGGCCCGGGTTCCCTGAAGGAGGAAATACCGGGCCCTCCATACACGGAATGGGCCGGTATTTCCCCATTCAGGTATCCCGGACCCAGACACGATTTTGGAGGCACCCGTGCCCTTATTAAGGGCACGGCTGCCTCCAAAGTTGTAATGAGGCCCATGGTCCTCATTACAAGGTAGGAGGTAGCCATGGTGCTATTAGCACCATGGCTACGCCCTTACCGCATTCCAGGTACGGGTTCCCGAAATAGGGATTTACCGGGTCATTCCACCCTTGGAGGACCCGGTAAGTCCCCATTCCGGCAACCATTCCCCATTCCCATTCAAGCCCCCATAGGGTACCGTTATTAGCTCTGGAGTCCCTTAACAGGTCCCATCCATAACGCCTGGTAAAACCAGAAGTTAAGGAAGGGACCCGCTAAGGGACCTTGGAATAGGGTGGTAAGGGATTACCGGCACCGGTGTCCTTACCGGTGCCGGTAATCCCTTACCACCTACCTCGTTATGAGGCCCATTGTTTTTTCTCACCCGTTAGCTCGGCCAGGTCTGATGCTCTGCTGCTTTACCTTCAGCATCCATTGCAGAGTGCCAGCAATCAAGAGACCAGGGGCCAGATTACTGAAACTTTGCACTGGTGTCAGTGCAAAGTTTGCACGGTATTAGCACTAGGGCAATGTTTGCCCTATTTTTAAAAACACTGGGCCACATCAAAAAAACGTTGCACCTTGAAAAGTGCAGTTTGGCATATTAAAAGCAACTGGGCTAAAATATCCTTGGTGCTAATAAGATACATTTTTGATGCATTTTTGCATAAGGGCACAGTTTGCCCTAGTGATAATACCATTCTGTATTAGCAGTAAGGCAAACTTTGCCCTGGTGCAAAAATGTTGTGAAAATGCATCTTTTTTGCACTGTAGCAAATTTTGCCCTGGTGCTTTTAATATGCCAAACTACACTTGTCGAGGTGCAATGATTTTGTGATGTGTTTCAGTGTTTTTAAAAATAGAGCAAACTTTGCCCTGGTGCTAATACTGTGCAAACTTTGCACTGGCACCAGTGCAAAGTTTCTGTAATCTGGCCCCTTCAGGAGGTTCAGTCAAGTTTTCGATGCATTGTGCATGTCAGGGGCTCCGAAATGTCAACGCTCTGATCATTTCTATTCAGCAGAATTAAAGAAGGCTGTGCAGGAGCGAGCCCTGCCCCTGCAATTACCCATCAAGCAATCTCAATGGTCCATCCCTGGCTGGGAGGCCTGTACGCCCCAGCAAGCTATCCGCCATTGGGCATGCGGTAATTCACGCAATACCTGTATGGAGAGTGAGTGCTCTTGTTGCTGTGCGCAGCTCTCCCTTTTCTTTTGCCAGCTCCTCCATAATGGGCAGATGGCTGGCAGTTCACCCCTAGCCACCCATTATGGATGAGACACCCCTGAGAAGGACTATGGCTAAATGTATAGGCAGAGCCATGGCTGTATCTGGAGTAGGCCTTGCTGCAATGCTCTTCTAGGATTACTCCTGCTACGAGTCAGCATAATTTACACCGGCCTGGACATGTGGTTCAGATTGCACTCAGGCTTGCAGAATTAACGTTGGGAGGCTGCTGCCTTCTCTTTTAGAGTTTTCTCACAAGACACTGTGATGTGCGTCTCACCTCTTACAACTTTGCCGTGGCGAAGGCCATTTTGCATGGTTCGAGGACTGTTTAGCATTGTTCTTCCCTTCACAAGGCGAACCAATAGAAATACATGTGTCGCGTTAGAAGATGTAACTGAATACAATGAGCAAAATTAAAGGGGTTTGAGTTGAGATACCCAGAGGAGCGAACAATATCGTTTTTGTCTCATCAGAAGGCACGCACTGTCTGGGAGAAAAACAAAGTTTTTTTTTTCTCCATTCATGACAACGTTACTATAAAGGGGAAAGTAGTGAATCCAGAGAATGTTAACAAGAAAGATTGTACGGAACCTCCCATTTCCTACCACCTTTCTGAGTCGCCACATGGACAGACACTCTGGAACTACAGAGGAACCCAAGTCTTTCACCTGAACATCTCTTGGTCCCGTGCTTTCACGCCCAAAACAAATAAAAGTTTGTTGTGAAAGTCTTCTACAAATTGCTGTCTTTATTCCTCCACAAAGTGAAGTTCTGACAGCATGGTTTGAGGACTGTTTAGCATTGTTCTTCCGTTTACCCCACACACTTTGTCACATTGTTACTTGTGTTTTTCTGGTAAACTGAGGTTTACCTGCAAGTTATATACACGGCCGTATTGAGCACTCACTACCCATACATCATCTGCGATCAGGGTACATGTTGTGGCATGCCGTGTTTACACTTCCTAAAATGGCCACATCTTACGTCTACTTTTTAGGCAGGCTCATTCTTTACTTTTGGCTACAAAAATGTGGCATATAGTGCCTTGAAGAATGTTAGTTTGTGGTGTACAGTATTGGGGGCCGGCGGTGGTCACATGGTGAAGCTCACAGGTGATGGGTGGCCCAGCACCATGTTGGTTTGCCGGGGTCACCCAGACTTAGATGTGGTTGAAGGACTGGACCATGATAGGCCCTGATGACACGGGCCTTGGTGCCAGGGGCACCATGGATGCCAGGAGCATCCAGATAGAGGGTGCCTGGGCTCGACCCAGGGCACCAGGTGGGCCCAGAACAGCAGGGACCTGCAGTACCATGGTCACACGGTGTGGGCCTGCAGGCAGAGGGGTGCAAGACCGTGATCACACAGTGTAGGTCTGCAGGCCCAAAGTGAGAGACGGAGACAACAGATCCATTGTTGGAGTCTGCAGCCATTCTGTCAGGCGTGCCTGCTGTCGCTCCTTATATTAGCTTGGGCCATGACACAGTCATACCCCATCTTCAAAGGATAATACACTTAGGAGGGTCACACATAACATATAGTTCACAAATTAATGAACATATGCAATGAGTTTGGCAATAATAAAACCTGTTTTTATTGCACATTTGCAGCCGGGAAGGCCCATCAGCCAAAGAGGTGGCTGGAAAAGCGGGTGAGAACAGACATTCTCAGCCTGGTGCTTCCAGTCACCCAAGGCCCTTAGCTGGTAGGTGACATTTAAAAAGGAATGTAATGTGGGGAGGCCTCTACAACTCCAAAATCCTCCTATTCCCTGTCCCCGCCCCCTCCCCACTTACCTGCTGGACCAGTGCTTTGTCCTCTGCTCTCGGCACTCCTCCTGTATCCCAGCTGCTGCCATAGGCATGGAAAAGGGACTAAGTCCCTTTTTCATATGGCAGTGGCGATCTTTTTTTCTACATCAGGAGATTGACTACACAAGCAGCGAATCGCCTTGAGGGACTAAAAAATAACATTTGCACCCCCGATAAACTCCGGGTTGTGAATGGCTTTCACGACCCCAGCGGGGGGCAGACATGCCCGGTAAACGCTCACAACCCATGTAAAAGCCATATACAAACATGAGGATCCTAAAATTAAGCACTATGTAAACCAGCATTGACAATTCCAATAGTTTTGGCATTTTCTGAGGTTCTTTGCATTTGACATTTAAAAGGAGGAGGGTGCAATAAGCAGTGTGTGATGATGGAAATGCATTGGAGGGACAGGCCCTCCCTGTCCTTGTTCTGTTTTCCTTTTTCATGTGTGTTCTGTATTATTATCTGCCCAGGAGTCCAGCTCTTTCTCTGTTTGGTTTGGTGTACAGACACTTGGGTTACCATTATGGCAACATGGGTGGGGGTACAACCATGTAGCCCTAGTCCGATTTTTTGGGCACCTGAGTGTGGCACACAGAGCGGGGTATGGGCAGGTGGCAGATCCATGCTGAATTTGATAGGTGCTCTGAGTATCCTCCATTTTGTGATACCCAGACCCTGCCATTGGAATCAGTTGATTCCTGATAGGAGACAAGATGGTCCCTGTGGGCTCTTGCTTTCTATTACCTGTTACCTTGTTTTCCCAAAGTCCTGCGAAGCACTGACTCTGTCCCTTCCCCCTGACTGGCTGTTGGGTGGAAGTTCCATATATGCTATTGTGGGGAAGTCCAGGCCAGACTGTCTGGAGCCTCCCCAGTGACTGTATGTTGTGGGTAAACCCTTGGGGTGGGACCTGGGTGAATGGAGTGTGTGACCAATATGCACTTCTTGTTACGGGTGTCTGGTTTCTGGTATGTGACACAAAGACTGAGACAGCCCTGCACAAAACTGGTATGAATGCAGTGTGGAGTGCTGAATGGCTGGGTACTTGTCCCAATACACATTCTGTGTCGTGAATCTCTGGAAGGAGGTGAAAAGCCTGAATGCAGTGTGAGCCTGATTGCCTGCCTGCCTGTCTGCATGAATCCCCTTCTGGAGATTGGTTGCCTGAGTGTGACCCAGCAGAGTTAATGAGAGACCAAACAGTATATCTGGGGACCTTGCACTGATGGAAATCGTTCAGAAGCTGAAGTTGATACTTGATGCTTAACCTTGAAGTCCACTGGAAGAAGAAAATTGCTACTGCTATCCTTCGCCAATCTAAAAGCTGCTGTGCCTTCAAGGAACTGATCCAAGAGAGGACCTGGCTAGGAGACCTCTCCCCGAACTACGAGGGAGCATCGTGCACCAGCTAACCTTTGCTGAAGCGCCATGGAAGTCAGTCCTCGAAAAGGCTGCCGACCGGAGACGGGGACCTCCGCAGAATCACAAAGCGAAGCTCCTGGACATTGAAGCCCATCACCATTGACGACGATCATCATCGACTGGAGCCGCAATTCTCCATTGCCTAAGAACACTTTGAACGAAGGACTCCCTCGCTCATCACCGACAACCACTTTGTCCTGCCGGAGAAAGTCAAGGCCGCCGATTCGCAGAGGAGAATCCGCCTGTGGGCTTCCCACCACCTGAAGACCACAAAGACACTGATGACTCAATGCCCTTGCTGGGTCCTTGCTGGGCCAAAGTTCTTCAGTAACTCCTTGCGGCAACAAACTATTGTCGTCGAGGTGCCCCGCATGCCTCATCTTCGCAGGACATCCACGACCGAATATCGACTAGCACCGCCAGGACCGAAGCTTCAGCCTCGATGCCTTTGTTCACCATTTCTTCATGGGATCTCGACAATCCGTGACTCCTGCCTTAAAGAGGGTCACTCAAGAAGGATCTGTCAACGACCCATCGTCGAACTCTGCTAAACCATATACTTTGAGGTGGTAGAACTTTTATAGAAGAAGATAAGACTGTGTTAGACAATATATGGACTGGGCTTGTGGTATATCTTATTTACAGGTTGCCCAGGTGGGGGGATCCTCACACTGAACTTTGTCTAGGTAAATGGACACAGCCTTCTGCCAATTGTCAAACCACCTGTTTTCCTCCTAAGTCTATGGTTGATACCTTTTGCTACATTGATTTGAATGCTATTTGAACTGTCTACAGTTGATGCATTTTTAAGGAATCAATAGTTAAGAGTGGTTAGACCTATATATATATATTTGCCATTATTATTATTAGTACAAAGTGTGTTATTGTGATTGTGTACTTAACGTGAAACTTATTTATATAAAGACTGTGTTTTCACTAACATAGTGTGTGGACATTCCGTTGTGGGTGCTTGGGGAGTACACTGTACTTAAGAACCAGCCTGCATCACCTCCTGAGAGCTAAGTCTTGATTACTCATCCATTGCTACCAACAATAGAGCATTTTGGCTGGGGTGCTCTGTGCCTCTACTCTGCCATATAGAGAGCAGGAGTACAGATAACCCCCCTCCAGTCTTTACACTGGTGGCAGTGGTGAGATGCAAATGGTTTTAAGAATCAGTGTATTACCTTGCCACTTACAAAATATCTACACTTTCTTGAATTGAAGTTTAGTTGTGTACTAGATAACTACATTACAAGCAATGGGATTTACTACAAATGGTAAATTGACTTGGATGAGCTTAGAGGCTCTCCAGAGTGTTTGTGAAGCCAGGGAGTTAGACTTTGAGGATAAGCCTAGGGCTGCACTGATAGCTTCACTGGTGGACAACCAGGCTGATTGTGAAGCTCTTGAAGGGGGGGATGCAACCAATTATGTCCCTGTCCCTGGGGCTATTGTTGAATCTAATTTTGGGATCGCCACCATTCCTGCTGCCTCTGTTCCTACCTCCAGCAATGATTCTTCAGGGAATGCCTTGGAACTTGAGTAATTAAGGATGAAGTTTGCCTTTGAATACAAAAAGTTGGAAACTGAAGCTGAGCTTGAGAAAGAGGAGTTGGCACATGTCATGATTCCTGCCCCTCATGTCCCCAGCCCTCCAAGATGGCAGGCTGGAGCCAGGCCACAATCACCTACATGGCCCTCAAGGGCCTCTCCATCCCTCCAAAGACCCACTTGGAGCCAGACTTGGCGCTTGTGGCACCAGACTCACTCACTCCCATAGGATAACATTGGGGATTGGACTTGTAGTGCATTGATGGGGACAAGATGGATGCCCCCACATATTTCGGTTCCCAGAACTGCATGTGCAGTCTAGTCTTTTGGGTGTGGTTCAGCCCAGAGACACCTGGGATAGCCAGAGACTATTCAAGCCACGCCCAGGCTGAGAAACATGATTCATCACTCACCTTCAGTGCTACTCATCTCAGCAGCATGTCGCCATCCCCGGACGCCGGCCATCATCTAAGGAAGGAAAGGAACAAAGTTAGAGAACTGTTCAAAAGACTCATTATACTTACCTGTCGGATTCTTGCCAGTGAAGTAACTAGGCAGCATCGAGCCTGCATAAATCAACGCACCCCTGCGCTGAAAGCAGGACGGAGAGAACACTTTCCAAGAAAACAAGGTGAGCTCTGGATCAAAGGGAAGGGTTGGACCCCGGGGAAGAAGGGGTTCAAGCACACAGAGACAATATGGAGTTAAACTCTACCAATCCTGTGTTTTAGGCACAGTCTCCAGTCGAGTAGACTCCAGGGAAGGGTTTGAGGTCGTAAGAGGTCAGAACAGGCTGAGTGACGTTCCCTTGGATACCAGGTGAGCGTTACAGCACAGCAAATGATACTCAAGAATAGGGATCTTGAACTCAAAGACAAGGACCTTGAACTTAAAAACAAGGACACTGAATGTCAGAAATTCCAGCCAGAGAAAGCTTGAGTTGAGATTTCAGCGAAACCAGTTGAGAGTGTCAGGTCCCCAGCCATCAAATGTATGAAAGATTTGGTTGGTGTGTATGTGGAGGGTTCTGATATCCTCCAATTTATTGAAGCATTTGAGATTCTTCTGGAATCCATGATGTTGATAAAGGAGATTGGGATAAGTGTTTGCTAAGCAGAGTGCCTCAGACTGATTATGACTGTTTTCTGAAACTGAGTGTGGAAGAAAGGGTTTGTATGAGTGCATGAAATCTGCTTTGATTGCAAAGTTTGGCAAGACACCTACCCAGTACCTTAAAAGGTTCAGGGAACCATGGGCGTAGGACATGGGGGAGACAGGGGGGACAAATACCCCCACAATTGTAAGTGGGGGGGTGTAATGTCATTTGTCCCCCCCAGAATATGTTTGGTGTGTCGTACAGGGATCTGTTTTTGAACTGGGGGGAGGCCTCTCCCCCTGTCCCCCAAAGCATGGGGGAAATACCCTGGGGGCAGATGGGTGATCATCTGCCCCCAGCGAAGGGGGCAAACAAAAACACAAAGTTTTAGGTGGGGGTGGGTGCAGGTGGGGCCACTAGCCACCAGGGATTTTTGCAAGGGAGTGGCCCTCTCCCCCCACCCTAAGTGGATGGGGGCACCTTATGTAGCCCTCCCTGAGGGCAGATTTCTGCCCCTAGAAAGGGGTACAGGAGATGTCCCCCATCTATTTGGAGTGGGGGGCAGTGTAAATATTGGCAGAACCACCCCCCCAAGATTGGGGCAGTACGTTTTGACCTCCCCTCCCAGGGTCAGATACTCACACACATGTGCCCATTTGCCCCTAGAGAAGGGGAAAAAAAACATTATGATAACTTGTTTTGGGTGGGGGTGGGGGGCCCGGTGGGGCTCACTAGACCACCAGGATTATTTTGTGCTTGAAAGGGACCCTCTCCCCCCAACCTAAGTGGATGGGGAGCACCTTATGTAGCCCTCCCTGGGGGCAGATTTCTGCCCCTAGGAAGTGGTACATGAGATGCCCCCCATCCATTTGGGGTGGGGGGGAGAGGCCACTACAAATATTGGCAGAGCCACCCCCAAGCCTGGGGCAGTACGTTTCCCCCCCCCCGCCGGGGGCAGATGGTCACACACATGTGCCCATCTTCCCCTAGGGAAGGGGCACAACAAAAAATATATTATATCTTGTTTTGGGTGAGTGTAGGGGGTCCGGGGGGACCCACTAGACCACCGGAATTTTTTGTGTTTGAAAGAGGGGTGTCCCTCTCCCCCCACCCTGATTGGATGTGGTCACCTTATGTAGCCCTCCCTGGGGGCAGATTTCTGCCCCTAGGAAGGGGTACATGAGATGCCCTCCATCCATTTGGGGTGGGGCACGAGAGGCCACTGCAAATATTGGCAGATCCGGCCCCCAAGCCTGGGGCAGTGCTTTCTGCCCCTAGGAAAGGGGTAAAACAAATTATAACTTGTTTTGGGTCAGTGTGGGGGGCCACTGAACCACCATGGATGTTATTAGTGGAAAGGGGATGGCCCTCTCCCCCAACCCCAAATGGATGGGGGGCATTTTATGAAGCCCTCCCTGGGGGCAGATTGGTAGACTGGGGTTATCAGTGGGTTAGTCTTTTCCCTTTGCGCCCAGGTAGGTACACCCACACATATGAGGTACCGTTTTCGTCGGGACACCTGTGGGAACGCAGGAAGGTAGGACATCTGTTGTTGGTGGCGTGTTTCGGTGGGTGGGCAGAGGGAAATGTCTCTGAAATGTGGTGGAAAAAAACACAATTTTCAGACATTTCACTCTGGACACCCACCGAAACACACCGCCAACAACACATGTCCTACCATCCTACATTCCCACAGGTGTCCCAACGAAAACGGTACCTCACATGTGTGGGTGCACCTACCTGGGCGCAAAGGGAAAAGGTTAACCCACTGGTAACTCCAAGCCTTTCGGCAGAGCAGATTTTGCTCATGTGGACAACATACAGATTTGGGCCTATGGTGTCGAAGCCACCAAGGAAAACAGGGAACCTCATGCATTTACGAAAAGAGGACACCCGTGGGAATCCACAGAGGTCTGACTTGCGCGAATCACCCCAGAATGTATTACCCACAATTCCCGGCAAAGTCTGAAACGTTACGACCGCCTGCATTTGGGGAAAAAAGGGGCCACATTTGGCGGAGATATCTTATGTAACAAAAAAGTTACAAGTGATTGAATGGCGACATACCAAAATCACCAAAAAAGGCCTTAGCAGAAATACCCATGGCAGTTAAGGGGTTAAGACGGTAAAGCCCCAGAAGAGATATCATTTGTAAGGTAGCTCAGTGAGTTAATGCTCCAATTGCAGATTGTTCACAGGAATATGTAACACCTGTGTTCAGCACCTGCCTTAATCTTCTGGTGGGATAAACACCGAATGTTCCGATGCAACACAGCATTTTCCATGTCAATTGGTTCAGAAAAAGTGGTGGAAAACATTATTACTGTCGCTTTTTGTAATTGGCCGGATTTTCGTATATTTTCTGGATGGAGTTTGGGAGCCGAGTGGACACACCAGGACCCCCTGTATTTTCCTGTATTTCCCGCTCCACCAGACAAATGCAGCCTTACTGCCAGCATGGATTCTCATGCTGGAAATAAGGAAAGGGATTCCTCTGAGATCTCCTTGGAAATTAAACCTGGTAAAAGCGGGCGGAGTCCAGAGGAAGCCATTGTCAATTCCGCCAGCAATCGCTAATTGTGCGAGGTATTTACTCTCTTCCAGAGTGGAAAAGCAATGTGATTTCACCTGCCTTTTACGCTAAAATCTTCAATTTTGTGGCGGAAAAGTAAAAACTTGTGCCAATGGAAGTGGTCCACTCCATGCAGTTAACTTTGCGCCTTGATGCTTGTGGGTTTTGTCTGATACTACACATGAATAAATAAATACATACATTTAACCTGACCCCAGATAAATGGCAATTTGTGATCAGAATGAGTGAGCATGGCATGTCGCTGGTAAGAGTGAGTCCTGTGCTTCTTAAGTGTGTTGGCAAATGCCCTTAATTGCCATCTCACATTAAACAGGTGCTAATACCCATCAGTGTGGATTGCGCAATAATCATTTGACAGAGGTATTTCAAATGGCCAATTTAGTGCTTTGGGTGACATTGTCAACGTGGGAGAATGTTGCCCATAATGTGCCACTTTCTCTGCAGAGTGAATTGTGCCCACCCCGAGGAAGAAGTTTGAAAAACCCACAAGGGCACCGTGCCCTACTCTTTCTGTGTGTGTCTTCCCCACAGGGCGACAGATGTCGACTCAGACATGGGTATGTCTCTGGTGGCAAGCCTTGTACCCTAGTTGATGTGGCAAAGGATTCCAGACTTCCGAGGCTGATAACATTAGTAGCATTGAGATACATGCCATCTGACAGGTATGTGTGATAAAGTTGCAAAGCAGTGCTGTTAGTGGGCTAAAGCAGGAGGCAATGCCTGCCCACCCTCAAAGGGTATGTACGACCAAAAGTAATAGGCTCCTCCCCCCATCATGGCTGTAAGGGCCAGGCTCCAAACCAGGGCAAGAATGCCCTCCAATCATCCATGCCCACCAGTGGGGTACCCCTCGTGCTCCAGGAACCCTGTTGAGCAACCTCTGTGCTTTCCAGGTGATACTAACATTATTTAAAGCCAGAAGTCTAAAAGGTAATCACTTAATTGCAGCTGGAAATTAGCTCCTGGCGTGATCAAAATGTCTTAACCAAGTGTGACATCACCCCCTTCATTTATAAGCAATATGTGTGTTCTCGCGTTTTATCTTCCACTGGATTACTGTTAGAAACAAAGGCAAGAGTTGTGTCTCTTGTGTAGGCATTAGGAAGGCAGTTGCCAGCCTCTGGCATAATATGCCCATGTTCTTCCAATATTGGCTAGCTGTTGCCCTCTCATGGCCAGGTAGAACCATTATGGCAGTGACTGGCAAATGCCTTTCCCCGGCAGACAGTAAAGTGGAAATAAAAGGCCAATTCAAGACACGGAACAAATAGCAGTTAAGACAGGCTGCAGCTGCCATTGCTGTGTTAGGGAGAATATGTTGAGTGTTCAAGCAAGGAGGTATGTATTAAGCAAGCAAGCAGTGAGACAAGGGAGAGGCAAAGAAAGGCCAGAGGGGCTCTTTGAATAGTGTAACAGGGCAGAGGACCCATGCTCTGCCGTCCTAGTAATAAATGAGAGAATCAAATAGATCAGGCTTTGCAGCAAATGTTAAACGAGAAAGGAACAGAGTCCAGCTCTGCATTCAGAATAATAAAGACAAAGAAAGGCTAGACTCTAAAGCCAGCATGAGATGGAATAAGAGGGACCAGACTCATCGTGAGGGGCTGGCCCAGCCCTCACAGGAGCGCTAGATGGGCAGCCCACATAGCAGGCTGCCACTCTGGCCACTCGCTGGGTCCACATACACCCCACTTTCTAGGCATCCCCCGGGTCCGACGCATCCGGCCGCGGACCTGGGGAGTGCATATAAGGGGGTGGGCTTGCGATCGCTCATATTCCTTGTTTGCTGTACCCCCCAACGCCTGGAGGACAGTCAAAGCAGCAACATCACACAGCTGGTCCCTCTACTCCAATAACAGGGTTTACTCAGAGGTACAAGCAAGATTTCTTCTTTCTTTGAAACCGCCATCCTTCCATTCCAAGAGACACACATGTCTCCTTGCCCCACACAAAAAAAGGAGAAACTTGCAGTTGGTAGAAAAGGCTGCAACTCCTTTATTTGGCAGGAATCCACTTACAGGTGATCTGCCTCTTAACGAGCTGGTGTCCTAGCTGTGGCCCACTGGAAGTCATTGTTATTTCCTCTCTCTTACCATGAGCTCATAGTCAGATAACAAATCCAGAAATGCAACATATAAAAACATGTTCTTTGCTGCTGCATCCTTTAATTTTATTCAGTTTTCTTTTCTTCTTTTCTCTTGTTTTATATAGTGATGATATTTGTAATTTAATACGTACTGCTATTTTAATTTTAATGTTGCGAAAAGTCCAGTTCTTTGACTAAAACACAATAAATAAAGAAAGAAAGCAAAGTCCCCAAGGTGTCCCCTGTTCCCCCCCAGATTTTATGTGTCTCCTACCCCCCTACAGGGAATTTAAGAAAAGAGAGAATGTGTCTTGGGTTGACTGGGTGAGTGCTGCACATATGAACATGATGGGGTGGATTGATGGATACAAAGTGAAAACTTTTGTTGAATTGTCCCAACTTTTGTTTTTTTGAAAATTCTTCTGAAGCTTGTTCACCAGAGTTGCGTCAGTATGTTGCTGACCAAAACATTTTAGATCCCTTTAAGCTGCCCAGGCTGGCTGACAAGTGGGTCTCCCGCTGTGTGTCCCATAAGGACTCCAGTGGGAAGGACAAGGACAAAGAAAAGGGGACTTCTCAGAAGGCTGAGGCGTCCCAGAAGCAATCACAGTCGGCTAAACCAAAATCGTCCTCTCCTGAGACTCAAAGATCTAGTGGGGATAAGTCCTATGTGGGTGGGAGTAAGAGTAGTGGTCCACCTGCTGCAAAGCAGGCTCACAGTGGCTGCAGTACCATACCCCACATTCCTGGCACTTGTTGGGACTGTGGGGCTCTGGACCACAAGAAGAGCAACCCCAAGTGTAAAGGTAAGGCACTTGGAGTCTAGGCTGTCAGCCTAACCTACCCTTGCCCCATGCCTGAGGTGGAAGCCACTGTCCTCCCCTCCTCTACAGGAATCACATACGGTGCTCCTGTAGGGATTTCCCTAGTGTCCCTTGGGGCCTGGGACCAGTACGCAGAAGTACTGGCTACAATCCCACAGAACACCCGTAGGTTTTTGAGAAGTGTACTCTGGAATGGCCAGCCTTCTAAAGGTTTGAGAGATACGGGGGCAAGCATAACAGTGGTGGACAGGACCCTGCTCAAGCCAGAGGACTATATAGGCGTTCCTCTGAGAACCACCAGGTTAGCTGGTTGGCCTCCCAAATTATCAACTGTAGCCTTAGTCAACATTATGATTTGAAACAAGACAGCAAAGCTTCCTGTCCTGGTTCAGGACAGTGTATCTGCTAACATTTTGTTAGGCAACAATCTAGTGCAGTTGGGGATCCTGAGGAGGAAATGGGATCTCCTCCTGTCATGCCTGCTGTTTGTTTACAGAGAGGTACCTCAAGAGAGTGTTGGTTTCAGCCTCTTTGAGCTACTCTTTGGACATCCCCTGAGGGGGCCCCTTGCCTTGATCAGAGAAGGTTTGGAAGCTACCCCTCCAGGTCCTGTCAAGCAAGTGGGGGGCTGTGTGTTAGGCCTCAGACGGATGATGACACAGATGATGGGTCAGGTGACAGTGGACCTTAAGGCAAGACAGGAATTAAATAAATGCTGGCATGACCTTAAAGCATCACAAGTCGATTGGACTCCAGGTCAGGAGATCCTTGTGATGGAGTCTACCAAGCCTCAAGCTTTGGAAGATAAGTGGACTGGACCCTTTTGGATCATCTCCAAAATGGGCAAGGTCAATTATCTGGTTGACATGGGAGTCCCTCGGGTAACCCCTCAGGTATTCCACGTCAACAGGCTCAAGCCTTTCCATAGGCGAGCAGAAGTCTCATGTCTCTTGCGGGCTCCAGAGCAAGAAGTGGATGAGAGTGAACCCCTTCCCGATTTACCGCATAGCTACCCTCAGGATGGCTCAGTGGAGGGAGTGCATCTCTCTGCAGATATGACACCAGAACAGCAGAGGGCCTGCAGGGCTTTGCTCCAGCAGTATGGGTCTCTGTTCTTACTGACACCAGGCCACACCCTGAGGTGCAGGAACAGAAGTGACACTGGTGACAGCATACTTGTCAAAAACATTTTCTACAGGATGTCAGACACTTTTAAGAACCACATTCAGGCTGAGGTCGTCAAGATGTTGGATCTGGGTGTTATTGAACCCTCAACCAATCCCTGGTCCAGTCCAGTGGTCCTTGTCCCCCAGGCAAGTTCCCAGGCAGATGACAAGGATTGACGGTTCTGTGTGGACTACAGAGGGGTCAATGCTGTCACCAAAACTGACGCGCACCCATTCCCCAGGGCTGATGAGCTTGTGGAAACCATAGGTACTGCCAAATGTGTGAGCACCTTTGACCTTACCTCAGCCTATTGGCAAATAGCTCTGATGGACCATGCCAAGGAAAAGACTGCATTCTCAACACCTGTGGGGTTCTACCAGTTTAGAGTCATGCCTTTTGGGTGGAAAAAAGCACCTGCCACCTTCCAGAGATTGGTCCATCATGCGCTCAGCTGGCTGGAGGCCTTTTGTGTCGCCTACCTAGACGACATTACCATCTACAGTTCCACCTGGCAAAAGCATTTGACTCACCTGGATAAGGTGTTGCAGTCCTTGAAAAGGGCTAACCTCACTATCAAGGCCACCAACTGCCAGATAGCTCAAGGGAAAGTCATGTATCTTGTTCATGAAGTAGGAGTGGGGTCAAATCCAACCTCTCCCCATTAAAGTACAGCATTACATGACTGGATGACTCTGTTACGCTCACCTGGTGTCCACGGGGGCGTTGATCTGGACCGGCCTGATGTTACTTCTTCCAGTGATACTCGGAGCGCCGAGATGACGGAGTGGACCGGGCCACCCAGCTTGATCTGTGTGGCTCGTATGAATACTCTTCTGTAATGCAGAAAGGGGAATTAACCACCTGTGAGGTTTAAGCTTAACCCCACCTTCTCCCCTTGAATTACTTTGGGACTCCTTTAGATTCTCACCTGATAATCTGGAAAGATGAACTCGCCATCCTGCTTCAAGTGCAGGGGCGCGTAGATGACCAGTTGCCTCACTGGTGTGGGAAGTTGGCGAGTTGCAGACAGAGTTGACTCCGTAGAGGTAATAGTTATAAGAGTTCAAAACGTCTGGAATTCACTCAGTCCAATTCCCTTAGGTTGCCCTTATGGATCTGAAAAGAGTTCACGTGGCAACCAGAGATGCGCAGGTAAGTGTTTATAAAAGCTGTTCGGAATAAAGAGGGAAGCTTGCTCTAATCTGTGGTCTTTTCCCTTTTCAGGCATCCATTCGGAGGAAGATCCGTGGATTGAAGCGTTTTCCGCAACCGGGTAAGTCTGCAGCGGAATGTTTCCCCATAGGGGCCGGGGTGCGGCGGATATGCGGAAAAGGTCGCGCCGGCCCGAGATTAGGTGAGTATCCCCGGTGATCTCAAGTAAGTCTTAATATTTGCCTTTGTTGCCTTAGGTAACTCTCTGTTGCTCACCTTATTGTTTTTATGTCCATAGGTGATGAAGAGCGGCCGCGGACTGAAGATGAGCGTGATGGAATGCTGAAAATGGCAACAGGTGAGTTCAGCGCGGCGTTGCAGGAGGTGCGGCAAGAGCGACTAATGGATTCTTTCTTCCAGGTCCAAGTCGGGAAGATGCAGGATTCAGGTGAGTATGAATAAACTCTTGCTCTAACCTTTCCTTCTGTTTTCCTTGCAGGGTTCAGGGGTTCCGGAGTGTAGACTGGCGTGGCAGAAGACTGGAAGCTGCTGCAGACACGGTGAGCGTTACGCTGCTACTGCAGAATAACGCGAAGCACGTGTGGCTGTCCGGGCGTGGCTTAAATAGCTTTGGAAGAAGTTCCAGGTAAGTATTCTTCCACTGCCCCACCCAGGTAAGAAAATAGTCCCTGCATTAAAATAGTCCCTCCTCAGCCTCATTTGGCTTAGGTCTTCATGCAGCATGGTCTGCATCAGGTGAGTAAGCAGCATGGTCTGCTTTAGGTAAGTTCTCATAAATGAGCATGGCGCCTATGGCGCCAGGACTGACTTTGTTCTTATGAGCCTGGCGCCAAAGGCGCCAGGACTGCACCCAAACAGCCCCTAACTGGGGCTTTTGGGCATGCTCCAAATGGCGTGATGCCTGCTTCCGGGGCAGCTGGGCCTGGTCTGGTTTCCCGGGGGCAGGCATCATGACAGCACTCCCCCTCAAGGCCCCTCCCAAAGTCGTTCCTCTCCTTGGCCGTGGTTTGTCTGGAAATTCCCGGTGGAACCTCTTCACCAAACGAGGTCCATGCACGTGGTCACTAGGTTCCCAAGACCTTTCCTGCGGACCATAACCTTTCCAGCCAATTAGGTAAAAGAGTTTAGATCTCACTCTTTTTGAGTCCAAAATATTCTTGATTTCGTATTCGGGTTCTCCGTCTATGAGGATAGGTTCAGGTGGGTCGGTTAGCCTAGTTCCTGGTTGCACTGGTTTCAAAAGAGACACGTGGAAGACGGGATGGATTCGCATATGAGCAGGTAGTTCCAACTCGACAGCCACCGGGTTAATAATGGCTTTGAAGGAGTAAGGCCCCAAGTACCTGGGATTAAAGGTCCGTTTTCCTTTGAGAGGAATGTGCTTAGTAGGTAACCATACTTGGTCCCCTATCTGGTAGTGTGGTGCTTCTCTTCTAAGCTGATCAGCGTTTTTCTTGTATTTTTCCTTGGCCTTTCGTAAATGTTCTGTTGCTTCCTTAAAGGTTTGAGTAATGACTGTGTGAAGATGATATACTGCGGGCATCTCTAAATGCTGGGGTGAATCCAACTCCGAGGTTCGGGGATGATGTCCGTATATGGTAAAAAAGGGACTGTGCCCAGTTCCTGAGTGTACTGAATTATTGTACGCATATTCAGCGATCCATAGGGTGTCCTTCCAATTGCCCTCAGACTGATGTAACATACAGCGTACATATTGTTCGAGAGTCTGATTAGTTCTCTCTGTTTGGCCGTCGGTCTGGGGGTGGTGGCTAGTGGAAATCCTGACATCTTTTTGTGCCAGTTGGCAGCATTTTTTCCAGAAATGCGAGATAAATTGACTTCCTCGGTCTGAAATTAACACAGATGGAAAACCTTGTAGACGAACAATGTTTTCAAGGAATTCCTTGGCCAGGGTTCAGGCTGAGGGTATCCCTTTTTAAGGGAATAAAGTGGGCCATTTTAGAAAAAAGGTCCACTATTACTAGGATAGTATTGAAACCGTTACACTGGGGTAGATCCGTGATAAAGTCTAATGACAAGGTGTGCCAAGGAATCGGTGGGATGTCCATAGGCTGTAATAGCCCCGCTGGTTTTCTTTTTTGACTTTTGTTTTGGGCGCAGATATGCCACAAGATAGGACAAATGACTTAATATCTTTTTGCCAGGTGGGCCACCAGAATTGTTTCTTGATTTTAGCTTTGGTCTTTGTAATACCGGGGTGTCCCTCTAGTAACGTATCGTGATAATGGGAGATGACTAGTTCTTGTAGTTCTTTTTGTGGCAGAAATAGACGTCCTCGGTAATATGGTAGTTCCTTGGTGATGCTGAAATCTGGGCCTTTCTTGGCCCAATCTTGTA
The DNA here is from genome assembly GCF_040938575.1 of Ambystoma mexicanum. NCBI lineage: Eukaryota > Metazoa > Chordata > Amphibia > Caudata > Ambystomatidae > Ambystoma > Ambystoma mexicanum. The sequence continues at coordinate 543,452,284 of NC_090937.1, forward strand.
GGGCTTGAGGATCAAAGAGCTGCCGGACAATCCCTTGAATGTCTTCCAGTGTCTGTACTGAAGTTATACCAAGAATTCTCTGGTCTGGGATTATGGGTACAGGTTCCAGGGTCACTTCAGTCTCTCCCATTCCAATTCGGGATAAGGCGTCCGCTTTCCCATTTTTACAACCGGGCCGATAAGTTATTACAAAATCAAATTCGGCAAAAAACAATGCCCAACGGAGTTGACGTGAAGAATGGGCTTTGGCTGTTTTTAGATATTGTAAATTTCGATGATCGGTGATAACCGTGATGGTGTGCCTGGCTCCGAGTAGATAGTGTCGCCAAGCTTTGAAGGCGGACTTGATGGCTAACAGCTCATTATCAGTAATGGCATAGTTTAATTCAGGAGCCGAGAACTTTTTTGACCAAAAGGCCACTGGGTGAATCTGGTTTGTTTCGGGATCTTTTTGAGAAAGGACGGCTCCCATTGCTAAACTGGATGCATCAGTCTCCACTATGTACGGGAGTTCAGGACGTGGGTGTCTTAGGATCGGTGCAGATGTGAATTTGGCCTTTAATACTTGAAAGGCGCTTTCAGATTCATCTGTCCATACAAAGCGTTTGTTTTTTCTCAAGAGTGCTGTGATGGGATGAACAATCTGCGAAAAGTCTGGAATAAACCTGCGGTAGAAGTTGGCAAAACAAAGCATGCTCTGTACCCCTTTGACAGAGCTTGGCGAAGGCCATTTGAGAATTGCGTCCACTTTTCGTGTATCCATCCTGATTCCTCCCGGGGTTAAAATGAATCCTAGAAATTCCACTTCAGTGGTGTGGAAAACGAATTTCTCCAATTTGGCATATAGTTTGTACTGGCGTAGCTTTTCTAACACTGCTCGGACGTGCTTGATATGATCAGATTCTGATGAGGAGTATACTAAGATGTCATCAATATAAACGATGACACAAACATCGATAAGTTCGCTAAGGACATCGTTCATGAAGAACTGGAAGGCTGCCGGCGCGTTGCATAATCCAAAAGGCATCACTTGGTACTCAAATAATCCATACTTCGTGCGAAAAGAAGTTTTCCACTCGTCGCCTTCTTTGACACGTACCAAATGATACGCCCTCCGGAGGTCTAGTTTAGTATATATGCGGGCTTCTTTTACTTGGTCAAGTAATTCCGGAATTAAAGGCAACGGATACCGATTCTTAATGGTTATTTGGTTCAGTGCGCGATAGTCTATGCACGTTCTGAGGTTGCCTTCCTTTTTTGGCACGAAGAACAAAGCAGAAGATGCTGGGGATTTAGATGGGCGAATAAAACAGTTAGCAAGGTATTGGTCCAGGTATTGACGTAAATGAAGATTTTCGGGCTCCGTAAGGGCATAGATCCTGCTGCAGGGAGGTTGTGCGCCTGGTATGAGGTCTATTTGACAGTCATATGATCTGTGTGGGGGCAAGGTATTTTCCTGCTCTTTTTGGAAGACATCTTGAAACTCTAGATACTCTGTAGGTAGTTGTATGGTAGCTGAAGTTACTGAAGCCAGGACCGTGTTCTGAGATTTTCTTGGGTAACAGGTGTGCGCACATTCTGGGAAGGTAATTCTCTTCTCTCGCCAATCGATACTAGGATTATGTTTTTCCAACCAAGGTATCCCCAGTATTACTTGAAACTGCAGAGCCTTGATTAAATCAAACACCAAAGTCTCTCGGTGCCCATCCTGCACCAGCAATGTCATTTCTGTGGTGGAGTGAGTTACGGGGCCTGAGGCAATTTCCGTTCCATCAACTGTGGTAATGACATCTAGAGTGGGTTTCTGGGCGAGAGGCAGGTTCATCCTGGAAGCCAGTTCACTGTCCACGTAGTTTCCTATGGCTCCGCTATCTACGTACGCTTTTACCGCGTGCATCCGAGATGGCTGTTCCGGATCTACGAGGATCATTGGAATGGTGAAATGCGAGGTCTGAGTGTCCTTCTTCGAGCTCGGCAAGCGGACCTCTACGCTTGTCGGGCGGGATTGTTTCCCAAGTCAGAGTTTTTATCCGCAGCCCCCACCACCTTTTTGGGCGGTTTTATGGGGCAGTTCAGCAAAAAATGACCTGAATTCCCGCAATATAGGCATAGCTGCATTTGTCGCCTTCTATCTCTTTCTTTCTGAGTTAAGGGTCCTCTCACCCCTCCGATTTGCATGGGTTCTGAAGTCTCTGCCCCTTTGGGGCTGGTATGAGTTCTGACCAAGACTCTGTTTTCAAACCTGGCTTTATCGGCCTTCCTATTTTGAAGTCTATGATCAAGTTGGACCACCAAATGTATATATTCGGTACAATCTTGAGGCGGGTTCACGATCTGGGCCAAGGCATCTTTGAGTTCTCCTCGAAGCCCTCGATGGAACAATGTGATTCTTTTTACTTCTGGCCATTCAGTTTCCACTATTAATCTGTTAAAGGTTGCAATGTAGGAAAGAAGACCCTGATTCCCCTGTCGTAGGGATAAGAGTTCGTTATCCAGGGCCTGACCCTGGGAGTGTCGAGCAAATAGTCTTTCCATGCTTGTTTGAAATCCCTGGAAATCCCGAAGAATGGGGTCATCTTGATTAACTAGAGGAATGGACCAGTCTGCTGCGCTGCCGCTGAGGTATGACAGCACAAAGGCTACCTTGGCTTGATCATTCGTAAAGGCTGCAGGTCTGCATAAGAAGTGTAAGCGGCACTGATTCATGAATACGGCAAACCTTTTTGGGTCTCCGGTAAAAGGTTCGGGTGGAGCCAATGGAACGGCCCCTGGTAAGTGTATTTGAACAGGGTTGCTCGATGACACAGGAGCTGGACCTGCCCCAAGGCCAGGCAGTGGCGTTTGCCCAGCTTGATTTTGCAATAACTGTCTGGCTAGATCATCCGTTCGCTCTTTCGAAACTATCAGCTCCCTTCTTAGGGCATTAGTTTCCTGGCGGGCGGCATGCACTTCAGCCCTTAGCTCCCCTAATAATTGGGCTAATTGATCCGTCTCTGAGGTCTCCATAACGCCCAGGTGGCTTGTTGTGGGTAGGCTTCGTGTTCTGTTACGCTCACCTGGTGTCCACGGGGGCGTTGATCTGGACCGGCCTCATGTTACTTCTTCCAGTGATACTCGGAGCGCCGAGATGACGGAGTGGACCGGGCCACCCAGCTTGATCTGTGTAGCTCGTATGAATACTCTTCTGTAATGCAGAAAGGGGAATTAACCACCTGTGAGGTTTAAGCTTAACCCCACCTTCTCCCCTTGAATTACTTTGGGACTCCTTTAGATTCTCACCTGATAATCTGGAAAGATGAACTCTCCATCCTGCTTCAAGTGCAGGGGCACGTAGATGACCAGTTGCCTCACTGGTGTGGGAAGTTGGCGAGTTGCAGACAGAGTTGACTCCGTAGAGGTAATAGTTATAAGAGTTCAAAACGTCTGGAATTCACTCAGTCCAATTCCCCTAGGTTGCCCTTATGGATCTGGAAAGAGTTCACGTGGCAACCAGAGATGCGCAGGTAAGTGTTTATAAAAGCTGTTCGGAATAAAGAGGGAAGCTTGCTCTAATCTGTGGTCTTTTCCCTTTTCAGGCATCCATTCGGAGGAAGATCCGTGGATTGAAGCGTTTTCCGCAACCGGGTAAGTCTGCAGCGGAATGTTTCCCCATAGGGGCCGGGGTGCGGCGGATATGCGGAAAAGGTCGCACCGACCCTAGATTAGGTGAGTATCCCTAGTAAGTCTTAGGTGATCTCAAGTAAGTCTTAATATTTGCCTTTGTTGCCTTAGGTAACTCTCTGTTGCTCACCTTATTGTTTTTATGTCCATAGGTGATGAAGAGCGGCCGCGGACTGAAGATGAGCGTGATGGAATGCTGAAAATGGCAACAGGTGAGTTCAGCGCGGCGTTGCAGGAGGCGCGGCAAGAGCGACTAATGGATTCTTTCTTCCAGGTCCAAGTCGGGAAGATGCAGGATTCAGGTGAGTATGAATAAACTCTTGCTCTAACCTTTCCTTCTGTTTTCCTTGCAGGGTTCAGGAGTTCCAGAGTGTAGACGGGCGTGGCAGAAGACTGGAAGCTGCTGCAGGCACGGTGAGCGTTACGCTGCTACTGCAGAATAACACGAAGCACGTGTGGCTGTCCGGGCGTGGCTTAAATAGCTTTGGAGAAGTCCCAGGTAAGTATTCTTCCACTGCCCAACCCAGGTAAGAAAATAGTCCCTGCATTAAAATAGTCCCTCCTCAGCCTCATTTGGCTTAGGTCTTTATGCAGCATGGTCTGCATCAGGTGAGTAAGCAGCATGGTCTGCTTTAGGTAAGTTCTCATAAATGAGCCTGGCGCCTATGGCGCCAGGACTGACTTTGTTCTTATGAGCCTGGCGCCAAAGGCGCCAGGACTGCACCCAAACAGCCCCTAACTGGGGCTTTTGGGCATGCTCCAAATGGCGTGATGCATGCTTCCGGGGCTGCTGGGCCTGGTCTGGTTTCCCGGGGGCAGGCATCATGACAGACTCCCACTACTCAAACCCAGGTGAGAGCCTTTTTGGGCCTCACTGGGTATTATCGCAACTTCACGGCGAACTATGGAACCATAGTTGCCCCTCAGACAGCTCTGACTTCGCCCAAACATCCAAGGAAGGTTAATTGGACATAATACTGTCAGAGAGCCTTTGTTGGCTTGAAAGAAAGTCTGTGTAGGGCACCTGTGTTGTGTGCGCCCTTTATCATCCAGACGGATCTCTGCGACACCGGAATTGGAGCTGTCTTGTCCCAGTTAGGTAACAAAGGGAGGGAACATCCAATCATATTCATCACTAGACAACTCAAGGGCAGAGGGCTTAGGTAGGCTACTGTTGAAAAGGAATGTTTCAGTATAGTTTGGAGCCTTAGGCATTTTAGACCCTACCTTGCGGGGTCTACCTTCAAGGTCCAAACAGACCATAAGCCCTTGTATTGGCTTATGCAGATGAAGGGTGAAAACCTGAGACTGTTAGGTGGTCCATTAGCCTGCAAGGAATAGACTTCATCATAGAGCATAGACCAGGGAAGAGTTGAGATAATGCAGATGGCCTTTCCAGCAGGTATGTTGACCGTCTGGATAAGGGCCTCCCTGTTCTTGTTCTGTAGTCTTTTTTCATGTGTGTTTTGTATTATATTCTGCCCAGGAGTCCATGTGGGACTCCTGGAAATGCAGCTCTTCCTTTTTTTGGTTTGGTGCATAGACCCTTAGGATACCATTAGGGCACCCATGGGTGATGGTACAACTGTGTACCTGTAGTGTATGTTTTTGGGCACCTGTGTGTGGCCCACAGAGCAGGGTATGGGCTGGTGGCATCTCCATGCTGAATACGACAGGTGCTCTAAGTATCCTCCATTTTGGGATACCCAGACCCTGCCATTGGAAGCAGTTGATTCCTGATAGGAGACAAGATGGCCCCTCTGGCCTCTTGCTTTCTATTTCCTGTTACCTTTTTTTCCCCAAAGTCCTGGGAAGCCCTGACTCTATCCCTTCCCCCTGACTGGCTGTTGGGTAGAAGTTCCTTAGATGGTATTGTGGGGAAGTTCAGGTCAGACTGGCTGGAGCCTCTGTATGTTGTGGGTACACCCTTGGGGTGGAACATGGGTGAATGGAGTGTGTAAACAATATGCACTTCTTGTTATGGGTGCCTGGCTTCTGGTATGTGACACAAAGAATGAGATAGCCCTGCCCGAAACTGGTATGAATGCAGTGTGGAGTGATGAATGGCTGGGTACTTGTTCCAATACGCATTCCTTGTTGTGAGTGTCTGGAGGGAGGAGAATGGCCTGAATGCACTGTGAGCCTGATTGGCTGCCTGCTTGCATGAATGCCCTTCTGGATGATTGGTTGCCTGAATGTGACCCATCAGAGTGAATTAGAGACCAAACAGTATATCTGGGGACCTCTCACTGATGGAAATCGTTCAGAAGCTGAAGTTGATACTTGATGCTAAACCTTAAAGTTCACTGGAAGAAGAAGAATTCCTGCTGCTGTCCTTTGCCAATCTGAAAGCTGCTGTGCCTTCAAGAAACTGATACAAGAGATGACCTGGCTAGGAGACCTCTGCCCGAACTATGAGGGACCATCATGCACTAGCTAACCTTTGCCAAAGCTCCCTGGAATCAGTCCTCGAAAGGCTGCCAACCCGGAGACGGGGACCGCCACAGAATCACAAAGCGAAGCGCCCGGACATTATAGTCCATCACTGTCAGCGACGATCATCGTAGACCGGAGCCGTAACACTTCATTGCCTAAGAACACTTTGAACGAAGGACTCCCTCGCTCATCACCGATGATTGCTTTGTCCCACCGGAGAAAGTGAAGGCTGCCGATGCCCCACAGAGAATCCGCTGGTGGGTTTCCAGCCACCTGAAGACCACAAAGATGCCAATGACCCGACGCCCTTACTGGGCCAAAGTTCTTCAGTAACTTGTTGCAGCAGCGAACTATCGTCGTCGAGGTGCCCTACACGTCTCATTTTCGCAGGACATCCATGACGGATCATTGACAAGCACCACCAGGACCAAAGCTGCTTCCTTCAAACCTTTGTTCACCATTTACTCATTCGATCTCGACGATCTGTGACTCCTGCCTTAAAGGGGGTCACTCAAGAAGGATCCGTCAACGACCCGACATCGAACTATGCTAAACCAGGTACTTTGGGGTGGTAGAACTTTTATAGAAGGAGATTAGACTCTGTTAGACAATATATGCACTGGGCTTGTGGTATTTCTCATTTACAGGTTGCCCAGGTGGCGGGATCCTCACACCGATCTGTGTCTAGGTAAATGGAGCACAGCCTTCTGCCAATTGTCTAACCAACTGTTTTCCTCCTAAGTCTATGGTTGATAACTTTTGCTACATTGATTTGTGTGCTATTTGAACTGTCTACAGTTGATGCATTGTAAAGGCATCGATAGTTAAGAGTGGTACCATGTAGACCTGTATATATTTGCCATTATAGTATTGCCAGAATACAAAGTGTGTTATTTTGATTGTATACATAACGTGAACCTTATTTACATAAGACTTTGTTTTCACTGACATAGTGAGTGGACATTCCTTTGTGGGTGCTTGGGGACTACACTGTACTTAAGAACCAGCCCGCATTACCACCTGAGAGCTAAGCCTTGATTACTCGTCCATTGCTACCAACAATAGAGAATCTTGGCTGGGGTGCTCTGTGCCTCTACTCTACCATATAGAGGACAGGAGTACAGATAACCCCCCTCCAGTCTTTACACAGTGGGGGTGTTCAAGAGGATGAGAAGTAAGCAGAATTTTATCCCAGATAGTAGAGCTTATTTGGTACAACATGCATTAAGGGGAAAGCTGCTCATGATTCAGATTCAACCTTTCTCACTTATATTTCCTCATTGATAGCACCCTCTTAATCATTTCCAACCTTGCACTATTCTGCTTCCGTATCATTATCTTCCATGCCCGCACCCCTTATCGCATCCTCCTTGAAAACAATGCAAAGAACAACAGTGAACGCCAAAACTGTTTATTATTTATTGTTTGCTTGTTAGGCGCTTTTATGATAAGAATATACTGTTTCAAAGCACCCACAGGGCAGGGAGGGAGGGACAGTGGGAAATACATTACAACACAATATTTAAGGGCAGAGGGGTAAGAGCTTGCAATTGCAGAAAGGAAGAGGGAAGAGGGGTAAGTACTAGGGAGTTCGAGCCTGCGGGAGAGCCATGGACGAAGTTCTAGGAATGTTGAGTGCTCCACGACCTGGGCCGCGGGAAGTGAATGTTGGAGTCTCCAGAACGGAGTGGGTGGAGATGCAAGTTCTGTGGAAAGACAGCAGCTGGGAAGATTTGGTGTAGCAGGTCAAGGCCCCAAAGATGCCATGACTATCGAAGTGCTGCTCCACCGTAAAGTATTCATGGCCAATCACAGCCCCGACACTCGTTAAATGCATCCTTCCTACTCTGTCACCTATATGAGACACATTTAAACTGATCTCCACCAAACCACATAATCGCACTGAGTCCCTCACTCCATGTGTTGGACAAACACACAAGCACTAAAAATGACATTGCTGAGAAAAACTCCTGCCGCACTATTCGTAGCCCAAGTGAAGTGCATCACAAATAAGTGTCCCCATTGCACTGGAAATTAAAGTGTAGCTCACACCGCTCCATTTTAAGACTCACTTTAACAGTAGCATGGGCATTAGGCACCTTATTATTGAAATTATAGAAACCAAGTGATACCAGAACGTGGTTCAGCAAGAGCAAAGGGCGCCATTGTAGTATTGAGGACTTGATACTAGAGGAAAATGTCTTGTGGTTCCTCTCGCTGTGCATACATTTAGTGAAACAGTGCATTGTAATTAATCATTTACTTTGATGCCACAAGTATTGACTTTAAAGCCTACTTAAACAACAAGGTCTCCTGGAGTGTGATCGCTGCTAACTTAAGTATCACTTATCGCGGCACTACAACTTATTTGCAGGTGTTTCGTTTTGTGGATCTTTCCTTAAATACCCACTTACTGAAAAACGAATTACTGAATAGGTGCAACTAATTTGCTGGCTTATAACCTAATAGTGTAGTGCACCGAAAGCAGCAACCCCGAGAAAGGAACACCATGAGGAGAACCAACGGTCACTGACCTCTCGAGGCATAATGGGAGTGACCCATGAATAAGTTGCCGCCAGAATCTAAATCAATATCTAAATCCATACAACATTGAACATAACAACAACCGCGCTGAAAGCAGATGAGTGGGGGTTGAGGGATCTTGCTTGGCAAAGCTGAAGCGTAGAACACACTTCAATTCAAGCTGGACAAGTATAAAAGTATGTTATGAAAGTGCATATCCAAATCTCTAATGCCATATTAGTCCTCTGCTCATTTGCACTCTGTAATTTGAAGCCACCCATTCAAGATGGAGAGAATAATGCCTCGTCTAACATGACTATATCCCACCATGGCATGTACCCTTAAAAGTCCTATTCCTGAAAACAAGGCACTGTTCAAAGCCAAACATGGGGCGAGGGCAAATCCTGAGCAGGCAAGCAAGTCAGCCCTATATGTCTCTCATTGTGGCCCTGTTTTCTTTTTTTTTTCTTTGTTTTCTGGCAGCAGAAGTTCCTCATCTAGCGATGAGAAGAAGTTGTAACAATCCCATAGTTGAGAAAACACCTAATTTTGCATCCCAACCCGCAGCAGGAATGGGAAGGCCATATGATCCACAGGATGCTATAAAAACAACCCCTCCACAACAGTCAACCAACCCACTCAGCTGCCATTGTGACACTCTATTCTGGGATCCCCTTCTTCTCGTTCAGCACCTGCAACCCACAAGACACTCTTGGCCTGTTGAATTTGTCTCCCTTCTCAATTTTTTGGCTATTTCATCATAAAGCCTCAAACCTGATATTGCCACATAGATGCGTGTTACCCACGACAGATCATGTACCGGACGTCACATTGTTTTTGTCACCTTCCCTACTAATTGCAAAGTACTTTATGGAAACTACCCTTGAGTTAACTTGCAACTCTCCATTATTTAAGCACTTCAATCTACAATCTTGCTAAAGGCATGAAAAGCAGGAAATTAGTTTGAACTGCTATTGCAATTTGCAGTAGCGGTCCGACACACAATCTTGCCCAGTCACCTCAATGTGGACCTGCAGCAGCACCTGCTGTTGGAGTAGTGAAAACACACAGCTCTGACAAATCACCAACATTCTGGCTTATAGAACCCCACCCTGCTCTGACCTGAAGCAACCCTTGCTATTAAGTTCAAATGGCCACATAACTTGCAGAGGCACTTCAAATCTGACATGCACCCTCCATTGCTGTTTTGGTGCTGAGACTGGCACATAGGCCTGAGAAAGGATATCAAGCCACCCCAGATTAGAAGAAGTGGAACCCACACACAGCTCTGATAATGTATCTCACTTCTGCTGTGAGGCACACCCAGCTATTGCATAATTAGATCCAACAAACGGTTCTGTTGATGCATTCCCTACAGACCTGCGGCACCTGGTGATATTGCAGAAGTGGGATCAACACAGATCTCTGCGGAAACACCTCAATCATGACCCGTGGAACTGTTGTGGTGGTAGATAGGTGTCCCACAGCTACAGAGAAGTTTGACTTGCGTGCACCATATTGGTGGCTGTGGTGACAGTGTTGTTGACATAATGTTGTAATTTAGCTTGAATCCAGTGTAGCTAATGGGAATGAGGTATGCATTATTTTTAGTGTTGTTTGTGTTTTAGTTGACATATTATGGAATTGCATGTCCACAGCAAGATAAATGGCAAAACTGGTTGTCTGGCCACATAGCACTTAACAACCAGGCAGCGAGGAGCTCAACATTTGCATGTGAGGTAAGAGATTTGAAATGGGAAAATCAGTGTGATAGGATGCAGTAGTCCTGAACATAAACGTATAAGTACACATGCATTGGGGTCTCTTGGGAAATAGGTTGTATGAATATACAGATCTGTTTTGCCACAGGGTTCTCTGACATGTTAGGAATTGCACTGGCTAAAAACCTGGGTTGGGCAAACAAGTTTACAGAGTCTTCTCACAAATGTAAAAAAAAAAGAGACTCCCCAAAGAAGTTTAGCATGACCTGGATAAAGTGGTAGGAATAGAGGCCAAGAGTTGACAGGAGATGTAAGCTTCCATTGTGAATTCTTGTAAAAGGCAGCAGGAGAAGGAGAAGGAAAGCGTGGATGAAGCACAAAAGGCAGAGTCTAAGTTGGTTCAGAAGAAGCTGGCAAATATCTGTTTAGAAGGAACAGTGATAACAAGCTCCACAGAGGGACAACAGAGACAATCAGGACAGCAGGGACAAATGGAAACCGGAATGGGACAAGGATGGTTGGATGGGTATGCACCTGGACCAAGACCAATTTGAGGATTTCCATGGGGTACGAGTGGATTTTCAAAGGTGGTGGGTGATTTTGGAGGGATGGCGCAATGGTTAAATGGGCCAATGGGAGGAGGTTATGGAGGGTATGGAGTGCAGTGTTGGGCATGTGAGAAAATGGGACACATCGCACAGGACTGTCAAAGCCGGCTGCTATATTGCAATGCAGGTCCCCCACAAATTAATCCCTCAACTCTGCCACACGCCCCAAGCTCGGTGCCATCGCAGCAGATCAGGTTGATCAAAATCCAGGAGCTAGAATGGCCCAGATCTATGCACCCCCGCCAATCGTGCCAGCCCAGGCACCGGTAGAGACTTGGGATAAATATCCTATATCCCACGGGACAGTCACCCATTACCACCGAGTAAGTGTGTTTGGAGGAAATCCTTTTTTGCATCCTGGTGCTCATATGTAACAGGAATAGGACAGCCCACATAGATCGTTGATGTGTCCAGTTCTATCGGTTACTACTGATCCAGAGGAGTAACCTCAGATAGGAGTAAAGGTAGGTGAGCAGAAATTTTCATTTACGATTGATACAGGGGCTACAAAATCATGCATTAAAGAAGGTGGTAATCCCCTTTCAGGCAAAATTATGGACACACAGGGATTTTCTGGGGCTGTCCTGTCGGTTTCTTACATCAAGGATCTGCTTATCAAGGTAGGTAAGGAAAGTTCATCAGCTCCCTTGTTATACTGTAAGAATGCCCCACGGACCTACTGAGCAAGCTTAATATGTTGATTACTTTTTCAAAAGATGCTATAGTTTGCTCAACTCCACGATTGTATGTGGTGAGAGAAGCAGCTCTTTCCCCACGTATTACAGTGATAGCATGACTAGAGGGGTGCCATTGCATCCAGCATTATTTCTGTATTGGCTGTTGATAGTGTTCAGTTGGGTCCCGGGAATAAAAGATCTACCATGGCGTTAACCTCTTGGATTTTTGTTTCAACATGCTGAGTCACAGCAGATAGTGCCATGGACTAGGTCAGTTTCCATGTGAGCAAGCTCACACAGCAGCAGATTTTCCATACAAAAGTCTTCAACCATCACTATGGGCTGCCTGGCTGCCTGGTGACTTTGTGTGTGGAACATGCAGATTTGCTATTTTGGAAATGTCTAAGTCTACTTTGAAAACCCAAGGAGTATCATCATATGAATGTATTTTCTCAAATGCTTCCATACTTCTGGTAAGGTGTCACCAAGTCAATCCGGTAAAATTCTTAGATGAACAAGTGAAACCTGACAACGTTGTCAATGACTGTGCAACTTATGAGGGAGAAGAAGAAGAGAGGACGAATGTTCGGGAGGATGCCTTGGAAGGAGGTCATCAACAATTGATCAGGGCACTGGTGAGAGGTACACAGGGGCGGCTGTTGTAGCTCTTTTGGATGGGGAACACTGGGTTGGAGTGGAGGAATGACTCTCTCCCCATTACTCCGCACAAGCAGCAGAACTAGTGGAACTCATTGAGGCGATAGATATGAGTAAGGGGAAGGCAGACACTATCGACTCTGCATATGCCACATCCATGGTACACTCTGGGTTATTTAGATGGACGATGAGAGGGTTTTAAAGATCTGACAGGACTTTAGACCAGCATGTCGCGCTGCTATCACAACTAATCGAAGCACAAACATTGCCCTTAGAGGGAGGAATAGTAAAGTGCACAGGGCATACTAATAGAACTGATTTAATAGTGCTTTGTAATTATGCCACAAACATAGTGGCAAAGGAAGCAGCATAATTGCCCTTTTTAGAACATCTGAAAATGGAAATGGTGTCCCAACAAGTACAATTGCCAGTCCTGTATACTGCACTCCTTTTGCTTCAAATAGTAGAAATGCAGGGGATGTGTAGATCTATTTCTCTCTTGATTTCTGTGGTATATGTTTTCAATAGTAGGAATGCAAATGAGTCTGAGTTATCAAGTACAACATACTGCAGGAAAATTAGTAAGAGCACAACAAGACCTTGACATCGATTTTGTAAATAATGATGATGATGTCAATTTAGAAACAGTAAATGATGCACACGGCTTTGCATCAGATAATTTGTGGTATCATGATATGAAGAGGGTGGGTAGAAAGAAAGTCACAGAGTCGTGTTATATTTGCCCTAGCATTTTCCATGCTTCTAGTGTCCCAAGAATATTTATTCCCGATGAGGTAGAGGTAGCAGAGGCACGGTATCTTGTGCAGGGTCCAAGGGCAGTTTCATGGGCAATCTGTAGCAGCTGCCACCCTTCCATTTGAAGAAGAATGTTTAGCATTAGATGGGGAAAACAGAAGGATGTCTGTTGCATGCATAGAGTAAAGTTCAACCTTGAAGGACTAATTATCATGAACAATAAATGGGAGCAAGGGGTGAAGAGTTGCAGAGCAGGTGGCTTGGTGGGACTTCCTGAAGAAAGGGTGGCACAAATAAAACGAGTATGTTGAGGTATATGGAAAAAGTATGCACACTTTTTAACATGGCTCAAGGAGTCAGAGAAACCTGTTAAGATCCAGTTATTTACACAATTTTCTGTTTTAAGGCTGATGGCACATTGTCTGTAGGCACGAATTGAAACTGCAACATCACGATTTGCATCACTGATCTGGCTCGAGGTACAGCAGCACTGTCTCGACTTGTACTGGTCCTGTGGACCGTTTTCCTACAAGTAGTTAGCTCCGGCCTAGTGATGCATTTGCAACTTCACTCCCTTGCATGTGCCCGTCCTTGTTGTTCCTCAGAGCCACCCCACATTTGCAAATTCCAAATATAAGTCTACAAATTGTGCCCCTTTGACCCCTGCGCCCCTTGCATCCATTGTGCCATCCAACATGGCCAATCCAGGAACTTTACAGACTTTTGTAGAAACTGACTCCTTGTAACAATCCATAAGATCAAACTACATCTCATCAGCATCCACTGAGGCCCTTAAGAACATTTCTGAACATTTTTGATTTATTAGCCAGATAGAAATGTTTTTTACTTGACTTTTGGCCCATGGTGTACAGACTGTGGCCAACTAGAAGTGGTTACAAGTTGTTCGCTATGCATTATTATTATGTATGAATTTCTCTGAATCAGCATTTAGTGCAATTAAAGAAGAAATCAGGGCCTTGAGGATTTTAGAATTGCAGAATCAGTATATTCTCGACCACCTAACGGCTATGCAGGGCGGGTTTGCCAGAAGATCGGGAGTACGTGTTGTACATATCAACCTACCAATAATTTGGACAATGGAACTCTGGCCTGAACAATTGCTGCATTTTACAAACTGAGGGGGCATGACAAGGGAGGCAGTAATTGCTGATGACTCTTTTTTGGACTCTCTTTTTTCTTGGGTGCCTTCATGGATGAGTATAACTATGACAATTCTCATACCTATTTTTGTCTTTTTTTTAATTATCTGTTGTTCCTGTCATCTATGTTTATGGTGCTGCTCTGCCCAAATGCCTAGAGCAAGAGCTATGATGGACATAACCCTGTCTGAGACTAGGGCCACTGTCATTACATCTCACATGGGTACTCAAACTGATTTTGAACTGAATACGGGAGTAGTTTTATGTCCTCCACCAGGTTGGGGTGAACATGAAAGACAACAGGCAGATTGCTGAATTGGAGGAAGGGTGAATTGGGATTGTCCAGCGGAGGAGCATGGGTGAAAGGGCACTAATATGAGAGATGGTTGTAAAGTTTCATTGCCCCTAGAAGGTGACATTGATGATTTGGAAATTAGCTTGTTAGTTAATGTACTAACTAAAGGGGTGAATGTTGGGGTGGTTGATAAGGGTCCAACGGGTAAAGAGAAGTTTGAATTGTGCGTGCCATATTGGTGGCTGGGGTGACAGCGATGTTGACATAATGTGGTAATTTAGCATGAATCCAGTGTAGCTAATGGGAATGGCGTATGCGTTATTTTTAGCATTGTTTGAATTTTAGGTGATACATTTTCGAATTATCTATGCAGAGCAAGATAAATGTAAAAAATGCAGATACAATATAAATGCAATATAGGTGTCAGCCCACACAGGGCTTAACAACCAGGCAGCGAGGAACACTACATGTGCATGCAAGGTAATACATTTGCAACTGGAAAATCAGTGTGAGTGGATACGGTATTCCTGAACATACATGTATTGGTACACCTGCATGGGGTCTCTAGGGAAATAGGCTTTGGGCAGTATGAATATACAGATAGGTTTTGCAGCAGAGTTCTCTGACAAGTTAGGAATTGTGCCGGCTAAAAACATGGGTTTGGCAATTTAACTCTGTGGCTGGAAAACTGGTTTTATAGGTTTTATTGGTTTGGGGAAAGACAGCAGCAGTTGTGATGAATATCAGATGGTCAGTTTCGGGCAGGTTTTTTTTAATGGTCTGAAGCGGAGGTGCAAGCTCTGTAAGTATATAGCAGTCTGTTATTAAGTCACAGGAGGATTCACCTGCTAGAGCTGAACAATTAAGCCTGATGTGGGCTGCTTGCGGGCAAGGGATGTGGGCTGCTTGCGGGCAAGGAGCACAAATTGATCATCGATTTTCAATAGAGTTGTCAAGGTGTGGGTTGGAGCCATGTTGGCTGGAATGGTAAGTCACATAGTTTAGAATGAAATGTGGCCACCAACATGTTTGGGCTATAAAACCAGCAACAATAGATAAAAAGCAAATGTGTACGCTCTCTACCTCTTTACATTAATGGCATTTCTTTGGAATAGCCGTGTTCATCACCAAGGTTTCTAACCAGATGAAACTTGTCATAATTGAAATTGTTTGTACGTTGTGTAAACTGTGTAACTATGAGATGGGACTATGGCCAAATATGGAAAGGCCCTAGAGATGGGTGCAGTGTGAATATGAAACATGCAATTATAAGTTAAAGAGGATGGTGCTTGGAAGAATGTATCCAATAAGAAAGTGTGGGAACTAAAGGCAATATGGTTACATTGTATAGGTTTAACCAATCTTGTGTGGGGGTTGACTCTGTAACAAAACCTTTGGGAGTGTTTAACTGTTGCAAATTGTATGAAATGCATGTTCTTTGTGTGGTTTAGGGAGAGTGGTTAGTTTGACTCTTTTATGTCATCTAACCCCTTCTCTGGCCATTTGTACGATAAACTTTACGGACAAAGCATGTACTTCCTCGTTAAAGGGTGGGCCTGATTTTGGTTACAGTGATCAAAGGCCCACACCTACAGAACCCAGTACTAGGAATCCCACCCAGCCTTGACAAGTCTCATCTTCTACTCCCCATGGCACACCAGATGTGAGACCATCCATCTCCCCTGCCAAACCATTTAAATTCCTCACCTTTGTATACCCCCTCTAACCCAACGTTAGCATCTTCTCAGACTCTCCTTCCAACAGCACCTTAAAGCACATGGGATTAACATGCTCTATAAATAACTAAATTGGCTCGCCCCACACAATCTGGCACCAGCGCCCGCCCATTCTAGTGAATTATTCTTCCCTCAATGTCTAGCAGCTAAGGTATTTTAGAACTTCTGACAGAACACTGTGTGCAGACCTCACGCTGTGCGCCCCACCCCACTCCCACTCCCACCCTCAGATGATGTAACATAGGACAGAACACTCCCCGCACAAAGGGAGTCCTGTCAATGACTGCCCACGCAGGGCATTTGGACGAAACCCCTCCCAAATCCTCAGAAGGACAGGTGAGGAAACACTCTACCAACCCATTCTCCATGAGGTTAATTGATGGAGCACTCTACATCCGATACACACGATGTGCAATCAATCCAACGGAGCATCTGAGGGAGAAAACCAACGGGAGGAGGGTAGTCGGATGTTTGTAAGCTGTAAAACACTGGCGGGGCTGTGTGAGGCGCATATACAGCATTACGTGCCACAGGAGAGGAGCAGGCATGCAGGGAAACGGCGGGGGTGGAGGGGGCGAGCAGCGCTCAAGGGGCTGTGTGCACATCTACAACATATGATACTTATGTCTGCAAATCAACTCTAGAAATTAGAACTACCACTGCCAACATGCACTCTACTTCTGGAGGGCAGTGCTGCATAGACAAGCAAAGACATCAGGTAACATCGTAGGTCTGTCACCGAGCAGTGAGCCCATGTAGGCATTGCTGATTTACTTCTGCTCTGCACACCCAGAACATACTTTAAAAATGTCAAGAAAATGTCGAAGTCTCAATATCAACATTATAATATTAAATTAGAGTTAGTGGAATGTGCCTTCCACTGTGGTGGGTGCAAGTCTTTTTACGAGATCCATCATTAATGGATAGTCTGCAGGTAGCAACTTGCAAACAATGTTGTGTCGGCAAAAGTATTCACTTGTCATGTGTGCTATATTTAAGTAATCGTGGCAGACTAACAGCACATTTTGTTTTTAAATATGCCGTACGTGCCCAGTGAAATTGGGAGGTTAAGCCAATAGCACACCAGGTTAAACTACCAGACGAAGAACTCAGTACCTGTGCTCTGCTCCCCATAGAGTTGAAAAACCCATAAACACTAGCGATAATGTGCTTATGCATCCATCTCCTTCAGTGAACTAGCAGTTCCAATGCTGATTTATTGGAGAACCATGCACTGGGAGCGGCAGCCTTGAGAGGAAGAAGCAACGGGGGAAATAGCTGCTCTGACAGCGTGTTTCATTCCATAAGGCCCACCTCCATGGCAAGCCCACCGAATGGCAATGCCTCCCGTCACCGTAAACTCAGTAATCCCGTTCCTATTGTGGATTAAATGTGCATTATATTAATCTGCTTCTTTAACTGCAGGCCTTAAAGGATGTAATTACGGTGTGATATTGGGCAAATAGTCATGCCCGTCAATGCTGCATCACAGCCTGGTTGACAATAAGCTGCCCGGCGAGAGTCGGCAGCCGTTAGAACTAACCCTAAAGCTCCAATCACACTGCAGTGCTCAGTGCTGCCCGATGCTGCAGTGCCAGGGCAAGTAAGCCCAGCGAGGGTCGGCCCCTAATGTGCCTGACCCTAACATGCCACTGAATGAAAATGCATGCAAAGAGGGTGCGATGGGGAGCGAAGGGTGAGAGAGAGGAGAATGTATACAGGGACAATGGGGGAGGGGGTGGCGGGAGACGAAGAAGGGAGGAGATGACACTGATACGAAACTGAGGCAAGGGAAGGTTGGAATGAGGCATGCCTGTGGATGACGGAAAGGGGGGGGGGGGGTCACAGCAGGGGTGAGGCAGGAAAGGAGAAACAGGAAGCTAAGGGAGGAGACGCTGCGAAGTGCAAACCGAGGTGGTGGGTGGTCCCATATGAGACAGAGGGGTGAAAGCCGGGCATGGAGAGAAGGGAAAGGCTATGCCGAGGCTCACCACCGCCTTCAATACTTACCTCAAGCAGTCTTCCCACTGAGGGGAGCACGCCTGGGCTGCAAATGGCTGCAGCTTCGGCTTCGCCTCCAAAACGGGTCGATCCGGGGACTTTAAACATAGGCCCACATGATTTCAACAAAAAAAGCGCTTGTGCATACACATGAAAATCAAACAGGCAAATACTTAAATGCTGTCATTTTGCTTTTATTTCGGTAGCGCGGACTGCTCCCCAGCAACAGGTTGGCCTTCAGCCATTTTATAGCAAAGCATCAGCAAGTTTCCATGCTCAGGCCATACACTGCTCCAGAACTCCACTTTCTCGTTTTTTTAAACATTTACATTACCAATGGCAATTGTTTAGCGATTAGGTAGCTTACTGAGCACCAAAACCAAATATGGTATTAGTTTGGAAAACCTTGATGTATTAGATCTTACAGCAAACATGACCTGTGTTCCATACAACGTGTATTGTTAAACTGTTTCCTCTGCAAGGAATTAAGTTTTCAAGTCAGTGACAGGATTAGTATTATTTCTGTCCATAGTCAAACATGAGAAATACATTATAAATGTGCTCCCTAGAGAACCAAGAGGTCAATAAGAAGGATTGGGGGACGATATGTGTGTGGTTATTCGATTGGAAAGATATGCAAGGCATCTTGACTGTAACAACAAGCAGAGATTTTGAGTTAGTAGAAAGGTTGTGTGGGGGGGGGGGCGAGAGCATTCAATGCTGATGGTGTTGATGTTAAAATGGATATTGATGAACGTTTCAAAGAATGTGTAGAGGAAGGACCTAAGCTCCTAACCATATTTAAATATCAGCTTTAACATTAACATATTCAAGGTGCTCATGGGGTTTCGTGGTGTGGTGGAGTTGCTCAGGCTTGTGAGAGGTTGGTCAACATCTGTGTTACATGTTCTGGTTATGGAACCTTCCCATTCCCCAAGCGAGGGCTAAAGTCATGAGCTATCCACCTTGCGTGATTTCTACACAGTTGAGTTCTACAAAATGCTACAGAAACTATGGTCTGAGGAGCAGATAACTGTCTCAAAGCTACAGAGTATAAACCTTTGAGGCAACCACGACACCAGTCTCACAACTGCAAAGAAAAAATCCAGATCAAAAATATATCCAGTTATAACTGTAATTGGCATTTCTTACGGTTTGAGTCTTCGATATGCCTTCCAAATGTCAGTATCAGTGGGCACCTACAGGCTGCGGACTTCTAGAAACTACAGAAAGAGCCCAGCTCTTTTTCAGGAAATTCAAGGGAGCCAAGCTCTAAATAGAACCATATTATGTGCACTGTGGCTGTATTAGCTTTTCCGGTTTACCTACACAAACCTATTGAAAAGTTATGATTGATAGTCCTACAATTTAGCTAAGGGTTCAAAGCAGTTTAAATCAGATCCGACATTTTGGAAGGCCACTGAGTCCCGCTCTAAGCGTTCTGCAGTGTGAAATATCATGGTGTCTCTTCTCCTCACTCTAGTATTTAGGCCTCCGATTGTTTCAGCGATTTGTCAATACAGTCAGAGTTAAGAACAATTGTATCTCTTCTTGCATTATTTAGGAGCTGGCTCACATTGAATGTTTTAACCCTCCCCTATGATAAGGGGGGCATACAACTCCCGGATTTTGAAAGGTACTACTTGGTGGCCCAACTCAGCCATGTCACTAAATGGCTATCAGATGAGGTCACCAATGAAACAGGCCTACTGAGTGAGCTTGTCAAACCCATGTATCTCAAGGAGATAATATGGGCGCCCCCGGATCGTGCCGGAGGAGCTCCCTTACTGGCCAAACTGGGTAGACTGGTATGGGAAAGAGTCAAGACCATCACACATCTAAAGAACCCCTACTCCCCTGATCTGCCAAAAATGGCGAGCATGAGAACGACTCCAGCCGTGGTTAACATACTTAGGCAATGGGAGGGATGGGGTATATACGCCTGGGGAGACATGTACGAGAAGGGAGAATTTAGGGATCTGGAATCACTGCACGAGATGGAGGGTCTACCAATGGGACAGTTCTTATGGTATCAGAAACTCAGACACGAGGCTAAGGAGAGATGGGACGGCTGGCCAGAGGAACCAGCAACGACCCCTCTAGTGACAGAAATGTACAACCTGAGCGACGGGTGGAGGCCAGTGTCGAGAATCTATGCGCAGCTAAATGACAGGCCCAACCCCCGCGGAGCCACGTTAAGGACCAAATGGGAGACGGACATCTGTGAGGGGTTATCCGACAATGAATGGGAGAGAGCGCTGAAATTCCCAAAGTCAGTGTCCAGAAACGCCAGGTTCAGGCTAATCCAAGCAAACGTGCTATACAGAACGTACATGACCCCAAAAAGGGTAGCAAGCTTCAAACGGCAGGCAGAGGCACGCTGCCCATGGTGCACTAGTGATGAAGCAACCTAATACACATGTTTTGGGAGTGTGCAAAAGCGAGCAGTGTTTGGGCTAACGTTAAACAAGCATGTGAGAAGGGAGGAGTAACCCGATATGAATGGACAATGAAGGAATGTCTGCTGGGCACATACCCCAGGCTAAGCAAAATAAAACATATTATCCGGGTGATGGACATGGCATGCATACTAGCAAAAAGGGAGGTGGCAATGTCATGGAAGTCCAGAAAAGGCCCCCAATACATGAGGTGGAAAAGGAAAATGGAGCGATGGACGGCTGCAGAGACAGAAGCCTGGGGATCGGGGAATGTGGGGGGTGATGGGGACACCAACGCTAAATTTGAGGCATGGAAAGCTGTGGTGAGAGACATGTTCCTACCATCCGACGACATGCCCCCATGAGGCCTAGAAATATGATGAACGGCGCTCAGCCGCAAGAAATGCATAGCTCACAATAAAGAGAAGGGGGGTGACGAGTCTCAAAGGGAAAGAATGCCAACCCCACCCGTCTCCCACCTAAAGGGACATGGATAGGCCACCAGCTTGACATAAGGTGCTACAGACTCCATAATCGTTGAACATGAAGACAGTTTATGTTTAGTTAATGTTGTTATTTTGTCCTGAGGGATGTTTCCTTCCAGGAAATAATCGAATATGTATTAAAATTGCAGAATGGCGGAGATAATCAGTTGGAAGGGAAATTGTCACTGATGTAATGTATATCTCAAAATGCCAATAAAAATATTTTGAAAAATTTAGGAGCTGGGAAAGAGGGACAGGTTAGAGGAATATTCAGGTCTGACTATCACTTGCAATAGAAAGCATCTGTTTTTAGTTGTAGATTTCACAAAGGTTGCTAATGGGAATCACTGGAGAGTGTTTGATAAACGGGTTTGCCTGGCTGCTGTTTCAAAATGACTATTGCTCTGCAGGAGTACAGGGATGAGCATTGGCTAAAACGCCTATTCATGCCTGACAATAATGAGCTATACCTCCTTCACCTTTTATGGTAGTACGGAATGAGGGATGACTATACTCTTAAGAGGGTTATGATGTGAAGACAGTATTAACCAAAACAGGGCTGGACAGATACTCCAACTGTCAGACACTGCAAGGGTGAATTGAAGGTGTACCTGGGAGGGATGATGGGAAGGGTATTTGGGAATGGGTGTTGGGGAGGGGTGGTGATGAGGGCTGATTAGTAGGGGTGTTTATGCCCTGTGGATGGCCAAATCACCTTAACACATACATTCCATTGAACCTTAAACGATGCCTAATTGTGTCGACGTGTTTTATGTGACAAGTGACTATATACAGATGTGCAAATGATCTCCTGTGAGTTGATGTTCAGAAGAAGATTTCAATCAGTTCCTGCCAAGCCAGGGGCCCTCCCCTCCTGTCCTCAATATGCTCAGTGCATGCCTCCACACACCCACAGGCACTCTGTACTCCTCCACTGGGGGTGGTATGTCCTCATCCGTGGGCAGGGGAATGTTGCGCTGAACACATATATTTTGCAACATGCAACATGCAAGGACTATCTGTCCCACGTTTTCTGGCCTGTACATCAGTGCACCTCTTGAGCAGTGCCAGAAACAGATGTGTTCCTTCTGGAGGTCAAAGGTGCACTCCACATACATACAGGTGCGCACATGTGCCAGGTTGTACGCCACCCGCTGTGGTGTCTGGGGATTTCTGAGTGGTGTCATCAACCAGGGGATTTGGGGGTGTCCAGAGTCACCTGCCAGGGGAATGTGAACCACAGCGGTCATCTGCTGTGTTGCAAGTTACAACAGCAAGTTGGTGGACGTTTTCACCATGCATTTCCTGTGTCGATTCACATAATATGAACTCATATTATAGTCCTTGCCTGTGTGGTGTATCACTCATGGAGTGTGGACTGTTAGACTTGGTATGTCTTGCTCACAGCTCACAGCCGACACTCATGTCATTTAAGGTCTATGCCTGACGGGGAAGAACAACCACAGTGGCTGGTTTGGGCCTGTCCACTGAGCCCATGCATCAGTCTTGATGGGTGCCTGTAGTGTTACAGGGTGTCATGTGCATGCCCCCAGTACCGTGTCCATGTTTGTGTCAATAGCCACAGTGGCCTCTGCACATGCCATGCAATCTGCCAGTGGACTGTCCACTCGTAGCTGTTCAGCATCCTGTTATGACATTCATGGCAGTGTTCTTTAGCACTAAACATTTGCGATGAGCAAGGAGTTCCATTGGTGTCGGGGGACCTATACTTAGTAGTTCTACCTCCCCCCTCATTGTTCACCAAAGGCATCTGTGGAAGGGCAGGATTTTGAGAATTCATGTGTGTCCATGGTGCTAATGGTCTCCTTGTGCATTTTTGTATGGTGTGATTCAACTTGGAATGGAGGTCAACCTTGCTCATTGATCATGATGCCACCTGCCAGCTTCAACCGTTATTCCTTCCACTTGGGGGGCCAGGGGAGGATGCTAGACATGCTTCGAATGCCAATAGGAGCCCCACCCCCTTTGCAGCCCATGCATGACGTGGGATGTGCGGTGTTGCATTCTGGTACCTGTAGTACAGCGTGTGAGGCTGGACTGTTTTGGTTGCATGGCTTTGCCATTTTGTGCTGCATCCCGGTCCATGTCCTACTCCTGTGGATTTCAGCCAGTCATGCGTGGGGTGCACGGGTGTGTCTAGCATGTACAGGACTATGTCAGGGCATGCATTCACAACATGCGCCACCCCCGCCCAATTGCATGTCATTAGTACAGCAAGGTCCGTGTATTTTAAATGTACTCACCCAACATCCAGGCGAAAGCCCGCGGGGGACAAGGGTGAGGGTGTTGGTGTCCCACAGGGTGTTTGTGGGCTCTTGGGGGGAGTGAACCTGATTTTTCTGCACCTTCCATCTATCGCATTGTCAAAAAACAACTGGAAAGTGAGAGCTGCAATGCTGTATTTCTTCTCTGGTGCTGTGAATTGTTTGGAACTCTGCCTCACAATGCGGGACCAGCAAGGAAGGTAAACAAATGCTTTCGGAACACATTGAAACTTTGGCTTCATTGAAACCTTCAGACTTTAGACTTTGTTACTGTGCTTCATGTTTAACTGTATTTCTAAGCACCTCAACATGGCAAGGCCCAAGGACAGCTTCACGTTCCTCTTTTGTGATTTCACTAGCATATAAATAGCATATCTCCAACGTGTTCAGGCTGAGGTGCGGGAGACAGTCCTTCAAATCGCTGTGCCTCACCCCGAGTTTGTTTGCATAACTATTACAACTATCACAACTACCATGTCAGCACTACTCGTGCCTGTGGAGGCACCCAGACCTGCATCTGTCTCTTAACCTGGACCTGGGTTAGGATTGGAACCCAAACAAAACATATTAATCTTAAAAAGGAACAATCAAATTCTAAATGTAACTACCCCGGTCTTCGATTGTGCTGCCAATTTAGTAGATTTCAAGATAGCTGATTTTGCTAGCTCTTTTGGTGATGCCCATCTGCTGATCAGTGAAATTCAGCAGTTTTTCGGTGCACCTAGTGCCCCATTTATTTGACCTCTGAGGAGGGGGGTAACCATTGATACCACTGACATTACCAAGGAAGCTAAACCACCTGCTACCCCAATATGCTCAACGGCTGTTGATCTGGGTCCTGAGTGTCTGGGTTGTAAGGGACTTGTTGATAGCCAGCCTGTCTTCCAAGCTCAACAGATCCAACAGTGGTGCCTAGGGGGCGTTTTAGTGATTGTGGTCTGGCTGCCCAAGCCTAAACCCCCACCCCTACCATCCCTGGAACGATGCAAAGTGTTGTTCCGCCCCTCACACTAGACTGTCGGGAGGGTCATTGAACTTTGGTTCAAACTAAATGTCTCTCAACAAGCGGGGGGAGGGACCCATTAGCATTAAAAACAATTACTCATTAGTCTATCAACCAACTCTCTAGCCCACTAGCTGTAAGCGTGGGGAGTGATCCCGCATGGAGCCTGGCATGTGTACCAGGGGCACCTAATGCAGTTTTGTTGGACTATACATCTAGTCCAGCAATGAACTATAAGGGAGTGGTCTTGGCCACCCTCGAGCATAAAGGGGATGGGGGCCTAGGGACAAAGGGGTGTTGCTGTACTGTAGCACAGTTCTCTCTGAACTATTATTAATAAAGAACTTGCTTCTGTCACTAATTGATACTGGTGGAAAGAGAGTAGAAGGCTTTCCTTGCTGCCTACTATGTGTGACCTGTGGGAGTGGTTGCTGGCTTCAAAAACCCCTGTGCCGTGGCAGTGCAGCTGGCAGAGTGTGAGGAGTGTTTCAGTGTTTGGGACACATCCTGCACGATTTTCTGCTACTTTCGAGTCTTTCCTTGTTGCCTACTACGTGTGACCTGTGGGAGCGTTTGCTGGCTTCAAAAACCCCTGTGGCAGCAGAGCGGGCAGAGTGTGAGGAGTTTTGCAGTATTTGGGACTCCTTCACAATGTTCTGCTACTTTCAAGTCTTTTCTTGCTGCCTACTACGTGTGACCTGTGGGAGTGGTGCTGGCTTCAAAAACCCTATGGCAACGGAGCGGGGGGAATGCAAGGAGTGTTTCGCTGTTCGGGACACATCCTGCACAGTTTTCTGCTACTTTCAAGTCTTTCCTTGCTGCCTACTAGTGGGGGCCCTGCTATTGAAGCTCTGGCTAAGCACACACGTAAGGAACACTAGGCTAGTTTGGCACCTTATGGTATGGAGGTCACTATGTCAAATATGGGGTGGCAGCTCCTTATTATTAACATTTATGATCCTGCGGGTGGGGTAGAGACTAGGGGCATCCTTGCCAACATTGTAGACACACTACTACTTTGGCATGAGGTTTTTCCTAGGTGTGGGATCATAATGGCTGGCGATTTTAATGCCCCTGTCTTGCTGCAAGAGCTTTCTCGAGACTCTTGTGGGTCTGAGGGGAGCCATGTAGTTTATTTGAATTCTTGCATGCACACTGATTCTAGGTGGCTGAATCTGGTTGTGACGCAGGACCTCACTTGTCTAAATGCAAATGTGCCCAATCGTGGGAGCCCTAAAGGTACTTGGACTAATGGTCTTAGTTATACCAGCCTGGACTATGTGTTTGTGGACCGGATTAATGCTGAACAATGCTGGGCATTGTGGGGCACTCACCACCAGAGGTTGGCACCTGCGTTCTGTCAGTGACCATGCAACCTTGAGCTGGACCTATAGAACATCATTCATTCGACACACCAAATATATGCAGGCCTCTGTCTCAGTCAACTTGTAGGGCAATCACATAGGATTGAATAGTAATAACGTTGAGGCAATCAGTAATTCTATTAAAGGCAGCCATTCTATACTTACAAACTGGTTAATTGGACAAGGTTGGGACGTCTCTAAAGTTATGTGTTTATTAAATAACCAACTGCATTCATCCCCGAAGATGATTACCCTGCTCCCCACACATCCTAACAACTTTGATGTTGTGGTTGATCATAAGAAAAATATATATCGGATTTGCTGTCACTATATCGCGAAATCAGAGTCCTATAGCACCATTGAGAAAAAGCAGTTACTGGTCCATTTATCAACCTGGTATAACAACTGGTGTCGGCATCAAAAATATTCTAAGAATAATGTAGCTTGGAAGGGATTTTTCAAATCCTCTGCAGCAATGATGATAGGAAGTTCTGATCATTGTTCAGAACCTTTGCCAGCAACACCAGTGGTAATGAGAAAAAAACAATTCATGTAACATGCTGGACTGATGCCATTTTAGCACTATATAACAAACCAGAATAAAACGAGCTTTTAATCAGATACATATTAGATGCAAAGTTATGTAAGGGATTTGAGATAGACAACATTGTGACTACTATTAAAGCCTTAAATGGCTCCAGAGCCCTGGGTCCTTACATGATGGCTAATGTAATATTTACAGCTGACCCGGAATACTGGGCAATGATCTTGTTGAATGTATTTCAACTAATATTTAAAACTGGCCAAATACATTCCAGCTGGCACAAATCCATTCTGATTCCAGTATTTAAAAAGGGCAATCGCTCCAATCCCTAAAGATTATAGGCTACTGGCCATGCTTGATATTATCTCAAAAATGTTTGCAATTATACTACAAATAAACTGTCAACATGGGCTATTACAAGAAATCTGCTGTCCCCATACCAAACGGGGTTCCGCAAATCGCATAGCACCTTAAACAACCTTAGTATCCTGCAAGCCATCATTAACCATACTCAGGAGGAAAGTTATGGAAACTTGTATGTGTGTTTTGTGGATTTTTCGCAAGCATTCAACTCTGTTTTCCGTACCCGTCTACTGTCTAAATTGATTAATTGGGGTTTTGGTTGCACCCTCTTATATTTTCTCATTACCTTATACAAAGATACCACAGTGTCGCTCCATGTCAATCAGAATGGTGAGGTTACTGGGGATATCAAAACTAACACAGGTTTGAAACAGAGTTGTGGCTTGGCTCCATTACTATATACCTTATATGTGGCAGATATGGGATCTTGTATTGAAGCAGCACACAACTTCCCACCCTTTATTGGTATAGTGCCAGTGTCTTGGATTGGCTATGCTGATGATACGGTCATACTTGACCAAACTCCCATTGGTCTGCAAAGACCATTGGACACTTTGGCAGAATATGCTAAGGCAAACGGTCTCAGGATCAATAGTGCCAAAACAAAGATATTGATGTTTGTTAAGAAAATGAAACTGAGCCATTACTTCAATTGGTGCTTTAAGGCCAAGCCTCTAGAAGTGCTAGCTAGATACTTAGGAGTTCCTATTTTGAACAACCCGACTCTTCATATGCATGGTGATCATGTACAAACCAAAACTATGAAGAAAGTGTTTGTAATTAGGAGATTTTTACGCAATAAAGGGGGTAACAATGTGCAGGGCATGGTGGAAATCTATTGTAAAAGCATTATACCCATGATTCTCTATGGCTCTGCTATCTACTCAGGTTCTATGGTGAACTGGATGGACAAAATAAAAACTAAACTGCTGAGATCAATATTCGGGGTCCCTTCATCTGTCCCAGTAGAGGCCTTGCGCTGCAAAGTGGGAGTTCAATCCATTCATTCCCTTTGGTTGTTCCAGCGGTGCAAATTGTATTTGGAGATATTCCACTACCCTATGGAGACGGAGAACGCGGATAGTTACATGGCCAAGCTCTATAGGAGAAGTTCCTCTAACATATTCCTTGACCAGCTCAAAGCAACAGCTATGGAGCATTTACAGAATCTGGACATCGATATGTACGATTTGATGGAATTACCCAATGCCTTCAGTATATTAAAAAAGAAGAATAACAATGTTGATTTCATAGCAAACATTAGGCATCTTAGTAACAAGACCATGTACCAAGTATATAGCACTCAAGGCATCTGTCAGAACATACTCCTGTATTATTTAACTAAACTTCCGTCCACGAATAGACAAAGGTTCATAATATACCTATACTTCAATATATTCCCAACTCAGGAGCATACAGGGAATTGGCATGAATTAGCATCCAGGGAAAGTAGCTGCAGCCTATGTAATGAGCACATTGAGACTGCGCGCCACCTTCTAACACAATGTCAGACCCTCACATTGTACTATAGCGCAAGCCACAGTGCTTTTGCCAGGGGGAACAATTTTGGATCATTATGTACAGTGTGGAGAGCACTACACTATATATCAGTTTTAAATGTGTAGTTTATTGATCACTAATGAATTACAAGGTGATTTTAAACTTTTTAAATTACAATGAATGCTTTTACTATCCAATTTAGATCGTATTGTATTCAATTGTATGTTGCAAATTTTCGTATAATTGCCACATTTTACTTCTGTATTAACTTGTTATACATATTTCGCTTATTGCTGAATTAAATTGGCAAAAGGTTTGTTTTATAACCATATGCTGTAAATAAACAATTTAAAGAAAGAGAGGTAGGAAAATGAAAGTGAGCGTCTCCCAAAAATGCAGTAATAACTCCCCAATGAGAATCAGTAATGGACACACGACAGGAGGGAATGAGACCAGGACCAAGTGCGGGTGAAGATAAAAAGTAAAATTTATCCAAAACCAAATAGGGCAAGCAGAAAACTCTGCAAACCCGAGAGCGCTGTGCCAGACAACAGTAAAGCATTCACATTTATTACAAAATCGTGCCATAGCTGGCGTAAGCTATAGGGGGCACATAAGTTATGAGGATTGGATGGTGAAGACTAGATACTATGTAATCTGTAGGTTCGGTGCTCCACGATTGCCGGAAGTACACGTGGTGCCAGTGCGGGGTGCACGGGTCAGCTGGGCAGTTCGGGATGGAGCGCAGGGTCAGAAGATGTCTTGAGCTGTTACAATTTATACCTAGCATTTGGCCTTTTGGCCCCACATACTCTAACAGTCATATATTCATATTGGCAATAAGAACTATATAACTAGATATTCTGACCTGGACAATAAATGTGACAATAAATGAGTCCAGGTGCCTTAGCCATTCACAAGATTATATTGTCACATTCATCAACCGTTCCTTTAGATCTCACCAGGCAACTATGTTTTCTTTTTTATCGTGAGGAAAATATAGTGCTGCACATGAGGTCGTGGGTCTGAGGTGAGCTGTGGTGGTGCATTGAATAGGGGCATCCAATTGTTGCTTCAAAAAGGCATTGGGGTGAGGGGCCAGTTTCTCATATTTCTTTAACCGTAGTCTGGGGGTGCAAGGCGCGTTCATGGTGACATCATGAGTCAGGGGGCTGAGTGTGCGATGCTGCAGGAGAGGGGAGAGAAGGCCCCGTGGCATGCTGCCTGTCCACTATGCGGGTTTACATGCAAATCATTAGGATGAGGGGTAGAACTAGGTCAGTGTGGTTGCAGGTACATCGAATAACATGTGAGCTCTGATTACAATATAGGTTACACGTTTATGTTTATCATGAATATCATGTCACAAAATAAATTCTACCTACATTAGCCTTGCGGCTTTACCATCTTGCATTATACACATTTAGAAACGTATGCTAGTTGAACATGTTTGTGAACATACATATATTGGAGAACCATAGAGCTTCTGGATTGTGTACCTTGCATCATATCCAATAAGTAAATGAACATATCATACATCAGTGTGAGTGTTTGACAAAGAATAAGATTTGCCCAACAGTATGGGGCCTAGACATTTAACTGATAGCTTTATGCACAGTAAAATAGGTAAAGATCTTTTTGTTTTGTTTCATAGAATCAGCCCCTTAATACACAACTACAGGAGGGGATGTATAACCTTTACAGAGGGATTAGCAGTGTGGGTGAAACAGAGTGGCACACAGGTGTGGGGTATGTATCTGTTACTTCAAAAGGAGAGCAAGGTTGGGGGGTTATCCACAGCGTATGTAATAAATGTGGGGTCTGCAAGAGGACGGGACATATTTGTGGGGATTAATTGTTTTCCTCAAACCCATGCCTTTGCCCGGTCATTCACAGGTCAGTTATGAACTGCGGAAGGTGAAAGATACAGTGTTTGTCTTTTAGCTTGTTCGCGCCTAGTCTTCTGTGGGAACAGGCCTACTGCAGGGACGCAGAGGGGAGGGGGTGAGGGAGGTAGCTGGCTCGCTGTGTGCGATCTCGAGGGGAGAGCTGCAGCCCTGCAGCAGCATTTGCCCATGAGGCCTGTGGTACCATGTACACAATGGAGTCGGATTGTGGTACAAAATAAAGTCTGGGATCATCCTTCTGGCGAAGGTATGCATCCATATGGGTCGTCCCGCAGCCATCCTGCATCCCTGGCCACAGGCACATGGGTGGCCGTTGGATGAATCATATTCAGCAAGTGGTTAAGAATGGAGGGGAGGGGGCCTCAAAGACCTAACCGCCCATGCAAAAACGACCAATTATTCAGGAGGATGAAAAAGGGTTCTCACATATTTTAAATGACCTGAGGATAGTTGCACCCCTTACTCACACACTTTGTACTTATTTCTACAACCTAAGCAGGGGAGACAGTGGACACTGTGACGGGAATAGAACAAGGTCTAACAGTGTAAACACCCAAGGGGGCAGAGGGCTACAATGTAAATTAGTACAAGTCGGCCCGACCCAAAAGGGCCCTTGAATTTTGATGCTCCGGTTCTATCGAGGCAGGCCCGAAGCTAACATGTAGATAGGACCTCTGGGTCAAATGTGATATCAGTGAAGGCCGTTGGTGTGCTGGCCCAAGATTCACCAAATCTCCCTGACAAATTCAACAGGCCATTCGCACCCCAGTCAACATTCTTGCAGTGAATCCCTAAATTGAATTTGAAGCAGAATGAACTTAGGATGCACTTCATGACAAATGCTTACATTGGCTTCGATTTGTGAGGGGATGCCATTTTGTAACTAGGGCACATATCGCGCCTAGAAACACTTGTGTGCAGGTGTGTTATAAATGCCACATCACATCATATCATATCATATCATTGTTAACTGTACTAGGATTTCCAAAATGGGGGAGGATGCTTCCGATACAGTTGAGATAAAGTTTCCAGACCCCAGAGTGGCAAAGGATATATTGTCTTTTAACATGTCATGCAATACCCCAGTAAACAGTGCAATGATTTTGGTGA
This sequence comes from Ambystoma mexicanum, assembly GCF_040938575.1. NCBI lineage: Eukaryota > Metazoa > Chordata > Amphibia > Caudata > Ambystomatidae > Ambystoma > Ambystoma mexicanum. The sequence continues at coordinate 543,483,513 of NC_090937.1, forward strand.
AAAACATCACAAGGATCTGTACTGTCAGGACTGAATGCAGTTACTTTGGATGACAGGCCTGTAAGGCCTTTCCTCATCTGTGGGCACTAATAAGTGACGAGGTATTATCCAGACTGAGAAGATATTGTATTGTCATGAGATAATTTTAGATTTCAGGATTATTTTGCTTTATGCTATTTATTTGTGTCATTGATTGCAACGGGATAGTTCGGGGATGTGTTATTGTTGTTCTGAAACTTGTATGGCTTTTTGCTGATATAAAGTTATGAAGATGATGATTAAAAGCATGATTTGCCCATATTACACCTGTTTTCCCGACTCCTGATCATCTGGTAATTCAATTTTGCTGGTTATACCGTCCCCAAGGTACTGGCGTTTGGTATTCCGTCGCAAGTAATATCGGCGCTGGTGTGCCTGGCAACAATATTACCACTGACGGTGTTACTCGCAACAGTGTTACCAGCTACTCATAATTGGCCGGAACAGTAAAAGTGGCTGTAACCAGTATTACTGACACTTTTGCTGCATACCGGCAAACTCAACATGAGAGCCAATGTCACTGTATAATTAAATCTTAAACTACATTGATAAAAAATAATACCAACACAGTATTACATCTCTACTTTAATGATGAAACAAGCACATCAATTACTGGTAATAACCAGACAGAACATGTTGTAGCTAGACCGCTAGAATCTACTTTGTTGAAACAGCAACAGTGGTTTGTAGAGTAGGAGTGCCTGCCGGACCAAATTGAAGCAGGGGTCTGTCCATCAATTGAGGCACTAATACTGCTGTATTTTGTTGTGAACTTTGACATCATCAAATATGCCATCTTCCAGGTCTGCTTACATATGATAGGGATTCAGGACACACACTTAACATGGTTTTGCTCATTCCTAAGAGAAATAATGCAAGGTACTACTACATTTAAAGTCAAACCCTTTTAGTCAAATTGCAGTGCACCCAAGGGGATTGCATTATCCTGTTCCTTTAAATCCCTACCCCTGGTCATACTTTTTAGACATCATTGCATACAATTCTACACCTTTGCAAAAGTTAAGGAAACATAATATTCCCTTTGAGAGGGACTTTGTGGATACCACTTCAATGAATGTATTTATGAAGATAGTTTGGTATGAGCAATAAAAGTACTAATAAAACACCAAGACCCACTTTCTTTGTCCTAACCTATCGACCGGGTTGCACAACCTGCATATCATCTTTGATGATAACCAGTAATTCAAGAGTGAGAGAAGGGCTGTTAATAGTTGATGTAGCTATCAATTTGAGCATACATAAACCCACCCGTACTGAAATGTCCTAACGTAGAGGATATCAGCATGATACATTCAAATCAATATAATCATCCCACTGATTGCAATACATGACAGGATTTCAATACTATATCTAATTTTATGTTCAACAAAGGTTTTACAGGAAATCACAGAAATATGTTGTGCGGCAGTGTTTTTCCATGAAATGCACCCCATGGGGGAAGTAATAAAGTTGTTGCATTACTGTCTTGTCCCCCCTTGTCTCCCCTCCCTAATCTGGTTGCGCTTATTACACCATGTTCTTGCACTAGGAGAAATGCCATCAGGCCTAGTACTCTAGTTACTTTTTTGTTAGATCATTCGGAAACTTAAGGCCTAAGAATGACCACTGTATTACCTTGCTTCCTTCCCACCTTGAAGCACTTCGAAACACTTCACTTGTGTATAAGCACTGTACAAATAAACAATGACATTTACAATATTATTTTACATGTGGGTTGAACTAAAATAGTATATTTCTTGATAGACATGCTTGTCATACATATTTCACAGTTCTGTCCTGCCATTGCTTTTAATTAAGCAATAAGCCCCAAGCCATGGGGGCATTACCGAGTCAGATAATGCCCTGGGGCCCATAGTTACGAAGGCCCTGCGGCATTGCCTGACTTGGTAATGCCCCCGCGGTGAGGATCTTATTGCTATTGGTACCCTGGCCCGCAAGACCGGGGTACTAATAGCATTGTTTTTCTGTTCCGAAATGCTACAGCGTTCCGGAACAGAAAAGAAAGTAAAATGGAGTCTGTTTTCCCTTTCCATGTTGGCCATGGGAAGTGGACGTGCTGGGAACAACCTCCTCTCCCAAAAAAGGACCAAAAAGAAGGTAAGTGGGGTTTTGAGGGCAGGGAGGGGATTGTTTGGATGGTGGGGTGGGGGCAATGGGGGAGTGAAAAAACACCTGAATCCCTGATGGGGAGGTTGGGGAGGAACAGGGATTGCCACGTGTTGAGCCTCCTCATTGGCTAAGGGGCCACCACGACCCCAGCTGGGAACAAAGGGAAGGAATCCGGGGCGAGGGATTCCTGGTCGGGTAAAGCCCCGGCAAGGGCCAATCAGATTGCATGTAACAATCTGATTGTCCCTCGCTGGGGTACTAAATTAAAATATAAGTTGATGTTTTCTTAGAGCTCACCTCATAAATGCTCACTACAGACAGTGAAATAGGTTTAACAGCTACTGACACAAATGAAGGACACATGGATAGCATACTCTCTCAAAGACACATCCATCAGCCAACACAATGTGTCATTGTGATAATAAATATCTGTCCAACCAAAGGGTTCTTCTAATGTATCTGTTTGATATGTCGCTACACATTAAAAACAAATTAATACTTCCAAAATGAGCCATCTAGAATACACAAATAAATACAAAATAATAATAATAATAATAATAATATTAATAATAATAACAATACAAATAATAATAATACACTGTTTAAGGTCATTGTGTACATATTTCATAGTTTCTGTGACCAGGCTTGTGTATGTGGGCAGAACATCCAAAACACCATTTGGTGATCTGCGCCCTTAGTTGTAAAGAAAAATATTCAAGACGGAGCTATTTTGTTGTTTCAAATATTGTAATTGAACAGTTTTATCCAGCAAAGTTGAAGGCACTTAACTTTCACTTACAATGTATTTCAACAGAAAAAATGAGCGTCTTATTAGTTCCGCTGATTTTCTTCAAGGCAATATTATTAGCTAGATCCACATAATTTAAGAAAAAATGGAAGACATACATTTGTTGTTGTTACAAATGTTCAGAGAGCTTCAGCACGATTTATTGTTCCTCCAATTGCATCGTGTGGGGTGTGACAACTTAGGGTGCCTTCTTTGTGTCTTTGTTACACATTTATTGTTGTTGGGTTTAGTTAAAGTTCTGAATTGGTACCATCTTTGTTAACTCCCTTGACAAATGTTTCTTCAGATTATATGATCTGGTTCCTCAGGAGCGTTCTTAGGTTAAGTATTTGAAGCTGCAAAGGAATAGGAGTGTAAAGACCTTAAGTGTGGTTACAGTGCACATTTATGAAGGGAAAAAGGGGGAGAGAAGAGGCATTGATATATACATATGGTATCTCAATGGTTTCTAAATGTTAACAACAGTAAATGGTACTTACTATTTTGTTTTGTTCAGAAGGTAGCAGATTCAAGAGCATCCAGTGGTCCTTGTGCCATTCCTTATCATATAGGTCAGGTTCTGACAGTGTTGAGGTGTTTATTGTTCAAATCTTAATATTTCCTGGTGAGGTGATCTGGGTAGTAAATAACATAGGGCAACTGTCAAATGATAGTTGGTTGCATTGTAGGGGTAATCTGCTGTAGGTAAGGTTCAAGTCTAATTATAATAGGAGGTCATCCACAGATTTGTGGTCTTACCTTTCTGTCAGTGATATTGGTCTTTATTTGGTATTAGTCCTGCTCTGGCCTGTTTGCCTTGCCTTGTGTGGGGCTGGTGTGCTTGTTTTTCTCTTTGGTTGGGCCTTCTAAATGGATCTTCGCATTCGCGGCTAACACGCAGTGATGTCATCACGTCACCGTGGCACTACGTGGTGACGTCATCACGCATACAGCGTTACGCGATGACGTAATTGCACTCCGTTCTTGTGTCAACATCGATTCATACTGCTGGAAGTAAATCTATATATCGTTATATATATATATTTTTTGGGGGAAAGTGGAAAGAGATTTGTAGATTCTTAATACAGATTATTTTGTACCTTGAGACACTTTGTAGTAATGAAAGAAACAGTAAAAAGTTATGCCTGGGAATAGTACTTGGTGTATCTTCAAACGAACATCACTCTGTGAGTATTTGAACATTGAGTGCATAGGAAGTGAAATGGTTATAACAGGGAATACTACTTAATGAATCTAGAAACGAACATAAAGCGATCACTGTATGAGTGTTCTAACATTGGATGGGCAGTTTTATAGATTATTGTGTATCTTAATATACAGATATGGAAATGCAGTTTGGGATCAAAGAATACAAATATAGTTATTGTAATATAGCCACGTATTAAATGAAGTGAAATAGTTAATTATCAGAAATTAATCCGGCATGGCAGCAGTCTGTTAAACATATCCATTTTGCTTCACATTGGCGTAATTTCTTTTCTCGATTGCCACCTCTTTCTAATTTTGGTATTCTTTCTATTCTAAAAAATGAAATGTTCTTTATGTCATCTGTAGCATGATGTTGAAAGAAGTGGTTAGCGAGTGGGTATCTTGTATCCTTATTTCTCAGTGTTCTTAAATGTTCTGATATTCTTGTTTTCAAATTTCTAATTGTAGTACCAATGTGTAGTTTCTTGCATGTACATACTATGCCATATACCACAAAAGTAGAGTTGCAATTGATGAAATCTTGGATATGGTGTTCTTTACCATTAGTCAGTAATATAGTCGTTTTAGAGTTGACTGAATGTTTACAAACAACACAGGATCCACATTTGTAATTGCCTTTTAATTTTGCCAAATCCCAAAGTTGTGTTAATCCTTTTGACTCTTTCCTTAATTGGAAGTGTGACGGGCATAATATATTCTTGAGGTTTCGTGCTCTGCGATACGTGATATTTGGATTGTCTGCCAAATATGGTCTGAGATCTTCATCTGATATAAGGATCGGGCAGTATTTGGATAGAATTTTTCGGACTATTGATGCTTCCGAATTAAATGTTGTGATGAATCTAATGTCTAGGTCCTTCGGTTTTTTGATCCTTGGTTTGTTTTGTAGTAGTTCAGCTCTAGGTCTGAGTAGTGTTTTTTGGTAGGCTTTTTTGAGATTTGAATTGTGATATCCTCTTTCACGAAATTTCTGTTTGGCTCTGGTTACATGTTTTTCAAATTGTTCAGTAGTTGTGCAGTTCCTTTTAATTCTAAGGAATTCCGCGTAGGGGATATTTGTTATGGTGTGATGGGAGTGATTGCTTGTAGCGTAGAGCGTACTGTTGCCTGCCGTTGGTTTGACATAAAGTGTCATCTGTATGATGTCATTTGCTACGTATAGTTCCAGGTCAAGAAATCTGTACTTTCTTGTATAGTTAGCTTGAGGTTGTAGGGGTTATTATTGAGGTACTGATGGTGTTCCCTTAGTTGTCTTGATGTTCCATTCCAAATCAACAGGATATCATCAATATATCGGCCCCAAAATATGATGTTATTATTTTGCGTGAAGGCCGGATGTTGCCAGGCATACTGTAGTTCATAATAGCCAATATAGAGGTTGGCATATGCTGGTTCGAATTTGGCCTCCATCACTGTGCCTTGTTTTTGTTTATAGATCTTATTGTTAAATAGAAAAATATTGTTGTTTAATACAAAATTGAGCATCTCTAGGATCATACCATTTTGTTGATAATAGGAGATTGAACGTGTTTTCAGAAAGTATTCAGTTGTCTCGATACCCTTATTGTGTAGTATGCTAGTGTACAATGAAGAAACATCTAAGGTGACCAGTTTGAAATTATCTTCCCAATGTACTGATGTCAATTGTTGGATGATATGTTTCGTATCCTGTATGTAGGAGGATAGGCTTGCCGCCAAGGGCTGGAGATGTTTATCAATAAATTCTGAAATTGGTTCTGTTAAAGAACCTATACCATTGATGATTGGTCTTGTTGGTGGCAGGTCCAAATAAGGTTCATGGATTTTTGGTATGAAGTATGCTGTGGCTGTGATTGGATAGTTTGGTGTCATATAGTTCCATTCATCTTGTGTATATGGCCATTAATATAGCCTCATAGACAAAAGGAGGGGTCTTTAGCAATGGATAATGACGTGACCACAAGTTAAGACATGACGCAAAGCCCAGAACTACAAGTTGGTGGAATGCATTATCCCAGGTGATAATGACCCCTCCCAAGACCTATGCAGCTATTATTACATACTGGGACTAGCAACACATCTTTTGGGGTTGCAGCTGTAACATAGAAAACATTATTTAGTATTGAGAACAACACATACTAAGTCTGTGTTACTGAATTAAATGTGCATGTATTTTGTAACATAAAAACAAAAAAACATGGGTCAGCTTTTAATTGCAAACTTGGTTGAACTAGAAACAATTTAACATGAGCATGCATTAGATGTAATTTAATGTAAAAGAAAAAAATGCACATGTTTTAGCATTGTTTTTGGTGGTTTAAATTGGAAGGTGCAGTGAAAAAATACCATCTTGTTACCTTAAATCTTGCCTGGAAATTGCATTGTTTCCTCCTTAGTAGGGATTTCGATATTTGGGTTGAGAGTTGTCTAGGGAAAATTGCATGGAAACCTGACTACGGACGTGGGACCTGCTTTGAAATCCTAAAGCAAATATTTAAAATTTAAAAAGAAGGTATGTCTATTGGAATGGACGCAGGCTAGTGCTCGTTTATATATGCTGCAGTCCCATTCTGAAGTATCCAATGTTATGCATATGTATGTTAAGGCTCAAAGGTACATAAGGTGTTGCTCTAGCCCGTCTCTCAGAATATTCTTGCTAAAACTTCGGACAAACCAGTTACCTACTCTGTTAAAAACTGGTCCAATATATAATATAGACCTGGAGGATCGTATATGTCGGGTTTGTAATAAAAAATAATATGGTGGAATCTCCTAGACATTTGCTCACTGAATGTGTAGGGTTAAAGGAACCCATAGTTGCGAACTTGGGGTGCTATGTACACGACATTGATTCTATTAAGTCAGATGCTTTTTGGATGGTTTGTCTGAACTCAACGAACGGAAAGTTCCATATGGCACTTTTCCGGTTGTGGAAAATGATTGTTAAAATTTTGCCGAATGTACAATCTGAAAGCTAGACGCTTGATGGTATATATGGAAGATAAATTATTTTTGTACAGGATCTGGGCTGTCTGAGGATGGTACTATTATTTTTGTACAGGATCTGGGCTGTCTGAGGATGGTACTGGGAGATAAGGTGTGAGGTTTTATTATGTAAAATGACATATAGATATTCTTACATTTTTAGTATTTATGATTTTAGTAATATAAATTGATATAAATGAATTTTGAACGAATTAATGAATTTTGAGAACTTTGACAAATTGTGATGAACAGTAACTGTTAATGTGTTGAATTTAGAATACTCGTACTATGATAGAATAATTATTTTAGATTTTAAAGTTTGCTTAGTAATGTAATTTGTAATTTGATTAAGTGTGTCTGTAAAAGTTTAATTACTATATACAAATAAAATAATAATAATTATTATTTCTCCCTTTGACGTCCTAATTTCCACAATGCAATAATATCAGTAGTTGTTGACTTCACTCATAACATTCTGATTGACTCAGAGGAGGTAAGTAATGACTTTCAGGACTAATATACATTTTAATGACGGAATTGTCTAGCATATATGTGCAAAAAGCAAATATGAGAAATGTCCTCATGCAATACAATAACCTAAAAGACACTCCTATGTTGGACTAGATGATATTACATTAATTATGGCCCTCATTATTAGTTTTCCGGTATCCCACCAGTAATTCCAGTAGGATACCGGCAAACGGACCTACCATTTCTGGAACCAGCTATGCCGGAATTTCTGGCATATTACAGGTGCCAGAAAACTTAGGTAAATCCCCATTCCGTGGAGTCCATACCGATGCCAGTAATACCGGCTGTTTTTATGCGGGTGGTGTGCCTGAGTTACCATCAGCTCTTGTCTGGAGGTAAATCAGGCCACCCCACCAGCAAACTTGAACTCTCCCGGTCCTGAAACATGCCAGAAAATGGAATTGCCAGCACTCCTCATCATCTGCCCAGGGAAGAGGGCAGGAGCCCTCTCCCCCTCCCTGAAGCCGCCAGCATCATCGAGGAGGTCCCTAGAGACCTGCCTGATCAGGTCCTTGAGGCCTGCCTGACCTCTCCATGCCGGGCGCAGCGCGGCGCCAAAACGAGGCTGAGACCGCCTCCTACATCGATCGAGCATCCGCCGGCAGGCGGATACGCCGGCCCTCACAAAGGCCACACTAAGGCCTGTTGGGTGCCTGTGTCTCCCCCACTCCTCATCATCTGCCCAGGGAAGAGGGCAGGAGCCCTCTCCCCCTCCCAGAAGCCGCCAGCATCATCGAGGAGGTCCCTAGAGACCTGCCTGATCAGGTCCTTGAGGCCTGCCTGACCTCTCCATGCCGGGAGCAGCGCGGCACCAAAACGAGGCTGAGACCGCCTCCTACATCGATCGAGCATCCGCCGGCAGGCGGATACGCCGGCCCTCATGAAGGCCACACTAAGGCCTGTTGGGTGCCTGTGTCTCCCCCACTCCTCATCATCTGCCCAGGGAAGAGGGCAGGAGCCCTCTCCCCCTCCCTGAAGCCGCCAGCATCATCGGGGAGGTCCCTAGAGACCTGCCTGATCAGGTCCTTGAGGCCTGCCTGACCTCTCCATGCCGGGCGCAGCGCGGCGCCAAAACGAGCCTGAGACCGCCTCCTACATCAATCGAGCATCCGCCGGCAGGCGGATACGCCGGCCCTCACGAAGGCCACACTAAGGCCTGTTGGGTGCCTGTTTGGAGCCATAGGAGCCAGGGCCAGGAACTCTGCCCCTACCGCTCTAGGTAAGCTAACGCTGCCACCTGACACCTGTTTCTGTGCCTGTTTACGCCTAAATCTGCCGTCTGCAATACCTTATGCCCACCTTATTCTAGGTAACTTTTGGCCTTCACTACTGCATTACTGCCAGCTACCATTGTCTCCAGCATCATGTGTGTCTGTGACACCCCAGGAAACCCCTGGAAATAGTAACCAAATGCATAACCCTTGTGCAGGACTGTTAGGTAATACCCCACTGCTTCACTGCCAATTGTGTCATTTGAATCTAGGTGATACCCCACTGCATTATTGTCTATTGTGTTATTTGAACTTAGGTAATACCCCATTGCATTATTGCCAATTGTGTCATTTGAATCTAGCCAATTGTGTCATTTGAATCTAGGTGATACCCCACTGCATTATTGTCTATTGTGTTATTTGAACTTAGGTAATACCCCATTGCATTATTGCCAATTGTGTCATTTGAATCCAGCCAATTGTGTTATTTGAACTTAGGTAATACCCCACTGCATTATTGCCTATTGTGTTATTTGAATCTAGGTGATACCCTACTGAATTATTGCCAATTGTGTCATTTGAATCTAGCCAATTGTGTTATTTGAACCTAGGTAATACCCCACTGCATTATTGCCTATTGTGTTATTTGAATCTAGGTGATACCCCACTGCATTATTGCCAATTGTGTCATTTGAATCTAGCCAATTGTGTTATTTGAACCTAGGTAATACCCCACTGCATTATTGCCTATTGTGTTATTTGAATCTAGGTGATACCCCACTGCATTATTGCCAATTGTGTCATTTGAATCTAGGTGATACCCCATTGCATTATTGCCAAATTGTGTTATTTGAATCTAGGTGATACCCCACTGCATTATTGCCAATTGTGTTATTTGAATCTAGGTGATACCCCACCGTATATTCGCTGGCTACCACTATTCCTGCACATGCTCTGATTACATAGCCACCCATGTCTTCCCAGAGACTACTGAGCTCCTACCGCAACCCAAAGCTCACCCCCTGACCACAAACTGAATCTAGGCATTACTACCCTATCTGTATATTGCACCTTTACTGCCTTGCCTGAATTGAATGACACGTATTTGTACTGCTTCTCGCCCCTGCCCACCCCATCTCCCAAATAGCACCTATATTGCTACTACCACCCCCACACAACGCCAGCGCAGTACTGTAGAAAATGCTAACCATTTTACTCATCTTCTGTGCAATGGCCACGCCCGCATCCCCAGACACTCCTATCCAGGAGACTGATTCAGGAGCCCCCCCTCCCCAGCCAGGCTCCAATCTCACCTACAACTCCTACACAACTAGATACTATCCTGACCCTTCCTACCCAAGATATTATTGCAAGTCAGGACCCAAAACCCTTGCCTCCCACCCCTGCCCTACCACCGAAAGAAACAACAAACTTCGCGCCAGACTCTCTAAACTTTATGAGCCGCCCCGAAGATCCCTGTCTGACTCCAAATGCAAAGCCAAAAGGTCCACCAAAGGCACCACTATACCCACAACCAAGTCCAAACCTATCACTCATACAAACATCTCGGTAAAAACGAATGTACACTCCTACAAAGGAGCTCTCCTCAATACAAGATCATTGGTCGCACATGCCCTCGATATAGCAGACCTAATTATCACAGAGAAATTAGACTTTATTGCCCTAACCGAAACATGGCTCCACAATGCAGCAGGCCCATCTCTAATGCTGGCCATCCCAGACGGCTACACTATATCTAGGCAGGACCGGGTAGGTAACCGGGGCGGTGGCATCGCCATCATATCCAAAGCAAGTTTAGCTCTCAGACTAGCCCCGACTCAAACTCTGCAGTCGTGTGAATCCCTCACTGCCAAACTCCCCATAAATCACACCCAATCCCTCACTATCCACCTGATTTACAGACCACCAGGTCCACTTGGAACATTCGAGGAAGATTTACACAACCTAATCTCTAACAATGCGAAAACCACCTCACAACTACTGCTACTAGGGGACCTCAACCTAGGGTTCAACGACCCAGCAGATTCACATGCATCTACCATAGCCAATACGATATCTTCACTCGGATTCTCTCAAAAAGTCAACCTACCCACCCACCTGAAGGGTAGAACCCTAGACTGGGTTGCTGATGCCAATTGCTCAGCGGTCATCACCGCCACCACACCACTACCCTGGACCGACCACTCGTTGGTCTCCTTCAACCTACTGACCTCTAGATCAGCTACCACAACCGTGTCACTGGCACCACCCTGCCTCACAAGAAACAAGAAAAATATCTCAATAGAAAAAATCATCCCAGCTATCCTTCCAACCTTAAACGCATTACCAGACAATCTAGATCCCAATACACTAGTTCACGAATACAATAAAATCATGCTATCTACCATGGACAAAATTGCCCCACTCAAAATTCGCACCAGCAAGCCAAAAACCCATTTAAACAAATGGTATACACCCGAACTCAAAGCCCTCCGCCTAAAAAAGCGAAAATGTGAAGCTGATTGGAAACTATGCCCCTCCAGTGAAAGGAAAGCCATCCTTGACAAGACTTCTCGTTATTACAAAGCTGAAATCTGTTTAGCCAAACGGAATTCCTATAACATCCTCATTGCCAACTCCAATTCAAGTATGAAGGAGCTCTTTTCCATACTGAAGGAACTTGAGTCACCCATTGCTACACCCGACACCTGCACTAAGAACCAGACCTGGTGCACAGACATCCAACAAGCACTAGCAAATAAAATAAACACCCTACAAAACAAAATTCAACTAAAAAAAGACTCACTAAACCTCACTAACCCTCCCATATCTCCGCCCATTGCCTCACCAAGTACACACATCAACTCATTCACCTTTTCTAAATCCACCACCCTGGAGGTTGAGAAAATCATCCTTTCCCTTAAACCATCAAACTGTAAAGGCGATATCTGCCCCGCGCACATAATAAAGGACGCAGCCAGAGACCTGTCGCCCTTTATCACTAAACTCATAAACGCCTCTTTCTCCTCAGGCAGCATCCCCGCCAACTTAAAACAATCTTGGGTGCTCCCCCTCCTCAAAAAACAGACGCTTGATCCCCTCATCCCCACTAACTACCGACCCATCACCATGGTACCCTTCCTACTGAAAATCTTGGACAAAGTTGCCTACGTCCAGATTCAAAAATACTTAGAACTACACAAGCTACTAGGCTCCAGACAATCAGGTTTCCGCCCACTTCACGGCACGGAAACAGCCCTTATCGATCTGAAAACCCAAATTGATGACCTTAGGGACAAGGGTAAGACAGCACTCCTCCTCTTACTCGACCTCTCCGCGGCCTTCGACCTAGTCGACCACAAGGTCCTCTGCAAACACCTTGACTCAGCTGCTCACTTCTCCCCAGAAGCTATAAAATGGATTGAGTCCTTTCTGAGCGAGAGAACCATGAGAGTCTTCTCCCCTTCAGCAGCAGCAGACCCCTCTCCTATTACTTGTGGAGTCCCGCAGGGCTCATGCGTCCCCCCCACACTATATAACATCTTCACCAAACCCCTGTTCGATGATCTGGACCATCTGGGTGTCACCTACACTAACTATGCTGATGACACTCAGATTCTCCTCCCACTTTCAGGGGATCACAGTAAGGACAGAGAGTTGGTGAATAGGGTATATCTCATCATTCAGGCATGGATGGCATCGCATGGTCTATGCCTGAATGATGACAAGACAGAGCTCATCATCCTAGGTTCCCCCGCTAATATCAACAAATTAGGCCTTGAATATGCTGAATTCAACATAGATGGCAATCTCATTAGAGTATCCAGGGAAGTAAAAACCCTCGGCTTTTATCTAGATGCCACTATGTCATTCACTAAACAGGTCAACTCACTAGCATCTACCACTGCGTACACCTGCAAATTAATAAGGGCAGGCAGACCATTCCTATCCAATGACAGTTGCTTGATCCTGGCAAGAGCACTCATACTATCTAGGCTCGATTATTGTAATGCCCTCTATAGTGGCGCTAACAAAGCCATTATCCACAGGCTTCAAATCCTTCAAAATAATGCCTTGAGAGCTGCCCTCGGCATTAATAAGAGAGATCATATCTCTACCACCAGACGCCAACAGAAATGGCTCTCCACAGACAACAAAATCAAATTAAAGTTGGCCTCCCTAACCCATAAAGCCCTCAACAATGCCGCCCCCAGCTGCCTGATGGACAAGGTAAAGAGAAAGTCCTCCATCCGACAAACAAGAACTATCAATTCCAACCGCCTGATAATTCCCAGATTCAAACTCTCCACCATTGGTGGGAACAGTTTCCCGGTGAAAGCTGCCATGCTCTGGAATTCGCTGCCACACAACCTAAGAGCTGACCAACCATACTTACACTTTAGAAAACACCTCATCAGTCACCTTAACTCCAATAACCCTTGTTTGTAGCTGCACTTTCTATACCTAGGTATAGATAGTGATACCTTGCTCGCGACCTCGCCCTCGCCTCTAACAGCCCTTACAGCACACATCTGTACACTTTCCTCCTGTATAGATATTGACCTTTTATGTATGAAGATTTGTATACATTTCCATACCTCCTATTCCTGTAATCCTGTAATCCTGAATTTTTTTTCACAGGAGTACCCGCCTCTAACAGCCCTGTACATATTTGTATATTTGTATATTTACCCCTGCATAGATATTGACTTTGTATGTATGAAGATTTGTACATTTCTTATTCTGTAATTTTGGTTATCTCTATCACGACCTCAATGTGTATATTTCTGCAACATTGTATGCTTCGAATTATCTTCTGCCTGCGCCCTGTTGCCCCTGGGTAAGGTGCGCCATATAAATAAATAAACAAACAAACAAACAAACAAACAAACAAACTTTAATTCCGGACTAGCAGAGTTATAATGAGGACTTTTTCAAAATGGTAAGTGGGTACCGCTGGTATAAGGTCTGATAGTTGTATTGTACATTATAATAATAATTTCTGTGAATTGTACATGGGGAGCAACCCACTGTCTGCACTAATAAAAGGACTTTTTTGTTACAAGCAAGGGTACAGGCCATGAGAAAGGACCCTAGGTCCGAAATGCATAGGCCTAATCTCGGATTTGCGACCACTCTAGAACCATCGTTTGGTTCATTGTATTGAATACAACATTTGTTTGACTGACATACATTGGATGATCAAATGTTTGCTTACTTGAAGAACTTTATCGAATGCAATATAAATCTCCTTGAAGCAAACCAAACCACTCGTGGGTCTAAGGGTGTGTAGCCCACACCAACGGCTAACCAGCCTCGGTCTCTTTTCTTTGCAGAGTTATAATGAGGCCCATTATCTTGAACATGTGCTTGTACGTAAAAGGGGATGACATTGGGAACTGTTAATTAGACAAAAAGAGGAAACATGCATGTGAGACCTTTGGTTGGTTAAGTAACGATTTTATACTGCCTGTTTGGAATGCCACTTTTGAAATAATGAAGTCTATTAGCTATCAAACTTTATCGTTATTGTTTCGTCTATATGTATTTCAAAAAATAATAACAATAATTGCAACGTTACAGAAAATACTCAATGACCAATTCAAAATGGCAATGTTAATTGATTTCAATGACATATATTATGGATTAAAAGGATGAATCGTATAAATCATGTTCTGGGTCCCTTGTCACATAGAAATAGTACACTAACTTTAGTATTGTTTGTCACCTTTATATGTGCTTGTCATATACCTGTAAGAGGTTTGTGCATATATGACTAAAGATGAGTTTTGACCGTAGTCATCCAACACATAGTTGTTCTACACTTGTTCATGAACATTATTTGAAATATAACTTGAATTAATGTATTTCTAGATGGCTAGCTAACATCATATGTATCGTAAAAACATGTCTTTCTCTTGACATGCCAGTAGCCACTCAGCTTTCATTTACCACACCAGTTAACGTGTAGCTGCAGGCAAATCTTAGTTTTCACAATTATGCTAGAGACATCTACTGGTTTATCAAGGGCTCCTAATTAAACATTGTTTGCACATTTATATCCATTTTAAGGGGTGACATAAATTAATCATAACTAATGCACTCAATTTGGCCAAAGAAAAGTTAGAAAGCCATATTCTGTTGTCTGTGTCAATTGCAGTGAACAACTATACAAAATCTGTAACAAACGTATTTCGGGTGGGCCCTAGAATAATCCAACTAATATTTTGTGTTCTTATAGATTACCTCAAACGTATAGTATGTGATAATTTTAAGCATAATTACATACCAATGATTAGGAGAGCATAGTGGCTTTAGTCACCCTTAATGGTTATAGCTTAATGGCTTAATGCAGTGGTCTGTGTACTTATGGTGTTTTGCACTGCGTTGGAAAATGCTGATACACATATCTATTTATTCCACGTACAAAGCACAAAGCAGCCCTGGGGCATCGCAGTACTGCTACAGCCATGTACTTACAGTTCATGAGGCATGACATATAACGAGGCTAAGTACAGAGAATGGAAAACTTGCACCTCCTGCTTTAGAGCTTTTGGCTTTGGCTGGCAGAGGCAGTGGGCATATGGGGACCTTGTTGGCCTAGTAGAATGGGATCTAGTGATTTTGTGCACCAGATATGGGGTGGTGGTGTTGGTGAGACATTTGTGACTGATGGATAAAGTCTTGAAGGTTATTCTTTCCTGTATGGGGAGCCATTGGACCGCTCTCCTAGCTGCAGAGATGTTTTTCCTTTTGGGATGTTTATGGCTGTTCGGAGAGCGTTGTTTTTCATCACTTGTAATTTGTGAATGTTTTTGGCAGAGGTGCCGGCAAAGTGGACATTACAGTAGTGGAGCTTGGAGCTGATGACTGCTCTGGCAATGGAAAGGTTACTGTCCGTCGAAAGGAAGGCCGTAGATGCATTTAAAAGTTTTGTTGCGGAGGCTGCAGAGGATGCAATAGAATTAACCTGGCAGGATAATGAGAGGGTGGCATCAAGGTAGACCCTAGCGTTTTTATGGCTGGAGAGCCTGGGACAAGGAGGTCATCTATGAACAATGCTCCGTATAATTGGTCCAGATTTTTGAGTAGGGTAGTGGGCCCTACGAGAAGGAGCTTAGTTCTGTCTCCATTCAAGCAGAGGTGGTTAGCCGCCATTCATGTCTGGATGATAGAGTATATGGCGTTAAGGGCGTTAGAGTCTTCTGAATAATTGCCTGTGAGAGGGAGGTGAATCTGGGTGTCATCAGCATAGTTGGTGTAGGCTATGCCAATGGTTTTCAGTATATCAAAGAGGGGTCTGGTAAATATGTTGTGGCGAGTCGGAGAGATGCATGACCCTTGGGGAACCCCACATGGGATAGGGGTTGGAGAGGCACTAACATGTCGGCAAATACCTTCATCACTCTCCCTTCTAGGAATGAGGTGATCCATTTGGAGGGTTCGGCTGAGAAGTTGGCCGAGGTAGTGAGATTGTGACAAAGAATTCTGTGATCTACAAGGTCAAAAGCGGGCAACAGATCCAGGAGGAGGGCTGGTTTTCATGTGTCGCTGATCTCGTCCAACTGTTTATTTAGGTTGAGTAGTGCTGATTCCATTTTATAGCCCGGTCGGAAATTGGACTGGCACATTCCAAAAATGTGGTTTACTTCTAGGAAGGATACTGTAGTGATTGGTCTATAGTTGTTAGGTATTGTGGTGTCTAGCAATGTTTTATTTTTAAGCAAAGGCGCACCCAAGCTTTCTTGAGGCTGGTGGGCACTATTCCTGTTGAGAAGGAGACATTTATGAGTCAGGCAAGGAATAGCGCTAAGGCATCTGAGCAGTCCTTAATAATGGTGGCAGGGCAGACATGTTCCTTGCACCTAGAAGGTTTTAAGTTTTTAAGGATAGCTTTGACTTCAAACTCTGTGACATCTTCGAATCAGAAATGGGGGATATCTGAATTTAGGTGGGATTGTACTGTAGTGTGGTTTATGGGCCCAGGGGATGAGTGTGGGGTGGATTGCTTGCTGGAGATTTTTTTATTGAGCAAGTTGATTTTGTTCATCATGACTACCCGGATAATTGTGCACCAGACTTTGTCCTAGTTCAATGTGGAGTAAGGGGTGGCTGGGGTTTGCAGTTCTCTGAAGAAAGTGAATATTTCTCTAGTTTTGGATTTAGCATTCATGATTCATGAGTTGTAGGAGGAGTGTTTTGCATAAAGGATTTCCTTTTTATAAACTTTTGTTAGTTTGGTGAATTAGGCTTTCACGGGTGACTGATGTTTTTATCTTCCATGCAGATGCTGCTGCATGTTTCTATTTCTGGTTGCAGAGCTCAAGGAGGTTGGGAGTAAACCAGGTATTAGAGTGGCAGACAAGGTTGGCCTTCTGGGGCCCTAGGGGGGCAATGTAGTTAACGTCCAGGGTTAGGGTGGAGGCATAGAGATCTGCCAGGGTGATAGGGTCTCTAGAGAGAGGTGGCTTTAAATTAGGGTAGTCTAGAAAGGGTATTATACTTTCCTTTGCTAGCTTGCGTGAACTACTTGCTAGCGAGGGTGGTACGGGCAGAGTGGTAGGATTGCTCTTCATGTGGTGTGATAGGGCGAATGCAATAATTTTGTGCTCCAACCAAGGGCAGAGGGTATCAGACTCCATGACAATGGAGCAGTTGAGGCCTGAAATCCAGTCAAGTGCACAGCCTTTTGTGTGGGTGGGATTGTTCATGCATAAATTGAATCCCAGGTTTTGAGGGCATTAGCCACTAAGGTGGCTTGAGGGTCATGCGGAACATTGAGACCTAAGCTTAGGTTACCTAATACAATTATTTTGGAAGAGGTCTTAATATTATCCCAAGTGATATGGAGGAGGATTTGTTCAAAGATTGCAGTGGGGCCTGGTCGGCGGTATATGAGGTGCATAGTAATGGTGCATGTTGGCCAGTTGAGAGAGTATGTCCCCAGGGCCCTCTAGGTTGGTGTCAAGATGTCTGATAGTGAGTGACATTTTGGTGAGGAGTGCAACACCGCCTCCTCTAAGGTTTGGTCGATCTTTACAATAGATTACGTATCCTGGATGGATAGCTAGTGATAATGTTGGCCCTGATGCCTCATGTAGCCGTGTTTCTGAGATTGTTAGTGCGTCTAGGTTCTGAGTGGTGATGAGGTTGTTAATGTGTAAGGTGTGCGCTGGTAGAGAGCGGGCATTGATCAATGCATACTTAGACTGTGATCCCATGCTATTGGACTTGAGTTTGCCATCTTAGGTGCAATGGTGTTGGCTGCGTTTAGGTTATCGGATGGTATGTCGGGGTCTTGGTTCGTAACGTTGGTGGGTTTGGGGTAGGTGTTGTGAGCAATTGGGCTATGGTCATGTATGTTCACATAAGGAGCTGGAGGGTGACCATTTATTTCATCAGAGATAAGACTGATAGCTCTCATAAGGGCAGTAACATTTACACTACAGTCAATGGCAGTGTGGCTGTAGGCTCAGGGGGGTTAACCAACATTGTTGGTAGCAAAGGTATTTGGCTTCTAGTGATATATGTGGCAGTTTGCATCTTGACGGCAAACATTATTATCACAAGTAGCAACTGGGCTGTGAGCCATGGTGTGCTCGTTCAGGATTGGCTTACCGGCCGTGGTAGGATGGCTAGTGGTGTGAGGGGTTCAGCCTTCAGGTTGTAAGCATAAAATAAATTCATAGGGAAACAACATTTAGTATCAGCATCAGCATTAGGGCTATAGGCCGTCTTGCGAACATCTTCATTTGGTAGGTGGTGTCCTGTTTGTGGCAGATTGGGGAGTTGGGGCCAGGATGGTTGTGCTCATTGTCAGGATGAGGACAGATCATAAGAGTTGGCTGCATTTAGTTCTCTGATGGACACACCGACGTTCAGCCCTGTACAGGTTGTCTCATTCTTGTTCGGGCATGCCCATGGGCAGTCTTTTGATGAAAAGGGTATGCTGGTGAATTCAGGTTGACACTGGCTTTTGTGAGAAATCTGAAGATGACTGCATGACTAGTCCCGGGGGATCTGTCATCCAGGTGGCCAGGATATGGACATCGCTATTGGATCCAGTTCTTGGGGGTGGACCAGCGCGGGAGGACACCTGGATGAGGGTTCCTCGGGGAGTGGAAGTGAGACACTGATGGGTGAGACATGGTTCCTGCTTCCTCATGGCAAAACAGAAAGTTGATGGCTGGAAGGTTTCGAATTAATCATAACCACAGGCAAAGCTCTGGGCAACCCTCCAGACCATCGTTTTTCAGACTGCCAAGCCATTACAGAAGAGGAAAAACCATATGCAAATCCGGCTTGGTCCTACCCCAAAAGGGGCAGTCCAGCCTAAACTACTAGATCACATCCCTTCTGCATGAGACCACAAGTATCCCCAGACATGTTTCAGCCTTGTTGGGCGTCATCAGTGAGGAGTAGCTTGGGTCTCTAGGCCCGGCAGACTCGGGACCCACGTCTGGGCATACCCGTCCCACTCGGGGTGACTTTGGCAAAACAGAAAGGTGATGGCTGGAAATTTTTGAATTAATCATAACCTCGGGCAAAGCTCTGGGCAACCCTCCAGACAATCGTTTTTCAGCCTGCCAAGCCATTACAGAAGAGGAAAAACCATATGCAAATCAGGTTTGGTCCTACCCCAAAAGGGGCAGTCCAGCCCGAACTGCTAGGTCACATCCCTTCTGCACGAGACCACAAGTATCCCCAGACATGTTTCAGCCTTGTTGGGCGTCATCAGTGAGGAGTAGCTTGGGTCTCTAGGCCCGGCAGACTCGGGACTCACGTCTGGGCATACCCGTCCCACTCGGGTGACTTTGTCAAAACAGAAAGGTGATGGCTGGAAGGTTTTGAATTAATCATAACCACGGGCAAAGCTCTGGGCAACCCTCCAGACCATCGTTTTTCAGCCTCCCAATCCATTACAGAGGGGGAAAAACCATATGCAAATCAGGCTTGGTCCTACCCCAAAAGGGGCAGTCCAGCCCGAACTGCTAGGTCACATCCCTTCTGCACGAGACCACAAGCATCCCCAGATATGTTTCAGCCTTGTTGGGCATCATCAGTGAGGAGTAGCTTGGGTCTCTAGGCCCGGCAGACTCGGAACCCATGTCTGGGCATACCCGTCCCACTCGGGGCGACTTTGTGTTTCCGTGCAGAGGGGACCTGGTCTAGCAGTTCAGGCTGGGCTGCTACCATTGGTGGCAGTACATGACTGATTTGAATATGGCTGGACCCCTTTTGCAATGGTGCAGACAGGGTAGAAACAGTGGTGTGGAAGTGGTTCATATTCATTCAGAACCTTCCACCCATCACTTTTGTGCTTATTGTTTGTCTCACTATGTGAGAGGGGTATGCCCAGACGTGGGTCCCTTGCTCGCTGCGCCATAGGGAACCAAGCTGCACCTCACTAAGGAGGCCCAACAAGGCCGATACATGTCTGGGGTTGCTTGTGTTTCCGTGCAGAGGGGACCTGGCCTACCAGTTCGGGCTGGGCTGCTAGCATTTGTGGCAGTACATGACTGATTTGCAAATGGCTGGACCCCTTTTGCAATGGCGCAGACAGGGTAAAAAACGGTAATGTGGAAAGTGGCCCAGAGCAATGCCAGTAGTTCAGATTCGTTCAGAACCTTCCACCCATCACTTTTGTGCTTATCCTGCTTCCTCATAACAACTCTTCCCCATCCTACCCAGAAGTTCTACCCCCACCTTTTCCGACACAAACACTTTCTTAGACACATGTCCCAACACAAGGGTCAGGCAGAGTCAGGCAATTGATAATAACCACACACATCTGGCAGCCCTTTCCCTTCCCCATGGGGATAACAGGTGGAGCACAAGAGCACACTATGAGCAAGGCAGACTGCACAATGAGTCAGCTATTCCAGGACGGCACTTCAAGAGGAGGAGAAAGGCAGCTAGAACCGAAAGGAAGACAAGGAGAGACATGCCCTTGCCCTTTTCAATCCAGACCCGCAAAGCCTCTGTGAAAGGAATCATAAAACCGGGAATAACTGCCAGCATGTAGTGTGGCAGATGTCAATGGTGCTCAGAGTCCTCCTACACTGATTACCAAGGCAGGGAGAGATGCTTGCTAATGTGGTATCATCATTGACTCAAAAGACAAGAAATGCCAAGTGGTTCATCACAGCTGATGAGTCAGAGGGAGAACCCATAGTAAAGCGAACTAAGTTGAGCGTAAAGTTGCAAAATAGCAACATAAGGGGAATTAAAGAACAAAGACGGTGTGTTACAGAACTGTTAAAAACTCAGGGCTGCAGAGTGGTCCGGCACCATGTGGACGTTCAATTGAAAGACTATTCTCGGTTCCCTTTTGCTAAAACTACAGCGGGCCCTAGGAGAGCCTGTTGTAAGAGGTCAAAGTGGTCATACAACGTTTGAGTAAGTAAAAAAAAAAGTGTACACTCGATGGTCTTTGATCTACAACCAAAAGGAAAGCCTGACTGGGGTCTTTAAATGAAAGCCTGCATGGGGGCTTTAAAAGAAAGCCTGACTTTGAGCTTTAAGGAAAAGCCTGATTGGGGGCTAAAATCTGGACTTGAGCAAAGTGAACTGCATAGTTGGCAAGCTTGAACCCGGCTGAGGGATGACTACAAAATGGGGTGACGCACGAAAACCCCAGGAGCATTGTGTGACAAGAGTGAACCCGGCTGAGGGACGTCCACACTGAAAAATTATTAGGAGTAAAGAAGACATAGTTAACCTGATGGAGGGAGTCTAACAGTCAAGAAGGATCAGAGCCAGATTGAGGGGGATCCCGGGGTGAAGAGTCCTTACCCATTGTAAAAGATTACAAAGAGGAACTTTTGTTTGTGCTATTTTGATACATTAGGCTCTGGGGGCAAGAGAATTTGTGTTAATAGACTTGACCCCCGAAGATCCTGATATCGCTGAGATACAGTAACCTTGTGCTAGAAAAGCCCAGTTGTGTTCAAGAGGCCTGCCTTGTCCCGTGCTAAAACCACGGGGAAGGGAGAGCTCACTATACCACCCTGACTTATCATTTTTGTGAATACTTTTTTCTTTTCTTGTGAACACTATCCCATACTATTTTTGTAACATAGCTGTAAGGACTGGCAATAGTTTTTTTTGTATAGTCCCTTTCTATTTGACAAGGACTGCATTTTTATAATTTGACGGTCAAATCTTGCTCCCATCTTAGATTTCGGTCCACTGCACTGTGTGCACTCTGTGCACTCTGTGAAGGAAGTTCCTTGAGAAAGTTGGATGGGGATACGCAGGTCGGGATACTGGGTATGTGCATAGTCGCAGGTTGGTGTTTCTGGAATCAAGCCTTTGTGGCGTGGTGGGTATGCAGCATAAAAGGCAGCCTTTAAAACCCTTGTCAGTCATTATATATATATACATATATATATATATATATATATATATATATATATATATATATATATATATATATATATATATATATTCAGTAAAAAAACTTTGTTAAAGGGACGTTAGACGTTATGGTTAAGTTGCGCTACTAAAAACCTTTGAAATACAGTAAAAAAACTTTATTAAAGGGACGTTACCGAAAAATGTCATTGATGACATCACTGATTACATCATATGTCTGACTCACTGTTTTTTCCTTTAGTGATATATTTTACCCATTGATAATTAGGAACAAAGAAATCAAAAAGTACTATATTTGTAGAATTATACTTCAAATATGTTCTTACAGTAATTCATTTGGTGTTCACTCACAGCACATGGAACATATACATAAGGAGAATACACACTGAAAGATACCAATGTTTTCTGTGTATGAAGACAATCAGTAAGGTTATCAACACTTTCTTATTGTTCTGCTGTTTTTTTCTATTACTGTACTTTCTCTGGATAGGCTCATATTTGTATTCGCATTACTCTCTTTAGGGTGCAGTCACATCATGTGATAGGTATACATAGGGAAGTAGTAGGTTTGAAGCAGAACAATCATTTCTGTGCATAAAGATAATCAGGTAGGTTATGAACAATTTCTGGTTCTACTGCTGCTTTTTTGCATACTTGACTTTCCCTGTATATACTCATATTTGTATGTGTTGTTATGTTTTTGTGTTTTGTATGTAATAATGAAATTATATAGGAAGTCGGTTTCATTAGCTACTTATAGCCTGTTGCACAGTACACAAAACTCTAATAAGAAAGCATTTAGCATTTTACTATTTAACATGGGAAGATTATCAATATTGCACCTCCATCATGTATGTTGCACACAATGCTTATGTTTATACATTATACTGTAAAGAACTTCATAATAGAATGCTATTTATATCAATGCATTGCTTACTGCACTACATAGCTCATGACATCTATTCCAATGGTCCTTGACACTTTTTTGTCAACATTATAATAAGAATCCCTTGTACAGACTTTTCATGAAAAATACATGCACATGGGATTTCATCAGTGATGACATCAATGACATTTGTGATGTCATCTTTGAAGTCCTGGGTGTTAGTCTTAGCAATGCACGTTGGTGGTGCGAGTTATGGTTGCTTTGCTTACCACAACTAGTGAATTTCAGGGGTTTTTCGGATTTACTTTGAACCATAACATCCCTTTAACAAGGTTTTTTTACTGAATTTCATAGGTTTTTAGTAGCGCAACTTAACCATAACGTCCCTTTAACAAAGTTTTTTTACTGAATTTCATAGGTTTTTAGTAGCGCAACTTAACCATAACCTTCCTTTATCAAAGTTTTTGTTTTACTGAATACACATACACATAGGCCCTCATTACGACCCAGGCGGTAAGTTACTGCCTGGGTCGTACCCTTACCACCATGGCGTAAACTATGTTTACGCCATGGTGGTTGGCGGATTTACCGCCCCATTCCAAGGTGAGTGGGGCGGTAAATCCCCATTTCCCATTTTACCCCTCCCCATTCCCATTTTCGCCCCATAGGGCATAAAGGGAATGGGGAAAGGCGATAATTACGGCACCTTAAATTACGGTGCCATAATTATCGCCAATGTCCCTTTGCGGCATGGATTTTAACGGCTGCAAAAAAGCAGCAGTTAAAAGCCATCCCGCAAAGGGAACCTTGTAATCAGGCGTTAAGGGTCGGCGCCGTTTACGGCGCCATAAACCCCTTAACGCCTGAGTCAGAATGAGGGCCATAGTATGAATTTGATAATTGTTTACTCGGATTCCCTTACTTTATATACATGTAACATAGAACATGCCGAACCCCTTGCTAGTGATTTTGATGTCTGCAGACGGACGCAGACAACAGCAACACTACCCAAAAACTTAGGGCGTATCTTAGATTGTTCTATCATGCTATATAAACACTGAACAAGTTCAAAAAGCAGCATACAAACATATTATATGTAATAATAAATAAGAAGTGAAACCTATATATGTAACACATGAACCATCCATTTAAATACCACGTGTACTAAAATGGAATATACCAAAACAAAAAAATATATGCTTCCAAAATAATTACCTCACATAAACTGCACAGCAAGGAGCAACAGCAGACCTGCACAACAGTAAGAACACAATTTACCAGAAACTGGTAAGTAAACTTAATTTTTCTTATATATGTCTAAACTTTCTGTATTAGGTACCCTAAAAGTAATATATATTTTTTCACACAGAAATGTCCAGTACTTTGGAATGGCTTGAGGAAAATTTCCCACGTGAGGAAATGTCTGACGGCAGTGAAACTTATGGTAGACACTTCTCTTTATAAGTAAGTTAATAATCATTATTTTATGTGCACTTAACATATATATTTATTTTTAACAGACCATACAAACATTGAAAATAATACACCAAAAGAGACATTAGAAACTACTCTGCAGCGCATGGAACAAAAAATGGAGATGCTTATGGACAATTGTAATCTTTTGAAACATTTTATGGAGGACCACATAAAAGAAAAAAATAAATATTGTCCCACATGCACCTGTTCCCCTCTCCATGTCCCAGTCAACTATCCCCAAACCCTCAACACCAAGAAAAACTTTTTGATGAGACTTCCATCCCTTCATCCCTCCCATCCATCCTCTCCAAACCCCTAATTCCCCTATATTTGTGTCAGCTTCTGCTCCCCCCTCTCTTTCATACATTTTGTATCTGTATATAATAAAAACAATATTATGTGTGTTTTAATTCAGTCCTTTGTGTCTTATTTTTTTTTTAAAAAGGCAGTGGGATGTCCGCAGACAGTGCGGGTGTCCGGGATGTCCGTAATTAACCAAAATGGGGGGTCTTCAGGACACTATACCTGTCCGTACCATTCTCAATCAAGATGGAACTGTTCTTAGAAGACACCCGGTGTCCGCGATGTCCGTAAGTAAACAAAATGGAGGTGTCCTAAGGACACTATACCTGTCCGTTCTGTATGCAAGAAAAATTGAACTGTTCTTAGAACATGCGCAGTGTCCGGGATGTCCATAAATAGACGAAATGGAGGTGTCCTAAGGACACTATATCTGTCCGTACTGTATGCAAGCAAATTGGAACTGTTCTTAGAACACACCCGGTGTCTGGAATGTTTTCAATTAACCCAAATGAGGGTGCTCTGAGGACACTATACCTGTCTGTACAGTCTATAGAACATCTACGCACATGCACACCACACCCATAAATCCTATGAACATTGTGCCTGACCATAACTGTCTGTCTCACTTGTGTCGCACTTTTAATTAGTTTGAGGACCCGAACACCGTCTGTAGAACACACGCGCGCATGCGCACAACCGTTCCTGTGCATTTGGTGTCCTGCGGACACCCGTGCCCTTCGCGGACGTGTTCGCGACATCATCATATGACCGCACCCATGTTGAGCATGGGTCCTGATTTGCGGACACTGTCCGGGTCCGTGAACATTTGAAAAGTACTTTTTCAGACAATCCAAAGTATATTGCCATAAAAATTCACCATTGCACATGTTCCAGACAATGACCCTGGCTTTCTACATACTTTTTGGAACTTTTTTAGCCTTTTTGGGGTGTTCTATCGTGAAGCGTGCACCAGCACCCCTATAAAAAGCCACACCCCAGAGCTGATCTTCATTGTGCTTCTGGCTATTGCATGTGGAATTTTGCTGACTTTCCTGCTCTTGCTGAGATTATCTCATGAACCCTGATGGCACCCATGGCTGCTGCTGCTCCAGCTGGTGCTACATCTGCCTCAGCACCACCCCCAACCCCTCCACCACCACCACGTGCCCAAGGGCCTGCAGAGGGGAATAGGCGTGAGGATGTAGATGAGGAGGATGAAGAGGATGAAGAGGATAAGGTAGTGGAAGTCCCTACAATTAGCACTCGCCGTGAGTCTTAGGTGTGGTGGTTGTTTACCATTCATGGTGACATATGAAAAGCACGTGCGAACAAGGTCACCTGCAACCAGTGCAAAATGGTGCTGAGTCGTGGGAGCCATAGTTCGTACAGCTTTGGTATGATATCCATGAAGCGACACCTAATATTGTTCCACATTGGGGCCCTTCACAAGGTTCAGTTCCTCTACCACATCCTCCGTTTCTGCTCCTCTCATCACAAGAGACACTCCTGTGGGAGAGCGCATCCCTCCAGCTGCCTCACAGGCCATTCACGATGCTGTTGACCCTTACCTTTCAAGGGTCACAATATTGTGTATGTACTGTGACAAAGTACTCTGCAAGGGGGAGAGTCTTCAAAGTTCCTTCGAGACTGCAGTCATGGAGCACCAGAAGACCTGCTACCTACCTAAGTAAGGCCCACCCTACATCTTGCTCTCTCCACCTGCCCTTTCTTATCCCCATGGTTGGTGTCCCTGCCTTACTCTCCTTTGTCCTCCTCTCCTAGTGTGTCGTGTGTAAAAAAACAAAAAAATATATAAAACAAAAGAAATCCGCCCAAAAAAAGGTTATTTTCAGAGCCACCTTTCACAGTTTAAAAATAGAAGTGGAAAATAAATGGTGCAGGGCCCTGTGCATTTTTTAGAAGTCTGCGGACATCAAAAATTGTAGGGTGCTGCCCTATCAAAACCATTGCACTTTTCTCTGGTAGGAAGTGGTGGCTCTGAAAAGAGCCTTTTGGTAGTGTTTTTGTGTGTTTGAAAAACTTGAAATGGTCAACACCTACTGCAAAATAGATGGCTGTAATTCCAAAAAAGGTTGCAATGCATTTTGTACATTTCTCAGAAAAATCTGATTGCGAGCATAAGTAAGATAGACTCCATCTCTGCGAAAAATGTATGTGCTACGAAACATAATATTTTAATTGTGAAAAGAGGACATGCCAACATCTCTTAGAAAGGCACAAACAGCCTTATTGTCAGTGTGCCTCGCTTTCTCCATTTGTGGACCAAACGAAGAAGAACGCAACCACATTTGTCTCTGCGCAATACAAGAAAAAATTGCTTGGAAATTTGGAAACATGTCCATGACCTTCCCAAATCCTTTTTTTATTGCAAATTGCAATGAAATTCCAGACACATGTTGTAAACTGTTCCCTCCACAAATAATTATAATTATGTCTGGATGATGCTCTGTCCCCAGAGTAGCAAAGAGAGGTACCAAGTCCAGCCACTTCATTCCACGCACTCCATGCCAATGCACTTCCACATGTGGGGATCCAAGATCTACAGCTACTCCACAGTGTTCTACATGCACCTCCAACCAATGTATCCATGAGTCTCCCAAAATCCAGATAATCTGTTTTCTGAAACACACAGCCATAGCTATCTGCTCTTCTCTCAGGAAAAAGACTTTCTGACAAACTATCTCCTTATACAACACA
Organism: Ambystoma mexicanum; assembly: GCF_040938575.1. NCBI lineage: Eukaryota > Metazoa > Chordata > Amphibia > Caudata > Ambystomatidae > Ambystoma > Ambystoma mexicanum. Next base: position 543,511,165 of record NC_090937.1, read on the forward strand.
CCCAGTACACTTTACAGACCAATCCCTTGCTCTGCTCATTCTCATTTGCATGCCTCTCCACCCCAAAATCCCTGTATGTAATACGTGCTGTCCACGGACTACCGCCATGTCCACGGACATATCGAAAATCTGAGCGTGGTGAATGTAAATATAAATAGTGTGCCCCATTTCCCCTTTCAGGTTGGCTCTGAAAAGAGCTGTTTTTTGTGTTTTATTTGCAGATGCTTGACAGACACCTGTTATTTTGTATTTTTTTTCTTTTTTTCTTCTTACTTTACTCCTAAAATCTTCGCATAACCTTCTCCAAAGCAACCCTTACATTCCAAAACAGAATGGCATTTCCCATAAAAGCTAAGGAAATGCCATCTTCTTTAAAATAAACAGCATTACTGGAATCAATATTCTCATTATTACAGAAGAACATACAAGCTCTAAGCATGAAAGCACACATTCCTCGGTTGATTGCACACCTAGCAATGTTTTGCTGAGGACGAAAAATAGAACTACTGTCCCATATTGCCCTAGGTACTAATCCAGAAAAAAAATACTTTCGCTAACATAGCCCAAATGGAAAGCACCATAGTGCAAAACAACCACATGGGGACTGTTCATCCTGCCCAGATCTTCACAAACGTGTACAATTCCATGTACATTTCAATCAGGCACAGTGCTCCACACCAACTCCACTGTCTTTCTCCCACTCTGCCATCTTCACTACACACACTCTCTTTCAACTCAAATCCACAACCTCAACATCTGATTGGCTGATCCGTGCAGTCCCCTTTCCATGCTGGATTTGCTGTGGTGTCCGCAGAGCATGTAAATCTTGGGCAGCCCTTCTACCCTTTCCACTTCACTCTCTGTGCCATTCCCTCATTGGATACAGCTAAGCAGTCACACAACCACCCACCAATCACATCCAAGACCTCTACATCTAACTCCATCATCAGAGTTCAGCATTTCAAATGTACTGTTGATCACTCTGAGTACAAGTCTCATATCATTGGAAATCACCTACTACAAAAACTACTCTACACGTCTCCAAGATTCATACTTGCAGCTGCATGCATATCCACATGCATGACTACAAACTACAGGTATGCATATTTTCTGTGCAGTACATGTACAACTTTTATGAATGCATATAAACAGAGTAACTGCCACTTAACCTGGATAACCTATAAAATTAACTTACAGTCATGTTTCCCATCTGCTATAACAAACTGTCACTTCCAAACCTGTCTGCTATCTAATTTTTTTTACACACGCAGCTATCTAAAAAATAATACTATTAGAAGATAGGAGAAATAACAGTATAATTGTAGAAAAACACGTAGTAGTGTATTATTAAATTGCCAGAATAAGGTCATGCATCATCATACACTCACACAGATAGACACTAGCATTGAAAAGCTACCAGCTGCAATAACACCACCGCCTGTAAATCACATCCTTCTGATTTATTACCCACACCTTCACAAATGCATACATTCCATGCTTTTCTTCACAGTATCTGCCATTTACCTTATAAAAATTGCAAAATAAGTATATCATTATTTCTTCTTTCTCCTAACATTCAATAACACAGCCTTAAAAAACCAAGTGAGTTTCATACACTTAGTATTCTACTCATTTGCAAAGCATTTTGATCTAACATATTGTAAGTAAAATATAAAGGCTGCACACAGTCAAAGGAAACTGCATGCACACACTATGTTCAGAAATCAAACAAGAATACTACTACACAAACTTAAAAATCTATGTCTAAATTAATATCAGTGCTATAAACACACAAAATGACTAACTTCTTTCTTTTACAATTGCAGTGAAGACCACTCTCCTGAAAAGCTGCAGCATCTGAAATAGAAACAACAACTCAGAAGAAACCTTCTCATTCCACACAAAAAGAGTAAGTACAATACTACCATAATATTCTTACTGTTACTCAAACACACTGTGGGGTTGATTCATGGAATATAAAGGCTGCACACAGTCAAAGGAAACTGCATGCACACACTATGTTCAGAAATCAAACAAGAATACTACTACAAAAACTTAAAAATCCATGTCTAAATTCATATCAGTGCTATAAACACACAAAATGACTAACGTCTTTCTTTTACAATTGCAGTGAAGACCACTCTCCTGAAAAGCTGCAGCATCTGAAATAGAAACAACAACTCAGAAGAAACCTTCTCATTCCACACAAAAAGAGTAAGTACAATACTACCATAATATTCTTACTGTTACTCAAACACACTGTGGGGTTGATTCATGGAATTTGTCCACCGAACAACGGAGATTTGTGCATCATTCTGCCCACAAATCCCCATATGTTAAACAGGGATTAGCAGACAGAATGGAGCACAAATCCTAGTTTTTCGGCGCACAAATGACGTAACTAAGCCCCTAGAATGTTAGTATTACAGAACAAAGAACTGTTTTAATTCTATACCATTAGATTTAGTATTAGTGCTTCTCCTCACCACTAGCTTACTTTCTACTGTCATCTGAACCCCAGTATAGTAACAAACACATAGAAGAATAGCCTTCCCAACTAGTTGTAGCTGCCCAATGCACAATCACACACCACCACATACATCCTTACAATCATACTCCGACACTCATGCACACAGCACACATACATTGAAGAACAGCCCAACCCATACTTTCTTTTTTTTAACAGACCCCAAATAATGCCTACCAAAAAGCAAGTCCATAGAAAGCAACGTAAAAGTAGAGCAAATGAAAATAAAAGTGTCCAAAATAAGCATCCATCTATAGCAGTATGTGTACAAAAAGTTCAAACAAAGCAGCTAATTCAGTGATTAAGCAAAACAAAACAAGCTTCCAGTACAGAAACTTTGCCTCCTCTATCAAAATGTAAAACGAAACAGAAAGTGGTTAACAAGAATTCGGCTACCACTACTGCTAACACTGCTCCTACAAATCTTGATGTAGTGGCAAGTAACCATACCAAAAAAGTATTTTAGCAAAAATCTTCCGCCACAGAGTCCTTCAGAATCTTATAAAAACAGGAGACAAATCATGCACAACCCTTAAAAACTACCATAGAAAAATACTCTTAGCAGCTTTGATAGACAGTGCAATCCTTCTCAAAAGGAAGTTATTTATTTTAGTTTTAAACAGAATGAAACCACTAACAAAACTAACTACTAAATTACAAAAAAGACTTCTCAATAAACGGAATGTAAACAAAAATAACTTCTTAACTATCTGTGGAGGTGAATGGAGTCACACCACGAGCACAGAACCATATTTCAATGAAGAAGCATACAAACAAAAGCAAATAAACACAATTGCCATACATAGCAGTGGACAAGGGTGTGAAAAACTTAATAATACCATAATGCACCAAGAAATACTGCTTACAAAAATATCCCCAGAAAACTCAGTATCACCTCTCAACTGAACCAGATCGTCCAGTATAAAAATGGCCATACACGTCAATGTGTAACATTGCCAAAAAATCTTTCAAACCTTTACGTCAGTTCCTCAATCAGTATGTGAAAGCTAAAGACAAAGGGGGTAATTCATAGAAATCAGCGCACAAGTGGCGCACGCGGCTGGCGCACAGAGTGCTCGTGCGGCAGTCTGCACCAGCCGCGTGTGCCAAAACCCATTTCAGCGCACAGCGTATTCATGGATTTTAACATCCATAACCAGCCGTGGCGCAGAGTGGCACAGCGTGGGGTTGCCATGTCCGACACAACACCTTCTGGCACCACTGGCAACCCCCAGCCAGTGAGGCAGAGGGCTACCAGCTTCAGTGAAAATTAAGTTGGTATCCTGGTGGAGCAAGTTCTGGGGCATTATGATGCCCTCTTCACACCATTGCGCACCTACAAGGAAGGACGGAAGAGGATCTGGAAGGACATAGTGGGCGCCATCAACGCGGAGGGGGTGGCACCCCGCAACATCAAACACGTCCAGAAGCGCTGGGTGGACTTCAAGTCCAGGATCCTCAAGAAGACCCTTGGAAGCAGTGGATGCAGTGGGGCGCTGGGGCCAGCTTACCAACCAGCAGATAAGGGTCCTAGAGCGCATTCGCCCAGTGCTTCACCACCAGATCCTCAGGATGCAGGCCCATCTGGAGTCGAGCGGTAAGTGGCCATGCACTTATGTTTAAAAAAGGGCATGTTGCAGTGTGCTATTAGTTAGCTACATGGCTGCATGTGTGAAATGGGTCATGTTTGGATGTGTGTGTGTGTAGGGACATGATGGTGCCACATGTGAGTCCAGTCCGGCGTGACCCACATGAATGGTGCATGTGTAACAATGCATCATGCGGAGCAGCATGAGGAACCACACATGTATGCATGCCTGTGTCTGTAATTTGGCATGGTAGGAGTGAGAGATGTGTGCTGTTGTCACGGACATACATGATGTACATGTCCGTGTGTTTGAGTAGTGTGTGTGCCATGGATGCATGACACATGTTGGTGAGGATGTGTTGATTCACTGATACAGCCTAGTCATCCCTGTATCCACTTTGTCTGGGGGTATACCGGGCCAAATGCATGACCCTCCGGTGACACGTGTGCATATGGCCTGCATGTCCCATGGTGCATGTGAGAATCAGCCCACCATTGGATGCAACTACGGTGCCTTGGATATGGATGCCAATGTATGTTGCATGTGCCATGCCTGTTCCTGCATGTGTGTTGCCTGCACTGACCCAAGTGTTGTGGAGTGACATGATGGAAGTGACGTTTGACAGTGCCACTCATGTGCCATTGCTTTGTGTCTAGGGGACTATAGTTCAGTACCCTGATGCTAGTGTTCAATGTCTCCCTTTACACAGCGGCGAGTGAAGAAGAGGGTAGAGATGGTGCTGTGGAGGAAAGCGGCAGGGATGCCTCCACCAGCCAGCGACGCAAGGCCCAGTCACCCTCCCAGGAAATACCATCATCCGGGAGTGAGAGGACTGGTGCCGCATCTGCCCCTACGGCTGCAGTGGAAGGGTGGATGAGCCCCCACAGGGGCCTGCAGTGGCAGAAGATGGTGCAGAGCCATCCAGGTTAGTGGTGGGCATAGAGGAGGAGGAGTCTGCTACAGAGCCGCACATTGTGCCTAGTGCAAGTGGTGCAGTCCAGGGGCAGGGGCAGTAGACCGCACATGTTGCGGCGGAGGTGCCTGTGCATGTCTCTGTCCCTGACACTGTGACTGCATCACCATGTACCAGCAGGGATGGCCCATTCCAGGCCCGTCCGCAGGTAGGGGGGATCCATGTCATCTAGCACTCCTCTACCTGTGGACGAGGGGACCCGTGACCGGATGGAGTCCGTCCTGATTGGTGTCGGGTTGCGCACACGTGACATTTGTGATGACATGCGTGGTTCCCGGGGGACCAAGCACATCATCACAAAGAGCTGTGTGCCAACATGGCCTAGTTGGGAGGGTCCATGGTCAGGGGTTTCCACCATGTGTCAGCCACACTTGCAGCCCTCTCCTTCTCTGTTCACACCATATGCCAGTCATTCTCCATGCCGTCTTCCGGCCCAGATGCCACCAGGGCCCCCTGTGCATCTGCCCCAACCAACACAGCCAGCCTGGTGCAGATCCCATCCCTGCCACAGTTGGGAGTCAGAGAACTGGATCTCAGCGGATGGAGGATGTGCCGGCATCATCAGGCACAGCACATGCACGATGGCGCCAGTGGATTCCATCATCCCAGATGCCGTCGTGCTGGCAGAGGCAGTTGCGTGGGAGGCAGCGGCAGGCCCAGCGTGGGAGGCATCATGGCTCGGGGTCAACAACATCAGAGGGGCAGGCATCGGCCAGAGGGCAGGAGGACCCTGGATTGGGAGTGTCTTCCGAGTGGCAGTGGTTGGGCCAGTGGATAGATGCAGAGCTGCGGCGGGCGGAGGAGGCACGGCTCACTATGGTCAGGGAGGAGAACTCCATGAACAGGGCATTGAGGCAGGCTGAGTGCCTTGAGGCAACTCGCAGGGAGTTGGAACAGGCCATGACTGCATCCCTGTGAGACCTCAAAGCCAGAGAAAAGGCCTGCCTCCGGGACATCGACATGTAGTTCGATGATGCCCTGGACCCAAACATCAACAAGTAAGCCATTTGACTTGCCCGCCGCCGTTGTACATAGTTCATTAGTGTTAGGTTTCCTTTGTTTTTACTTTCATTTTGGAGTTCATGGAAATTGCTCCACTTCGTGTATTATTCATAAGACTTTTTAGTAGGTTTCCTTTTGTTTGTGTATCATGTACCATTTGGACTTCCATTGTATATAGTTAAAGACTTGTACATACTTTATTCTAAATGTTCCCATGGATCAACGATTTTCTTTAATTTAGATTATTTTTTTCTAATCGACATTGGCAATGGACCACTTTTTAATCCAACATGACATATTTCATTTTTCCTTCATTGGATCTACATTTTCCTTCTTTAATTTCTCTCATTGGACATTGTTTTTCAAGTTTAATTTCTTCAATGTCAGTTCATAATGTTGTAATACATTTTAGCTAACTTCAAGATTGGTGTTGTGTTCTATCATTGGTTCTGTGCATGTCTCAATGAACATTGCCTCAGTCATGAGTTGCCACTGTGTGGCTACGTTGTGCATTCCTGCATGGGCATGATGGTCATTTTAAGACTGTGATGGCATGGGTAATTTGGGAGTGGGTTCTGTGGATGGTTCCATGCTTGTACTGTGGGGCAAGGGGGAATAGGGTTGGCATTAGGGACATGGGTCTGTTTTGTCAGGACATGTTGTTTGGTGGGGCATGTGTCGGGGCCAGCTGGCAGATGCCTGTCAATGGTGGGTGGGTGGGGTGCAGGGGGACATGATCGGGGCCTGCTGGCAAGTGCCCGTCAATGGTGGGTGGGTGGCTGGGTGGTTGGGGGACATGAGTCGGAGCCTGCTGGCAGATGCCTGTCACTGCTGGGTGGGTGGGAGTGCAGAGGGACATGTGTTGGGGCCTGCTGGCAGGTGCCTGTCAATGGTGGGTGGGTGGGGGTGCAGGGGGACATCAGCCGGGGCCTGCTGGCAGGTGCCCATCAATGGTGGGTGGGTGAGTGCTTCCTTGGTCGGGGGACATGAGTCGGCCCTGCTGGCAGGTGCCTGTCAATGTTGGGTGGGTGAGGGTGCAGGGGGACATGAGTCGGGGCCTGCTGGCAGGTGTCTGTCACTGCTGGGTGGGTGGGTGTGCAGGGGGGCATGAGTCGGAGCCTTCTGGCAGGTGCTGTCAATGGAGGGTGGGTGAGGGTGCAGGGGGACATGAGTCAAGGCCTGATGGCAGGTGCCCGTCAATGGTGTTTGACATGAGTCGGGACCTGCTGGCAGGTGCCCGTCACTGCTGGGTGGGTGAGGGTGCAGGGGGACATGAGTCAGGGCATGCTGGCAGGTGCCCGTCAATGGTGGGTGGTTGAGGGTGCAGGGGGACATGAGTCGGGGCCTATGGTAGGTGCCTGTCAATGGTGGGTGGGTCGTGGTGCAGGGGGACAGGAGTCGTGGCCTGATGACAGGTGCCCGTCATTGGTGGGTGGGTGTTTGGGTGGGGGACATGAGACAGGGCCTGCTGGCAGGTGCCTGTCACTGCTGAGTGGGTGGGGGTGCAGGGGGACATGAGTCGGGCCTGCTGGCAAGTGCCCGTCAATGGTGGGTGGGTGTTGATGCAGGTGGACATGAGTCAGGGCCTGTTGGCAGGTGCCCATCAATGGTGGGTGTGTGGGTGGGTGGGGGACATGAGTCGGGGCCTACTGGCAGGAGCCCGTCACTGCTGGGTGGGTTGGGGTGCAGGAGGACATGAGTTGTGGCCTGCTGGCAGGTACCTGTCAATAGTGGGTTGGTGGGGGTGCAGGCGGACATGAGTCAGGGCCTACTGGCAGGTGCCCATCAATGGTGGGTGGGTGGCTGTGTGGGTGGGGCACATGAGTCGGGGCCTGCTGGCAGGTGCCCGTCAATGGTGGGTGGGTGAGGGTGCAGGAGGACATGAGTCAGGGCCTGCTGGCAGGTGTCTGTCACTGCTAGGTGGGTGGGGTGCAGGGGGACATGAGTCGGGCCTGCTGGCAGGTGCCCATCAATGGTAGGTGGGTGAGGGTGCAGGGGGACATGAGTCGGGGCCTGCTGGCAGGTGCCCGTCAATGGTGTTTGACATGAATCGGGGCCTGCTAGCAGGTGCCTGTCACTGCTGGGTGGGTGGGGGTGCAGGGGGACATGAGTCAGGGCCTGATGGTGGGTGCCTGTCAATGGTGGGTGGGTGCAGGTGCAGGGGGACATGAGTTGGGGCCTGCTGGCAGGTGCCCATCAATGGTTGGTGGGTGAGGGTACAGGGGGACATGAGTCGGGGCCTGCTGGCAGGAGCCCGTCAATGGTGGGTGGGTGTTTGGGTGGGGGACATGAGTCAGGGCCTGCTGGCAGGTGCCCGTCACTGCTGGGTGGGTAGGGGTGCATGGGGACATGAGTCAGGCCTGCTGGCAGGTGTCCGTCAATGATGGGTGGGTGGGAGTGATGGGGACATGAGTCGGGGCCTGCTGGCAGGTACCCGTCAATGGTGGGTGGGTGGAGGTGCAGGGGACATGAGTCCGGGCCTGCTGGCAGGTTCCCGTCGATGGTGGGAGGGTGGCTCGGTGGGCGTTGGACATGAGTCGGCTCTGCTGGCAGGTGCCCGTCAAGGGTGGGTGGGTGTGCAGGGGGACATGTGTCAGGGCCTGCTGGCTGGTGCCCGTCAAGGGTGGGTCGGTGGGTGTTTGGGTGGTGTACATGTGTCGGGGCTCACAAGTGCATGGTGCCCTGTGGGCTGCCTGCGGGGCATGGTCAGGGGTGTAGGGTAGTCCCCTGTGGTGTGGGCTTCCTGCAGGGCATGGGCAGGGGGGAAAGGGCATAAATGAATTCTGTAACCAATAAAATCCAAAGTAAAATGGCTCCAATGTGTCCGTCCATCAAACAAAAATCAGAGTTCCAAAATTAAATGGGTCCAAGAAAATTAAATCCAGGTCCAAAACTATTTACAAATGAACATCCAAGGGTCCATGAGCCCAACAATCCAAAGGAAACCTAACCTAAATCCTACCTAATAAATAACTATATACAAAAAGGCGGGGCATAGTCCATGTGCCCCAAAGGAAAAAAAGAAAATAGAAAGGAAACTTTCACCTACATAACTATTTACAAAGGCGGCGGACAAGTCCAACGGCTCACTTGTTGATGTTCCGGGCCAGGGCATCATCAAACTCCTGTCCAACGTCCCGGAGGAGGGCCTGTTCCCTGACCCCTTTTAACTGTAGGTCTACCCGACTGTCATATGTGTCTGTGCCCTAAGGTGGAGCCTTGACCTCAACATCACAGAGGTTGATACACACTTGGTATTTCCATAGTATAGAGTCACACCTGTCCGTTGTCATTTCGCTTTCGTGCTTATCGAAAGTCGTTTATACTTATTAAGAATACATTTGTGTTCTTGAAATAAATATATATGTTCAGAACTACACATTGCATGTAGGATCTCCCATCCTGATTTTGTTGATATTTATATCTGTACATACACATCCATACATGGGCCTTTCAAGACATATGTCCAACCTGCACCCTCCTGGCACACCTCAACATGCACTGCGTCCAATCAGAACACAAGGACACTTAACGCTTGACTCCGGACAGGTCTGCCTCTGAAGGACCTGGAGGTGGAGCGCTGGGTGTATGCGTTCCAGGACCCTCATCTGGATGTTGGTAAGGCAGACCCGGCACCCCTCTGCATGCTTTGCCTTCAAGAGGCACTAGGCCTTGCTGAGGGTCCTGGACCTGAAGTCCTCCCAGCGCTTCCAGAAGTTTTGCATGTGGCGGGCTACCACCCCCTCCACGTTGATGGCAGCCACGATGTCCTTCCAGATCCTCTTCTGTCCTTCATTGTCGGCGCATGAACTTCCAAAGATGGCATCATAATGCCCCAGGACTTGATCCACCAGGATTCCAACTTCATTGGCAGTGAAGCTGCCAGCCCTCTGCCTCTCTGCTGGGGGGGGTTGCCACTGGTGCCAGATGGTGTTGTGTCGGACACGGCAACCCCGAGGCAGGTTTGGGTGGGCAACTGGGTCCTGGGTCTGGGCTGTGGAGTGATGGAACTTCAGTCGGGAGTCTTCTGTTCCCGCAGGGGTGGTCCCAGCAACTGGACAGCTGCAGATGGCTGACGTGCAGGCACCAAATAGAAGGGCACATGGCCAGCAGGCAGGCAGGCAGCAGATGGCAGGTGGGAGCGGGCTGGGGCTCTGGGGGGCAGGTAAATGGCCTTCTGGGCAGGAGCGTGGTCTTCCGTGTGTTGTCGCGTGGCCAGCTTGATATGGAATGAATTGGCACATGAAAAAATAGCACGTCAGTGTGTAATTCGAGGAAAGGATCCTTAGCGCGTGAGCGCATCTGTGATGTAACGCACGTGTGTGTTTCCCGCGTGACGGGTGCATAGTGAATCAGCACGTGAAAAAACAACATGTCCGCGTGTCAATGCGTGTAATTCAAGGAAAGGCCCTAAGCGCGTAATTGAAGTGACACGCACGGGGGTTTCCCTCAGCACGGGTTAAAGGTGATCAGGGCCAGCAGTTGCAGTTCACTGTACGTGCCTTTCGTGGAGACCGACTTGTGTGTTGCTACTTCGTTTTGTTTCGCGCGCCATCACAATTTCACAGCATCTGAAGGACGTATCTCTTCTTTTGGTGGGGGTATTGGCTATGCGTGTTTTCCATTATCACTCTAGTCTGACGGTGAGTCACACATGCTATTTTTCCCACTGCGTGTGCCCCTGTGTATCGCGTACCCATTTTCGAGGTCATAGTAGCCTGCGTGTCCCACACATACGTGTTTTTCGTATCCCTGGGTGCCACTGCGTACTGTGGGAGATTAATTCCACACACGTGGGCTACTGGGGGTTGCATGCCTGGTTTTACTGCAGTTTTGGGGTGCCTGAGCGTTGCGTGACCTGTCACTTTATCACTGGGGTCATATACAGCCTTGCAGGTGCACAGGGGGGCTGTTAACTTCTTGTATCCCACCCCTTTCACCCCAATTGCCAAGGACAATTGTCGTGTACGCCTCCTATTGGCACTACTCCATCTGTGCCGGCACTACTACATCTGTGCCATGGCTGGGAGGCCACGAAAGGTGAGGGGTGCCTCAGCTGGGCATACTCCATGTGTCAGGCATCATCAGCGACATGGCCGGGGTGACCAGGGAGTAGGGGGACTCCATGGTGGCTGCAGAGGGAGCAGAGGCGGGGGTGCACCAGTTCAGCACAATGTTGTGCCACGCGTTGTCGCAGTCATGCCACCACCCCCTGTGGCTCCGGTAGATGCAGTTCTTGCATCTGGCCCATGTGACCCGGCAGTCCGTTTCATCGACTGCCACGGGTCCAAGGGTAGTGGTAGCTGCAGCTGCAGCTGTGGACACCACCACCCAGGCTCACAGTCTGCCAGCATAGGCTCTGTTGGCACCTGAACAGTCCCAGTAAGATTTCCAGGAGGTTAGGAGGCACACCGTAAGTGCACGCAGGGCTGCCCTGACCGAGGCACGTGTCGCTAGGGCAGTATTGTTATCTGCTGCCCCTAGCAGCTGGTTGTTGGCAAGTGCATGGGCATATGCAGCCGACACCACCCTGGTTGTGAGTATACCATCCAGGACAGTCCCGGTCAATGACTCTGGCACAGCAGATGTTGCTGCGCAGGGTCAAGTCAGGGGCACCCAGAAGCCACTGATGCAAGTCAGGGCTTCCATCATTGTTCCACCCGCCACTCCCTTGTTTCAATCCACCAGCACCACTGCCCATACTGATCAGGGCAGCACTTGCCAGTCAGGGTCCACACCACAGTCCAAGAGGAGGATGGTTGAATCTACAGTAGACGCTAGGACCCCAGACACAGCTCCAGCCTCTGGCACATCGAGGAAGAAGCCTTTCTGCATGCAGGAACTGGACTTCCTTGTGGAATACGTGCAGGACCACAACCGTGATATCCTAGTGGGGCCGAATCATCACACTACGGCTGCCCATCGTATGTCCCACTGGAAGCAAGTTGCGGATTGTGTGAGTGCATTCAGACATGAGGTGAGCACAGCTCAAGAGTGCAAAAAGTGTTGGGATGACCTCCGACGCAGTGCTAAGGCGAAGCATGCCTCCAATTATGCCGTGACTGGGTTGACTGGCGGTGGGTCAACAGCTCAGGAGGAAGATCTCACTTTGCACGAGTCAGTTGTTGCAGGGTTCATACTGGCAGAATTGGTAGAAGGAGTGGGAGAGATGCTGGACTTTGATGCCCCGTCCAGTGAGTGTTGTCACCTGTTTGTCCAGACCATGTGTGGTTTGCTTGTGTGATGTGTTGTGCTTGTCTGCCACTAGATGCTATGTGTACATGGTTCCCATGTGCAAGTCTGGCAATGCTTCACTGATGCTTGCCTGCAGTGCAGGATGCTGGACTTGTAGAGCAGATGGGGACTGTCCTCATCATCACACATGCACCCTGCTCACATGTTAGTCACCCGCCTGCCCCTCCAGTCCATTTCTCAGCTCACTGGCCCTTCTGCATGTAGCCTGGGGTGTCTTTCCACTCAGCACTGGGACTATGTCATCGCATGACTGCCATGCATGTGTCTTCTGGCTGCATGCGGGTACTCCACGTAGGCATGCTCCCTTGCCCTTCCACCCCCCTGCATCCCAATTTCACCATGGCACTTATGGTTATCATGTTGGTGTACTACAATGGCCTTTTCAACGCTCTTGTGTACATGCACACTTCTCCCTGCCAACCTGCCAGACACATACAGTGGGGTACATCCTTTGTCCTTGATGCAGGGTGTCTCATTCGGACTGTGCAGATGGCAGATGCTCCACAGGGACATGAGTCCCCATTCATGCTCCATGTGCATTCCATGCATGCCCCTATGTGTCCTTGACTGGATGATCATTGTAGTACGTGTCCAGGATGACCTACATTTCCTGGCATTTGATCATCCACTCCATGGCCACTCTGGCTAAGCACTGCATCACGCACATGTTTAGGTTGTCAGTCTGTGTGGGGCACAGGCCTCCCCCTGTTTCAGGCCCCCTGACTCTGTTCAACTGGTTTAGTGGCTTCTGCACACATGGGTGTACTACTGAGGGTTCATCACGTGTCCTGCTTACTGTCCCATTATCATCTGGTGTGTAGTCAGTTGACTCAGATGGTGCAATTGACTCTAGTAAACACTGTCTGCCAATACTCAGGTCTCTGGTCACCCTTTCGCTGCCATGCAATGCCTCCCTGCATTTTCACTGGGGGGGGTTTGCTTGTAGCCATGCAACCCATTGCATGCACATTGCACGTGATGCCTAAACTTGCCCTTACACTGCCTTCACGTTTATTGATAAACATCATAATGTACTCGTTCATGTAGATAGTGGGTAACGTACACATGTTCTGCACTGCATCAACCCACTTCTGAGCCGTGTTACACCGTTCTTCATGCCTACTCACTGATGCAATGTCAAAGTGACATGGCATGTATGGTCAGATTATCATCCCTTCTCTGTCATGAATGCCACGGGCACAGATGCATCCTGTGACACATGTACTCAGTAATGGAACTCCCTAGTGGTTGTTTTGCAAAGTTGATTGGTCAATCTGCGTCCTATACCAGCTGGCATAGGGTGCAGATTGAATGTAGCCTGCCAATCGGGTTGTAATGACTGTCGGGCTGCCTGCACGTGTGTATGTGTACACTTTCACAAACATCAAAGCAAGCAGCGTTGTAGCTGCTTGCTTTGCTGTATTGGATGCTGTTCATGTTCACAATACAGATGTATGGGGAAGGGGCATTTTTGAACGCTTTCACATGTACATATGCAAGCAGCTTCAACGTTGTGTAGTGCAACATTGCGACTACTCACTTATATGTGTGTGAAAGTGTTCATTTACACATGTGTCTTCCGCAGCTTTTTTGATGACTAATATGTAGTTGATTGACGTTCATGCTGGTGAGATTTCTGCATTGCGCACGTTATGTTCAACTGGCATAATCCTGAAGGTGCACTGTAGTGCAGTATGTGTACGCCTAAGCCCACTTAGCTAATATGGTGGGGCCTGGCCGTGGAGTTTTTACACAAGGAATGATGGAATAGGGCACATTCATAGCACAATGTGCTCAATCAGGCCCTGAGGGGTGTTGTAGAGGCTTCATGTCCTGCAGCTCATACCATAATGGGTGTTATGGTCCCTCATGCCTGGTTGCAGGCACTTGCTTTGCTTGGGACATTCACTATATGTACATGGCCCATGCCACCCTGTACGGGCCGAGCTGCAGATGGATAGAGCTATTTTGGTGATTAATTTTTAGTGATGCATGTGTACATGCATATTACGTGTGTCATTGTGTGTTTGGATTCACTTGCAGCACTGGTCAATTTGCAGTTCGGACATGCTTATGGTATGTGCATCTCTTTATTACCATCTGTCTTTTCTGCCTGTGACATGTGCCTGACCGAGGTGGTGTCTGATGGAGTTCATATACTACTTTTTGTACTTGTGTAGGCTTTGCTATTCATACACATCCATTTCTGCTTTTGGGATGTCTTTGCATATCAAGGCCATTGGATGCATGGCAGGTTCTCATTTCTGTGTGACATGTCTGCTTCATGTGTTGCCTGTCAATGTGATGTCTATGTGTGTGTGGATTATGTGCTTCTGACATGTGTACTCATGTTTCTTTTTTCCCCCTTGTCAGATGATGACGCAATGGAGCCAGAGGATGGTGTTGCCATGCCAGACACAGGGTTGCTATCACACCAGCACCCCAGCACAAGTGGGGGTCGTGGGGTGGTAGACCACGAGAACCCACTTGTTTCCCTGACCATCGTGTCTAGGGCTGACAATGAGTCTAGCCTGGATGATCACTCTGACGACAATGTCGGGTTGGATGTGCGTTGGGTCCATTCGTCAAGGGTGAGTGATTCTGATGTGGACGCTCCTCTGTCTGCGACACATGCACTGAGGGGCAGACGGTGGTGGGACCTCTGCCTGTGATGTATTGGGACGCACGGTCACCCTCCACACCAGTTGCTGATGTGCCTGGGGCATCACATCAATGGAGGAATGTAGTCCTGCCGCCGCGGATGGTGCCAACCCAACAAGGACGTCGGTCCTTGGGCCCCGCAGGTGTCAAGCCCAGCAAAGCGGTGGCCGCATGCCAATGGTGTATACTGAGTGGGAGCAAGCCATGGTTGCCAATTCTGAACAGTAGGGAGCAGCAATTGATAACATTGGTGAGAGCATGGAGCGTGTGAGGCACACATGGATGCCATGAGGGTTGACTATGATTCCCTCAGATATGCTCTGGGTGTGCTCTTGATGACCCAGAGGCAGCGGTCAGAGGAGGAGGTTGGAGCAGCATGAGCATACCATCTCGGCTGAGCTACGTGCTTGCCGGGAGGTGTATCAGTTGTCCAGCCAGACCTTGCAGGAAGTACTCTGTGTTACACGTGTTACCTTGCAAGAGGAAGCACGCGTATCACGGGAGGTTCTGCATGCTGACCTACGTGTCATCGCCACACAGAACCAGGCTCACCCATCCCACAGACTTGCTGCCGAGGAGGGGCAAGCTGTGCATAGGCATGGTCAGGGTACTGTGACATGCCAACCTTTTGAGCCAGAGGGTGAGGAGGACGACGAGTTATCTCCCACACAATTCGGGCTGCGCAGGCATTGAGCCATGGAGTTTTTTTTTATCTCTACATCATCGCATGTTGGTGTTGAGGTGCACCCTGTACCTCCCCCCTCTTGGGTGCCCCACCTCCCGGGTCGTATGTGGCCATTTTTGACTTTTATAGTTAGGTTAATTAGTTAATATCTTTTTTTATAGTTAGTTTAATTAGTTAAAATCATTTTTTATAATTAGTTTAATTAGTTAATATAGTTTAAAATTGCTTGTCAATTGTGCATTCATGTGATGGTGTGTTGCTTTGTGGCTTTTGAAAGCATCCACTGTCTGTTCTAGCAGGGCCCTTCAAGCTTGTCTTGTGTATGTGTTTGCAGCTTGGGGTCCTGACTCACATATGGCACTCCTGCTTTCCCTATATATGGGCTTGCAAGGATGGTTCGGTGTTACAACCATTTACACAAGGGCATTTGACTTTCGTCATATCTGTGGCCTGTCTGCTGCTGTACTACCTGTGTTAACACCCCAAGTGGGGATAAAGTAGTTTTTCTCCACCGCATGTGTGCAATCAATTTTGGTGAGTACATAATTGATATGTCCATTTATTGATGTTGATTGTGTTGTGTGTTCTTTTCTTGCCTGTATATGTGCTTGATGCACTTCATGCTGTAGACAGTAGCCTGCACCGTTTGGCTGTCAAAGTCACACTGATGGTGGGAGGAGGTTGGATGTAGGTCTCAAACATGACCCAGTGACAACCAGCATGAAGACACACACAGGGAACTTTCCAGCCTTATTAATGGCTTTTCTGCCCTTTCTGCAGGAAAATGAGCCTCCAGACTACCTTTCCCAGCAGACACAGGGCCAAGAACTACAGAAACCTGGCCACGTTGGGTGGTGCACACGTGCCCATGCATGCCAAAGCAGAAGCACAGGGCTTGTGCTCTGACGTCCGACAGAAGCAGACGTGTTTCCAGGAGCTCCAAGCAAGGTGAGCAGTATGAGGGGCCACATCCCAGCCGAACCTCCTCCAGGCCCCTTGCACATGCATGCTAAGTAGCGCCAGTGCTGGGGAGGTTGGCCAGGCATTGGGGAAGAAGCGCACAGTACAGCTAGGACGCTCTGAGGAACAAATGCCAAGTAGCTTTACAAGTTGTCAGGGGCACATGCAGGGGGCATCACCCATATCCTCGAGTCCCCTGTGCTCCATGGAAGCTGAGTTGTTAGTGCGGTAGCGTTCCTATCCAGAAACTAATACAGTGCACGGGGGCACCCAGCAAAGCATAGACTCAAGTGCTGTGCATATCATTTGCATATGCAAATTGCCATGTGCACTACCTATTGAAATCTGCAGCTGGCAGAACACGACTTGTACTGAAGTCGCAGCTCGACACATGCGTCTAGCAGCTCAAGCAAAGACCATTCTATCATATGTGATTCTTAACAAATTGGTATTCATTTTACTGCGGGGCCATGTGTGGCTGCCTTACTGCATTGACAGTGTATGAACCATCACGGGGGCAAGCAAGAGTATAAGAACAAAGCAGCAGACAAGAGTGTTTGTTTGTGGAGAAGTCACTTAGTTTGAGGCATGAATGGTGTTGTGTGTGTGCTGTAAACACACACAGATTATTAACTCACTCTCTCTTTGCAGCATTTTACTGCTCCTGTTACCGGACCTGAGAGTGTGCAGTCAGGAGGCCAGCACTCACCCCAGAGATAAGTCTCTCTTTGGCTTGCATTTGAACCATTTTGTACAATGTGCATGAAGAACATGGTTTCTCGGATTAAGTATTTGTTAATGTCAATAGTTGTATTTAGTATTTTGTCTGATTTCCCTTGCCCATCCAACTCCCCTCTCCTGCTCCTCTTTCCGGTTATCCTGAATACCAATGCCTATCCAAACAGTGGATCCCTGACCCTCTTTCCATGCCGGGGTCTCGGAGGCCTGTGTAAGTTTTACCTTGCAGGTGCCCAGACCGCGGAGGGGGTGGTTGGTTCGTGCCACTCCTGCATCTGTACACCGTAGCTGGCACACTACCCATCAGTTGTTGCATACTCATTGTATATAGTGAACTGAAAATGCTACCCATCCTGTTGAACCATTGGTGAACTGTGCTTTCTTGGTTGTTCTATCATTCTGTTTGGACATGTGCTTGGACATTTTCTGCAACTTCAAGTCATCTACTGGAGACTCTTCCAGGGTTTATTTCTAACTACAGGCTTTTTCCCTAAATTAGGGGTTTGGCTCCTTGGACTTCTCTGCGATTTGGTATTTTTACCAGTCAAGGTGGCCTCTGAGGGGGCTGAACCCTATTTACACGCAAGGTAGAACATGGAAACCAAGGGATAGGTGTATCCTGAAGCCAGGTAGACTAGGAGGAAGAAGGCTACAGATCCCAGACACAGGTCTTCAGAAGGTCATGGTAATGTGCACATGAGGGAGGGCCTTTTGTTGTTGGACAGTAAGCTTGGCCTAAAGTGTTTGGCCTCTCTCTGATATTGTCATTGTAACATACTATGTACATGATGTGTTCTGCTGGTCAATGGCAGTTCCTGTGTTGTGTTTACTTTTAAGGTGTCAGGGGAATGTTGTGGTTTGACATGCTGGGGTGTACACATGGAGAAATACGGGAGGGAGAGCCCCAAATAATAGCACAGGACAAAGGGCTATCAGTGAAAGGAACACAAGAGGGGGAGTCCTGTCTAAGGAGTTAAAGCTAATTGCAATTTAGTTATATGCAAAAGAAATTTGAGGAGTATCTGCTCCTATATTGTAGCATAATTTATGCATATCCACAGGATGGGTATAAGGACAAAGGAGAGGAAATACACGCACTCATGTAAGTTAAATTATATAGAATCTGAGAATAGTTTTTTATTATCTCTTCTCAGTCATTAAACAAAAACTGGATTATGAATTCCAATAGGAAAGGCAGACATTGCATTTAAATAATTATACAATTTTTCGCATTGCCAGATGAATGCTGCATTGGAAACTTTTTCAGCACATGTATAACAGACCTGGGTGAGTGAATACATAAGAATACCGTATAATGACATTTCAAAGCGAAAGACACATATACAGGCTCAAATTTTTGCTTTTAAGTACATTACTTGTTCTTCTCTTGGTTCACCTAAAAGTAATGCCAGGTACGTTACACATTTATCTCAAACGCATAGAAACAACATGAACATTTACTGCTCTAAACACAAAACCTTGGATAGGTCTGACAAAAGCCAGGCTAGAGGGTGACCAAAGTGGATCGACGTCCTTGACCTGAATCGAACCCACGATTGTAAAAGGGGAGGGGGGACCTAACAACCGAAGGTAGCAGGGTCCCTGGACGTTTCGGCTAAACAGTGGGTCACAGCCTTCTTCATGGAGCCAAGGTATGGGGACCCCTGTGGAGAATGGAGGGGAATAATGGTTATAACACCATATATATTGTTTGGGTGCAGTGTATAGTGCAATGAAGTGTTAAAATATTAAGATACTAACAAACAAACAGATTAAAAAGGAGACTCTGGTAAACTCATAACAGTGGTCAAAAACTGACCTTGCTCTGGACTAAAACCTGGGTGTTGGCCAGGTGACTGACTTTGACGAATTACAGCTGGATACTTTCAAGGATGTATAGGGTTAAACTCTCACATCATGTAGCTGTGGGGAACAGGGAAGAATAGAAACGTACAACTGGGTAAATGTGACAACCAGGATATGAAGTGATAAAGAAACAAATGGAGGTTACACATCTAGAAATCTGGTTACCTTATTAGGGGAGCCGACTTCCCAAGAAAGACAAAAGGGCTAGGAAACCGGGCTGAGTTGGTCAGCAAGAGACCCGGGGTGAGTCGAGTCTGCAGGAACAAAATCGTACAAAGGGACCCCAATGTGTAGTAGGTTAATACAAGAGCTATCAACGTTAGCAGGGGCCATAGCCACGTAGAGAGAAACGGGTTGTTACCTAGTAGATGCTGGAAGCTCCAGCCGTGTGTGTCCGTGTGGGCAGCACAGTACCGTCTGAAGCTGAGAACACAACGTGGTGCTGTGCATGTGCGGAACTAGAAGATGCTGTTACCCGGCGCATGCGCGGTGCTGCGCATGTGCAGAACTGGAGGACGCTGCTACCCAGCGTATGCGCGTCGAGGACAGAGTGGTGTTATGGCAACCAATGTTGTTGTCGAAGGGGCCTGGCAATGAAGGAAACCCACGAGTCGCGAGTAGCAGGGCTGGGGGCACTGTAGCCCAACGCATGTGCGGCGGGGGCGGCAGCCTATACTAGACTCAGAGGGGCCTGGCAACAGGACAACCCCTCAGTCCTGGTGCACCTCAGGACAAGGAAAGCACTGTAAGTGCAGGAGTACCCTCAAAAGGGATACACCGCACTGCGGGGGGTGTGTGTGTGTTGAGGCATTTGCGTCGCAGGAAGAAAAGAATGCTCAAGTATCCCATGTGCTCCATAAAGAAGTGGGCTACGCTCAGGGAGAGTGAAAGGAACAGTGTTTCCAATGAGATCCATTAAGAGGGGAAGAGCTAAAACTGGTGTGGTGGCTCAATTTCATTGAGCCCCAGGGTTGTGGATTGGAGTTTGTAAACCCACCACTTCTCTTTGAAATTAAGAGAGTTGGTGATGTTGTGAGTATTGAAAACTTTGTCCGCCACCCACCATTTGAAGCTGTCCGGGCCATGCTGCAGTTCAAGGAAATGGGCCACAAGGGGGGCTGTCATGGTTTTACAGCGGATTCTGGAACGATGTTCCCCAATTCTTTTGTGAACTGGCCTCGATGTTTGTCCCACATAGCGTAATTTACAAGGACATTCTATAATGTAAATTACGTTGCAGGTCTTGCAGTTAGTAAAATGTTTTAGTTTCCATTCCTTGTCACCAATCATGAACGAGTTCATTTTTTTGGTTTGTTTACATGCCGAGCAGTTGCCGCACGGGTGGTGGCCGTTGATCTCTCTCAGATTCCACAGTGTAGAACTTGTATTGGTTTTGGTCATTCTGGCATGTGTAAGCATGTCTCTGAGGTTCTTAGATCTTTTTAATGCCATCCTTGGTAGCGGTTCCTGTGGAAGGCTAAGCTGTATCAATGGCCAGAATTTTCTTATTGCCCTTTTGAGTTTGGTAGTGTTGGGGCCAAAGGTGGTGACACATGCCATGGTGGTTTCTTATTGGGTGTCTAGAATTTTGGGTGTGAGAAGTGCTTCTCTGGGTGTAAATCTTGCTCTTTTCTGTGTATCTCTAAGGAGCTTTCTGGGGTAGCCCCGGGCCTTCAAATTAGTTACGAGAGCTGCTGCATTCACTTTGTAATCTTCTGTGTCTGTACAGTTTCTCCGTATTCTAAGAAACTGACCGTAGGGGAGATTGTATCTTAGGTTCCGCGGGTGATTGCTTTTATAATGAAGCACTGTGTTGCGGTCTGTCTCTTTTTTAAACATAGTGCATTCCAAGCTGTTGTTCTTAGATTTGATGGTAAGGTCCAGGAAATTAATGCTGATGTTGCTGCTGCTGATCGTAAATTTGATCTCGTCCGTACGGTTATTGATCCATCCAAAGAAGTCTGCCAGGGTTCTACTTTCTCCTTTCCAGATGAAAATAATGTCATCGATGTATCTGTACCAGAGTATAATGTTGTCAAGGTACGGATTACATAGATTGAGAACGTTATTGTATTCATATTCAGCCATAAATATAACTGCCATGCTGGGGGCAAAGGCCGCCCCCATGGCAGTACCACGAATTTGCAGATAAAAAGTTTCTTCGAATTGGAAAAAGTTGTTAGTTAGAGCTAGTTCCAATAGTTCAACTATAAAGTTGATCGGAACTCTGGTTTGTAGCATATGGTGGTTAAGGTGGTGTTTGATACATTCGACCGCTGCTTCTTGGGGGATGCTCGTGTAGAGGCTATTGATATCCATGGTTACTAGTATGTCTTCGGAAGGGTTAAAAGGTTGGTGTTCAAATCTGTTTATTGTAGCCGTGGTGTCTCGCAAGTACGTCGGAGTTTTCTGGCTTAAAGGTTTTAAGAAAAAGTCAATGAATTTGCAGACAGGTTCCAGCACTGACCCGCACCCTGATACAATAGGTCTTCCAGGGGGTAAATGCTGGTTCTTGTGGATTTTGGGTAAAGCATAGAAGGCTGGGATGCGTCCCTCAAAATTATTGAGGAAGATTTCCTCTCTTTCGGAAATCCAATTGTTCTCCATAGCATAGTCAGTAATGTCTTTGATCTTCTTTTTGATTTCTAATGTAGGGTCTTTGCGCAGTTTTTTGTAATTCCCCTCTTCATTGAGTAATGACATAACCATTGCTTTGTATTGGTTAGAGCTCTGAACGACAACCCCTCCTCCTTTGTCCGCCGCTTTAATAACGATAGCAGAATTCTCGGCCAGGGCCTTAAGGGCTTGTTGTTCCCCCTGTGTGAGATTATTTCTTTTATGCGAGGTGGTACGTTGTGCTTTTATCATTTCTTGCTTGATGCATTTTTCAAAAGCAAGGACAGATACCGGCATTTCGTTGTCATTGGGAAGGAAGTCCGATTTTTTCTTTAGGCCTGAATCATCAGGTTCTAGGGGACTTTCTTTGTCTTGGAAAAAAACTTTTCTTCTGATAGTTCTGTAAAAGTAGGAAAGTTCCTGATCGAGTCTAAACCAATCGGTGTGATTAGTCGGGACAAATGACAGTCCTTTGGATAGTACAGATTTCTCCTCTTTGGTGAGTGTGCTTCCTGAGAGGTTGAAGATGGGTACAGTCTCTAATATCTCCTCCGTCTCCTGTTGGGGTTCAACGACCTCCAACGTGGAAAATTGAATGGGGACATGGGCTGGAATTGAGGCGGGCCCCAGTAGCCTCCCCTGGGACCCCCTAGGCCTAAAAAAGGCGCCATCTGTGGCTGCTGGTGGTTGTCGCGGTTACTCGGTCTGCCGTTGGTATTTGCTGAGTCATCGTCGGATGAACCCGAGCTTGATGTATTCCAGAAAGAGACCTTTTTTGCGTCTATTTCTTGCTGGGCCCGTTTGATTGATAAGTCTTTCTTTTTCTTTCTTATCCTTATAGTCAACTGATAAATAGGGATATACGAGTTCTAGTTGGAAATTTTTTATATCTTTTGCTAGTTTTTTGTGCTTCTTTTCCAGCGTGCTACTCATAAAGGTATCCATTGTTTTATTTATTTCCTTCAATTTTTCTCTAGCGTTATCCAGGCTGTCGTCATTGAGGAATTTCTCCTCTTGTTCTTTAAGTTCTTTGGTGATGTCTTGATGTATCCTCCTAGCAGTGGTGATCGTTAGAACCATTAGGTCCCTGCTGCATTTAGTTGCAATCTTACTAAAACCTAGTATGTAGTCTTTATCTTCTAAAAATAAGGCAGGCTCGTTGCGTACCTGCAGGCCCATGGGTACTAAGTTTGCTCTGAGGTATTCCCTTAGGAAGTGCCCATGCACTTCAGTTCTAAAACAGCGTTTTTTGAGGTTGAGTAAGTCCTCAACTGATGCTGATGACGCTAGGGATTGTTGGGCACCCTCAATATTAAAAAGAGTCGGGCCTTGGATGATCTCTAGGATCTGTTCTTCCGTAAAGCTGAGGGTTTGGTCCATGGTGCAGGGCTAGAATAGGGGTGAGAAAACCAGAGAGAGTCCTAAATGATTGGGCTAAACTGAGTAGCCAGGGTAAGTTAGAAAAGGTCCCTATTATAGCAAAAGCTATATCTCGACAGAGAAATACGGGAGGGAGAGCCCCAAATAATAGCACAGGACAAAGGGCTATCAGTGAAAGGAACACAAGAGGGGGAGTCCTGTCTAAGGAGTTAAAGCTAATTGCAATTTAGTTATATGCAAAAGAAATTTGAGGAGTATCTGCTCCTATATTGTAGCATAATTTATGCATATCCACAGGGTGGGTATAAGGACAAAGGAGAGGAAATACACACACTCATGTAAGTTAAATTATATAGAATCTGAGAATAGTTTTTTATTATCTCTTCTCAGTCATTAAACAAAAACTGTATTATGAATTCCAATAGGAAAGGCAGACATTGCATTTAAATAATTATACAATTTTTCGCATTGCCAGATGAATGCTGCATTGGAAACTTTTTCAGCACATGTATAACAGACCTGGGTGAGTGAATACATAAGAATACCGTATAATGACAATTCAAAGCGAAAGACACATATACAGGCTCAAATTTTTGCTTTTAAGTACATTACTTGTTCTTCTCTTGGTTCACCTAAAAGTAATGCCAGGTACGTTACACATTTATCTCAAACGCATAGAAACAACATGAACATTTACTGCTCTAAACACAAAACCTTGGATAGGTCTGACAAAAGCCAGGCTAGAGGGTGACCAAAGTGGATCGACGTCCTTGACCTGAATCGAACCCACGATTGTAAAAGGGGAGGGGGGACCTAACAACCGAAGGTAGCAGGGTCCCTGGACGTTTCGGCTAAACAGTGGGTCACAGCCTTCTTCATGGAGCCAAGGTATGGGGACCCCTGTGGAGAATGGAGGGGAATAATGGTTATAACACCATATATATTGTTTGGGTGCAGTGTATAGTGCAATGAAGTGTTAAAATATTAAGATACTAACAAACAAACAGATTAAAAAGGAGACTCTGGTAAACTCATAACAGTGGTCAAAAACTGACCTTGCTCTGGACTAAAACCTGGGTGTTGGCCAGGTGACTGACTTTGACGAATTACAGCTGGATACTTTCAAGGATGTATAGGGTTAAACTCTCACATCATGTAGCTGTGGGGAACAGGGAAGAATAGAAACGTACAACTGGGTAAATGTGACAACCAGGATATGAAGTGATAAAGAAACAAATGGAGGTTACACATCTAGAAAACTGGTTACCTTATTAGGGGAGCCGACTTCCCAAGAAAGACAAAAGGGCTAGGAAACCGGGCTGAGTTGGTCAGCAAGAGACCCGGGGTGAGTCGAGTCTGCAGGAACAAAATCGTACAAAGGGACCCCAATGTGTAGTAGGTTAATACACGAGCTATCAACGTTAGCAGGGGCCATAGCCACGTAGAGAGAAACGGGTTGTTACCTAGTAGCTGCTGGAAGCTCCAGCCGTGTGTGTCCGTGTGGGCAGCGCAGTACCGTCTGAAGCTGAGAACACAACGTGGTGCTGCGCATGTGCGGAACTAGAAGATGCTGTTACCCGGCGCATGCGCGGTGCTGCGCATGTGCAGAACTGGAGGACGCTGCTACCCAGCGTATGCGCGTCGAGGACAGAGTGGTGTTATGGCAACCAATGTTGTTGTCGAAGGGGCCTGGCAATGAAGGAAACCCACGAGTCGCGCGTAGCAGGGCTGGGGGGCACTGTAGCCCAACGCATGTGCGGCGGGGGCGGCAGCCTATACTAGACGCAGAGGGGCCTGGCAACAGGACAGCCCCTCAGTCCTGGTGCACCTCAGGACAAGGAAAGCACTGTAAGTGCAGGAGTAGCCTCAAAAGGGATACACCACACTGCGGGGGGTGTGTGTGTGTTGAGGCATTTACGTCGCAGGAAGAAAAGAATGCTCAAGTATCCCGTGTGCTCCATAAAGAAGTGGGCTACGCTCAGGGAGAGTGAAAGGAACAGTGTTTCCAATGAGATCCATTAAGAGGGGAAGAGCTAAAACTGGTTTGGTGGCTCAATTTCATTGAGCCCCAGGGTTGTGGATTGGAGTTTGTAAACCCACCACTTCTCTTTGAAATTAAGAGAGTTGGTGATGTTGTGAGTATTGAAAACTTTGTCCGCCACCCACCATTTGAAGCTGTCCGGGCCATGCTGCAGTTCAAGGAAATGGGCCACAAGGGGGGCTGTCATGGTTTTACAGCGGATTCTGGAATGATGTTCCCCAATTCTTTTGTGAACTGGCCTCGATGTTTGTCCCACATAGCGTAATTTACAAGGACATTCTATAATGTAAATTACGTTGCAGGTCTTGCAGTTAGTAAAATGTTTTAGTTTCCATTCCTTGTCACCAATCATGAACGAGTTCATTTTTTTGGTTTGTTTACATGCCGAGCAGTTGCCGCACGGGTGGTGGCCGTTGATCTCTCTCAGATTCCACAGTGTAGAACGTGTATTGGTTTTGGTCATTCTGGCATGTGTAAGCATGTCTCTGAGGTTCTTAGATCTTTTTAAAGCCATCCTTGGTAGCGGTTCCTGTGGAAGGCTAAGCTGTATCAATGGCCAGAATTTTCTTATTGCCCTTTTGAGTTTGGTAGTGTTGGGGCCAAAGGTGGTGACACATGCCATGGTGGTTTCTTGTTGGGTGTGTAGAATTTTGAGTGTGAGAAGTGCTTCTCTGGGTGTAAATCTTGCTCTTTTCTGTGTATCTCTAAGGAGCTTTCTGGGGTAGCCCCGGGCCTTCAAATTAGTTACGAGAGCTGCTGCATTCACTTTGTAATCTTCTGTGTCTGTACAGTTTCTCCGTATTCTAAGAAACTGACCGTAGGGGAGATTGTTTCTTAGGTTCCGCGGGTGATTGCTTTTATAATGAAGCACTGGGTGGCGGTCTGTCTCTTTTTTAAACATAGTGCATTCCAAGCTGTTGTTCTTAGATTTGATGGTAAGGTCCAGGAAATTAATGCTGATGTTGCTGCTGCTGATCGTAAATTTGATCTCGTCCGTACGGTTATTGATCCATCCAAAGAAGTCTGCCAGGGTTCTACTTTCTCCTTTCCAGATGAAAATAATGTCATCGATGTATCTGTACCAGAGTATAATGTTGTCAAGGTACGGATTACATAGATTGAGAACGTTATTTTATTCATATTCAGCCATAAATATAACTGCCATGCTGGGGGCAAAGGCCGCCCCCATGGCAGTACCACGAATTTGCAGATAAAAAGTTTCTTCGAATTGGAAAAAGTTGTTAGTTAGAGCTAGTTCCAATAGTTCAACTATAAAGTTGATCGGAACTCTGGTTTGTAGCATATGGTGGGTAAGGTGGTGTCTGATACATTCGACCGCTGCTTCTTGGGGGATGCTCGTGTAGAGGCTATTGATATCCATGGTTACTAGTATGTCTTCGGAAGGGTTAAAAGGTTGGTGTTCAAATCTGTTTATTGTAGCCATGGTGTCTCGCAAGTACGTCGGAGTTTTCTGGCTTAAAGGTTTTAAGAAAAAGTCAATGAATTTGCAGACAGGTTCCAGCACTGACCCGCACCCTGATACAATAGGTCTTCCAGGGGGTAAATGCTGGTTCTTGTGGATTTTGGGTAAAGCATAGAAGGCTGGAATGCGTCCCTCAAAATTATTGAGGAAGATTTCCTCTCTTTCGGAAATCCAATTGTTCTCCATAGCATAGTCAGTAATGTCTTTGATCTTCTTTTTGATTTCTAATGTAGGGTCTTTGCGCAGTTTTTTGTAATTCCCCTCTTCATTGAGTAATGACATAACCATTGCTTTGTATTGGTTAGAGCTCTGAACGACAACCCCTCCTCCTTTGTCCGCCGCTTTAATAACGATAGCAGAATTCTCGGCCAGGGCCTTAAGGGCTTGTTGTTCCCCCTGTGTGAGATTATTTCTTTTATGCGAGGTGGTACGTTGTGCTTTCATCATTTCTTGCTTGATGCATTTTTCAAACGCAAGGACAGATAAAACAGCGTACACATGGGCTATGTTCACATGTGATGTGTACAGGACACTGAGGGTCACTTGATTTCACATGCATATATTGAGAGCATGTCCCTACTGACTCACACTTACACAATGCTCCACCACACGTACAACCACCCTTCCATGCCTACACATGCACAGAGATACCCTTCTCTGGCACGCTGTGTCCCTGCAGCACATGATCAATTACCATTTGGGGATTGTGTGCATGCGTCACTAGCTTACTTTTGTTGCTTGTCCTTTTTATGTGATGCTCAAGGTGCATCCCCAACACAATGGCTGCTCAAAGTGCTGTGTGCTGATCAGTGTGTTTCAGGAGACACACACAGCAGACAGGTTAGGGATTAGCGGATTTTACTTAGACAATGGGCATGTGAACAGGCATTCAGTCTTTTGTTGATGCTACCACTGGTTGCAAGCATTTGTGTATGACTTGGTATGTGTGGGAGGTTGTTGGTCAGTCATTTCATATGATTCCATGTCAGGCGTGATTGTCTCGGCCCTCTTTCCATTTATCACATGTCACTTCGTATGTAATTAGTCATGTGTTGGGCTTTTGCTGTTGCATGCCATGTCATGGTGAGGCAGACAAGGGTGATGTGGGTTGGGAGGGTTTGGATGACATACCAGTGATTGTCATGGCAGCTTGTTTTGCAGGGGGTGGTGTGATACACACCTTGCATGTGTTCCTTTTGGTCACACAGGATTGGTTATGTAGCTAGGGATGCACACAATGTAGCACTTCCGTGGCAACATTCTCAGGGTGGTAAGATCGTGACAGTTGACTGTCTCTTTGTCATCATCGATTGTCACCTGGTATGTGCCAGGCCTGTGTGCACTTCGCAGGGGTGGGAGTTTAGGTGAAAAATGTGGCCAAAAGGTGGGTCCGGGCTGCCTCGCCATGTGCCCTTTCCCCTCCCATGAGCATAGCCTGTGCATGTGGATGGGGATGTGGGGTCACCACCATGTCCACCGGTACATCCCACCGTCTTGCAACATTGTGACATTGTGCAGGACACATGCTGCCACAATGATCCTGCACACTACTGGGGGTACATATAGTATCTGTCCGCCAGAGCGGCCAAGGGAGCGGAAGCGTGGCTTGAGCACTCCGAATGTGCGCTCCACTATGCCCCTGGTTGCAATATGGGCAGCGTTGTATCTTACCTGGGGTGGTGTGGTGGGGTTCCGGATTGGCTTCATCATGTGGTTGCTCAGCGGGTAGACACTGTCCCCTGGGGAGGTGATAATGGTTGTGATTAGTTGGGTTTGTGTATTTGTCTGTGTGTCACATTTGTACTCACCTAGGAGCCATGTGTCGCCATGCTTCCCAGCTTCCAGGGCCCGGCTCAAGGCGGACATTCTGTATATGAAACTGTCCTGGGTAGACCCAGGATAGTTTGCATAGACAGAGGTGATGATTCCATGGGCATCGCATACAACCTGTACGTTGATGGAATGCCAGTGCTTGCGGTTTCGATAGATGTGCTCAGTGGCCCTAGGAGGACGTAGGGCCACATGGGTGCAATCTATGGCACTGTGCATTTTGGGGAAGTGTGCCACCTTGTAAAAGGCCTGTGCCATGGCCTGCCTTTCTGTGGGTGTTCTGGGCATGTATATGTGCCTGAGGACTGAGGGGCGCGCAGTCATGATTGCCAACACCTGGTGTACGCAGCATGACCCGTTGCATGTGAGTCCCCCCCCACTATGGCAGTTGTCCGCCGAAATGACCTAGTGGCCAAAAAATGTATGACATTGAGCACCTTTTCCAAGGGGCTCAATGCTTGGGAGCACAGGGTGGGTGATGTAAGGTCATCTTCCCAATCCCTGACCAGGTCCAGGATGATACAAGGTGGAAGCCTATACCTGCCATAGACCTGGTCATCAGGCATCCCAAAAAGGCTGGTCCTTGGCAAAGAAATGTGGGGCCTGGCTTTTCTCCTCCTCCTGCGGTGTCCCACGATCAGTGCTGCGAAAAATGGGGTATTCATCGTAGCTGTATATACGTGTTTGTTGTTTGCGCGCACTTTTATACTGTGCGCGAGGACGTTCGTTTCCGCCTGCCTTCCTGTGGCGGACGTGTTGACGCCAGTGTGCTTCTTTTGCGTCCGCGGGTTTCCTGTATTCGATTCCATTAATACGTGTTGTTCGTGTGCGTGTGGGCGTTCCATGTATTTCCCTGCAGTACTTCCCCAGTTACGCCTTCTTTCTCACACGTTGTTTCCCATTGCGCGTGTTCCGCCCCATTTTCCGCCCCCTTTTTGGTGTGTGCGCCGACGTTGTGTGCTTTCGCTGTGCACGCCGCGCACGCCATTCGGGATGTTGCTGTGACGTGTGAGCCCATGTGCACCACGCTCGGATTTGGCGCACATCCTGGTGTAAACACGCTCAGTCCCTTCCATGAATCGCACGCGCACACGTGCGCTTGCTTTTTCACGCTTGCACCAGCTTGCGCCAAGATTTTCGGTGCACATTTGTTCCATGAATGGGTCCCAGAATCAAAATGAAACTGCTACAAAATATGGATACCTGTCCAGTGCGCAAATAGCTATATGTTTCAATAGCTCTATTGTCCCAGGAGGATAGCTTAACGGCAACGTGCGCGCCTTGGAAGCAAGACGACACGAAGTCCCTGAGTCCGCGCTTAGAAACCTCTGGGTGTAAGCGCGTTATAAATACGCAACTAAGATTAACAAAAACAATTATGCAACTAAAAAAACAAAAACAAAAGAATTTCTGTAACAGCGCCTCGATGCCCGCGGGCTGTGTGAGCGCTTTAAAAATGCAAAATAAATAAATACACAGGACTATAAGGACATTCATTAGCCTGCATTTCAGGATCTATTTGCAAAAGCACCTTCCAATATATCAAAATGATATCAACACATCATTCAACTATAAGAAATCTAGTCTATAAACTATACTATGCTAAAAGTCCTGCTTTAGCACTAGCCAATTTAAATAACAATCTTCTACATGGTACACCCAAAGACCTACTCAAAGAAATTGACCATATCCAGAGAAAATATTTTGGAAGTGAAAGCCACTTACAAAATGCAATAGTTTTACAACAGACTAGCAACAATTGTACAGATGGCAACCTTCTACTATACACATACAAAAAGAAATACTAAAATGTAAAAGTACATCTGTTGAAGTACCAAACCATGTGTGTGTGTGTGTTGCTGCAGAACTTTTTTTTTATAAAAGTAACAAAAAAGCTATAGGCATAAAATACATACAAAATAGAAGACAATGAAGATTCCAAATGGCTTGAATTTGCTCTTTATCTTATAGCAGAAAACAAATAAGAAATAATTGACCCCTTAATACGTTGAAGTTACTGCACTACACAACTTGACAACAATCAAACTCCTTCACGTGCTATCACAAATAACTTAGAATTATTCCCACTACCAAAACCCATGCAACAACTCAATTTATATGAGAGCATCATAATTCAAACAGTGCACCCATTTCAAGCAATAATACACCTTCAACCAAAAACAGCAAAATTACCTCCCTCTGAATTAGTGAAAGGCATTTGTGGCAAAGTAGTTTATTTACCATTAGATGTAAAAGAAAATGTGCACACTCTGGGAGAGCAATGTCCAATAGAGCAATCTTTAATTGTCTTAGTAAATGGTGTACCTACAAAAGACAAAACAAATTGGCAACAATCATAGACTTACATAAATTTAGACAAGCCTTGCAATATCTAAAAGACAATAGTGCATACTACAAAGAACTGAATATTGAAGAAAACTTAAGGGAAACAAATGAAATAATTCAAGAGTCACCAGAAACTGGTCAATTTGAACTTCTAGATCCTGCTACAGTATACAATATTTATAGACCATTATACAATTCATCCATTACACTCTAATGAGACCATAGATGATGCACTAGAAATGTACCAAATGTGACAAACCAAAGGATCACCAATCAGCATATGGGAAAAAAGTATAGAAGAACATGCTTTTCCTTTACTCTTTCCTACTGGGAAAGGAGGAAGGTAAGATGATAGACCCAATCAGATAAAGGAATCAGAATACCGCTCGTTACGAATGCATTCTGAAGATCCCAGATTTAGACAAAATGTGGAATACATATTCCACCTACTATTTGAAAGTGAACTAGCAACTCTATGTTACGGAGTTGCATACACATTGAAATCAGGAACCCACTTTCAAAATATGTCAGCTATGCAATTAATACAAAAAGTGCATGAATAAGATGATGTTTTACAATCAAGCATTACAAATCTATTAGCAAACATGCGTGGTACTAAAGAGTACGGGTTCCAATGTCATGGAGATGTACATTGTATGATAAGAAACCTTGGCCCACCCACTTGGTTTGTTACATTAAGTTGTGCAGAATATGCATGGGAAGATTTACATGATTTTCTACGCATATCAAACAAAAACAAAACAAACATAGATATACTAACACCTGGAGAACTTTGCTCTCTAGGTCCTGTTAATGTTTCAAGATATTTCTATCATCGCTTCATTTCTATGCTACACTTTATTTGTAATAAAACTGTTCCTCCCCTCAGAGAAGTGCAACACTTCTTTTGGAGAAAAGAATACCATGCCAGAGGAGCAGCACATATCCACATGCTTTTATGGATTAAATATGCTCCTAAATTTGGTCAAAACAGGGATGCCACTGTTTTACAGTTTATCGAAAAATATGTCACTTGTCAAATTCCATCAGAAGCAATAAATAGTGATCTTCATGCACAAATTGTACAATTTCAAAGACACAAATATGGTCGTCGCAAATACAAAAACAAAGGGGAAATACTACACCAAATGCCGCTTTGGTTTCCCTCACCAGTTACAGAAACAGGTGAAGTGAACAACTTCATGTCTTCAGTTACACATAGTGTTAAAGTAAATCACCCAAGAACACATTGCATAAAAAGAATAGAAGAAGCAAAATATATCAATGATTACAATGCAACCATTGTCCTCTTATGGAATGCAAACATGGATGTGCAGTACATTGCAGATAATTCCACTGCAGTTGCACAATATGTTACAGCCTACTTAACCAAAGCAGAAAAAACAGAGCTTCAAGACCTCTGGAATGACCTATCATCGGACAAAACACTGTCTCAGAAATTGTACAGTTTAGGAATAAAAATGCTCTCTCATAGAGAATGTGGCTGCTATGAAGCTGCAGATTGTTTAACCGGTAGTGCTTTGTATGGAAAATCAGAAAATATAGTATGGCTAAGTCTTGGTCCTGTTAAATCTAGAAAAAGGGTTCTCAAATCATAGGACAACATAGAAACAATAGCCAAAAACGATCCCAACAGCTAAGACATTTTGAAAAACAATTTACCAGACACATACTACCCAAACAGGAGTAGCACTTTGGAAACCATGTGTCTATACCACATAGCCCAATATTTCACATACAAACATAATATAAAACCCGATGAAAAAAAAGATAGATACAGAGTGACAAATTGTGAAGGCAGCTTAGTGAAACTTACCAAATGAAGCTTAATTAACCATATCAAATTATCATTAAAAACTCCTCAACATAAAGAACTATATTAAATGTCCCTGCTACAACTTTTTAAACCATGGAGAAAAGAAGAAGAGATACTAGATATCTATGAGTCCTATGAAGACACTTTCAAAGGAAATGAAAGCACTATAACCAATGTAAACGTTACACAGTAAAAAACAATGTTGCACAATGAACAGCAACACGAAGAAGAACTCCAGGCCCAACCAGATAAGGACACTCCCGACAGTAGTCAACCTTTTGTAACAGGAAGCAAAGAACCACTGGGACAGCCACTAATATCAAATGAGGCAGAACTAGCTATGACAGAAGTAGAAAACACATGTGTCACTATGAAGAAGACACAGAAGACTGTACTACAATCAAAACTGACCAAAGAGCAGTGTACCATTTTTCAAGAAGTAACAAACGAAATTGCACATGGTGTACAACATGAAAATAAAGAATGTACCTGCCAAAATTACAAACCTATACTACCATACGTCAGTGGTGAAGCTGGTTCAGGCAAAACATTCTTAATGAAAATCATCAGCAAGTTCCTTCAACAATTGACAAACAACAAACTGTCATCTGTTTTAACGGCCCCCACAGGTTTAGCTGCCTACAACATAGGCGGTGTCACTTTACACTGATTACTACTCCTTTCAGTAGAACACCAAAACAAATTAGAATATTACAAACTTTCTACAGAAGCTGCAATGGAACTACGCAGAGTGTTAAAACAAATGAAAATGCTACTAATAGATGAAGTGAGTGTGGTCTCCAACCTAATGTTGGCTTTGATTCACGTCAGATTACAAGAAGTACTCATAACAAACTACAAAGAGCTCTTTGGAGGAAAACACATTATTGTTTTCAGAGATCTTCTTCAATTGACATCAGTGAAAGGTGAACCTATTTTTAAAACCTTAGCACACAAACTCTGCCGTTAAACTGTTGGCAGCATAGGAAATGTTAACCTTTGGCAACATTTCCAATACAGAGAATTAACAGAAAACATGCACCAGTCTGCAGACCTCACTATGCCAACATTTTAAAAAGTATTAGAGTTGGTGTACTATCTCAAGAAGTACAAGGAATATTAAAAACCCGGCACATCCACGC
This sequence comes from Ambystoma mexicanum, assembly GCF_040938575.1. Taxonomy (NCBI): domain Eukaryota; kingdom Metazoa; phylum Chordata; class Amphibia; order Caudata; family Ambystomatidae; genus Ambystoma; species Ambystoma mexicanum. The sequence goes on from NC_090937.1 coordinate 543,545,096, forward strand.
ACTCTATGGCCATAACTCATGTGCTACTGATGTCATGGAACAATTAGCACACAAAAATGTCAAATGTATGTCCTTGATGCCAACTCTTGCAAGCTGTTCCAAATTCAATGAAACAATGAAAACAGAATTGCAACCAATAATTGAAATTTGCACCACAGACAAACGGGACGTACATGGTATGACACTACCCATGTGTCAACAAGCCACAACAGCACTAAATACCTTAGAAAGTTCTATCTCCAACACAGCTGGTTTGAAGAAAATATTAAAATTATATTTGAACTGTAGAGCAAAGCTTAAACATCACCTTGATGTGGAGCAAGGACTAGTTAATGGAGCACTTGGTACAGTTGATGGTTTTCAAACATACCCACGTGACAAGAACATTCAGTTTGTCAATATTCTCTTTGACAAACTCTCAGAAGTAAAAAGGATAGGATGCTCAACAGCTCGATTCCTTCTTTTCAAAGACATGTATGTACGCAGAGAACAATTTTCTCTAACTCTGTCACATGCAGTCACCATTCACAAATCACAAGGTCTTACCCTAGATAAAGCATTGATAGCTATTGGGAACACAGTCTTTAAAGAAGACATGAGCTACATAGCACTATCGCGCTTACACACTCTTGACGGTCTATTTCTAATCAACTTTGATGCAAGTAAAGTAAACACTGATATTCATTTCATTTTAGAATACAATAGACTACGTACACTATACACCCCCCATCTAAAAACCTATCCTGTTCCACAAAAACCAAAAGGTTGTAAAAGGAAACTACTTCAAACAGAAATGCAACAGGATCTCACTGCAAATCGTCCAAAGAGATTGAAAGAATCTAATACTGCATCACTCACTACAACCAAAGAAGAATGTACTACTCAAAGTAACTTGGGTACTTCTTCAAAGAAGCAACACACACTCCGAAGAAATGACTTTGACACAGAACTATGTGATCCATTCAAATTTTGAAATATAACTGGTGTAAATTGCTAGGCAAATGTAGCAATAAATATTCTATTCCAATTTCCATCAATTATTGGGAACATTTACTTACACAGTACAGACCAATTGTGTTTGCAAATGTTAGTCCTTCATAGAAATGCAAGCAACAATCCTGACAACACATATCATGTTCATGGAATAAGACAAGAATTGGACTTCGCTCCACCTTACAAATACAAACACATAGTAAATGCGTAATACTAATGCTTTTACGTTACAATGCAGATGGTACAAAAAACACCTGCCAGCTGACTGGATTCACATATGGTCAAGTATCACTTGGTACGAAAACCTTCACAACAATAGGTATAGTCTACCATGCAGGAGCCACAACCAATGCAGGTCACTACACTGCATATATAAAAATGAATTGTGGATGGTTCGAATGTAATGAAAATACCATTACTCTAAAGCAAAGATTACCAGCAAATCTTTTAAACACTTATTTAATATTATTAAAACCAAAAATTAATAACTAATCTGTGTATAAACATTAATAACACTTCAATTAGAAAACTATAAACAGTTAGAATACACCAACAGGTATCTAACTGCCCCAAGATTCTGCAACAACCAAACAGATAAATCAATACCACTAAATCATAAGAAGAAATAAAGTTAGAATGCACCAACAGGTATCTAACTGCCCCAAGATTTTGCAACAACCAAACAAATAAATCAATACCACCAATAACTAATCTGTGCATAAACACTAATAAAACTTCAATTAGAAAACTATAAACAGCTACTATACGCCAAGAGGTATCTAAATGCCCCAAAATTCTGCAACAACCAAACATATAAATCAATACCTCTAAATTATAAGAAGAAATAAACAGTTAGAATATGCCAACATATATCTAACTGCCCCGAGAATCTGAAACAACCCAACAGATAGATTAGCAACTTGAGAATATAAATAAAAAACTACAACCAGTTACAATTCGACAAAAGGTATCTAACAGTCTGCAACAAGCTAACAGATAGAACATTAGCCAGAAACAACAAGTAAACACTGAAAATAAAGAAATACATGTACTGTACCATAACAAAAAAGTTTTTTTTTAATCCAACATGAATTTCTTTCCCACAGACCCAATGATTTAAGCAACAAACACAGAAACTGAGCAAATTGCACAGTACACTGGTTTGTAAACTACTAAGTATGTGGGGGGTCGAAATAAAGCAGAAATGACTATTATGCAATGTAATAAGTCTTTATAAACTACCTACACTAATGTGATCTTTCCTTTATCACAGAAATTGACAAAGAATATATCTACTCCAGTTACCCGTGTCATGAAAAAATATATCCAATCACAAAAAATCAAACAGTAAGTATATTCTAATAAATACAACTCATAAATACTGCTCCATAACGCAACCATTGAAGCAAACATCTAACCATACACCACAGTACAAAATGTTTACTTCCATGGATATGTTATACTGCAATGCTTGTTACCAAACTCTACAATCTTAATGACATGATGTAGCCAAAACTTCACATACAAACTGTACAAATCAAACAGTACACAAACTGTAGATTTGTGGATATTTGATAAATGTTTGTTGCTATGGGTGTGTTATGCTGTGGTGGTTGTGGCCATGGCCTAGAGTCTTGGGTGCATGGCCTATGGCCTCCGGCCATGCACCCAAGACTCTAGACCCTGGCCACAACCACCGCAGCATAACACACCCATAGAATCAAACATTTTAACTGTGCTATATGGGCTACTGCAATGCATTTTTTATGTCCGAGGACAGCCGCGGTGACCACGGATGTGACAAACAGATCAGGGGTGCCTGTCACCTAAATAAACACAGCATTTGACCCATCTCTTACTCCCCCAACCTCCCCAAGCACTCTTACACACCAACACACTTGCCAAACTTGTATTTCTCCACTGTTCGTCGCCGCGCTGTCTGCGGATCCAAGATGGCGGGCGCATTGAAACAATACGACGCACCTCACGCTTCATTCCAGCCAATCAGCAGACACGTTGCATGTCCATGGACATGACGCAAGTCGATTAGCCAACCGGTGTCCTGTCCATAGAGCGAACAGAGAAGTGTGTCCACGGAGCGGACATAGGTATCACTAATTTTTTGTGACCTACTTTTTGGTCTTTTTTAAAAAACTACTGGACGGATTTTCACCAAATTTACAAAAGCACACTTTCAGGACCAACCTGCTGCTCCTGCCGCAAATTTGGTGAAAATCCATCCAGCAGTTTGAGCTGTAGGCGTGAGCAAAGTTTTTTCCCCATTCTGTCTATGGAAAAAAAAAGAAATTTTGGGACACCCCCTATAACTTTGCCCCCCCCGGACCAAACCTCACCAAACTTTGCAAATAAATTCAGAGTGGGCCATCTAACTTTTTTTTTGCAAAGTTTGGTGTGGGTTCGTCCAGGGGGAGCAAAGTTATAAGCCACCCAAAAAGTGCTCTTCCTATGGGATTAGCAACTTAACCATAACTACACAGCCACTACCGTTAGTAGTAGTAGTAGTAGTAGTAATATACATATATATTCAATGAAAATCCTTTGTTAAAGGGACGTGGTCTCGTGCAGAAGGGATGTGACCTAGCAGTTCGGGCTGGACTGCCCCTTTTGGGGTAGGACCAAGCTTGATTTGCATTTGGTTTTTCCCCTTCTGTAATGGCTTGGCAGGCTGAAAAACGATGGTCTGGAGGGTTGCCCAGAGCTTTGCCTGTGGTTATGATTAATTCAAAACCTTCCAGCCATCACCTTTCTGTTTTGCCAAGGTTTTTATTAGTGCAACTTAACCATAACGTCCCCTTAACAAAGTTTTTTCATTGAATATCATAGGTTTTTATGAGTGCAACTTAACCATAACGTCCCTTTAACAAAGTTTTTCATTGAATTTCATAGGTTTTTATCAGTGCCACTTAACCATAACGTCCCTTTAACAAAGTTTGTTCATTGAATTTCGTGGTTTTTTACCAGTGTGTGCTATTTTCCGACAACTTACTAATATCATACTTACCCAATATAGAAATATTTGTGTCCAATTTACAAAGTGTCACCTTAAAACTCTGCCAATTTCCCACCTTCTAGAATCATTTTTAACACTTTGATACACTTTTTGCAACTATTTAAACTAGTTTTGCACCCGTGGATGTCTACGAACATCTGACTTCATTGAGGACCTTCCGTGCAGTTCCAGATGATCATATGCTGGCATGCAGTATGATGACATGTCCGAGAACCCGTCCACACTTCACAATAAGATCCGTGCTTCGCGGACAGTTCGGAACTGCATTTTCTACTGATCTAGGAACTTTCAACTTCAAAATTTCCCTTCCACAGATCCAACACCTATTCCTACTCATTATCCATTAACAATCTAGTACACAGTACATACTTTTAGCAAAACTGCTATTTATCTTAACAGGGCATCAGATAATGCCATCCCTCCTCCCCAAGAACCACCACCACTGCGGTAATCAAGGAGCATGAGAAACACTGCCCCCTACCTTAGAAATAACACACACGCAACATTTTCCCCTGTCCACCTACCTCTCCATATTAGTGTTTGGTGCCTCTTCCCAAATTTCGTTCTTAGCTCTGCTGCCAAATAAAATACATCAAAAAAACAACAAAAGAAATGTTCCGTTAGGAACCACCTTTCACAGTTAAAAAATAGAACTAAAAAAAACGTAAAGACTCCATCTACTTTATATTTCTCAGTAAATTACATAGACTCAATAGATTGTTCAACATTTCCATATGTATTTTGTGTTATTCTAATGGGAATATTGTGGCGTTCATCTGCCGTTCCAGGGACTGGAACAGTGGATACCGGCCCGGCAGCCCAAGTTATCAGCCCAAGCGAAGCAAGGGTGGATAACGAGGTCTCTGGACCATTATCCCCCCATTCCAGCCCCTGTAATGGGGGATGAAGGCCATTAGCACCCTAGGTTCCCAAAGCGGGAACCCGGGGTGCTGAAAAAAAGGATTTTTCTTCCTACACCGGGACACCTGCAGCATCCCGGTGTAGGAAGGAAAATCCTTTTCCAAGATGGCCACCATGGAAAGGGAAGGCGGTGTTCCATAGAGGACCTCTCTTTGCTTTCCATGGGAGCCTGTTTCCAAGATGGCCACCATGGAACGGGAAGGCGGGTTCCATACAGGGCCCTCTTCGCTTTCCATCGAAGCCTGTAGAAGATGGAAAGAGAACTCTATGACCTTATTACCAAAAGCAAATTTTTCTTCCCTTTCAAATCTATCCCAATTTTGAATAACTTCACTACAAAGCCAGTCCTTTACGTGGCGAGGACTCCCTCACCACCTTCCGCAAAACACTGAGAACTACCCTCTTCACATAAGGACCGACACATCAGCACGAATACTTATCATATATGTTTGTAATATACGACCAAATGCAATAATTGTATGATTTCTTGTACTATTCATAATGTGTCAACAATCGCTATCATATGTACCATGTAACTAAGTTATTGCAAATAACAACGCCTCAATGCCCCTGGGCTGCTTGCGTGCTATATAAATATAAATAAATAAATAAATAAACCTCAATGGTTGTCCCTCGTGGTCATGGCCAGTAGCCAGATTGTCCGGATCATGACCTTATTCCATGACCTGGACATTCTGGCCACTGCCTATGGCCACAGGCTACACCTCAGTCACCAAAGATATATAACTATGTTTTGTACCTACATTATGACACTTGTCAAAAAATAAAACACGGGCACATTTACAAAACCATGCTTTCATGTTCTTGCCAATGCTCCTTACAAAAGTTTGCCGGAAATCCGCCCATGTTTTATTTTTTCAAAAGTGTCAAATGTATACACATACAATCGTCACATAACCTAGCCACCACTTGACAAAATCCATTCAGACTTTACAAAAACATTTATATCTAGATCTATAATCGTTTTACAAACCTTTGTGTAGATTTGTCAAATGGCACCACATTTATAAGCCTTTACAATATTTTGGGACACCCCCTCTAATTCTGATCCCTCTTGACAAAATCCTACTGAACTTCGCAAAAACATTTATATCTAGATGTATTATCAGTTTGCCAAATTAAGTGTAGATTCGACAAACAGCACCTCATTTATAAGCCTTTACATCATTTTGGGACCCCCCTATATTTTTGCCCCCTCTTAACAGAATCCCACCAAACTTTGCAAACTCATTCGAGATCAGGTTAGGAATATAATTATGCAATTCCATGTATTTTCATTAAGTAGTGCCAAAGTTATAAGCCATCCAAAAACTGCCCCCAAACATCTGAAGTGTCCCCGAACTCCTCAGGACTGCCTGCGAAAATCCGAACTGTTTGCAGACTTTTGCAGTGAAAACCACCCGTTTTTATGCTTCTTGCAGCCTTATTCCATTTCATCCTCATCACCCCTCAGCTCCCCAGAGATTATTTGATAAGTTTGACAAGTGCAATGTTGTGTTTTTAATATGTTTTTACCGCAATGTCCGTGGATACCGGCTGCTGTCCGCGAATCCAAGATGGCGGGCATTGCCAAAAATCTTACGGACCTCACACTTCACTCCAACCAATCAGTGAACGCGTCATGTGTCCGCGGACATCACGCAAGCCAATTAGCCAATAGATATCACACATTTTTGTTGCCTTATGTTTTGGTCGCTTAAATTAACAAAAGCACGCTTTTGGGACCAAGCTGCCGCTCCTGCCGCAAATTTGGTGAAAATCCGTCCAGCGGTCTGGGCTGTAGGTGCGACAGAAATGTTTTCCCATTATGTCTAAAAGAAATGTTGGATCCGCCCTATAACTTTGCCCCCCCCTTGGCCAAACCTCACCAAACTTTGCAATAAAATTCAGAGTGGGCCAAATACTTTTGTTGCAAAGTTTGGTGAGGATTCGCGCAGGGAGAGCAAAGTTATAAGCCACCCAAAAAGTGCTCTTCCTATGGGTTTAGCAACTTAACCATAACTACATGGCCGCTACCACAGTTGTAGTTATGGTTAAGTTGCTAAACCCATAAGAAGAGCTGTTTTTTGGGCAGCTTATAACTTTTTCGCCCCTCGACCAATCCTTACCAAACTTTGCAGATGAAGTATATGGTCCCTTCAGGATTTTTGGTGAGGTTTCGTCAAATAAGGGCAAAGTTGTAGGAGGGTCCCAAAATGTCTGTTTTTTCCATAGACGCAATGGAAAAAATGTTTGCTCACGTGTACAGCCCAATCCGCTGGACGGATTATCACCAAATTTGTGGCAGGAGTGGCGGCTTGGTCCGGAAGCGTGCTTTTGTATATTTGGTGTAAATCTGTCCAGTAGTTTTCTAAAAGAAAATGGCCCAAAAGTAGGTAAAAACAAGTGTGATATCTGGATTCTGTCCGCAGACTCTCTTGTTCGGCCAGTGGACTGGCATCCGATTGTTCCAGAGGCCGACGTGATGTCTGCGGACATTGGACACACCAACTGCTTGGATGGTGAAAAGCGTGAAGTTCGTCAGATTTTTGGAAACACCCACCATGTTGGGTTTGTGGACAGCCACCGGTGTCTGCAAACATTGCGGTACATATTAAAAAACACAACATTGCACTTGTCAAACTTATCAAGCAAACTCTGGGTAGGTGAGTGGTGATGAGGATGGGATGGGATATGGCAATAAGAAGCCAAACAATTGGTGTTTTTTCATTCCCGAAGTACGCAAACAGTCCGGATGTTCGGGTACAGTCCTGTGATGTTCGCAAACACTTCAGATGTTGGGGGACATCTGTGCCTATTTCTGCATTACAGGGCTGGTGAAAAGCAGTTTTTGGATGGCTTATGACGTTGGCACCACTCAATGATACTGCATGAAATTGTGGAAATCTACTCTAGACTGGATTCTGAATGGTGTTTGAGAGTGTGGAGCCGTTTTGTCAAGAGGGGGCAAAATTAGAGGGGGGTCCCAAAATATTGTAAAGGCTTTTAAATGTGGTGCCATTTGACAAATCTACACACAGTTTTGCAAAAAAATTTAGATCTTAATAAACATTTTTTTGAATGTTTGTGTAAAATCGGAATGGATGATTTTGTCAATTGGGGGCTAAGTTATATGACTATTGTAGGTACATCAATTTTGACACTTTTGAAAAAATAAAACACGGGCGGATTTCCAGCAAACTCGTGTAAGGAGCATTGGCATGTATCTTAAAGCATGTTTTTGCAAATGTGCCTAGTTTATTATAATAATAATAATAAATAATAAATTATCTTTTTTACAAGTGTCATAATATAGCTACAAACAATAGTGATATACTTTTGGTGACTGAGGTATAGCCTGTGGCCATGGGCAATGAGGTTAAAGTGGTCTTGTCCACCTGGGACCAGCTATGTGGTAAAGTTAATTGAAAGTGGAATATGTTTGAAATGGAAAAATAAATGTGCTTGTGGTAATATAGTCTCAGGGTTCTCTCTTTACCTTCTACAGAGTGCCATGGAAAGGGAAGAGGGGTTCTTTACGGAGCCCCGCTTGTGGCGTACTGCTGTAGGAACAAAAATCCTTTTTTTTTAGCACCCCGGATTCCCGCTTTGGGAATCAGGAGTGCTAATGGCCTTCATCCTCCCATTGCAGTGGCTGGAACGTGGGATAACTGTCTGGAGCCCTCATTATCCGCCCTCGCTTCGCTTGTGTGAATAACTTTGGCTGCCGGGCCGTTATCCCCCGTTCCCATCCCTGGAAAGGGGGATGAATGCCACATTATTCCTATTAGCATAACACAAAATGGTAATGGAAATGTTGGAAAAATCTTATTTAGTCTATGCACTTTACTGAGAAATGTAAAGTAGATGGAGTCTATACGATTTTTCTTTTTAGTTCTGTTTTTTAACTATGAAAGGTGGTTCCTAAAGGAACCTTTCTTTTGTTGTTTTTTATGTATTTCTTTTTTTGTAGGAGAGGGGACAACATAAGTTGGGGAGGGAAAGGAGGGATGAGACACCAATCACTAATATGGAGGGGCAGGTGGACAGGGGCAGATGTTCCACATGTGTTACCTCTATGGTAGGGGGCAGTGTTTCTCATGCTGCTTGATAACAGCTTCAAACGCACTTAGAAATTGCTTCCCCGTGCAGAGTGCTGTGTAGCAGGATATACAAAGGACTGTTGTCTTCAAAAGATATGGATCAACAGCCTCTTTTATTGCTTGCAAGGTAGCTGGTTGGATTTTGTGCCCCACAGAAGTAGGCTATGTGGTTACAGTATTGGTTGAGGATGATGAGGTTGAAGAAGACAGCCCACTACTTGCTAGAAAGGAACAACTTTTCAGAGATCATTGCAGTGGTTGGATTTGCTGTGGCGTTGCATGGAAGTGGTCCCATAGGAGTACTGTCCAGGTAGTTTGTGACTGAGTTGTACTCAGTGCATTTCACTTTAGTAGCTTTAGCATTTGGTACATTCCCAACAGTGGTAAAGAACTGCCACGCCCATGATTCTCTCTGGGTGCTAGAGGTAGGCACTTCCTCTACCTCATGTTTTTGGTCCTCTTGATTGTCTTGGGGAGTACTGCTCTTTTTTGTTGTGTAGGTCCCCCAGCTGTTAGTGGTGGTTGCTCTTGGGGAGGAGGGATAGCAATAGCTGATGCCATTTTTAAGATAAATAGCAGTTTTGCTAATATTCTTCCAAGTATGTGCTTTGTAGTAGATTGTTAACGGATAAAGAGTAAGTATAGGTGTAGGAGCTGTGCAAGGGTAAATGTTGAGCTTCAAAGTTCCTATATCAGTAGAAAATGCAGTGCTTAGCGGTCCTCGAAGCACAGACCTGATTGCAAAGTGCGGACGCATTCGCGAGGACATGGTCACATGGCACTGTCCGGAAGGAACACAATGACGCCAGACGTTTGCGGACATCGACAGAAGCAAAAACAGTGGACAAAGTTGCAAAAAGTGTATAGAAGTGTTAGAAATGATGCTAAAAATATGGGAAATGGCTTAGTTTTAAGGTGAAACTTTGTAAATTGGACACAAATATTGTTATATTGGGGTAAGTATGATATTAATACGTAGTAGGAAAATAGCATGCATGGTAAAAACCCATGACATTCACAGAAACAAACTTTGTTAAAGGGACATTACGGTTAAGTTGCATTAATACAAAACTATAAAATTCACTCAAAAAGCAAGATAAAGCAAATATGTAAATAAAAAGAAATTGTCTGAACATGAATGCTGATCATGTGCAGTCTTGCGTGAATCATGCATTTCTCACTAAAAGCATTGTTTTGGGAAGTATACCATACGTTTATGTATTTTTGTCAATGCCTTTGTCTCAGCAAAGCTCGACTCAGGTCTTCTTAGCCCTGCCCGACCACTCCATATTCCATCTTCAACTTTTCCATAACACCGTAAAAAACTGCCTGGTCATGTTACCATAGTAATTTTCTTTTAGTATTTCTTTTGGAATTCATTACCGTTGGATTATTTCTAAAATGAAAAGATAAATGGATGTCCATAATGGCGAAAAACGGAAAAGTCCAGAGAAAATGGCGAGGCAGATCAAACACAGTGGACGTGTAGGGGACAGATGGTGGAGGTTCTAGTGGGGCAAACGACAATAAAGAATACTGCTGTGAAATTATTTAAATTTCAATTTCAATCATTACATTCCTCCTAGACATCGTTATTTCGTCAGTTATAGATGTGTAACTGTTATCCCGCATAAAAAATACAAATAAAAATGTGGGCAAAATCTTTTTGGGTGATGACAACATTATTATGCAAGTAATTTCCAGTATCACTGTTGCTTTTTGATGGTCATGCCAAGTTCCTCAAAGTGCTAAAAACAACTACATTCTGCAAAGCCTGGCCACGTTGCCTGGAAATCTAGCTTTGGTTGTCATTTGCTCCTTGGTGCAAAAACGCTTCCCTGAAGAAAGGACGCACAGAATATTGGCTAGACTACAAGTGTTTGAAGATTATGAAATATAACATTTCAAAGACGTTACATTGCAACAGAATGGTGCAACATCACAGCTAGCTCTTATTAAAGTAAGTGATTATTACAACGTAAAGTGTATGTATATCCTGCGTCCATGTGTAAGTTATAGTCATTTTGGAGTGTTTCTCTCTCGGCATAAGAAACCTAGACTTCTTTAATTGTGCATAACAAGCTAAGTACAAGTTTGACTAAGATATTGCTATTAAATAACGAAAAGTTGTTGTAACACTTTTCATTCCGGCTTCCAGAAAAAGTCAATGGTTGCATCAGTGTATTTCCTGCTCTAAGTGCCTAATAGATATTCCTAATACTTCTCACAAAAAGAAAATACCTAGTGGGGAATGGAAATGTATTTTTGAGAGGCAAGGTTGTAGTTTGAAACATCTCTTCAAATGGTATTTCGCAAGCCCTAATTGAACCTTCTATCAAACAAATAACCGCTAGCCTCAGAACCTCCTGATGCAATCTCTTAATTTAAGTGGACAATTGATATTGGCATGATTGCTGCTGAAGTGCCACTTGCAGCGGGAACTGGCGCATCTGAACATACATAATTGGAAAGAAGTAAACACAAGCTAGTTCAACAGTATAACACTTGACAAAAGTGTGCTTAAAGGAGATCTCTCATTTAGAGTTTATAAGTAACATACTTGTGTTTCTTGTTAATTATACATGACTGCTAATATAGAGGGATATAAAGAACGTTTTAAGTAAACATGCTTCTGACACTTGGCATGCCTCCTTAAGCAGCACATACTTTGTAATTCTTAATAATGCAATTTTACAATCAGTATAAATAATAGCCAGGAACAAGTTTAACCAAAATAATGCATTTATCTCTGAAATGCACGTTTGTACTTGCATCAGTTATATAACCAACAGATGATTCAGAACACATAGATACCGCTACAACACAAGCCTGCATTGCAAATTTGCGGTTAGAAATGGCACAATTACGCAGGGTGGATTTACTGTTAATACCTTAGAGATTGGGGAATGTAGCTCCATACTATGACCCCATAGGAGTACAGAGACTGCAACAATAATGGTAGCAGTAAGGCCGTGTGCCATAATTGCTGTCACTGACAAAATGCACGACTAACGGAAAATCCCTTCTTTTGGAGTATAAACTGTTATAGTGAGGATTTCTGGCAGAATTACAATCACAGTATGTCTCCCATAGGCCCTGGGCCTAGGCAAAGTGGTCCTTACTGACATGCACATTGGCCATCAAATGCCTTGATGTTTCCTGTAGTAAGAGTAATGGCCATGCTCTGTAAAATGTGCCCATGGCCAGTGCGTACATCTAGTTGCTTGAAGATGCATGAATAGGTCCAAATGCCCAGTTGCAAGTCAAATGAGCTATAGTCGCATAGGTAATGGCTGAAGGTCATGCCCAAGGCAAAGATGCCACGTAATTATTGCTGCAACCACGGCCGTTGGGCCCATTGTGTTACTTTACTACATCAAGGGCATTAGCAAATGGCATGCCATTGTCAAAGTAGCCACAGAACGCCACAGGTGAGGGAATGGCCTCAAACCATAGGCTGGCCAATGTTGCCACTGAGTATGGGAACCTGGGTGTGTCAGTGTCATTGGTATGATCCATGCCTCTAGTGAAGGGACCATTGGGCATGCCCATGGATCCTGTGGACATGTTGCCAGAGCCATGCCCCATGCACCCCCAAACCCCCCTGAAGTACCCAAAGTTACATGTGACGTAAGTGATGCTATTATTTCTGGTTATTTGTTATCTATATTTTAGGATGACTTTTGCCACCCCGTAGTTAGGGTTGAACATATGAGCCATTGGATTCGCCAAAATTCAATGGTCAATATCTTTTGACCTGTTGGGTGCATCTGCATGACATTTTCTAAAAATAATGTTTGGCCAGGACCACCCCAAACTGGATGAAAATGGTCCAAATCCATCAGATATGTACTTCATTTTTTAAATGGGTAAAGTGTGGAATAACAGATAACAAACAGATAGCCTCAATGGTATATGGTGTGTTCCTGAACTATGCTTGAAGGTAGGTTATGGGGGTGGTAGTGAGGTGAATTAGTGAAGATCCTGATTGTGTGGATGTATGAGAAATTCACTGTATTTTAAAGCAATTTTCAGACACCTGGTGATCTGACATCTCAATGTTTTGCAAGTGTGATGGAAAAAAAAAGAAGAGAGATTAAGTATGGAAACTAAAGAAAAAGCTTAGAGGGTGTGCAATCAATATTTTATTTGCATTTAGAAAGTATTTGTGCATTTAAAATTTAAAAAAAACAAGGGATTGTTTTCTTAGTAGAATTAATACATGTGTTTCTAATGTGTGCAAAGGATTGAGGTCAGTTGGAGCTGGGAAACATGGCCAAAATAATTAAAATCGTAGTCATTTGAATCTGAACATACGTCACAAGGCAAGATAACATTCAGAAGGTGTATTTGTTATGGGTCAGTGGAAACAGACACAATTTTTGCATTAGGATTATGAAAATATCTCAAAGTACCCTGCTGCATAAACATTTAGATGTGACATTAAGATCTTTGCATATATGTTAACGTCCATGCATCAAAACACATAAAATAACCCATCGACACCCTTGCTCCATACTTGTCCGATTCATGCAATCACTCTTTTGCCACTGGAACCTTCCCCTCCCGCCTTAAGCACTCCATTGTTTCTGTGGTTTATCTCCATGACCACCAGTCTGGCTTCAGAGCAGTCAGAAGCAGGGAAACTGCTCTCCTGAACACCTATGAAGACTTGCTCTCACCTTCCTTCTGTCTTTGTCTATCCTCTGCTTTCGACACGGTCAACCTATCGTTCCAGGTTGCTCTATCGTCTCCGTGACAACCTGGGTATCTCTTATTAGGCCTTTGCTTGGTTGACTGTCTTTCTCACTGATCGACCCTCCCAGGTCCAACTTGGGTCTTTCCTCTCTTCCATTCCTCTCTCTACTTGTGGTGTTCCCCAAGGGTCTAACCTCTTTCCCTGGCTCTTTACCACTATCTGGCACCTCTGGCCTACAGCATCGTAACCTTCTGCTCTAACTTTCAGTGTTATGCGGATGACACCCAGTTCTCCTTCAGGCTCTCCTCAGCCTCTTCTGCTCCTTCTCTCATAGCAGATTGTTTGTTTGCAATTCAAGAATGGTGTCCTTCCAACGATCCCTGCCTTAATGCCAGTAAGAATGAGATCTTCCTCATAGGGACACATGCTCCCGCCTTCCCTCTCTCACTCTGACCTCCCACACTGGGTCCACTATCTGCTCCTTCCTGTGAGGCTAAGAACCGTGGGGTCATCTTAGACTCCACCCTCTCCTTCTCTCCTCACATCTCTGACGTCTCTAAGAAGTCACACTATCAGTTTCACCTACTAAGAGGTATTCTTCATATTCTCAGTTTCTCACAGAATCTCATTGTCTCCAGAGCCTTAGTCATCTCTAGGTTGGACTACTGTAACAGCCTCTTTATAAATCTGCCTCTAGACTTATCCTTGGCCTCAAGCCCAGGGATTGTATTTCTCCAGCCCTGACATGCCCCCACTGGCTCCCTGTGGCCGTCAGTATCAATTTCAAGTCCCTCTGCATCATCCACAAGGCTTTCTGGAGCTGGGGACCACACTATATCCAGCTTTTTCTTCCTAAGCACCTTCCTTTCCGAGCCCTCCACTCATCCACCTCCAAATCTCTGAGGGTTGGATGCTTCTCCAGATAGAGAGTGGGGTGTAGATTTCTTTCCTCAGCTGGGGCCTCAGTCTGGAACAGCCTCCCTGCCTGCCTCAAACTAGAGCAGGACCACCTAAGGTTCCGGAATCAACTCAAGACCTTCCTTTTCACTTCCACTTTCTCTGTACCTCTCTCTTGCTGATGTCCCTATCTGCTGCACATACTGGTTACCTGGCTACCCACTGAACTTACAGGACCAGCCTTCTGCACAACCAGTTGCCCTGGCATTGCCTCTGGGCCTCCCAACCACTTAAGGGACTGTATTTGCAACCCTCTATTTCCCTGGGTTGTTGTTCAAGCAAGGCCTCTCTATTATTATGAAATGCTCTTTTGACTGATTGCTTGACTAGTTTTTTGGGATATCCTCTATCCAAACGTTTAAGCAAGAGTTTATTAGTTACATTTTCATAGGCATTTTTGTGTACTGCTATTACGTTTAAGGTGAAGAAATTGCCCAAAAGGCAAATCGTCCATAATGTAGCAAAGGATTTTTGTCTGTAGCCTTTGTGAATGGTTTCACTAACAAAAACACTTTATAATGAAAGATGGTAATGTTAAGATAATTGACTTCAGAGTGGCTCATAGTGGTTGTACATTTCAAATACCTATTTTGAGTATTTAACCAATTCACATATTCAGTAGCTTCTCTTTGTGTCCCCATCCACAAGCCAAATACATATATGTCTATGTACAGTTTCCAACATTGTATGTGGTCTCTGCAGGGGTTTATCCCTGAGTACACAACAGTTTCTTGGAAAATATTTACATACAGGATTGCCCAATTCGTGGCCATGACTTCCCCCATAGTTGTACCTTCAATTTGAGCATTAAAATTGCCATCAGATTAAACGAAATATTGAGTGAGTGCTATGTGCTTACATCATATGATAAAGGAGTTACTGACTGTATGGTTATCAATCCTTTTCAAAAGGGTCTCCTCTACTACTTCTAGGGTAACTCTCTGGGGAATGTTTGTATACAATGACTGGATGTCCAGACACATCAATATGTCGTTAGTTGAATTAAAACACTGACCCTTGATCTTGTTGATAGCATCCCTATTGTCCTTCAAATAGCTCTTCATTCCTTGAATGAAAGGTCTAAGGTAGAAGTATAATACTTTGACAAAGGTTCTAAGATGGAGCTGTCTCCAGAGACAATAGGTTTTACCGGAGGCTTGCCTAGTTGTTTATGGATTTTGGGTAATGTATAGAACACTGGAACTCTGCCATTTTCTTGTATCAAACATTCTGCTTCCTGTTTGCTAATCCTCTGGGAGTCCAGTGCTCTAGTTACTTTCCTCTTAATGACTTTAGAAAGTTTACTACTGGTGTCAGATTACAGCTACCCTCATCTGTTAAAAGACGCTATCACTTGTCCACATATTCTCCCCTGTCCATTATAACAATAGCTTCACCTTTATCAGCTTGGTGAATCACCAAGGATTTGTTGGATCCCAGTTTATGCAAAATCTCTTTTTCTTTGCCCCTGAGATTAGAATGTTGTGGGAGGTCCTTCTCTTCCAACTTTTCTATGTCCTCTAATAATTTTTTCTCAAACATAGATTATCCTATTGAATGTGAATTATACTGCAGAGAAAATGTGGAACCATTTCTCAACCCGCTACAGTGGTCTGATTCATTCACTTTGGAGTTTGTGCATACATTTCTGGAATTCTACTCTGAATTAAAATGTGTTATGCTGTTTAGAAATGACAAAATGAAGGCCTTTATTCAGAGTGTGTTCTTCTACTTAAGATAGAGCATAGTTAGTTAGTTCACTGCCATTGTTTGTAGCTGCGAGTTTGCATCCATTCCTGTTTCCCCGACCTTAAAAAGACAGTCTTTGCTGGGTTTGAAATTGACCCCTAGTTCCTTTTCCTTTTTTCATCCGACCATCATTCTCCTCATTCATGGTGCTTGGTCCATTGAAAGCCTCACTTTCTGCTCTGTCATCCCTAGAACTGTATGATATATTTCTAAAATGTACACATCGTGTCTGTTTTTGACCTTCTCAACTTCCTCCAAATTTATGATATTTCTTAGTATAAGGGAATCCGTTCTCATGATTTATTTTGTGATAATGAATATTTGAATTGACAATATTTTATGAGTAAACAGCTATGAAATTTGTATTGGAGTGCCCTTGATAGGAAGTGATTGTGGAGCTTTCCTTTTGTTGAAAATTGGATGCATTTATATGACATGCACACCCGAAGTATGCACAGGCAGAGGGCCCATTAAGAAGAGAAAATGAGCGCAAGTATTCCGAGGAATTTGGAACTCTAGAAGTAACGAAAGGGGAGAATGCTGGGAAGGAAATTAACGTCTCCCAATACCCCTAGGCAGTTTAGAGAAAGGCAAATCCCATAACTACACTTGCAATGTACCAGGGGATAAGGGGGCTAAGAAACCAAGCACAAAAACAATATTACAAATGTGTAGGCTAAGTGTGCACATATAAGCAAGCGCCAATTTATGTAGCTATGGTAGAAACATTCGGCTCTGCATGGTTGCGCGATAAAGACAGACCCAACGAAGAAACCTGAACAGGCGCAAGCACTGATGATAGCGAAATCCTCGCTGCAAGCTCCCATAGAAACTTTCCTTTGTTTGATAGCTACTGCTAATACATGTTATCCAAAGAAGTAATATGCCCCGCAAGACCGTAGGACAGTACCAGATACCTCACAATGCAAGTTTGTCACAGCCAGGCCAAAATATGGATCCAACATGGTGTACGTTTCAGAAGATATGATGCATCTCACATTTTTTACAATCCAATCAGCAGGCGTATATGATGTCTGCGAACAGCACGTCGACCCCTGATTGGCCAAGACGTGTCCCCAGACCCCAAATCGGGAAGTGAATCCACAGAACGCACACAGATATCACAAATTTGTTTTGACCTACTTTATGGTCATTTGTTTAAAAAACAACTGGACGGATTTACACCAAATTTACAAAAGCATGCTTTTGGGACCTAGCCACTGCTCCTAGCACACATTTGGTGAAAAACCTTCCAGCGGATTGGGCTGTAGGCACGGGCAATAATTTTTTTCCATAACTTTTTGGGATCGCCCCTATAACTTTGCCCCCCCCTCACTACCAGACAAAACCACACCAAACTTGCAAAATCATTCTGAGAGTGCTGCATGCCTTTTATCCAAAGTTTGGTCAGGATTAATCGAACTGTGCCAAAGTTATGAGCCACTCAAAAAGTGTTCTTTCTATGAGTTCAGTGACTTAACTATAACTACAGGGCCGCTGCCACAGGCCGTGTAATGAGTATCAGGATTCAAAGGGAACCTGGAATAAATGAATTGCTAATAACCTTTGACTCGTATGACAGATTTGGCTGAAAGTTTGCATACAAAAAGTGTGTCGCAGGCCCCCCAGAATTGACAGTTTGGGAAAGATCCATTAAAAAATGAAAAACGTATTAAGAAAGTTAAAAAAGCGTTGTTTTGGCCTACTCCCTATTAATTTCCCCATAGAGAAAATGTCAAAATGTCTACTCAGTGCACAGCAAAAACTGCTGGATGGAATTAGACCAGGTATCAAACAACCTGGCCACAAAGCGTTGACTCGGTTTTTGGGAGGGGTCTGGGCTTATTGCATCCAGTAGTTTTGTAAATATTTGAGGGGGTGCCCACTTCTCCCAAAATTATAGCTATAATCCCCCATGGTGCCTAGCAGGAGAGAGGCTTTTCAGAAATGAAAGCTGCACTTTTTTCTGTGCAATGCCAGAGATAACCATGGTTATTATGGGAATACCTGTGGCTAGCTGATAATGAAAAGGGGGAAAACATGCCATTTGGAGGGGGGAAAAGTTGCAATGTCATCAGACTAGAGGTGGGAGGGAGGAAAGAGGACACCATGTGAAAATGAGGAGTTGTGGTGTGGCTGGGGACCAAGTTCATAGCTCAAAAATGTTCGCATGACTGCAGCTATACAGCGGGATAACTGCGGCTATAAAAGAAAACGCTATTGAGAATAAAAGTACATCACAAGAAATGACAATGTCGAGTGTTGTGGGAGAATGGGAGAGGACTATAGAGGGAAAGAGGACCTGAGGGAAGTGGGAGGAGCATGCCAAGAGGAGAGGGGCACTTGGGGAGCACCTGGGAATGCAGGAAAGTGTTTTGGATTTTGTGAGAGTTAAAACAATGGAATAATACAACACAATAGAATTTTACAGCTAGAGTGAGGTGGGGTGTGATTGGAACACCTCCTTCCCAACATTCCCCCCTTTAGTTACTCCTACAGTAACAAATACCCACCCAGTATTTCTACATTCCTCAGCCCTTTTTACTGCTTTGTCCCATGCGGGGGTTCCCTTAATGGGCATGCATGTCCTACACACACTTCTCAAACTCTCCCCACACTGTGCATATTATTCAGGAGTGCATGTAATGTAAATACATCCCCATCCAAATCCCGGTCAACCCACACCTCTTTGTAATTCTCAAGATCTTTGGGCTGCTTGATAGTAGTATGATAATAATTGTCTACCTCATCCCCTGTGTGGTATATAAGCTCTATGCAGTATTTGGGCTCATCATTGTCGCCAGTTTGCACTTAGGTTTCCCTAGTACCATGCCCTTTATTATTTACATTTCTATTGCCAATTGTTATCATCATTATTGCACTATTTGGCACTGCTTTTATGCAGCACCTGAGTCCTAACTGGCACACACAGAAGATCAACAGGAAGAAAACGATGATGGGTGCCAACCTCTTCATAATATTTTCAAGCCATAAGGGTACCCAGTTGAATGCCATACTGAACCTGTCATTATTTTGTATTCCTCCTTCTTTTCTCATTTTCATTCCCAGTTCATGTACTGCTGCAATCACATGTGATAATGTCCCATTCACGGCATCTGATAAAAGTACGAATGTGCAACATGAACTCCCGATTTTCTTGCAATCACCACCTTCCATGGCTGTAAGAAGGTCCAGCACATAACGATTCTGCATCGTCATGAGTCGGAGCGCTCGTAGTTACACCTTGATGACATTAAACCTCTCTTCAGTGTCATTCGTCAGCAGGATAAGCTCCCACCGAAAAATCTGGAGCCACTTTGCGTTTGTTCTTGTATGGACACTGGGCACAAGCGATGCAAAGAATGTCTCTGCTGAGCTAAAAAGTTTGTATTCATCAGGGATTTGAGCAAGGACGTCAGATGATTCTTGAGACAGGGAGTTAGATGCATGCTTCTTGCGAGACAGGTGGTCACGCTGCTCTTCCACAGGAAATATTCAAAATATGTGAGGTTGTGCTTCAGCCGGTTGAGGTGCCCGGGGTTGCTCTTTAGGCACCACTCCCCCATTTAGATGCTCTTCTGTTATCACTAGCAGTGCAGAGTGCAATGTTGCAAGCATAAAATATCACCTTGATAATAGCGGGAGGTGCAAGTATGCCTGTTTACCGCACACCCAGTAGTAGTCCATTAAGGCAGCAGTGCCTTTTCAGAGATCAGGAATGATGAGGGTTCTGTTGCAGCGTGTGTTGGAACCCATAGACACCTTGCCTTCTCCATTGAAACAAAGTTTGTAATGTTCTTCCTGTCAGACCTTGATTGGTTTTTCGAGGGATGTGACCCATGTCAGTTATGTGATATGCTCTGTCCATATGTGCGCACATGTTTGGTCCATCCATTCCAGTCTTTGATCTGGCAAGCTGCGCAGTGCTTCTGTTTTGCACATGTAGGCAGACTCTAGCCACTTGTTTTCAGCATAGCTTGTGTCCTCTATTGCCAGGAATCGTTCTTTAAGGCAGTTCGGACCTTGTGAGCCTTCTTTGCAGAGTTTTTTGTCTGGTGGGAGGAGTTTCAATTTTACTGTGCGTGCCTGGAAGGAGCTTTTTATTCTGCATAGTGCGTGGTCGATGAGACTTGGGGCTTCTACTAAGGGAGCTTCTTTGGGAACTAAAACCTTAGGCGTACCAGGTATAATAGGTTGTGAGGTAGCTAGTGACACTGTAAACATGGTGGGGGTGGCAGCGTAACATTTAAGACCTTCAAGGTGCTTTCCGTTTCATTGTCCAAAAACAATTCATTTTTTATTTTTTTATTTTATTTTTGTATATGGTTTATTCAAACCTTTACAAAAACATCAAACACCAATCATTTAAACACTATTTAAAACAATCATTTAAAAGAAGAACACAGTGAAAAAGAATGTTTTCACATTATACATAAACTACTCTACCGACAAAAAAGACAAGATAAAAAATGTAATCTTCGTTGTGCTCAGACATTTACATAAACAATTTCATAAACAATTTCATAATCCTGGCATGACAAATTTAGCTATATGATGCTATAAGTTTATAAATTTAAGCTTTTAATGAATCCGGATAGGGCCAAGCCCTCATGAGTGGTTTGGATATTTAAACTTATTTCTATGCCCACTCATCCTCAAACATAATATAGTTGAATTTTACGGGTTCAAGATATTTTACCCTAAGTGGGTGAAGAATCACACATTCCATAACCAAATGTTTTAAAGAATCCTCCTTGGCCTGGCAGAACCTGCATCCAGCCATATCCATGGGGATCACCCCTCTTCTGACCAAGATATCTCTAGAGGGAAGGACATTCCATCTAGCTCTAAGAACACTACCTCGATATAATCTATCTGGAAATTGTAGAATAACCTTCGAGGCCGATCCACAGGCTCTATGTTCGTGGTTCAAGTGCACCAGTGAAGGATAAGAATGAAATGTATCTACAGTTTCACACCAATCAAAATTGAATAGTGCACGTTTTCCATACATAAGATTGCAGATCAGTGACTCAGTTGCCATTCCAATCTTTTCTAAGATGGCCTCTGATCGATCCCTTAAGGAAGTCAATGTACTTGAGTGATCTACGTTTCTATCTAGTAGGTGATACAATGTGTTTAGCACTCCAGTTTTAATTTTTGCGTACAGAGATATACAAGCCCACTGTACCCGAGCCCACATTGATACAACACCCAATTCATATCTAATTGCAGAGATTGGAATTGCATTTGGCATACGTAACAATCTTCTCCAAATACCGCCCTCAATGCGATTAAGTGACTTGCTCACTCTCTCTGGAGCCAGTTCCAGGCCATAGATCAGTTTGGTTATAATGTTCCTCTCATAGAATATCAAAGCAGGCTTGAGAGAAAATTTACCAAACTTTCGGTCAATCCTGACCACCTGTGTTTCTAACAATTTTGCCTTATCTAATATAGATTCAGTTAGAGGCTTAGAGCCCGGGTTGGATGAGATGTTAAACTCCAAATATCGCAGAGACTCAACCAATTTCAAAGGAGTCACCCCCAACTTACCAATAAAGCCTGATGACTTACCTCTTGCTTTTCTAAATGACAGAATTTGAGTTTTGGAGAGATTAATTCGTAGACCGTTGGTTTTAGCATAAGCTTCAAAATTTCTTAAAGACTGTTGCAACCCCACCTTCAAAGATCAACAGATCATCATTTGGCAAGTGAGATGGCTACATCTGAAAAGTATTGGTTGAACAGCCAGGGTACCAGAGTGCAACCCTGTCTGACCCCCTGATAGGATCTAATTCTCCTTGATAAATCTCCTTCTTGGTTCAAAAGGACCCGAACCCCACAGTTTTCATAGACCCCACAGATTAATCTCAAAGGCCCTAAAGGTAGGCCCCAACCAGCCAGTTTTAACCACAACCTGCCCCGGTCAACCAGGTCAAACGCGGCAGTCAGGTCGATTGAAGCCATATACGTGCAACCGCCCGCTATTGACCATGCCGCCTCTTGTACACACTTCAGGGCCAGGCCGTTGACATTGGTCGAATGACCCCTTCTGAACCCTGTCTGGAATTGGGCCAGTGGGTGGCTCCTAAGAGCCCACTCCTCCAAGTATGACAACAGGAAAGATGAGAAGATCTTACAATCCGCATCAATTAAAGAAATCGGACGATAATTTGCCGGATCAGTCCTTGAAGAGTGGTACAATATGTGCTGTGTTCCAGGATACAGGGGTCAGCCCCAAGGACAAAATATCGCTGAACTCCAGGCGCAACTACTGGGCCCACAAATTAGGATCATCCTTAAATATATTATTTGTTAGGCCATTTGGGCCTGGAGCCCCAGAGCTCTTATATCTGGTAATTAGTTTTGAGATGGTTTCTAGCTCATTTTTTGGTTTCCACCTATCCTCTCTAGTCAAGTCCAAAGATTTCCCAAATCTGCTCTCCAAATATTCGACCCAATCTTTTTCTGAAATTGAGTTTGACTGGCAAGTTGTATAGTTTGGGTGCTGCCCATTGACCAAATACCAAAATGCACTTGCATTTGCAGAGATTAGGGTTCCAAGCATCTTTTCTGAGTCGTTCTGAAGCATTACAAATTTAATAAACTTACAATAATTCTTGTATGATTGCTTAACCTTCCTCATGAACTTTCTGCACACTGCCTCATCCTGATTAGTACTCTGAATTTGCTTTATTGTTCTTCTTAACCTCTTTTTTGCAGATGCTACATCTTAATTATAACAATGGGCATGCCTAACTTGGCAAAAACCGTTTGTTCTCATTCCCGAAGCCATTTTATCAGTCATTTGACCCACAAACGACTGGAACTCGACTGCATTCAAATTTTGGAGCTTCCAATCATAGGTTGAACGACTCAATGCGTGATGTATTTCAGAGTTCAAGGCACGAATGTTAGGGTCAGTCCACTTAACAGCATTCCGCCCTACCTTGGGCACTAAATTTAATTTTTGCCCACATTTTCTAATATTAAGAACCCAATAAAATTGTGCCATGAGAGCACAGTGGTCGCTCCAATCATTTGTAAGTATTTCAAATGACAGGCATGAGTTCATAAGGGAGAAATCTACAAAAATATAATCGATCAAAGAGGAACTATCCCCTCTGTGCCAAGTATGCCAACTACTAGCATTCCCTGATTCAGTGCTTTTCCCCACCAGTGGAAAAAGACCCCTACCTCCCAAATTTGTTATCCATTTCTGACCAGCCACTTCCTTCGCTGAAATACCCACACCAGTCATTTCCAATTCCTCCAATCTGTGAGAATATACACAATTTGCATTTAGATGTCCCATGACTATAACCCTGCCATCTGGGTGGTTTTCCATCCAGTCTTCCAGTACCCGACAAAGGAAATCTATGAATGGGCCAAACAATTCAATACCTTTATGCCTATAGATATTGAGTAATAGTAAAAAATAATTTATTTTGTTGAGGTCAGTTTGGTAACATTCTTATAAACAGTGGTTACAATCAGGGATCTATTGCTGCCACCTTTACATATGGCCCCCTCCCCCCTTCATTTATATGGGTCCCCCAGATAAAAGATGCCACCCAGTATGTTCCCAGTACCAATATAGGTATTGTAAAAACAATGGCAACAAAATGTATTCCACATTCATAACTATATGCGCGTGTAGTGCTTATCCTATTCTTACTGCTATCTGACTGTGCATTAGTTGTTGGCGTTGACTCCATCATCATGGCACCTAAAGAGATAATAAAAACAGGGTTGGTGTTAATAGACTTGCAGATGAGATTAGTAGGAGATAAAGCTGAGCTTTAGTGAGATAGAGACAAAGATAGTGAGAAAGAAAACGAGAGAGAGAGAGAGAGAGAGAGAGAGAGGGAGAAAGAGAGAGAGAGAGAGAGAGAGAGCGAGAGAGAGAGCACTACATTACACATTATACTATCTTTGTTGTTTTCATGTCATTCATCACTCTTATTATTTACATTTGAACCTGTGCTTCTTTACGTCCAGTATCCCTTTATGGTACTGCAACCCTTGTTTGATTGTTATCCAGTGTTTCAGGTTCTACGCTGTCATGTGCTTTTCTGACTTCTGAGAGGTGTATCCAGTACGGTAGCCTCTTCACTTTTACAGCCAGAGGGGTACAGTAGATCACCTCGTAAGGTCCATGGAATCTCGGGGAGTTCTGGTTCCTCACAAAGCTCTGCACATAAATGGATTCACCAGGCTTAAGGGTTGTGTGGGGCTGTCTGCCGCTGCAGTTGTTGTGTCCATTTTGCTTTCTCTTGTAAATGGTGGTGCAATTTGTTTTGCAATGCATCTTACTGCCCATGTTAGCTGGGTGAGATATTCTTTAAATTCTTCCCCTAAGAGAGTTGCTGTCCTATGTGCATCAGACATTCTCCGCACTGGTGACAAAGGCGTTTGCATGCGTCAACCAGTCACAATTTAGTTGGGGGGACAGGTGGTGGTCCTTGCTCGGTTGCATGCACAGCTGAAAAAGTGCCAACGGCAGACAGTATACAAAAAGTGGCACAGTTTGGATAACCTACTTTTAGGACAACCTAACAAGGAATTTGGCAGCACACTTTGCATCTGGGTGGGCACGTGGCCCTGCTTCCACCCATCGCGAAAAGGGACACACCACCACAATTACATATCTGGCTCCATTTCATCTATCTCCCATGTCTGCATAGTCAATGTGCAGCTCACAGAAGGGTCCTACAGAGAGTGGTAATGTCCCCCTTAATGTTCTGACAGTCATCCCTGGATTTAATACCTGGCAAGTTGTACATTCTATCACCATCTTGTTAAGATATTCCTGAAGGTTCGGGATAAACCAATCTTCCTGTAGATCGGCGAAAATGTGTTGCTTGGAAGTATATGCTGGGAAGTGTAACTGTTTTAATGCCACACACAAAAATTCTACAGACATAACCACTTTCCCCCTTGTCTCCTGTTGCCACAGTAAATCAACCGGCGACTGTTTGCACCCTCGTTTGGCCCATAACTATTACTCTGTGGGTGGGGCTCTCTTCTGTAACTCTATAATTTGGGCAATGGGTAGTGAATTATATCCCTCTGATTTAGATTTTCCTTGTTTGTTTATCACTATGTACTCTTTGACATTGGTATGGGCAGATATGCGGCTTCTTTGGCAGTTGTGTCCACGGCTGCATTTCCTACCGAGATTTTGTCATTATTATGTGTGTGTGCTTGACATTTCACTAGGGCCACTACAGAGGTTTCTGCAAGTGCCTCAATCAGTTTGTTCAATAACTCTGCATGTTGTACTGAGAACCCATCGGCTCTCCTGAACTGATAGTCCAGCATGTACAATAGTGGTTACGTATGCCGAATCCAAAGATATGGTTAATGCACACCCCTTTGCTGCATGGAGTTCTTCAATCAATGCCACTAGCTCTGCGGCTTGGGCGGAATAGTGCATGGGCCACCGTTTCTGTTTCTGTTTATAAATTTGTAACATGCTCCCGGTACCTGAGGGATTAAGGGCACAGACAAAAAAATCACATGACAAAGACACAGGGCCTAGATAACTGGTATATGCTGACAGACGGCTGACTAGCAGAGTCTAAGAGAAAAGAAAAGTCTTCAGTTTCTTCTTAAAGTCTTCCATAGTGACAATATTTCTAAGAGCAGGAGTCAAGGCATTCCATGCTAATGGGGCTGGCGTGCTGAATGCTCCATTGCGTGCTTTGTTTGTATTGCATTCAGTCGTTTTCAACAGATTTATATTATCAGATCTCAGACGATGAATGCTTGTTTTTTCATGATGGCTTCCATTAAATAGGATGGCATCTGACCCATAATACATGTGTGGGTTATGAGTAGCAACCTAAATCATACCCTAGCCTGTATGGGAGCTAATACAAGCTCTGTCTAGCCTCTGTCACATGGTCTCTGCAGGGAAGTCCTTTAATGACCCTCACTGCCCCATCTGGATAACATGAAGGCAGTGGACATCTGTCAGGGTAATGCCAACCAAGAGACTCCCACAATAATCCAGTTTGGAGCTGATAATAGATCTGGCTAGAATCTCTGCCTTTTTCTCAGAGACGATTAAAAGATGAAGATGGCACAACAGCTTGATAAAATAAGAAGAAGCGGAAACCAAACTGTTCACCTGGGCCTTCATATTCCGGTTCTTATCTAATATAATGCCTAAAATCTTCACCTTACTCTTTACCTCAATGATACAGTTATTTATGCTAAAATGATTGTACATGGGACCCAATTTTTCCAATTTAGTGTCCGAACCAACAATCATAAATTCAGTTTTGGCACTATTAAGTGCCAAACGATTCGCCACCATCCATTTTTTAATCTTCTGATATACTTGATTGATATGTATTTCATCCTCGCAATGTGATCCTGAGATTGGAATAACAAACTGTGTATCATAGGCAAAGTTGGAGAAAACAATCGCTTCTTGTTCTAGCATAAAGAAGAACAGAATCATAAAAATATTATAGAAGCACAGGGATATGCACGCTCCTTGCGGAACCCCATAAAACAACAGAACTGATTTTTCCTTTGCCAGATCACTCGCCACTCTCACCTACCTACAACTCAAGAATGATGTGATCCATTGGATAGCTTGAGGTGAAAAATTGACAATTTCCCTTAACCTGGTGGACAGAGAGGAATAGTCCACCAGGTCAAAGGCTGCCGAAAAGGTCAAGGATCATAAGTAAAGCTGTTTGACCTTCGTCCATGCCTTGATGAAAATTAGATTTTAATGCTAGAAGGGCAGTCTCTGTCCTGTGGTGTTGACGAAATCCAGATTGATATTTGAGAAGAATCTGGTTATTGTTTAGGAAGAGTGAGATCTGATTATATGCTACTCTATCCAGAATTTTCAACAAAAACATGGTATTTGTAATGTGTCTATAATTTGAAGATGTCAAGAGGCAAAGATTAGATTTTTTTAGTATAGGTGTGAACAAGGCATTTTTTATGTCATTTGGAATACTATACCGGCCAAAAGAGGCATTAACAAATTTCGTAAGTTCGGATCAGAATGGGTGAACACTCCTTAATCATAATTGCAGAGCAGGAGTCCCCATTGCAACTCATAATTTTTAATTAGGCACCAATTTTAGCAAGTTCAGCTTCTGATACAGGCGTGAAGTTAAATGTCTTCAACTCCTTATCCTTATTTGATAAAGTAAGGATATTTGCTTCTAAATCATTTTTACTAAAAGATAATGTTTTCTCTTCAATAGATTCTTTGATCTTTTCTCATTTACTGAACATTTCTTCCTGAATGTGTGTGCACCCAAGATCGTTCAAAATAAGATCTTGAGTGGGGCACTGGATATGTTCTTGCTCTTTTAACATTTTAAAGAGCTCTTTGCTATCTGACTTATCATTCCATATTTTCACATTCAATGACTTCTTTTTGGATGTAATCATGGTCAATTTGAACATGCTAACAACTTTTTTGTACGCATCCAAGCTAAGTGCGTCTCAACATTGTCACCAGGCATAAAACAATTGACTTTTTTTGGCTTCAGATTCGAAAGGTTGTCTTTAAACCATGCATTACTTGTGCGTTTTGATTGGTATTTAACCTTAACGGGGGCTAGCCTCTCCTTGGCTGTATTTAATGAATTTACCAAGCTATTTGTAATTTCTTCTAGGCTTCCTATATTGCCTATTTCTGTGTTCAAGGTCATGACCCATGAACTAAAGTTCACTAGAGTCCGTTTCTTGCAGCTTCTAACTGGTAAAGAGACCCTGGGCTCCATCAATCTTTTAGTAAAATAATTAATATGGGTCTGAAAATATATGCAAAAATTGTCCGACCAGGGGCAAGGTTTAACTGTAATGTTGAATAGGTTGAGATTATGGGGGGAGACCCAATCCAGGGTATGTCCCTTAATATGAGTAGGCTCTGTAATAAAAGGGAAAAAAAACAAGGAATCTAATGTAGTCTCCATAAACCCTGAATTGGTGTCTTCACCAGGACCTCATATTCCCCATCTTCTAACCTCATTGCTGCGGCTCCGGCATGTTTTTTACCTGTTCCCTGGCAAATGGACACTGATCTATCTATGAAGAACACTTCCCCTTCCTTCAATGCATTTTCTCTAGCTTTAGGAATATCCTCTCCTTCTCCCTCAAACTTGGTACAATTATGCTCCTGCATATCTTTCACTGTGCATGGCTCTGTAAGGAACGTGGCTGGGTTCACTGTTTTGCAACAAACCACATGAATATTGGGTCTGGATAGAATTATTTCATATGCTGGCGCCATTTGTGTGGTGAGGGCAGATTTTGACCTTTCAAGTATGGCAAACAGGGATTGCTCGACGTACAGGGTGACTGAACACCCCATGACAATGGTTGAGCTTTTTTCAATGGCAGAGGTGGCAGCTGCAAGAGCCTGTTTGCAAGCGAAGTGCCCTTGCATTACCGGGTTGAGTGTGCCACTGTAGTATGCCAGTGGTTTGTGGCCCATAGATCTTTTCTGTGTCAGTACAGCTGTCATTAATGTTCTATTGAAGTGGCAGAGTAACTAGAATTAACGTTCATAATCTGGCGTGGCTCGGGCTGGGGTTGTGGTGATCAATTCCTTTGGGCTTTCAAATGCTATCTGCATTTCTGCTGTCCATTTTATGTGTGTCTTTTCTTTCTGTGCTTCTTTTAGACCTTGCAAAAAGGGCCTCGTATAGGCTGCATAGTCTAATTTCCAGGCCCTATAGTATTTGCAGATCCCAAGGAACTTCTGCATATCTTAACTGTGTGGGGTCTGGCTGAGGCGTGTAATGTTGCCGCCCTGTCAGGTATTATTTGTTGACCATCTTTTGAACTCAATTGGCCCAAGTACAGTCAGACAGTACTGCAATTTGTCCTTGTCAACCTTGTAATCCTTTTGAGTGAGTAGCTGGAGGAGGGAACTGGAGTCTCTTCTGCAACTATCTTCACTTTCACTGCAGACAACTGCAGACTAGGAGGTTGTCTACGTACTGAATAATGGTACTTAGAACTTGAGTATTGCTGAGGTGTTTGTGTAATATTCTGTTAAATATGCTGGGGCTCTTGCAGTATTCTTGGGGCAACCAGCCGTTTTCATACCGCCTCCCACCCAATGTAAATGCTGTGAGATATTGCGAGTCTGGATCAAGGGGCACTGAGAAAAACGGGGACTCATTTTGTACAATATTGTTAAGTGTGCGGAGGTCCTGTATCATACGCCACAACCCACCTGTCGCTTTTTTGATGATGTACATGGCTGTGTTGCATGGTGAATTTGAGGGGACAATTTTCCCTTGCTGAAGTAGTGCATACAGTGCTTCTTGTATCCCTTCCTCCGCCACTCTGGGCAGTGTGTACTGCTTGACTGTGGGTAGTATTGCTCCTGGTTTTAGGGTGATCTTTTCAGGTGTCACTTCTCTCAATAGCACTACATCAGGGAGGTTTGTGTTTCACAGGTGAGAGAGCACTTGTTGCATGTCTGTGTCATAGTAGGAGTGTGGTGCACTGACAACAGCCATGAGGGGGCTTGGTACTTTTCTGTACTGTACCATCACTTAACAAGGGATACTTATTTCCAAAATAATTTCCCCGCAATTGTCGTCATCAGTGTACACTTCCTCATCTGTTAATTCGCGCAATGGTATGTTTGGATCAACGCACAGTACTGTGCGCCATTCGCATCCATGCATGTCCATTCCTATTTCCACTATTCTTTTTGTAGACACTTGTACTCCTTCTAAATCTAGTGACAATATTGTGACAGCAACCATTTTGGGGGCAGCTACAGGATGGAACACAAAGTCAGAGGGCACCTTCCATTCTTTCCTAGTGAACTCAGGTACGGCCCTAGCCAGGACCCTGATGCCGTACACAAACATGTTGGGATTTACTAGCACCATCCTGACCTTACGTTCATTGGCCATGGTATCTATCAACAGTATCGCTCGGAGGGGACACATGCCTGGAGTGGAACAAACAATCCCTCGTTCAGTGAATGATATTGTCATATTTAACTTGCTCCCCAACAGATGAACAGGGGAACTCCCACAATAAAGTATGGGGGCCTATTTCCCCCCCCTATCTTGACATCCAAATCTTCTGTCAAAGGAACCATCACTACAGCCCCAGAGATCCCTTGCGTCATAAGATTTTTAATTTTTGAAAATCCCCCTCACATATACATGATTCCTCCGCCTGAGTACACCATAAAGATGAACTGAGTGTTTCCTATCTCTGCCCCCACCAGTGTTTCCTCTTCTGGATTGAAGGTAGTGAATAGGACTGGACACGCAAGTGCTCTCTGTGGGTTGTCTTAATCGGGGTGGGTATCTGTCCCGAGGCAAGAGAAAATATTCTCACTGAGCACGCAGGCCCCTTGGTTGGGTTCTGGTGCGCTGTTTGGGGTGGTGGCGAAAGCATTGTTGTGATGGTGGGCCGTTTGATTGGAGTGGTTTTGCTGTGATTACATGTTATGTGAGGGGTTATGGAGTGTATTATAGCCAGGTGTTGGATGGTGTGGCTGTGCATCTTGTAAAGGTTGCTCGTATGTACCTTGTGTAAGGCCGTGCGGGCTCCCCTGGTGGGGGTGTCCGCATTGGGGTGGACTGTAGTATGGTTGGTTACATTGGTAGTTTCCACCTTGCCTGCTGCGTCATTCACGTGAAAAGTGCCCCCACCTCCCGCATGACCAGCATTGTCCTGGATTCCCTCCTCTGGGCCCTTGCCCCCGATATCCACCTCCTCTTCGTCCCCAGAACCCACTTCATCCTCTTGCAGGTCTTCCTTGCCACTGGGGTCCCATGTACTGCACCTCTCCTCCCCACTGCTCCTGCCCATTGTATGCCCACATTGCAGCCATCCTTGCCTGTGTTGCTACAGAAACACCTCCCTCCTCCCCTGGCTGTTCTAAGGGCACTGCTGCTGTGAATGCCACGACCTTCACCAATTTCTTCTGTACCCGTTTTGCTTCTTCAGCTAATCTCCTCTGAATTGTTTCCTTCTCCCTCTCTTTGATCCTCCTACAGTGGTGTACTATAATGCTCTGAATCTCAGGCCAGCCTTTGGCTTCTATACCTGCTATATTATCAAGGCCCTTCTGTACTTCCTTTGAGATGCCTTGCTTAATTATGAAGTAAAATAGCGAGGTAGTCTGGTCCCATGTGGTGCCTGTCTCTGCTTGCCACATCTCCTGCACTTGACAAATGAACTGAACAGCATCTTCCTCATGCCCCATAGTGCACTGCATTTTAGAGTATAAATCAGGGGTGTCAGGGAAGGTTCTTCTTAGGGCATCCCATACCTGCACCCACACATTATTAAATAAGGCCACGTAATGAGTATCATTACTTATTGTCACTCCCGGGAGCCACGCTTTCACCCATACTGAGTCTTCTTGATATCCTACTGCTTACAGCAAGAGGCTTTTAATATCTTCTATAGTCAGGGGCAACCCGGCTGTATTTTTCTCAAAAGCATAGATTAATTCCCAGGCTCTTGCCCTGAGCGGAGAAGGGATTTAAGAAGATTATGTTTTACATGATGGGGCCACCCCACTCCCTTATGGATAAGAGGCATCTGTAGCTTCGACTGTGTTTCACCACTGTTCACCTTTGTTCCTTTCTTCTTTGCTAGAGCCACCCATCCCATTCTATTTATGAGCCTCCCCTCCCACGTTTCTGCCATTCTAGGGGAATTCCATTGCACCTGCTGCATCTCTCCCATGGCACCTTCTTCCAACTCGTCGAAATCACTCCAATACTCTTCATCCCTCTCTGAGGCCACAGTGTCATACCACACACTTTCAAGTTCTCCTTCCCTCTCGTCCTGCTCCGCTCGTATGGGAGCACTGTCAGTTCTAAAGATCTATTTCCATTTATCTTCAGGTATCGGAAGGGTGCCCCTTGGTTGTTGGGGCCCTTCTTCAGCAACTCGTGCTGCTTCGCACACTCTCCGTAAGCGAGCTAATTCTGTACGGGTGGACATTAGTACTACCACAAGATCTTGAGTTTTTGATCCAGTGGGGGCAGGGGTGGTTGTTAATGGGTCGTAAGGTGGTGGTGGGGCAGTACTGGGAGTGGTTTGCACGCTTCCTCCAGATACATATTTTGGATCTGTGTACCCCTCTGCTGGCCTCGTCTGCAATGGATATATTTTCTTGGGTTCTTCCTCCCCTCTCTCCTTCTCATCCTCATCTCCCTTCATTATTGCGGGTGACCCTAACCCCTTCTCCCTCTTATTTGTGGTGGGTGTTTCCTCGAACATCCAACACAAATCTAACACTTTCCGTCTCTTTCGGAGCTGTTTCCCTTTATACTTTGCCGTCAGATACATGGATAGGTGTTCTAATGCACCCTTGTCAAAGGACCCCTCCTCTAGCCAATCATGGGATAGTCCCTCCCCCTCTGTTTCGTTTACCCATTGACTGTGGTACTTCTTGATTCGCTCACTATACAGGGGGAGATGCTTACAAATATGTGATAGTGGAGTATCCATTCCCATGAACAAAATACCCTTTTCCCCCTTTTTTGGGTATTGTATCCCCAGGGCTTTGTAGGGCCTTCTCTTTATTTCACCCCCTTTTAATCCCCCTGTGTTATCCTTTCAATATCTTAGAACCTTTATCTTAAACATTACAATACATTGTACAATTACATACAAAAACATGGAACATTTAAAAAACCAACAGAACAAATCAAGAACTATGATCAGAAAACATATACTGCTCCCCCCTTTCTTAGAGCATATTCACTTCCTCACTCGCCCCACACTCACATCAACTCTGCTCCTCCTGGGCCTTCCTCCACATAGTTTATGAAACACTGAAAATAAGAAGCTAAAACAACAAACTAAAACGACAACCACTTCTTATTCCCGAGCCCACTTATTATATGGGGCTCCTACTTATGTCTCCATATTTATTCTCCACACTGGTCGGGACAGTGCACTGAGGTGCCGCCTTCCACCCCCTTTCATAGCTAGCTTCCAGTATCTTCTTTGTATTTTCACCTTATCTCTCGTATAAAAAACGAATGGCCATAAAAACAAAAAGCGCTTCATTTCCAACCCTTGCGTGTTCCCTTCAATCATACCGCTCTATATTTCCCACATCTCAACATTTGTTTTTCCTTGCAATTTATACTCACGTGCCTGTGTTCTTCCAAGAGCCTCTCTTTGTGGTCTATCCACAACACATGGGCCTCTCCCTGGGGCCGCACCCGGCTCAGGCGAGCAGTAGGGTATTTGCAAAGCCGGAACCCACAAGAACATTTTTCTTCTGCGTACATGTTTTTGGGGACTGGTCAGCCGTAGGTGGGGGTGGCCTTGCCGGAGAAGCCCTGGTTCTCACCTCAGGTATGGGGGACTCGAGGAAATCAAGTTGGTGTCACCAAAGGAAGGTCGGCTCCCTAACAGGCTTCTTCATAGTATGCAAAAATAAGGACAATACACCCTGTTAGGGAATGAGACCAGGAAATAAGATGCAAGGATAACAAACTTTGTGTAAATTAAAGTATGCAAGCAAATAACTCTGCCAAAAAGTGCACGGGTAGCACATTAAAAAGGCATTAAACGCCATGGATGACATCATACATAAGGATACATTTAAACATCTTTGGTTGGTTGGGGCTATACACTGAACCCGGCTCAATATGGGATGCCTGGGCTCCATTGGCTTTTGCTCCTCAGTCGATCATGATGCACGTGGCATTGCTGGGCTCATCTCTGCAGTGAAGGTCAGGGCAACATTTGAAACATCCCTAACTGTCTAAGATAAACAACAGGAACTGATAATACGAGAATAATTGGTTAATATATTGGCATTTCAATGTCAGCATTCTAGACCTTCATTGATACTGAGGTATATCTCCCAGGTGTCCCCCCCCCCCCCTGGTTTCGATCTATTATTTATGTTCCCTGATGCCCCATAACAATAACAGACATGTGTTGATTTGGCAAGAATATATTAACACGCAGGATTAAGTCTATGGTGGGTGTTCTGGAATGGTCAGTATGAGGGGGTCAGATGGGTATCGACATGAAAGAAAGCGGACAGTCAGGCACAGGTCGGCTCCGACATGGAGAGGTGGGTTAGAAAAGTTTTTTGCAAAAGTCTTTCTCGTGTGCGTCTCTATGCGCCAAACCATGTTTGGTTCCTTTGCTCACCGTCTTTTTGCGGGCTTCTGCACAGAAGCCCTCCTTTAGGCGCCTGAAAGTCTGGGGAGGCAGGATGTGAGGGAGGGGTTTTAGGACCCCTGCTATGGGTTCCCTTGATAACCCACGTCGCACTTCTGTTTGATTGGCTGGGTGACTGTCCCCACCAGAACAGCCACCCTTCTGTGTGATTGACAGCCAGGCTGTGTGAATGGGGGAAAACTGCATAAAAAGCAGGTTCCTGGGTCTGGAAGAGCAGAGTCATCAATGGAACGAGATAACCGAAGAGGAGCTGACAGAAGAGGACCCCTACAATGACTGAACTGCCCGGTGAAGCCCTCCTGCAGGTCTGAATCTTCAGACTCCAACGACAGAGAGGATCTTCCAAGAATCTTCTTCCCTTGAGCTGCTGGGACCAACCAGTTTACCCAAACTCAAAGCCAGGACCCCCCACTTCTGGTCAAATTCACTGTACAGAGCTACAGTGGGCCGGATAGCCAGGAAGATCTGACCCTTCTTTGGTTTTAAGGAGTCCACCTTTTATTTGTTGCTTTGCTCTGTTGCTGGTTTCTTCCCTGGGTAGTGCAGGACCCTCCAGTCTTCCTACTTCTTGTCAGTCCGACAGTCGCTTCAGGAACCGTGAGCCTGCTGAAACTACCAGGAAAGCCCGCCGCAGCTACAGCTTCTTCTCCATTTAAGGTACTGTTCAACATCCGGTTGTTTGTTTCATCCAGCCGCGATGGAAGGGTGTGAAACCTTTCACCAATCCGAGGGCTTGTCCTTCTCTTCTCTTTAAGCTAACTTTCCTGCCGACCAACTTCCTTCTGAACTCTTGGCAAAGACTTAACTGCAAACTACCCTGAACTGTGTGAATTTGAGCAAAAGACTTTTGTCCTGTTGACTTTGGCCCTAAGCCTATTTTTCTTGATTCCATCACTCTAGTTCCTTTTTCTATACTGCCCTGCTTACTTACCTGTTAGTACTGCTTCCTTTCTGCCTAACTTTGTCTTTCCCTACCTTTTTAATGAACAGAGTGCCATTTTGCTCCCACTTCATATTGGGAGCTTAACGTCTGGAACCCATGGGGAGTGGTGTGGTGAATAAAGAGTGTGATTTTTGAACTGCTTCACTTTAGTGAAATGTTATACAACTGAAGAGTAAATAAATGTATATTATTTTACTTGGAAACCTTGAGCCTTTGTTTGTTTGAATCATAGTAACTGCTGTCCTTTGTTTAACTATTTGATACTGCTCACTTGCTCTTGAGATAAGTCTGGCTTCTCAGCCATTGCTACCACTTTACTGTGTAGTACAGACTTGTAACAAAGGTGGATTTGTGCTGCCACTTGTAGTCCTAATTGTGTGTAATGCTCCCAAAGGGTACTGCATATAATTCTGCATAACAGCCAGAAACACTGGCTCAATGCACGCTATGCGGGTATGACCTCCCGCATGCGAATCAGTGCCTGGCAAATGGGCACATGTGTGGGAGATGTGGGTCAGTGGGCCATTTCACATGCAAGTGTAAAGCCCCAGGGCCGGTCATCACACCATGAGGCTCCACCAAGATGAGCATGTTTGCTCAGAGATGATTCCTGATGCTTGTCCTATTGGATCAGGTTGAGGATCAGCAGGTGCATGACCCGGACCCAGAGGATGAGGACAAAGACATATTTTTCATCTCCAGCCTCAATGACTTGAAAAGTTAGAGGACGAGACTGCCGAGATGTGCACTATCGGTGGATGGGTGTGAGATCCCAGTTTTAATAGACACTGGCGCCTCTGTGAGCATAAATGCTGTGGAACTCTAAGAGGGACTACTGGTCCGCCACCCCTAGTACGGGCTAAAGTAAGGATCTTCACTTTTGGTGTCAAATAACTACTCCCTCTAAAATGGGCCTTTGTATTGAGAGTCGGCATTGGACTGAACACCATCAAAGTGAGATTCTTTGTTACCAATGTCAGCAAGGACACTCTGTTAAGTTGTGCCACGGCCGAGGCCCTAAAGATAGTCAGCTTCATATATGGGGTCTATGTGGAGGATATCCATGAGCTGCTGTGAAAATTTGAAGAAGTGTTTGTCGTGTAGGTAAATTAAAAGGGGATCCTGTCAAGCTGCACATTTATGAATCCATCCACCCATGGCGCTCAAACACAGGAGGGTGTCATTCAACCTTAGGGACCATGTGGACAAGGAGATAGAACATCTATTGTAAATGGACATCATTGAGACGGTGTAGGGGCCAACCCCGTGGTTGTCACCAATCGTGGTGGCCCAGAAGCCAAAGCAGCCAGATTCAGTCTGGATATGTGTGGAAATGTGCCTTCCCAACAAGGCCATTAAGCGAGAACATCACATCACGCCCATCCTAGTCGACATCATTGTGGAGTTACAAGGGGCAAGGTTCTTCTCTAAGTTGGGCCTGAGGGAGGGATATCATCAGGTGGTTCTGCACTCTGAGTCGCGATACAAGGTGACATTTATGACTCACAGAGGCTTGTATAGATACAAGAGGCTTAGCTTTGGTATATTGTCGGACTCATAAGTATTCCAAAACATTGTGTGGGGGTGCTGGCTGACATGGCCGGAGTGAATAACATCAGTGATGACATTTTGGTGTTTGCTGAATCTGAAACTGAGCACATGGAAAGTCTGGAGAAAATGTTAGAGGATCCAATCATTGAGACTGACTCTCCACAAGGAAAAATGTGCATTTTTCAAGGAGAAGATTGAGTTCTTTGGTTTCGTATTCCAGCAAGGGGGAGTGTCACCGGACCCCACGAAGGTTAAGGACATCAAGGAAGCCATACCACCAGAATCAGTCACCGGGTTGCGAAGCTTCCTCAGTATGGTAACATATTGCAGGCGCTTCATCCAGAACCTAGCGACAATATGAGAACCACTGCGAAACCTGACTAAGAAGGAATGTACTTGGCAGTGTGGCCCGCTCGAACAGAATGCATTCAAAGAGATCAGGCAGCCCTGGCAGCTCAGAGCACCATGGCATTCTTCAACCCGGCCATGGCATCAGAGATCGTAGTTGATGCAAGCCCGTTTGGACAGGGAGCGGTACTGACCCAGCAGAATTTAAAAAGAGATGTCATGCCAGTTGTACTTGCAAGCAGGGCACTGACAGACACTGAGCAACAGTACTCCCAAATGGAGCGGAAGGCCCTGGGATGCTCTGGGGG
Source organism: Ambystoma mexicanum (assembly GCF_040938575.1). Taxonomy (NCBI): domain Eukaryota; kingdom Metazoa; phylum Chordata; class Amphibia; order Caudata; family Ambystomatidae; genus Ambystoma; species Ambystoma mexicanum. The sequence continues at coordinate 543,582,885 of NC_090937.1, forward strand.
TGCATGCATTTACGGCTCTATATACTGGGAAGGCCGGTGACCTATGGTGACCAATCATAAACCGTTATTGCCCATCTTGGCGGGATGATCATCAAAGCCTCCAGAACGCATTGAGCGGTGGATGCTAGCTCTCCTAGAGTAGGATGTCTCTTTGGTATATCAACAGGGGGCAAAATAATGCCACAGGCTATCTGTCCAGGCACCCTGAGAAGTCTGAAGCGGGGGACGGAGACATGGATGTCGAGGAATATGTAAAAATGGTGGCTGTGTCCAATGTACTGAACTCCATGTCAGTGCAGGAGATGGCAGACCACTCCACTGGCGAGGTTCCATGTTTTAAAATCGCAGCAAAAATGGCTGTGGACACAAAAAAATGCAGCAAAAAGGCTATGGTTTGCCGCCGCAGTCCATGTAAAGGATGCGGGGGACACCCCTGCAACTCCCGGACCCTTTATACCATTTCAGGTGAGCGGGGACACCCCCACAACCCCTGCACCCCTTAAATGGTGTAACGGGGTACACCTTTAACGGGTCAAACCATAGCATTTTTGCCGAGATTTTTTGTACAGGAGACATTTTTGCTGCAATTTTATCACTGCATACCAATGGCGATGAATGTTTCTGTTTGCTCCGGGAAACTCTCAGCAAAGGAGACTGGAAGTGGGCCCTGATGGGGTTAGACAAGCACACGCAGGAGGTGAAGGTTACGCTAGAACAGTTATGGAAGGTGAGAAATCAGTTGTCCTTCACTGACTCGGGGCTGCTGTTGAGGGGCCAGAAAACAGTGGTACCGTCAGTGCCAGTGGCAAAGGTCATAGCTCTGGCACATCACAGGCATCAGGGGTCAGCCAAAACCAAGTCCCAACTAAGGTTGAAGGTGTGGTTCCCCAATCTGGAACTGCTCATTGACGAGTTTGTGAGAAACTGCGTGTGGTGTCAGGCTCCCGCCCCCTGCAGAGGGAGCCCCAGATCGAGTCGATGCCAAGAAGAACCAAGCTGAGGGAAATTGTGCACATGGATTTTGGCTCAGTAGGGAGAGAGACACACTTCCTTGTGGCGATAGATGAGAGGACCAGATACCCGGAAGGGGATTTGTCAATATCATTTGAGAACATCGTACCAGTGTTGGAGAAAATGTTTGCATCTCATGGGTTACTGGAGTAGGTGTGCACAAATAATGGCCCGCCTTTCCAAGTGGAGAGTTTTGCAGCCTTCCTGAGGGGGTGCTGAGTCAAGCACCAGAATATCTCTCTGCTGTGGCCCAAAGCTAATGGGGAAGCCGAGCACTTCATGCAGATGCCGAACAAGGTATTCTGTATAGCTCATGGGCAGGGGCAATCTCTACATCGAGCCCTATATCAATTTCTGAGGGAAAATAGGGCCACTCCACACAGGTCAGCCGGTGTTGCCCCTGCGCAGGTCATGTTCCAAAGGTAACCGCACAGTCTCTTACCAGACAGCACAGACAGAAAACCCATGGTGATCGATGAGGAGCAGGTGGCTGATGACCGCCAGAGGTGAAATGAGGGTGAAATGAGAAGGAGAATATCAGGAAGAAATTGCGACTGCCCGACATATCGCTGGGGGATCAGGTGCAAGTCAGGAACCGGCACCGGAAAGGCAAGATCTTGCTGCCCTATAACCCACATCCTCTGGATGTGGTAGAAGTTAAAGGGGCCATGGTGACTGCATCAGATTGGAACAAGACAGGGACCCGCAACTCCAGTTTCTTCCAAAGTCTCGGTGGCCATCACCCTGTCGATCCAAGCCTGGTGTGGAATGAGACCAATCTGCATCCTGAATGCACCTGGAGCCCCTCAGGAGTGACAGATCCAGGCCCAGGTGGGGAGGACGAAACCCAAGGACGCACAGGTAGGAGATACCCACAGAGGGAGTCCTCATGCTGTCTGTCACGCCTGAAGGACTATGTGATTGATGAATAATGTGTTGTTAACATTGAACTGGAATAAGGCACAGGCTGTTATAAGTGTGACGTTTTGAAGTTTAGTTAGGCTTCTTTTAAGTATTTGCTGTAAGAACAGGGTGGTTGTGTTGTTATATTTTCATTGTTATGAAAAAGGAGGGATGTGGTGACGCACCTCACCCCATGTTTTTGTGAACCGAGTGAGTATTGGCAAATGATTGACGTCTTCTTTGCACTTTGAAAGTGGACTTCACATCGAAGACCAGGAAGCCACAGTGGGGAGTGGTCCTGTCTGGTGCCTACCATTTTATCAGTAGCCCCAATAAATTGAAGGTTCTTTTCTATTTTAAAACCGGACAGGCCATCTAACAATTCTGGAATCTGATATTTGATGGTGCATGATTAACCCTTAAAAGAATCAAAGCGTGCTGCTTGCTCTCTTTTCAGAATTATGCAATCATAATCATATCTTATGTAAACCTTCAACCTATTTATATTTTCATTGATCCAATGTTCTTAGTTGTCATGTTATCACAGAAATAGTTGTAACAGTCACGTGCCTTACTAATGTCTAAATTGGTGATGTCTAAATTGGTGTTTGTGTTTAATATAAATGGTTCATGCAAATCTGCAGGGGCGAATCATGCTTGGGGCGTGATTGCTTGTGAGTTTGCAGGCAATTAGTTTCCTCTCTTTGCATTGCAGCAGCACAACGATGAGTGTCTGCTTTAGAGCTGCACTTGCCATTTAAGATACGAACGCTTTTGGCAATTGAGGGGGTGTTGATGACATGGTCCAGTTAGCAAATTATGCATGTCATCCCATAGAGGAGGCATGGTCATAATGCTAATTTGTTAAGGGCTTTTTACCGTGTGCGCAAAGCATTGTTAATTGTTGTCAGGTTGTCACCTTCACCCGTGCTCTTCTTCAGAAACGCTTGTGTTACATGATAACTCATTATGCGGTAAAGGACAGAGCGTCTATGTTCAGGAATCGCATGCCATCTTTAGAAACATCAGCCTCCACTAATTAATAGTCGTCATTCATACTTTCCACGGTGCTCACTTAACAAACCTCGCAATATTTTGTCTTTAATCAAAATGAAGCACGTTCATTTCTTAATAATCTATTTTTCATGACACAACAATAATCTATAGAGATACAGGCCCTCCACACTTTAGTTTAACCTGTTGGTACTTTTAGAAGGCCAATTTGTTTTTTTAAGACTAAGGGCCTCATTACACGGAAGGCGGTAATGGTTAACGGCCACCGTTAATGGTAACGGTGACCGTTAACCATTACTGCCTTACTATGAGGTCCCTTAGCGGGTTGGTGCTTTAACGCCTGCTTTTTGCAGGCGTTAAAATCCAACCCGCTAAGGGACCTCGGAGCTAATTACGGCACCGCAAAATTGCGGTGCCGTAATTAGTGCCTTCCCCATTCCCATAGAGCCCTATGGGGCAGAAATGGGAATGGGGAAGGGCAATGGCGGAAGGGGGATTTACCGCCCCACCAACCTTGGAATGGGGCGGTAAATCCCCTTTCCGCCAAGGCGGTGCCGGTATTTTACCGGCATGAGCTATGGTGCTAATAGCGCCATGACTCACCGCCTTCCGTGTAATGAGGCCCTAAAAAGCTAAACGTTCCCAAAGCGTAAGTCTCACAAATAACGTGTTCTTGCTTTCCTCTGCATTTTAACTTTATACTTCCTGTGGTAAAATGGTTATTTTTTAGTCTGAATCTGCAACAAAAACAAGAAATGTTCACTCTCAGTTGCCTTGGACAGATTAAGGAGCAGCAGGAAATATAAGCAAAGCATCACTTCCCACCATATGGACCAAGATTCCCCAAGTTACTTGTGTAGGCAAAGTATTTTTTTAAAATGTTACTCTACAAACAATGCATTCTCTCTCCACTGTCATTAAAGTGGCCAGTCAGCAAAGGCACCCCTTTCCATACTCTTGATGTTCTTGCCCCTGTCATGAGGATCCACTTGAAGCCCAAAGCCAAGTGCAAATCTTGGTACGACTCAGACCTCATCACCCTTAAACGCAAGTGCAGGCTGGTTGAGAGGAAATGGCGTGCTTCCGGTACATCCCCTGACAAACTGGCCTGCCGCCTGCTCCAAAGGCAATACCGGCTCTTCGTACACAAAAAGAAGAGAGCCCTCATCCAAGCCCACAACTCTGCAGCATCTAAAAACTCAGCCAAACTCTTTAAAATTGTTAGGGAGAATTCTCTGTTTAGGCTGAATTTCCTAACCTAGTGAGTCCCCCAGCAGCTTTGCTGGATTTCGGGAGTTTGTTTTTTTCCATCCTGCCAAGAGTGAGACTCTTTTTCTCCCACTCTTGGACATGTATGTGTGTAATTCCTTTGAATGTCAATGTGTTCTATGGGCTATGGGGTCTTTTACTCCATAGGGTCTCATATGTTTTTCTATGTGTGTTACACCGCACCCTATGTGCCGTAACACTGGGGCGTCCTAGCGGACCCCCACCATAGACTCCATACCTGGGGACTGACTACTGTCTCCCCGGGCATGTAAAGTCACCATTGGCTTTACTAGACCTAAATTTACTAACAGAACTAGTACAAACCATCTTATTGTGGACGTACTAGTAGGGGTAATTCGATTACTCCTGGATCTGTTATTCAAGGGGGCACTGTCCCGTCCCGCCTCGTCGAGTTTTGGCTGGTGGCAGTGGAAACTACTTGTTATGTTCGACCCCGAGCGTAACCCTATGGGATTCGTCCCATTGTTGGAGATTGATACTTTTCCTCGTTAATCTCTAACATACCACCGGTCTACTTATCTTAAATAAGTTTATCGAATGGTATTTTCTGCCAGAACTCGGTTTGTAAAATGGCGTCTGTGTTCGTCTCTTTGACTCCTAAACCAAAGGTTGAGCCCTTTGTTCCACTTTTGGCGGGCCTCTGGACAGAGACCCTCCAAAGTGGTGCCATTCTGTCTGGGTTACCACAGGGGTGTGGGAGGGGGCTTAGGCACCCTGGACCGAGTTGCCTTGCCAACTCCGGTCGCACTCTGGAGTGATTGGCCCAAGTGGTGAGCCTCCCTGCTCACCACTTAGCATGTGTTGATTGACAGCTAGGCTGAATGAATGGGGGTTTTCTGCATAAAAGCAGGGCTTTTGGGACTGGAACTTCAGAAGTCGCCACAGGAACTAAGAATCCGACGAGGGTAACGCTGAGCCGACCTTCACGACGACACCTCCGGTGGAGCCCTGCGGAACCGACTCACCACTTCCCGACGACAGAGGAGATCTCCCTGCCGGTGAATCTCTTCCCCTGGCTGGTGGGAACAACCAGTCCCCTTTGCTTTTTATTCGCCTCAGGACGCAGTGGTCGAATTGCCCGTGCAGAGCACCCCGGCAACCGGATAGCCACTACCCCTGTACCACGACCAAAAGGTGGTGCCTTGTGACGGAGCACCCCGCGGCTGGTCTCTTCCCTGGTGGTGCACCAGACTTCACTTTTCTTCGACGACGAGAACATCTCTACTCCCGACGTGCATCCACCAACAGGAACAACTGCCCCCGCCGGAGCTGCCCTCCACAACAAGGTATCGTGTCCGCCTGGCTTCCCTTTCGATCGGTTCGAGTGAGGTGTCTTAATCCTCTCCTTTCTGTTGGGTCGCCTCCAAGCTTTCTCACTTATTGTTCTGAACTGGTTCAATCTGCCGATAACAATTTGCTACAAAGACTCGAGCGTATCTCCACTGGAGACCTTTGGGACATATCGCCTTGCCTCTCTCCGAGTGGGCCTGGCCTCTGAACTTTATGATCTATTGTGGTTTTTGCCTTCTTGTCGTGCATTCTTTCCCGTGAAGTATTGAACTGTGTTGATTTCGTAACCTGCCTATTTTTCTCTCCCGTCCTAACTAATATTAGAGTGCCATCTAGTTTGAGGCATACACCTCTGTCTGCAAATAAGTGGTGCTGGTATAACCTAGACTTGTCGAAATATTGTTAGGGGGTTTGATCGTTTCTTCTTCGTAGAGTAATTGTGATTGATTTGTTTGCCGTGATAGTGCCATAGTGTTTTTGATAGATGTTTCGTTATAAATAAATACCTTAATATCTTTACACTGAGCCTCGTTGCGTGTTTGCTTGTCTTACTGCGAAGAATTGCCCTATCTTGTATACTCCACATACTGGTTACCTCTTCTTGAGGGAAGTCTGACTGCTCAGCCACAGCTACCAAGTGAATCTGTGTGGTACAGACTGCTACCAAGTGGGTTCACCGCCAAACGCCTGTAGTCCTAAATCTTTTGCAGTGGTCCCAGAGGGAACTGCACAGGTTTCCGCCTAACACTGGTGTACAGCGGTGGGATTTGTATTGAGTATACAGTTTAGAGTGCTTTTCGACACTTTGGGATAACTAACCACAAAACTTAGCACTATAAAGCAACTTTCAAAAACATGTCTACGATGGAAACTTACAGTCAAGAGTCCTTGTTAGGTGAAAATACTGAGAGTTTGTGAGCTCTCTGTAGGAAAGAGAATCTTCCTGCAAGAGGCAAGAAGTTAGAATTAATAGAGAGATTGCTGGCGAACCAAAGTCTGGGTACTGGTTCAGAGGAACCAATCTCTCCAGCAAATGTAGATGACAGTGATGGTGTTGATCTAAATCGTAATTCTGATGATAGCGATGAAGAGGCTGACGAGGACGGAGAGGCTAACAAAACTGTCTCCCCTGCTCCTCTACCTGCCTTATCAGCTGTGCCTACGGGGCCCATACCAGGTCCCACAAGTAACCCTGCTTATTTTGAACTTGAAAAAATGAAGCTCGAATTAGAATACAAACGGTTCTTGGCTCAATCTGAACGAAACCAAGAGCTTGAGTTCAGACGGATGAATGCCCAGGCTGAGCAGAAGCAAGCTGAGTTAAGACTCAGGGAAATAGAACTTAATCACAAGTTAGAGATGAAAAAGTTGTCTATGGAAAATGCTTCTCTCTCCTCTGGTTCCTCTAGGAGCTCCAGACCCAAAAAAACCCGGATGCCGAAGGAATTAGTGGGTATGTACGAACCGAGATTGGATGTGTTGGATTGGTTGAAACTGTTTGAGTACAATCATGGGATCCAGGACATCACTGGGAATGATTTACTTCCCTGGTTGTTCTCTAGGCTCCCTCCTGTTGCGACTGATGTGGTAATGGAGTTGGGGGAGGCAGATAAGACGGATTACGAAAGTGTGAAACTAGCTTTGATAGCTAGATTCGGGAAGACCCCTTCCCAGTATCTTAAGAGGTTTAGAAACCTCAAAAAGCATGATGGTACCCCTTGGGCTACCTGGGTGAGTGAAGGGTTGAAAAACTTAGAGGGATGGATTAAGGGTTACAAAGTGAACACTTATGAGGGTATGAGGAATCTTTTTATGTTGGAGTCTATTTATGATGCCTGTTCTCCTGAGCTCAGACAGCACTTGGCTGATTCGAAGGAAATGGATTCCCAGAAGCTGGCTAAGGCTGCTGACTTATGGGTTGCCAACAGGGCTACTCATAAGGATTCTGGGGCAACTCAGAAAAAGGATGAGGGAAAACAGCCTAAAAAAGACTCAAAAGAGAATTCTAATAACTCAAATTCCAAAGAGGGCCCCAAACAAAACCAGAAGGGTAAGCCACAAGGAAAGCCACAGCAGAATAGTGTGTCTTCTGGTGCCAAACCGGAAGGAGGTCAGAACAAGCCACCATTCTAGAAAGCATTCGGTAAATGCTTTGTTTGTGGCTCGATTGAACACGTGAACGGAGATCCCAGATGTAAGGGTAAACCTTCAGGGGTCCAGCTTGTCTCCTTAGCCTTCGCTCCAGAGGAGGAAGTCCAAATGGCAAGTGGAAACTTTCTACTGCTATGTGACGAACCCATTGGAGTCTCAGCCAGCGTTTCTTTAGTATCTCTGGGGTTGTGGGAACAACAGAATTTAGATGTCTATAATTCTATCCCCGATAATACTAAAGAGTATTATAAGGACAGTGTCCAGGTGAATGGTCAGGAGACTCCTGCCATTGGGGACACTGGGGCCAGCATAACTGTGGTGGATAAATCATTTTTTCAGGCTGAGGATGTTGCTAAGGCACCCAAACGCCTCACCAAGTTAGCTGGAGGGCCTGTGCAGATGCTTCCCCAATTACCAGTTCTCATCCAGTGTAACGACATGACTGTGAAGATACCTGTCAGCATACAGAGTGAGGTACCAGGACGCGTACTGTTGGGTAACGATTTGAAAACTCTCTGAGTTGTATCGCATACCCCCAGACCTCCTAGTAAACGGTTACAGGAGCTAACCAGACCCGCAAGAGAGAGGGCCATGCGCGGTACTCTCCAGGAGATGATGAAGAAGGAAATCACTCCTGCTCCACTGGAATTGTCGGCCGCTGTCTCCAAGAAATCAGAAGCGAAAGGGAAACCTAAGACTTCTATCCCGAAACCAGCAGCCAGCATTCCAGTGCAGCCAACATAGACTTCCCCGCGGTTGTCCAAAGTTACACCCGTAACTCCACCTCCATCCGAGGCTGAGAGGGAGGTACAACCCTGTGTGGTAGAATTAGACTCTGAGGAAGAAGTAATGGAAGGCCAGGAACTCATTGGAGATCTGGATCCTGTTGACCATCCTGAGCTGCAGTCGTTACTGGCAGAAGGTGGACCCAGCAGGGCAGACTTCAGTAAGGGACAGAGGGAATGTCCAACTCTGGAAGGTCTCCGCCACCAGGCAGAAGCTCAGGCTGAAGGGCAAGAGCCTGGGAAATACAGGTTGCACCGGGAAGATGGCCTCTTCTACAGTGAACCGACTGAGTCTGCACCTGGAGACTACAAACGACTTGTAGTACCCCAAGAGAACAGACCACGGTTCTTGCAGTTAGCCCACGAGATTCCTTTGGCTGGTCACTTGAGTTTCAAGAAGACTAAGGAAAGGCTCTCTCTCTACTTCTATTGGCCGAAGATGGGGGCCGAAGTAGAAAAACACTGCAGGAGCTGCCACACCTGCCAGACCTCTGGTAAGGTTGGCTCCAAGAATGTGGCTCCTTTAGTGCCTCTCCCAGTTGTGGGAGTCCCTGTTTGATAGAGTAGGGATTGACATTGTTGGTCCCCTTGATCCTCCAACCTCCTCAGGCAACAGGTTTATACTTGTTGTAGTAGACCATGCTACTAGGTATCCTGAGGCAATTCCTATGAGGACTGTTACAGCTCCGGCTGTGGCTAAGGCCCTCCTTGGTATTTTTACTAGGGTCGGGTTTCCTAAGGAAGTAATCTCTGACAGGGGGTCAAACTTTATGTCCCACTACATGAAAGCCATGTGGAAAACCTGTGGAGTTACTTACAAGTTCTCAACAGGGTACCACCCACAAACCAATGGGTTGGTAGAACGGTCCAACCGAACCATGAAGAGCATGATAGGTGCTTTAGAAGAACCCCTTAAGCGTAAGTGGGACCTTCTACTGCTAATGCCTTCTCTTTGCTTATAGAGAAGTCCCTCAGGAGGGAGTAGGTTACTCTCCCTTCGAACTTCTCTATGGTCATCCCGTCAGAGGTCCATTGGCCCTGATTAAGGAGGGGTTGGAGACGGCTCCTTGCCCCAAGCCAGTCAGAGTGACTGACTACGTGATAGGTCTCCGGAGGAGAATGTCACACATGATGACGGAAGCAAGCGATAACTTGAAAGCTGGACACGCATTGATCAAGCACTGGCACGATCAAAAGGCTAACATGGTTGAGTTTGCTCAAGACCAGCTCGTTCCCGTTATGATCCCAACAAGGCAGAGGGCCTTGCAAGATAAGTGGATGGGACCCTTCAGAGTGGTGGGTAAACTCGGAGAGGTCAACTATCTGGTGGACTTGGGCAATCCCAAGGAGGCTCCGACAGTCTTCCACACCAACCGACTCAAAGCGTATGTCTCAAGACCCGATGTAGGAGCGTTGCTTCTAGCATCATCCGAGGAAGAAGAAGAGAGTGAAGCTCTTCCGGATCTCCTCAGAGGCTTACCTGTAGATGAAAAAATTGAAGGAGTAAATCTCTCCTCCAATCTGACACCCGAGCAACAAGAAGAGTGCAAATCTATGTTGAATCAGTTTGCCTCTCTGTTCTCGCTTTCACCAGGCTTGACCCCTTGGGGCCAGCACGACATAGTCACTGATGACGGTCTGCGAGTCAAAAGCAGAGGATACCGCATGTCAGAAAACGTACGAACCCACATCAAAGGTGAGGTCAGCAAGATGCTTGATCTCGGGGTAATAGAGCCCTCTACTAGTCCATGGTCTAGCCCAGTTGTGTTAGTACCAAAGGCCGGATCTAAAGAACTTAGATTCTGCGTGGATTATAGAGCTCTTAATGCAGTCACCAAGACTGATGCCCACCCTTTGCCAAGAACAGATGAGTTGGTGGATAAACTTGGCGCCGCCAAGTTCCTCAGCACATTTGACTTGACGTCAGGCTATTGGCAAATAGCCTTGACAGACCATGCCAAGGAGAAAACTGCATTTTTTACCCCCGTTGGCTTATACCAGTTTAAGGTAATGCCTTTCGGATTGAAGAATGCACCTGCTACGTTTCAACGGATGGTAAACCAGGTTCTGAAAGGGATGGAGGACTTCTGCATGGCATACTTGGATGACATCGCAGTGTTCAGCAATTCCTGAGAAGAACATGTAACCCACCTGAAAGATGTTTTGCAGGCTTTTGGACGAGCCAATCTGACCATAAAGGCGAGTAAATGCCAAAATGGACAGAGTAAGGTAGTCTATCTTGGACATGAGGTAGGAGGTGGAGAAATAAGGCCTTTGCTCAGTAAGTTTGAAGCTGGGCAAAATTGGACAACACCGACTACTCAAACCCAAGTGAGAGCCTTCCTAGGCCTCACTGGGTATTACAGGAATTTCATAGAGAACTATGGGACCATAGCTTCTCCACTGAATGTCATCTCCTCGCCCAAATTTCCTAAGAAGGTTAGATGGAACGAGGAGTGCAATCAGGCTTTTGAAAACCTGAAAAAGGCTCTTTGCCAAGCCCCATTACTCAGAGCTCCTGATTACCGCCAACACTTCATTGTGCAGACAGATGCTTCAAATGTAGGGATAGGTGCCGTACTCAGTCAACTGGATGGGAAAGGTAGGGAGCACCCCGTTTGCTTCATCAGCCGTAAGCTGAAGGATCCTGAAACAAGGTGGGCAACAATCGAAAGAGAGTGCTTTGCTATCGTGTGGGCTCTGAAGAAGTTTAGGCCGTACTTGTATGGTTCTACTTTTGTCATTCAGACTGACCACCAACCCTTGAGATGGTTAATGCAAATGAAAGGGGAAAACCCAAAACTATTGAGATGGTCGATCTGCCTGCAAGGGTTTGATTTCACCATTGAGCACAGGTCAGGATGTCACCACCAAAATGCTGATGGTCTCTCTAGGATGTATGTCATTGACTAGAGGTATGAGATTCATCCAGGAGTGGATTAAATCCTCCTGTCCCTTAGTCTGGGGGGGGCAAGTGTTAGGGAGAATTCTCTGTTTTGGCTGAATTACCTAACCTAGTGAGTCCCCCAGCAGTTTTGCTGGATTTCGGGAGTTTGTTTTTTTCCATCCTGCCAAGAGTGAGACTCTTTTTCTCCCACTCTTGGACATGTATGTGTGTAATTCCTTTGAATGTCAATGTGTTCTATTGGCTATGGGGTCTTTTACTCCATAGGGTCTCATATGTTTTTCTATGTGTGTTACACCGCACCCTATGTGCCGTAACACTGGGGCGTCCTAGCGGACCCCCACCATAGACTCCATACCCGGGGACTGACTACTGTCTCCCCGGGCATGTAAAGTCACCATTGGCTTTACTAGACCTAAATTTACTAACAGAACTAGTACAAACCATCTTATTGTGGACGTACTAGTAGGGGTAATTTGATTACTCCTGGATCTGTTATTCGAGGGGGCACTGTCCCGTCCCCCCTCGTCGAGTTTTGGCTGGTGGCAGTGGAAACTACTTGTTATGTTCGACCCCGAGCGTAACCCTTTGGGATTCGTCCCATTGTTGGAGATTGATACTTTTCCTCGTTAATCTCTAACATACCACCTGTCTACTTATCTTAAATAAGTTATTCGAATGGTATTTTCTGCCAGAACTCGGTTTGTAAAATGGCATCTGTGTTCGTCTCTGTGACTCCTAAACCAAAGGTTGAGCCCTTTGTTCCACTTTTGGCGGGCCACTTGACAGAGACCCTCCAAAGTGGTGCCATTCTGTCTGGGTTACCACAGGGGTGTGGGAGGGGGCTTAGGCACCCTGGACCGAGTTGCCGTGCCAACTCCGGTCGCACTCTGGAGTGATTGGCCCAAGTGGTGAGCCTTCCCGCTCACCACTTAGCATGTGTTGATTGACAGCTAGGCTGAATGAATGGGGGTTTTCTGCATAAAAGCAGGGCTTTTGGGACTGGATCTTCAGAAGTCGCCACAAGAATCCGACGAGGGTAACGCTGAGCCGACCTGCACGACGACACCTCCGGTGGAGCCCTGCGGAACCGACTCACCACTTCCCGACGACAGAGGAGATCTCCCTGCCGGAGAGTCTCTTCCCCTGGCTGGTGGGAACAACCAGTGCCCTTTGCTTTTTATTCGCCTCAGGACGCAGTGGTCGAATTGCCCGTGCAGAGCACCCCGGCAACCGGATAGCCACTACACCTGTACCGCGACCAAAAGGTGGTGCCTTATGACGGAGCACTCCGCGGCTGGTCTCTTCCCTGGTGATACACCGGGCTTCACTTTTCTTCGACGATGAGAACATCTCTACTCTTGGCAAAGACCCGAAGTGCATCCACCACCAGGAACAACTTCCCCCGCCGGAGCTGCTCTCCACAACAAGGTACCGTGTCCGCCTGGCTTCCCTTTCGATCGGTTCGAGTGAGGTGTCTTAATCCTCTCCTTTCCGTTGGGACACCTCCAAGCTTTCTCACTTATTGTTCTGAACTGGTTCAATCTGCCGATAAATATTTGCTACAAAGACTCAAGCGCATCTCCACTAGAGACCTTTGGGACATATCGCCTTGCCTCTCTCCGAGTGGGCCTGGCCTCTGAACTTTATGATCTACTGTGGTTCTTGCCTTCTTGTCTTGCATTCTTTCCCATGAAGTATTGAACTGTGTTGATTTCGTAACCTGCCTATTTTTCTCTCCCATCCTAACTAATATTAGAGTGCCATCTAGGTTGAGGCATACACCTCTGTCTGCAAATAAGTGGTGCTGGTATAACCTAGACTTGTCGAAATATTGTTAGGGGGTTTGATTGTTTCTTCTTTGTAGAGTAATTGTGATTGATTTGTTTGCAGTGATAGTGCCATAGTGTTTTTGATAGATGTTTCGTTATAAATAAATACCTTAATATCTTTACACTGAGCCTCGTTGCGTGTTTGCTTGTCTTACTGCGAAGAATTGCCCTATCTTGTATACTCCACATACTGCTTAACTCTTCTTGAGGGAAGTCTGACTGCTCAGCCACAGCTACCAAGTGAATCTGTGTAGTACAGACTGCTACCAAGTCGGTTCACCGCCAAACGCCTGTAGTCCTAAATCTTTTGCAGTGGTCCCAGAGGGAACTGCACAGGTTTCCGCCTAACAAAAATCTGCAAGCAGCTAGTTAATCCTACTGCAGTCTCTATCTCTCCTGTCTCTTCACAGGTGCTCTGCACAGCTCTGACTTCTCATTTCATCTCTAAAACTCAGAACATCCTGACCTCTCGCTCTTCCTCTCCCACTCCTCCCTCTACTCCCTGCTCTTCCTCTGGCCCTTCTTCTGCTACCTCTCCTCCATCCATCTCTGCCTTTCCCCTGTTCTCCTCAGACAAGGTTTCTAGAGAAGTCCGATGCATGAAAGTCTCGTCAAAACAGGTTCACCCCTGTTCCTCCAGAACCATCAAGGACCACATTGACACTATGGGTCCTGCTCTGGCTAATTTCTGCAACCACTCCTTCACCACTGGAGTCTTCCCCGTCCCCTGAAGCACTCCCTTGTGCACCCTCTTCTTAAGAAACACTCTGCCGACCCTTCCTGCCCGGCTAACTATCGTCCTATCTCCATCACTCCTTTCCAGGGCAAACTCATTGAAAAGCTGGCCATCTCCCAGCTTAATCTTCACTCTGAATCTGTTGGTTGTCTCCATGACCATCAGTCTGGCTTCAGGGCTGCCAGAAGCACGGGAACTGCTCTCCTGAACATCCATGAAGACCTGCTCTCCAATCTCGATTCCCACTGTGTCTTCATCTTACTTGATCTCTCTTCTGCCTTTGACACAGTCAACCATGCCATCCTGCTCAACCGTCTCTATGATAACATGGGTATCACCGATCAGGCCCTGGCTTCGCTGACCTCCTTCCTCTCCGATCGACCCTCCCATGTCCAACTTGGTTCCTTCCTCTCCTCTATCTCTCTCTCTACCTGTGGTGTTCCCCAGGGGTCCAACCTCTATACATGGCTGTTCAACCAATACCTGGCACTTCTTGCCCACCGCATTGCAGCTCACTGCCCCAACTTTCAGTGCAATGCGGATGACAATCAACTAATTTTAAGGCTCCCTTCTGCCACCTCTTCTCCTTCTCTCATCTCTGACTGTCTGTCCAGCATCAAGGAGTGGTGTGCCGCCAATGATCTCTACCTTAATGCCAGTATGGCGGAGATTTTCCTCATAAGCATCCCTGCTCCCTCCTTTCCCTCTCTGGCCGGCCTCTCTTGGCCCTCTTCCTGCTCCCACCTGTGAGGCTAAAAACCTTGGTGTCATCTTCGACTCCACACTTTCCTTCTCTCCTCACATCTTTGATGTCTCTAAGAAGTCACACTACCAGCTGCACCTTCTCAGAGGTATTCTTCCCTTCCTCTCCTTGCCCCAGAATCTCACTGTCTCCAGAGCTCTTGTTCTCTCAAGGCTGGACTACTGTAACAACCTCTTTCTAAATCTACCTGCCTCTACTCTCTGCAATTTATCCAAAACAGGACTGTGAGACTTGTCCTTGGGCTCAAGCCCAGGGATCGTATCTCTCCAGGACTGAAACGTCTGCACTGGCTCCCAGTGGCAGTGAGGATTAAGATCAAAACACTCTGCATTGTCCACAGACCTTCTGGGGCCTGGGACCTCAATTCCTTCAACTCTCTCTTCCTAAATATCTTCCTTCTCGCGCTCTTTGCTCACCGCCTCCAACTCCCTCAGGGTTAATTGCTTCTCCAAGCAGCGAGTTGGTGGTAGATCTCTTTCTTCTGCTTGGGCCGCCCTCTCGAACAGCCTTCCTGCTCTCTGACACTTGAGGAGAACCATCTCCGGTTCTGGAAGCACCTCAACATCTTCCTCTTTGCTTCTGCTTTCTCTCCTCTCCCCTGCTGATCTCCTGGCTGAATCTGAACTTGCACTGGTTACCTGGCAACCCTTGCACTCAGGGACTGTTTCTGTATCCCTACAGCCGCTACTAGCACTTGACACCTGATGTCTGCACATACCCTTGCACTGGCCACAAGCTGTCCGCACTTTTATTTATTGTCTTTATTTACTTACTGTTATCCAATGTACTTGCACTGCACCTCCCCTTACACCCTGCACTTGCGCAATCTCAATGTCAGCTGGCCTAGTAGGATCGTTGTCTCTGTCTTCCCTCTGTTCCCCCTTCTTGCCTCGTCACACCTTGAAACACTTGTGTATAGGCACATTATAAATGCCATATCATATCATATCATAACATTCACAAACATTTTGCGGCTTACATATAAAGCGTACTGTAGAAAGAATTCTACACAGAGATCCCTGCAAATTCATACTCGTAATAGGTGACAATTCTGAGGGGATAAGGAACTGTGGCATAGCAGAGGGAGAGCAGGCTTTACAGATGTGGCTGATGAACAATCAAGGCAAGAGTGGAACTGAGTCAGTGCTGGAAGGCGGATTGTAATTATGGTATTGGACAAGAAACATGTTTAGAGGGTGGCTGTTTGGCTTTGATTTTGGAATCAGAGGTCAGCACTCTTCTAGGCCTTGCAACAATGGAGAAGCTAGCACTTTTCCCACGCTAGACTGACAAGCTGGTGGTGTTAGTGTTTATCTAGCCGGATCGGCAGCAGACGGATGAGCAAAATAACACTCTTTCCTTCATTACTCTTGAGATCCTTAGTGGCACCCTGAGAATGGGGTCTGGAAGTAAGCACCTTTCAGTGGCCAGTGCAGGCTCTCTCCATGTCTGTAACTGTGGGGCAGGGTTTGGTGTGAGTTCTGCTGGATCTAAGAGGGAGAGGTTATTTGCTGATTTAGAAACATAAATCCACGGTTTTGTAGACTATGTGTGGTGTGTATTGTACAAATGTAATTGTACTATCCCTCACCCCGGGGACTATCAGGGCTGAAGGTCAGGTGCAGCAGGCTGCAATGAAGGTGCAGTGATGGAGCGATGGTTCGTCTTTATTCTTCCTTCAACTGTAGAAAACTGCCCTTCCCCTTGCACGTCTCTTTCCACCCCACTCCCGACATCCCGCCCAATACCTGGATTACATTTCTCAGACATGAAACCCCCCCCCCACACAAATTAAACATTAACACAACTTGGTTATTCAATTTCTTCAATGAGTCTCAAGTCCTTGTCCTCACCCTCTTGGGACGCTAACATCCTCTGGTTGGACCATCAGGTCTCTCGGCTCGTCTACTTACTAGTCCTCACCATTGCTGTCATAGGATTCAGCTGAGGAGTAATAGCACTCCTCCTCATGAGGTGTACTTCACCGCGGTTGACCAGCCACCTTCCACCTTCCACCTCTTGAAATGGGATGAATTTCTTGTCACTTGTCTTTGATCCCCTTCCACTCTGATCATGGACCCTTTCTTCCCCGTGATGACCAGGGGTCCTTGTGGTGGGCAGCCAGTTGCTTGCTGGTTTTGGGTTGTCTTGCTGGTTTTGGTTTGTCTGACTACTACAACATCCCCCGGCTCCAGTGACGAGTTCCTGGCTTGTTTTTGTGTGTCCGCATACTGTTTCATTTTGTCCTTTGCAATCTTGTCCCTTTTTCTTAGCTGTTCATCCTCAGCACACTGATTCTCCTCCTTCTGGTGTTGTGGTAGTCTCGTGCAAATATTTCCCCTAAACATGACCTCTGGAAAGCATTTGCCTTTGGTGATATGAGGAGTGCTACTGTAATCCCTCAACAATTGGTGTAACACCTGTTCATATTACTGTCCAGTGAGGTGCGAGATCTGAAGTGTTCTTTTGAGATGGGCCATGAAGTGTTCAATCATGCTGGGTGCATGTGGCCAGAGAGGAGGTATTTTCCTTTGCTGAAACCCCATGTATTCCCCAAAAACCCTGACTTCCTGGCTTGTAATTGGGTCGTCCTTGACCTGCTTTGGGATGCCATAGGCCATGAACATTCGATCCAGTACTGTGATGACATGATGTGCTGCCGTGGATGACACTAACTGGGCCTCCAGAAATCGTGAATCCTCATCCATGACAGCCAATACATACTTCCCCCCTTAATAGGACCAAAGAAATCAGCCACCACCACCTCCCACATTCCACTTGGAAGTTCAGACATGTTGAGTGGTTCAGGGTGCCTACGTGGGGTAATGAGACAGCGTGTAGGGCACTCTCACAGTAACTCCTCTACCATCGAGTCAAGTTCGGGGAACCACACCTTCTGTCTCAACGTTCTCTTGGTGGAGACAATCCTCCGGTGTCCTTTGTGTGCTATCTCCAGCACTTTTCCCAATAATTAAGTGGGTACAATTATCTTGTTTCCTTTTCAGTAGTAGATTTTCTTCTGAGATGGCCAGTTCCTTTTTCACATGCAGCATGCTTTCTACATCCTTCCGTATTTCCTCTGACTCGGGGCAACACCTTTCTTTAGCCCTCCTCGTCCTGCCTGATTTCAGACCCTCAATGATGATCTGACACGATGTGTCACTCTCAGCTTCTTCAGTGAGCCATAAGGGGTTGATGCCTTGCGGGATCACCTGCTGAATCAGGTACCTGATGTAACAATCTTCCACAGAGCGCTCTGAAGTGTCTCCTGGTCTTGGATGTCTTGACCGGAAGCTAGCTGAGTTCTCTTCCTTTCCCTCCGGTGCAAAATACTGAACGCATAGTCCTGTAGTCTCAGAACCCACCTGACAATGCAGGCTGTCATTTTTGCCTGAGGGTTACCGTACAGGAAGAATAGAGCTTAGTGGTCAGTTATAATTGTGAATGGGTCCCCATAGAGAAACATGTCGAAATGCTTGCAGGCTCGGACGACTGGTATGCTCTCCTTTTCGGCCTGCAAGTGCGCCTGCTTGGTCTTTGTCAGGCTACTGTTGGCATACAAGATGACATGCATCTGAGTGGAATTGGTTTTGTCCTTTTGAGCCAAATCTGCTCCACGCCCGACCAGACTCACATCCACAGTCAGTTTCGACTCCCTATCACCATCAAAATATGCCATGTTTGCTGCCTGTGCAATGCGATTGCAGATGAATATGAATGTCTGTTGACACTCTGTTGACCATGTGAAAGTGGTTTTCTGCTTTGTAAGGGCCCTCAGCGGCTCACTAATGGTTGCAAAGTCCCTAATATATTGTGTACAGTAGTTTGTGATTCCCAGGAAGGCCCTGAGCTGTGAGACATTTGTGGGAGTTGCAGTCACGTTTGTTGCTGTGAAGTTGTCAGGATCAGGAGTCACGCCATGTTCCTTTCCTGAATTCACATTTTTCTTTGTTCAAAGTGAGATTTGCTGCTTTCAAGGACATGCATTCCCTTGATAGGGTATCGTCGTGCTTCTCCACATCAGTGCCGAACACCAAAATTTCATCACTTTAGTTTATACAATTTTAAATATGTTTTTTTATTATGTTCTGGATTTCTACTTGAAAAATCTCCGCTGACGAAGACACTCCCAAACCTATATAGCCCCAGGTGGGTATCAAAGGTGTGATGTATCTGCTTTCAGGGCTCAGTACTAATTGGTGACAGCCCTTCTTTAAATCAAGTTTCGAGAACACCTTGGCACAGTTGAGTAGGTGGACCATGTCCATGTTGCGTGGGGACAAGTGTCTCTCCCTTTTGATGGATTGGTTGGATTCCTGATATCCAAGCACAGACAAATGGCATCTGAACCTCTTTTGGGAACAGGCACAATGGGCACACCCATGATGTAGTTCCCACCGCTGGTTAGATTATGTCCTGTTCAAGCAACTTATGGAGCTCCTCCTCGACTTTTCATTGAATGTTGACGGGGATGTCTTTGTAGTGCTGTTCTACTCGCATGACGTCCTCATTGATGTGCAATGTGATCTGATGGTTGCACAGTTTCCCTATACCTTTGAATAGACAGGGTGCAGCTGACTGATCTTGTCAACTACGTCAGTGTATTTCTGGACCATTATCCTGTATAGGATGTGGATGAGACCCATTTCGACAGCCGTTCAGAAGCTCAAGGTACATCCACATTCTGTTGGGGTGTACATCACATGGAACTGAGTTGTCTTTTCCTAAGACCTGTATCTGGACTTCGCTTCGAATTGTCCTAAACACTTTCACAGGGTTTTGGCTCCGTAGAGGTATATGTCCACACCCGATGAGAGCAACCTGGAGGTTCATGGTAGCGTTCAATAGATCTGCTCACTGATAACATTTACGGTGGTGCTGGTATCTATGAGGAATTCTGCTGGACATTCATTGAGGCTCATCAGTAAAGGACTATGTTTGGTAGCTGGTTTGTTGCCCAACACATGCAGATAACCTTTTTTCTCTGTTCCTCTTCAGCGGAGCTCAGCTCTGTTTCTGACGTAGATTGTTCAATCAAGTATCGGACGTGTCATCTGGAACGACGCTCTGGCCTTCAAGAGGCCATTTGATATCTTCCCCTTTCTCTGCGCTCCCTTCTTGGTTTTTTGTCACTCGATTCTCATTCCCGTCTTCCCCGGTCTGTTTTTTGCCATGCACTTGAACCGCAATTTTAGACACCTGTATGCTGTGGTCATGGTCTTCATTTGGGGTCTGCTGATAGCCCTTTGCCTCCATCCTTCACTCGCTCTCTTGCTAGGTGGCACACTGACTAGAAATGGTTTTCCTATCCACACGCAGAGCAGGGCTGCCCAATGGCAGGGTACGTCCCTTCATGCGAATATTCATAGCCACATCTGAAGCAGAACTGCTCTCCCGGGAGTCTCTGCACCCCTTGCAGTGTGGGAGTGCCTTCTGCATGTACCTGTGACCCTTTCAAGGTGCTAAATGTCTCCACTTGAGAGTCAAAAGCTAACTCTGCTCTTGCCAACATCAAGATCTCTTCCAGGGTCCTGGATTTTTGCAATGGCTTCCTCCTGAAACTCTGCAAATCACATCCCGCTATGGCTTGTGTCCTCACTGCATCTGTATTTGAGTAATTTTTGAAGTTGCAGTATTTCATTTCAATGCACAATCTCATCACAGATGTCTCCATGGTCTCACCCTTCTGCTGTTTTGTGCTGTGAAATAGATGCCTCTCATAATTGACATTAGTATGTGGCATGAAATATGCAGCCAGCGCATCCTTCAACCCTTGAATGGTGTCAATCGAATCAGTTGGTAGCTCATCAATAACGTCTCTTGTTGCAGGGCCTGCTGCCAGTTTTGACAGGTATTGTTGTCGCGCATCCTCCATGGGTCTTAGGCCCCAAGTACAGGTCAAAGTCCCTGATCCACCCCGCCCATCTCAGCCCCATGTTTCTCCTGTCTCTGACATCCAACACCCTTGGGAGCTGGACAGACAGCGATTCCTGCATTCTGTGGTGTGCCTGTGCCAATGGAGTCACCAGGACGATGGTTGGAATGTCCGCGTCTGACATGCTGGCAATCGGACACCCCTCACACAAACTCCTGTACCTTTGGCCATGTCTTTACATGCCTTTGCTCACACCATACCTCCTGAGAATATCTACAAGTGACTGCCCCACCCCTCACATGTGGTGTCACACCTCTGCTAAACGTGGCATCTGCAGGGCCTCACTCCGTGAGCACGCACAAGCACCACCTCCACATGGTCCTGAGAAAATTGCAGCCGCCTTGTCAGGCACGAGCACCACACTATATCTACTTGTGGGCCCTCCTCCCAGCTGTAGACATTCGCAGCTGCAGCACTGGGAACGTGTGCAGTAGTGATTCATTCACCGGAGGACCTCTCTGGTGCGTCACTGTGCTTAGCCACCTTGCAGCGTTACTTGCACAAAGCACAAGGTTGATTGTGGTGCAGACAATTGGGAGTGTCCCTCACATCACCAATGTTCTATCCGAGGCCGCAATGAGAAGGAGCGATGGTTGCGCACATCTGTAGTCCTAATTCAACTGCGGGCAAATGCCTTTGCTCTAGCATGTCACTTCCCGCTCCTGACTTCCCACCCCCTCCCAGGACTATATTTCCCAACCAAAAAGTAATAATTAGATTATGCAATGTGATGTGTCAGAATGGTAAAAACATCCCAATATTGGTATATGACAGCAGCAGATCACAGATACAGATTTATTTATTTACTGCTGTAGAAAAACAGACAGAGAAACTGGCAGAGTAATCGTATCCTGAGATATTGTGCCATGAGCCCTAATCCGACTTTTTTGGAACGTTCTTTATAGGGTTTTACAGAATGAGGATCATGCATTTCGTATTTATTTTGTATTTCGTATTTATTTATGTATATAGCGCGCCTGGCCCGAGGGCATTTGTGCGCAATTCTTGAGGTTACAGACAGATAGTACGAATAAAGCATTAATCAGCGCATATTACAAGTTACTTACAAGAAATTTGCACGAAGATTACATTTGATTGTAAGATGTGTTTAGTCTTTTAAGCAGTACAATTCTTAGTGGAACATTCTTTGACATTTGTACACCATACACAATCAATAACTGATATCACCAAAAAACAAAGTAACTCTACTTTGTTAGGAATGGCGCTTCTCAGTTTGCCCATTCGGTTGCTGCCAATTAATAAAATTTGTATAACAATCTGAGTCAATAATAGTAAATAAATTCAAAAGTATTTGTTTTGTAGCAGGAAATGTTTAATTCACATTCCTGTAATTTTCCTTAAAATGACATGATCTTGCACATCCAAAATCAGTAAATGGGTTTACATCTTGAATTGCCCATAATACACAAGTGCCAATGTATTTTGGATTAAACCTTCTTCAGGGCAGTATTATGGCAAAATTAGTGTCACATAACTGATATTACATTCATATCTGGTAAATATTCAAACAACATAACATTCCCATTAAATCAATACAAAATCGCATACCATATCATATGTGTGGATAGCATCCGTTCGCATAGGTGAAAGAAAACAAAATAAATGCATACATTAGTTAGCTAGCAGTGTAATGTACTCTATCTGAAGATATGGAATTAATTTGCATGTCCTACCTGAGTTATGTTAAATTCTTGACTATGTACGTGCCTGTACACAGTTGTATCTACAAACAGAAAGATTATATGTCACTCTACTTCTAGTCTCAAAGAAGTCAGCACATGTAGTCTGTTGCGCGAGCCGTTCTTACCGTCCAGCTTCTGCACGCGAGTTGTGTGAGCCGAGTGAGCCGCTGTAAAGCATGCTCGCGTCGGTTCACTTTCCTTTTGTTAGTTGCCATGGAGACGTTGCGAGGCGCCGCGGTCTGGCTGGAGCACGTACGCCTCGCGCCCCACCCCTGGGTGTGAGCCCTGGGGCGGGGATGTCACCATGGAAACTCAATGGCGATTGACGCCTTTGGTAGAAAAATATCTGTATGTGTTCGAGAAAACTCAGCGCTCGGAATGCGGGCGTCTGATGCATCTATAAATTGGCAATACGGTGAATGTAAAAAGAGAGTGTATCTGCATTGCAAGTGAACACGCGGAGGTAGACAAATTGAACCCCAGGTCGGGGATGTTACCATGGAAACTAGGAGTGAATGGACGCATTGTACAGAAAAGTATCTGCTAATGTACAAGAAAAGTATGCGCTGTGAGAGCGTATGTGTGTTGCATCTAGTATTCATCAGTTAGCAATTTGAAAACTTGAGAGAGGGGATGTGTATGCATTGCAAGAGAGCACCGGGAAGTAAACAGGTTCACCCCATGCCTATCTGATGGTATAGAGGAGTATAGATGGACCTTCTCCCGCTTCTCTAAAAAAATGTATAAGGTCTGTAGAGAGTGACTCATATGTTATGCACTGAACTTCAGTAAGGGGTTGCATAGTACCTTAACATGGGACCAGGACTAAAGAAGTGTACGTGTAACGCTCACCTGATTCCCGCAGAGGCGCCGGTCTTGACTGGGTGAATGCCGTATCTTCAAAGGTGATGTGTAACACTCGGTTGGCTCTTTGGGCTGGACCTCTGTGCACTGTATGTCTGACTCGAAGAGTAAGATGTCTTAGGTAAGTGAACGCCGAGCTCTCCATCTGCCTCGGTGCAGGGTGCCGTAACCAGTTTCTTCACTGGATAAGGGTGCAGGCCTCTTGACCTCAGGGGACTGCTGTCCGTCGTTAACTGCACGAACGGTAAGTTCTGGGCACTTCAAATGTCTTAAAAGACTTTTGTAATGATATCTCTTGTTTTGCAGGGTTCCGGCGATGGCGGATGGCGGGCTGATGAGAGTTGAGGATTGAACCCGCGTGAGGAATAGAAGCGCCTGGAAGCACGTAAGTAAGCGCTTGCAGCCTGCTTCACGATGCGCACTAACTGTCCCTTTTATCTTGCAGGTACAAGTTCGGAGCTTTAGAGAAGCTGAAGGGTGCTGGAATACCCTTTCAGATGCGGGATGCAGCGCCAAAGGCCTCCGGAGCGTGCGAAGAGCTGGTAAGCTTTTGTCTTTCAGATGCCGGAATGCAGTGCGAAGACCTCTGGAGCATGCGAAGAGTAGGTAAGCCTTTGTCTTTCAGATGCCGGAATGCAGCGCGAGGCGTTGGTGACAGCCGATGGACCAGGTAAGAGATGCGCTGCCACTGAAGACCGTAGTGCTAACCTGTTCTTTCTTTGTCTTTACTGGTGCTGCTGAAGACTGGATTCCAGGATGGTAAGCCTTTGTTCCCTTAGACCCAGGATCAGAAGCAGAAGACACAATGAGCGTTCTGCTGCAGAGAATGCAGAATAACGCAAAGCAAGATTCATCCATCGGGTGTGGTTTAAATAGCCTCCTGTAGTGCTTAGGTGTCTCCTTCCACAGCCACGCCTAAGAAAAGAGTTCCTGCTTTCCAGAAGAGTTCCAGTGTTCTGAACCTAGGGAGTGGCTCCTGCCCCACCCAACAGGAAAAGTAGTCCCAAACAGAAGAGGATCAGGGGTTCAACTGGCAGGTAAGTAAGCAGCATGGTCTGCTGCAGGTAAGTCCACCCAAGCATTATGAGCCCGGCGCTTCCAGCGCTGGGACTGGGCATCTTTATGAGCCTGGTGCCACTGGCGCCAGGACAGGGTCCAAAAGGTCCCAATTGGGACTGGCTGGCACTCGGAACCGGGGTTATGGTCCTGCTTCCAAGGGAGTTGGGCAAGTCCTGATCTTTTGGAAGCAGAGATCATGACAGCACCCCCCCTCAAGGCCCCTCCCAAACCGGGCTTCTCCGGGGGTTTGGGCTTGTTAGGAAATGTTCGATGAAATCTTTTGATTAGACGAGGCGCGTGGACATATTCTGCAGGTTCCCAGGATCTTTCTTGGGGACCGTAGCCTTTCCAGTCAATCAGGTAAAATAGTTTAGATTTGGAGATCTTGGAATCCAGGATGCTTTTGACTTCAAACTCGAGTTCTCCATCAACTAGAATAGGTTTTGGAGAGGTAGTTAGTCGGGTTTGAGGTTGCACGGGTTTTAATAGAGAGACGTGGAAGACCGGATGTATCTTCATGTGAGGGGGCAAGTCCAACTTGACCGCTACTGGATTTACTATGGTAGTGATGGAATAGGGACCAAGGTATTCTGGGTTGAATGTGTGTGGTCCTTTTAGAGGTAGATATTTGGTGGATAACCAGACTTGATCTCCTACTTGATATTGGGGGGCTTCCTTCCGATGTTGGTCTGCTCCTTTCTTGTATTGTTCTTTAGCCCTTTGAAGGTGAGAAACGGCTTCCTTAAAGGCTTGGGTGATTGTAGAATGCAGGTGGTTTACTGCTGGTGTTCCAAGATCTTGGAGTGGATCCAACTCCGAGGTTCGAGGGTGACTACCGTATAAAAGAAAAAACGGGGTCTTCCCAGTTCCCGAGTGGACAGAGTTATTGTAGGCATAGTCGGCTATCCAAAGGATATCTTTCCAAGTTTTTTCAGTTTGTTGTAGCATGCAGCGCAAATACTGTTCCAGAGTTTGATTGGTCCTCTCGGTTTGTCCGTCGGTTTGAGGGTGGTGGCTGGTCGAAAGTCTCACATCAATTTGAGCCGACCGACAGCAACTTCGCCAAAAATGAGAAATAAATTGACTACCTCGATCCGAAATTAGAACTGAAGGAAAACCGTGCAGTCGGATGATGTTTTCGAGAAATTCTCGGGCAAGAGTTGCTGCTGTTGGTAAGCCTTTGAGTGGAATGAAATGCGCCATCTTGGAGAATAGGTCCACGATTACTAGGATCGTATTGTATCCGGAGCATGGAGGTAGATCGGTGATGAAGTCCATAGAAAGCGTATGCCAAGGGCGAGGCGGGATATCAATAGGGTGTAAGAGGCCGGCTGGTTTTTCCTTTTGACTCTTGTTTTGGGCGCATACTCCACAGGACATTATAAAGTCTCTGATATCTTTTTTCCAAGACGGCCACCAGAAGTAGCGCTTGATCTTTTCCGAGGTCTTGGTCATACCGGGATGTCCTTCCATTAAAGAATCGTGATAACAAGAGATTACCTTTTTCTGTAAATCTGTGCTGGGCAGGTATAACCGTTCTTGGAAATATAATAGGTTGTCCTTCACCGTAAAGTCCTTTCCCTGCAGATGCCAATTCTGTATGTCTGCTGGAGTTACCAGTAGCCTGGCTTTATCCTTAACTTCCTCTATGGATTGTGTGGCGATTACACCTAGAATTCTTTGTTCGGGAATGATAGGTACAGGTTTAGGATTGATCAAATGTTCTTCCACTCCCATCCGAGAAAGGGCATCAGCTTTACCGTTTTTTGTACCAGGTCGATAGGTAATTAGGAAGTCAAACTCTGCAAAGAATAGTGCCCAACGGAGTTGCCTAGAGGATTGAGCTTTTGCGGTTTTCAAATATTGCAGGTTTCGGTGATCTGTAATCACAGTAACGGTGTGTCGGGCCCCCAGAAGATAATGCCGCCAAGCCTTAAAGGCGGACTTGATAGCTAGAAGTTCCTTATCAGTAATAGTGTAATTGATTTCAGGAGGCGAGAATTTGCGGGACCAAAATGCCATGGGATGCAACTGATTGGTTACTGGGTCCTTTTGTGATAGAACTGCCCCCATGGCAAGGCTCGAAGCATCAGTTTCAACGATGTAGGGGAGTTCTGGGCGAGGATGTTTTAAGATTGGTGCAGAGATAAATCTAGTCTTCAAATTCTGGAAAGCTTGTTCCGCCTCGGTAGACCATTCAAAACGTTTGTTTTTCTTTAACAAGGCGGTGATGGGCTGGACTATTCGAGAGAATTCGGGGATAAACCTGCGGTAAAAGTTAGCGAAGCCTAACATGCTTTGAACACCTTTTACGGAGGATGGCGATGGCCATTTGAGAATTGCATCGACCTTCTTTGAATCCATACGCACTCCGCTAGGTGATAATATGAATCCCAAGAATTCAACTTCAGTCACGTTGAAAACACATTTTTCCAACTTAGCGAAAAGTTTGTGTTGACGCAATCTCTCGAGGACCATTTTCACGTGTTTCCGATGTTCAGTTTCCGATGAAGAATAAACGAGGATGTCGTCAATGTAAACAACAACACACACATCTATGAGCTCTCTGAGGACATCGTTCATAAAATATTGAAAGGCGGCTGGTGCATTGCAAAGTCCGAAGGGCATGACCTGATATTCAAATAGCCCATACTTGGTGCGGAAGGCCGTCTTCCATTCTTCGCCCTCTTTTACTCGTACCAAGTGGTAGGCGCCTCTAAGATCCAGCTTTGTATATATGCATGCTTTTCTGACTTGGTCCAGGAGTTCAGGGATCAAAGGTAACGGATATCTATTCTTAACGGTGATCTGGTTCAGGGCGCGATAATCTATACAAGTTCTAAGGTCCCCTTCTTTTTTTGGAACGAAGAACAAAGCTGAGGAAGCAGGGGACTTGGAAGGACGAATAAACCCATTCGCTAGGTATTGATCCAGGTATTGTCGGGGGTGAAGATTCTCAGCCTCGGTGAGGGCATAAATTCTACTACAAGGAGGAGTAGATCCAGGTATCAGGTCTATCTGGCAGTCATAAGACCTATGAGGAGGTAGAGAGTTAGCCTGATCCTTCCGGAAAACATCTTGGAATTCTAGGTATTCAGGAGGTAACTGAGGAGCCTCCGAGGAAATTGCTGCCAGTGCAACACCAGGTTGAGGGTGACAAGTGGAGACACATTCTGGAAACTGAACCGTTCTTGCTCGCCAATCGATCTGAGGATTGTGCTTCTCTAACCAAGGAATTCCTAGAATAATCTGGAACTGGGGGGCCTTGATCACATCGAACACGATCTTCTCATGGTGTCCATCTTGACTTACTAGCGTCACATCTTGGGTGGTATGCGTTACTGGTCCGGAGGCTATCTCCGTACCATCCACCGTAGTAATGACGTCCTTTACAGCCTTTGGACAAAGAGTCAGATTCATCCTCAAAACCATTTCATGATCCACATAATTGCCGATGGCACCGCTGTCGACGTAAGCTTCAATCGCATGTAATCGATCCGGATGTTCAGGGCTAATGAGGACCATAGGTATCACGAAATGCGAGGTCACGGAACTGGTTTTAACGCTCGGCAAGAGGACCTCTATTCTTGTCGGGCGAGGTTGTTTCCCTGCTCAGAGTTTGTGACCCTGGTAACTGCAGCTCCTACTGCCTTCTTGGCTGGTTTCACCGGACAGTCTCGAAGAAAGTGCCCCGAGTTTCCGCAATAGAGGCATAATTGCAGCTGTTTTCTCCTTTCCCGCTCCTTTTGTGTTAGTGGTCCTTTCAGGCCCCCTATTTGCATGGGTTCCCCGGAGTCTACTCCTTTGGTAGGAGTTGGTGGTTTGGAAAATACTCGAGCATCAAACTTGGAACGATCGGCCTTCCTGTTCTGCAGTCTGTGGTCAATTTGAACGACTAAGTCAATATAGTCCGAACAGTCTTGCGGGGGATTCACTACTTGGGCTAACACATCTTTGAGCTCTCCACGTAGACCTCTATAAAACAGCGTAATCCTTTTGTCCTCAGGCCATCTTGTTTCCACTATCAGTCTGTTGAAAGACGCAATATAAGCCAAAAGGTCTTGATTACCCTGTCGCAATGAAAGGAGCTCATTGTCCAAGGCCTGCCCCTGTGAATGTCTTGCAAACAGTTTTTCCATACTGAGCAGAAAAGCTCGAAAATCATGGAGAACCGGATTATCTTGATTAACTAGAGGGATCGACCAGTCAGCCGCATTGCCACTAAGGTACGAAAGCACGAAAGCTACCTTAGCTTGATCAGTTGGAAAGGCTGCTGGCCGGCATAAGAAGTGCAACCGGCACTGATTAATAAATGCTGCAAACCTCTTTGGGTCACCAGAAAATCGTTCGGGCGGAGCCAGAGGTACATTCCCAGGTAGGTTGATCTGCACTGGGTTCATAGAGGATGTCGAAGGAAGATTTGCCCCTGATGCGGGTAACGGAGTTTGTCCGGCTTATGACTGTAGCAATTGTCTAGCGAGATCGTCTGTTCGCTCCTTGGAAATAATCAGTTCCCTTCTTAGAGCATTCGTTTCCTGAAGGGCTGCATGCACTTCTGCTCTTAGTTCCCCAAGTAACTGGGCTAGCCGGTCGGTATCCGAGGTTTCCATAGCGCCTGGGTGGGAGTTTTGCGATAGGCTTTGCATTCTGTAACGCTCACCTGATTCCCGCAGAGGCGCCGGTCTTGACTGGGTGAATGCCGTATCTTCAAAGGTGATGTGTAACACACGGTTGGCTCTTTGGGCTGGACCTCTGTGCACTGTATGTCTGACTCGAAGAGTAAGATGTCTTAGGTAAGTGAACGCCGAGCTCTCCATCTGCCTCGGGGCAGGGTGCCGTAACCAGTTTCTTCACTGGATAAGGGTGCAGGCCTCTTGACCTCAGGGGACTGCTGTCCGTCGTTAACTGCACGAACGGTAAGTTCTGGGCACTTCAAATGTCTTAAAAGTCTTTTGTAATGATATCTCTTGTTTTGCAGGGTTCCGGCGATGGCGGATGGCGGGCTGATGAGAGTTGAGGATCGAACCCGCGTGAGGAATAGAAGCGCCTGGAAGCACGTAAGTAAGCGCTTGTAGCCTGCTTCACGATGCGCACTAACTGTCCCTTTTATCTTGCAGGTACAAGTTCAGAGCTTTAGAGAAGCTGAAGGGTGCTGGAATACCCACTGGATTCGGCGTGGGAAGGAGTAATGGCACGTGAGTAATAAAGTTGCCCAATGTCATTAAACGCACCTTCTTTTGTCTTTCAGATGCGGGATGCAGCGCCGAAAGGCCTCCGGAGCGTGCGAAGAGCTGGTAAGCTTTTGTCTTTCAGATGCCGGAATGCAGTGCGAAGACCTCCGGAGCATGCGAAGAGTAGGTAAGCCTTTGTCTTTCAGATGACGGAATGCAGCGCGAGGCGTTGGTGACAGCCGATGGACCAGGTAAGAGATGCGCTGCCACTGAAGACCGTAGTGCTAACCTGTTCTTTCTTTGTCTTTACTGGTGCTGCTGAAGACTGGATTCCAGGATGGTAAGCTTTTGTTCCCTTAGGCCCAGGATCAGAAGCAGAAGACACGATGAGCGTTCTGCTGCAGAGAATGCAGAATAACGCAAAGCAAGATTCATCCATCGGGTGTGGTTTAAATAGCCTCCTGTAGTGCTTAGGTGTCTCCTTCCACAGCCACGCCTAAGAAAAGAGTTCCTGCTTTCCAGAAGAGTTCCAGTGTTCTGAACCTAGGGAGTGGCTCCTGCCCCACCCAACAGGAAAAGTAGTCCCAAACAGAAGAGGATCAGGGGTTCAACTGGCAGGTAAGTAAGCAGCATGGTCTGCTGCAGGTAAGTCCACCCAAGCATTATGAGCCCGGCGCTTCCAGCGCTGGGACTGGGCATCTTTATGAGCCTGGTGCCACTGGCGCCAGGACAGGGTCTAAAAGGTCCCAATTGGGACTGGCTGGCACTCGGAACCGGGGTTATGGTCCTGCTTCCAAGGGAGTCGGGCAAGTCCTGATCTTTTGGAAGCAGAGATCATGACAGTACGCTGGTAGATGTTGTAAAGTTAATAGTGCATGATATTTGCAAAGATACGCAGTAACTTAGTATTGGTCACAAAACTAACAATTGGAATAGAAGCCAAAACAGATCTCCCGGTTAAGCATCCAAGAGTATGTTTGCTTTGAAAAATGCGATATCAAAAGTGACCAATAGCCAAAATAGTGTTGTGTGACTTACACCCATCAAACATTACAATGTAAAAAGCATTATAAAAAGCACATGAAATTAATCTCCTCATTGAGCCCCTTTGGAGACAAGGAACTCAAGCGGTCGATCCAGATGGATTCTCTTTGGTCCATCCTTTTCTGAAAATTCTCGTGCATATCTCTTTTAATTACCACTTCCAAAATCACAAATCGGATCTGAGCAAGGTTGTGTTTTCTGTCATATCAATGTCTGGCCACAGCTGAGTTGGGGTTATTTTTCCTTATACAAGACCTGTGCTCATTCCATCTTGTTTTAGCTACCCTTAAGGTCTGGCCCACATAGTATAAACCACACAGGCACTTAATAGCATAAATCACGTTGTTAGAGTCCCATGTTGCAAAATTCTTGAGTCTAATTGTCTCTCCCGTGTGGGGGTGCTTCACTGATTCGCCTCTCATAACGTATCCACAGTTGCTACAGTTCAAACAAGGGAATGTCCCAATCCGTTCCGTGATTCCCTTCTTAAGTGTTGGTTTAGTTTGAACCAGCCTATTCTTAAGATTCTGACTTCGCTGATAGGCGAATGTAGGAACTTCTTTAAACAAATGTTTAAAGAAGTTCCTACATTAGACTCAAGAGTTTTGCAACATGTGACTCTAACAACGTGATTTATGCTATTAAGTGCCCGTGTGGTTTATAATATGTGGGCCAAATATTCTTAGTAAAAACTGAGATCTTATATGCAAAACTCATCAACAATGACGTTAACATACATATGTACTAACGTCATCCTACGTGGCAAACTACAAAACCCTATGAGTATGGATGATTGGCTCTGAATGAACATCTAAGTATACGATCCATACTAGTCTAAAAAAGTGTGAATATGTGATTGGTTACTTAACATCAGGCGGGGCAACTAAGCCACCCCTAAAAATGACCACTACGAACGTCACTAAATACACAACCTCCCATTGGTTTACACAACTATAGGACTCATAATTACACGGTCCTCTGCAATTGGTTGGCACTCTTATCTCTGTAAGTACTTTTCCATCTATGTCTAGCAGCCTGCAGGCTGGCCATCCAGGTGCTGCTGAGCTCGCCTTAACCATTGCTTCCCACCAATTAGCATATCAATCCATCATCACCTCAGTGGTCTAGTGTCAATTAGGCTTTTGAAGCTCGGCCTTGAGAGTGTTCTTAGCTCTGAGAAATTTAGGGAGTGAAAAGCACGGTCTGCCCTCATGCATAGGTGTGACCATCTCGTTCATCCAACTTCATGCTTCCCTGTGGCTAGAGACTATGGAATCGAGCCTTTTGGTGCATTGAATACTATTTTTTAATAGACCTCTGATGTCTTCCTTGTTATGTTCATGCCTTCTGAACAGGAGTTTTGTTCTTTCACACGATTTGTATCCAATGTCAGTTCACTCCAGTTTGATAAAACTTTGGCTTCTTTGGCTCACCCAGCGTTGCCCGCTGAGATTCACTTTGTAATTCAATTTGCTTTTTAACTGCGACACATGAGAAATGAGGCCTTCTTGCTACTGTCCAGCATTGCTATAATGCGTATTGGAAACATCCATCCTTTACTTGTATATAGGTATATATGTATATGTTGGCGCTTGCCTCAATCTATTTACTATAAGCTTGAAGTTTTGTTAGTTTTGTGACCAATACTAAGTTAATACCACTCCTTCTTCCCATCCATCTGGTGATAACACTGATCCCCAGATCTGTGTCTGCCCTCTGTTCTTCCATCTTTGAATGCCCTATGCAGATTTTCCTGGATTCTCCAATTTTTTGTTTAACTCCCATCTGATTCCAGCTCCTTTCACTCCAGGCTTCTCGTATCTGATCACATGATTCTTAGTATGGGCTCTGTTTCTTCTCTTCGTATCCTGGATATAGTCATCTTCATCTGCATCTGTCCATTCAGTTGCCCATTTGGGGTAGGCATTTCAACCCATGAGCTGGCCTCTGGTTTTGCAAAGTGCTACGTGCGAAAGACAATGTGCTGTCTGGACATCTAGTTCAATAACTATGAATATTTTCGACTTCCCCATACTGTAAGGTAGAAGTGCACACACAAAGCATTCCTCATTTGAGGGCCTTCTTCCCACTTCTTTCATATGCTGATAAAAGATGTTATTTCCTAATTGAGCTGTACTGTCCAGGTAATCATTCAATTTGAAATCATCTTCTTAGGTGTTTCTTTTAGTTCTCATTCTCATTATGTGACATTCCATAATCATTTCATGAAGTGTGCCAGTATGGCTCCTTCTGACTGGATAAATCATAGGTACATCTAACAGTGGACGGGGTACACCTACATGTGTTGTCTGTGTAGCTTCAAGATCACTTTGCCTGCTTGCGTTTCTTTTGCATCTGTACATGTGTAAAATGACTGAATGTCTTCATCTGTTTCTGCGGCATAAGCTTCTTCCCTTTGATCCAAAGATGTCAATTATCCTTGATATTTTCTTGATGATATCTGCATTCTCTGGTCTCTGTATCTCTTCTGGGTACGGCATCTCAGCTCTTCGTGATGTATACTGGCGATGGTTAATGGCGATACCATTCATCCTTGCTGTTTATTGGCTCTGCTCCTTCAGGGATTTCATTCAAATATTCCATCGTATTTTCTTGTAAGCAGGTATGGCTTTCTCAATGGGAACTTTGCCTCCAGGAGTCTCTTTGCTGTCAGTATTTTCACTGGTACCTCACAAAGTCCATACTCTGCTCTTTGTTGATTCCACTGTTCTGTGTTTGTCACATACTCTGGTTTCCAACATACAGGTAAAAGAGGCAGAACGGTTGAGGTAGGGGGACTTGGCTCCACCTCTAAACTCCCCACTCTGGGTGATTTATCGACCACTCTCACCCTCCTTCACATCCAGGCATTTAGGTCTGAAGAAAAACTTCTTTCGGACCCATATCTTTATGACTCCCTTCAAGCATCCAGCTGATCTAACATGCTCATCCTTGTTCCATGTCATTCGACTACATTGTCCACTTGGACTGCAATAGGTCCATCTTCATATTCATACATACTTCTTATGGTTCATTGGATACAGGAACTTCGTCCCCTCAGGTGCATGGACACTGGCCTTCACAAAGTCTCTGATTTCTTGATCTGTCAAATCTCTAGCTTTCCATCCTAATTCAACATCAATCATGATCTTCATCCCCATGGCTTCGTTTGCTGCCTTCTTGCATTGCAAGATTATTATCTTGATCACACAAAATCCAAGCAACACCAACATAATCAAGGCTCCCAGAAACTTGAACATGTCTGCCATCCATTGTGGAATCCAAAACAAGAGTGATCCAAACCAGCTATCATCAGCAATGTCTTCTACTTCGTCTATCATCTGACCATGGAGCTTCGTCAGCATGTCTATGGCCTCTGTCAAGGTGCCATTCTCGTCATCATGAGAAGGTATAAATGTGCAACATGATTCTCTGATTTTTGCACAAGCACCTACATCTATTGCTGTAATCATGCCCAAGACGTATCTATTCTGAAGAGTCATCAGTCGTATAGCTCTCACCTCTTCTCTGATAGCATTGAATCCCTTTATAGTTAGGGGGTGGGCATGGGGGTTGGAGGGCTGAAGGGCAACCACCCAATATACAAAAAAACATTAAAATGTTACAAGGAGCTGGCCAGTGCCTCAATTTCAGCACTGGACAGCTCCATGTAACGTTTTAACGTTACCAAAAACTGTATTGAAATGCTATCTTTTACATGTAAAAGTGCATTTGTATTGAAACCAGTCCATTTATATTCTCGATGGACTATTTTTGATGGAAAGGCACTTTTACATTGAAAAGATAGTCTGTCAATGCTTTGGTAAATAATGCTTTTTTTCGATGGTGTGGCATGCCTTGTTTTTGATAAAATGACTAGGAATCGTCCTCCTCTATCTTCGACCCAAGTCAGTAGCTTAGCAACTCTTAGCCATAATGGCTTGCAGCCATTCTGCACTATGTCAATGGCAGGTTTGTAACAACTAATGACCACCCAGGCTCTGCAGATCACCACTCCTTCTTCCCATCCATCTGGTGATAACACTGATCCCCAGATCTGTGTCTGCCCTCTGTTCTTCCATCTTCGAATGCCCTATGCAGATTTTCCTGGACTCTCCAATTTTTTGTTTACCTCCCATCTGATTCCAGCTCCTTTCACTCCAGGCTTCTCGTATCTGATCACATGATTCTTAGTATGGGCTCTGTTTCTTCTCTTCGTATCCTGGATATAGTCATCTTCATCTGCATCTGTCCATTCAGTTGCCCATTTGGGGTAGGCATTTCAACCCATGAGCTGGCCTCTGGTTTTGCAAAGTGCTACGTGCGAAAGACAATGTGCTGTCTGGACATCTAGTTCAATAACTATGAATATTTTCGACTTCCCCATACTGTAAGGTAGAAGTGCACACACAAAGCATTCCTCATTTGAGGGCCTTCTTCCCACTTCTTTCATATGCTGATAAAAGATGTTATTTCCTAATTGAGCTGTACTGTCCAGGTAATCATTCAATTTGAAATCATCTTCTTAGGTGTTTCTTTTAGTTCTCATTCTCATTATGTGACATTCCATAATCATTTCATGAAGTGTGCCAGTATGGCTCCTTCTGACTGGATAAATCATAGGTACATCTAACAGTGGACGGGGTACACCTACATGTGTTGTCTGTGTAGGAGAAAGTTCAGAAAGTTTCATCCTCTCAACATACCATTTGGGCATAAAAATGTCTTGCACAATCTCCATTTGTGTCTGTCTTTTAGGGATCATCTTTGGATCATTTATCACAGGAACAGGTGTCTTTGCATGCATTACCTGTATAGGCTCACAGTCTGACAACTGCTTGTCCTGCCTGTCTTGCCAAGCCTGTTTCTTGTGTCCTAAAAGGGTCTCTAAGACACTTCTTGCATGTAAATTATTGTTAGTGACACTTATCTCAGACACAGGTAATTTATCATCTTTCTTTGGAACAGGAATAACTACATAAGGTCTTGAGGGCATAGAAGTTGCCACAATTGCACCTTCCTTCTGCTCAGGAAGATTCACAGGAGTCATAGCTCCATGTCCATCAATATAGTATGATGTGCATAGTGTGAGTGAAAGCAGTATGATTATGAACAAAATGCAAGCATAAATAACACACAGATATGTCAATTTGCAACATCGGTTTCGTGGACAACATGGATGTCTCTCTGCATCTGGCATAACGATGTTACGGCTTATGCTTCCCATCTTAATTGCCTAAGGAAAGAAAAAGTAACTTTAATACATCAGCATTATGTACTGCTTCTGGAAGCTGCTGTGTTGACTCAGCAATTTCGTCCTCGATCTGCTGTCTGCTTTCCTGGATACCAAGAATAAACTCTCAATGTCTCCCTGGAACCAGTCTTTAACCAAACAAAATGCGAATACTTCTCCAGCAAGAAGAAAACTGCTCTCCGTATGCCTAGACAAGTTCAACGACATACACTAGTTCCCAGTCTACTCCTCAAATCTGCCTTAGACCAGACAACATGATGAATTTCTTTCATCATGAAACAAAAGTTCTGTCTGACCAGCAACCTCTCAATCTGTCCCTCGAAGGAAAGTTTCATTCTGATCTCAGATTTCTTGCAGAATAGGTGTTCACTTGCAGTATGATGCCTCTCAAGATTTTGTTTAGTGCTGCGCTGTTTCTCGGATCCCTTAGGAACGTATACACGTCAGTTTGTCTTCCAACAAGGTGCGGGTATACTTCAGACAATGGAAAACCACTCCGACTAGTCTGTGACCCTCATCAGCGAATAGGGGCATTTGTCCTTTCCCCACTATACTCTGGCAACTGCAGAATCTGCTCAATAATTGCTGTGAGCAACCTTCTTATAATTGGACCGTTCTTAGGATCTTGCAGAAATACATAAACACTAGTAGCTCTACCCACAATAGCTGAATACGTGCGCAGAATGAAGAGAAAAACTTCAAATATTATCCTTGAGACGTTGTTATTGGGAATAACCATGGGTAATTTCCAACAGGAACTGAGGAATGAATCGGGGTACTGCACCCTCTTCCAATTGCCGACAATGAACTCAGAATTTGACATATTTCTCTTCTTATCAAGGCTTAAAGCACGCCTCAGTGCAGAGTCAATAATGCTCCTGTGGCTTTAAGAACAAATATTTTTCTTTCACCCTGAAATGACAGCACAGAGCGTTCTCATCAGCTTCCCTTAAACCTTGCAGAGATGGCTAAATGAGTGTCCTGAACCAAGCCACAGGCCAATGAAATATTTTCTTTTTACTGAACAACCTCTGCCTCCTTCTTCCTTATCATAGACCTTGTCTGCATTTGCTGAGGTTCTTCCCCGATGCTTGCTTCTGTAGAGGGTGCGGGAAGAGGGGTGTCTCCAGTATAAACTTTGACATCGCCTAAGAAAGTCCAAGCATGTCTGCCTTGCACTCTGACTGCAGACAGTGTGACGTCTTCCACAATGAAAGGGCCATTAAATCTTGGCTTGTGCCACTTCCTCATGAAGTTAAGGATTAGGACTGCTTCTCCAGGGAATAATTTGGGAATACAAAGTATTTGAACAATACTTGTTGAAGCATCTCCTTCTGTGTTCTGTACTGCCCCACACCTTTTTCGACGTAGCTGACCTGAAATTACAGAGATACTTGAAGTCATACACACAAGATACTCACATAGCTCCATTCCTAACAGTTCTGCTGTTGGCTGAGCATCACTTCTAACTATGGATGGAGGCGTGAGGGGTGTCCTCATCTGTCTCCCTGTCACTATATCATGGAGGGTGAGATGGTGGTCCGAACCTGGTTAGTTCCTCAATGCATATAATGCCAGTGGTAGGCAATGCAACCACCCTTTCTTCAAGGTAAGCTTCAATTTGGCTATTCTTTCTTTAAGCAAGCCATTGGGCCGTTCACAGATCCCATTTCCTTATGGTTGATAGGCTGACGAGAATTTGGGCTTTATACCAAGCAACAAGCTGATCTGCTCAAATGTTTGATTCACAAAATATGGGCCATTGTCTGACCTCATTACTTCACATACACCCCATCTGGGAAACACTTCCCGCACTAAGAATTTGGCTGCACAGGTAGAGTCTGGGTGTGTACACGGATGAGCCTCAATCCATCTTGAAAAAGGACAAACTATAACAATCCTGTATCTATATCCATTAAATATTTGCAGCATGTCGACATAGGGGCCAGTGGGTTTCGGAATAACTCCCCTAAATGTGTGCAGTGTGTGCCCAGCTGTATATTTTTGACACACGATTCAGTTCACTACATAGAACGCAACATGTTCTAATAAATTTGGTACAAACCAATCCTCTGCAATAGTTCTCTCTAGTTGTGTGCGCTGGGTAGTGTAGCTGTTCCAGCGCCACCCTTAATAAGGCTACAGGCAAAACCGGTTTACCAGTGCTGTCTCATCGCCAGAATGCTTCAAAGGGGTTTAAAGAACACCCTCTTCATGTCCACAAATCCTTCTCATCTTGAGGTGCTTCCCCCTGAATTTCCATCAACTGCGTTTTTGACAAATCACTATGTCGGTCAGACACATTCATCATTACAACCATATTCTCATTTATATTAGCAATTTCAAATGTCATTACATTTTCTGAACATGCAGCAGGTTTTGCTTCATCGTCTGCTGCTTGGTTTCCACGTGAGATAAAGTCTGCCCTTTTAGTATTTGCTGTGCATTTCACGACTGTGATGGCTACTGGGAGCTGCAGTGCCTTAATAAGTCTGTCCAATAAGGCAGCGTGCTGCACTGGCATGCCATCCGCTCGGAGGTAGCCCCTCCTTTTCTAACGTCACGTAGGCATGGTTGCTGTACACTGTTACTTCCTGGTCTATATGATTCTCGAGCGTGACAATCAGCGCCACTAACTCTGCAGCCTGTGCTGAATAATGAGACGGTAGTCGTGCACTTAACAATGTTTGAAACTCCCCAGTGGCTTTATGTTTTACAGCAGCGCACCTGTATATCTCTGTCCATCATTTTGATTGATCCTTAAAGAAGCAACAATAAAAACAATTTCTCCCCCTGCTAAATCATTTCCTTTTATCCTAGGGAGTTCATCATATAACTCTTCATAGTTCGAACAATCATGCACATGCTCATCCTTTGCCATTGGTTCAGCGATAAACATGGCAGGGTTCCCTCTCAGCATAAACTATTTTGATCGCCGAATTTGATATGACTACCTCATAGGCAGAAACCATTTGAGAAGTCAACATGACTTTTGCTTTCTCTAAAATGGCAAACAGTGTGTGCTCAACAAATAACGTCATAGAGCATCCCATCACTATGCTTGCAGCTTTCTCTATAGCAAACGCAGCAGCTGCCAGCGATTGTTCACCTGGAAAATTACCCCTCATTACTGGGTCTAAAATCCCACTGTAATATGCAAGGGGCTTGTACCCCAATGTTGTTCTCTGTGCAAGGACTGATGTCATGACAGTGCTATCTGTATACGAAAATAAAAAGAAATCCTCAGCATGATTAGGAATCCCTAAAACGGAGCCGTGCAAATTGTTTTTTTCAACTATTCAAACCCTTCGTCCAATTCCTCAGGCCACACGATTTTTTCCTGTGTTGCCTGTGCTTTCTTTAAAACCTGTAATAAAGGCCTTATATGTGAGCTGTAGTAAAAGACCCATGCTCTGACATAGTTGCACAATCCCAGAAATCTCTGCATGTGTTTTATCATGTGTGGTTTTGTGGTCATCAAAATAGCCTCAGCTCTCTCAGGAGTGACCTTCTTTCCTTCATGTGAAATCAATTGGCCTATGTATAACACATCTTGTTGACAATACTGTAACTTCTCTTTGTCAACTTTATAACCTTTGTCAGCAAGTGTAATCATCAGCTGAACAGAATCACATCTGCACTCTTCCTCTGAAGTGCTCCATACTAAAATGTCATCTACGTATTGCAACACAATACTTTCTAAATCAATATTGCTTACGTCCATCTGCAGGATTCTATTGAAAATCGATGAAAACTCACAATACCCTTTAGGCAATCTCATGCTTTTTAACTTAGTCTGTCTGAATGTAAACGACGTCAAATCCTGCGAGTCTTTGTGCAATGGGATAGAGAAAAACGCATTTTTCAAATCAATCACAGTGAAATATCTTGCTTCAACAGGTATATTACATAAGATTGTAGCCAGATTTGGAACTAAAGGGAACTCAGCCTCTACAATCTGGTTTATCGACCTTAGATCTTCAATTAGTCTCCAAGACTCCCCCTTAGATTTCTTGATAGAGTACACTGCCGTATTACACAATGACTCTGACGTCACTAAGATACCCTGATCCATCATGGTGGAAATCATCTTAAAAATACCTTTATCTGCCTTTCGAGACATGGGATAGATACTGTTGTGCTTGAGGAAAAATTGCTCCTGGTTTCAATTTAATCTTTACTTCTCCAACCCCCTTCAAAAGGACTACGTCATAGGGGCCTGTAGTCCATAATGAAACTGGCACTTTCGCCATATCTTTGTCAAAATACTCAGGAAGTTTTTGTGCTAGCATCATTTCCTGAGGAACCTCTTGTTTGATTGCTCTTAGCCAATAGGTAATGCTCATATCAAATATCACTTCGTCATCAGATGGATGATCTCCAAATAGATTGTCATCAGTGATATCATTTAATGTGTAACTTTCCCCAATGGCAATTACTGCACACCATCGTCTGTCTCTATCATCGTTTCCATCAAGCAAAGCAATTTCACCTTGCACTATGGCTGCTTGCAGCTCTAAGGGAAAAACGTGTCCCTCTTCTTCACGCATAGGTATATTTGGTCTAAACAGAAATTCATCAGGTATTCTCATCGTTCTGCCCACTAGGCCTGGCAACCATGTCAATAAAATGTGTACTCCATAATGAAAAATATCTGGTTCTAAAGGTATTGCTCTTATGGCTATCCGTCCTGAAAATGCCATAATAAATGTGCTACGTTTAAATAATGCATTCCTGATGTTGAACACACTATGGTAAACAAGATTGTCATATTCAACTTTTTCATTAAATCTCTACCCAATATATTGACAGATGTCTGCCTTGAATATAGCAAAGGCACCTTCATGTCACATTCTCCTATAGAGACTGGTAATTCTTCAGTAAAAGGACCTCTACTTGTAGCTCTTGAAAAACCTTGAGTATTCATGGCATTGGCAGACATTGAAAACGTTCCCTCTCGTATACATGAGCCTGTTGCACCCGTGTCTAAAGTTTGCCTCCTATATTGACGTCTACCCTCGGTTCCTCATGAGGATTCGGTGTCACACATAGTACTGAACACATCAAATCTCCCAGTGAGCTGTCCTATTGTGGGTACAGCCTCATTCTGTTACCTGTAAACGGATTCCCTCCATTGACACTGACACCCCCTACTCTAGGAGTCATTAGCTGTCCACTACTTGTACTTTGCTGAATCTGCATGGGCGAGTGCTGCGACTGCCCTTGCGACGGAGTGACTGCTATCTGCTGTGTTTGCAAGGCTTGCGGCAATCTCGGCATCTGTTATTGCTGCATCGTTTCATTCTGAGCAATCCCATCACCACGCTTCTGTGAATATGCAAGCAGGTTTGAAGTCCCCCCTCTCAAAAACTGGCCGTTTTGCACGAACCCTTGACTTTTGCACACATGAGCAAAATGCTCTGTC
This sequence comes from Ambystoma mexicanum, assembly GCF_040938575.1. Lineage (NCBI taxonomy): Eukaryota > Metazoa > Chordata > Amphibia > Caudata > Ambystomatidae > Ambystoma > Ambystoma mexicanum. Next base: position 543,624,020 of record NC_090937.1, read on the forward strand.
ATCCCGCATGTCCAACATGTAGGTGGCCTCCTAATCTGCCCATTCTGCATATTTTTAAATCTACCTTGATTGTCCTGGAAGCTTCCCTGATTATTCTGCCAATTCCTGTGATTATTATGAAAACCTCTTCCTCAAAACCCTCCCCTTCCTCGTGGAGTGAATCCATTATTTCCCTGATCAAACTGCCTTTGGTTATTCACCTGCGTCATATTTGCAATCTGCTGTGAATTCGAACAATCTACACTAGTTAACGTTGCCCATTCAATGGCATATTTAGACAGTTTCTTCTGTACCAATTTTGCCTCTTATCTTTTTCCAGCATCCTCTTTTTTGAATTTCTTTTCCTGCAAGAGTCTTCAATAATGGGCAATGGTCAGCTGAATCTCCGACCACGGTTTGCCTTCTATACCTACTTATGTCTTGAGCTGTTTCTGTACAGGGTCTGGCAGCCCTTGGCCCAATATATGATAGAACACAGGTAGATTTTTCCCAAGGTTTGCGTGTCTCCAAGCTCTGCTGTTCCTGAAAATTCTGAATGTAAACAAGCGGATCATCTCCATCCTGCATGTTTTCTGTCATTATAGCTCCCATAGCGGACATGTTTGGATAGAGTACGCTAAGCGTTTTCTAGACTGCCTCCCTGCAATTATTAAATGGTGCTCCATCATGACCAGTGTTAACTGTAGTAATACCAGCATATCCTAGCCTTGTTCACGCGTCATCAGCTCTCTCACCAAGTATGGCGATCAGGAGACCATTAATGTCCCCTATAGCTAATGTGTTTCCTCCATTCATTGTATCAATTTTCCAGCACCAGAAGTTAAACTCGGGAGTTTACACCTTAAATTATCCTTATCCATCTGGGGCTACGGTATATATTGTGGTCTGGCCCCTCCTTTTTCCAATAAGGGAAAATGCACAGCCCCAAACTCATTCTCATCTCTCATCATTTGTCTGTCCACCGCCGGGACAATATTCCCACATCGCCTTCTTCCTGGTAGCTATCTTAATCTGCCAAACTGGTGCAACTTCTCTCCTCCTCATTTCGGCTCAGAGTCAGTCTATCTAGAGACAGCTCCTTATGCTTCATAATTCATGAGGCTCCTCTGTGTCATACAGCCGAGTGCTCTCAAGTCAATTATTTTGTCCCTTCCCCTTTGATTCTTTCTGAGCTTTCATTTCATGATATACTTTATCGATCGCTTCCCCAATGCTCCTAGAGTCAAACTCGTCCTCTAGATTTACTCTAGACAGGCCTGGTAATGACTTGCATTCTGGGAAGAATTCCTCTATGTCTTTCCATGGTACTTCTGGCTCAGGATCCCTTATCTCCTTTTCCAGGTGATCAAGACCGCGTGCTCTCTACCTTCTTTTACGTTCCATATCATTGTCAAATTCTATTTGTTTATAGGCTTCCTCTCTCATTCTTTTTTGCTCCTTTTTCTTCATATCCCCTCTCTCGTTTGCACTACGTATCTCGTCATCCTTTCGTCTCTGTATTCTCTTTTCCCTTAACTTATGTTCCTCCTCTTCTATTTTTTTTTTCGTTCTAGCCTTTCCTGCTCATCGACTGCTCTCTGCCTGTTGTCACGTATTCTTTGCTCTTCTTCTCTCTTTTGTTTTCTTGACTGCTCCTCTTGATATAACTGCTCTCGTCTCTGCCTATCCTTCCTTTTCGCTCCTTCATCTTTCAATTGTTCCTCTCTTTTTTTATCTCTTTTATCTTGCTCGTCTTGACCTTCCCTTTGTCTTACATTCTCGATGCCTTTAGCATCGAGTTTGTGCAAAATCTGACCACACATCCATTCGTTCTGTAAGAGTGCTATCTCATCAGCTTTGTCTCTTTCTCCCTTCCATCTTTTTATTTCTCTTCCTATATCTAGAGATGTACTTGCTTGATCACTTCTCTCTTTATTGCGTCTCTCTCTGTCCCTCGGGACCTTAGAGATTACATCTCTCTCAGTATCTTTGTCTGGACCCTTTTCACTACTTTGCGTAGGTGACTCATATGCTGGGTTGCTATACTCTGTCGCTGCATTAAGGTCTCTCAATGGGTCTAAGCCATCGTCTTTCTTGTTCTCATCTTCTATTTCAGCTGGGGCAGGGGGCGCAGAGGGCTCCTCACCCCCTCTGTGCATACATTAAGTATCCAATCTACAGGAAGCACGTCATCTCACTCCTCTTGGTACATCTTCCAAAGCTCTAAGCTCACTAGTCGCTTGTCTAGCTTTTTCCCCGTGGATGCTGCATGCAAATATGCTGTCATATGCTGCAGCACTGCCTTCGATAGTGACCCTCCTTGCGGCTACGGCATAAACATTTTATCTGAGGTTACTTTAACCCATTCCACGCTGTACTGTCTAAGCTTAGCGGCATACTTCGGCAACTGCTTTCAGAGATGCACAAGTGGAGTAATATCCTCCATTCACAATGTGTCTACTAGTAACCTGTTTGACACTCGCTTGCTACTAATCACAGATTAAAAAAAATATGTTTCAGCACAATAATACAATATGAGTGAGCACCAATCATCGCAAGCTCCAATCCATTGAATTACAATTTTCACTTTAATCTTGCTAAAAAACAGCCACCAAGTTTAATTTACAATAATCAATTCGTTTTTTCTGTTTATGACATCATTATTTTCAAAACCACATAAAACAGACAAACTCGACCAGTCACATATATCTTCTACGATCTTCTCTTTAAGACTCGTCTTGTCTTCTAAAATACTACATACGGAGTGTAAATTAACCTCTTTAGATTCGCCTTAAATTGAATCCGTTTTCTACGTCATCCACCACGGGACTCTAGGTTCAAATTTCTTCTGATATGTTTGTTAAAAAACCAGGCCAGGTGTAGTCTCTCATTGTGGCCTCCCTCACGATATTCTATTGCTTGGCCATACTCAAGTCAATGGGGGTCATTACGAGGTAGGAGGTAACCATGCCATTATTAGCAGCATGGCTACCCCCTTACCGGGTCCGGGTTCCTTGAATGAGGAATTACCAGGCCATTCCGACCTTGGACCGCCCGGTAATTCCTCATTCAAGGAACCCATCCCCATTCGAGCCCCCATAGGGCTCAAATGGGATGGGGAGGGTTCTAACAATGGGCCCATTGGTAATGGGCCCGTTGTTAGCACCCTGGTCTGCTCGCGGGACCCGCTATGGGTGCCTGGTAAAACCAGGCGTCCTTAGCGGGTTCCCACAAGCAGACTCGTAATTGGACGGTAAGGGGTTGACGGCTCTGGCACCTTTACTGGCGCCATTACCCCCTTACCGCCTAACTCGTAATGACCCAAATATCTTATTCCCCAAATATATTACACTCCTTATTTTCACGTTATGTTTTATCCTGCCACCCTCCGTTACTCACTTCTTTCTACACTTATTACCCATACTTATGCCAACTCACTCAGTTTTTACTCACAGCTCTCATTTTGGTCTTCCGACCCTCAGCATCATACGCCTTTTTTACTGCCTCTCAAACTTCCATCCGATCAGCTTCGCGTATACGTGAGAGGGGATTCTGTCTGAAATCAAGGAACCCGTCACATCCAGCTTGCAAGCTTTTTTCAAATTACACTCTATCTACGGGGAGCTTCACGTCCTTTCAGCTGATGGCAAAGGTCGTCCGATATTTCCGGGACTCTAAAGTTTACTCATGTCGATGACTCTGAACCATCCTCTGCTACCAAGTGAACTGGATAGCCCAGCCCTTTAAGATGAGTAGCAATTACCTTGGAGATGGATGGGGATGCAGATTTGTAGTCATATATCAATAATCAAAATGACTAAGGTAGTTGGCAAAAGGAAGACTGTTTCAATATCAATCATCTAAAACAGGGAGCATAACGAACATCAGCAAACATTTTAGCCTGTAATTGAAATGCAACATATTGTTATCAGAAACTAGCGCTATCCAATCTAAGAAATCACAAACCTTAGATACTGTGATTCAGTTTATGTTCTTTCACGCCCTAGATCTACCGACAACTAATCAACTTGGAAGTTTTTACTTATTCCAAATCGCTAGATATTTGAAATAAGAAGGTTGAATGCACACGGCTAATATAAGCCCAATACCATATGACTTGTAACAATATTGGACAAAATGCCTGTTATTAATAAAAATAGATTTTCAGACTTTGAAACTAAAACCTTTTTCTTTCCACCCCCACACCCCTCTCCTCTCTCAATATATTTTGTGTGCAACTCCAATTGATCCTCCCTGACTCCCCTTCCCTAAATCTCTGTGACAATTATACATTTGAATTGGGATACGAAAAACGTCTACATATCTGCACTATTACGTTATTATCAATGTAATTGGAATGTTTCTTCTTACATGCATGTATATAATTGGTCACTAATTACTATTTTAGTTTATATCCTTATGGTGCACCACCTTTTCAATGTTTTGTTTAACAAACGTACAGACTTGCCCTGATTTGAAAAAGACACAGAGGTGTCGAAACACATGTTATCACAAAGGGTCTTTTTTCAATACATTTTGCTAATCACCATCCGGAATGTGTGCTTTATGACTTATGGAATCCCAATGATTTTGCAGTGTCATACAATACAACACGGCTCAGTAACAGGTGGGTGAGAAACTCAGTATATATAAAATAGTAATGCTCCTGAATGAAGAAGGATCGATTTCTTCTAGTGATACTTGACTTATATAAGCTGGGGCAGGAATAGATGGCACTTGGAGGGTTGAAGTGCTATTTTTGCAACTTGATGTGCCCATGTACTTTACCAGGATTTTGTGTTTCATCTTATCAAAAAGTAAGAGCAGGCATGTTTAGGTGATAAAATGTAGTGTAGTGTAACAGCTTGCTCTATGCAAAATGTATAGTCATTGATGATGATTGTGATGGTGATGATGATGGTGATGAGATTGGTGATGATGTACACACAAACAAAACTCAGGCTAGGTACGCATCAGATTTTTGCAGCTTGGAAAGAAATCAAGCTCTGCCGAAGAACAATACTTCAAATATGGGAAAACATAACTATAAAAACCTCTTTATTGAATGTATTAACCAGTATATAAAAACACAAATGAAAGACACCTATTAAAACCACAGCACTTGTGAACTAGGTTAAAACTCTGTTTGGGTAAACACCCATAAGTGAAGACCTCTTCCCAACACCTTGGTGCCTGCTGCAAGGTAAGAGGCTGACGGTTCTGTAACTTGGCTTGACCAACAGAACCGTTTTTTGAAATTCACTGGGTCTATATGTGATCTTGAGACTCATTTTTTGGATATTACTATCTTCCATCACAATGGGCTATTGCAAGTGAAGCCATACAATAAGACTACTGATATAAAATCTCTATTGCACTTTAATAGTCATCATGCAAAGCATTTAAAGACCAATTTACCTTTTGGACAGTTTCTTAGGTTGAAACGTAACAGAAGCAGGAAAGAGGACTTCAGCCAGAGTGCGGATGCACTAACCCACAAATTGTTAGCCAAAGGCTATCCGTCCAGAGTGATTAGAAATGCTTCCAAAAGAGCATACAACAATAATCGTGAGGCATTGCTAGAGAGAAATACGAAAACTACGCAAAAGATTGGCACTGTTTTTGATAATACTTTTTCTAATTTATCCTATAAAATCAAAACCATTGTTATGAAAACATGGAAGAAAGTTTACCGAGGCAAAGAGGTGTTGCCACCTCTGGTGGCTTTCAAAAAAAGTCATAACTTACTGAATATATTGATCAGAAATGATGTGACAGAAATGAACACACCACCTGTCAGACAAACAAGATTGTGGGGGTTGCCGGAAGTAAAAGGACATTTTCCGTGTGGTAAATGCAGCTTGTGTGCCCAAACAAAAGAAACCAGATCTATACACATTTTGCCTAATGTCAAGTGGGTGTTCACTGAAATGACCAATTGTAACACATCTAATGTTGTGTATTTATTCACGTGCCCGTGTGGCCTACATTACGTGGGTAAGACTCATAGGCAGTGTAAAGTTTGAATGGTGGCACATCAGAGCTGCATTAAAAATCAAGTAATTACAGCTCCACTAGTAAAACATTTTGTTGACATGAAACATGGCCATAATGACATCATGTGGCTCCTATTGAAAAAGGTGCATGGCCACATTAAAGCTGAGACATAAAAAATTACTGAATTTGGAGCAGAACATTATTTTTAAATTACAAAGCAATGTGTTAGGGTTTAATGAAAGCATTGATTGGCATTTGGTTAGTCAAATATGAAGAGTATTGTCTGATCATATTATATTTACATATTTTGCCTCCAAAAATTGAGTGTGCAATTTCAAATATGAAGTGTCAAAGGTGTAATGGTATTGTGAAACATTGTAAAAATGTATTGACTACAATTTTGTGTACATTTCATAATTTCGTGGATTTGTAAACAAATTGTTTGTAACAAATTGTTTTTTTCATATTGCGTTTTGCAATTGCAACAAATTGTATGTTTTATTTGTTAACAATGGTCCAGGTTGTCAGATTTGGGTCCATTAATCTCCTGAACACGGCCGTAGGTTTTGTGTGGGGATTGATTGAAGGTCCGTGTTAAGATGGCCACTCGTTTTGTTGGCGCTAGCTCCGCTGAGGAGAGTAGTCCCTCTTCAGTGTTTACACCCGAGGTTGGAGTCATTGATATACAGACAGCGTTCTCGCGTCTGTATTAATCTGTGGTTAGACGGCCAATTACTTTCTATGGCTGGCCCAGTTGTGGCTTGGTTTCTGTAGCGGAATGCAAGCACTTTGAAGGTAAGCATGGCAGTGTTTGTAGGATACGCGCACTCGATATGCACGTCATTTATTACGGCCCTGATACTTTTGAACTCACGGTGGTAGTGATCACAATGCCAGGTTATTGAGCTGCTTCTAATGTCACCGATTGGTGTTTTACTGGGGTGTAGCTACACTATACTCATACCCATTTTGACACGTGGTGTTGTTTGTCCGTTTATTATTTAGCGGTGCAGGCTTACATTTAGGCATGAGAGTGGTATATAGTTATCGACTATGGTAACTTCAGTCCTGCTAATGCATGGGTGAAGAAGGTGGATAGTCTGACTTTGAAAGGCGTCACAGTTTGTCTATTATCACTTTTGCTTTACAGATTTATACTGTGATAAGCCATAGAATCTTGTGGATCTGATCCATTTGGTGCTGCCATGGTTTTTTGTTTCCCACAGTTTCCATCCCTACATTTGTGGAGGTAATTATGACTGTAATTCTGGCATGATTTTGTTATAGCCTGTGTTTCAGTGACTTGTGGTTGAAACAGAGCGTATGGTCTCTATATGTTGGTTTGTCTCATTTAGGTGTTGCGATACTTCGGCGGACTGTGGCGCCCTGTAAAGTATTGGTTTCCCATTGGCGAGAGATTAGCAAACTTGTCATTTACGGACGTGCATTGAAGGTTCACCATTTAAAGGTAAATCTTAGTGGTCCATTGGTTTTGGACCCGTGTGAGGTTGGCATAATGGTCTAAGCCGGCCTCCCATCTACATTTTGCAGCACCCCCTTCCCTTTGGAACTCATTAGTTTCCTCTGTCTTTCCTCTACAGGCTATGTTGTTCTTTGTTCCGTTGAGAGTGCCTGAAACTACCCATTCAACACGGTGTTGAGGAGAATAGTGGATGTTTTACATTATCCCCTGAAGAATGTTCGCAGGAAAGGGGTTTTGAAGAACAGAAACATGTTGGGATTATATGTTTTTTAATGACACATTGAGGTTTTTGTATTTTGTCATGTGATATCTTTTGTGTCTTGTGTATGTGTATAATTTGAGGCTGATGTTTTAGATACTGTTTTTTCTAGTGTTAGAAGCTGTGCTCTGTTAGGTGAGGGAAGTGTTTTATGTTTATATTTTAGTTGAAATATTTTGAATAAACCAAACATTTTTTTTTTTGAAAGTCAAGTTTTGCACGCAGTCTATTCTGTCAGGACTTGTAGTGTTGGAAAATCTATCAGAGATTCCTAATTGAGGTGGAGGGGTGGGAGTAGAGAAAATGAATCATCTTACTCTTTATTGTATCATATAAATTGATATCCCCATTGGTGGAGTAAGATGTTATTATATGAATAGGGACTTTGTGTACCTATTTGAATGCAAGGTAAGTCAAGCAATCTTGACTAAAACCATGATTAATGAGACTTTCTTTACTAAGCTTTAAAAGGAAGCAGTCGGTAGACAAAGGGTACCCTAAAAATGGGTTACAAGGGCAGCCAAGAGAGCCTATATTAACAATAGAGATGCTGTATTGGAGAACAACCCCAGACCCAGTAAAGATAATCAACTAATATATTTCACCAAATTTGCCAATCTGAGTATGAGAATTTGAAATATCATATGCAAACACTGGATAATCTTCCAGACAATAGAAAGGATAGCAGGGAGACCAATATTTGCTTATAAGAAAAGTGCCACAATTGGGAACATAGTTAGCAAAAGTCAAATGAAAAAAGATGAATATAGGCCACCTTCAGGATAGAATGCATGGGGCTTGAGTGCAATTATGGGACACCACCCATGTGGAAAATGTGGGGTGTGTAAATGAACTGCCAAATCCAAAGAAATTGATATCAGAATTGTGAGGCCCTGAAAACAATGTCATTTCATTAACTACAATTCGGAGCATGTAGTGTACATAGTAACCTGCCCATTTCGTTTAAGATTTTTGGGAAAACATAAACGGAAAGTTAAAACACAGATTTCTGAACAGCAAAGTTGCTTAAAGAACAACATTGAGCGGGTACCCATGTCAAACACTTTATGGAGAAAAAACATGGGTGGGAAGATTTCAAGTGGACTTTGGTACAAAAGATTCAAGGTACTGACAAAAAATACAAGGAAGAGAAGCTCTGTAGAAGAGAATTAGAACTCATTGTTGTGACCAAGAGTGACACCTTGGGTTTAAATTAGGAGGTTTAATGGAATAAAATTAGGTGAACATTTTCTAAATTTAGATCAAGAATTTTACACTCCACTCCATTGAGAGCTGTGTTGGATTAGAGGAGGTATATTAAAGGAGCTTCATTCTGGGGGCCATTCCCCTAATGGATAGGTGGGCACCACAGGGTTTGACAAATACTTTTGCCATGTTGAGTTTCTCACTATATTGTATACTAGAAGTTGTTGTATGAGATGTAATATCCCATCTAATGAGTGAGGCATAGTGAGTTTGTCCATTAAAAGATGGCCGTTCAGTTGTAGCCTTTTTACAATACTATATGGGTAAATCTGAGGAGAGCGATGTGATCAGTGAGACCGTTCTGCTGTTTGCTTTTTTCACACAGCCTTTAGATTGTCAAGTGAGAGACGCTGTGACCAGTTGGTAGTTGAGGCAATGTGAGAACTCTGTTTATGCAGCTTAACTATTTCAGGGAACACAGCTATGGATTCCCCAGTAAGTGGGAGTGTTATCAATATGTACAGATAAGCAGGTGGTGGCTCATTACCTGTTGTAATTTGAGGGTCAGATTTCTATGGATCCTTTGTTGATTTATCAGATCTATGTGATTACTACTGTAAAGGCCCATCCCCATCTTAAATGTGCAATGCAAAGAAATAAGACAGACCCCAACGGGGAATGAGACTAAGAGAACAGGCTGCGAGAGTTAGTTGTCTTTTATGTAAAATTGGCATCCAGAGAACTCTGCTGCCCAAGAGCGCTCTGGCAAACATTACAAATATATGAATTTATGAAAGCAAAAATCGTCATTGTTGACATCATCACATAAGGGACTACATGGACACAGGATTGGGTATAACCTGGGTAACATATGTATCTGTAGGTGCTGCTCCCTCCAGATTGGCTGTTCTGTTGGTGGGAAGGTTGAGCATCACGAGGTCCGTCTGTCTGTGTCCAGGCGTGGTGAGGGTAAGGTCGCTGTGAAGCATGGTGGCCACTAACTAAGCTAACATGAGATACTACCATTAGACATGCACTAAATACTAGTCACTACAGCTCCTTTGAGCAAATCATCAGAAACCTCTACATTGTATGCATATAATCACTGTATTACTCATTGAGGCTTATATGGAGTACTGGGCTTAGGGGTCTTGACACATGTGATAACATCGATCGTGGGGTGGGTCTAAGCACATCACAGAAACTAGGAGGTATGCTGACATTTGTTAGTTCTACGGTGCAATATACTGTGACAGAGGTCTGATTGTAGTTGGGGGCACGCTGGGGTGGGCTTCATGTCAGGGTCGCGTATCTGGCACATCAAGGGAATACCTTGCGGGGACACAGGGTTTACGCTGGCAGTAATTTTCCAACAGGCGGGGGTAAGAGGGCACAGGCAGGTTTGTGGAGATGGATGAGCTACAAGGCATGGTTCAGGCTGGTTCACACATGGGACAGTGATCTCAGAGGAAGGGCGAGATGTTACATTTGTTTTGTTGCAATTACCTCCAGCTGAAGCGTGAGAATAGAGCTGCAAAGCTTTCAAGCACAGTGAGAAAAGGTGGGGCCCTGAGCGCCATGTGCGCGGCGTTGCAGAGGGGAGAGAAGCCTTTTCGTATTATCGCAGTGAGGACTAGTCCAAAATGGAGTCGAGGGTGCACAAAATGGATGCCAAGTGTCTCTGCAACAGTCCCACCTACGCCATTGTCAGCATAAGGGATATTCATTAGCCTAAGGGCAATGGAGGCGCCCCCCACTGTTGGTTGAGCAAGTGATGCACATTGTACTGAATGCATGAGAGGGGCCTAAACGAACCCTTAGTCCCACACATTCCCCCTTTCGTTACATCTAAAGTAACAAACTACTTCTTATTATTCTCACTCCGATAATACTCTGCTTCAGCAATCGCTTCATCCCAAGCGGGTGTACCTTTTATTGGCATCCAAGCCTGACATACACTTGCCAGGCTATGCCCATTCCTAGCGTACTCGTCAGGTGTGCATGTCATGTATATTCCTCCATCCACATCCAGGTCCACCCACACTTCCCTGTACCATTGCAGCTCCCTTGGTTTTTTATGGTAGTGTGATACAAATTATCTACCCTATCTCCATTCTGGCGGTAGACAGCTGTTATGCAGTATTTTGGTGGGTCTGGGTCTCCAGTTTGCATCTGTGCATCTATCATAGTTGCTACCATTGTATGTCGGCCCATCGTTACCATCCTCATTGTTGAATTAGGCATAGATTTTGCACAGCATCGGATACCTAGTTGGCACACAAAGAAAAATAGTAAAATAAACACGATGACTGGGACAAAAATTTTCGTCATGATGCTGAACCAGGATCGTATCTAATTGAACATGTTGTCAAACCAGTTGCTTGGCTCTATTCCTCCTTATTTCAACATTCTTTCCCCCAGGCTGTGTACTGCTGAGATGACGTGGGAGAGGGTCCCATTATCTGCATCTTCAGAAGGTACAAATGTACAGCATGCGCTCCTGATTTTTTGGCAAACACCACCGTCAATCGCTGTGAGGAGGTCTAGGTTGAACCGGTTCTGCATTGTCATTAGACGGAAGGCGTGAAGATCCACCTTGATTACGTTGAATCCCACTTCAGTGTCGTTGGCCAGTTGGATCAGCTCCCAGCGAACGATCTGTAACCATTTGGCATTTGTCCGCGGCTGAAGTCCTGGCATTAGGAGGGAGGCAAAGAATGTCTCTGCAAAGTTAAAGAGTTTATACTTTGCTGGGATCTCAGCGAGAAATTTGGATGATTTGCTGGAAATATAGTTTGATGACCTCCTTCTGCAGGACAGTCTGTCTTTTAGGTCATTTTCAGACAGATTGTTGTATGGAAGCTCTGTGGGTGCTGGTTGGGGCACTGACGATATGTCAGCCGATTGCCCTACTGCTGATATGCCAGCTGAACCTCTCCCCCTTGGATATTGCTTTCTGGGATTACAATTAGTGCTGAGTGCAGAGTGGCCAAGACGCAAGTACCTCTCCACGATGCCGGTAGATGCAGGTAGGCTTGTTTGCCACACACCCAGTACATGTCCATGAGTGCAGCTGTACCTTTTTTCATGTCTGGAATAATGATTGTTTTGTTGCATTGCTTGCTGGCACCCATTGGCACCTTTCCTTCCCCGTGAAAACAAAGTTCATGTGCGATTTCTTTTTGCATTTTGATAGGTTTTTCGAGAGCGGTAACCAATGTGAGTTTTGCAATGTGCTGGGAGCAAACGGGAGCACACGTTTCTTTGACCCATTGAAAGTTTTCTTCAGTTAGTCCTCTGAGCGCTTCAGCTTTGCTCTCGATAGTTTTGTCATGCCACTTATTTTCTGTAAATCTTGTTCCTCTTATGACGAAAAATGGCTTCTTGATACAAATTACTCCTTGGCGCTTGCTCGTACAGGTTTTCTCGTTTTGCGGCATTTCTATTGTTACTGTGTGTGCCTGGAAGGTGCTCTGAATCCTACATCATAAGAGATGAATTAAACATTGGGCGCCTGACAAGTGCACTTCTTGGGTTACAAGTATTTTAGGCGTGCCTGATGCGTGCAGTATGAGAGAGCAAACATAGCAGCTCTCGTTTGTTGCTTGCTTTGCTGCTGCACTCATGTCTGAGTACCATTTATTATATTGATCTGGGTGGCGGGGGTCATCTATTCAATCGAAATCCAGGCCATGGTAGATATCTTATCTTTTCCCTCCCGCCCCCTTTTCCATCTCCTCCTCCTCCCTTTCCTGTCATTGATTGTTTTCATTTTTCGATAGTTTATGGGAAAGATACCTGCACATGCTGTGTCATTACGTTCATTAGCAGCTTGCCAGGCCTGTGGATGCGGCGTCTCTGATTGGTTAGTAGCAGCAATATTAAAGTGCATTATAGTGCCTCGTGAGGTAGGTTCTGTGGTTACTTGTACATCAGTATCTATCAGATCAGGTTCACTCTCCCAAAAGTAATCCCCATCATACTGATTGCTCTCGTTCATATTACTTGGCCTGGTAGCAGCAAGTGGAAAAAGGGGTCCGATGATGTGCGGTTCTTATGCAGTGTAGTGAGGTTTACAGTGGCTGAGGGATTATGGGCCTCATCACGAGTTGAGTGGTAACGTCCGCCGCTATTATGACCGGCGCTAATAGCCCTACCGCCAAACCCACCGGCGCTATTAGAGCCGGATCACGGGTTTGGCGGAAGGGTTATTGCCCATTCCCCATTGGGCCGATTTGGGAATTCCTCATTCCCCATTGGGCCCAATGGGAAAAATCCATGCTATTACCGCCGGTGGATTTCGCTGCGGATTTCCCCCAGCTCAGAGCTGGGGGGAAATCCGCCAAAGCCCTGATTTGGCAGACCCTTAAATCCGGCGGTAATAGCGCTACCGCGGATTGAGGGTTACAGCCAAACTCGTGATGAGGCCCTATGTCTCCACATAGTTTTTACACCAGCCCAGATGAGTGCTGAGTCTTCGTGTATTAGGTTTACCCCACTCCCCCCTTCTTTCATGCTTTCAATAATGAAAGACAGAGTATAATACCATGCCATAAATAATAAAATTGTAGAAAACAGTATTGCCCAGCATTTTCTGTCACCTTCTCTGTTATAGTATTTGCTAACTCTACTAGCTACCCTATCGCTAACTAACATGGTGCCGTCATCGGTGAGTGCACTCCTTTCTGCCATTGTTTCACCTGTAGGGGTGATATAAAATTGTTAAGTGACATTCATACATTTATTTTTTATGTCTCAAAAGTCATCATTTTACTGTTATTATAAACATTTTGTCACTAATCTATTCCTATATTAATTATTCTATGGTGTGCACACCCCAATACTATTCTACCACTTGTAACTTAAATTTCATCACAGTAAACTTATCTTGCAGGAGGAGAGGAAGAGAGAGAGATAGAGAGAGAGAGAGAGATAGAAAGAGAGAGAGAGAGAGGAAGAGGAAGAGTAGGAGGCAAGCATGGAAAGAGATAATGAGAGAAAGAAAGGAAGGAGAGAACAGAGGGAAAGGGAGAAAGAGAGAAAGCACAGAACTTCAACATAATTTTTAGTTATTACTTTCACTTTTGAACATTTTCAGTTTCGTTCATGTATATTTTTCCTTTTACCCACTGGCAATTTCATTGCTGATATTCTGCACATGCTGAAGGATTGCACTATCACGTGCTCTTCTCACATCTGACAGATGCACCCAATATTTCCTTTACTGCAGTGGGTGTGCAGTATATCACTTCGTATGGGCCATGGAATCTAGGAGAGTTCCATCTCTGCACAAAACTTCGCACATACACATTTTCTCCTGGCATCAGTTGACCTTTTGGACTATGATTTGCTGGCATTGCAGTGTCTGTTGCAATGTTTTCTGTGAATGGTGCTGCAATTTGTCTTGCTATGCTGTGCACTGCACGTGTTAAGTTGGTGAGGTATTCCTTAAATTCACCCCCCAAGCAGGTGTATGCTCAAAATCTCCAAAGGCAAAAAGAGCATAGTCCATAATTATTGGGTCATGCGAGATGTCACTGCCACCTTTTACTTAGGCAGTGACATTCTCAATCGCTTTCCCATTAGTTTGGACCTAATAAACTTCAAAGCTTGGTCCCGATTAGCAGATAATCCCATGGGCTTTGATGTCCCAGAGTAAGCATTTAGGTCAGCTCAATGGCTGACTTATCCAGTTCAAATTTCGATTGGAGAGGAAGTGACCATACCAGAAAGGACCCGACAATTCTCCCTGGAAGTGAAAGTTAAAAGAGGACAGAAATTGAAAAACCTGGATGCTTATATTCATCTAAATGCTTCTCTCCAACAGCAAGGGTTGGGGGTTAACCCAACACCACTAGTCAACATAGAACATGACACCATTCCAATAGAGGTGGATAACAGTGACTTAAAGAGTATCACTCTAGCCGCAGGCACCATTATCGGAATGGCAGTTGATGACCGCCATTTTTTCATTGATTTAGGCAATTAACTGTTAGGACCAATCCCCAAGGACTGTTTTGACAGTGACAGTGATGACAACACAACACCAGACAGGATCTTTACCCGGCATGGGGGGAACTTCCTGGTGTACACTTCCTGCCCTCATGGTAAGGAAAATGTGACTTGTGACTTCAGAAGGGATGAGGTGATTTTCCAGCTCCATGAGGGCTGCCTTTCCCACCTGAAGCCACCAGTCCAAATAAGCACTTTGACCAGGGATTTCTCCACCCAGCTGGAGGAGGCCGCTGAGATAGCAAAACCAGAAGTCTTTCCAGGCTTCAGGCAGATGGTTGAAGAGAGAGTCAACCTAGCTGATGCCTGTGAGACTCTGGAGCAGAAGCAAAAGTTGAAACAAGTTTTCTTGGATTTTCAAGATCTCTTTGCAGTGGACTCATATCACTGTGGTCGCACCGACATCCACACAACAACAATTCCCACGGACCCTGGCATGACTCCAGTGTTTGTGAAGCAATATTGCTTGCCTCTCGCATCAATGGAGTCCCTTACTGAAATAATTAAGAACCTTGAGTCCCGTGGGATAATCCGTCCAGTCCACAGCACCTTCAATAATCCAGTGCTGGGGATAATGAAGCCAAACGGCCAGTGGAGACTCTGTGCCGACCTTAGGGAGCTCAACAAACGGGTCCATACTTCCCGATGGCCTCTTCCCTACATTGACCAAGGGCTGGCCCAGATCCAGGGGTCACAGGTATTCACTGCAAAAGACCTGACCAATGGATACTGGACTGTACCTGTCAGTAGGGAGGACCAATACAAGCTGGCCTTCACCTTTGGAGGACAGCAGTACACATGGACCCGGACTCCCTTCGGATACATAAACTCTGGCAATGAGTTCAACATTTTTCTACATAGGGCCATGCCCGCCCTGGGTGAGAGGGGTAACCTGGCTTATGTAGATGATGTCCTCATCAAAAGCTCAATTGTGGAGGAACACATAGCGGAGATCCGTTATTTTCTGACACAGTTGAGGGCAGCCGGAGCAAAACTTTCCTTTCAAAAGCCACAGTGGTGTAGAACACGTGTCAATTTCTTGGGGCATGAGATTACTCCTCAGGGTCTCTATCCCCAGGAAAAGAAAGTGGAAGCACTCCAGAAATCGAAAGACGCCACAACTCTGCAGGAACTATGGAGCCTCCTTGGACTGACTAATTACAGTAGAAAGTTCATTGAGGGCTATGCAGAGATCACAAGACCCCTGATTCATCTTTTGAAGGGGGGGTCAAGTGGGAGTGGGGTCCAGAACAAGCCGAGACAGTAAGACAACTCAAAAGAAGCCTCTCACAAGCGCCTTGCCTAGCTTACCCTCTCAGAAACAAGGAGTTCTTCTTGGAGACAGGGTTCTCTAATACATGCTTGACTGCAGTATTATACCAAAAGCATGACAAGGACAATATAGTAATCTCCTATGCGAGTAAAACTTTATCCTCTGTGGAGGAAAAATTCAACAACTGTGAGAAGGCACTCCTGGCAACTGTGTGGGCATTGAAGAATTTCCGCCCGTTTATCCAGGGGTAACACATCATAGTGGAGACTCCACACCAGCCACTGCAATATCTCCAAAGTGACAGAATCCACGCTGGAAATGTGAGTAATTCCTGAATTACTTCCTGGATTCTATCAAAGCAAGGCTTTCCTGTGGAGGTCAGATATGGCCAAAACAAGAAGAGTCCCCTCGCATAAGTTCTGGCTGACATGCATGATTGTGCCAGAGAAAACTGTCTCGAGGACGAGAGTCTAAAAATCAAGGACAACATGGAGGCATACCTTAATTCCCCACACAAAGTCTTTGAAGAAGCAAGTGTGAGGGAATGCCCACTGTCTATGTGGATGGATTCTCTTACCATGTTGACAACAACGGGGAAAAAGAACTTGTGGCCGGCGTAGGGAATGCATGGGTGAATGAGACCCTAGAACCCTCCGCTGGGTACAAGATTGGTCCCCGAAGTAGTCAAGTGGCAGAGTTGATGGCTGCGCATCAAGCCATCCTCACTGCTGTCCAACATCAACTCCACGAACTGGTCATAATCACATATTCGGATTATGTACGGAACAGGTTCATGGAGCACCTGGTTAATTGGAAAACCAGAGGTATGTTATGTACTAATAACAAACCCTTGAAACATGGGAAGTTAATCCAAAATATTGATGATCTGGTCACCTCGAATGGGATGACCATCTACAAGAAAAATATCAAGGGTCATTCTAAAGTAGAGGGACCAGACAAAACTGGAAATGACTTAGCTGATCAGCTGGCCAAAACTAGAGCCATCCAAGGTTATCTAATTGAGATCGAATCCTTGTTGGGGGAAATCCAGGTCACTGCTATCACTAGGTCCCAGACAAATGCTCACAATGACCTCTCAACTGTACAATGGGGTAAGGAGACCCCAGATGCTGATTTGATTACAGCTCAAAAAGGGGATCCAATAATTGGTACGTTTTATCAACACATTGAGGACCCTGAGAACTTTCTCCTGACGGATACCGATTACATAGGGAAAGAGGACCTCAAAGTGTTGATGAAATGTCCAAAAATGTTCAGAATCCAAGACAGTTTGTTGGTGAGGAAATCCCTAGCTGGCCATGATCAGTGGGTGGTTCCTACCTCATTCCGAAGCCTGATGTTAAGTCACGCCCATGATGCGGCCACAGCCGGTCATATGGGGTTTCATACAACATTTGAAATCTTAAGAGAGGTTGCATACTGGCCACACATGGGGCAGGACCTCGACCAATACTTGAAGGGGTGTCTTGTGTGTGCACAATTTCAGCCAACATCCCTCACACAGCGTGCGCCTCTCCAAAAG
Organism: Ambystoma mexicanum; assembly: GCF_040938575.1. Taxonomy (NCBI): domain Eukaryota; kingdom Metazoa; phylum Chordata; class Amphibia; order Caudata; family Ambystomatidae; genus Ambystoma; species Ambystoma mexicanum. Next base: position 543,641,772 of record NC_090937.1, read on the forward strand.
AGGGGGATGACACTGCAATGGTCAGATTTGCAAGTCGACTTTATCGGGCCTGTGATTCGCTCTTCTAGGGGAAACAAGTACATGTTGACCGTGACATGCTTGTTTACTAAATGGGTGGAATGTCTCCCGGCCCCAAACTGCAAGGCAGAAACAGCAGCTGCCCTGATGATCAGCCACATCTTTTCACGTTTTGGACTACCCCAAAGGATCGAGTCAGACAGAGGTAGCCTTTTCACCAGCGAAGTAATGACAAAGATGTGGGAGATGCTTGGGGTTAAAAGGAAGCTACACATTGCTTACCGGCAAGCCTCTAGTGGTGCAGTCGAGAGATACAACAGGACAATTGTGAGCATATTAATAAAGTTTGTGGTAGATTCTAGGCCAAGTTGGTATATTCGATTACTTCTTGTCCTAATGGCCATCAGATCTACCCCTTCATCTGCAACTAAAATGTCACCGTTTGAGCTGATGACTGGATGCAGGATGGTGCTTCCCCAGCATCTGCTCTACAGAACCCAAGAGCAGACATTGATCAATGCCTCCACAACTCATGAGTATGTTGAAAATCTGAGAAAACACCTTCAACATGCATTTGCCTATGGTCAGCGAAATCTAGAAAGATCAGCCGGCAGCATGAAGTCCCACTATGACTTAAAGACTGCTAGGAAAGAATACAATGTAGGAGACCAGGTCTACCTATACAATTTCCAGGAACCAGGCCAAACAGCACAAACTTTTGCCTACCTGGAGGGGTCCTTTTGAAATTGTAGACAAAATCTCACCAATCGCCTACAAAATCTGCATCCCCAAAGGCAGTTTAGCAGAGGGGGAAGATATGTGGGTCCATATTAATCAACTAAAGTGCTGCCATCCTAGGCACACTCTACAGCAACTGGAGGAGTCTTCTGAAACCCCAGATGGGGCCACTCCAGTTCCATAAAATTCCAACTCTAAAATATTCCACATATAGCCTATAAAATACAATTATACAAATGTGCCCTGATTTATCAAATGTATGTGTCCGCCCCACTACATTAATAGTGGTGGGGAAATGTTTACAAATATGTTTTTGTTTTGTCATCCGAGATAACCTATAGTTGATTGGAAACAATGGAGACTGACCAAAGAGGACTGCCCGGGGACTGGGAGGAAAGATCCGAAGGGCCCGGAGTATCGCTCAATATTGACATCAGGACTGGCGAGGAGAACCAATCGATCCACCCCTGATGGAGGAAAAGATGATGAACTTTGCCATTGGTGGAATAAGAAGAGATGAGGCTTACATCCCAGTCTTGCAAAATTCCATTGATAGAAGATCAACACCAAATCGCAAGAGGGGAGCTCGTGGGATGTTTCAACCCACTAGTCCAGGCCCTGCAACATTCCTGTGCATTGCTTGCATCAGGAACATCAGAATGGCCGCCGGAAAGCATGCTGTTCACTAAAAATCACCCAAAAGTGCACAGTAAAAATCCAAAAAATAGGTTGCCATCCACTTTTGCCTATATCAGTGTTAACACAGGAGACCACTGCCAAAACCCATCATTTGGCTGCCCAGAGCACGGCTGATTGCAAAAGAAACACAGAGCTGTGTGAAAATCTCTTTTTTCTTGGTTGTCAAATTTGCAGAAATCATGGCTCACAAACTACCCAAAAGACCCAACCTCCTTGTTGGATGTTAAACATCATTCTACTTCAAGAATCCACATAAATACAAAACATACCACCCTTTTGCTTCCCACCAAAAGGACATGACATTTCATTTGAATGCTAATAAGGGGAAGAGGGGCACTTTGGCCTGTTGCTCTGCTGATCTGGGAAAGAGACAATGGGTTCCTTGAACTGTTAGAAAACGCCAATTCTGGTGTGACTGACATCAGCTGCCCTGGCAGGAAGAAGACCATGTGACTCTCTGACTCAGCCAAGCTTGGAGGCGGGCCAGACTGGAAATGTGGATTGGAAACAAAAATAACTGTATGTTTTGGGAAAAGACTTATACAATATTGTACAGAACTGACAATAATATGGGATTTATAGGTTATTAAAATGAGAAATTGGCCCACAGTTTAAAACTAATCTGCAATCTGTGCGATGTTCATAGACTGAACCATGAAAAGTTTAATATTGTAGCTATTGTGATTATGCTATGAAGATGAAAATTTACAGAAGTATGCCCAGATGGTATATGCAAATATGTGTAAAAAATTGTACAGATCTGAAAATGTGTAACCAACCAAAAGCGCGAAAAACTGTAATTTGTGAACCAAAACTCACAGGAACATGAGACTTTGACAGAAACATACCCTATACATCTATCATGTAAATATGTATTATGAACAAGTTGTGCATATTGTAAATATGTTTTTTTTAATGAAAAATAAGATATACTGTACAGAGACAAGGGGATGTTTTCTCCCTAAGCCATAAACATGACACATCATGACACATCCTGACACACTGTTCCTTTCTAAAATCAGGAGAGGTGGAATTCTTTGACCTATCAGATCCTTAGAGAGTTGGGCATAGACAATCAGCCTCCCCACCCACTTTGGAAAATGGATAAATAGGGACTGTTGAGGACCCACACAGATACACTTTCACTCATCAACTGATCCCCTTGCGAAGCAACCTGCAGGAAGATCCAGACTCCAGAACCTTGAAGCACAGGCCTAATCCAAAAAGCTGAACCCTTTTCAGCAGGCCTTTAGAATCTTTTGCAACCTGATTCTAACCCCAAACTTCCACGGGGCCTAACTAAAACATTCAACAGCCTGGCTGAGCTGTTTGCATTCTGGCCAAGAACCCATGCTAGAACCCAAGATCCAGACCAGTCCAGCAGAGCTGCAACCCAGAACCCGTCAGATCCAGTCCAAGAGTCTGTGCAGACCAGAGTGCCTTGCTGAGAGCAGAGTCCAGGTGCCCTGATCCTGTCTGGTGGCGAGCAAAGTCCAGTCAAAACCTTTGACCAGATCTTTGACGGGCCCATTCCATTCCAAAGCCATAGTTGTAAGTATTTAGCGTAAAACTGTCCATAGTCATCTCTTAGTTTAAAGTAATCCATCCAACCCATTCCAACAGGCAATGGTTTTGCTGGGGGGCGTCCCGGATCTCGCCGCACCGCACGGGGCCTCAGGGTACCTGTCCCAATCACGTTGCGAGGGGTCACCAAATGTAAAGGCCCATCCCCGTCTTAAACGTGCAATGCAAAGAAATAAGACACACCCCAACAGGGAATGAGACTAAGAGAACAGGCGGCCAAGTTAGTTGTCTTTTATGTAAAATTGGCATACAGAGAACTCTGCTGCCTGAGAGCGCTCTAGCAAACATTACAAATACATCAATTTATGAAGGCAAATATCATCATTGTTGACATGATCACATAAGGGACTACATAGACACAGGATTGGGTAAAACCTATGTAACATATGTATCTGTATGTCCTGCTCCCTCTGGATTGGCTGTTTGGTTGGCGGGAGGGTGAGCGTCACGAGGTCCGTCTGTCTGTGTCCAGGCAGGGTTAGGGTCAGGTTGCTGTGAAGCATGGTGGCCTCTAACTAAGCTAACATGAGATACTACCATTAGACAAGCACTTAATAATAGTCACTACAGCTCCTTTGAGCAAATCATAAGAAACCTATAAATTGTAGGCATATACTCACTGTATTACTCATTGAGGCTTATATGGAGCACCAGGCTTAGAGGTCTTGACACGTGTGATAACATCAATTGTGGGTTGGGTCTGAGCACATCATGGAAACTAGGGGGCATGCTGACATTTGTTAGTTCTAGGGTGAAATATACTGTGACAGAGGTCTGATTTTAATTGGGGGCACGCTGGGGTGGGCTTCATGGCAGGGTTGCGTGTCTGGCACATCAAGAGAATACCTTGCAGGGACACAGGGTTTACACTGGCAGTAATTTTCCAACAAGCGGGGGTAAGAGGGCACAGGCAGGTTTGTGGAGATGGATGAGCTACAAGGCATGGTTCAGGGCAGTTCACACATGGGACAGTGATCTCAGAGGAAGGACGATTTGTTTTGTTGCAATTACTTCTGACTCAAGCGTGAGAATGGAGCTGCAAAGCTTTCAGGCACAGTGAGAAAAGGTGGGGGCCATGAGCATGGTGTGCGCGGCATTGCAGAGGGGAGAGAAGACTTTTCGTGTTATCGCAGTGAGGCCTAGTCCAAAATGGAGTCGAGGGTGAACAAAATGGATGCCAAGTGTCTCTGCAACAGTCCCACCTACGCCATTGTCAGCATAAGGGCTGTTCGTAAGGGCAATGGAGGCGTCCCCCACTTTTTGGTCGAGCAAGTGATGCAAATTGTACTGAATGCATGAGGGGGGCCTAAACAACCCCTTACTCCCACACACTGCGACCACCAGAACTCAGACGGCCAAAAATGCTGACATTTCTTTTTTAACCCTCTTTGTAAACCACATACATATGTGAGGGAGACCCTCCACATCCCCCATACTACTATTATATCCCATACCCACCCACATATATATGTGGTGTAAGGGAGGGTAAGTCAGAATTTCAGGAGTCGGAATTCTGGGGGTGACATTTTGGCCCATTACCGATTGATCTTGTAGATTGTTCATTGACTGTAAGTCTGACGATGAATAACCTGATGTGGTCTACTAGGGATCCTAAAGGTTGATTAAAAGTGCAGCTGGTCCTCTTTCGGTAGGTTGTTTTGACCATGGTGTCATTACTTACTGCCCTAGACCAGAAGGGTCCAGGTTTAGCTCTCTTACAGATATTGACTCTCAAAACGGCTCTGTGTTCACAAAGAAAGAGTAGCCTTTCAAGCCCCTGTTTTCATCATTAGGGGTGGGTTAATTTGATAAAATAAAAGGTGGCAGTCATGATGGTGGATTTTGAGTGGTGGTTGTGTACGGATTGGCTTTTCAATACACATTTTGTGTATTCCCACAGGTGTTGAATGTTAATACTGTTGTGGTGTGCAACTATAGCAAAGACTTTAGAAAAGCCTCCAAGTACCCCTAGAGTTACGAAGCACTGCCTAGTGGGTGAGATGGTTCATGGGGCGACCATCCAGTGAGTATACTGCACTTATGGTTTTACGTTTGTGTGGTGTTTTTTGCAGCTTCAAGCATGCCCGTGTTCTAGATAAACCCTTGGATGGAACAAATTAAACATTGTTGTTAGAACCACACATTCTTTATATTACATTTAATACATTCTATTATATAAGAGCTTTGCTCCTGATACATTTTCGCAACTTGATGGCATTAGAACAGTAACATGACATGCTGAGCTTTGGAGCACGAACTAAGTAATGTGCTTCTTCATATATGTGTGACTTAACTTGAAACTGTAAATAAAGTGTAATTAATAATGATTTTAGTCATGACTGCTTGGCTTACCTTGCAACACGCACCAAGATGTTGGGAAGAAGTGTTCAGCTATGGGTGTCCACTCAAAAAGGTTGTTGCCCAAGTTTACAAGGGCTGTACTTTAAATTTGTATCTCACATTTGTTGTTTTTTACTGGTTAATACATTTAATAAAAAGGTATTTATATTTACTTGTTCCCTCTTTGACGGAGCAAGAATTCTTTCCGAGCTGCAAAAAATATGATGCTTACCTAGCCTGAGATTTGTGTGTGTATTTCATTGGAGTCCAGGGTCAGGCTGGGTACTACACAACAATTGTTATTTGGTACTACACAACAATTGTTATTTTGTGTTTACTGGGGTTCCTCCTTTGGTTTTACGTAATGGCGGTGAACATCCATCTAACTTAAATATTACAAACATTATTTATTCCATTTAGAAGTATATAGCAACTCGTGTAAGGTGTTCTTGAACTAAAACAAGTGTTAAATCACTTCATATATAACTTCATCTTTTTAACCGTTGTACTGTATGATATCATATGGAAAGTGCCAATAATTTTTAATTGTATTATATTTTATCTATTGAACAAGGACATGAATGATTGTATTAAAAAGGCTTATGGGAGTTGGAAAATAGAGAGCACAGCAAATCACAAATGGTCAACATGATAGGTGAATCCAGTAGTGAGCAAGCAGGACATTTTTAGTGATAAGAGGACACAGACACAATTAATTAGGTAAAATGTATAGGAATGTTCAGATATTAATATAGTGATTCATAGATGGATAAAGCATGCACAAAAATAATCAAGCAAATAGAGCAATTGCTGGTGCACAGGGTATGAGGTCTGTAGCAGAGGAAGAGGTGCAGTGCAGGCTGGAAAGTTCAGACTTTGTTAAGGCTATCATAAGTGAAAAGAGCAGTCCTAGTAGCTGGCTAGAGCAGTAATTGAATGGACTGAGTGCAAGGGTAGCAGCAAGAATTATGGTCAAGTTATAGGCTTGGAGGACATGGAGTTTCCTAATGTTTAGTAGGTTCAGCCTTGTAGCGGTTGATATTTGAGGTGATAAATGTGATGTATGAAATCACTGCCAAAGAGAACCCGGAGGCTGTGCGCTTTGGGCAATGGTGGCAGAAGGACAGAAGGGAAGAATGGAAGAATGGGGATGAGGGGTGGATCATGATGCACCATTAGACAGATGACCTTGTTCTTAGAGGAATTGAACTAAAGAGAATCAAATGCCATCCAGCAGAAGATGACAGAATGAACAATACAGATTTTCATTGAGAGTTCAGAGTTTAAGAAAGCATAGGAGCATAAGGTAATCAATAGCACATACATGTTATGGGTGACTAGAGAAGTAGAAAATTTGACTGGGAGAGGAGGTGAAGAAGGTAAATTACAACGTGTCCAGGATAAAACATGGGGAAACGCCCCCTGGGACATGGATGTGGCCTGGGGATTTGGTGTTACAGGATATTGAGAAAGTCAGGTCTGAAAGGTAAGACGCAATACATGCAGTGTTGTGATGCAGCATATGCAGTGGGGGGAAAGGGAAGTAAGAGAGCCAAAGGCTGCTTAACATCAAGCAGGATGACAAGAAAGCAGCGATTGCAGTGGCAGCTGTGGAACCAGGAATATAGGCATTAGCCATATTAATTAGTGATGACATTTTCAAGAAATGGCTGAACTCTCTCATTTCAACAACTATTTATTTCATAATTCTTCAAAACACATGTTAGCAGTTTATTAGGTGGACAGTGTTAACACATATTTGCACTCACGGCTGATGGCCACGCATTTTCCTAATGTGAATTCTACACGTTTATCCATTTACTAATGGCATTAATGGAATTACTACTTGGATGGCATTATTGCAGAGTTGTAACCTCCATTTGCATGCACCTCTCATTGGCCTTTCTTCTCCTTGGCTCATTTCTGGTAGTTCTATGAGTTAATTGCTGATATGTCTGTCTTCAATTTTTACAAACAAGAATGTTTTTAAAGTATTAATCTTATGATTTGTGTAGTCTCTTATTGTTTTTTAAATCATTTTGAACTAAATAAATGATAAACTCTGTCAATTTCTGCATAAAAGCACCTTAAACTGAACATAATTCATAGCACTTTTAAGTAGACATTGCTTGTTTCTTCAAGAACATGAACACAGTAAATGTCATGTTTAAACTGACAGTTTGAATATATGCTTTGAACATGTCTTGCCAAATTAAATGTATTTAAGATTTCAAGGCAATAGCAGACCAAGTGGAAAATGCATACGCTTTCAAAAAGGTTGCCACTGAGTTTCCTCACAAGGTTTCCACAATAATTTGCCTTAAAATAGCAACACACGCCAACTGTATGTTTCTTATTAGCAAAAACAATTAAATGATATGCATATTATGAAGTACTTATGTTTGTAAACTACACAAAAACAAAAGGATCATATGAAATGATATGAACTCACTGGACTCACAGTATTATTTTGGAGATGTCACATCTGGTGTCATTATGGAATGGCTGATATGAATACCTCTGCGGAATTACATATGTATTACTATAGTTGAGAGATCCCCCCCCCTAATAGAAAGGGGACATGTCAATCAATGATACAATGTATAGCACAATGTTCTCATCAGATGTAATATTACAGCTGGTGACCAATGCAGTACCATTGTTGGTATTTGCATATCTTGACATAATTCCTGCTATAGAAAATAATGCTGCCCGATAATGAGGGTATTTACAATTGAAACCATCATCCACTTCACGGTAATGTACGAAATAGCTACAGCCAAAGTTAACTATTTTCACTGATGTTATTTACCCCCAGCGGAAATGCCATACAGAAGCAATAGTTGATTATAGTAGCATCAATGTTACCTCCCACTGGAGTGGAAGACTAGTTCAGTATGTCACCTGCAGTGTACTTTCTGTAAATAAGGCAGTGGTAATTTCATCAAGGTTGAGGCAGAACAGGGACTGGATACCGTAGGGCAAAGAAGGAATGAGGCATAGCTGCACTGTAGAAAAGCAAGACTACAGAGATGCAGGATTTCAGGGAACAAAGAAAATCAAGTCTGCAAAATTACATTAGAGCAGAAAGCAAAGACACTATATTCTTCATGTATAGATGTATTGTGACCCACTGCTGCCATGGTTCAAGACTGAGCAATGGGTCATTTTATCACCCAGGAGTCCTTAGCCGCCATTTTGGATTGGGTGCTCTTTATTGTACTAGCAGTGCATGAACTAGAAAAACCAACAGCTACAGTCTGTAATTCATTTCTGGCATTTTCTCCTCAAGGATGCCAACACGATTCAGATAATGCAATGCCCGATGGACCGTTGTAGATTTGGCAGTGTGTCACAGTCATTTCAACTATGTACAAAGAATAAACATTCCTCTAGTGCATGATTGTGCTGGAAGGGTTTTCCTTTCAGATTATGCCCAGTGGATACATCACACAGGGGTTTTGGAATGTTATCTGGGCAACATTACAATTTTCAGATTTATGGCCGTTTTCATTTGTCCATAACTTGTTTCTCTGTTGTGCGCACCCCTTTCTTTTTAGGGCTTGCTTGCTGAGATTGTATTGATATTGTGATTACACTTTGTTTACTTCATTCTGCAGAATAACATCACATACAAACATATACATGTGTTTTCTCAAAAATAGATCATCTCATAAATGCCGACATAGAAGAAAATATGAAATAGCAATAAATGCATTTCATTCAATGAGTCAAAAACAGTAAAACACATGTCTTAGTTTAGTCATACTCGCAATGCTCAGAAGTTATTATAATAATCATTTTGAAGTTCTTTGTAACATTTCACTTCTAGTAAACCAAACGTTCTTCTCAAATGGTGCAGTACTCAATAAAACTAGTATTGATTCTGTCTGATAACCTAAAGAAATGGGTTGCTTCAAAGTTCTAATGTTAAGTATCTTAAATACTGGAAAAGTATATTTTGTCCTCAGTGAATGAAATGCCGGGAATAATTACATAAAATGCTGTATATTTTCATCCTGATATCCACACAACCTACATTCCTTTGTACCGCCATTTTTCCACTTGCTTGCAAGTTTTCCTAATGGTACGTTCCCAAGGCAACATTTAAGAAACAGCATCCTTAATTGGCTATCGTCTAATACAAAATAAAGATTCTGGAGTCAAGGATGTGTTCCTTTCCAAATGGCCATTGGCTACGTTAGTCATTGGTACAGCCGCTAATTGACATGCTAAAAACCACTCTTCATATGCCTTTTCTAGAGAGAATTTACTGTGGAAATGCACATTCCAGTTTGACAAAACTGAATCCCTCAATTGATCCAGTTTGGATATATTGGAAACAAGGTAAGTTATGGGAAACCATTTGAGACGTAACATTTCTGCAAGCTTCTCTATAATCGCATAAGGTCTCTAGAGACCAGACTGGGCGCGTATAGTCTACATCTCAAGCGTGCTTCGTGTAATATTCTGTACATCCCCAGCTCTAACATCAAGGGAATATTTGCCATGCTCAATGGGAGGTCAAGGACTGTTTTTAAGATTTTCAATTCACGTTTTCCAAAGTCCTTAAGTTACTATGTCCCCAAATATCTGCATCATATAGTTAGTCTTGGAGCTTGTGTGTTTTCCCTTTAGTGTTTGAGTCATTGTTTTTCCTCCATATTGATGAGAAAAAGTATTTATTGTTCCTTCATAGTTTTTATTGTTCGTTCATTCTTAATATTTTCGTCAACTCTCACTCACAGGTAGTTATAATGATCTAACCGATCAAGATTGAGTATCTGGTCTTTATGTTCAGTTTTTTGTTGGCTATTGAGACCAAATTCGCAACTTGCTTGGTTTGCCTGTATTCATTTTAAGTGCCATCCTAGTGCAATGGGAATCAAAACACATCCTAGCTTGTTGTAATCCATCCGTAGTCTTGCCTATAACAACTGCATCATCTGCAAATAACTTGACTGGCTGCATCCATTTTAAGAACACTCAAATATACTGGTATAGTGTTAATATTTCCCTCTCTTACACCTTTCGTAACTAGAAGACTAGGTGTACTCTCTCCAGCCATTCCGTTTTTGGCCTGGGCAAAATTGTCACTATACAGACTTGCAATTGTGTTTAGTAAATTTGATGGCATGCCTGTATCATGTAGGGAATCCTATAGCTTGGCCCTATGGGCATCATCAAATGCAGTCTGTAGGTCCACAAAGATCAAGTGTAAGAGTTGCTCTCATAGCAAGATACATTTATAATGAAGCAGTGTCAATCAAATACTTGCACTATTGTGCATATTCCTTTTCTAAAGCCATTCTGCAGGCTGCATAACACCTGATTTTCCATGACCCAGTCTTTAAGGTCTTTAAGAATTTGTAGTAGAACCTTTCCATATATTTTTGTACAGGAACCGATAAGCGAAATAGGCCGATAATTGTTGGTGTCCTTGCGGTCATCCTTCTTGAAGACTGGGATTATCGCTGCACCCTTCCAAGTTTCAGGAACATGTTTCTTGGAGTGGATATACTTAACATATTTCTATAGTAGTGAAACCCAAATAGTTGTCTTTCATTGAAACAATTCAATAGGTTGCCTATCTAGTCTTGGGGCTATGTTCAGGCTCCAAGAAAGCAAAGCTTCTTCTATTCCCCTCATATTAAGTTGATGGAGAGATGCTGTGGATTGTCCTTTGAAGTAGGGCGAGTCATGCTTAACGGATTTCAATCAGGCGACGCACACCTTAGTCTCGGCCTAGTATGCGGCACACGATTGAAAAGCTTATATTTTTAGATTAGATTCAATATTGAGATGATACACCACTCATATCACACCCCCTTTTCAAATACCGTGGGTCACAATGGACCATGAACCAGGCTGTTTGATAAAATATAATATATATTTATTTATTTTAAAATTCAAAAGAAATCCTACAATTTTTAATATGGGACAGCAATCACAAATGGGGTCATAAGAACAATAGGAATGTAAGCAATGCACTTAGTTAACCTTCTATTCACACATCTACAAAACACCAGGGAATAGGAGCTCGTTTTGATGTTAGGTAAGATAGCACTGAAGTTAGGATTTCCCCCTGCAATGTTCCCTCGACCCACCAATAATCAATTCTAAGTGGATAAACAGAAGCAGCAGGTAATCAGGAGTTAAAATTGGAAAACAGAATTGAAATCGACCTTCCCTCCCCAAACAAGAGAGAAAAACATATTTTAAACCCTGGCAATGCTAAAAATGACACTCGAAAATGGATGAATAAATGAATGAATGTGTGTAAAAACCTAGAAACAAATATTATTCCTCAATACAGCAATCATGTAGAAGTACAAACAATCACAAGCAATGTATAACCGAGAGCATACAGTTCGAAAATGAAAGGCAGGGTTTTAAAACATGTTGCAGCAAATAACATGTTGGGAATTTTTTGAAAACTTTGCAATTCCCGCATGAAATTACCAAAACGGTTTTTAATAAAAACGGGTGAAACATTGTAAATTGTTTTTTGTGTTGGGGCGTAGCTATAGGTCATAGGTACAATACAGAAGTGAAATTAGGTCTCTAGCTGGTAAATTGAGTGAGTTATGCAAGATCTAGAAAGGTGCATTTTGAGTAAAATGGAGCAGTGAAAAAGAAAAGGAAATCAGTTTTGACAAGAACAGTTTTACTCTACACTAGAGCATTCAGGCCAGGATACCAAAGAGGGACACAGTAAGCTCCAGGCTTGATGCGCAAATTCAACCCTAGTTCCCCAGCACCTGCCCTGGCGGAACCAGTCTGATCACTCGAAATAGGATTAGTATTTTAGGATTTCACAAGACAAAATTACTAAGAGTTGGCGCAAGCACTACAAATCAACGTGGAACGACACCCCATTTTCTCCCTGGGATCTTCCTTTCATGGTGTGGAGTGACACTTCTGTTTCTCCTTTGGTTTCTCCCTTCCAGGTTGCCGGGGATGTCTTCCTTGGTTGTTAGATAGGCGCAACCAGTACGACAAATTCCCAATAACTACCCACCAATTGGGTTGACAGCAGTGGGATACACAGGCATTTAATAACAACAATTGATAATGAAGGAAATACTCCCTGTTACATGATCCTATTTATAAATCCTATTGGCTCCCTTCTGGTTCTTCTTTTCCTTATTCTTAGGTTTTTGATGTCTCCTCTGTTTGATTCTCGCTGGGCTCCTCAATTTGTTGCAAAGTGTGCCTAGGGTGACAACTCTTTAGCTGATTGATATGGACCCATTTCTCTTCTGTCAATTCACCCTTGGGGATGCGGATTCTGTAGGCGACAGGTGAGACTTTGTCTACAATTTCAAAAGGTCTTTGCCAGGTAGGCAAAAATGTGCGCTCTTTGGTCTGGTTCCTTTGGAAATTGTACAAGTAGACCCTGTCTCCTACTTGGTATTTCTTTTTGTTTGTTTTTAGATCACACTGAGTCTTCATCCCCTCTGCAGATCTTTCTAGATTCTGCTGAGCGTACGCACAAGCATGTTGAAGGCGATTTCTTAAGTTCTCAACATACTCATGAGTTGTGGAGGCGTTAATCAGTGTCTGCTCCTGTGTTCTATAGAGCAGATGCTGAGATAGCACCATCATTCATCCAGTCATCAGCTCAAATGGAGACATCTTAGTTACAGAAGAAGGTGTAGATCTGATGGCTACAAGGACAAGCGGTAATCGGATGTCCCAACTAGGCCCAGAATCTGCCACAAACTTTTTTTAAATGCTCATAATGGTTTTATTGTACCTCTCAACTCCACCACTAGCGGACTGTGGTATGCAATGTGATGTTTCCTTTTTACCCCAAGTATCTCCCACATCTTTGTCATCACTTCTCTGGTGAAATGACTACCTTGGTCTGACTCAATTCTTTGGGGTAGGCCAAAATACGAGAAGATGTGATTGATCATCAGGGGAGCTGCTGTTTCTGCTTTGCAATTTGGGGCCAGGAGACATTCCACCCATTTGGTAAACAAGCATGTTACGGTTAACATGCACTTGTTCCCCCTAGAGGAGCGAATAATGGGCCTGATGAAATCTTCTTGTGAATCTGACCAAGGCAGTGTCATCCCCTCTTCTGGAGGGGAACTCGGTGTGTGAGTGAAGTTGGCTGAAACTGTGTACACACAAGACACCCCTTCAAGTATTGGTCGAGGTCCTGCCCCATGTGTGGCCGGTATGCAACCTCTCACAAGATTTCTAAAGTAGTGTGAAACCCCCGATGAGCGACTGTGGCCGTATCATGGGTGTGACTTAGCATCAGGCTTCGGAATGAGGTAGGGTCCACCCACTGGTCACAGCCAGATATGGATCTCCTTACCAACAAACCGTCTTGGATTCGGAACATTTTTTGACATTTCGTCAACACCCTAAAGTCCCTTTTCCCAATGTAATCGGTATCCGTCAGGGGAAAGTTCTCTGGGTCCTCAATGTGTTGATAAAACTTACCCATAATCGAATTCCCTTTTTGTGCCATGATTAAATCAGCATCTGGGGTCTCCTTACTCCATTGGGCAGTTGAGAGTTCATTGTGAGCAGTTGTCTGGAACCTAGTGATAGTAGCGACCTGGATTTCCCCCAACAGCTACTCGATCTCGAGGAGCTCCCCCTGAATGGCTCCAGTTTTGGCCTGCTGAACAGCTAGGTCGTCTCCAGTTTTGTCTGGCCCCTCTATTCTATAAATGGTTATCTCAATAGAGGTGACCAGATCATCAATATTTTGTATGAGTTTGCCATGTTTAAGCGGTTTATTATTCGCACATAGCATGCCTCTGGTTTTCCAATTAACCAGATCCTCCACAAACCCATTCCAGACATACGCTGAATCAGTGATTGTGACCAGTTTGTGGAGTTGGTGTTGGACAGCAATGAGGATGGCTTGATGAACTGCCATCAACTCTGCCACCTGACTACTGCAGGGACCGATTTTGTACCCAGGGCAGGGTTGTGGGTCATTATTCAACCAGGCATTCCCCACGCCTGCCACCAGTTCCTTTTCCCCGTTGTTGTCAACATGGTAGGAGCACCCGTCCACATAAACAGTGGGCATTCCCTCACACTTGTCTTCTTCATAGACTTTGTGCGGGAGCACCTGTCCACATAAACAGTGGGCATTCCCTCGCACTTGTCTTCTTCATAGACTTTGTGCTGGGAATTCAGGTACGCTTCCATGTTGTCCTGGATTTGAAGACTTTTGTCCTCGAGACAGTTTTCTCTGGCACAATCATGCAAGCCAGCCAGACCTTGCGCAAGGGGACTCTTCTTGTTTTGTCCATATCTGACCCCCACAGGAAAGCCTTGCATTGACAGAATCCAGGAAGTAATTCTGGAGTTACTCAAATTTCCGTCCCAGATTCTGTCACTTTGGAGATATTGCAATGGCTGGTGTGGAGTCTCCCCCTGGATGAACGGGTGGTAATTTTTCAATGCCCACAACGTTGCCAGGCGTGCCTTCTCACAATCATTGAATTTTTATGTGTTCCGCCTGGATGAACGGGCGGTAATATTTCAATGCCCACGCCATTGCCAGGAGTGCCTTCTCACAATCATTGAATTGTTCCTCCACAGAGCATAAAGTCTTGCTTGCATAGGTGATGACTCTATTGACCTTGTCATGCTTTTGATATAATACTGCTGTCAAGCATGTATTCGAGAACCCTTTCTCCAAGAAGAACTCCTTTTTTTTGACAGGGTAAGCTAGACAAGGTGCTTGTGAGAGGCTTCTTTTGAGTTGCTTTACTGCTTCGGCTTGTTCTGGACCCCACTCCCACTTGACCCCCCCTTTAACAAATGGATCAGGGGTCTTGTGATCTCTGCGTAATCCTCAATGAACTTCCTACTGTAATTAGTTAATCCAAGGAGGCTTCTTAGCTCACGCAGAGTTGTGGGGTCTTTAAGCTTTAGGAGTGCTTCCACTTTCTTTTCCTGGGGGCAAAGACCCTCATGAGTTATCGCAAGCTCCAAGAAGTTGACATGGGTCCTGCACCACTGTGCCTTTTGGAAGGAGAGTTTTGCTCTGGCAACCCTCAACTGTGTCAGAACATGATGGATTTCCGCTATGTGTTCTCCACAGTTGAGCTTTTTATCAAGACATCATCCACATAGGCAAAGTTACCCCTTTCACCCAAGTCGGGCATGGCATTATGTAGGAAGATGTTGAATTTGTTGCCGGAGTTGATGTATCTGAAGTGAGTAGTGAGTCCGGGTCCAGGTGTACTGCTGCCCCCTGAAGGTAAAGGCTAGCTTTTATTGGTCCTCGCTACTGACAGACACGGTCCAGTACCCATTGGTCAGGTCAATGGCAGTGTATAGCTTTGACCCCTGGATCTGGGCCAGCCCCTTGTCAATGTAGGGGAGCAGCCGTCAGGACATATGGACCCATTTGTCTCCACTGGCCGTTCGCTTTTAAAATCCCCATCGCCGGATTATTAAAGGTGCTCTGGACTGGATGAATTATCCCACGGGACTCAAGCTTTTTGATTATTTCTGTCAGGCACTCCAGGGATGGGAGAGGCAAGCGGTATTGCTTCACAAACACTGGAGTCATTCCAGGGTTTGTGGGAATTGTTGTTGTATGGATTTCAGTGCGACCACAGTCATACGAGTCCACCGCAAGGAGATCTTGAAAATCTAAGAAAACTTGTTTCAACTTTTGCTTTTGCTCCAGAGTCCCACAGGCATCAGCCAGGTTGACCTGCTCTTCAACCATTTGCCTGAAGCCTGGAAAGACTTCCGGTTTTGCTATGTCAGTGGCCCCTCCAGCTGGGTGGAGAGGTACCTGGTGAGAGGATTGATCTGGACAGAGGGTTTCAGGTAGGTGAGGCTGTCATCAGGGACCTGGAAGATGATCTCATCCTGCCTGATGTCACAAGTCACCTCTTCGTCCCCGTAAGGGCAGGAAGAGTACACCAGGAAATTCCCCCCTTGCCAGGTGAAGATCCTGTCTGGTGGTACGTCATTGTCACTATTATTGTCAAGACAGTCATACCAGTTCATTACCTAGATCCATGGAAAAATGTCAGTCATCAATCGCCATTCCTAATGGTGCCTGCGCCCAGAGCGATACTCCTAAGGACGCTGAATTCCATCAATATTGGAATGGTGTTGGGTTTAAGCCCAACCCCTGCTGTTGGAGATGGGCATTGAGGTCTACATATGCATCAGGATTTTGCAGTTTCTGTCCTCTTTTAATTTTTAATCCAAGTGGGAATAGTCTTGTCCGTGCTGGGATGGTGACCTCCTCTCCAATTTGAACTTCAACTGCATACGTCAGCAATTGGGCTGACCAAAATGCTTTTTCTGAATTATCAAAGTCCCTGGGATCACCCCCTAGTCGGGACCAGGCTTTGTAATTTATCAAGTCCAAATTAATGGAAAACCAATTGAGAATGTCACCGCTTAAATAGAATGCAGCAGGGACATCTCGCACGACCCAACAATTATGTACTATGCTTTTGTTCCCGTTAGAGATTTTGAGCATGCACGTACTAGGGAGGAGATTTTTGGAATTGGGAGTTTCCAGGCTCATTTCCCACTTATTGATCAATTTAAAAGTGGGAATGGCTGGATCTTTTGGGAGCTGTCGGAACATGGCTTCGCTGATGGAGCTCTTACCGTTGTTCATGCACACTCGGGCGAGAACAGATTCCTTCCCTTCATTTAACTGAATAGGGATGAATAACTATTCTCCAATTTTCTGAATATCAGTTAAACTTTGAGCTGGTTTCTCATCACTTTTGTCTATGGAAGTGGGATTTTCCGATTGTGAATTGGTATAGAATTTCAGAGTATTTCCTTATAGTGTCGAATGCCACTTGAGACTGGAAGGAAGGTTGATTTTCAGGAATTGAGAGGAGTTCCTATCACCAGT
The DNA here is from genome assembly GCF_040938575.1 of Ambystoma mexicanum. Taxonomy (NCBI): domain Eukaryota; kingdom Metazoa; phylum Chordata; class Amphibia; order Caudata; family Ambystomatidae; genus Ambystoma; species Ambystoma mexicanum. Next base: position 543,659,032 of record NC_090937.1, read on the forward strand.
TTGTTGTCCTACAGCAATTACTGTCACGTCAAGTATTTGGTTATTCTGGAAATGAAACTCAATATGATCAGATTTTTGTGCAACCATGTGGCATGTGCCATTTAAACTAACATGGTTGACACTCTTTCAATTTTATTGGCCTGCTAGTCTGGGTCCAGAGGACATTGTTCACACAGTCTATTAAGGGGGACAACCTTCGCAGGAGGTTATTCCCTGGTAAACAGGGTGTGCCCTCTGGAGTTACGACTACGATAGGGTGTTTCACCTTATGTCGCCCAATTTTTATTTCCAAATTCGCAGTCCCCTCGACAGGAATTTAATTCCCATCAAAGTTCTGGAGTTTTCCAGGAAGAGGCGTGAGAGGGATCTGTTATCTCTCCCCCTTCCTGAATTTAGCTGCTCAAAGGCCCTTTTTTGACAGAAGAGTTGCTTGGGATCCAGTGTCCACCAGTGCTGCAATTGCAGATTGCCCTTGCACTTGGACGGAGGTGTAGAATCTACCTTCTTTCTCCTCCAATGTGCTAAGTTAATAGGCTTCGTGGGCAAGCTGGGTAGTCAATTTCCTGATTGTTGACTCAGACACAGGGGTAGTTTGGGCGTAAATCTGTGTAGGAGTTTGGGAATCTGAAAGAACAATTTTGCACTCAGAGATTCGAGGAGTTTTGGACTTCTCCTTTTCTGATTCTGGGCTGCCCCCCCCTTTTTAGAGGCAGTCACCAGAATTGCTTTGGGGAGATTGGGAACCCCCTTTCAAGATCATGTCTTCTTGATGCTCATTCTGGTGTTCTAGGATGGCCGATTCAGAATCAGTCCCCACTCCCACCCAGTCTTCATTTAAATCCCTTGGGACCCATTTTTCTTTGGGAAGAGTCCCCCTGCCCTGAAGGAGAAGATCTTTTTCCTAGAATCCTCTGAGTATTCCACTCCTTCAAATTGGAGGACACTAATATCCTCCACAAAATGGGTCCTTTTGGGTTCTTTATTTCTCCTACCCGCCCTCTGTTCCTTGGGTGGCAGATTTTCAGGGCAGGAGATTTTGGTTCCGGTTCCTGGGTGTCCAGGGGCTTTTCACGAGTAAGGAAGGAAGCTTCCTCTAGGGCTTTACACCACTTTTCCCCTGTGCCTCCTCCGCTGGAACTGTTGAGCCGCCATGTTTGTCTAAGGGTTCTGTTGAGCCCTAAACATGCGACCCAGATCCTGGGTTAGGTTCTAGACCTGGCGCTCCAGTTGGGACACCTGTTCCGGCTGGTACAGGGGTCTCTGCTCAACCCTAGGTGGATCACGGGAAGGGTAATTAATCAAGAAATTGAGGAGGTCTCAGCACAATTGTCAAAACTTAAAACAGCTGCAGAACTACAGGCAATCCTTGAAGACACTAACAACAAATTGGAAAATTATAAAAAGGAGATAGAACAGCGGAAGATTAGAAAATTCAGAAGTGATACTCTTGACTACGCATGTGATATTGTGTACTCTTGGCAAGAATACTAAAACAATAATAGACCAACATTATACCCACCTAGACAACCAAAACCAGTACCCAACAGTAACAACAGTGATAGCAGCGCAGTAACCAGTGGGGAGATTGAAGAAATACCCTCAACTAGTTGTAAAAAAACATCAACACTCCTTTAACCACTATAGTGGTACCAACACCAACACCTGAATGTTTTTTAGGGGGAGGAGAAAAACCAGACAAGGGCAAAAGAAAACCCTGCCAAAAAGACAAACATTGAAGGAACCGATAATTGTAAACATTTCCTCTAAACAACTTTCACAATCTCAGATGGACACTCTTAATCTGGGAATCTCCTTTATACCGAATAACAGTGCAAGCTTATTTGAGGAAGAAGTGAACCTTTTCAAACTATTTCGGAAAATGGAACTTAAAATCTTTTTTGATAGTATGACTTCGGAGACATGAGATACAGATGAAGAGTAAAAGTCATTTTCATCCTCAAACTAATCATCCTGTGGTAACCCTATTTAAAGCCAAAACAACTAGAGCTTTTGAAAAAAAATCTGAAATATTCCACCACAAATAAACAAAATATCAGGAAACATCAATTAAAAATTATTAAAGAGTTGGCTGAAGACAACAGCATAAACATCAAAAAGGCGGACATAGAGGGTCCTTAGGTTATCATTCTAAGGTTGTTTAAAATTGCTGGCAGATCAAGACACTTAGCTAACCCTGGACCATGACCCCATCACTTCTATCAAAGAAACCATCAAAAAACCCATTGATAAAGCTGAAGAACTGGATTGGATCCCTGAGAAAAAAAGTGATTTTTAATCAATAAACATCCCGTAATCCTGGTTCTATATGGTGTTCCGAAAATGCATAAAAACATAACAGATCCACCTCTAAGGCCAATTGTAGCAGGGACGGAAAGCATCTTTCATCTTTCATGGCGTTATACCTGGATACAGCGCTGCAACCTTTGATAGAAAAAACAAAAACCTACCTTAAAGACACCACTCATTTTTCCAAAACATCAAAGGACTAACTATGGATGAACCAAACTTATTACTATTCACATTGGATGTGAGTAGCTTATATGCTTCAATCCCACACAATCAAAGAATTGATGCTTTGGAATGGATCAATCCCCTCTGAATCCACTACACTAACCAATTACATTTTCCAGATGTCCCTCATATGTACTAGCTCCAACTACAGCGGGGTTCATTTCTCTAATGGGTCTATCCACTATGATACAGGTGTGAGTATTATCAGATAGCACTGTTTCTGCTCACTAGTGTATATTAGAAATTAGGTTGTAAAAATCTCTTATTTGCTTTTTAGGTTTAGATTTTGAATTTGAATTTCTGTTTTTAAACCCTGCAGTAACATGTTAAGATTGTGAATCCAATTTGGAACAGGTTACAATGGACTTCTTATGTACCAACCTTTATATTCTATTTTACCCACACTTCTACATTCTATACTTAGCTAGATAGTTATCTTTTCCATCTACGTCTATTAGGTGAAATCTATAAAGGAGACTTTATCGATTCTTTATCTCTCGCACAATTCCTGAACATTATCCCCATCCCCTTGGGATACTCAACCTCACTCTGCTTGTGGTCGAATATTGCTTGACCTTATAGTCCTGTGCTTGTGCTTTTGTATTTACATTCTTTCCTCATCGTGTAGCGGTTTTACTTATTCTTCATTAAGTTTTCATAAACATGGGCATTTTAGCACATTTCTCCGGCTCAACCAATCTATTTCTTATATTCGGGATTGGCACATGCGTACCTGTGATGTCATTTGTTTTGAAGCCACCGCACATGCACTAAGATGCATCACGACTGTGACAGTATTAAAAGGAGCCCTTCTTGCAGCGGAAACAGTCCCCCTGGAGATCCGCGTGCATACAGATTTATCCATCTGCCTAAGTAAGTTGACAATCGATCTTTTGCATTATTCAACTTCTCTGCAGTTTATGTAGTTTTAGACCACCCCTATAGAACCTTGTTTTACCTTACCTTTTTAGGACCAGCCTTCTTGGTTTTTTGAAAGACAAGTCAGCATTTGGTGACTTTCCAACTGTGGCGGCTACTTGTATTATCCCGCTAGGAAGATGCTCTTTCTCTAAACACACTCTCTGTCCACATCAAGTGATGGATGAGTTTGACTAAAGTAAGTTAACCTGAAGATTCTACACGTGTTTAGAATCACTTATTATCTTTTGTAAATTAATATATTTCTTCGATGTCTTGGATTTTCTTTTTTGTTCGACTGACAGACATTATTTGTGTTATTGAGAGTTGATCGACTACCACAAACGGCTGGTTCACTGGACCATATACAATTTCTTTTCTTGTCATCATTTTCAGGATTCCATACCCATTTGGGTAAGTGTTATTATCCTTGTTCTATTAATATATGTTTTATCCATAGCTGATTACCACTCCTTTAGCAGAAAGGCACTCGATTTATCTGACTATACAGACCTAATCTAGAAATGTTCTCAACCTAGAGCTATCACAAGGCTGGTTGGTCTAAGTGACTATTTATCTTTTACAGATATTGTTTGAAATCCAGGAGGCAGATTGTGAACTTTAGTTGGTATTCTTCTCCTTGAAATATGATTGACAACATTGAAAATTTACTAAATTTTAGAAGATAGTTATGTGCAGATATGAGTATTTATCATTGTATGTGCACTATGTCTAAATGAATCAGTGTAGAATTAATGTGTTTCTAAAATGTACATATTTCTCCATTCTTTTGTAGAATATGTTTGGAACTATGTCTATGCCCCGAAGAAGAGTGTATTCTCGAAATGCGTTGGGTCAATTTGTGTACAATACATTTTGTGGGTTTTTTTGTGACAAAAAAAACCTTTGTGAAATGTTTTTTTAACTTTACTTCAAAATGTTTGATTTTGCTTGTGACTCTAACTCGTTGTTTATACAATAATTATGTTTAAATCTTCTGGAATAGATTGCCTGTGAGGTTCTATTTTAGCACTCCACAATCACACACTACTTCTACAAATTATTGATCTGTCTTTACAGATACCCAATCGTGTGCAGGAGAACTATGTCTATGCCACTGAAGAAGAGTGTATTCTTGAAACACGTTGGGCCAATTTGTGTACGATGCATTTTGTGTTTTTTGTGACAAAAAAACCTTTTGTGAAATGGTTATTTAACTTTACTTCAAAACGTTTGATTTTGCTTGTGACTCGATTGACTGTGAGGTTCTATTTTAGCACTCCACAATCACACACTACTTCTACAAATTATTGATCTGTCTTTACAGATACCCGATATTGTGCAGGGGACGGGAGTTCCCAAAATTATGGGAACAACTACCATTTTTCTCTTCTCACTTTCAACCTAGATGTCAAGGTTGATACTAGCCCCCCCATACCTTAAATTCATATATATATATATAAACCTTAGATTTATTACTACATGATTTTTATTTTGATCAACTATGTATGCCTTGTGTTCCCGCTATTTTTCTTAAGGGTAACTATCCCTTCTCCCATAGTACCCTGGATATGGCGAATTCTTGTAACCCTCCACCCTTGGCCTCCCCTCTCCTGGATGGGGTTTTCTGGGTTCCTGAAAGTGGGGAATGAAAGGAGGGTTGTCCTGCAGGTTGGGGTTTTGTGGGTATCGGGCAAAGAAGCTTAATCCAGCATTTGGGGAATTCCTGCCCTCCCGAGGGAAGTTAGGAGGGAAGTTTCCCGGGGCAGCACTTACCTGGTTGGATCCCCCCTTGGGCCGGGGAGTCCATACATACCCCAGGATTGGTCTGGTGCCCTTGTATCAGGGGCTGATATAATCAGGGGAGTTGGGGGGTCCCATTAGTGGGATTACCCCCCAGACTGCCACCCATTTGTGACTGGCCAGAAGGCCTCCTGGGTCTGGGATTCTGCTGACTTTGTGCAGGTATATTTTTAGGCTCCCCCATCTCTAAGTCTCACATGGGGACAACCTTCACCTCCGCCACCTTATCTGCAGCAGGGGTGTTAGCAGGTTTGGGGTCTTTACTCAGATTTTAATTTTCTGCAGGTTTTTGGACCTCATAAATGCAGGTCGCCTGCTCTATAACCCAGCCCATCATTCTTTTCTTGTGGAAGTCCCTCACCAGCTTGGTCATAATGTACTTGGGGAGGTTATGAAAGAAAGTGGTTACAAACTCCTGGCTATCTGTGCGCACCCTCCTAGTTGTCTGTGCAAAGGCACGTTTGAGCTCCTGTACAAACTCTTGTGGAGCCTGATCTTCCCCACACTGCAGATTATAGGCCACTTTGCGAGCCTCCTCGGGATTCCTGTGGGCGGAGAAGTATTTCAAGATGGCCACCCTATAGGTGGACAATCTGGAATGGTTCTGGTCCTCCAGTCCCGCAAAGAAACTTGAGTATTCAGCGGAGAATGTCCACTTTACATACTCAACAAAGATTTGGTTGTCTTTCACATGAAAAGTGTCCATTATCTGCTCATATAGTTCCAGGTGTTCCCAAACAGAATATTTTTCATTTCTATGATAGGGGGTTATGACACTCCTAAGGGCCTTAATCTGCCTAATGGGGTCTTTGGCCATAACTCGCTTAAGTTTGTTTGCCTTCTTTGGCTTAGTCACCCGAGGACACTCGCTCTCAGACTCGGGTGACTAAGCTAAAGCTACTAGCTGAGGTCCCGTCATGATCATCTATGACCTCCTGGATTCTGTGAGCTTGAGTGTGGCTCACAGAATGGTGGGCCCTAGTTTCTCCACTCCTGTGGGACACAGGAGAGTAGGCGTCTGACTCCTCCTTACTCCCAGGGTTGGGAGAGTATTAGCCCCACTGACCTAATTGGGTAGAGATCTTCAGGATACACTTTTTGGGCCTCATTTCATTGGGTTTTACATGAAATTGGACCAACTGGTGCCTTGGAAAATAATATTTTGGTGGATATAATTCCCTGACCCTCCCCTCTTATGAGACTTCCCTGTCACTCTGCACTTCCTGTATTGTCCGAGAAAACTGGGACAATTTACGCTGCAGGAGACTCACTTCCTTAGTTTTAGCATCTTTTGTCTGGGTGTTCTCTTCTAGAGCACCCTCTACCCATCTGACGTGCCCCACTAGCTTCCCAGACTCTGTTTTCAGTTCCTTTAACTCCGGGAGGCCTAACTCTCTTCCCTCTAACTCGGTTTTTAATTTCCTTATTTCCTGGCCCTGGGTGTCTTTCTCTTGATGTAGGGTGCCCCTCTGTTCAGCCAGGTCATCCCTTTGTTTTTTGATGATATTTAATTTCTGGCACCCTTCATCAAATTATGCTTGAGAGTGGAGGTCTCGCATGATTAATTTATGATTTTCCTCTTTCAATTTTTCTATCTGGTCTTGTAGAGTAACTATCTTCTCTGCGCAGGCTCTATTGAAATGTATTTGTTGATTTAACTTCTGTTGACTCTCTTGTAGAGAATCAACCTTTTCCTTACACTCCTCTTTCAATACCACTAATTGGGACTCTTGATCTGCATTATTGTGCTGATGGAGAGTCAAATCCTCTTTTAATTTTATGATCTAGTTTGCAGATTCTACCTCCAACTCTTGGCTCTTTTGTAATGTTTGTTCTGCTAAACTTATATCAATCTGCATTTTATTTAACAGTTCAGATTGATTTTGCGCTAAAATTTCATTTTCCTCCTGCCTTTCCCACATCACTCCCGTGTGGAGATACAGGTAGGCTGTGATTCTGGCAATTTTGCTTTGCTCCTCTTTAATCTTTGGGGTCATATATAGCTTGCTCAGAGTTTGGTGTAATAGGCCACCGTCCTGCCATGTATCCAGGTCCATGGCAGTGACCTGTTGGGTTATTTCTTGTAGCCAGACTTTTTCATCATGTTCTGGCCACTGAACTCTGACAAATAGCTTGTGCAGAAGGTGTGCTCTAGCCATATTGATCTGTACTGGAACAGCCATTTTGGAAATGTTCTTTCTTTATTAATTATTTCAGGGTTGATTTAATTTTACTTTATAGACAGAGACCTGGTACTTAAAGTATTTGCTTTTGAGAGGCGCTTGTACAGTGTAACCCAGTATCCACACCCCACAAGGTATTACTACCCTGCAGGTTAGTCTTCTGTGTTAGACTGTCACAGGTGACAACCAAATCAATCCCCAACACGAGCCCCCAAATTTGTTAAGGATTTCAATCAGGCGATGCACACCTTAGTCTCTGCCTAGTATGCAGCACACAATTGAAATGCTTATGTTTTTAGATTAGATTCAATATTGAGATGATACACCACTCATATCAAATCCCCTTTTCTTTTACAAAAGAAATCATACATTTTTTTAATATGGGGCAGCAATCACCAATTGGGTGATAAGAACAACAGGAATGTAAGCAATGCACTAAGTTAACCTTCTATTGACACATCTAAAAAACACCAGGGAATAGGAGCACTTTTTGGTTTTAGGTAAGATAGCACTGAAGTTAGGATTTCCCCCTCCAATGTTCCCTCGACCCACCAATAATCAATTCTAAGTGGATAAACAGAAGCAGCAGGTAACCAGGAATGACAAATGGAAAACAGAATTGAAATACGACCTTCCCTCCCCAAACAAGAGAGAAAAACGGATTTTAAACCCTGGCAATGCTAAAAATGACACTCGGAAATGGATGAATAAATTAATGAATGTGTGTAAAAACCTTGAAACAAATATTATTCCTCACTACAGCAACCATGTAGAAGTACTAACAATCATAATCAATGTATAACCAAGAGCATAGAGTTTAAAAATGAGTGGCAGGTTTTTAAAACATGTTGTAGCAAATAACACGTTGGGAAATTAAACACTTTGCAATTCCCGCCTGAAATTACCAAAACAGTTTTTAATAAAAACGGGTGAAACATTGTAAATCGCAAAGCAGTGTTGCGGCGTAGCTATAGATCATTGGTACAATATGGAAGTGAAATTAGGTCTCTAACTGGTAAATTGAATGAGTTATACAAGATCTAGAAAGGTGCGTTTTGAGTAAAATGGAGCGGTGAAAAAGGAAAGGAAATCAGTTTTGACAAGAACAGTTTTACTCTACACTAGATCATTCAGGCTAGGATATCAAAGAGGTGCACAATAAGCTCCATGGTTTATTTGCGAATTCAACCCTAGGTCCCCAGCGCCCGCCCTGGCGGACACAGTCTGATCACTCGAAATAGGATTAGTAGCTTAGGATTTCACAAGACAAAATAACTAAGAGATGGTGTGAGCACTAGAAATCAAAGGCCGGGTGGCAATAATGATTGTGACAGTTTGAACAAGGTATCAGCATAAGGATAGGGTGGCTTAGAGAGTGGGATGAGGACAAAGAAAAGATAGGCTATGGGTTTAGGTGGAGTGGCAATTGATACTCACAGTCCACTTTTTAGTTTTTAGATTCTGGACAGTCAGAGGTTCTGGTCACCAGATGGATCTGGTCTAACAAAGGACAGCCGGATAAAATCAGCAGGACAGGATCATCTGGGCAGTGACTGGCTACCGGGTAGCACTTCTGGACTAGTAATTCTGGTCACTGGATAATATAGATCATCATGTAGCAGGATGGCAGCTGCATGCAGTGAGTGGCAGCCAGCCAAGCTGGATCAGGATGCCAAAAGTACCACAGTTTTTCCCTTTTTAATGGGAAATTTAGTGGTTTTCCGAATTTGAGGCCTTGCTGGAGCAGGATCAGCAATGCTTCGTCGTGTAGTTGGGATCTGGAATCTGGATAGATGGCACAGGAACACAGCGCAGGAAATCAGGAAGAGTGTCTGTCTAGGGTCTTGTCAGGGACCCTTATTTATAATGCCTAGTGACATCATCCAGGTATATGACTGGGGCAGGCTTAACTAAACACACCCCTAACCAAGGGATTGGACATGGGTGCTAGTCTCCGCCTCACTCTCAACTGGTTGGATTTCCAAGGGAATGATGTCAGGTTTATGAGGTGAGTTTTACAATGTCCAGAAACACTCACATTTACTTTACTGAAAATCTGATTTTGCCAAAAACATACATTTCTTCAATTGCAATCTCTTGGCAAATTATACACACAGGTTACATATTATATGCAAACCCAGTTAAGTCCAATCCTCATGTCTGTGCGACCTTGTTTCGCCTTTCTGATACATTTTGGTAATTTTAAACATGAAAGATTTGGCCTAAGATTACATAATTTTATACATGGATGCACATTATCCCCTGGGATGTATGTACAAAATGTTATGTTTGCAACATTAATACTTTCCTTGGAATCTGTCATATTTTGTAACTTCTGTTCCCCATGCAGCAATGAGTTCTGCCAAGTTTTAAACGAAAGCTCATAAAGTTAGATTTGAAACTGCAAACTTTTTTACATTTTTACTAATTCTTGCTGCAGAGATAACAAGTCTTTAAAGTTTCTTTATAAAATAGTCTTTGTAACCAAAAGGCAGTCCATTGTTATTAGATCCTTTTTTTGTCTTCCTCCAACTGCAAGCAGTTGTAATTTCCTTCAAGGAAAGGGGGGTTTCCCATCTTACATGAAGGTTTTATTGCCCCTTACACTTGACATGTTAGTGTCCCAGGACTTCTATTGTCCCAGCCTGGAGCACAGACAAATGTCTGACGCGCGTGTGAACTTTCTTTGTCCTGGCCCATTCAAAGTTTTTCAAGCTGGCAATTTTCACTTACGTGTCCTGGATTTATGATGTATCTCCCTTCCTTGGGGAAGTTTCATGGCTGGCAACTGGAATGACTGTTTTTTCTAAGAGCTTGCAAATGCAGCCCATGTGTTTTAAACTCTTCAATTTCTTATTTTGGGTCCTGAATTAAAACAAACCTGCGAAAGAAGATAGCCTATGTGTGTATTATCACCACTAACACAATCCCTTTACATTGCTAAGTAAGCAGGTTTTCATTCACAATGTATTTTTAAACAGGCCAATTTTTTCTTCCGTCAGCAAAGCCCATTTTCTACATGTGTCACAACTGCTAGCATTTCTTTCTTTAAATTCAGTTGGCAGCTCCCTCAGATGCCCACACTGTCTCTGCAACTGTAGTCATTTCCTTGAATGCAAGAGTTTTATCTACAGTATATATACATTTGATACTGACCTGGCTCAGAGAGTTAAAGTCTCTTTGAACTGCTGAGCCTGGATACATTATGAAAGAAATAAACGTGTGTTCCCGTGCAAGTGAAAGTGAAGTTGCTTATTGATTTCTCTGAGAGCTGGTTTGACTGGGCCTGTCACTCAGGAATTATGCCTTGTTTTGGTGAAGCACAGTGAAATATGCTGGGCATGACAGGGCCTTTTTACTCACAGTGCTTTCAGAATGAACAGATGGAATTAGCATAAAAACAGCATTTTGAAAGGGTGAAAATGTTTCATTTTGAAGGGGATTTTGGCTTTTTCAGCAAAGCAGTGCTGCCTGTTCACTTGATTCCATATATGTTTCAGAACACACTGGAATATTTTGTCAGTGTGTCCCCTTGTTCCATTTTGCCTGAGGTGTGCTGGGCAGGATGGTGCAGCCATTTTATTGTTGCTGCCCAAAACACAGTTTTGAGGTCCTGGTGCGCACAGAAGCCAGCACAGCCAGGTTCAGCTTGGTGATGTGGGGCAGTGCCGTTGAGTGGGTCTATATATCCCACGCATCTTGAATGGTTTACTATATAGCTTTGCAAAGTAATATTTGCACATAGCTCCAGTGATATTAATTTCAAAGTTCTTTGCTGTGAGTCCCCCTTGATACTAGACCACAACACTCTCTCAAGTTATTGCTGGTACAGGTACTTTCATTATTTCCCATCTGTTACTAATCAATTGTTTTTTTGTTTTTTGTTTTTCTTTTGAGACTGTAGCTTTTTCTTTTCCTTTATTAGCATCCTGACTTTAGATATATTGCTGCCTTCCTCTTTTTTTGTGGTTTAATAAGCTCTGGTTTGAATAGTCTGCATTCACAATCAAAACATTATCTTGGTTCAGATTCTTATTTTTTAGAACATTATATGTTTCTATTTTCCTTTCAGTATTACTACTTAAGCTGGCTACACTGCATCCCTGATATAACAACCGGCTCCCTTGCACTGTGTTTTTTGTGTTTTGTAATTGCATGTTTCTAAACTGTAAGTACGTCATTTATGATTGGAACTGTGCATTGCATGCATATTCAAAATCCCCTCACCCCTTCACATGTGTGCTGCCATTCTGTTACAGGTTTCCAGGCCCTCTCTCATTCCTTTTCCCCTTTATTTCCTGGATGCTTTTGCATTAGCAGCTCAGCCTCTTCAGAGGTCTTAGAAAATATTTGCTTTGTGGGTGCAGTTTCAAAATTGGGGCCCATTTTGCCATTTTGTTGTATCATCCGCACTAGTGAAAATAGTTAATAGACTTAATAAATTAACATGGGACCAGTATAATGTTACAATGTCAGATTGGCAATCTATTCCAGTTCCAGTTCCAATTGCATTTTTTCATATAGAAACGTTGTTGTTTTTTTTTGCCCCAAGTTTAACCCTACTCCAAGTTTGTGTTCTCACGATTTCTGTTGTTTAAACACCAACGAAGTTCTGCACGTTCCCATCATTAATAACTTTTTCAACTCAAGCTTCATGATGCTCGTTCATTCCTTCCCGGAAGGTGAATTTTATACCAATGGGAACTAAGATTTTTTTAAGTCCCTATTCTTTATGACTACGAGAAGTTGTAATCTAACTAACCCCCAATTGCTGGATATCATAGCACCTGTGATACTCCAACCTTTCTGGAACTGTGATACAAACATCCCATCCAACCAACTTTGCCTACATCCACGTTCAACCCTAGTGAGACTTTCAGCAATCTACAATAGTATTTATTGGACATTAGGGAAGAAATGGCAAACACAGGAAACATTTCAGGCAGCAGAGGCAGTCCCTGGTAGAGCGCCAATCACAACCAAGAATAGAATTTTAAATGAGAGTATATCAAATGATGAGGGGGCAACACCATGTGAAAAAGACCATCCACAGTGATTAGGAAATACACATCAATAGTATGTACATTACAGTCATAGGTTCGGAACATGAGAGCAATATACATATTTATTTGTTTATACATATGTCTGTGATATTTTCAGGAGGGCATGATGGGTTCAGTTTGTGAGTGACAAAATGGCATTTTTTTAAAGACACATCCCTGATCAATAAGCAGGCCTTACTGTGCCCCTTAACCAACTCCAATAGTGTACAGATTTACATCTCTAGTGGAGGGCAATAAGGAAGAAGGGCTGGAAGCAGGAGGAAGCACACGGGATGGCAATGTGCAGAAAGGTTGAGGAGGTATGCAGAAGAAATTAGTTTTGCTAAATTCTGGAGGTAGAGTAGAGAGAGATAAAGCCTGCAAGAGATGGGGCACAACCATGGAAGGATTTGAAAATGAGATGTAGAAACATAAGGAGAGATTGATTTTGCAGAGGAAGCCATCCAGTGTAGGCACAGTGTGCAGAGGTGGGGCCTGATCAGCGATTCGGTTTTGTTTGTCAGATATTTCAGGCAGAATGATTTATAATCCAAGATAATGGGCCTCATTACGACCCGGGCGGTAAGGGATTACCGGCACCGGTAAGGGCACCGGTGCCGGTAATCCCTTACCGCCCTATTCGGAGGCCCCTTTGCAGGTCCTCCCTTAACGGCTGGTAAAACCGTTAAGGGAGGACGGGACCCGCAAAGGGACTTTAGAGGTAATAACGGTACCGCAATTTGCGGTACCGTTATTACCGCCTTCCCCATTCCCATTGAGCCCTATCGGGGGCTAAAATGGGGAAGGGCCATGGTGAATGGGGAATTACCGCCACCGCCAAACTTGGAATGGGGCGGTAATTGCTCCTTTCACCATAGCGGAATCGGTAAGGTTTTGGAGGCAACCATGATATGATATGATATGATATGGCATTTGTAACGCGCCTATACACAAGTGTTTCAAGGCGCGATGAGGCAGGGAGGGCGGAACAAGGGGAAGACAGACAACGATCCTACTAGGCCAGGTGTCATTCAGACCGCGCAAGTGCAGGGGTAGGAGGAAGGGAAAAGTGCAAGGGGAGGGGGGAAGTGCAATACAAGTAAGTAGAGTAAGTAAATAAATAGGGCCAGCTGGTGGCAAGTGCAAGGTAAGTGCAGACAAGTGCTGGGAAAGGGGGGCTGTAGGGATACAGAGACAGTCCCTCAGTGCAGGGGTTGCCAGGGAGGCAGTGCAAGAGGAGAGTGGCTGGGCCCAGGACCGAGGTCGGTGAGAGTGGCCCAGTTGCAGATTCGGTGCAGATTCAGTCGAGAATTTAGCAGGGTCGTAATGAGGCCCATGTGTTTAAGCCTAGAAAACAGGTGAATTCATTACTATTGTGTTTCACACATTTTAGCTACAACACAGAAAGGCACCATCATATGTACGTGTGTTACTGTTGGGTTGACATGACAAAGAATTTGTTGCAACGCATGGCACACAAACACATGTGAAACCTTTTCAGTTGCATTTGACACTGTTCAAATACAGCTTATACAAGATACACCAAACACACAATAATGTTTGAGATTTTCAAGTATAACTTGTTATGTCCTTTGCATAACATAATGTGAAAACACTGATCTATGTGATTTTGTAATATATGTGCAATCTTCAATTTGCAGCGTGAATACATATTATCTGTAATTGTTATACCAAGTATTCAAAGCAGCAAAACAGTGTGATGCTATTTTATAAACACAAATTAGATTTCACTGAGGTCTCAGGATAATCTTAATTAAAACACGGATTCTTGAATGAATGCATACTGGAAACATGGAGAGTTAGTTGGAAATAATTATAATGACAGGATGTCTTTGGCTCTTGTCTGAGATGTGCAGAATCCTTTTCTAGTTCTATGTGAAACAGAGGTTCCTGTTTAGGTCAGTTTAATTTTGCATTGGAAGTAAAAGAGTGCTCTTGGAAGACACAATTTTTAGGGAATTGTAAAAACCATTGTTGACAATGTGTGTGTGTCAACAATGTCTGAAACCTCCCAATAATAGCAACTTTTTGGGAATAAAATGAAGACGTTTGCCAATTCTTGCAACATATTTTTATTTTCCATGTTCAAACCATGAAGAGACACCATGATGTATATTGTCAGTGGTCTATCAACTATGCCTGTGCTCAAGAGATACTTAGTTTAATATAGTTTTGAGTTTGTGCATTGCTCATCCTTATGCTTCTTTTGCCATGAGAAGTGGACCCATCAAACCACTGAGCGGAATCCTTACAGGCGGATTGAAATGAATAAATGTATTTATTGATTCATGACCTTGGATAACTTTTGGGTTGTTTTTAGGACAACTATACTAAGAAGCCATGGTCATTTGCAGAGTGTGTTATTAGCCCTGTCTATTTAATGGTTTTACACGGTTTGGTAAAACCTTACCAGTCCCCTGGCTTGCCTCTCTTGACAGCATTATTCTGAGTCTATTTTTAAGTTTTAAAGTACAATTATTTCAGATATCTACAAACATTTCCAATCGGTTGCAGGTTAATGTGTAATCGGAGAAGAATGAGGTGCTAGCTATATTCAACTACATTCTTGCTTATACTTGGAACTGCATAGTCTTTGACAATACTATTTTAATATGCACATATTATCTCTACAAGTGAATACATATATATGAATGCTAAAAAAAAGAGAGAGCATTCTTAGTATGTTTCTATTCATGAATACACAATATTGCCATATTGCAAGTTGTAAAATTGTGTAAGAAAGGTATTGATAACATCTAATGTTCATCATACACAGAAGGTATTGTATTACGAATCAGTTATTAGAGGCTCTAGATGTAGACCCATGACAATATTGCTTTCCAATAGTTATTCTGTCAGGTGCTCTGGGGCAGTGGTTTCCCTTGCACTAAGCACAGAGATCCAACTCTTTCCAGAGACTTGCATCAGGTACAAGACTATTCTCTGCATTTCATGTTAGGCAATGGCATGCAGTGTCTGATTCAAATCTTGACATTGTGAAGGGTGAAATGGGGGCAGATTTTGTTTGCAACCACTGCCATGGAGGATCCTAAAGTTCCAAGCCTTGTGTGATGGCCTGACGAGTTTAGGAGTAGACTAGTTGTGAGATGGGAGATTGGAGCTAGCATTGGAAGGAGAGTGAAATATGACTTCCATATCTGAGGAGTGTAATATCAGGCAGCTTAGAGCCATCCATTGATGGACAGATATGCGGCAAATGTTGATGTGTTGAGATAGCTGTGGTGAAAGAGGGAAAGGAGAAACAAATCTGTGTGATAATAGCAAAGAGATGGTAGTTGAGGCCAAACAATTGTATGTTTTTATCCAGGGCAAATTTCTAGACAGTGAAGAGGAATGGGATACGGCCTGATTCTTGAGTGACACTCACAGGAAGAGGAGTGATGGAGGAGGCTTTAGAGTTTCATGAGATGGAGAAGGCGTTGTCAGAAAGATACAATGCCACCTAATTAAGTGTTGTGTCATTGGAGCCAAGTGAAGAGATGGGCTGAATAGAGATCAGGCAGGATGAAAGTAAAGTAGAGGTGAGCATGGTGAATAGGGATTAGAACTTTAGAGACAAAGGTGAGAGTAGAGCTGTGAACCGGTCTCTGCAGGAACGTCACTTGATGGGATCACAGAGTGTTTGATTATTATTACCAATGTAGTTGGCGATACAGAAATATTGTTAAAGACAGCTCTTTCACTGAATTAAAAGTGATTGACAGACGAGAAACCTGTTTGTAGAAAGAGAGATTATTTGGGTCAGCAGTGTTTTTTTTACATGTGGTGATGACAGTGTATGTTCTGTCTCAGACAGGGTTGATGCCTATGGAGAGGGTAGACTGAAGTCTGAGGAGTGATAAGAAGATGTTAGAAGTGCACACTGTTGTGGTGTGAATATAGCATTCAAAATACAAGATGTGTTAGTTGTGTGGAGAAAGGATAGTAGGTCATGAGGGGAGGTGGTAGATACTTGGTATAGTAGACAAAGTGTGTGGGTGATATGAAGTTAGGAAATTCAGTGCTCCACTACCAAGTGGGAGGCACATTCATCATTACTAAGAGTGGGGGAAAGGAATGTGTTTGCTGGAAACAAAGCCTGGGGGGTGAAAGAACATTGTGTTATGAGCCAAGAGAGACTATAAGGCTAGTGTACTAAGAGATTTTTAAACTAGCAGCGCATGTCGAGATACATATATGTCTTCAGATCTCTGATGTCTAGGAGGTCCACGGTTGTAGGTGCGGCTAAGACATCAGGTTAGTTACAGTCAAGGAATATAGCAAGAACATGATTGATTTCAACAAAGAGTTCAAAAGTGCTTGCTATTTGTTCTTAGGAACAGGAGCGTCCTTGATTGAATGTGTAAGATCTCCCTTATCCCTACACCTCTTACAATCTGCACCAAATACTCAATCACCAGGGCCAAAACTTACTATTGCTTAGCTCCTAATGTAAGCCCTTGCTCCAGATCCTGCCTAATACTTTCTCTTTTTTTACCCTTGCCATATACTAAAATGCCATCCTTGTATACTAATGTTCCTGGCACCCCATGAATTAATGGAGTCAAAAAACCTTCAATTACATTTGCAACTGAGACATACCCAAATACCACCCTAGCATAGTGGTCCAACCTAAATGGACTAGTGTAGTACGGAAAATGGCTACTATCGTCAGTTTAGGTGATCTGTGATAAATAGCAGAAAGATCAAGCGAAGAGGAGAAATCCACTCAATTTATGTTTAGCATTTCAAAAAAGGTCTGTTGGAGGCATGTATCCACCACAATGTTCTTTATCAATTTTCACGTTCCTCAAGTCAACACATAGTTAACTTTGCCATTCCATTTGCATGCCACCAATATCAGGCAAATACATTCTGCTGACCCAATTGGTTCTATGTCATTTTCACTCGTTAAGCTTTGTATTTCCTTGTCAACATCTTCCCTCATTGCAAATGAGATACCCCACACTTTATATACTACAGGGACCACTCCTTCCTTTGAGTCAATTCAAGTCAGGATATTTACTCTGTCCCCTTTCCCCAGTAGGATCAACGCTTAATGTGGGAGCCTTACTTTTGGGGAAACGTTTTATTCCCAGTGAGGCTTCATCCCTGCAACCTAGATTTTTAGCACACTTTTTAATAAAGTAAACCTTTACCACAGAAATGCAGCCTCTAAATTCTACAATAGCCTCGAAACAACCTGCAATCTTCAATCTGTCCAACCATCCTAGGTTATTTATACCGGGTGCTTTCAAATATTCCATGAGCACATTCCATTGAAAAGCATTCCAGTTTGCCTTAGTTATAACTGTGTAGGGTGTGTATAAGCCACAGTGAAAGTGCCCTTAGTGCACCATTGGCACATTTCTGATTTAGTGCAGGACAAATATGACAATTAGCAAAATTACGCAATCTAGCACAGCACAAACACTTTCTCAATTTCTTCAACAGTACACACTTTCTTCTTGCCTTCCTCTTCCTTTTTAGTGATCTCCACAAGCCATATAATTACTTCATCTGCTTACCCTTTCTTATCCTCCTTGACGGACTTGGCCATAGGTCTGTGTGTTTGGCATTCTTTTAAATCCAGAGTTTCACTTACACCATATTTTAATTAATGTGCATAATATTTTGGATTATAATTAAAATGGCTGTACCCATGTCTGTGCCAAATCTGCAAGAGCAAGTCAATTGACTCATGGCCAATATACACAGCCTTTCACAGATTTTCCTACTGCTTGCTTTCCAGAAAAGATATAAAGCCTGATTATTTTTATTCATTTATTTATTTGTTTGTTTAGTTTCAATTAAACTTTACAAAGAAAACACTAAAAACACAATAGCAATAAAACATATCAAATCCATTATGCCGTTAAAACAAATACAATAAACAATGTATGATACAATAAAACTGTCATGCATTTGCCAGGGCATTAAAAACCACTAAGTACATTACCCGCAGTTTCAGTCAGACAATACATTAATGCACTTTACACTATCTAAACGTTTTTTAATAGTTAACCACAAGTGATAAATGGCAATATGAACTTTTTGGCTATCCATGTTGAGACAATAGGACCAAAAATAATCACTCTTAATGTAATCTAAATTATTAACAAATGGTCCCAACCACTTCATATATTCTGGGCCCAATGACCCACATTCGGTAAGAATATGTTTGGCTGTCTCTGGGTATAACTTATTTATGACACAACTGACAATATATGTCTTTTTTTGGGAGGCCGAACTGTGGACCGATTACTGTTAGTATCTGTAACTGATTTATCCTCAGCCTTAGCCTAAATGCCTACATACCCGTATTAGGGAATTGTCTAAGGTAGACTTGAGGCTGCAGATACTTATGCATAACATTGGTCATACAGGCATAACTCTGTAAGGACTCCACATGCCTGTAATTTGCCGACCAATCCCACCGTTTTACCTTTTTTGGAGAAAACCCTCTTCAATATAGGGTATGATGTACCCCTAGTAAAGTCAGGAAACCATCCTATATCATTAAATAGGGCATTCACCAACAGACCAAAACTTTCTTTAACATAGACCGGGGCAGCCAGGAGGCTGAGCAATTGACATCTGGGATTGGTGCGGGCTTTGATGTATAACAACCCACGTCTTCTCAGCAATTCTCCTTCAAGAGAAGTAAAGCCAAATTCAAGTCGTATGTACTGTATTGTTGCAGATGGTTTAAGTCTCAACATTTGCTACAAAAAATAGCCCTCTAAAATGTCTAACCACGATAGACCTTCCATGACCAGGGCTTCCAATCCATATAGGACTGAAGGAATAAAACGTTGTTTGTAAAGAGATATAATTCCTGCCAATGAATACCCAGCAGTGTTCCTTGCAAATTTCCAAATAGAACAAATCATCCTGCGGGCTAGAGCCTTTTTTTCTCACCATAATGCTCTTATAAGACATTGTGCCATCGATATCTAACCCCAAATATGTATATACCTCTGCACATTCAATTATTCCCAGGTCACACTTAAGTATAGGTCTTTTCACCTTCTTTGCAGAGACCGCCTGAATTTTGGTCTTATCCATGTTTATGGTTAAATTATTTAAATCTGCATAGTTACAGAGAGCTGTAAACATTAATTTAATACTCATGAAGGTGTCGTTTAAGAGGACCAAATTGTCCGTAGACAATAAACATGGAACATCAGCCATGTACAAATTATACAAAGTCGGCGCCGAGGTACACCACTGTTTAACTCCTTTCCAATTCTCTACCATCTCAGTAATCACCCCTTCATCAGTAAGTCTGACCGCTGCCTTAGTGGATAAATGCAGACCCTGTAATACATTAACAAGCCAGGCCAGACACCCTGCTTTAATAAGTTTATCCCAGAGTCTGGGCCGATCAACCGTGACGAACGCGGCTTTGAAGTCGACAAATAATATATATAATGTCTGAGTACCTGATTCAAGGGTGCCACGTATGAGGTGGTCTAGTACCCTAAGGTTATGGCTCATACCTGAGCCGGCCCGAAAACCTGTTTGGGAGAAATGCAAAATCTTGGATTCCTCAATCCACTGATTCAAAACCTCCAATATAAAGGACGCAAAGATCTTCCCTGTTACATCTAATAGTGACAATAATCTATAATTCTCAGGGAGCATCCTGTCGCCCTTTTTGTAAACAGGTAAGAGGACCGTGTTATGCCATGTATCAGATATATGCTGATTCTTGCATACCTTTTCAAACAGGGTCCGTAAAACCAGGGCCCACTGGTCCGGGTTCCTCTTAAGAACAATATTAGCCAACCCGTTGTAACCAGGGGCTCTAGAGATATTCAGCTTGAAAATTGCTTCTTTCACAGAATCTATAGTGAAAGTAAGTGGCCAACACCCCTCCACTATAGCAGGCTTAATGTTTTGAATTTGGTCCCTGCCTCAGTTTTTTAAGTAGATTTCCCAATTTTGCCATTGTATTGGGTTAACTGTATGCTTTCTGACATCCCCCTTGGCTTTCGTCAATACCGACCATATTGACCACACTTTCCCCTTAATGTTTGAATCATGTGCTGCAATTCAGCCTTCTGGATAGAAAATTTCCATTGTCTAAGCTACCCCTGAAGGAGCTACGGAGGACTTTACAAAGGTTAGCCGTCTCTCCACCTTTGCCTCCCTTTGCCTTTAGCAGTCGAATTTGTCGGTGCATGGCTCTTTTTTGTCCCAAATATTTTTATCATAGCAATTGGTATATTTGTTGCAGACCGCCAGACCCAAAGTTGTACCCTTACCTACTTTACTAGTGAGATATTGGATCCTTTTTTCAATCTCAGTCTCATTCATACATTCAATATTGCTTATGATAACACTTACGGAGTTACTGAGAATGCCTTCAAATTTCCTTAAAGTGTTTTCAGTCCACCTAATTGCATTGCCTGCCTGGTTTACTTTCATGTTTGTGACTCCGCACCTTTGCCTCTCTTGGATGGAAATGTCCATGTCAAGTGTTACTGGGTCATGATCACTATGTTGCATACCATATACTGTGAGAGATTTAACCCGTTGTAGGCAGGCATTATAACCGAAAAGGTAGTCCAGGGTTGCCACACTGCTATTACCTCTCTAAGTATATTCCCCTGGTATATACCCTGTTGTTCGACCATTCAACATCCATATATCGTATAGACCCAAAAAGGCAATGCATTTCCTACCTTTGCCATTCCCTAAATTTTGGTACATGTTATATTTAGACTGGACATTTGTGACAAGTGTTTCTCGTCCTCCTCCATATTGTTGAGTATATCCTCCAAGCTATTATGGATCTCATCCACCCCCTCTGGGCCTGGCAGGGTGTAGACATTAATTATCAGCAGTTCCCAGTCTGGGGTTCCCTCCTGATGTACAACCACTGCCATAAAATTACTACCTGCTGTAGCCAATGGCATCTGCCTGGAACTAAAACTGTTTCTTACTTCTACAATTAGTCCCCCAAAGGGGGTGCCGCGTACACCCTTGTTGGTCAGTACCTGGTATATGTGGAAACCATCGATTACCAAAGGGCAATCTAATCATGTTTCCTGTAACATAAAATATCCGAAGTTGCTAGCCAAGGAAGTGAGCTGGAGTTATTCAATAAATGGCTATACTCTCGTGTTTTCCAGCTCACTATCATCAATGGTCAGAGGATGTTTCTCTCATCCACACCTATACTTGTAGGTGTTGGTGTTTCCCATGATAATGCTGCATAGTTTAGATCATGCGGGGTATTACTCAGGTTAATTCCTGCATATGCCTGTTTATTTCTAGGTGTGACTCCCACCTTAACAGAATACTCTAATCCATGGACACCTTGATCCTTCCCTACATTTATCAGGCATAACTCTTGCACCGCCCCTACTCTTAGTCCCAGCCTAAGCAATTCCCCAGCATTTCCACACAATATTTCCACTGCAATTTTATTTGTGAACCTCAATATTGCCCAGTTTGTTGGACTATCGGCAACTTGGTAGCTGTACCTGTGCTACATTATTGGATGTAATTAACAAGAGCCATGGTATTTTAGCCCATATTTGTAGGAGATTAGATCTATTCAGAAAGGGGCTAACGTTCAAAGTATGGATTTCATCCAATATAACCAGTAACTCTGAAAAATGTTTACTGTCCCCTTTAGACATATGGGTATTGATTTTATTAACCTTCGGCTCTCTACACCACGATGACTTCAAGCCTGCTCCTAACAAAACATGGGCATTATCACAAAGTAGGGCCATAGCAATCCTATTAGCCATACAAATGTGTACCCAATTTGTACTACTGCCATATTTAGGCAGAATGACTTGGGCTATGTCATTTGTGGTAAGCAGTGATAACCATGGCATTTTAGCCCATAGGCCCAATAGTGTTGACCGATTTACAAATGGACTTGCGTCCGTAGGAACTAATTCATCCAATCTGAATGTGAGTCCAAGGTCCAACATGTCGGCCATAGACGGAGCCTGGGTTTTGTCCAGGTCATTAGTCAAATGCACATCCAGAGTTTTGACCAATTGTTCCAATGGAGATACATGAACCGACTTTATCTGTGCCAAGGTGTCCATATTATTCAATTGTGGTTGTATCGTATGTGTCCAGTTTTATTGGTCTACCTCTTTATTGCCACTTGTTCCTTCTTCTAGGATGGGCAGTTTGGAAACCGCACCGACCTTGTGTCAGGTCCTACAACATGTGTTAATGTTCTCTGCCCATTACCTACTGACCCTCCTATGTATACCTTTTGGGATTGATATTCCTGGGTTTTTAACACTGGTCTAACTACCTTATGTTAATCTTGTTGTTTACCCATTTAGGGTCTTGAAAACAGACCCGTTTGTCGATGGGGCTGTTTAACTTGACTGATCTAACAGTACCGTCCTGATACTTCCTTGTAACTATACATGGCCCCCAACCTGTACCTAGATCAACCTCCTGACCATCTTTCTGGGATGTCTGGAGACTGACCTTTTGCTGAGGTATACTCCCTATAGTAGGGCTGGATGTCTCCCTCATCAAAGATATTTCCGCACAAAGGGCATCAATCGCGTCTTCCTCTGATACAGCTGCTATGTTCACAGAATCTTCCAACCCCCATGTGGAATTCAGCGTATCCGAGATTGTAACCACATCCGGTGCCACATATGTTCGGCCCAGTGTGCAGTCAGAACCCTGGCTAACTATTTGTGTGGGGCCCGTGCCACTTACAGCTGTCTTATTAGTACTTATAGTTGGGTTACAGGGTTTAATGGACTCAAAGTTGCCCCTCCCACTTTTATCCCTATGACAGATCAGCTTAGTAGTTAAAGATTGCCGAACACAGCGAAAACAACGCTTCGACCTTTCCCGACAGGGCTTCAAGAAACGGCAATAAAACATTGTCATCAGAAAAGGAAGTTCTGCTCTTATTGGGCTCTACTGATATTGCCTCAAGTGGGGTCTTAAAACTGGAGGGTTCAATGTGTATATCAAGATTGGGGGTTACCAACAAATTTGTACATTGGGTATCACTGGCCTGCAGGCCCCCACCCATGGAATTTCTTCTAACATTGGCACAGAGTGCTAATAAAGAACCATTATTATCAAGAGATCCATCATATCCCAATGATTGGTCCTCCCCCATAATGTTTATATCCATGCCGTGCGACTGAGGATCGGACTCAATAGTTTGTTTTACAGGGTTGGGGTATGCTTTAGACAGTGAATTCTTTTTTTCAAGTTTTGACACCTAAAAAGTATCCTGAGATTATCATCTGCTGAGCCATAAGTTTAAGATTTACCACATTGGATTTCTTTCCCTTTTTTCCTCTAGGGCACTCCCACTTATTTTTAATTGCCAACCCAGTAGTCTGGGGATGTTTGTCATTCACAGGTCAGGCACTTCGCAAACCAGTTCTCTTTGTGCTTATTAATTTCATGGTCACACACGTAACCAAAAGGAGAATAAAATATACAGTATAAAAAGAAGTACCTGTACAAAGCCTGATTTGGATACTTTGGTTTTGTCATATAATTGTTGTCCATTTGTTTCCCACTTAGTGTGTATTCATTTCTCCAGCTGCCATGTCTCCCAGGCCAAGCGGTGGTACCTCAAAGTATATCCTTTGGCCTTCTGAGCCAAATGCGTGAAGGAGTAAAGCTATGCACATTTTCAGGTGTGAAATCACTGTGAACAGTGGTACTTATATAGTTTTCCTTTAATCCTTCTATTCAGTCCACAAAATGTCTAGCTGCCACAGAGATGTCTGGAAATACTCCGTGGCAGAATAGAAATAACTTGCAGTTTTTTGTTTACATGCTGATTAGTGTGTTAAAATGTAGACCGATACAGTTGTGAATGCACAGATTTATGACTGCCCAAGGATCCTTAAAACAGGATTATGGGGATGGGTTTTAATAGAAAATGTAAGCATGTATTTCCTCTGGTGGCCCAGAGACAATATTTGTACTCAGGCGAGGCTCAGTATAAAAAGTGTGAATACCACTGCACTAGGCATATGGGAAGGCAAGAGTAAAAATATCTCACAAATGATTACTCTGCAGTTTTTATTTCTAGATAGTGAAGAATGCACACCTTAGTATGAGCAGTGTAAGATGCTATAGCTCGAGGGTAGTGTGAGATGGCACATATTTGTATGAGGAGACAAACTGCTGCTGCAGTGTGCAGAAGGTGAGTGAGTGCTGCAATTAAATAAAGTTCCCCAGGAGCATAAGATAAGCAGAAGAGATTTGTCACTGGATAATTTCCCCCAAAAGGTTGTTGTGGGAAAATACTGTACTTGCTGTGTAGAACACCACACGGTCGCCATCCAGGTTAGCCAGGGAGGGTGCATATTATAGAATATAAGTGAATACACTTATTATCCATGTGTCAAGGGATGTACAACCCCGGAAATGGCTCACCCACCTTAGGCTATGTAGGCCTGAGTGAAGCGATGGCCTCAGCATGGGCTCAAGGCCATTTTCAGCGTTCTCTGTCTGAATAACAAGGGTATGATTGTTATTCGCACCCCGGAGCTCCTTCCAGGGTGTGAATAGTTATGATGATATTTCTTTACTGGGAAGATAAACTAGGATTCCCACTGCCATAGTAAATATTAAGTGTATGTCAGTTTTTCAGATTCCATGTCAGGGCTTGGCCGGATGGTGACAGAGAGCTGCAGCCGGAGCAAACATCACTGGGACAGTGGATAAGTGGATGGGGGGGAGATATAGGCAGGTTGGGTACAGGATGTCATAGCCGCCTGGGGGCGGTGGAGGTGAGAGGAGGGGACATGCATGTCAGGGAACCAAAGCTGAAAAAAAGATTATGGCACCCAAAGAATGCAGTTGGTTGGCTGTTGTAATGTGGGCAGACTCTAGCCATTTCTGCCCATATTTCAAACAACCTGATCCCCTGAACTAATTTCCCAAGGTGCAAATCTAAGTTTGATGAGGGACAGTTGGTGGAGTTAAGGGTGAATGTTCTATATTATAGTGAATTTGTCATCTGTATAGTTTGCATTGAATAAGCTAACCCAGATTAATCAACTAACTATTCCCTATTAAATAACATTCCCCAGTCATTAATTAATGTACCCTTTAACATTTCAGTGCAAATATCTCAGATGGCAGATTCTGTTTGATTTCAGAGAAATTTAAACGTGCAACAAAATGCATTCACTGTCTTGTTTAGTTTGAAAGCGCTATTGTGTTTTTGCAGGAAGCAGGTTGATACAAATATCCTCGAAGTATGGGGCTTAGAGAGAAGACATGCCATGATTCTAGTAATTTACTCGGGTAACCACAGACGTCAGAAAAAAGGCAGGATAACTAACAATTGACAGGACTATGATATAAATATAGCTAGAAGATCTAATGGAGTCAGTTGTCATTTTTGCACAGAGAAGTGATCAAGTCTGCAGCTGAGCTGTGCACGAGACAGCAAGATACCAGGCAGTAATCTGAAAGAGGTCGGGGTGAGGTGGTGAACTTCTAACTGGACTGCCAAAAGCTGCAACATTTGCAACATTCCATTCGCAGATAAGACAATCCAGAGAGGGGCTCCTTCTGCGCAGTAATCATACACATTAGGAGTAAGTATGGTAACTTTTTGCAGTCAGTTAGTCAGAATTACATTATTTTTTTAAACTGAGTTGTTATTTTCTTTCTCGCATTGTAATTGAGAACACTGTGGTTTAAAAGAAAATGAAAAGTGGCCTCTGCTATGCATGTTTGTGTCTTTTCTCTTAGAAAATACGCTCTGTAATCACATATTTTCTACTAAAGCGTTAACTTTGTAAAATATGTATCGTAAAATCTATCACAAAATGTTACATGCATAAAAGAAAATAGTTGCACACAAACTGTTTCTGTTGATTATTTTTAAATGAGGGGAAATAACATTGAAATGGGACTCATTACGAGTCCGGTGGTAACCTGACGGATTTTCCGGCTCGGTTACTGCCAGACTCGTGTTACCATTCCGCCTCCATGATTCCCGGAATTACCGAGGCATTACAACCCCAGTGACCCGGGAATTCCGGAGGCGGAATTCGGTAAATCCCCATTCCCATTGAGTCCTATAGGACTCAATGGGAATGGCGACCATGGAAACACCGGCACCATCTCGTGATGGTGCCGGTGTTTCCACGTCCGCCTGCTTGGAAGGCGGTGTTAAACCTGCCAGGTCAGACCTGGCGGGAATGACACCTCCACCTGCAGGACTCTAGATCACCCGGTATGGAAACAACGGTGGCGGCGGGTTTACCGCCACCGTTATTTCCATACCGGGTGACTTGTAATGAGGCCCAATGTCATAGTGCAACGCAAAAGCAGTAAAATATTTACCTCAGGTGGTAAAGGTTGGAGAACCAGCTAGCAAGCTGGAAATCCTGTAATACATGTGTGTGTGAGTGTGTCTCAGCTGCGCATGTTGGTAGCTGAGCAAACCCGTTAAAGACGGTAGGATGGTTTTGTAAATAGGTCACCAGCAAAACAGCTGATGCTGCTTTGTTCCTATAAGTGTGAGGTCCATTAGTTACTCTTAAAGTCAACCCTAGACAGAGTATAAATATAAAGGAGGGGAGAATTGTTTCATCATATAGGGCATTACCATAAATAAGCTCCCCACTATACCACAGTCCTAAAATACCACTATTATACTACAACACTAAAATACTGCAATTTTACTGTGAGTCTAAATACCACCCAAATTATGTAATTATGTAATAGCCCTCAGAGAAAACCCCTAACATATTTTGGTGCATTGGCCATGTGGGAACAGACTGTAAGGTAGTTACTGGGCATGGCAAGTGTTAGCAAGGCCATTTGGTGCATTTAAAAGGGAACTAATTCTGTGGGGTGTTAGTGTGTCATCATGTCCCAAAAAGAGGCCACATTTTCTGAGCTGGTGAATTACCTTGAGGTAAAGTTATTTGCTCATGGGGTATGGTCATCAGACTGTCCTTTGGCGAGATAGCCTTGGTGGTGAGGTTCAAAAAGAGACATTAAATTACATTTTTGAAGAAGTCAGCATTATCCACGTATGTCTTTTGAGATTATTCAGAGCTTCAGACAAAAATGCAGAAAACGATTGCTTAATAAGGCTATGCGCAAAGATTTGGTTTCTCTTAAATCAGTATTTAAGACTACAGGATAATGACAGTGAGGTAATTAACAAATTACAGATCAGTCTGAATGAGGCAAGTGAGCAAGTAAAATCAGAATTAGAGTCACGTAATACAAAGATGCAGTCCAAATGCAGTGAAGTAGACAACCAGCTGTCTCAGAGAAGGGGACAGTTTGAGGAGAGTGAGCAGGAACGGAAACAATTAAAAGCAGTTATAGATGCGATTCGACAGGATAAAGAGGACACTATTTTTGGAGATGCAAACGCTCCAAAAGGACAACATGGAGAGGGAAAATTAGCTTCAAGTTATTGAACAAGAAATTATCAAAATGATACAGAAAAATGACAAAAAGGATACGGTATTTAATCAGTGCCAAGTACAAATAAATGAAATGCAAGATGTGATTAATAAGATTAATAGTGAGAACTCTAGCCTTTGTCAGGAGATAGACCGTCTTCACAAAAGGTGCAAAGATTTGCAGCAGCAAATATCTGATTTTAAATCTCAAGAAAAACCCCAAGGCACTACATTTATTGGGATTGAGATTAGCCCCAACTCTGTATGAGAGATCAATTTACCGATGGCTATACTGGTTACTAGGCCTGATTGTAGCCCATTTGGGGGAGTTTCATATACCCACCGGTGGTTACCATCAAAGCTGCTCACCTGAGAAAAGAAATGAGCGACAGAATAATGCATCCTCGAATTTTGTACCAAGTAGCCCCATCAAGATAATGAAATCCATCAAAGCTTTGATTAAACCATTTAAAAAGGAGAGTGATTGTTGTATAGAAGATCACTTAGAATCTGTGCTTGATATATTTAAAGCACTTCAAATACCTAGGGAACAGTATAGATGATTCTTTCAACTAACTCTTGATTTGGCAACTGTGAGTATTATCAGGGGTGTCAATGAACAACAAAACCTGTCCTGGGCAGACTTTGAAAAAGAGGTTTGACACCATTTTTCACCATATCAGTCGATACAAGAGGCCAAGAAATAGGCATATACAATGACAGCAAGGCCAGATATGTCACCTCGCCAGGTTTCTTCAGGTGTTAAAAATAACATT
Source organism: Ambystoma mexicanum (assembly GCF_040938575.1). Lineage (NCBI taxonomy): Eukaryota > Metazoa > Chordata > Amphibia > Caudata > Ambystomatidae > Ambystoma > Ambystoma mexicanum. The sequence continues at coordinate 543,687,723 of NC_090937.1, forward strand.
TTGCTGTTTTGATGTGTCTTTTGATTTTAATTCTGTAGAATTCAAGACTGCATACTTTTATGGTCTGCAAAAAGAAATTATATCATAGAAAATTCGCAAATTTGATCAAGAGAAATGGGTTGTTGAACAGGGGACCAAATTATATGAGGTAATCTATACTAAAAGTGAAACAAAATCAAAATCTAAAGAGTCCACCTCATCAGTAATGGAGATAAAAGCTGCTAAAATGCCACTCGAATCAGCACAAAATCAGACAAGGAACAATATGACACATGATCAAAATGGTGCACCACCCCAGAGGAGGCCACCTCAAACACCTATGTTCCAATAACATGCTCCAAGCAATAGAGAAAATTACATTAGTCCTAGATATATGGGCGACCAACTTAGGGTGGCATACCGGCCCGATATGTCAGGCATGAATAACAATCAAAATCAAAGACACAGCTGCCCATACCAAGCGCTGGGGGCACAGAGCAGATTTGACCCTAACACTATGGTGTATGGCAATTAAGATGGACCACAGTATGTGGATCGGTTCATTGAAAATGGAAATCAGCATACGGGACAGTTCCCACAAAATGAAAGACAAAACATGAATTATGTCCCACGCCATTATAATCAGTCACCACCACCACTAGTCAACCACAACCAAATGATGGTCACACCATATTCTACACATGCTGTGAATCAAGAGTTCAGAAACAACTCAAATAGAAATCAATCTCCTGAGAGATACCCGAACAGATACAACCAGGCTGAATGTAACCAGTACCAGCCTAGGGTGCAAAGAGAAGATTCCAGGGAAACTGATAGATTTCAACGCCTTGAGGCCCAAGTTAAAATGTCTCAGCAGATAGGAAAGCTCTGTGTGTTTCAAAAGCAGCCATAAAGTGAGGGTGCAGAATGTCAAAGGAGTGATCTTGTGTGCTCTGACACTAAGTGACTATGTAATAGCCCCTGCAACGCTAAAAGTACAGAATCTTATAAACCAGTTTTGTGTAACGGTCCTGAATTGATTGCTGATTCAAACATGAAAATATCCACCAATGAAAGTGAAATAAACAGTACACACCCAAAAAATAAAGGAGTGTGGTTCAATTTGGAGTTGAACCAGACTATCGAAGTGTGCACAAATGAAAAACAGAGGAGGAAAATTAACAAGAAAATCCAAAAGAGCAGAGAGACAGATTTTAAAAGTACACCATATGCTATGATAAAATACCTGATAAAGAGGTAGGATTAGTTGTTAAAATATCCTCCCTTGATAATCAAAATGCTGATGAAATGCAGACAGAAAAAATGAGTACTCAAAAGGAGGGTACAGTCCAGTCACCTGAAAAGTCTTTTGAGCCACATATATTCCAAGAGATCGAGAGAACAGGAACCACACAAGATGCAAATAGGTGTTCTAAACCAGAAAATGAAAAGCTACTACATGATATTTTTGTGAGGATGTTCAGTCAAAAAACTGCAGTGTGAATGCTGATGGTCCCTGAAAAGAGGTGCGAACAGTGGCTACACTCCAGATGGCTTCTGAACATGGAAAGATAGAAAAGGATTCCCAAAATGGATTGGGCAAAAAGGAGGGACAGGTATCATTTCACTTGTCCCTGTGTTGGCAAAAATTGAAAAGGGCCTGAGAAAGGTGAGTCCTGAAATAAGCAGAAATTCACACTTTTTGTGTGTACTGGAAGAAGTTGAGGACAGATATTATGCTCCAATCGCTATGGAAGAGAAATGCATTGCGTTTGAAATGATTGACACAGGTGCAGAAGCCACGATCATGGCCAAAGAGTTGGTGAAATATATCAATGAAAGGAGATTCTCACAAAGTCATATTAAAGTGAGACAAAACTAAGGCCCGGTACACAATTTTAATGGTGAGGAAATACCTATTGAATGTGTCAATGAGGTTGACATAAAGATAGGAAAACATAGGATGAGACAGGAAGTGTTGATCACATCCTTCAGTGAAATTCTGTTTCTGACGGGAGCTGATTGTCTAAAGAGGTTGTTGCCTCTCCTTGGTAAGGTCAATTGGGTTGTGTGGTCCCTAGCCAAAAAGTCATTGAGGCCTAAAAAAGTGAGGTCACAAAACAACCATACTGTGGCTAAATCAGATGATGATGTGGAAGTGTATCTTCAGAATGGCTGTGTGCCCAGTGTCACTTTCATTCTAATGTGTCAGGGTGAAATGTGAAGTGATGAAGAGAAACAGACTCTAGAGATTTGTTTGGACACCAAGAAAAAATGGCAAATAGGAAAATTTGAGAACACATTACGCTTGTACTTAAAAGAAGAAAAATGCTAGCCATTTGTCATTTCCGAGATGAACACAGAGAAACACATTTCAACTCTTTCTGAAATACACATGGGAGATGGGCTGCCATGGATCCCTATCTGCGTGATTGCTCATTCTGAGATGATAAATGACACTTTAGCACTTGAACAGGAAAGAAATTTTAGTAATGAAAAAATACTCCAGCGAATAACTGACAGGGAGGAGATCCCAAAATTCAGAATTGAAAAACAACACGTTTTTGGGTTGGATGATCTGAACTCAGGAAACAGAGTGGTAGGAAGATGCATGCTAAAAATTACCATTGGCCCGAAAACTATTTGTCACAATGTGTGGAAATTGAGTGGGACACAGAATAACTTTTATTTGGGAAATGACATTATGCACATAATGTGTATGGTGTTGGACTTCATTAACCAAAAAGTGTGGTCCAGGTTAGGGGGACCTTCCCCTGAGTTTGAAGATAAGAGATTGTGCACAGTTGAAGATAAGAGATTGTGCTGAGTTTGAAGTTATCAGCACAGTTGTTGCCATATGCAATTGATCTACAGGTGACGAAGGATGTTACCATGCCTGCATTCACCAGACAAGTTACTATAATGCTAAAACACAGAAAGGGACAACATATGAAGGATTCTGATGCATTTGTGTGTTTAAATGAATCCATGAAGCAGCAAGGGATAGAATGTGAATATAAGCCACTGGTTGAGATTGGGGATGTACCCATTAAGGTACTGGTGGATAATCAAGGATGTCAACATAATTATTTAGAAGAGAATTTAGCATTATGAATGGCAATACAAAAATCACTTTATACTGCAGATTTCAGTAACGCAGTAATTGGGAATATTCCTGAAAGATATGTGAATGTGGGAGGGGAGCGTCCAGAGTCCACGGACTCCCAATCTTATGATTCAAGTGAGACGGTGTGCTTTTGCCAAGAGAATTGCATATTATTAGATTTAAATGAAAATGAAACAGAGAAATAGCGTATTGAAATGGAAGCAGATATTCCAACATATTTAAAGGTGGCAACTCTACAAAGCGATACAGCCACATGGTTAGAGGAGAGTACAGAGGTTCCTCCATTAGAGGATTTCCCAGAATTATCAAATATGGTAGAGGAACAGGTTCAGGCTGCAGATGCATGTAGAAATCAAGAGGAAAGGAATGAGTTGAGAAAAATATTCAAGGTTTTTAAAGAGGTTTTTGCCAAAGATGCATATGATTGTGGCCTAACTGATTTGCATGTTGCCACATTACCAGAGGGATATGGTAGGGAACAAGTGTTTGCCCCTCACTTTCGGTTGCCACTAGCAAGTTTGGAATCATTGGCTGAGATAATAAAAAATGTAGAATCCAGAGGAATTGTTAGGCCCATTCACAGTACCTCAAACATTGCCATTTTGGTTGTGTTAAAACCAACTGGTCAATGGCATTTGTGTGCAGAGTTAAGAGAGTTAAACAAAAGAGCGCCTATTTCCAGGTGGCCACTCCCATTTATTGATCAGGGTCTCGCACAGGTCCACGGGCCAAAGGTATTACCACATTGGATTTTACAGCTGGATACTGGTGTGTGCCACTGGCTGAAGACACACATAATTTGTTCGCATTTTCGTTTGATAAAACCCAATACGCCTGGTGCCGAACACCCTTTGGGTATGTCAACAGTTGGAGTGACTTTGGGATATTTTTGAGGAAGGCACACTCCAATGCAGCAGAAAGGGGCACCATAGTTTATGTAGATGATGTGCTGATTAACAATGAAAACTTAAAGAGTCATTTCAATGAGATTAGACATGTGCTTGGCCAATTACAGAAGGCGGGAACCAAAGTATCTTTGCAAAAAGCACAATGGTGTAAAAAGAGAGTGAAATTGAAAGATCCTACCAACTTCAGAGGATTGAAGAGCTTTTTAGGGATGACAGGATATAATAGGAAATTCATTGAGAATTACGCAGAGATCACTCAACCCTTAACTAAATTGGTGAAGCAGGGTGTACCCTGGAAATGGAAAAAAGAGCAACATGAAGCTGTGGCTAAATTGAAAGTATGTCTCATGAAGGCGCCATTTTTGGACTATCCTATAAAGAACCAGGATTTCTTTGTAGAAATAGGTTTTACCTGACCAGTGCATGTTAGCTGTGTTATCACAGAGGCATGATTTAAATCACTAAACTACTGCCTATGCAAGCAAGGCCTTATCTCAGATTGAATCTAAATTCAGTGAATGGGGGAAAGCACTCCTAACCACTATTTTGGCATTAAAGCACTTCCGCCCCATCATTCAAGGAGAAAACATAATGATTGAAACAAATCACCAATCCCTACAATTTTTGCAAAGTAATAGAATTAGGTCAGGTAATTTGGCACTGTCCAGGATTACTTCCTGGGCGTTGCCTTTGCAGGGAATCCCTGTAGAAGTAAATTATGGTCAAAATAAAAATAGCCCAGTTGCTCAAGGGCTGGAAGATCTGCATGATTGCGCAGCTAGATTCACGTCTATTGAAACAGAAATAGAACCCAATTTGAATGAATTTGAGCAATCCCCACACAAAGCTTTCAATGAGGAGGTGTGTAGAGGTTGGCCAACAGTGTATGTGGATGGATGTGCATATCATGCGGAAAATAATGAAGAAAAACAACTTGTGGCAGGGATAGGAAATATTTGGTTTAAGAATGACAACATTCCTAGAGCGAGCGTAAGAATTGGAGCTAAGAGTAGCCTAGTCGCAGAGCTGGCTGCCATATATAAGGCATTTGCTACCGCAGTGGAACATGAATTCAAAGATATAGTTTTAGTGACTGATTCTGATTATGCAGAAAAATGTTTTGTAGAGTATTTACCTGGCTGGAAAGCAAAAGGCATGCTCAGATATAACAACAAACCCCTTAAACATGGTACAATGATTCAAGCCACAGACAAACTAGTAATAGAAAATGATTTAATAGTACACTGGAGAAAAATCAGAGACCATTTGAAGATGCCAGTAGAGGACAAGGAGGGAAATGACAAAGCAGATCAGTTGGCCAAAATTGGTGCAGTAATGGGAGAGTTGGTCCCTATTGACCACCTACTTGGTGAAATACAGGTAGATGCGATCACACGCTCCAAATCTCCAAAAGAAATCGAACAGCATGTGGTGCAATGAAGTTATGATACCCCAGATGATGATCTGATCAAAGCACAAAAAGAAGACCCAATGTCGAGCCTGTTTTATGATCATTTGGTAGATGCAGAACAAAATCCTCTGTCTGAAAGTGATTGCAAAGGAAAAGAAGAATTGAGGGTAGTATTAAAGAACAAAAAGATAATTAGATTGCAAGATGGTTTGATGATTAGGGTGTCTGTAACTTGTGGTGCCCCTGTCATTTCGGGGACTAATGCTACATCATGCACATGATGCAATAACTGCAGGATACAGGGGTTCACAAAAAACTTTGGAAATCTTAAATGATTATGCTTACTAGCCACATATATCCCAAGATGTTGAGCTATACACTAGAGGGTGTCTGGTATGTGCACAATTTCAGCCTGCTTCACGTATGCAAAGGGCTTCATTAATTAAAAGAGGTTTGACCCGTCCATGGTCAGATTCACAAATCGACTATGTTGGGCCTGTAAGAAGATCAGCTAGGGGAAATAAATATTTATTAACTGTGGTATGCCTGATGTCCAAGTGGGTGGAATGTATTCCCGCACCAGATTGCAGTGTACAAACAGCAGCCATGTTACTGGTAGATCATATATTTTCAAGGTTTGGACTACCTCAAAGAAAAGAATCAGACCGGGGAAGTCATTTCACTAGCGCATTGATGTGTAAAGTTTGGGAGATACTAGGTGTGAAATGAAAACTGCACATTTCATATAGGTCATCTTCCTCAGGTGGGTTGAGAAAAGCAATAGATCTATAGTAGACATACTAAAAAAAGTTTGTACCTGAGGCAAGATCTAGTTGGGATCTTTGGCTGCCATTAGTATTGATGGCCATTAGGTCAACGCCAGCTAAGGCAACAGTTATCAGCCTAAATGAGATATTGACAGGAAATAAATCAGTATTGCCACAAAATTTACTGTACAGGACACATGAGAAAACACTTGTGAATGCCCCCACAATGCACGAATAAGTGGAAGAATTGAGGACGCACTTACAACATGCATTTGCGTTTGTGCTGTCAAATCTGGAGAGAGCTGCTGATGGTGCAAAAACATATTATGATAGAAAGACATCTGTAAGGGAATACAAAATAGGTTATCATGTTTATAGGCAAGACTGTGAGAAAAACAAACATAAAAAAATCTAAATTTCAAGCAGCATGGAAGGGACCATTTGAAATTGTAGACAATGTCTCCCCTCTGGTATATACAATTATGAAAAAGGAAGGTGAAGTGACAATGGAGCAATTTGTCCATGGCAATCAGATTAAGCCATGCCACCCAAAGCATGAGGTAAAAAGGCTTGAGCAAGTTAAGACTAGTTGAATGAAAATAATAAGTGCAATGAAAATAGAACTAACAGATGAATTGAGATAAACACGCCTGTTTTTCTAGAGCTATAACATATAACAATAGTTGTCTTGTTAGCATACACATTAAATAGAGGATGAGTTGTAGTATATAACATACAGTGACACAAGGATGAGTATGATGGAGCATATAAGGGATGTTCATTCCATGAGTAAACAAACACACGGCCTATTGGGCGAGCAGAGGTGAATGGTGCCACACATGACATTTAAAAGTAGTTTTTTCTCTTCATATAATGCGCTAAACCAAACTGGGCTTCCCTGACATTTTGTAACGGGGTGTCTTTCTGCATGGGTTTCAAGCATTTGATGGTAATGGTAAGTTTTTTTTTAGATTAAAATATTAAGGGGTGGGGTGTGTATTTTTAGAATTATTTTAGTTGCATGATGTGGGATGTTGTTTTGTTTTGCATAATGATGCATTTAATTTCAGTTGTTCCAGTATGGCAAACCCATGGGGCCACTATGTATTCATAATAAGTTCAGTTTTATTTTCAGGCCTTGTAGAGGGATAAAAGTGAAGAATATTACATTTGTCCAGAGAAACTCATTCCCTATAGTCCCAGAAGTAGAATTCTCATTGAGGCACACAAAAATGCATATTGTTAGAATGAATTTGACGAAATACAATATTACTGTAAGTAGTTTGGGATTGATGGAAGGAAACACCTGGGTATAAAGAGAGATGGTGATTTTGGCAGTCCCAATTGTGTTAATGGAGGGATGGCTAGTGGTTCTTACCATTAAAATGAGGATGTTAATCATATTTTTGGTAACAATAGGAAAGGAGAGTTATCCTTTGGCGCACACAATTTACTAAAATTGATTGTTATCCCTCTCGCAATGATTTCGCAGGCGATCACAGCTTGAGGAAATGGAACGAGATGGAGAATTATAAATGATGTTACAAAGCCCCTAGTAGTACAGGACATTACATTACTTTCAATGGAGGCAGTGAAATGAATGATTGTAGAATGTGTGTAGAATGTTCTATATTATAGTGAATTTGTCATCTGTATAGTTTGCATTGATCAAGCTAACCCAGATTAATCAACTAACTATTCCCTATTAAATAACATTCCCCAATTATTAATTCCTGTACCCTTTAACATTGCAGTGCAAATATCTCAGACGGGGTGGAGTCAGTCGTCATTTTTGCAGAGAGAAGAGATCAAGTCTGCAGCTGAGCTGTGCACAAGAAAGCAAGATACCAGGCAGTAATCTGAAAGAGGTTGGGGTGAGGTAGTCAACTTCTTACTGGGCTGCCAAAAGATGAGACTTTTGCAACATTCCATTCGCAGATAAGACGATCCAGAGAGGGACTCCTTCTGCACAGAAATCCTACACATTAGGAGTAAGTATGGTACAATTCAGGAGAGTGCAGAGAGGATGTTGTCTTTGCAGTCAGTCAGAATTGGATTATTATGTTAAACTGAGTTATTATTTTCTTTCTCACATTGTAATTGAGAACACTGTGGTTTAACAGAAAATGAAAAGTGGCATGTGCTATGCATGTTTGTGTCTTTTCTATTAGAAAGTATGCTCTGTAATTGCATCGTGTTTCAAGGTTTTGGTAAGAAAAAAATGTTTTCACTGTGCACTCAGCTAGCTCATGTGTTTCCTACTAAAGCGTTAACTGTGTAATATATGTATCGCAAAATCTATTACAAAATGTTACATGCATAAAAGAAAATTGTTGCACAAAAACCAAAGCAGTGGGGCTGCATTTTGTGTTTCTGTTGATTATGTTTAAATGAGGGGAAATAACATGCAAATGTCATAGTGCAACCCAAAAGCAGTCAAATATTTACCTTGTGTGGTAAAGGTTGGAGAACCAGCTTGCAAGCTAGAAATCCTGTAATACATATGTGTGTGTGAGTGTGTCTCAGCTGTGCATTCTGGTAACTGAGCAAAGCCATTAAAGGCGGTAGGCTGGTTTCGTAACTAAGTCACCAGCAAAACAGCTGATGCTGCTTTGTTCCTATAAGTGTGAGGTCCATTAGTTACTCTTACAGTCAACCCTAGACAGAGTATAAATATAAAGGAGGGAAGAATTGTTTCATCGTATAGAGAATTACCATAAATCAGCTCACCACTATACCATGATCCTAAAATACCACTATCATACTACAACACTAAAATACCACAATTTTACTGCATGTCTAAACACTACCCAAATGATGTACTAGCCCTCAGACAAAACCCCTAACATATCCCAAAATACTTTTTGATGAATTATATTGTGTGCCTGAGGATTCACCACAGTAGCCCTGCTTCATGTTTAGAATGTGTTTGCATTAGCGGCCTCTTGAACAACCTATCCTCATTGGCTACGCTATTGATGAAACCCACACATTAGTTTAGGATATGATAAAAAACCCTCCAAACTGATTTTCACAGGTACTGTTGATGAGTTTGGAATCGTTATTTGTGAAAGTCCTTTGGATTCCAGTTTGGTGTATGTTAGTTTTAGAAAATGTGTGAAGTAAAGGTATAACAAGAAAATGTATCAAAATAGTAAACCTAATTTCTCCCATGTAACATCTGGGTTCAGATTATAGAAACTATCTTGTTTAAAACATGTTCAAAGTTGGTTTTTAAATCAGTGTTTCTGGTTGTGGTGCAAATAGGTTTGTCAGCAGTCAACATGACATAAAGAGTTTTGCACTCTGACAAAATGAAGTAGTATGATTTTGTACTGTTATGCTGACCTTAAAAGAAACACAATTGCTGCACACAGAGCCCCATTACTCATTGGAAATGTGAAGCAACATGGTTTTGTTCCTTGCTGTATAAACAGAACATAACTTTTTCTTAAAAACTGTTTGTATCCTCTTGGCTTGGTTGAACATGTATGTATCGGGGTCCGGAGCAAACCCTTTCCCTTGCACCTTGACAGATAAAAATGGGCAAAACCATTCTAGTACTTTGCAAAACAGTTCATGTAACATATACTGATGCAAAATATATGCCATCCATTGCATAATATGCAATTAAACAAACATCGTGCAAAGTGCATTTGATAACTTTGAGCATCACCATGAATCGGTTTGTCTTCTGGCACTGGTAGCCTACAGTATTGTTGACACATACAGGCCGATTCATGGAATAATTAGCGCGGCGCAAGTGGGAAAAAACATGCGAATCGCAGTGGAATAGCGAAAATCGCAGTGCAAGTGCGAAAATCGCACGAAAAGCAGCGCACATCGATTCATGGAAGGCAGTGTGCGAGAAAACCATCGGATGTGCGATAAAAAAGTGCGCGGCGCACGTTGGCGCACAGGCCATCTAACTGCGTGCGCCAGGTCACAGCGAAAATCGCACAGGCCACAGCGAAAATCGCACATAGCGCGGCGCACGCAACAAAAGTAGGCGGAACATGGGACGTAACACTCGGAATGGGGAACAACTTGCCAAAACGTGGGCGTCACGGGGGAAGTACAGGGTACAAGTGCGCGGAACGCCCACAAGCTCGCCTACAACACGTATTCATGGAATAGAATAGGGCAAAAAAGTGCACGCTCAAACCAGCGCACAGGCACAAACACGACCGCCACAAGAAAGCAGGCGGTAGCGTCTCTGCGCCTGGAAGAAATGTGCGCCAAAAGGTGCGCCAACAAATAGCACCTATATACAGCCATGATGAATGTCCTATACTGTGGCCCTCCAGGACAAATGACGTGCAAAGGGGTACCCACAAACACGGACACCCGCTGACAAAAAATACGTGTGCGTGTATACCGGGGTGCGCGGGAAGTCTCACACGCGATTTCGGCAGGGTACGTGTATTTCAGGGGTGCGCGGGATGATCCACACGTGATTGGCCCAGTGCGAGCAGGGTACGTGTATTCCATGGGTGCGCGGGAAGTTCCACACGCGATTTCGGCAGGGTACGTGTATTTCAGGGGTGTGCGGGAAGTTACAGACGCGATTGGCCCAGTGCGAGCAGGGTACGTGTATTCCATGGGTGCGCGGGAAGTTCCACACGCGATTTCGGCAGGGTACGTGTATTTCAGGGGTGCGCGGGAAGTTCCACACACGATTGGCCCAGTGCGAGCAGGGTACGTGTATTTCAGGGGTGCGCGGGAAGTTCCACACACGATTTCAGCAGGGTATGTGTATTCCAGGGGTGCACGGGAAATTCCACATGCGATTTCAGCAGGGTACGTGTATTTCAGGGGTGCGCGGGAAGTTCCACACGCGATTGGCCCAGTGCGAGCAGGGTACGTGTATTCCATGGGTGCGCGGGAAGTTCCACACGCAATTTCGGCAGGGTACGTGTATTTCAGGGGTGAGCGGGAAGTTCCACACGCGATTGGCCCAGTGCGAGCAGGGTACGTGTATTTCAGGGGTGCGCGGGAAGTTCCACACACGATTTCAGCAGGGTATGTGTATTCCAGGGGTTCTGGGGAGTACTACACGTGAATTGGCCGTGTGGGTCCTCCCAGGTGTATGCTCCACAACCTCCACGGCCCCTGCAGGCAGCCCACACCACGGGGGACTACCCTGCACCCCTGCTCATGTCCCGCAGGCAGCCCATCCACCATGGGCATGCCCCCCAGCCAACCCACATGTCACCTTGCACTACTGATCAACAATGCATGTCTCCCACCACCCCCACCCCCAGCACTCTGACAAAATGAAGTAGTATGATTTTGTACTGTTATGCTGACCTTAAAAGAAACACAATTGCTGCACACAGAGCCCCATTACTCATTGGAAATGTGAAGCAACATGGTTTTGTTCCTTGCTGTATAAACAGAACATAACTTTTTCTTAAAAACTGTTTGTATCCTCTTGGCTTGGTTGAACATGTATGTATCGGGGTCCGGAGCAAACCCTTTCCCTTGCACCTTGACAGATAAAAATGGGCAAAACCATTCTAGTACTTTGCAAAACAGTTCATGTAACATATACTGATGCAAAATATATGCCATCCATTGCATAATATGCAATTAAACAAATATCGTGCAAAGTGCATTTGATAACTTTGAGCATCACCATGAATCGGTTTGTCTTCTGGCACTGGTAGCCTACAGTATTGTTGACACATACAGGCCGATTCATGGAATAATTAGCGCGGCGCAAGTCGGAAAAAACGTGCGAATCGCAGTGGAATAGCGAAAATCGCAGTGCAAGTGCGAAAATCGCACGAAAAGCAGCGCACATCGATTCATGGAAGGCAGTGCGCGAGAAAACCATCGGATGTGCGATAAAAAAGTGTGCGGCGCACGTTGGCGCACAGGCCATCTAACTGCGTGCGCCAGGTCACAGCGAAAATCGCACAGGCCACAGCGAAAATCGCACATAGCGCGGCGCACGCAACAAAAGTAGGCGGAACATGGGGCGTAACACTCGGAATGGGGAACAACTTGCCAAAACGGGCCCCCACTCATGTCTCCCACCACCCCCACCCCCCAGCAGTGCAGGGGCAGCCTCCACCAGGCCCCCACTCATGTCTCCCACCACCCCCACCCCCCAGCAGTGCAGGGGCAGCCTCCACCAGGCCCCCACTCATGTCTCCCACCACCCCACCACCCAGCAGTGCAGGGGCAGCCTCCACCAGGCCCCCACTCATGTCTCCCACCACCCCCACCCCCCTGCCACCATGGGCAGCCCCCACCAGGACCCCACTCATGTCTCCCACCACCCCCACCCCCCAGCAGTGCAGGGGCAGCCTCCACCAGGCCCCCACTCATGTCTCCCACCACCCCCACCCCCCTGCCACCATGGGCAGCCTCCACCAGGCCCCCACTCATGTCTCCCACCACCCCCACCCCCAGCAGTGCAGGGGCACCCTCCACCAGGCCCCCACTCATGTCTCCCACCACCCCCACCCCCCAGCCACCAGGGGCACCCTCCACCAGGCCCCCACTCATGTCTCCCACCACCCCCACCCCCCAGCAGTGTAGGGGCACCCTCCACCAGGCCCCCACTCATGTCTCCCACCACCCCCACCCCCCTGCCACCATGGGCAGCCCCCACCAGGCCCCCACTCATGTCTCCCACCACCCCCACCCCCCAGAGGTGCAGGGGCACCCTCCACCAGGCCCCCACTCATGTCTCCCACCACCCCCACCCCCCAGCCACCAGGGGCACCCTCCACCAGGCCCCCACTCATGTCTCCCACCACCCCCACCCCCCAGCAGTGCAGGGGCACCCTCCACCAGGCCCCCACTCATGTCTCCCACCACTCCCGCCCCCCTGCCACCATGGGCAGCCCCCACCAGGCCCCCACTCATGTCTCCCACCACCCCCACCCCCCAGCAGTGCATGGGCACCCTCCACCAGGCCCCCACTCATGTCTCCCTCCACCCCCACCCCCCAGCAGTGCATGGGCACCCTCCACCAGGCCCCCACTCATGTCTCCCACCACCCCCACCCCCCAGCAGTGCAGGGGCAGCCTCCACCAGGCCCCCACTCATGTCTCCCACCACCCCCACCCCCCAGCAGTGCAGGGGCAGCCTCCACCAGGCCCCCACTCATGTCTCCCACCACCCCCACCACCCAGCAGTGCAGGGGCAGCCTCCACCAGGCCCCCACTCATGTCTCCCACCACCCCCACCCCCCAGCCACCAGGGGCACCCTCCACCAGGCCCCCACTCATGTCTCCCACCACCCCTACCCCCCAGCAGTGCAGGGGCACCCTCCACCAGGCCCCCACTCATGTCTCCCACCACCCCCACCCCCCAGCAGTGCAGGGGCACCCTCCACCAGGCCCCCACTCATGTCCCCCTGCACCCCCACCCCCCAGCATCCAGGGACACCCTCCACCAGGCCCCCACTCATGTCTCCCACCACCCCCACCCCCCAGCAGTGCAGGGGCAGCCTCCACCAGGCCCCCACTCATGTCTCCCACCACCCCCACCACCCAGCAGTGCAGGGGCAGCCTCCACCAGGCCCCCACTCATGTCTTCCACCACCCCCACCCCCTGCCACCATGGGCAGCCCCCACCAGGCCCCCACTCATGTCTCCCACCACCCCCACCCCCCAGCAGTGCAGGGGCACCCTCCACCAGGCCCCCACTCATGTCTCCCACCACCCCCACCCCCCTGCCACCATGGGCAGCCCCCACCAGGCCCCCACTCATGTCTCCCACCACCCCCACCCCCCAGCAGTGCAGGGGCACCCTCCACCAGGCCCCCACTCATGTCTCCCACCACCCCCACCCCCCGGCCACCAGGGGCATCCTCCACCAGGCCCCCACTCATGTCTCCCACCACCCACACCCCCCTGCCACCATGGGCAGCCCCCACCAGGCCCCCACTCATGTCTCCCACCACCCCCACCCCCCTGCCACCATGGGCAGCCCCCACCAGGCCCCCACTCATGTCTCCCACCACCCCCACCCCCCAGCCACCATGGGCACCCTCCACCAGGCCCCCACTCATGTCTCCCACCACCCCCACCCCCCAGCAGTGCAGGGGCACCCTCCACCAGGCCCCCACTCATGTCTCCCACCACCCCCACCCCCCAGCAGTGCAGGGGCAGCCCCCACCAGGCCCCCACTCATGTCTCCCACCACCCACCACCCCCCAGCCACCAGGGGCACCCTCCACCAGGCCCCCACCCATGTCTCCCACCACCCCCACCCCCCAGCCACCAGGGGCACCCTCCACCAGGCCCCCACTCATGTCTCCCACCACCCCCACCCCCCAGCATCCAGGGGCACCCTCCACCAGGCCCCCACTCATGTCTCCCACCACCCCCACCACCCAGCAGTGCAGGGGCAGCCTCCACCAGGTCCTCACAATCCCCAATCATGTGCGTTATGGTCAGCCTCCACAGCCAAAAAGCCCTACCAAGTAACCCATTCACCCACATGGAAATGGAAATTACATGTTACACCCCCAATGTTCATGAAGCTAATGAACCCATGTCCGTCACACACAATGGTTGCAATTGAATGGGAAAACACCCAACATGACATGCATGAAACCAATGAGATGATACCACACAGTGAAGTATGAAAACAAAATTGTATTGAAAAAAATTAAAGAATGCTAAAGAAATGAAACAAACTACAATGGGAATGAGAAAAAATAAGCTGCATGTCCGTATAAAAAAAAAAAAACAGCAAATCAGAATCCAAAAAAATGTCGTCCAAAGTCAAATGTAAAAAAATATCTATCCAATCAAGAACTATGTAAAAAACTTCCAAGGGTCCATGAGCCCAACTGAACAAAGGAAACCTACAAAAAAACCTAACTAAAATGCAACTATATACAAAAAGTGGAGCAGTGTCCGTCGACTCCAAATCATAATAAGAAACAAAGGAAACCTAAAACTAAAGAACTATATACAAAGGCGGCGGGCAAGTCCAGCAGCTCACTCTGTGGTGTTCCGGGCCAGGGCATCATCGAACTCCTGTTCGATGTCCCGGAGGCGGTCCTGTTCCATGTCCCCGAGGGTCCGCAGGGACGACGCCGTGTCCTTCTCCAACCCCCTGCGGATTGCCTCGAGGCACTCGGCCCGCCTCAGGGCCCTCCGCATGGAGTTCTCTGCCCTGACCATTGTGAGCCGCGCCTCTTCCGCCCGCCGCCGCTCCGCACCTATGGCGTGGCCCAACCGCTGCCACACGGAAGACACTCTCTGTCCTGGGTCCTCCTGCCCTCCGGCCGATGCCTGCCCCTCCGATGTCGAAGGCCCCGAGCCTTCATGGCTCCCACCATGTTGCTGCTGCTGCTCTGCCTCTGCCCGTGCACTGCCTCCTGCTGCCTGCACATCCTCCGCCGGCTGGGGTGCAGTTGTTGATGTGGCCACCCCTGCTGGACCTCCGACTCCCGACTGTGGCAGGGATGCCTCCTCCACCAGCCTGGCCGCACCGTCAGAGGCAGCTCCACAGGGCACCCAGGTGACTGATGGGTGGGAAGATGGCACAGAGGACGACTGGCACGTAGGGGGTCCAGTTGAGGAGGGGGTCGGAGCAAGCCCCATCAGACGGAGGAATCCGGCCTGGGTGACCTGTCCCAGCAGGCTGACGTGGTCAACGAGCCATTCGAGATGACGTGCAGTCTCTCCATGAAAAGACTGCAGGTCACCTCGCATGGCCCGTTGACGCAACGCCACACCAGCCAGGACAGGCTCAACCCGGACCTGGATGGCCACGTCTGCAGGCAGAGGAAGGCCAGTTGACGTCAGCTCATCCCCTGCCTGAAAACGGGTCTGGACGTAGGCATCCCTGCTGGTGCAAGATGATGCAGGGACAGGATCGGGGACAGGATTGCACACAGGCACCTCCGCGGCGGCCTGTGCTGCCTCCTGTCCCTGGTCCTGCACTGCACCACTAGCACCAGTGGGATCCCCACCTCCAGACCCCGTCTCTGGTGCTTGCACGGCCTCCTCCTCCACCAAACCCCCCACCAACCTGGATGACTCCGTGCCATCTTCCCCTGTTGGGCCCTGTGGGGTCCCAGCTGCCCCTTCTGCTGCCGAGGAGTCCAACTCCAACCTCCGCCTCTTGGACCTCCCCCCGGCAGCTGCGGCCTGGGACGCGGCACCGGACTCCTCACTCCCCGACGAGATGACAACACGGGAGGGGAGCCGGGCCTTGCGTCTCCGGCTGGCGGTCGGATCCCCGCCGCTGTGCTCCACAGCACCTTCTCCGCCCTCTTCATCAGTTGACGCTGCAGACAGGGAGAAACAAAACACAGGCATCAGGGCACTGTACAATGGACACATACACACATGACAGTTGCACATGAGTGGCATTGGCAAACCTCAGACATGTCATCACAATCCCCAACACACATGTCATTGCAACTCGCACACATGAGCCATACCACAGCCATATCGCAACTGCCAGCACCATCCCTACACATACAACAGCATGAGCAGCCAAAGGGGAGCCAGACATCACATGCAACACAGGAAGTGCACCACACATGTGCACACACCACCACACTTGCATGCATGTGTACACCTCTGCCAACTGTCGCACTGTTCAGACGGGCATCCATGTCACATCTGCCAATCAGGCTTCCACATACCGCTGTCACATGCATCCATGTTGCATCACTGTTCCACCCTTGTCAAATACACACACATGCACATGTACACAGTGCTCATACATGCAGCCGAAAACAACATACATGCGTGACATCACGGACATGTCTACTTACATACACATTCATCCAAACATGTGTGCACGCACAACTGCTTTTGCCATGCAAGCCTACACACACAAGCACCATCCATGTCTCACACATTACAGCCCTCGCATGTGTCAGCCCCACGGCCCTGTACACCCCCACCCATACTCGACCCCATACAAACAGATGTGCAACCTGCACACTACCGAATAATCCCACACGCACTGCTCACAATCAGGATGCATGTACACTCACCGCTCGACTCCAGACGGGTCTGCTTCTCCAGGACCTGGACGTGGAGCACTGGGGATATGCGTTCCAGGACCCTCATCTGTTCTTCCGACAAGTGGCCCCGGCGCCCCTTGGCATCCGTTGCCTTCAAGAGGCGCCGGGCCTTGTTCAGGGTCCTGGACCTGAAGTCCTCCCAGCGCTTCCTGACATGTTGTAAGTCCCGGACTGCCATCCCCTCCGCGTTGATGGCAGTCACGATGTCAGTCCAGATCCGAGTCCGTCCTTCCTTGTCGGCGCGGGAACTTCCGAAGAGGGCATCAAACTGCCCCAGGACTTGCTCCACCAGGACACCAACTTCGGTGGCACTGAAGCTGGTGCCCCTCTGCCTCTCTAGCCGGGGGTTGTCAGTGGTCACAGATGGTGTTTGCCCCGATATGACAACCCCAGAGGCAGGAGCGGGTGGGCAACTGGGTCCTGGGGCTGGGCTGTGGAGCGATGGAATCCCAGTCGGGAGTCTTCAGTTCCAGCAGGGGTGGTCACAGCAACAGCACCCCTGGCTGATGTGCAGGCAGCAAATGGCAGTGCACGTGGGCAGCAGGCAGTCAGGCAGCAGCAGATGGCAGGTGGGAGCGTGCTCGGGGCTCTGGGGGGCAGTAGTTCGGCCTTCTGGGCAGGAGCGTGGTCTTCCGTGTGCTTACGCGTGGCCAGCTTGGTACGGAGTGATTTTGTACGTGAAAATCCTGCACGTCAGCGTGAAAATCGAGGAAAGGCCCTTAGCACGTAAGCGCGTCAGCACGCATACGCGATTCTATTGGACCAAAGGCCCTCAGCGCGTAAACGCGTCAGCACGCATACGCGAATCTATTGGACCAAAGGCCCTCAGCGCGTAAGCGCGTCTGTGACGTCACCCGCATGGGTGTTTCCCACACAGCACGTGATGACAGAGCACACGTGGAAAGACTGCAGGTCAGAGTGTCATCGCGTGTAATTGGACAGCACGTCAGAGTGTCATCGCGTGTAATTGGTGGGAATGGGCCTAGCGCGTACACGCGGCAGTGACAAAGCGTGTGATTGGTGGAAATGGCCCTACGCGCAGAAGTGACAAAGCGTGTAATTGGTGGAAATGGCCCTACACGCAGAAGTGACAAAGCGTGTAATTGGAGGAAATGGCCCTAGCGCGTACACGCCGCGTAAGTGACGCTGGACGTGTGGGCCTGTATAAAAGGTACGTGTAGAACACCATTTCCTTGTACGTGCTTTTCGTGGAGAGCGAGTGGGTGAATTCTGTACTTCTTGTCGTTTCACACGCGATTTACTTCACAGCGTTTCAAGTTCGTATTCCCTGTTACCTCTGACAGCTTTTTCTCTTTTTTCTCTTTTACTGGTTTACCTGGGCCTGTTCCCTCAAACAGTGTTCCCTTCTACTGTTGTCCTGTCTCCTCAGACAGCGTACAAATCTTCTTTTGGCGGGGGTGTTGCCAACCAAACGCGCTCCTTTTTCACGCTCTTTTACCTGGCAGACGGTGAGTCAGGCACGTATCTAACATCTGTGCTTGCCCCATGTGTAGCCTACCCCTTCAGAGGTCATTCTAGGCTGCGTGTGACACGCATACGTTCTTTCTTGTGTTACTGGGTGCCACAGCGTAGTGCAGGTTTTTCTTTCTGCACACGTGGTCTAGGAGGGGTTGCGTGCACCTCATCTCCCTTTTTTGGGGCTCCTGTGCGTAGCTTGCCCCGTCATCTTTCCCCAGGGGTTACAATCAGCCTTGCAAGAGCACTAGGGTACAATTACCATCTGGTACCCAACCCCTTTGACCCCCAATTGCCCAGGACAATAGTTTACAGCCATTCCCATACGCACATTAACATCAGTGCCATGGCTGGGAGGCGAGGATTCTGTAAGGGTGGCAAAGGTGGAAGAGCCACAAGTGGTGGCCGTGGTGGATCCGGTAGGGGACGTGGTCGTTACTTGTAGGGCGAGCCTGTCCCCCCATGTGTGGAGGACCAGTCAAGGGCACCCATAATCCCCCCCCTCCCGTTGAGGCTGATGTGGCTGACACCATTCATGCTCAGCCCTTGTTGGACCAGCCCATTGTGGCACCAGACCTGGCTGACTCCATGGCTGACTTCCAGGTCAGCAGGCCTATGACACGTGCGCTGGTGCACGTTGATGTCACCATGCTACGTGCATCTGGGGCAGCAAGGTCATCTGCTGCCCCAAGTAGGCAGGGCGGAGAGGCTGCAGGGGCAGCTGCGGCTCCATCCACCCCAGCCCTCACACACCCAGCCAGGACAGTGTCGGTCCTAGTCCATCCTGCTGACATTCCCCCTGACACCATCACACTTGAGCCAATGCCTGCACCAACTCCCATGCTGAGTGTGCAATCCCACACTCCTGATACAGAGTCTACCAGGGCTCCTGCCCCTAGTGTCCAGAGCGGCGCAGGACACTCAGGATCACCACCACCTTCCAAGGGGAAGAGGAAGAGTGCTCGTCCGGCACAGGCTGATGCCCCAGACACGGCTACACAGTCCGGCCCGTCGAGGAAGCCCAGCTTCACGGATGACGAACTGAATGCACTTGTCGAGTATGTGTCCGCACATGACAACGAGATGGTCATTGTTGCAGGATCCAAGACCACACCTGCACAACGCCATGCACACTGGCAGACCGTTGCGGACATCATAAGTGCCCTTGGAATCGTGAGGCGCACAGCCAATGATTGCTATAAGCGCTGGAATGACCTAAAGCGCAGGGCAAAGAGTAAGCTGGCCTCAAGTCATGCCGCAACTCTAGTGACTGGAGGTGGGTCTCCAGTAGTAGACATGGAACTCACTCCACATGAGTCAGTCGCTGGGACCTACGTCACGGAGGAACAGACCCAAGGCGTGGGAGATCTGGCTGATTACGAGGCATTGTCCGGTGAGTGCACATGCATATGTGTGTCATCCATGTGCATGGTGTGTGTGAGGGCTTCTGTTTGTGTGCCAGGTGAGAGTGTGTGCGCCTGAGTCATATGGGTCAGCCATGTGCTTCATGCAATACATCCTGCGCAGCTGCATTTGACCATAGCAGTATCCCTTCTGCCAACAGTAGACATCTAGCCCAACTGCACGCCAGTTGCCCTTGAAGTGTCACCTTGCCACAACATTGTTGCTTATTTTTCACTGTTCATTCAGTCAGATTGTTTGCATTCCACCACTTTTACTAGGCATGTCGCAGTCCTCTAGTCACATGTCTGTCATGGCTATGGTAAAGTGGAGTGACTTTGTTACCTGGATATCATTTGTTCACACATGTCCCTGTGCAATTGGACCATTTCGGACTGGCAGCTCCAGGTGAAAAATCTGACCTGTTTGAATTAGAAAAGCTATTACATGCGGGAACTAGACTGAATGAATAGGTGCTGCCCTCCTCTCCATCTTCACTCAATAGCAATGGTACATGCCATCTGTGTGATGGCATGTGTGTTTCACCTGGCAATCACAGGCCAATGTGTGATGCCACTGCCAGGCAGCATGCAGAAAATGTGTTCATCTTCCATCTTGGTGTCATCAGTGTGTGCCATTTGCCTGCCCTTCATACGCAGTGAGGGTGCATGCATGGGAGGGTTTTAGTCATGTGGGACATGTGTCAATCAAGTACTGGTTCTCTTGCTTCTCAGCCCTCATTGTGTGCCATGGTGCTAATGCCTGTTTCCATTTCTTTGTTTTTATGTCTTTGCAGGGGAAGACGCACCTGATACTGCTGGGGTTGTGGAGATGGTGCAGACCCAGGAGGGGTCCGAGGGCCGACCAACCACCAGTGAGGGACGTGGTGTGGTGGTGGGTGAGAACCCACAACTGCTGCAGGTCGTGCTCTCAAGGGGTGTCTCTGGCTGCACCTCCCCCGAGCTGTACTCAGGTGTTGATTCGGATGAGACCTACGTGCCGTCGCAGGTGAGTGTTCCAGGGAGGGATTCTGTTCTGTCCCACCCACCTGCACCAGGGTCAGAACCCTCAATGGGGATGTCAGTGTTGGCAGCTACACCTTTGGTGGTTACGGATGCAGGGTCACACTCCGCGACATCTGATCCTGTTCCTGGGCCAGCAGATCAGAGGGGGAATGCAGTCCTGCAGCCTCAGGCAGTGCTGGCACAGCAAGGCGCAGTTCGCCTTGCCCCAGACAGGTGTGGTGCCCGCCGACGTGGTGGCCGTACGCCACCTGGCAATACCGCATGGGAGCAATCCATTTACGGTATGGCAACCCAACAGGCAGCATCATCCGAGATGATGGCTCAGGCCATGGATAGGGTGGCCACTTCCATTGTCCCCCCTGAAAGGCTGATGGAGCGACTACAGCAGGCAACCGACTCCATCTGCCAGTCACACAGGGAGGACATGTTGGGGTCCAACAGGGACAGGCGGGCGGCACTGGCGACTCTGCAGGAGGCCATCTCCATTGAGTCCCAGGGCCACAGGGAAGCCCTGAGGCAGGAGCTCCTTCACCTCAGGACGACTCTTGTTGAGCTTGAGGCTTCAACACACCAAAAGACAGAACAGCAGCTGGAGCGTCTCACCTGTACGCTCTCAGCTGAGATGCAGGCAACGAGGGCGGAGGTCCGGGCATCCCGTGAGTTGTTGCATGGGGACCTCCGCACACTCATCCTCCAGAACCAGACCTACCACACCCGCATGCTTGCAGCCATGGAGGAGCAGACTAGGGCCTTGCGTGGGCTGCCTCCCATAGTGCAACCACCTCCGGATGCAGCTGCACAGGGTGATAATAGCGACAGCAGTGATACTCCCACAATAGGGTAGCCATGTGGGCCATGAGCCCATGGAGGTGTTTTTTTTTCCCAGGATCCACACAGGTGGGTTCTGGTGTGCACCCTGTCCTCGGACCTCCTGGGTGGCCTCCCCAACCCCCTCGGGCCCATCAATGGCCATTTTTTATTTTTTTTTATTTTTATTTTTATTTTTATTTTTAATTATTTTATTCCCAATTTTTTTGGGACGATTTGTTGGCTTCCGTGGTTCCTGTGGGCATACGCTGCATTGTGGCTGGGAACATGCAGGCTTGTAATGTATTTGGTTCAGATGCTTGG
Source organism: Ambystoma mexicanum (assembly GCF_040938575.1). Classification (NCBI taxonomy): domain Eukaryota; kingdom Metazoa; phylum Chordata; class Amphibia; order Caudata; family Ambystomatidae; genus Ambystoma; species Ambystoma mexicanum. The sequence goes on from NC_090937.1 coordinate 543,709,962, forward strand.
GTTTGAGTCACACACACCCCTCCTGCTTCCGTTTCCATGGGCTTGCAAAGGGTGTGCCCAAGTGACATTGACGCACAAGGTGACATTGGACTCCCACTACATGTGTGGGTAGTCTAGTCAATACTGTGTATACATTCCTAGTGCATATTGCTGTTGTGTTGTACACTGCATGTTGCATTGATGTGTAACTCATCATCTGTGTCTACCTCCCAATTTGCAAGTCCCTTCCTCATGTCTACACAAGGCCCTCTAGTCTGGAGATGGGGTCCATGTTGGCAGCAGTGCACCTACAACTCTACATGGCGTCAACACTGCACAGTTGGTAGTGGTGGGAGTGCAGGCATTTCCAGGTGGTGAGACTACTAATATATAACATTTGTGATGTCATGTTAATGGTAGTACCTGCTCAAGTTTGTTGTTGGTCCTGCATTACTGTGAGCATTTCAGGTGTTGCAAGTTTCAATTAGGGACACTGTACATTGTGACACTAGTGTCATGTTGTGGGGATTACTTTGTTTACCTGCAAATAGCATGACATGGTACGGTGTGTCGTGTGGCGGTGCTGGGGTTGGGTTGGCTGACATGGCACTGTCCTCTTGTTGCATTTTGCAAGTGGGTATTCATTTTAGCTGCTTGAATGTGTTACTTCACAAAACTGCATTGGTGGTGTCTGTGTGGGTAGGGATGCACACATTGTGACACTTCCAGGTGAACAATCTCAGGCTGATATGGTTTTCACGGTTCATTCTCCAGACATTCAGGATCAGTGTCAGGTTGAGTCATCATTGATTGTCAGATGGAATGTGCCAGGGCAGTGTGCACTCCACAGGGGTGTGATTTCTATGTGAAGTAATTAGCCACTAGCTGTGTACGGGCTGCCTCCCCCCGTGCCCTTTCCCCTCCCATGCGCAGCGGCTGTGCATGTGGTTGGGGATGTGGGGCCACCACCATGTCCACGGCCACGCCCCGGCGTGTTGCAACGTTGTGCAGGACACATGCTGCCAATATGATCCTGCACACTACTGGGGGAGCGTACAACAGCTGCCCGCCAGAACGGTCAAGGGAGCGAAAGCGTGACTTTAGCACTCCGAATGTGCGCTCCACTATGCCCTGGGTTGTAATGTGGGCTGTGTTATATCTTACCTCGGGTGGCGTGGTGGGGTTCCGAATTGGCGTCATCATGTGGGGGCTGAGAGGGTAGGCACTGTCCCCTGTGGAGGTGGTGATTGGTATCATTGGTGGGGTTGTGACCTTGCTCAGTATCTGACATGCATGCATGTGCAGTGGCATTCATACTCACCAAGCAGCCATGTGTCGCCATGCCGCCCAGCTTCTAGGTCCCGGCTTAGGGTGGACATTCGGTAAATGAAGCTGTCGTGGGTTGACCCGGGATAGTTGGCATATACTGAGGTGATGATTCCCTTGGCATTTCATACTACCTGTACGTTGATGGAATGCCAGTGCTTGCGGTTCCTATAGATGTGCTCTGATGCCCTGGGGTGACGTAGAGCCACATGGGTGCAGTCGATGGCACCTAGCACTTTGGGGAATCGTGCCACACCGTAAAAATCCAGTGCGGCAGCATGCCTTTCTGCAGGTGTTCTGGGCAGGTATATGTGCCTGCGGACTGATGGGCGTGCAGTGATGATGTTCAAGACCTGGTGTAGGCAGCGTGACTGGGTGGCCTGTGATACACCACCCACAATGGCACTTGTCCGCTGAAATGATCCAGTGGCTAAGAAGTGCAGTACATTGAGGACCTTCTCCAGGGGGCTGAGTGCTTGGGAGCACAGGGTGGGTGATGTGAGGTCATCCTCCCACTCAATCACCAGGTCCAGTATAATGTGTGGTGGAAACCTGTACCTCCCATGCACCTGGTCATCAGGCATCCCGAAAAGGCTGGTTCTGGGTGTGAATATTCTGGCCCTGACTATCCTCCTCCTCCTTTGGTAGCCCACGCCCACTGCTGCTAGGAACGGTATGTTCATCCTGGGTCTGAGCTTGTTATTTTGTTAGCGCGCAAATGTATGCGTTGCGCGTGTTGTAGGCGAGCGTGTGACCCGCGCACCCCTGAAATCCAGTACCCAGTCCAATAGCGTGTGGAAATTCCCGCGCACCCCGGGATACAGGTGCGCTGACGTACTTGCGTGTGTAAGTGCCCGCGCACCCCTGATATACACGTACATAGGCCAATCGCGTGTACGCGCACTTTTGTCCAATTACACGCGATGACACTCTGACGTGCTGTCCAATTACACGCGATGACACTCTGACGTGCAGTCTTTCCACGTGTGCTCTGTCATCACGTGCAGTGTGGGAAACACCCGTGCGGGTGACGTCACAGACGCGCTTACGCGCTGAGGGCCTTTGGTCCAATAGAATCGCGTATGCGTGCTGACGCGCTTACGCGCTAAGGGCCTTTCCTCGATTTTCACGCTGACGTGCAGGATTTTCACGTGCAAAATCACTCCGTACCATGCTGGCCACGCGTAAGCACACGGAAGACCACGCTCCTGCCCAGAAGGCCGAACTACTGCCCCCCAGAGCCCCGAGCACGCTCCCACCTGCCATCTGCTGCTGCCTGACTGCCTGCTGCCCACGTGCACTGCCATTTGCTGCCTGCACATCAGCCAGGGGTGCTGTTGCTGTGACCACCCCTGCTGGAACCGAAGACTCCGGACTGGGATTCCATCGCTCCACAGCCCAGCCCCAGGACCCAGTTGCCCACCCACACCTGCCTCTGGGGTTGTTTGTCATGTCGGGGCAAACACCATCTGTGACCACTGACAACCCCCGGCCAGAGAGGCAGAGGGGCACCAGCTTCAGTGCCACCGAAGTTGGTGTCCTGGTGGAGCAAGTCCTGGGGCAGTATGATGCCCTCTTCGGAAGTTCCCGCGCCGACAAGGAAGGACGGACTCGGATCTGGACTGACATCGTGACTGCCACCAACGCGGAGGGGATGGCAGTCCGGGACTTACAACATGTCAGGAAGCGCTGGGAGGACTTCAGGTCCAGGACCCTGAACAAGGCCCGGCGCCTCTTGAAGGCAGCGGATGCCAAGGGGCGCCGGGGCCACTTGTCGGAAGAACAGATGAGGGTCCTGGAACGCATATCCCCAGCGCTCCACGTCCAGGTCCTGGAGAAGCAGACCCGTCTGGAGTCGAGCGGTGAGTGTACATGCATCCTGATTGTGAGCAGTGCGTGTGGTGATTATTCGGTAGTGTGCAGGTTGCAAATCTGTTTGTATGGGGTCGAGTATGGGTGGGGGTGTACAGGGCCGTGGGGCTGACACATGCGAGGGCTGTAATGTGTGAGACATGGATGGTGCTTGTGTGTGTAGGCTTGCATGCCAAATGCAGTTGTGTGTGCACACATGTTTGGATGAATGTGTATTTAAGTAGACATGTCCGTGATGTCACGCATGTATGTTGTTTTCGGCTGCATGTATGAGCACTGTGTACATGTGCATGTGTGTGTATTTGACAAGGGTGCAACAGTGATGCAACATGGATGCATGTGACAGCGGTATGTGGAAGCCTGATTGGCAGATGTGACATGGATGCCCGTCTGAACAGTGCGACACTTGGCAGAGGTGTACACATGCATGCAAGTGTGGTGGTGTGTGTACATGTGTGGTGCACTTCCTGTGTTGCATGTGATGTCTGGCTCCCCTTTGGCTGCTCATGCTGTTGTATGTGTAGGGATGGTGCTGGCAGTTGCGATATGGCTGTGGTCTGGCTCATATGTGCGAGTTGCAATGACATGTGTGTTGGGGATTGTGATGACATGTCTGAGGTTTGCCAATGCCACTCATGTGCAACTGTCATGTGTGTATGTGTCCATTGTACAGTGCCCTGATGACTGTGTTTTGTTTCTCCCTGTCTGCAGCGTCAACTGATGAAGAGGGCAGAGAAGGTGCTGTGGAGCACAGCGGCGGGGATCCGACCGCCAGCCGGAGACGCAAGGCCCGGCTCCCCTCCCGTGTTGTCATCTTGTCGGGGAGTGAGGAGTCCGGTGCCGCGTCCCAGGCCGCAGCTGCCGGGGGGAGGTCCAAGAGGCGGAGGTTGGAGTTGGACTCCTCGGCAGCAGAAGGGGCAGCTGGGACCCCACAGGGCCCAACAGGGGAACATGGCACGGAGTCATCCAGGTTGGTGGGGGGTTTGGTGGAGGAGGAGGCCGTGCAAGCACCAGAGACGGGGTCTGGAGGTGGGGATCCCACTGGTGCTAGTGGTGCAGTGCAGGACCAGGGACAGGAGGCAGCACAGGCCGCCGCGGAGGTGCCTGTGTGCAATCCTGTCCCCGATCCTGTCCCTGCATCATCTTGCACCAGCAGGGATGCCTACGTCCAGACCCGTTTTCAGGCAGGGGATGAGCTGACGTCAACTGGCCTTCCACTGCCTGCGGACGTGGCCATCCAGGTCCGGGTTGAGCCTGTCCTGGCTGGTGTGGCGTTGCGTCAACGGGCCATGCGAGGTGACCTGCAGTCTTTTCATGGAGAGACTGCACGTCATCTCGAATGGCTCGTTGACCACGTCAGACTGCTGGGACAGGTCACCCAGGCCGGATTCCTCTGTCTGATGGGGCTTGCTCCGACCCCCTCCTCAACTGGACCCCCTACGCGCCAGTCGTCCTCTGTGCCATCTTCCCACCCATCAGTCACCTGGGTGCCCTGTGGAGCTGCCTCTGACGGTGCGGCCAGGCTGGTGGAGAAGGCATCCCTGCCACAGTCGGGAGTCGGAGGTCCAGCAGGGGTGGCCACATCAACAACTGCACCCCAGCCGGCGGAGGATGTGCAGGCAGCAGGAGGCAGTGCACGGGCAGAGGCAGAGCAGCAGCATCAACATGGTGGGAGCCATGAAGGCTCGGGGCCTTCGACATCGGAGGGGCAGGCATCGGCCGGAGGGCAGGAGGACCCAGGACAGAGAGTGTCTTCCGTGTGGCAGCGGTTGGGCCACGCCATAGGTGCGGAGCGGCGGCGGGCGGAAGAGGCGCGGCTCACAATGGTCAGGGCAGAGAACTCCATGCGGAGGGCCCTGAGGCGAGCCGAGTGCCTCGAGGCAATCCGCAGGGGGTTGGAGGATGACACGGCGTCGACCCTGCGGACCCTCGGGGACATGGAACAGGACCGCCTCCGGGACATCGAACAGGAGTTCGATGATGCCCTGGCCCGGAACACCACAGAGTGAGCCGCTGGACTTGCCCGCCGCCTTTGTATATAGTTCTTTAGTTTTAGGTTTCCTTTGTGTCTTATTATGATTTGGAGTCGACGGACACTGCTCCACTTTTTGTATATAGTTGCATTTAGTTTTTTACATAGTTCTTGATTGGATAGATATTTTTTTACATTTGACTTTGGACGACATTTTTTTGGATTCTGATTTGCTGTTTTTTTTTTTATACGGACATGCAGCTTATTTTTTTTTAATTCCCATTGTAGTTTGTTTCATTTCTTTAGCATTCTTTAATTTTTTTCAATACAATTTTGTTTTCATACTTCACTGTGTGGTATCATCTCATTGGTTTCATGCATGTCATGTTGGGTGTTTTCCCATTCAATTGCAACCATTGTGTGTGACGGACATGGGTTCATTAGCTTCATGAACATTGGGGGTGTAACATGTAATTTCCATTTCCATGTGGGTGAATGGGTTACTTGGTAGGGCTTTTTGGCTGTGGAGGCTGACCATAACGCACATGATTGGGGATTGTGAGGACCGGGTGGAGGCTGCCCCTGCACTGCTGGGTGGTGGGGGTGGTGGGAGACATGAGTGGGGGCCTGGTGGAGGGTGCCCCTGGATGCTGGGGGGTGGGGGTGGTGGGAGACATGAGTGGGGGCCTGGTGGAGGGTGCCCCTGGTGGCTGGGGGGTGGGGGTGGTGGGAGACATGGGTGGGGGCCTGGTGGAGGGTGCCCCTGGTGGCTGGGGGGTGGGGGTGGTGGGAGACATGAGTGGGGGACTGGTGGAGGCTGCCCCTGCACTGCTGGGGGTGGGGGTGGTGGGAGACATGAGTGGGGGCCTGGTGGGGGCTGCCCCTGCACTGCTGGGGGGTGGGGGTGGTGGGAGACATGAGTGCCGGCCTGGTGGAGGCTGCCCCTGCACTGCTGGGGGGTGGGGGTGGTGGGAGACATGAGTGGGGGCCTGGTGGGGGCTGCCCATGGTGGCAGGGGGGTGGGGGTGGTGGGAGACATGAGTGGGGGCCTGGTGGGGGCTGCCCATGGTGGCAGGGGGGTGGGGGTGGTGGGAGACATGAGTGGGGCCTGGTGGAGGATGCCCCTGGTGGCTGGGGGGTGGGGGTGGTGGGAGACATGAGTGGGGGCCTGGTGGAGGGTGCCCCTGCACTGCTGGGGGGTGGGGGTGGTGGGAGACATGAGTGGGGGCCTGGTGGGGGCTGCCCATGGTGGCAGGGGGCTGGGGGTGGTGGGAGACATGAGTGGGGGCCTGGTGGAGGGTGCCCCTGCACTGCTGGGGGGTGGGGGTGGTGGGAGACAAGAGTGGGGGCCTGGTGGGGGCTGCCCATGGTGGCAGGGGGGTGGGGGTGGTGGGAGACATGAGTGGGGGCCTGGTGGAGGCTGCCCCTGCACTGCTGGGTGGTGGGGGTGGTGGGAGACATGAGTGGGGGCCTGGTGGAGGCTGCCCCTGCACTGCTGGGGGGTGGGGGTGGTGTGAGACATGAGTGGGGGCCTGGTGGAGGGTGCCCCTGGATGCTGGGGGGTGGGGGTGCAGGGGGACATGAGTGGGGGCCTGGTGGAGGGTGCCCCTGCACTGCTGGGGGGTGGGGGTGGTGGGAGACATGAGTGGGGGCCTGGTGGAGGGTGCCCCTGGATGCTGGGGGGTGGGGGTGCAGGGGGACATGAGTGGGGGCCTGGTGGAGGGTGCCCCTGCACTGCTGGGGGGTGGGGCTGCAGGGGGACATGAGTGGGGGCCTGGTGGAGGCTGCCCCTGCACTGCTGGGGGGTGGGGGTGCAGGGGGACATGAGTGGGGGCCTGGTGGAGGCTGCCCCTGCACTGCTGGGGGGTGGGGGTGGTGGGAGACATGAGTGGGGGCCTGGTGGGGGCTGGCCATGGTGGCTGGGGGGTGGGGGTGGTGGGTGACATGGGTGGGGGCCTGGTGGAGGGTGCCCCTGCACTGCTGGGGGGTGGGGGTGGTGGGAGACATGAGTGGGGGCCTGGTGGAGGCTCCCCCTGCACTGCTGGGGGGTGGGGGGGGTGGGAGACATGAGTGGGGGCCTGGTGGGGGCTGCCCATGGTGGCAGGGGGGTGGGGGTGGTGGGAGACATGAGTGGGGGCCTGGTGGGGGCTGCCCATGGTGGCAGGGGGGTGGGGGTGGTGGGAGACATGAGTGGGGGCCTGGTGGAGGGTGCCCCTGGTGGCTGGGGGGTGGGGGTGGTGGGAGACATGAGTGGGGGCCTGGTGGAGGGTGCCCCTGCAATGCTGGGGGGTGGGGGTGGTGGGAGACATGAGTGGGGGCCTGGTGGGGGCTGCCCATGGTGGCAGGGGGGTGGGGGTGGTGGGAGACATGAGTGGGGGCCTGGTGGAGGCTGCCCCTGCACTGCTGGTGGGTGGGGGTGGTGGGAGACATGGGTGGGGGCCTGGTGGAGGGTGCCCTGGATGCTGGGGGGTGGGGGTGCAGGGGGACATGAGTGGGGGCCTGGTGGAGGGTGCCCCTGGTGGCTGGGGGGTGAGGGTGCAGGGGGACATGAGTGGGGGCCTGGTGGAGGGTGCCCCTGCACTGCTGGGGGGTGTGGGTGGTGGGAGACATGAGTGGGGGCCTGGTGGGGGCTGGCCATGGTGGCTGGGGGGGTGGGGGTGGTGGGAGACATGGGTGGGGGCCTGGTGGAGGGTGCCCCTGCACTGCTGGGGGGTGGGGGTGGGTGGAGACATGAGTGGGGGCCTGGTGGAGGCTGCCCCTGCACTGCTGGGGGGTGGGGGTGGTGGGAGACATGATTGGGGGCCTGGTGGGGCTGCCCATGGTGGCAGGGGGTGGGGGTGGTGGGAGACATGAGTGGGGGCCTGGTGGGGGCTGCCCATGGTGGCAGGGGGGTGGGGGTGGTGGGAGACATGAGTACGGGCCTGGTGGAGGGTGCCCCTGGTGGCTGGGGGGTGGGGGTGGTGGGAGACATGAGTGGGGGCCTGGTGGAGGATGCCCCTGCACTGCTGGGGGGTGGGGGTGGTGGGAGACATAAGTGGGGGCCTGGTGGGTGCTGCCCATGGTGGCAGGGGGTGGGGGTGGTGGGAGACATGAGTGGGGGCCTGGTGGAGGCTGCCCCTGCACTGCTGGGGAGTGGGGGTGGTGGGAGACATGAGTGGGGGCCTGGTGGGGGCTGCCCATGGTGGCAGGGGGGTGGGGGTGGTGGGAGACATGAGTGGGGGCCTGGTGGAGGCTGCCCCTGCACTGCTGGGTGGTGGGGGTGGTGGGAGACATGAGTGGGGGCCTGGTGGAGGCTGCCCCTGCACTGCTGGGGGGTGTAGGTGGTGGGAGACATGAGTGGGGGCCTGGTGGAGGCTGCCCCTGCACTGCTGGGGGGTGGTGGGAGACATGAGTGGGGGCCTGGTGGAGGCTGCCCCTGCACTGCTGGGGGGTGGGGGTGGTGGGAGACATGGGTGGGGGCCTGGTGGAGGGTACCCCTGGATGCTGGGGGGTGGGGGTGCAGGGGAAATGAGTGGGGGCCTGGTGGAGGGTGCCCCTGGTGGCTGGGGGGTGGGGGTGGTGGGTGACATGGGTGGGGGCCTGGTGGAGGCTGCCCCTGCACTGCTGGGGGGTAGGGGTCGTGGGAGACATGAGTGGGGGCCTGGTGGAGGGTGCCCCTGGTGGCTTGGGGGTGGGGGTGGTGGGAGACATGAGTGGGGGCCTGTAGAGGGTGCCCCTGCACTGCTGGGGGATGGGGGTGGTGGGAGACATGAGTGGGGGCCTGGTGGGGGCTGCCCATGGTGGCAGGGGGGTGGGGGTGGTGGGAGACATGAGTGGGGGCCTGGTGGAGGCTGCCCCTGCACTGCACTGGAGACATGAGTGGGGGCCTGGTGGAGGCTGCCCCTGCACTGCTGGGGGGTGGGGGTGGTGGGAGACATGAGTGGGGGCCTGGTGGAGGGTGCCCCTGGATGCTGGGGGTGGGGGTGCAGGGGGACATGAGTGGGGGCCTGGTGGAGGGTGCCCCTGCACTGCTGGGGGGTGGGGGTGGTGGGAGACATGAGTGGGGGCCTGGTGGAGGCTGCCCCTGCACTGCTGGGGGGTGGGGGTGGTGGGAGACAAGAGTGGGGGCCTGGTGGAGGGTGCCCCTGGATGCTGGGGGGTGGGGGTGCAGGGGGACATGAGTGGGGGCCTGGTGGAGGGTGCCCCTGCACTGCTGGGGGGTGGGGGTGGTGGGAGACATGAGTGGGGGCCTGGTGGAGGGTGCCCCTGCACTGCTGGGTGGTGGGGGTGGTGGGAGACATGAGTGGGGGCCTGGTGGAGGCTGCCCCTGCACTGCTGGGGGGTGGGGGTGGTGGGAGACATGGGTGGGGGCCTGGTGGAGGGTGCCCCTGGATGCTGGGGGGTGGGGGTGCAGGGGGACATGAGTGGGGGCCTGGTGGAGGGTGCCCCTGGTGGCTGGGGGGTGGGGGTGATAGGAGACATGAGTGGGGGCCTGGTGGGGGCTGGCCATGGTGGCTGGGGGTGGTGGGAGACATGCATTGTTGATCAGTAGTGCAAGGTGACATGTGGGTTGGCTGGGGGGCATGCCCATGGTGGATGGGCTGCCTGCGGGACATGAGCAGGGGTGCAGGGTAGTAGTCCCCCGTGGTGTGGGCTGCCTGCAGGGGCCGTGGAGGTTGTGGAGCGTACACCTGGGAGGACCCACATGCCCAATTCACGTGTAGTACTCCCCAGAACCCCTGAAATACACATACCCTGCTGAAATCGCGTGTGCAACTTCCCGCGCACCCCTGAAATACACGTACCCTGCTGAATTCGCGTTTGGAACTTCCCGCGCACCCCTGGAATACACGTACCCTGCTGAATTTGCGTGTGGAACTTCCCGCGCACCCCTGAAATACACGTACCCTGCTTGCACGGGGCCAATCGCGTGTGGAACTTCCCGCGCACCCCTGAAATACACGTACCCTGCTTGCACGGGGCCAATCGCGTGTGGAACTTCCCGCGCACCCCTGAAATACACGTACCCTGCTCGCACTGGGACAATCGCGTGTGGAACTTCCCGCGCACCCCTGAAATACACGTACCCTGATGAAATCGCGTGTGGAACTTACGGCGCACCCCTGAAATGCACGTACCCTGCTGAAATCGCATGTGGAACTTCCCGCGCACCCCTGAAATACACGTACCCTGCTGAAATCGCGTGTGGAACTTCCCGCGCACCCCTGAAATACACGTACCCTGCTTGCACGGGGCCAATCGCGTGTGGAACTTCCCACACACCCCTGAAATACACATTCCCCGCTTGACGTTTGCTGTTTGCCAGCCCGGTGAACTGGTCCAGGGTTAGCGCAGCCCTTTGCGATGATTTAGCGATTTTGATGGCTTTTCCTTGCGCGAGGGCGTTCTTGGGGGTGTTACTGGCGCTGCTGCAGGGTCGCTGCGATTCTCTGCGCCACGGCTGGTTTGGAAGCCTAAAATCCATGAATACGATGTGCGCGGAAATCGGTTTTAGCGCACGTGCCTGGCGCAGTTAATCGCACGCAAACACTCTGCGCCAGCCGCTTGCGACACTTTTCTGCGAAATTCTATGAATTACCCTGTTAGTGTAATGTTTAGATGGTATTCACTACGCTGATATGACAAGATCCATGGACTGACCTTGTCAAGAGGAGATAGATGCCAATCTCAGCCTGGGGTGGGAGACCTAACAAGTTTGAAGCCAGAGCCATTCCTCCCTGAGAGAGGTAAGGTGGCAGTTTGGAAGGCCCCAGTTCCCCTCTTCCCCCTCTAAGTACATGGTGTACATATTACCACTGTGGCTCACACCATACCTCCTGAAAGTATTACTGGCCAGTCTCTTTCTTTGCCCTTAGGATCACCATAACATACAGCCAAGGACAGGGCTGGCCACCCGCAAGACATTAGCCAACAATTTTCATTCAGAAAAAACTCCAGTCATCCCAATGTTATAGCCTGCAAGAAGTGAGAGAGTCACCAAACCTTAAGGCAAAAGGCCTGCACAGCCACATGGGCGCTGAACAGTGCTCACCAGCCTCAGTGGGCACAGAACATTAACAGCCACAAATGAGCCTTCTACAAACAGTCACTGACTTGACATGGAGCGTCTTCCAAATGAAAAGATAGACTAAACCCATTTCCTTTACACTAACTTGGTTAATCTCTAATATGGGAAGCCATTGTTTCAGCATGGCAGCCCCACTCAAAATGAATGAGGCCATGCCTTATCTCTGTATTTGTAATTTATGACCATTGTAACACCACCCTGGTGGGGAGCCAGGGTGAGATTGGTCAGGGGAAGAAGCCCAGTCGGAAAAGAAGGAAGAGAATAAAAAGGGCAACAGGATGTTGTGGGTTTTTCTGATGATCTCAGAGAGGGAGGTGGTGGCAGACCATGAGACCAGAAGGTGGTATGAGGGTGGACTGCAATGCGTCAACATTTTGGAGAAAATGTGAGGTATTGGTTGGTGAGACCAAATGGTACCATGTTGTGCGTGTGCAGGAAAGGTTAATGAGTGAGAAAAGTGAGAGAGAGGTGACTGAGGGAATAAAAGGAAGGTAAATAAGTAGAAGTAGTACTGGATGTAGGAGAGTAGTGGGGGAGCTAATAGGGAAGAGTAGTAGTAGAGATGAGAAGGGCGATATGTAGTGGAGTAGAGAAGGGAGTACAGTAGAATGGAGGATAGGGGAGAGTAGTAATAGAGTGGAAAAGAGAGAGAGGCAAGGGAGAGTAGGGGAGAGTAGGAGGTAAAGGATAGAGAGAGTGAAATAGACATTGAATGGTCAGAAGAGAAAGGACTGGTAGAGATGGTGGTGTGGAATTTTCAGGAGGAGAAGTAATCAGAGAAGGGGATGCAGTGAGAGATATGGAAAGGGAAATCAAGGCATGGGAGGAAGAAGACAGGAGGGGGCTGGAGTTTCTGGAATGCACATCCCTACAGCCCTATTAAACTTAAATCCAAGATGTCCAGTCTCGGAAGACCTGGAGGGAGATCAGACACGTACATTGATTGCATTTAGGACCCCTATATAGAAAGGGCAGAAGTTAACCTTGAGATACCAGCCTGGTCAGGACTACGGGGTTAGGAAGGAAACTGAGTCTTCTAGAAAGAGTGAGGAATGACCCTTAACATCATGGCAACTTTTGTAATAAAATTCCTAGAACCATTGCGAATTACTGGTCGGGTGTTTAGGCCATCTGTGACAGGTTGCATCATTGTTGTATTCTACACAGAACCTGATACAGAGGTCCCTAGCAGTCAAGAGAAGATGAGAGCAAGAGCCATGCTGAAAGTCTCACCCCAGCATGGTAATATCCGACAACCAAAACAGAGTCCCAGATCTGATCTTCTACATTTGACTGAGCTGGCATGCTTGCCTGTTCAAAGATCCCCATGGGAAAAAGTGTGAGCATAATATCTCTATGCATATGGCATTACTAGTGCTGTCAGGGTCTAACAATCCCCAGACAGATCTGCCCTGGATTTTAACTGTCACCCAGAAGATTTCCTCTCCCTGGTAACCTCAGGCATACACAGTTATACAATGCCTTATAGGTTTCTTTTAGGTGTCTGTGTGTCAACATATTTTAAAATGACAGCTGGTAAGAGAACCATTTATAGTTATTTTGATCTTCCAGTTCTGCAAAGGGACTATAAATGTCTGGGTAAAAAAAGCATTTCATGCACTCAATATTGTTTTGGTTGTTTTCAGTCGAAATGGTGTCATTATCTGTTCAAACAATTCCCAATGTCCCTTACAAAACAAATGTGTACTATAGAGTCATACAGCTATTTATATACTTCACATGCATAGTTTCATAATTCACAATATGTGATTATTATTTTCCTTTACTCACTCAAGTCAAATGTCACTCATCGGCATCAGAGACACTGTTTAACCACCATTGCTGTCTACATATCTACTCCCTGTGTTATGATGACTGTAGAAAGGAAGTACAATCTCTTTTCCCTGTTATTCTTCTAGGTTGTGGTCCCATACTCCATCCTTTTTACTCTAGGTTAGCTGGATGGGACACATTTTCTCTCTTTTGATTCATATGATGTAACTCTTGCACCGTCTATGCATTTTTATACAATTCTTCACTGAATCACTGCTTGGGATTACTCAAATTCCCCCTCCTGTGCACTCTTGATATGCAATACGGGTAAAACCCCCTCCTTTCTTATGAAGGTCTACATATGAATCTCTGTTGAAAAAGGCACTCCGCTCTTCCTGTTTAGAAAGTTATGGTTCAGAAGTGAACATGGTATAGCTAAAAAAAAAAAAACAGACTCAGAAGACTTTATTACTACGTATGTAGACATAATAGGTAATGGAGGATTTTATTATTTGCCTTGGAGCCCAGGAGAATATTAAGGAAACTCCTGAAATGTCTGTAAAGTTTGGGTATCAAAAAAAGATTTTAGGTAAATAAGGCAAAGTGATGGAATAGTTCATGACTTAACTAAATGGTGGAATGTAGAAAGACAAACATCATGTTCTGAACGTAGATAAATGCACAAGCTGTGCACATTTCATTGTTCCGATGTTTAAACATTATGACATTACAGTTCCCTGGTTATCATGCAGTTACATTTCATTAGGCCACACTCTTGTGGGTTTTATGCTGCCAACTACATAGCAGAAAGCATAACAGCAAAATACATTAGTTATTGATCCCAGAATTACTCTTTGAACACCTTAAAAGTGCAACCATATTGGATAAGGTCCCTTTTTGTGACAATTAGCTAAACATCACGTTTACTTCAAGTTAGGCCTAAGAATCCTCTTTCATTCAAAGTGAGCTGAGCCACACAGTCAGTCTACACGATAGGATGCAAAACAGTTTCAACATTAGTCATGCCCTCATTGTTGCAAGAAGTAGAATTTTCCACCCTTTCCCATAGAACTGTACTGTACACAAGAAAACCGAACATGTTGAAAAGTGGTGAGTCATGTCCTGAAGATTAGGAAGAAGTACAACTACATGTGTTGCTATACACTTGCACGAATGAATAACAAGGCCGCAGGCTGAGCAAGACACTTCCAAAATACTGAAGTAGACCTGAAATGCTATTGCCGCCTAGAAGGCTTCTGAGTCACTGTACAAATAGCATAGCCTGGTACTACAGAAAATCCTGGTAAATGTGCTCCAGAGTCAGGCTACTAGCATACACTTTTTTCATAAAACTGTACTGCTGGTTGCCTCAAAACGTAATGCAATTTATTCAGGGCCCAGGCACAGCTGGGAAAGCAAGATTCACACAGAACGCAGAATAGAACCGTTTGAAAAGCACTGTCAAAGTTACCCAACAGGATGAAAACCTGTATAATGGTACAAACTAATAAACATCAAAATGCATTGCAACAATAGTTCAGTGCCCCAACTGAACCTTATTGGCAAAGATATGTGATTCACGTATAGCGGGACATACATTGTCCAGAAATGAATGGGTCCCTCAAGTCCTACCACAACACCCTTGGCCCCTGCTGTGATGTCGCAGTCCAACTCACTATTCCCACATTATAGTGCCAAAACATTGAGATATTATAGATAACAAACAGAACTTTATTCATCTGCTGCCGTGAGAGTGCAATCGATCATGACACCACATGAGCCTTGAACTGTTAACAAGTTCTTGACTTAATGCAGCCTAGGAACTCTTTGAGCCACATTCCAGGCTGAGATGTTCTGAGGGGTGATTTGAAACCACCATGGGGTATTTGAATCTGTCAGTAGAACCATTTCCAGAACTAATATGCTGAATTATGAAATGATTGTACAATTGCTCTCTTCCCCTGGATCCCATAAGCTTAGTTTCCTGGCATCGAATGTATCAAGAGCTGTGTAGTTCTTTCTGCAATAGCATGGGAACGTGTAGCTTACAATGTGCTGTCAGCTTCTACCACTGCTAAACAAATTAATAAAATAACACATTTAATTTCTAGTCAACGTGTGCAACCAGGCCTGATTGCAATGCCTATATATAATGTTATGTCCCATATACATACCAGCAGATTAAGCCTTATTATTTGTAAATTATTTAGTTAAAACGCAATCAGAAAGGGGCAATTTCCAGCCTGATCGATAACCCTGTGCGGCCATCACTACAGCCCCCCTCCCCTTTTAGTAGGCTATTCCCAAAGCTGATAAGTTTGCACCTTTTCTCAATGCAGAACTAGCATCCTTACTACATTATTCCCCCTTTTATTGATCTATAAATAACTAACTCCCCCTCTCCCCCATCATTCCCCATTCAGCTACTGTTATTTTGGGTATCCACACTCTTTTTAGTCTGGTTATATCACCCCATCCTCTTCCCACTTTTCCAATGGCCCCTCTATTATTACACACCCCTGACCATCTTTATCACATGAAATCCAGAAAGCAGTGTCATTTTCTAAATCCTTGGGTTGTGCTATTACCCAATCAGTATCATAAACAGTCCTTTCGTCCTTAGTAATAGGGTTAGTATTTTCATTTTTCTCTTCAACCCTGTCCACCTTCAGGGGCTGCTTGTATGTTCCTCTCTTTGGGTTAGTATAAAGTCCAAATAAGGTTTTGCCAATGCAGAAGGTGACTAGCATGAGGGCCAGCATGGGGACAGTCACTCTAAATGCTCTGGAAAACCAACATGGCACCAAAGTACAAATGCCGTCCAACCAGTTATTTGATTGCACCCCACTAACCTCATTTGTCACCTTCTGAATAGAGTGTCTATATTTCGCTTATTGATGCTTTCAAAGTATCATTTAAAGCTTCCCCATAGGGCACGATGGTGCAGCAACTGCTGCCAAACTTGGCACACACAAATCCTTCAATAGCTGTTAGAAGGTCCAAAACGAACCTATTTTGAAGGGCTACTAGACAAAGTGCTCTTCACTCTTCCTTTACTACATTCAGTCCTTTTGCTGTTGAGTTGGCCAGCTGCAGTAACTTGTAGCGTTTCAGCTGCAGCCATGTTGCATTAGCTGCTGCCTGCACACCCGGAAGCAATAGAGAAGTGAAAAAAGTAACAGCCTTGGAGAACATTCACTCAGCTGGAATCACGGCAATATTTCCAGCACTTTCTTCTGACCAATAATCATTTGATCGTCTTATTCTATTCAGCAGCGTTTTCACCTTGCTTTGCTGCACTCCCTTTCCTTCAGCATGCTATACTGCTCCTTTAACAAGGGTCCCATATTGCTGCTGTTTTGGGGCACCATCAGGGCAGCACTGTGCAAAGCGATGATTGCACAAACCCCACTCCAATCTGGAGGAAGCTGGGTGTAGGCCTTCGATCCACATGCTCACCACATATCCATTAAGATGGCTGTCCCTTGCATCAGCGCAGCCCTCCTCATAACCTTGGCACAGCCATGGTTAGTACTCAAATGGATGGACCAACTGGACCTGAAACAGAAAGGTAATCGCATAAAGCTCTTTATGTCAACTGGTTGCTGAGTTTCACTCCTCTATGTTAACGAATGTACATATTTTCCCCACACTGCCTTGCAGCTTTCGTTTACATCGGCCACTACCTTTTGTTTGAACCCCATCACCCATTCAGAGCAACATTGCATTATTCCCCTCTACCACTGGCCAGCATACCACACCGCTCCATTTATTCTCATTAAGGGTGTGCCACCAGGGAATGCCATGCCGCTCTTTATCTATGCATTGAAGTCGTTTGTGTTCACTTATTATTTGCACCCCCTTTTAGAGCCTGTTGTTATATATTCTACTACCACCTTTTTATTGTTTTAATATTTTTTTGCCATGCTGTCCATCTGCACATAATTATCACTGCATACCACCTCACATTCTAGCATCCATTGGATACACTTGCTCCTTGAAAGAGACCCCTTGTTTTACAGAGGGACAGGTACATTAAGCAGCCTGCCTCCTCCTACACTACCGTCTGTAGCAGGAAAATAGTGGGTTCTCCTGTTACTTGTGGTATGAGAGAACAAACTTAACATTTGCCTTTTGATCTTTCTCTTCCCACCCACATTTCATTGAACCATATGTTCCCTGATGATATTCCCCGCCCCTGTTCAGTGTCATGATCGAATCCCTCTTCATTTAGCACATTTCTTTTACCCCTTTTCACACTGCCACCTTTGCATGCAAATCACCTTGTTTTCTAAAAATAGCATAACACTAAGAGTCCAATACTAATACATACTAATATAACCACATTCCAGAAGGCATATATCCTTTGTTGTCTGTTAATAAGAACACTGTTCTGCACCTCATTAATTTGTTGCCTCTAGAACCTTATTACTAAAATGAAAGTTGGTGTATACTTCCCATTACGCTGCACTCTGCCCCTCTTCTCCAGTTGAGCCAGTGCTCTTGTCCCTGCGCACGTCGTTGTGATGGACCTATCCTCTGCGATTCTTTAGTTTAGCCACTGTAGGCGATACGTAGACAATGGTGTATGGTCCAGAAAATCTGCCGCCTTTCCACTTCCTGATGTGGTTTTTTACATTTACGCGGTCCCCAGGATAAAGAGGTGCTGCTTGTGGAAGGGCCTTTCCTTGCACGTCAGTGTGTTCAGTCCATACTCTTGGTCTTATCTGCTGATATATATACCTAAGCAATTCTGTACATTCTGTGAGGTACTTGTGAAATGCCTCCCCCAAAATATTAGCAACAGTATTGTACATGTTGGAGATATAGGTGCATGCATTCTCTGACCAGTAACGATTTCATGAAGAGTCAAGTGATGATCTCCTCCAGGTGAGTTGCGTGAGGCAAAAAGTGCAAGAGGGTAACAATATAGCCATGATTTGCCAAACGCTTGTGTAAGTTTAGCAAAGAGCTATTTTAGTAACCCATTCATTCGCTCAGACAAACCATTTGCCTGCGGCCCGTACACAGTGCATAATTTATGTCGTATTCCCAAAACTGCAGTTATTCCCTTAATCAAATTGTTTGCAAAGTGCTGACCATTTTCAGAACAAATTTCATCTGGGATCCCCAACCTCAGGAAAACCTCCCGCACCAGGAATTTAGTCGCTGGGCAGGTGTCATTATTTGCACATGGAACGGCCTCAAGCAAACATGAAAATGGACACACAACTGTAAGCATGTCGATATGCTTACAGCCGTGGTAATGTTCCTCATACCACTCTTAAAGTGTGAACTGGCACAACTACCTGGCAAACCATATAATTATGTACACATTCAGGCATATATTCATACAAATTGGGCACAAACCAGTCTTCCCTAATCCCTGCAGTCACATGCTGTTTCGACAAGTGGCCCGGGTAACGAAGCTGTTCCAGAGCTACATTCAACTGTTTTTTTGGCATTACCACTTTGCTTGTGCTGTTGTGCCGCCAAATTAAATCAGTTAGTGACAGAGAGAAGCCCCTTTTCTTCCATAGCACTTTTTTCTTTTCTCATCTGGTGCTTTCCCCTGTAATTCTAATTATGTGCATTATTGGAATTGCATTGAAGCTTTCAGATGGTGCATCTTTTCCTTTGCCTGTTTTCATTAATGCTCCAAGAGTGCCTCCATCCCGTATTTGGGTTGATACTCCAACTTCCGTCAATAAAGATCATGCCCCCCTTCAATCAATTCTTCTTTTACCAGGGGGTTTCCTTCACTCCTGTCTATGCATGCCACATAATCATGTATGTAATCTGCCTCCTCAATTGATTCTCCAATTAATTCTGCTGGGTTTATTGTCCTGCATCTTATCACATCTATTGCAGGGTTCATCAGTATAGCTTCGTACCCAGATAATTTCTGAGTTGTCAATGTTGATTTGGTCCTTGTTAGTATTGCTAACAGTGCATGTTACATGTACAAAATTACTGAGCACCCCTTTCTTATTATTGATGCTTTCTCAATTGTGAACACAGCAGAAGCAAGTGCCTGTTCACAAGGAAAGTGTCTCTGCATCAAAGGGTCAAGAAATCTGCTGTAGTATGCCAGTGGCTTGTGACCCTGTCCGTTCTTTTGTGTCAGCATGGCTGTCATGACTTTGCTGTCTGAGTGAGAAAACAAGTGAAACTTCTCTTTATAGTTGAGTGTAGCTACTACTGGTGTGTGTGTTAACTCATGTTCAGATTCATCCAAGTTTTCATTCATTTCTGCTGTCCATTTTAGGTTACTTTTGTTTTTCGGAGCTTCCTTAAATGCTTGTAGAAGTGGCCTGGTGTATGTAGAGTAATCAAAGATCCATGCCGTGCAGTAATTGCATAAACCCAGGATCTGTTGCATTTCTTTTAGCTTTATTTGGTCAGGGTGTGTTATGTATTGCCTGCACTCTTTCTGGCATTTTCTTTCTCCCATCTGCTAATACAATCTGTCCCATGTAAACTACTTCCTTTTGACACTACTGGAATTTCTCTTTGTTCACATTGTACCCCTTGTCAGCTAGTAATGTCAACAGAGTCACTGAATCTTTTCTGCACTCGTCTTCTGTTGTGCCACACACCAATAAGGTCATGCATGTATTGTATCACTGTACACTCTACTTGCACATTTCTCAAATCCATTTGTATTACCCTATTAAATATGCTGGGCCCCTTGCAGTAACCCTGAGGCATTTTCACATGTTCGAATCTCGTGCCATGATGCGTAAATGTGGTGTGATACCTAGAGTTAGGATGCAGGGTGACAGAGAAGAAGGAATTCTGCAAATTCACTAGTGTGAAGTAGTGTGCCTCTGCTGTGATGCTACAGAAAAGTGTTGCCACCAGAATGCCTCTATAATGTTATTAAGAGGATGCAAATTCTGCATGAAACACCACGCTGCTGCATTTGATTTGATTGGATACATTGCTGTGTTGCATGGTGAGGTAGACTCCTGTATAATGCCTTGATGCCATATGGCCTGCAGTGTCTCATATATGCCTTCATTGGCATCTCGTGAAAGAGTGTATTGTTTTACTCATGGTAGTAGTGCTCCTTCCTTTATCTTAATGTGAACTGCCCCCGCCCCTTTTAGTATTCCCACGTCATGAGCCCTGTTGTCCATAAACCTTTTGGTACTTTCTCCAAATCCACCTGCATGTATTATTTCTCTTTTTTCATCATTTGTGTCATCTGGGCTACTGCTCTTTCCTTTACCTGCACTGGACAGTGTATGCTCAGTTGAAACACAATCTCTCCCTCCACGCCATCCAGTGTGGCAAACAACTCTGTGTTAGTTACTCCTGTCAGTGTTAGTGTAGGATCGATGAACAATATCGATTGTCACTCCATGTTGTTGTCATCTGAAGCAAACAATAAAATCATGTCTTTTCTCACTACCACTTCCTCCAAGTATAGCAGTGTGTATGCACCTTATATAATGGTGGAGGTGCATTGTGGTCTGAATAAAAATGCATTTGATAGTTAAAAAAAAACTCCCCTCTATCCCTGGTATCCACTATAGCATCACCTGTACATATGTGTGTGTGTGGGTATCCCTCTCAATGTGCTGTGTGCATAGTAGGCTTGTATCAGCACATACCAGGAGTGTTGCACACCATTCCTCTGATAATTAAATCGTGGCATTCAATTTACATAACAAATCTCTCCCCAATATGTTGATGGGTGTGTCTTTTGAAAACAATAATGGTGCTACTATATGCTGCGTCTCCATTGTCAATGGTAAATCGTTGTCAGAGGAACCTCCTAGATGGTCCCTGAAAAGCATTGTGTGTCGAATGTCTTGTTCAATAATGGGAATCCTCCTTCCTTTATGCAGGACTTTGTAGCTCTCATGTCTATTAAAAAAATCCCTCTGTCCTATTTAAACTGCTACTCTGGGCTCCTCTTTGGGGTCTTCAGTTACTCCTAGCACAGTACACACTCGTACTTCCCATGGGTAACCCTGTTGGTAAAGTATATTGTTTGAAGATGTGAAGGGATTTCCTCCCACTACTGCTTCTCCTGTGTAATGAGGCACCACTTTCTGCCTCAATATTGTCACCTTCCCTTGTTTGAGTGTCTGCGCTGGGGCCTGTAATACACTCACTGTACCCAATGCTTCTGCTCCCCCTAGGGTCAGTCCTTGTCTCTGCGCAGGCAAGACCTGTGTCTGCATGAGATCAATTGCATCTATTGCTGTGGCACCACTTGTGCTTGCTGCAGTGGACGTACGTCTGTGTGTATTTCAGTTGTCGCTGCATTCTGTCTTGCTGTCCCGTTTGTGGAATGAGAGGGCATGTTTGTGCAAAGTGACCATAATTCCCTCAAATGAAGCATTGAACTCCGAATCGGGGCCCCATTCCCTTTTATCCAAATCCCCTTCCCCTTGGGTATTGTCCTCTTCCCACCTGATATTGTCCAATGTAAGAGGTCACTCACCCTGCGTGTGTGAATCCAGGCTGTTGTGTGTTTATGAAGCCAGGCGGCTGTGGTACCTGCTGCGCCCTGATACGTGTGTGAATCCCCCTTGTAATACTGCCGCTGCTACTGGGAGTCCCCCTTGATCGGCGGGTGAAACGTGCACTGGTCTTGTGAGCACTGCCCCGTCCATGCTTATTTTTGCTATTTTTTTCTGCAAACGTTTACTTTCTGTTCTTACTGCATGGTCTACTGTCTCTTTGTCTTTTTCCTGTTTCCTTTTGCAATAATTTACAATAGTTGTGTGTATTGCAGGCAATCCCTTTGCTTCTAATGCAACCACCTTTTCTAAGGAAGCCTGCACATCTGTGTGGAGTCCCCTCACTAAATTGTGATAGAATAAAGGTATTTTATCATCCCATGATTGTTTATCTTCTTGGGTCCACATCTCTTGTATTGATCATATGTACTCCGCAGGGTCCTCATTTCCATGTAATTTTTGATGCCACATCTGAAGTGCCTGGGTACAACTCTCTCAGAGCCTTCCAGACATACGCTTGGTAGTTATTAAAAGGTGCCCCGTCATTTATGTTGGAGATTAATTTCACCCCTGCATATCCCGCTGCTGCCAAACTTTGCCATTTCGCTCCCCTATCAATGTCAGTAAACTCTTAATATCCCCTATTACTAATGGTATCCCTGCCGTCTCTGTCTCAAATACGTATATCCACTTACTGGCCTCTGCTGTGAAGGTAAACTATGCACCAGATTGTCCCTATCCATTGTCTGTCAGGGTATGTAATTGTCACGATCCTACTCGCCTGCCACCGAGCACCGCTACATGCGCACATTCAGAGACTCTGTTTATGGTATACTTTCAAAGTTAAAACCTGCAAACTGCCTCTGCATTTATTTACTTGTTTTACTGCTACAGTTTTGGACCTATCTAATTTAATGTTCCATTCCGGCTTGTGGGTTAAACCAGCAGATGCATTCTGGTACATGTATGCTGTCCAAAAGGCAGAGGGGTGGAGGAGGCATACTAAATGCATTTGTTTGCAGAAAGTTACTAAGAGCTGCAGAGGACCTGATTGCATCCATCTGTTCTAAGCTACTGCAGGCTAGGCTGCAGAGAGCTGGAGATCCCTTAATTAGAAACCACTGTTGCAGGCTACTGAAGCCAGGGCTTGGCTTTATTGAACACAGCTGCCAGAGTCTGCAATCAGTTCCACTATGTTGGCCTGCTGTCTAGGTGGGCCTTTATAAGATCACTTTGAACAGAAGCAGTTGTCAGTCAACTGCTTCCACTGAGAGTTTGTGCTTGTGCTCCTGTTACCAGTTTTTTTTTTACCTTTCCTGGAAATCCTAATTTTTGCTTTTGAATCCTGTAGCTGTTGCTGCTTCCACTGCCTGTTCTTAAGTACTCTGAGCTTCTTGAATCGCTCGTATTCACTCTGTTGGCACCAACCTATCTTGCCCTGGTCCTTTGCCTTGTGTATACTGATATTCAAGTCTATGCTTTGTACTTTGTTTCTCTATCCTGTCCTGTACCTGGTTATTTCTTTCAACACTGCTTTCTACCTGTATTACATCTTGGTCCACTGTTGTGCCTCTGCTTTGAATCCGTTTACAGTGTGTCTCCTGGGTTGGTCTCTGTTCAGATCAGATAAGGGAAAGACTTCTGTTGCCTTTGCCTATTCCGTTGAAGTCTTACCTGCCTCAGTATATGGTCACCAGTTTTACCCTTGCACTGAGTACAACAGTTTCTTCGGCACGCCTAACTCATGACACTGCTGTATGACCGTTGTTAAGAGTAATCTGCTGGTACAGACCCCAATGGCTTTCCTTAATCCCTGGAGACCCCTTATCATATTCCAGAACACCCTTTATTCTGATAATTCCATGTTGCCCAGTGTATTTGCTTGTCTTTGCTTTCTCTCTGTCTTTGTTTACAGCCAGCTTCTGCCCCTGCAGTTCCTGTGAATACCTGTTTCAACTCAGATCAGCTTGGTATGTACCAAGTTTCTGTTATATGCTAGCATTGCCTCAGGAAGCTCCCATAATATACAGTCCATACTATGAGAGCCTTTGCCCTGCGCTCACCGGCCAGACTTCTGTAGAGGGGGCAACTGTGTCCATGCTTGGTGTGTAGCCCCCCTTTGGGATTTTTTACTACTGCAATCCTTGCTTTCCAGCTCCAAAGTCTATTTCCACAGTCCCCTGTGTGATCCTCTTTTCCCTCTTAATCCCCCTCTTTTCTCGTACTTCCTCTACTCTCACTCGGTAGCTCGCATGTGTCAAATTCATTATCCCTGCTGTCATTGTCATTGCTTTCTTCCGAGTCTAATGCTGTATGATCGCCCTCTGTTGTGTCTTGTTTGTCTTCTTCCATGTTCACCCCAGTCATCAATTTTAAATTGTATGCATCCTGATGTTCATCCCTGTTTTTCTTCCCTCTTCCCCTGATCCTTCTCTTCTCTCTATTTCGTTCTCCATTACATGTTCTGCTTCTCTAAAGATCGAGTCAAGTTGTTCCGGTATATTTTTCTTAGTGTCTCGAAGTATTTCTTTTTCCCCTTCTCTTCGTTATCCCACTGTGAAAACAAAATCAAAATATCGAGGCTGAGTACCCCAAAAGGAAATACACCGAACACGGGTTACAAAGGAACATACAAAGTACTTTATTTTATACTGAATCCAGTTACAAAAACAGAGCAAAATCAGATAGCTATCAGCCCTTAGTACAACACAACGAACTCCAGCGTGGTTCAATGTGTTCAGTGAGAGACGCTGTACATTAGAATGCATTCGCTTTTTATACACTTTGTGGGCATGATGTCCAGCCCCACTTTGGGTTAATATTCCACTTAATACATAACCGATCTAGGGTTCGTGCCAAGTCTCGAACAACTGCATATAACTGGTTTGCCTTTGATACATGTATCACAAGCCTATGCAATAACTGTGTGATCTGGGATTTTCCATGCTAGTCTTCTTAAACATTAATACAATGCAGTTAAACAAGTGTTCTACGTTCAGTATTTGAATAGTAAACGAATGACAAGGTCTCAGGTCACGACCTCAACAAGTGGCCTGCAGGCAAGTTACATATTAGCTATGTACAAAGGTCAAGACGGTCATGTTGTATTTTGGAATGCAATCGTCCACCATTTTAACTCACAGGGTGACTTTTACAAAGCGAATCCTAAAATGGCGGATGAACCTAAAATAGTGGCTTACATTGATTTTAAGGTCAGGACCTTGCAACACGGATTCTTTCACAAGCGACTTTCGAGCAACTTGGCGTAGGCCAATATACATATATTTCTTGCAATAGGAGGCACGATATAATTTACTTTTTTGACAAACCCTCCTTTTGTCCTATGCCAAGTGCTAAAACTACTTTGGATCGCCTTGCAAATAACTCCATGCATCATCGTCCATGCACCCTGAATCACTGTCAGAAATATCTATTGCCATTAGGTCATTTGCTAAAATTTCTTTCAACACATATTCTTTAGATGTTTTATCTGGGGCATACACTTTGGGCCTCATTAGGACCCAGGCGTTAAGGGGTTTACGGCGGCGTAAACAGCGCCGACCCTTACCGCCTGATTCCGAGGTCCCTTAGCGCCATGGAGGTTTTAACACCTGCTTTTAGCAGGTGTTAAAATCCATGGCGCTAAAGGACCTTGTTGTTAATTACGCCACCGTAATTTACGGTGGCGTAATTAACGCCTTCCCCACTCCCATTATGCCCTATGGGGCAAAAATGGGAATGGGAAAGGGTAAATGGGTTAATGGGGACTTACCGCCCCACTCACCTCGGAATGGGGCGGTAAGTCCGCCAACCACCATGGCGTAAACGTAGTTTACGCCATGGTGGTAAAGGTACGACCCAGGCGGTAACTTACCGCCTGGGTCGTAATGAGGCCCTTTATGTCCTATCGAACCTATTGCTTGTGCGCAACATCCCCCTTCCATCGGACACATACCAGGTGGACACTGAATACAGCAACAAAGAAACAAAAGGATTCCGAAAATAATTAGCACGACTGAAAGTACCTTCCAAACCCAAGATCGCAAGAAGTCCCAGAACCAAGCGCTTAGATCCCAGTTTCCCTCTGGAACATGCACTTCAGAACTAAGGACGTGCAGATTCTGTATTGCCTGGAAGATAGTTGGGGAGGAATCTGGTATGAAAACACAGCAAGCGGACCCCACTAATTTACACAGTCCACCTTGCTCAGCCAGAATGACATCTAATGCCATCCGGTTTTGAAGTGCTACTAGTCTTGCCGCCTTCTGTTCGAACGTCATATTATAGAGTATGTCCGTGGTCCGGTTGATGGTTCTCTCCAGTACTCTCGCTAGTTTTCTGATTTCTTCTGAATTCGCTATCTGCCCCCAAAATGGCACAACTGATTTAGTTATATCTCCCAAGATTTGTGCTGGGGTGTCACCATTCTCGTCCCGCCGTGGACGAGCCTTCAAAACCTCTCTTGTACTAGCTATAAACACCCCAGGTAACAGGATCCCTAAATAACAGGTTCCCAGCCAATCTCTGGGCAACCATGGGAATGCTACATTACCGCAGACAAAGTAGACAGGTTCGCCTACATACAAAGGTCTGTTTTCCCCAGTCCAATTTGCAACGTTGGCACAACCTAGAATATTTCCCATTGACTGAGTTCCATTCCTCTGTATGCAAAAAGAAACTGAATCGGGGTTATGATTAATAGTGTAAGAAGGAGGTGTGGCATCCTTATTGCCTATTGGAGCCACCTTAAAGGAAATAATAGATTGGAAAGGACGAGACAGTTTATCAGAAGGCCTAATAGAAGCAACATTCGGTTTACTCCTGTTTGCGAAAAGCAAGCATCCCAGGGGAGTTAAAACACGTTTCTCAAAACTATTGAAATTGGTGCCATCAAAGTTCCCTGAGATGCTATCATTCCACCGACCAAAGTACAGTGCTCTAAGGGAAGCATAGCAAGCAGTTGTCAAAGGTAAAGGATGAATATACCAACCTAGCCCCTTATCCCTGTGTTGCGGTAAATGTGAGCAGACCTAACAGTTAGATATATTAAAATTGGCATGCAAAGCATTCATGATAAGCAGTAGAGTGTTATTGTGGTACTTTGTCTATGCTGAGAATCCCTAGGGGATAGAGTATGCAAATGTACAAAGGGAGTAGGAACAATAGGTGTACTTTCAGTAGGTAACAAAAGTTCTAAAGGATGAGTTTCCTCAAGGTACCACAATCCTAAGGCAGCGACTATTAAAAACCCAAATATCATTATAAAAATACAGCAATACATTTTCGGGGCCCAGGCATTTTGTCCATCGTCCCGGTTGGTCACCCCCTTATTTACAAGTCCCATATGAGCGGTAACGGTAGCAGGCATTGTATTCTTCAAACGGATACCCCAATGTTCGTTGCTGGCGACCTCCTGGTCAAGTGACTTCTTAGTCTTTCAACAACCCTAGCCAACAGAATCCCCTTTCTCAAATTTGGGCAAAAACAAGCCCTCGATGATCCTTTTATTCTTCAAATGCACAGCCGAACCGTGCCGTAAGTCTATCAGATGCACAGCAAAACCGTGCCGTAAGTCTATTTTCTTGGACGCAGATTGTACCTTACTTTTCCCGGTACTGATTGATCCGGAAACAATATGTCGTCACTTCCTGCTGGAAGCAACGTGTCGGAAACAAGTGAAGATGATGAATTTGAAATAGTAGTTTCCGGATGCAAACATTTTGGAGAGCGTGGAGACAAAATGTCAGCTTCCCCATGCCTCACGGGCTCAGAGAGATTCTCTGACAAACTCTCCGTGTTACTTACTGCTTTGGGATCGTTGGTTGCAGTATTGGCGAGGGGTTCTGTTTCTTCTGTAACGTGTGGCAAAAGGTGAGGAAGTTTCTTGACGTGGGACGCGTGGATCCAGTTCTTTCTCCCAGCGACCCGCACCGCTGTCTGGGTGACCAACATGACTTGAAACGGCCCACGCCAGCGAGGCGCAAGGCAAGAGGAGTGGTCAAATACCTTGACGAGAACCCAGCTTCCAGGCCATATACTGTGGCCCGGGCCCTCGTATCGCACAGATAAAGCTTCTCGTAGCTGGTGATAAATCAAATACAGGTTTTTAGTCAACTGGCTACAATAATCGGAAAGTAATACATTTTCAACATTTCTCAATGAATTGCATTTAGGATGGTTCCAAATATTGGCAGGTCTCCCCATTACCACCTCAAATGGAGAGAGCCCAGTCTTAGTTTGAGGGGTTGTACGCATGGATAACAATACGATCGGTAAGGCGTCCGGCCATTTTAGTTTGGTGCCGGCACACGTCTTAGCGAGCTTGTTCTTAATGATACTGTTGTGTCTTTCTACTAGTCCGGCACTCTGAGCATATCTGGCCTAGTGGAACTGTTTGTCAATTCGTAATGCCGTACATATCTGCAGAATCACAGCAGTGACAAAATGTGGACCATTGTCCGACCAGATAACTCTTGGTAGCCCGATCCGCGGGAAGTATTCCCTTAACATGATTTTTGCAGTAGTCATGGCTGTAGCATCTTTAACAGGGAAAGCCTCAACCCATTTACTAAAAGTGCAGATAACCACCAGCACATATTTTTTATTATCACATCGTTCCATTTCAATAAAGTCAAAGTGGATCACTTCAAAGGGGACAGAGGGTGGCCCAAAACTTCCCCTTGGAGTTACTGTCCCCTTTCCCATATTGTGTTGTAGACAAATCATGCAATCCTGGACGTAGCGCTGGGCAATTTTCGAAATTTAGTCATTCACCCAAACTTTCTCTAACATTCTTGTCATCTTATGGGCACATACATGCGTAGGACCATGGGCCATGATGACCATCATCATTATTTACATGTCAGGGAGTAGCCATTTCCCTTCCGCCATATCCACCCAACACCTGTCATCATCAAGTTTCCCCAAGCCTTCAGCCCATCTTTTGGATTCTTCTAACGTGGCATCAGCTTGGATATCCCGTACAGACCCAATGCCCTCATCCATTGCATAAGCATTTACAGTCTCCCTTGAAACATATATCTCCGTAAGGAGATCTGTAGCAGTTTGTCTAGCTATCTGATCAGCGAAAGCATTCCCTTTCCCTATATCATCTGTAATCTTTTGATGTGCTGCACATTTCATAACTGCTAACTGAGTAGGGAGCACAAGCGCTGAGAGTAGTTGTACTATTAGGGAGCCATGTTGGATTTTGGTGCCATGTGAAGTTAGAGACTCTCTCTCTGACCAAAGTCTCCCAAATTTGTGAACCACCCCAGAGACATACTGACTGTCAGTATATATATTTACTGCAAGCCCTTCGGAAAGTTCAGAAGCTCGAGTTAATGCTATAATCTCTGCGGCCTGCGCAGAATTATGTGTGATTCTCTTAGTTTCCACAACCGTGCTTAATGTAGTGATCGCATAAGCAGCTGTGGATGTACCATCTGGAAGTTTGAAGCAGGAGCCATCACAAAACGGCTCTCCTTGCGGATTATCCAAAGGAGTATCTTTCAAATCAATTCTACCCTTTGTCTCTTGTTCGGCTGTATAAAAACAATCATGTGGCACTTCATCGCCGCAAGTAGTATCTTGCGGGAAAGGTAGGAGTTCACCCAGATTAAGAACACAGCACCTCTTAATTTGAATGTGAGGAGTAAACAAGATCAATTCATATCTTGTCAACCATGCAGAAGTGAGGTGTTGCTTTTGAGTTCAATTCAGTAGAACATCTACAGAGTGAGGCACCATTAGGGTTAGATCATGGCCTAGGACCATTCCCTCACTCTGTTTTATGATGCAGCAGCAGCAGCGACAGCTCGCAAACATCTTGGCAAAGCGCATGCTACAGGATCAAGGCGGAAGAAAAGTAACTGCACGGCCTACTCTTCCCTCCATGTTCCTGTGTTAATACATCCAAAGCACATCCATCACATTCATGCACAAACAACACAAAGGCCTTTTCATAGTTTGGTGTGCCCAAAACTGGTGCAGAGCATAATGCAGTCTTAAGCAAGTCAAACGATTGCTGGTGTGCCGCGTTTCATGGCAATGGTGAAGAAATGCCCTTCTTCGTCAACGCCAACATCGGTTTGATCACTAGTGAAAAATTTGGGATCCACAACCTACAGTAGGAAGCCATACATATCAAGGCTCTAACTTCCTTCTGTGTATTTGGGACAGACATGCCAGAAATGTGTTTTATTCTTTCAGGTGTCAATCTTCTTCCCTTCTTTGACAGGAGATAGCCTAAATAGGCGACCTCTTGGCAACAATATTGACATTTTTTAAGCGAAGCTTTGTGACCATGCTTAGCTAGATGGATAAGCAATAACAAAGTGCCCTCCTTACAGGCACTCTCAGAGTCAGCAGCTAAAAGCAAATCATCAACGTACTGAAGCAAAGTACAGGTAGAGGGCATTCAAGGGTATCAAGTTGTTCTTTCAAAGCCCTACTATAAATGCTAGGATTCTCTGTGTACCCTTGAGGTGCACGAGTAAATGTGAGCGAGCATCCCCCTAAGGTGAACGCAAACAAATATCTACTATCCTTGTGTATAGGAATACTAAACAAAGCATTCTTTAGATCCACCACACTAAAGTAAGTAGCTGTAGCTGGAATAATGTTTAGGATTGTCGTTACATCAGGCACAATTGGAAATTGTGGAGCCACGACTTTATTAATGGCACGTAAATCAATTATGAAAAGGAATGGAATTGCATTATCGCCTTTCTTGTACAAGGGTAAAATCGGACTGTTATACAAACTTCCTGAAATTTCTTCAATCACCCTTCGATGCACGAAATCGGAAACAATGCATTTAAAAGCTTGCTCGCCCTCAACTGAAATCTTATACTGGGGAATGCGTGGCAGCTCAATTCCATGTTTCAAAACTATCTTAATAGGTTCGATCTGTAAAACACCGAAATCATTGTCGTCAGCAGCCCATACGCTCTCTGGTACATTGATGAATTCTGGCGGCAAAGGTCTCGTCAAGAATTGCGAGACAGAAAATTGCTGTGGTGAAATCATCAAGAGCACTCCATCAGAAGAACAATAAATCACTGCATTTAATTCTTTTAACAGATTCAACCTGTTAAGTGACTTCAATTCAGCACTCCAACTAAGTCAATGCCTAGTCTGGGATGCCAAAGGGAAGCCCTTATTTATATATTTGTATGACAAGTTCATAGATCTGGATGATAAACCCTTGTATAACGCCCCTCTCTATGAATCCCCCTGACCTCACTGAGCCAAGAAGTAAGTTTGTTTTGCAAATTAAAATATTTATTTGAAAAATTAAACATTATATATATATCACACTTTTATGAATACATTTATATTTGATAGCACACTTATGAATATGACAGTGATCAACAATGGATAATATTACACTAGCACACTTTTTTAATCACTTAGGAGTTGGTATAGAACGGATAAGGTAGCTGAGAATACTTTATGGTTTCAAGGAAATGCAATGATGGAAAAGAATGCAGCACAGGGATAAACTGATATGGTTTCAACAAGAGATAATATAATCACTTTTCCCCTTGTGGCAATTCACTCCCCCCCTATGCAATATAAACCCTAGCAAGCTTAGAGCAACTGATATGCTTTTAAAACATGCAGAAATACTTTTAATGTGATTTGCAATGAAGTGAAAATATGCTAAAAATGATTTTAATTCCCTATAGGAGATTCAAGGTGGGTGAATTAGTTCAGGTCAACACTAGCAATGATTCATGAGGGAATATCAGGTTGAAAACGAATTTCAGCAATGGAAGCAAAAGACAGCTATTTTTGACAGGTGAAGAAGTTGAGTCAAATTGCAATTCGCAGCACTCTTTCCGAGTATGTCGAGCGTGATTACGGAACAAATATAATAAGTTGGGGGGCTTGCAGGAAAGCTGAGGATCTTAGCTTTAAAATGAAAGTTAAATCTCTTTCCTAGCACATATGGTTCAAAAGATACGGACGATTTAGTGGAAGTAGATTCTCAGAAATAAAGTAAGATTCAAATGACAAATGATACTTTCACAGGTTTGAAATAACAGAATGGACACACGATTTCTATGCAGTTCTAAATAGGTTGAAATGGACGGGATGAGATTATTTTAGACTAAGAGATTGGTTCTGCACAGCTCTGGCTGGATACTCACTCCTAATTTTAGAAGGAATGGGCCTCGTCACAGATCGGGTCAACAGGTTGAGATGCGGTCTCTTTGCTCTGCTGGTCTGGATCTCTGGTTCTGGCAAAAGTTCTTGGCACTGCACAGCAGTCTGGTCTGGGTCTGGTCTGCGGTTGGGATACAGCTCTGCTTTCTGCATCTGGTACTGGCACCGCGGTCTGGTCTGGGTCTCTGGTTCTGGCAAAAGTTCTAGCCAGAAGCAAACAACACAGCCCGGCTGTTTAATATCAGATTGCAAAAGATTTTGAGGCCTGCTGAAAGGATTCAGCTCATGGATTGGGCCCTCTGCTTTAAGTTCTGGAGTCTGACTTTTAAGTTCTGGTCTGTGGAGTCTTCTGGCAAAGCGCTTCGCAAGAAATCAGTTTGAAGTGGAAAGTGAATGTCTCTACCTGGATCTCAGTGGCTCTTTTTATATCTTTTGAAAATGGGTGTGTGCCTGGGCATAACTAAGCCTGCCCCTCACAACTTATCATTGGCCAAGTTCTCCTCTCTCCCTTGATTGGGGGAAGGAAATGGATTGTCATCGAGATGAGGTATGTTTATGGGTCCGAGAATCCTCCCCTTGTCACTTTGCACACAAATCTATTTTTGATCCAAATGCATATTTATCTATGTACAATTTTTCTAATATTATATGTCCAGTTAACATGTTTTCTGTATCACCAAACCATCCAATCCCTGTCTTTGTAAGTTGTCGTGTCCACTTCTGACAGAATTCTGCCCTTTTCCTCCAGAACACAACCTCTAAACTTTTCCAGAATTTACACAAATATGCGCAAGGAATATGGGCATCAGATGATGAAGTGTCAGATTTTTAACATACAGACATTTGGAGTAATACCCTATTTTCCACTACTACCCCCCAGAACATACCAAAGAGTCCTAACACCTCTTAAAATGTGCACAGAAAAATTATAGGAATAATGATGTTATTGATATAATTTTGACATTATGAATTATCCATCTTTCTAAAATTATGCTCTGGCCCAGAGGGGTGTGGTTTCCCAAAGCACATCGGGAATTTCTGGTTTGTCCACTTCCTCCAAGCTCAGCTGGCTCACAGAGGCAGTGCCCCTCCCATTTGCTTCCAAGAGGAAGCCATTTACGACCCCCTGATTTAGAAATTGCTTGGAGCAAAGGGAAGTTAATTGTTCTGTTTTCCTGCAGTCCCAGGTGCTCCTCCCCTGATTCAATCAGAGAGGTGTGATCTCCTTTTGATGGGGCAGCAGAAGGGAGGCCAGGCCTGTGAATACAGTTGTTCGGCAAGTTTCAACTCCTGTCGGGGGTAGTTGCCAGGCAGAATTCAGTCCCTTTAAGCCAGGCTTCAGCCAAAGGTCACTTTTGTTCCTATTTTTCTTCATTCAAATCAAACTTACAATGTTGACACATGCAGCTAGAACGCTGATTCTAAGTTCAAAACTATGATATTTAAACAGTTGCAACCTATGTGACACTCCAAAGTAAATCACTCATGCATTTTAAACATTTCGATTTTAGTGGCTTTAAGTCCAATTTCACTTAAGCTGCTGACATCCACAGCTCAGCCAGTTTTGTTATGAACATTATTTTAGGCTCTTCATCTTTCCAGATTTTGTATGCATACAAGACTTCATTCTACCAGATGTTTGCTGGTGTTCAGTAAGATTTTTTGAATATCTTGCAATGTTTGAAATAGGCATTTTGAGCTTGCATTCAGAGAAACAAAGGTGATTTCAAAGCGCTCTTTGAGCTAACAGGCACTGCTGTTTTTCCTTTGGCACCACGTTTCACTCATGGTGGTTCTGGTCCATCACGCTCGCACTGGTGGGTGGCAGGTCAGGCGACCATTTTGGTGTGCGCAAAAACTGTGCGGTTTTCCTGGATTCTGGCGCAATTGTGGGTTTTTCAGCCATCTTCGATTTTCTAAGCCCACAGCACCAAATGTTGCAGCATAATAACTTGAACGTGGGTCGATACACCTAACAAGCCCCCCCGCCCGACTGCACTTCGATTTCGAGTCGAGGGGGAGTCAGGTGCAAAGGATGTTTTGATCCATGCGCTGGGATGTCCGTATCATCTTCTTCTGATTCCGAAGATAGCACAGTTCAGCATCTTTTCCTCCATCAGGGTGGATCGATCGGTTCTCCTCGTCAGTCCTGATGGGAGTATTGGGCGGTACCTCGGGCCCCTCGGATCTTTGCACCCGGTCCCCGGACCGTCCTCCTTGGTCAATCTCCATGGTTTATCTCTCCTAGGATGACAAAGCAAAAGCGGCAGAAACATATTTGTAGACATTTCCCCACCACTATTAATGGTGGGGCGAAAATATACATTTTATACATCAGGTACATTTGCATTCAAGAATCATAGAATTTTATAGGCTATATGTGGAATATTTTAGGGCTGGACTTGTATTAATCTGGAGCTGCCCCCTCTGGGATTGCAGAGGACTCCTCCAGTTGCTGCAGAGTGTGCCTGGGATGGCAACCCTTTAGCTGATTTATATGGACCCCGTCAGGGGAAAGTTCTCAGGGTCCTCAATGTGTTGGTAAAACTTACCAATTATTGGATTCCCCTTCTGAGCCGTAATCAAATCAGCATCTGGGGTCTCCTTACTCCATTGTGCAGTTGAAAGATCATTGTGAGCATTTGAGATGAAAGATCATTGTGAGCATTTGTCTGGGATCTAGTGATAGCAGTGACCTGGATTTCCCCCAACAGGGACTCAATCTCTATTAGATCCCCTTGGATGGCCCCGGTTTTGGCCAGCTGATCAGATGAGTCATTTCCATTTTTGTCTGGTCCCTCTACTTTGGAATGACCCTTGATCTTTTTCCAGTAAATGGTCATCCCGTTCCAGGTGACCAGATCATCAATGTTTTGGATTAACGTCCCATGTTTCAAGGGTTTGTTATTAGCACATAACATGCCTCTGGTTTTCCAATTAACCAGGTGCCCCACAAACCCGTTCCATACATAATCTGAATCTGTGATTATGACCAGTTAGTGGAGTTAATGTTTGAAAGCAGTGAGGATGGCCTGATGCACAGCCATCAACTCTGCCACCTGACTACTTCGGGGACCAATTTTGTACCCAGCGGAGGGTTCTGGGCACTCATTCACCCATGCATTCCCTACACCGGCCACCAGTTCTTTTTCCCCGTTGTTGTCAACATGGTAAGAGCATCCATCCACATATACAGTGGGCATTCCCTCACACTTGTCGTCTTCAAATACTTTGTGTGGGGAATTAAGGTATGCCTCCATGTTGTCCTTGATTTTTAGACTTTCGTCCTCGAGACAATTTTCTCTGGCACAATCATGCAAGTCAGCAAGACCTTGCACGATGGGACTCTTCTTGTTTTGGCCATATCTGACCGCCACAGGAAAGCCTTGCATTGACAGAATCCAGGAAGTATTTTGGGAATTACTCACATTTCCGGCCCGGGTTCTTTCACTTTGGAGATATTGCAGAGGCTGGTGTGGAGTCTCCACTATGATGTGTTCCCC
The DNA here is from genome assembly GCF_040938575.1 of Ambystoma mexicanum. NCBI lineage: Eukaryota > Metazoa > Chordata > Amphibia > Caudata > Ambystomatidae > Ambystoma > Ambystoma mexicanum. Next base: position 543,745,104 of record NC_090937.1, read on the forward strand.
CTGGATAAACGGGCGGTAATTCTTCAATGCCCACACTGTTGCCAGGAGTGCCTTCTCACACTCGTTGAATTTTTCCCCCACAGAGGATAAAGTTTTGCTTGCATAGGAGATTACTTTATTGACCTTGTCATGCTTTTGATATAATACTGCAGTCAAGCATGCATTAGAGAACCCTGTCTCCAAGAAAAACTCCTTGTTTCTGACAGGGTAAGCTAGGAAAGGCGCTTGTGAGAGGCTTCTTTTGAGCTGTCTTACTGCCTCGGATTGTTCTGGACCCCATTCCCACTTGACCCCCCCGTCCAATGATGAATCAGGGGTCTGGTGATCTCTGCGTAGCCCTCAATGAACTTTCTGCTGTAATTAGTCAGTCCAAGGAGGCTCCTTAGTTCCCGCAGAGTCGTGGGGTCTTTCAGTTTCTGGAATGCTTCCACTTTCTTCTCCTGGGGACAGAGACCCTGAGTCATAATCTCATGCCCCAAGAAATTAACACGGGTTCTACACCACTGTGCTTTCTGAAAGGAAAGTTTTACTCCGGCGGCCCTCAACTGTGTCAGAACATAACGGATCTCCGCTATGTGTTCCACTACAGATGAACTTTTGATAAGGACATCATCTACATAAGCCAGGTTACCCCTCGCACCCAGGTCGGGCAAGGCCTTGTGTAGGAAAATGTTGAATTCATTGCCAGAGTTGAGATATCCAAAGGGAGTCCGGGTCTAGGTATACTGCTGGCCCCCAAAGGTAAAAGCCAGTTTGTATTGGACCTCCCTACTGACAGGCACAGTCCAGTATCCATTGGTCAGGTCTATTGCAGTGAATACCTGTGACCTCTGGATCTGGGCCAGCCCTTGGTCAATGTAGGGAAGAGGCCATCGAGAAGTATGGACCCGTTTGTTGAGCTCCCTAAGGTCGGTGCAGAGTCTCCACTGGCCGTTTGGCTTCAATATTCCCAGCACCGGGTTATTGAAGGTGCTGTGGATTGGACGGATTATTCCCCGGGACTCAAGGTTCTTAATTATTTCAGTAAGGGACTCCATGGATGCGAGAGGCAAGCGATATTGCTTCACAAACACTGGAGTCATGCCAGGGTCCATGGGAATTGTTGGTGTGTGGACGTTGGTGCGACCACAGTCGTATGAGTCCACCGCAAAGAGATCCTGGAAATCCAAGAAAACTTGTTTCAACTTTTGCTTCTGTTCCAGAGTCACACAGGCATCAGCTAGGTTCACTCTCTCTTCCACCATCTGCCTGAAGCCTGGAAAGTCTTCTGGTTTTGCTATCTCAGCGGCCTCCTCCAGCTGGGTGGAGAAATCCCTGGTCAGGGTGCTGATTTGGACTGGAGGCTTCAGGTGGGAAAGGCAGCCCTCATGGACTTGCAAAATCACATCATCCCTTCTGAAGTCACAAGTCACATCTTCCTTACCATAAGGGCAGGAAGTGTACACCAGGAAGATCCCCCCATGCCGGGTAAAGATCCTGTCTAGTGTTGTATTGTCATCACTATCACTGTCAAAACAGTCCTTGGGGATTGGTCATAACAGTTCATTTCCTAAATCAATGGAAAAATGTCGGTCATCAACCGCCATTCTAATAATGGTGCCTGCGGCTAGAGTAATACTCTTTAAGTCGCTGTTATCCACCTCTATTGGAATGGTGTCATGTTCTCTGTTGACTAATGGTCTTGGGTTTACCCGCAACCCTTGCTGTTGGAGAGAAGCATTTAAATGAATATAAGCATCAGGGTTTTTCAATTTTTTTCCTCTTTTAACTTTCACTTCCAGGGAGAATTGTCGGGTCCTTTCTGGGATGGTGACTTCCTCTTTAATCTGAATTTCAACTGCATAAGTTAGCAATTGAGACAACCTAAATGCTTTTTCTGGATCATCAAAGCCCATGGGATTATCCGCTAATCGGGACCAAGCTTTGAAGTTTATTAGGTCCAAACTAATGGCAAAGTGATTGAGAATATCACTGCCTAAGTAATAGGCGACAGTGATGTCTCGCACGACCCAACAATTATGGACTATGCTCTTGTTGCCAATGGAGATTTTGAGCATACACCTGCTTGGCAGGAGATGTTTGGAATTGGGTGTTTCCAGATCCATTTCCCATTTGTCTATCAGTTTGAATGTGGGAATTGCTGGATCTTTTGGGAGTTGGCGGAACATGGCTTCACTGATGAAGCTCTTACCGTTGTTCACACACACTCGGGCGAGAAAAGAGTTGTTCCCATCATTTAACTGAACAGGGATGAACAACTGCTCTCCAATTTCCTGAATATCAGCCATGCTCTGAGCTGATTTCACATCTTTCTGGACTATTGGAGTGGGAATGTCTGATTGTGGGTTGGTAAAGAATTTCAGATTGTTTCCTTCCAGTATGGAATACCACCTTAAACTGGAAGGAAGGTTGATTTTCAGAAATAGAGCGGACCCCCCATCACCAGTTTGTTGTCCTACTGCTATTACTGTCACGTCTGGAATTTGGTTGTTCTGGAAGTGAAATTCTACTTGTTCAGATTTATGTTCAACCATGTGGCATGTGCCGTTTAAACTAACATGGTTGACACTCTGTTTTAATTTTATTGGTCGGCTAGTCTGGGTCCAGAGGACCTTGTTTACGCAATCTATTAGGGGTGACAAGCTTCTCAGGAGGTCATTCCCTAGTAAACAAGGGGTGCCCTCTGGAGTCACTACTATGACCGGGTGTTTCACCTTGTGTCGCCCAATTTTAATGTCCAAATCTGCAGTCCCCTCGACGGGAATTTCCTTCCCGTCAAAGTTCTGAAGTTGTCCAGGAAGAGAGTTGAGAGGAATTCGGTAAATCTCACCCCTTCCTACATTTAGTTCATCAAAGGCTCTTTTGGACAGAAGGGTAGCTTGGGATCCAGTGTCCACCAGTGCCAAAATTGTACCCTGTTCCTGCACTTGTAATGGGGCATAGTATCTCCCCTCTTTCTCCTCAAGGGGGCACATTTTTGGACAACTGGTGGGCAAATTTTTTAGTTTTGGACATTGAGAGAGAAGAGATTTGGGCAGAATTCTGTGGAGAGTCATGGGAATCTGCAAGAAAAAGTTGGCAACTGGAAATCAGAGGCATGGTGGGTTCCCCTGGTTCTGGGCCGGCCCACCCTTTTTGGAGGCAGTCACCAGGATGGGTTTGAACCAGGGGATTTTGATGCGGTTGGTTCTGGGATGAGATGATGGGCGGCGCTAGCTCAGTCCCCACATCTCCCAAGTCGGGATGTGAATCCCTTGGGACCCATTTTTCTTTGAGAGGTGTTCCCCCATCTCTGAAGGAGAAGATCCCTTTAACAGGATCCTCTGAGGATCCCTCTCCCTCAAATTGGAAGATCTGTACCTCCTCCACGAAATGGGTCTGTTTGGGTCCTTTGTTTCTCCTACCCCCTCTCTGCTCCTTGGGTGGCAGACTTTCAGGGGTAGGAGATTTTGTTTCCGGTTCCTGGGTTTCCAGGGGCTGTTTACAAGTGGGGAAGGAAGCTTCCTCCAAGGCTTTACACCCCACTTCCCCTTGTGCCTCCTTCCTGGGAACCGGTGGGTTATCGGGGTGCTGCCCCCGTCATTGTTCTGGAGCAGCAGGTCCAGAGTTTGGGGCATTCTGCGCCGGCATGCTCATCTGAAGGTTCTGTTGAGCCCTCAGCATGTGACCCAGATCCCGTCCCAAATTCTGGACCTGGCGTTCTAACTGTGAAACCCACTCAGGCTGATACGGGGTTCTATTTTCTCCCTTGGGCAGATCCCGGGAAGGGTAGCTATCCCTTCTCTGGTAGTACCCCGGCTTGGGAAGATTTGGGTACCCCTCCACCCTTGGCCTCCCCTCTCCCGGATTAGGTGGTCTGGACTCAGGGAATTGGGGAAAGAAGGATGGATGATTTTGGGGTTGGAAGTTGGGTGGATACCTGGGAAAAAAGTTTTGCCCAGTATTTGGGGAATTTCTGCCCTCCTGTGGGAAGTTAGGAGGGAAGTTCCCTGGGTTAGGTGCTTGGCTGGATCCCCCCCTTAGGCTGGAGGAGTCCACACATAACCCAAGATGGGTCGGTTTCCCTTGTTACGGGGACTTACATAGTCCGGGGAGTGAGGGACCCCATTTGTGGGACTACCTCCTTGACTCCCTGTCTGTGACTGGCCCGAGGGCCTTCTGGGCTGAGAATTATTTGGTGAAGGCAGGTTTTAGGCCCCCCATCTCCAAATCTAAAACAGGGGCAACCTTTACCTCTGCCACCTTGGCAGCAGCAGGGGTGCTGGTTGGTTTGGGACTTTTCTGGCGTTGTTTTTATTTTCTATGGGCTTCTGCACCTCATAGATCCGGGTAGCCTGTTCAATGACCCAGTCTAGTGACATTTTCTCGTGAAAATCTCTCACTAGCTGGGTCATTATGTATTTGGAAAAGGCATGGAAAACATATTTACAAACTTTTTACTGTCCATGCGCACCCTTTTGGTAGTCTGTGCAAAGGCACGCTTCCATTCCTGCACAAATTCTTGTGGGGCCTGATCCTCCCAACATTGCAAATCGTAGGCTGCCTTGCAAGCCTCTTGGGGATTCCGGTGAACAGAAAAATGTTTCAAGATTGTCGCCCTATATGTGGACCATCTTGAATGGTTTTGGTCATCCAGCCCCGCAAGGAAACTAGAGTATTCTGGGGTGAATTTCCATTTTTAATACTGGATGCAGCTACTGCTGTCCTTCAAATGGAAAGTCTCCATCATTTGCTCGTAAATCTCCAAGTGTACCCAAACAGAATACTTGACGTTCTTGTGATAAGGGGTGATGACACTCCTTATTGCCTTAATCTGTTTTAAGGGTTCCTTAAGCAAGGCCCTTTTTGCCTTATTGGCGTTTTTAGTTTGGGTAACCCTGGTCCATTCATCCTCTGACTCAGAAGCACTGCTCCCAGAGGTGCCCGTCTGATCTTCCCGGTTTTCCTAGATTCTGCGAGCCTGGGAATGGCTGGCAGAATGTGGGGACCTGGTCTCCTGTGTCCTGTGATGCTCAGAGGAGTCTTCAGATCCCTCCTTGCTGCCAGGTTTTGATGGGTACCCCCCCACTGACCTAACTGGGCAGAGGTTTTCAGGATGCCCTTAGTGGGCCTACTCTCCTGGGGTTCCTCACTAAATTGCACTGTACTTAGGTGCCCATACCCAGATGCCCGCCCATCTATTCCTGGTTGGTACTGGTCTATGAGCCCCATACTTTTGGATGGATAGTAATCTGCCATCCCTGTGGCCCTGTGCTCATGTGCGCCAGGGGACATGGGGGTGACAGAGTCCAGGGACTGGGAGAGATGGAGGCCTCTAGTACTAGGGCTCCTGAGGTTATGCTCAGGTGTTTCCCTTTCCCAGCAAACTTCATATCTTTCAGCCCTTGCTCCCTGTTTCCATGCAAAAGCCTGTGCTTTCAGTTCCTCAGTCAAGGCCTTACTATACTCTATCAGTCTCTCCTGCATGGCTACCTGTTGCTGGTGCCTATCATTGTGCTGACAGAGAGCCTCATTTTCTCTCTGTGCCTCCTGGTGGGTCTGGGAGTACTGCGCCAGTCTTTGCTGCAGGAGGGTTACCTCCTGAATCCCATCCCTACTGGCCTGTCCCTTTCTTGCCAGAGCATCTTCCACCCTCCTGGTGTGCTCTAACAAGTTCTGATGCTCTTTTTGGAGGTCACCCAGTCCCTGGAGGGCCAAGTGATTTTCTTCAATTTTTCCTTTTAATTGGCAGACTTCCTGGCCTAAGGTGTCCCTTTCCTGACTAAGAGCCTGCATCTGTGCCGCCAGGTCGTCCCTCTGCCTTTTAAGGGCACCAGCTTTCTGGCACTCTTCCTCAAATTCTGTCTGGGTATCCAGGTCTTTCAGAATCAGTTTGTTGCTCTCTGCCTTCACTCTATCTAGATGACTTTGCAGGGTGGCTACATGTTCTGTGCATGCCCTGTTGAAGTCTAGTTGTTGCTCCAGATTTTTCTGGCTCTGCAGTAGGGAGTCCAGACCTTCTTGGTACTCCTTCTCCAAGGCCAGAAATCTGGTATCCTGGTCAGACTTTTCCTGTTGCAGGATACCCATATCCTCTTTTATTTTAATGATATACTGCCTACTATCATTTTCTGACTCCTGGCTCCTCTGCAGCCTCTGCTCGGAAGAGACCAGGTCAGATTGGGCCTTCTCTAATGCCATCTGTTGCCTATTCGCCAGATCTTGGCCATCAGCACATTTGTCCTGTATGGCTCCGATATATAAATATAAATATGTCACTATCCTGACAATCTTGTCATGCTCATCTTTGGCTTTAGGGGCCATATATAGTTCACTCAGGGCCACATGTAATGGACCCTGATCTCTCCATATGTCTGACCCTATCGCAGTGATCTGGGGTGCGATTGCCTGCAACCACACCGTCTGGTCCTGTTCCGTCCATTCGCCTCTCACAAATAGCTTATGTAAGAGGTGTTCTCTAGCTATTTTGATATCTACCAAGGTCGTCATTCTGGAAATTGATTTCCTTCCTGATTTACAGAAGTTAGTATTTTATTTTGCAAAACAGACCGTCTCCTTAGAGCGTCCTTCTTTTGAGGGGTGATTTTACAGTGTAACACAGCGTGGCAATCCAACAGGATGTATATATCCTATCAGTTAGCACACTGTATTAAGCTGCACAAGTGGTAGTTCTAATCCAGACGTCCGGGCTCGAGCCCCCACTCTGTTAAGTGACTTCAATTCAGCACTCCAACTAAGTCAATGCCTAGTCTGGGATGCCCAAGGGAAGCCCTTATTTATATATTTTTATGACAAGTTCATAGATCTGGATGATAAACCCTTGTATAACGCCCCTCTCTTTAAATCCCCCTGACCTCACTGAGCCAAGAAGTAGGTTTGTTTTGCAAATTAAAAGATTTATTTGAAAAATTAAACAATATATATATCACACTTTTATGAATAAATTAATATTTGATAGCACACTTATGAATATGACAGTGATCAACAATGGATAATATTACACTAGCACACTTTTTTTTAATCACTTAGGAGTTGGTATAGAATGGATAAGGTAGCTGAGAATACTTTATGGTTTCAAGGAAATGAAATGATGGAAAAGAATGCAGCACAGCGTTAAACTGATATGGTTTCAACAAGAGATAAGATAATATAATCACTTTTCCCCTTGTGGCAATTCACTCCCCCCCTATGCAATATAAAGAGATGGAAGGTGAGCACACAATTTTCAGGAATATAATCAAATGCAATACAAATTCTAGTTCCCCCCTAGCATGCTTAGAGCAACTGATATGCTTTTAAAACATGGAGAAATACTTTTAATGTGATTTACAATGAAGTGAAAATATGCTAAAAATGATTTTAATTCCCTATAGGAGATTCAGGGTGGGTGAAAGCTACTTTGAAGTAGTTCAGGTCAACACTAGCAATGATTCATGAGGGATTATCAGGTTGAAAACGAATTTCAACAATGGAAACAAAAGACAGCTATTATTGACAGGTGAAGAAGTTGAGTCAAATTGCAATTCGCAGCACTTTTTCTGAGTGCGTCGAGTGTGATTACAGAACAAATATAATAAGTTGGGGGGCTTGCAAGAAAGCTGAGGATCTTAGCTTTAAAATGAAAGTTAAATCGCGTTCCTAGCACGTATGGTTCAAAAGATGCGGACGATTTAGTGGAGGTATATTCTCAGAAATAAAGTAAGATTCAAATGACAAATGACACTTTCACAGGTTTGAAATCACAGAATGGACACACAATTTCTATGCAGTTCTAAATAGGTTGAAATGGATGGGATGAGATTATTTTAGACTAAGAGATTGGTTCTGCACAGCTCTTGCTGGATACTCACTCCTAATTTTGGAAGGAATGGGCCTCGTCACAGATCTGGTCAACAGGTTTCGATTCAGTCTCTCTGCTCTGCTGGTCTGGATCTCTGGTTCTGGCAAAAGTTCTTGGCACTGCACAGCAATCTGGTCTGGGTCTGGTCTGCGGCTGGGATACAGCTCTGCTTTCTGCGTCTGGTACTGGCACCGGCACCGCGGTCTGGTCTGGGTCTCTGGTTCCGGCAAAAGTTCTAGCCAGAAGCGAACAGCACAGCCCGGCTGTTTAATATCATGTTGCAAAAGATTTTAGGCCTGCTGAAAAGGATTCAGCTTGTGGATTGGCCCCTATGCTTTAAGTTCTAGAGTCTGAATTCTAAGTTCTGGTCTCTGGAGTCTTCTAGCAAAGCGCTTTGCAAGAAATCAGTTTGAAGTGGAAAGTGAATGTCTCTACCTGGATCTCAGTGGCTCTTTTTATATCTTTTGAAAATGGGTGTGTGCGTGGGCATAACTAAGCCTGCCCCTCACAACTTATCATTGGCCAAGTTCTCCTCTCTCCCTTGATTGGGGGAAGGAAATGGAGTGTCATCGTGATGAGGTATGTTTATGGGTCAGAGAATCCTCCCCTTGTCACTTTGCACGCAAATCTATTTTTGATCCAAATGCATATTTATCTATGTACAATTTGTCTAATATTATATGTCCAGTTAACATATTTTCTGTAGCACCAAACCATCCGATCCCTGTCTTTGTAAGCTGTTGTGTCCACTTCTGACAGAATTCTGCCCTTTTCCTCCAGAACACAACCTCTAAACTTTTCCAGAATTTATACAAATGTGCGCAAGGAATATGGGCATCAGATGATGAAGTGTCAGATTTTTAACATACAGACATTTGGAGTAATACCCTATTTTCCACTGCTATCCCCCAGAACATACCACAGAGTCCTAACACCTCTTGAAATGTGCACAGAAAAATCACAGGAATAATGATATTATTGATATAATTTTGACAATTATGTACTATGAATTATCCATCTTTCTAAAATTATGCTCTGGCCCAGAGGGGTGTGGTTTCCCAAAGCACATGGGGGAATTTCTGGTTTGCCCACTTCCTCCAAGCTCAACTGGCTCACAGAGGCATTGCCCCTCCCATTTCCTTCCAAGAGGAAGCCATTTACGACCCCCTGATTTAGAAATTGCTTGGAGCAAAGGGAAGTTCACTGTTCTGTTTTCCTGCAGTCCCAGGTGCTCCTCCCCTGATTCAATCAGAGAGGTGTGATCTCCTTTTGGTGGGGCAGCAGAAGGGAGGTCAGGCCTGTGAATACAGTTGCTGGGCAAGTTTCAACTCCTGTCGGGGGTAGTTGTCAGGCAGAATTCAGTCCCTTTAAGCCAGGCTTCAGACAAAGGTCACTTTTGTTCCCATTTTTCTTCATTCAAATCAAACTTACAATGTTGACACATGCAGCTAGAACGCTGATTATAAGTTCAAAACTATGACATTTAAACAGTTGCAACCTATGTGACACTCCAAAGTAAATCACTCATTTATTTTAAACATTTCGATTTTAGTGGCTTTAAGTCCAATTTCACTTAAGCTGCTGATATCCACAGCTCAGCCAGTTTTGTTATGAACAATATTTTAGGCTCTTCATCTTTCCAGATTTTGTATGCACACAAGACGTCATTCTGCCAGATGACTGCTGGTGTTCAGTCAGATTTTTTGAATATCTTGCAATGTTTGAAATAGGCATTTTAATCTTGCATTCAGAGAAACAAAGGTGATTTCTAAGCGCTCTTTGAGCTAACAGGCACTGCTGTTTTTCGTAGGCACCACGTTTCACTCATGGCGCTTCTGGCCCATCACGCTCACACTGGCGGGTGGCAGGTCAGGGGACCATTTTGGTGTGCGCAAAAACTGCGAGGTTTTCCCGGATTCTGGCGCAATTGTGGGCTTTTTAGCCATCTTGGATTTTCTAAGCCCACAGCACCAAATGTTGCAGCATAATAACTTGAACGTGGGTTGATACACCTAACAAACCCCAGCAAGTTCTCTCCACAATTCGAAGTCAACAGAAATGGACAGTGGTCCGTAAAGGGACCCAAAGAAATGGGCACCGGAAAAGAAACCGGACAAACAACTGGTGTGCCAGAAAACCCTACAGAAACATTGGTTTGCCCTGACAGAGGAACATTTGGAACCCGTGAATGATCAATGGAACACTTCTGTGCTCCAGCGTCTATCAAAAACTGATGTTTCCTATTTCCCACCATCGTTTCAACATAGGGACCTTTCTGATTTACGGGAATAGGTGTAGGTTCCAAACCCTGCTTTGGGCAATCCTAATGAAACAGAATATCATCAAAAGGAAGCTCTTCAGATAAATATGCAGTGGAAGGATGATCAAATATGTTCCTGGTGTCCACACTCGAAATCCGATTATCCTGCGAGAAAGTTTGCTGAGGGTCCTGTGCAAACTGACCTCTACCAGGGCCCCCTACACCCGGGCGACGCCTGGATCATCTACCCATATTTCCAAATGTATTATTTGACCTTTGTTGAAGGACGGGGCTATGTGCTCGCCAATGACCCTCTTGATGACAATAAGCGCACTGGTTAATGTTCACAGGACACAAGGGCACATTCCCTTGCGGGACATACTGACCTCTAACCTGAGAACTACCCCCTCTGGGGCCTCTAACAATTTGCTGCAATAGCACTTTAGTTTTCAAATCGCCTTTTCGTTTTTCAACCCTATCTTTTTCATTATTGACACGGTTCTCATAGTACTGAGCCATGTGTAGTACTTCTGATTGTGATTTTGCCTGCCAAGCACTCTTGGAATAATTTGTGACTGGATGTCAGGCAGCAATCCACGCACAAATTTGTCCACAAACAACCTTTTCCCAGACTCTTTGCCTAGGTCTTGTCCACTGAAATCCGAGAATACCTGTTCGAACCGATTAAAGAACTCGGTAGCACCTTTCCTTGGACACAGGCCGTAAGTTTGTCCCATATAATTCTTTTTTCTGGAATTATTGTTTTTAATTTTGCAATAATTCTATCAGGCAAAGTAAGTTTCACCTGAGGCAGTCTTTCACCAGCTGGCCTTTCTCCATCGAGTCTAGTTATATTTACCCATGTATGTCCCAACCCTGTTACGTCGTCTATAGTTCTAACTTGTTTCCACAAACCTACGGGCAGGAGTACAGGGAATAACAAATCAATATCGCCTAAGGTGAATACTGAGGATTGCAAGACAGACTCTATTTCTTTATAGAATTCTGTCGGATTTTTCCTAATATCAGTCTGAGAACGGGACGTGAACGAATAGTGATACAAAATGTGCAGGAATGTCCACAGCGACTATACCCCGTGCAGCATCGGTCGCAACCTCAACCTTCGGGACAAATGTCAGAGGAAACTCTCTCATAGGTAACTGAGAAGTAGGTGACTCCGAACGCTTACTCAGCAACAGAGCTAAATCGAGCGCTAAAGCAGTCGAAGAAGTGTCAAGTGAAAAAGCTCTCTTGTAAATACTCAATAACTCTGTGGGACAACTAATCTTTCTTTTTGTACAATCATCTTGTAGGTACCTTATCATTACCTGTATCTCTTTCCTCTGCATTTCTGGCATATACTGACTATACGTGTCATATACTTCAACTGGAGTTATCGACATATCCGAAATCCATCTAAGTGCGTCCTTCGTACAAATTTGTGCTTCCTCAGATATAGATTTACGACAAGGAAGGAACCGTTTCTGTACATACATACTTTCCTCCTCATCATCCTTATTCTGTGACTTTTCTAACTCCCTTCTATATCCAAATAATCTCTTGACATGCTCATTTACCTTCTCCACAGTGTCTCTAGACAACGCTAAAGTATTTAGATCCCTTAACCCTTGCGGGAGACCTGTATTATTTAATTTTCCCCACATTACACATAGCTGAATCCCTAAACCTTCAATAAAAACATTTTTCTCAGGAAAATTATCCATATTACAAAGCGTGGCAAAAACATTAGGTTTTTCACCCCTCTCCATACAATGCTTAGCCCATGCAATTAACTTGCGTTTCTTCTCTGGTGGTACAGTATTGCGAGTGACAACATTTGACCATGCACCTCAATCGATTATAAGCGGCTCAGGACCACTTGGAAGAGAGGGAGTGGGCAAATTCAATGGAGGTACTGTAACTGGTGCGATAAGAAGAGGTGGAGGAGCTGGAGGAAGAGGAACATTAGGAGGAGCAGGAACAACGGGAACAACAGCAGGTAGAGCAGGAATAACAGGAGGAAGAGGCAAAGCAGCAGGAAGAGGAACATACAGAGGTGGCGCAGAGGCACCAGGCCTTCGTTCATTTAACAATTTATCTATAAATTCATCGGAAGCATGGAGGTCTTTGGACGGATATATTTTTTGAATTCCAAGTGAGAAAGCCCTGTCCATATTTGTAGTCGATTCAGAATGTTTATCTTGGGGATACAATAATGCTTTTTCGGCATTCGTCTTATGACGGCGCGCATGCTTCTCTCTACTTTTAAGTTGTTGCAATGCTTCTTTTTTCCAATTCTGCAAAACATCAAATGCTGCACGTCTAGCCTTTTTCTTTAATAGAATTGACTCTAAATACTCAATACGAGGGATTCCAAAACTACCATTCATTGGCCACTGAAGTTCGGAGGCATGTCTGGTTTGTCTGTGCCAAATGTCATTAAATACTATACTTCCAATGCCATGCTTACAGTACATAATACATGCCGGCGACCCCTCCTGTGGTGCCGGACGGCTAAATTCCAAAGATTGTCTATCGCTGCGGAACAATGCCCTGAAGCAGGTAGACAATTTCCCAGGCTTTCAAATTATTGGTGTTACCTGGTCAATAATTGTGTCTGCAGATACAATGAGCCAAATTCAAATTTTCAGGGTTAAATTAAGAGTTGCGTCATGACTCACCTGAACAAACCTAAGGAGGTCCGATCGGATTTCAAAGAATCTTACCTAACTAATCTTACCTCGTGTATGGTGATTTTGGCAAATCTGCACGCTTCGATAAGTGGACCCTCGTCAAGATGCCGTCTCAGACCACAAGCTAATCGTCCAGGGATCGGGCCGTGCAGCGCTGCTGAGGTGTCACGTCTCGTTCAGTGGGGCCCCTTTTTGTAACACCGTCCCAACCCGGTCCGATAGCCTACGTCAGCCTTCAACAATCCGGCATCAATCTTGAGGTCCCTATTCGGGCGCCAAATGTGAAAACAAAATCAAAATATCGAGGCTGAGTACCCCAAAAGGAAATACACCGAACACGGGTTACAAAGGAACATACAAAGTACTTTATTTTATACTGAATCCAGTTACAAAAACAGAGCAAAATCAGATAGCTATCGGCCCTCAGTACAACACAACGAACTCCAGCGTGGTTCAATGTGTTCAGTGAGAGATGCCGTACATTAGAATGCATTCGCTTTTTATACAGTTTGTGGGCACGATGTCCAGCCCCACTTCAGGTTAATATTCCATTTAATACATCACCGATCTAGGGTTTGTGCCAGGTCTCGAAAAACCGCATATAACTGGTTTGCCTTTAATACATGTATCAACAAGCCTATGCAATAAATGTGTGATCTGGGATTTTCCATGCTAGTCTTCTTAAACATGAATACAATGCGGTTAAACAAGTGTTCTACGTTCAGTATTTGAATACATTGTTTTTATAGTATACTCATGGATTAGTTTCTTTATACGCGTAATCCCTTACACACAAGTCAACGAAGGATAAGGTCTCAGTTCACAACCTCAACACTGCAGGCAAGTTACATATTAGCTATGTACAAAGGTCAAGACGGCCATGTTGTATTTTGGAATTACATCGTCCACCATTTTAACTCACAGGGTGACTTTTACAAAGTGAATCCTAAAATGACGGATGAACCTAAAATGGCGGCTTACATTGATTTTAAGGTCAGGACCTTGCAACACAGATTCTTTCGCAAGCGACTTTCGAACAGCTTGGCGTAGGCCGATATACATATATTTATTGCAATAGGAGACACGATATAATTTCATTTTTGACACCCTAAATGAGTTTCTGTCTCTGTTTCTGCTTAATTTTTTTTTGTTTTCTCCCTGACACTCGCTTAGGGTTTGTATTTTCTGCGGCTGGTTTTAATAATGGATATAATGCATATGGAGGGGGTGCTTTGCATGCTTTGTTTTCTTCCCCCACTTCTTTCTTCTTATCTACTTTATTTTCATTGTACAGTTTACAAAGACACATGATATCCTGTCTCTTTTTAAGGTTTTGCACCTTTGTATGTTGCTGACAACTTTGAGTATATACTGGCCCTCATTACGACCCTGGCGGAAAGTGACTGACCGGACCGCCACAGCGTAAATAGCGTTTCCGCCATTGCACGATGGAGCAAAGTGCGGCTCATTCCGACCCATCGGGCACGAGCACCACGCCATGGCGGAAGTGCAAAGTCCGCGATGGCGGAAATGACCCCAAAACGGCCCACACCGCCGCCGTACGGCGCCCTAGGTGCAATACCGCCACCCATCTCAGTGGACACCGCAGTGAGCGCCAACCGGAAAGTACGGTGACCGTAAAAATACGGAAACGGAAGTAAAAGCATGGTCCCGGAATGGGAAACATCACGCCGTACACCTATAAAACCACTAAATCCACACAACCATTAAAAATACTACCCTGAGACACATCCCAACCCGTCATCCACCCTAGTGAAACCAAGAAAAATGGGAAAAGTAGCGAAGAAAGCGTGCGACCGCAAGCGGCAGGTCCACTTCTCCCGTGAGGAACTCACCGTACTCACAGAGACCCTCCAGGAGAATGCAGCCGCCGTCTTCTCCACGCAAATGACCAGGACGGCACTTGTGAACAAGAAGGCCATATGGGCCCTGGTGGCACAGCGGGTAAGTGCGGTGGGGACCGCACCCCGCAACCCACAGCAATGCAGAAAGCGATGGGACGACCTGCGGATATGCGTCCGTAGCATACTTTCTGCCAACCGCAACATTGCCACAGCCACCGGGGGAGGATCGGAATCACCCATCAAGTTGACCCCCTGGGAAGAAATCTGTGCCTCCACCATAGGAATGGAGAGCATAGAGGGAGTCGGAGGGATGGAGAAAGGAGTGCAGACATCCGAAGAATCAGGTAGGTGGCCCAAATAAAACAATGCCAAAACCACAATGTCCAATCATGTGAAGTACCACGTGCCCACATAGTGCAACAGTAACACATGTCCAGGAGAACGTCCACATACATAGGCCTGATAGCACACTTCAAAACTCACATCAAATACATAAATAATTAAAAATCCTAAAAACACCCTCTACACGTGCAGCAGGCACACCCTAACTGCAGGCTGCCAAACAACTGCACCCTCACACCACACACAAATGAAACCACCTCCAAGGCCCCGACCCAAATCACCCTCAGGTACCACCCCAATGCATGTGATACATTGCCATTCCAATTTCCACAGACCCATTAATAACGCTCGTCCTCCTTTACTCCACCACAGGGTCCGATCCAAACGACGAGCTCCAGGACACCCCTACCAGCACACCTGCAAAGAGGGCCAAGACCAACGGCCAAAGACCCTCCACCTCAGCTGCACGCATTAAGACACGGCAGCAGCACAAATCAAGTGGCAGCACAGAGGAGGGAACTCCAACAGGCACCCCAGCAGCCAGCATGCCCACACCACCACCACCACAGGTCCCCCCAATGGATGCCACAGTAGGCACTGCTTCTGGTGGCAGCAGCACCATAGGTGACACTGCATTAATGGCAGCATGCTCTGACACAGAAAACGGGGATGTCGAAGTCAGATCCATCCATGACCTGTCCCAATCCCCCTGTCTGTTCCATCCCGTACACCATGAGGATACCACGCAGGGGCACCCACAAGACGACGACTGGCCATCCCCCACAAGCCCTGTGGCAGGGCAACATGAGGCGAACAGCCACTCTGTGACACCACCGCAAATGGCCATGGCCCAGCAGAGGCAACAGTCCCTCGACCAGTTAATCGTGCAACAGCAGCAACTGGCCACGCTCCTCAAGGACCATGCCGATGAATGTGGGGGCACTAAGGCAGACATAGAAACATCAACTGAGACACTTAGGGCAGAAATGGAGAGAAGTACAGAGACACTAAGGGCACAAATGGAGAGTAGCACCGAGAGCCTGAGAGTCCAAATGGAGAGAAGCACCGAGAGCCTGAGGGGGGAACTGCATGCGACGTCCAAAGACGTATGTGCCGAACTTGCCGCAGTGCGCCGTGTGCTCACTGAGCTCTCACAAACCCTTAGGGACATGCATGGACGTGAGCAGGCAGAGACATCATCCGTTGCAAGTTCCGTCCAGGGCAGCCCCCAACGTAGATCTGGGAGGAACCTGCGCTCCACAGGCAGGGGTGCCCCTGATACCCGCAGAGGGGGCTTGCATTAGCGACTGCCCACTGACAATGAGCATCTCTGGACACTGGTGTTCGGGGGGGAGGTAGGAGGGTGGAGGGGGGGTGTTGGGCTCACTTGGGTGGCGGGTCGATAGGGTGTTCAACATGATATCACATATGCCATAAACAATGCACGATCAACCAATGAGATGTGTGGACATTGATCTTTGTGTACGAGGCCATTATAGGCGTACAGTCCATATTGTGCATGTACCATACACACACAGTGCCACGAGTCCCGTGTCCATGTATCAGCCACCAGGCGTGAGTGCTAGAAGCATGCATCTATGAGATGCTGACGAATGTCACGGCCCTCCTGTGCCTCGCAGACTCCTTGAGGTGCTGCCACATCCCCACCCTCATCATGACCATCTTCAGGTGCTTGCAGTTCTGCGTCAGGGGGCATGGGCACATTTCTACGTACGCACATGTTGTGTAGCATGACACATGCCATCACCATCTTCGCAACCTTCACATGGCGGTACAGGAGTGCCCCGCCAGACCTGCTGAGGCACCGGAAACGAGTCTTCAGTAGGCCGAATGCCTGTTCTATGACTACACGGGTACGTGAGTGGGCATGGTTGTAGTCCTCCTCATGCTGGTCCCGTGGGTTCCGGACTGGTGTGAGGAGCCATCTCTTCAGTGGATATCCGGCATCACCTGTATGTGGACGATAAACGAATCATGTGGAATGCCATTGCTACGTACGCACCCCCCCCCTTCCTGCCAGGTCATTGCTGCATCACATACCCCACATCATCATGCATGAAATGAGACTCACCGAGTAGCCAGGATCTGTTCCCTGCGTGTCGCTCCATGTAGCGTGGTATTGTAGAGTTCCTCAAGATCATAGAATCATGGGTTGATCCAGGGAATCGGGCACAACAATGTGTAATGATCCTGTTGGAGTCACACACCATTTGTACATTCAGAGAATGAAATTGTTTCCGGTTGCGGTACTGGGCCTCCATGGCATGTGGGACGACCAATTCCACATGGGTGCAGTCGATGGCACCAATGCAACCCGGTATGCCGGCAAGTGCATGGAATCCCACTTTTGTGTTCGTAATTTCCTGCTCCGAGCGTGGTAGAGAGATGTAGTCGTCTGCGTGCTTCAGGAGGGCATCGAGCACTTGCAATAGTGTCCGTGAGAACAGTGGCTGTGAAATGCCATGCAACTGTCCGACTGTGTGCTGGTAGGTGCCTGTGGCCAGGAAGTGGAGTACAGACACCACCTTCAGTAGGGGTGGGATGGCGGTTGGGCTATCTATCATGCTGACAAGGTCAGCCTGTGTCATGTCCACAATGGCGGTTATGGTGTCCCGGTCCAAACGGTAGAGGGTGTGGATCTGCTCATCAGTGAGGTTGAACGGATGTGCTCGGAGGCGTGGGATTGCAGGCTGCCTGCGTGGTGGTAGTGGCTGTGCTGGCGGCCCTTGCTGGCCCTGCCTTGCCCTCCTCCTCCTCCTGCGTCTCCTCCGTGCGGCCGGTTGTAGTTGGTGTTCGTCTTCTTCTTGAAGTTGGAGTACCTGCAGTGCTATCAGGTCCCCCAGGGCCAACATAGCTAGTCCTGCCGGTAGCATTTCGGAGTGGTTGTGGGAGGAGACTGGGCGTGCAATTTATGTGTTTTCAGGCTGTATGGCCTCCACCTGTGGTGATTCATTCCACCTGTGCAAGCTGCTCTCCCCTTTGGGCGAGCACGTCCCGCACACAATGCTGCAATTCGACGAATGGCATCTTGCTATTACAATCATGTATTTGTACCCGATGGCAGTGTAACATTGGTTGATATGTTCATTCGGCTATGGTCCCATTGTTTCACATACTATCTTTGCAGTCGCGAACAGACTTGTGAAGGGTCAGTGGAACGTAGTACTCGAGTAACGGTGGACCCTCATGCATCACTGTACCGAGGTTCAACGACGGGCGGGGCGTCCCATTTGTGAGTGAAGGCAGTTGCCATTTTCACACACAGCCGCACTAGATGGATTAATTTGTGATTTCAAGCGGCCACAGATGCCTTTTCGACGTGATGTTGCAAATGAGGAATTCGAAGGGCGGCGCTTTCGGTTTTCAGCTAGCGGCGAGGAGATGCCCACAGGTCTGACTGCAAATATAACGTTCTATTGTTCAATGTCCTTGGGACAGGGGCCATGGCGAGGATGCAATGATTGACATGAATAGTTTGGGATGCGCAATGGCGAAGTGGACGATGAGGCCGGACGTTCCCAAATACATGTTACTTCACAACACTGGAATTACGGGCTGGGGCACAGTGGATTTTGCAGGCTGCATAACACACAGACTCAATGGAAATTTCACATGTAATGTGAGTATGGAAACAGGCGTTTTCATTACGGGATGAGGGAATGATGAATGGATGCATGGACAGATGAATTGATACAGAGTTTGCCATGTACAGGGCTTCTTGGAATCTGTCCGCCTCCCCTGCGCTATGTGATGCAGGGCTGCCATAGTGGGACCATCGTCTATCTGGCCTTGTTGAGCCCTCCCTGTCTCGACGCGCCTTCAGACACTTGTGTCTATGCACGTTACCAATCCCATCTGATGGATTCTGTTTTAACAGACGCATGCACAGGTACACTCGTTTGTGATGGTGTTTTCACCTCGATATAGATAGTTATGATTCGCAAGTGGTTTTTGGGTGGTGATGATCCTTTGGAGTGGGCTAGCATGCATATGGCTGTGGATTTGGTGTGATCATTGAAGTGAGTAATTCAAATGTAGTTCTGATGGCCATACTGTTCTTTTTCATTTCATTTGGTTGACAGGTATCTCCTCCCCTTTTGCCACTGCCATCTGTATGCCACTCCTGCAGATGGATTTTACTCCCGACACCTGCTGCTTCGTGTTAATCAGTGGAGCAGCATTACGATCTTATGGGACGATCGCCAATGGGCCACATGCCCTTACGCAGTACTAGTGGCTAGGAGCAACATTTCGGCCTTTCAGCTGGACTAGTGCCTCCCTATTGGGACTGCCCTGCGGTTCTAGGCGCTTCCATGTTGCCTTTTCGTACGAGAATGTAGCCCCTGTGTACCATGAAGGAACAGGGCGTCACACAAGAAGTAGCTGGTCATTTATTGCGGATGCAGCCCACAATGGTGAAATGTGTTTTGGGGTTCATGGCCTAATGGCTGTATGGGCTTGGTGAATTTGTGGTGCATTAAATTTCTATTTTGATATGGACCGTGTAGCGTTCTTCTTTGCAAGTGATGTGGCATATTCCTATTTGGGGAGCGATGTATTGTGAGGAGATCTGCATTGGGTTCCAGCTTCGGAGTATAGTTGCGTGGTACTGTGCTGGGCGTGTTTGCCTACGAAGCCCAGTGAGGTCAGGGATGAGGGCTGCCAATATGACTGTTTTAATGATGTCATGCTCAGGGGCGTGGGATTAGCTTTTGTGTAACAGATGCCGGTCAGCCAGGTGGATTGGTGGAATTATGTGATTTTCGGAATATTGCTGGTCACAGGTGCCTGTGTTTGCGTGCGTTTCTTGGTGGGAGACTGAGGTCATGTCCATTGGGATGGCTTCTGTATTCGTGCCATCTGTGCCCTGCAGCTCCCATTGGCCCCTCTTGAGATTCATTTGTTCGTTGGCAGGCATGGATAACTAGTACATTTCACTGGTTGCATTGTGTGACTTCATTGCACCTACGGGGAGTTGTACTATGTGGCCAGGGAGCGGTGTACAGGCACTCAGTGGGGCCGTTTACGGTTGGTTCGCGATGCCGTACTTCTCACCATGGCGGAATGGTACTTTCCGCTGTGCTTGATGGCGTTAGGTGCATGTCCGCTAGGGTCAGAATTCGCGTACCGTTGCGCCATGGTGGTAATTACGGTTTGGCATGGCGCGCGCGCGCGTACTTGGTGCAGTTAGCGTTGGCGTTCACTACGGTGTCGCTAATGGCATCGTACTTTGCGGTGACGGGTCATAGTCGCACCGAGCGCTATTCGATGGCGGTATTGCATTTCCGCCATCGTTTTTCGATTTCCGCCAGGGTCGTAATGAGGCCCACTGTCTATTATATCCTTCTGAAATGTTCCCTCCCCAGGCTGTTCCTGATAACA
Source organism: Ambystoma mexicanum (assembly GCF_040938575.1). Lineage (NCBI taxonomy): Eukaryota > Metazoa > Chordata > Amphibia > Caudata > Ambystomatidae > Ambystoma > Ambystoma mexicanum. Next base: position 543,765,507 of record NC_090937.1, read on the forward strand.
CTTTCCCACTCTATCCTTTACCCACTGAAAATTATATTTTAATATGTTATCACTACAATGGGGCACATTTTTACACATATGATCAAGGGGAGCAGGCATAAAATATGATGTCATTATCAGACCCTTTTTTTAACCTCCTAAAATACTCTTTCTGCCCCCTCTTATTCTATACCCTATCTCAAAATTCTTTCACACCTGCCTTATTTGCATTTGCTCACTCACTCTTATACATCCCCTTTTGCTTGTACACCCTACTTCATCCTTCACTGGACTCCTCAGGTCCCACCCTTTTGCACCATGCACACACAATGGCCATCTCCACAGGCCCAACTCGTTAGTTCAGTTAGTACATCAATGGCCTTCTCTGCATGCCCACCACCTTAACAATTATGCACTGCATTAGTGTGCCAGAGGCTTGGCTGCTCTTCCACTTGTTCAGCCACACACCTTGCACGTGTTACCAAGCTTTTCAATTTTTACACCTTAGTTTGGCTAAGGTCCAGCCGGCTTTGCCCACAACCACAAATAAACAGAACGGCATGAGACATGTGCTTTGCTATGACGAACTACTGACATTTTAACAAAATATCCTGGCATATGCCCTTTTCTCTTTGTCTTCTCAATTCTTCAATACTCTTGATCCTGTACAACATAATAAATGAAGCAACTATACCAATTGCCTGCACTAAGCGCAACTCTTGTCTAATAAGTACCGCCACCTTACTACGCAACCCTCTTCTCAAATGCAGATGTGCCACTGCCTACTCACTCCCTATCGGGTGAGTCAAAATTATGTATACTACTACTATGGCCAATCAACCTCCACCTATTGAGGGCGCATCCTATACACCATGAAAAATAATCTCTCCCTCTCCATGTGCGGTCATGCACGGGTTCACTCACATATCCTTTTTTGGAGATTTTTGAGTCTTCTCGACCCTGGACTCTCCCTTTAAAGGCCAGTACCCCCTTCCAAGAGCATGGGGCATTCGGACCAGGCAGACCTTTGTGAACTCGAAATCCAAAAAGAAGTGTACACTGGGCAAGAAGTAACGCAATGTCGTCTGCGCCAGGTGCAGCTTGGAAAGCAAAATTCACACAGCCCGTGGTACAGAACTGCATGGAAAACACTGTCAAAGTTACGCCCCAGGATGAACACTTTTATAATGGTACAAACTAATTAACATCAAAATGTATTGCGACAATATGTCAGTCACCCTACTGAAGCTTATTGGCAAATTTATGTGATTCCTCTATAGCGGGATGTACATTATCCAGAAATGATTGGGTCCCACAAGTCTTACCAACCCAACCTTGGCCCCCTCTGTGATGTTACAGTCCAACCAACTGTTCCCACAACATAGTGCTAAAGCATTGATACAATAGTGATTATCAGCAGAACATTATTCTTCTGACACCGGACATCTCCAGCAGAACCTTATTCATCTGCCACCAGACTTCTCCACATGTTTCCCATGAGAGCGCAATCAATCATGACACCACATGATCCTTGAACTTTTAACAAGTTATGGACTTAAGGTTGCAGTCTAGGAACTCTTTGAGCCACATCCCAGGCTGAGATGTGCTGAGGGGTGAATTGAAACCACCATGGGGAATTTTGAAACTGTCAGTAGACCAGTTTCCAGAACTCACATGCTTAATCATAAAATGTTTGTACAATTTCTGCCTTCCCCTGGTACCCATGAGCTTCATTTCCTGACCTCAAATATATCAAGAACTGTTAATTGATTTCTGGATATAGCCTGGGAATGTGTGGTTTGCAATGTGCTGTCAGCTTCTACCACTTCTAGACACATTAATAAAAGAGCACATTTTTTTTCTAGTCAACATGAGCACTGAGGCCTGTTAGCAATGTCTAAATCTAATGTTATGTCCCACAGTTTAAGCCTTATTATTTGTAAATTACTTAGTTAGAAAACCATCAGAAAGGGGCATTTGTCCAGCCTGATGCATAGCCCTATTTTGCCATCACTACAGCCCGCCTCCCCTTTTAGTGGGCTACTCCTGCAGCTGATAAGTTTGCGCCTTTTCTCCATGCAGAACTTGCATCTCCACTACAAGACCTTCATTGCAAGATGAAAAGTTTCATACCCACGTTTTTGGTACCATACATAAATGAAGCCAAAGTTTCAATGTGATAGTTGCAGAAATGTGTTACTATGAGGAACAGCAAGATGTGGGAACCATCTGGGTGAGAGAATAGCTGAAATCATGGGAGCGGATACTAGAAGTGTCAATTAAATGTTGCCACATGCCACTGGTTTAGCTAAACTCACTAATTATGGTTGGTTCATCTGCATGGTGATTTTTTCAGGATGACAGGTGACATGGTAGGACATTTCCTAGGGTTTGTTCTAATATGTCATTAGGGGTTGTTCTTAAAATGTCAACTATAGGTGCTGACCAGCTATTTAGAATTGAATAGGTCATTGTTTAGGTGTAACCCTTGCCAGAGGCAGTAGGAAGAGAGGGGGGAGTTTTTACAGGATAATCTGAAATGTTTCATATATTAATGTGTCCATATGCTCATTTTGTGGTTTTCATCTATAAATATTGAGGCCAGAGTGGGCAGGCCGAGGGTATTATGGGTGTTGGTTTCCTAATCTGTTTACCTTTCTGCATATTGCATTGCAATAAAGAACCTGTCTTTCTACATCCTGTGCCCTACCTTTTTGTTTCTGTGGATTATTTGGAGTCAGAAGGATAATTTTCAACAAAGGCATGGGGGAAACCTTGCAAGAGTGTTTTTTTTTTTAAAAAACTCTTTTGACCCAGGAGGAGAAGGATTAGCTCAGAGGGAACAATGGGTGCCTATATTGTGGCCAGGACACTTTCATTGTGATTTCATACAGAAACCTAATCGCAGATCAGGAAACTGTCAGGACTGTCCTTTTTTTAAATTTATTTTATTTATTTGAATTTGTAAAGTGCACAAACTGCCCTCGGGCATCGTGGCGCTGTTAAGTATACTTGCTTGGTTACATAAGTGCATATAGTCAAAGTCGGTGGCATAAAACAAGAGCGCCAGCCCCATCTTGAAGGGTGGCATCAACAGGAAATACGTTTTGTCAAAATCATTGGCATAAAACAAGAGTGCCAGCCCCATCTTGAAGGGTGGCATCTAAAGGAAATGCGTTTTGTCAAAAATCGGTGGCATAAAACAAGAGGGCCACCCCATCCTGAAGGGTGGCATCACCAGGAAATGTGTTTTGTCAGAATCATTGGCATAAAACAAGAGCGCCAGCCCCATCTTGAAGGGTGGCATCTAAAGGAAATGCGTTTTGTCAAAATTGGTGGCATAAAACAAGAGCGCCACCCCATCTTGAAGGGTGGCATCTAAAGGAAATCGGTGGCATAAAACAAGAGTGCCAGCCCCATCTTGAAGGGTGGCATCTAAAGGAAATATGTTTTGTCAAAATCGGTGGCATAAAACAAGAGCGCCACCCCATCTTGAAGGGTGGCAACAACAGGTAATGCAATTGGTCACAATCGGTGGCATAAGAAATGAGAGCCTGCCCCTACTTGAGGTGTGGCAGCAGCAAGTAATGCATAGGGTCAATATAGGTGGAGTATAACATGATTGCCACCCCTTCTAGAAGTGAGGCAACAACAGTTAAAACAAAGGACAGAATCAGATTAAGGCATTTGGTCAAAGTCGGTGGCATAAAACAAGAGAGCCAACTCTATCTTGATGGGTGGCAGCAGCAGGTAATGCATAGGTCAGAGTTGGTAACGTAAGACATGAAAGCTAGCCCCGTATGGAGGGTTGGTAGCCACAGGTCATGCCTAAGGTTAATACTGGAGGCAAAGGACAAGGGCGCCAACCTCTTCTAGAACGGTGGCGACATCGGTGGTGCAGCGGACAGGGTAGGTGGCATGGTATTCGTGTCAGCCACTGGCTACGGTAGGCAGTAGCATACAATACCTTACATTCCGAGGTAGGTGGAATGGGTACAAGGCAGCCGACCCTTTGGAGAGCAGGGTGGTGGGGCAGGGGGGCACACATACAGCAGGCGACCAGGGGGGTAAGGGGGGACACATACAAACTGCGGGCGACCAGGGGGCAGGGGGGGAACACATACATACTGCGGACAACCAAGGTCGAAGGGGGGGAACACAGGCATACTGTGGGCGACCAGGGGGGCAGGGGGGGTGAACACATACATACTGCGGGCGACCAGGGGCAGGGGGGGCACATACATACTGCGGGCGACCAGGGGAGTAGGGGGGGAACACATACATACTGTGGGTGACCAGGGGCAGGGGGGAGCACATACATACTGCGGGCGACCAGGGGGGCAGGGGAGTAACACAGACAAACTGCGGGTGACCAAGGGTGAAGGGGGGGGCACACACATACTGCGGGCGACCAAGGGGGAAGGGGGGAACACAAACATACTGTAGGCAACCAGGGGGGATGGGGGGAACACAGACATACTGCAGGCAACCAAGGGTGAAGGGGGAGCACATACATACTGCGGAGACCAGGGGGCAGGGGGGGAACACAGACAAACTGCAGGCGACCTGGGGGGCTGGGGGGAACACAGACATACTGCGGGCGACCAAGGGTGAAGAGGGGGAGCACATACATACTGCAGGCGACCAGGGGGCAGGGGGGAACACAGACATACTGCGGGCGACCAGAGGGGTGGGGGGGGACACAGACATACTGTGGGTGACCAAGGGTGAAGGGGGGGAGCGCATACATACTGCGGGCGATCAGAAGATGGGTGAGAGTGCAGGCAGCACGCACACACAGGCGATAAAGGGGAGGGGGCAGCATATACGTACAAGCGATCAGGAGGGGGGGCGAGTGTAACACGCTACTGGAAATTAGGACATGTACTGGCAGCAGCGAGGATTGCTAAGACAATAGAGTGCATATAAGGTCGTATAGAGACCATTGCGTTATTGCATGAAAGTTATATAGTAAAGTACCGGATGGCTATGGCATTGTGAGAATCGTCAGAGAAGGCAGTTTGTGGGTAGCCATGAATGAGATCAGCTAGTTACAGGTATTGATAGAGGCTTTGCGAGTCTTGCGTACAAAGGTACCTGTGACATGGTGGCAGAGTCAGGCCGGTTTTCGTGAGGATGGTATCGGCTAGGCACCGGCATCCCGGTAAGACAGGGAAAGACAGGACCCTTAGTTAGTCCCTTGGTGTAGGCCCGGCGTCGCCTCCCAGCTCCCATGGAATTCTGTTCATTTTCTTGTTGGAATACCAATATCAATTCAGAGACCTTAAAGTCTCCTAGCCTGACATTGATTTGGGCCATAAACGATATAGCAGTAGTATTACTATGTTTATTTGTGTACTCCTTTTAAAGACCATCACGGCCATAAGCCTCAGTGTGAACAATAATAACAATAATAATAATAATAATAATTTATGGACAACACCTTCCATGACCCCCTAGACGGATAGGTGGTTGTATATGTTGATGATATATTAATTTTCTCTACTTCTTTTGACAGTCATAATGAACATTTAAAGACCGTCCTCACTCGTCTACTTAACCACAAACTATTTTCTAAAGCAGAATAATTAATGTTCCACACATCGACCATGGCATTCTTGGGTTCTGCCCAAACCCCCACCAAGGTATACAGATAGATGAGGGTGAGGTAAAGGCAGTGCTTCAGTGGCCTATTCCCCAAAAAGTCGAAAAGCTTTTCCTAGGATTCTACCACTGATTCATCCAAGATGTTTCTTTAAAGGTAGCTCCTTTGACAGTCCTTACCTGCAAAGACACCCAATACAAATGGAGTGAGGCAGTCCAGCAAGCCTTCGAGACATGGAAACAGTGCTTCATCGTGGCTCCTGTACTCCAGCACCCTAAACCCTACTTGCAGTATACTGTAGAAGCTGGCACCTCCAACATGGACATAGGGTCTGTGCTGTCACAAACATGACCCCATATGCAAGATTTGCATTCTGTGGCCATCTTTTGGCAGAAGCTAGGCCCTGTGGAACAGAACTACCCAATCATGGATAAAGAGCTCCTAGCAATCAGTGCTGCGTTCGAGAAGTGGCATCATAAAATCTGAGGCGCACACCATAAGGTGACAGTCTATACAGATCACCATAATCAGACGGCCCCTGCTATTGTAAAATGTACCAATGCACGGCAAGCGATGTGGCATTGATTATTTTCTGATTTTGATTTTGTGTTAACCTACCAACTTGGTAGTTCCAATACTAAGACAGATGCTCTCTCACGTATGCATGGATCATAACCCGAATCAACCGTGTATTATACCTGAAAGACATGTCATATGTATTTGTGGGTTTATAGTGATAGTTTTGTATGCCATAGTTTCGAAAGGCAACGTTTTGAATAAAAATGTGTCGAAAAAATGCCCCCAACCCCTTTTGTTTTACCCCTTAATACCCATTTTAGTAAAAAAAAAAAAATACCTACAAAAAAATGCATTTTTTGATGCATTTTTTTTCCAACTTTTGTCATTCGAAACTATGTTTTCGAAAAAATGACTGGATACCGTATTTGTGATGTGCCAACCACATTACTTGGCAAGGTAAAACAATGGGTCTTAGACCATTTGCAAAACATCACCAATCAACAGGTAAAAGAGGGGTAGCCTTATTTGAGTAAAGGATTATATCTACCAAACATAACAACCCAGAAAATAGCCTTGCAATGGAGCTATGATATGATATTGGCCAGGCATCCTGGCAGACAAAAGAACTGTGAACTGTTGGGCTGATGGTGTTGGTGGCCTAGCATGCAGAAGGATACCCAGATGTACGTCGACACACGTGCTATATGTGCACAACAGAAAACATGTGGACGAAAACCTGAAGGTTTATTGCATCCTCTATGCACTCCTTAGAACAGTGTATCCCGAGATTTTGTGACAGATCTACCTCCCATGACATATTAAGACACAATATTGGTTCTGGATGACAGTTTCACCAAAACAGGACGCTTCATTGTTTTTCAGGTTATCCCAACCGTCCCTGCCTTGGCTTACAATTTTGTCCATAACATCTTTCGGCTGCATGCTTTGCCCACAGGTCTGATTTCTGACCAGGTATCCCAGTTTACCACTAGATTCTGGGGTGCACTCACTCAATTACTGTCCATAGATCATTGCCTTTCATCTGCATATGATCCACAGACAGGGAGACAAACTGAACGTTTCAATCAGACACTTAGACAGTATTTACGATGTTTCACTTCTGAGTACCAACAAGAGTGGCCAGCATTACTCCCGTTGGCTGAGTTTGCGCATATAAACTAGCGACACACATCTACAAGGGAGTCCCAGTTTTTAGTAGCAACAGGTTTCACCCACAAATGCTACCTATACCAGTTCCTCCTTTCTGCTCCATACCTGTGGCTTTACAGACAGTGACTCATTTATACCAGATACACAAAAAGGTACAAGCACACTTAACAGTTGCTCAGGCCACCTTGAAGAAACAGTCAGATAAACGTAAGACGTCTGCTCCATTGTACTCACCTGGTTCTAGGGTGTGATTGTCCACTAAGAATTTGCCTCTTAACAGCTCACAGAAGCTACTACTGAAATATCAGAGTACTTACACCGTACTGAAAAAAATCAACCATGTGTCCATTAAACTCACATTACCACTTGGCGCATACAGCCAGTGTTCCATGTGTCCTTGGTTAAAAAGTGCCTTCCCGAAAACCCACTCCCCATATGTCCTGCTCCTGTGTCCATCAAGGAAGACATTGAGTACAAAGTCAAAGATATTATAGGTATGTGTCTTATTAGAGGTTCGCCTAATTTCCTAGTGTACTGTAAAAGATATGGTCCAGAGGAATGGACCAGAGATCCCCCATTCAATTTGCATTCACCTCATCTGTTATGGCTCTTAGTAAATCGCTCCAGTCTTCCTGCCTATCCTGCAGCCATAAAAGGGGTGATGTCAATATGCATACGGGCTGTGGCCCCCACAGGACTAGCACACTGTTCCACAGTACTATGTTTCCCAGACACACCAGCGGGACAGTGCAAAGTTCCCGTGCTTGTGATGTAGCATCACGTGGAGTTCTGATGCACACCACATCACATGATCAGGTGCTGTGGATCATTGAAAAGGATTAGGGTGAGAAGAAGAATTGCTCAACAATGTTTCAGTGTGTTCTTTTGTTGCACCTGCCTTGTTGCTTCACTCTAGTCTTCCTGTTACCTGACCCTGGCTGCTTGGGCTGTCTTTTGTCTAGCATACTATGAGTGTCTGCTCGATCTCATCCCCAATTCTTACTGAATACTGCTTGGACCCTTTCTTTTACTTACCTTGTTGTATTACCTTGAACCCCTACCTTGTTCGGATTTACTGAAACATGTGTGGTTTCATGGGATTCTCTACTTGTTTTCTGGTTGGATGTCCATGTGTTTGCCATTAGTTATGTCCTTGTGCCAGTCAAGTGGCACAGCGAGTAGAGCGCTCGCTTTGACATCAGTGCAGAGCCTGCGAATGCAGGTTCGAATCCCGGCAGCGCCAAACTCAGCGTTTCATCCTTCCGAGGTCGATAAATGAGCACCACACACCGTGGGTAATAATAAGCAGCGCTCAGATACCTGAGGGTTCGTAGCGCTATATAAATGCCAAATTATTATTATTATATGGGAGGTCCTTTGTTATCTTTGTTCTGGCGGTGGTCATGGTGCCTGGTCTCCGCTTGTGATCCTATCCATGTGACTTCTTCTGGGAACTACTACAAGCACGTATTGCTCCTGGGGACTGTGGTGGGTGGTAGAGGGTGCTCCTATCTAACTCTCCCCTTGTCTCTTCTTCCCTCTTGATACCATCCCTTTTCTAACATCCCTCCCAGGAACATCTGTCTTCTCCTATAGAGGCTGTTGGCGGGTACTGCGGGGGGAGAGAGGGCTGGTGGGACTTATCAATGGGCACAGCCCTTCGCAAAGGTATGAGGTGGTGTCATCCTGACATCAGTTCACATCATGAGCTTTTTTACTTATTTGCCAGCTATCCTTCCTGCCATGAAGCCTTTGCTGCAAAGATGCTAATGACTGTCAGTCTTCAATGTTCAGGACCAATGCACTTTGACAACCGTCAAACCTGAGGGCAATTTGTGGACAGTGGTTGTCTGCTTTGTCTGACCAACTTCAATCAGATTCACTTGTGCATTTCTATGCAACTCTAGGTCCTGTTGTAAATCCACCAGGAAACCTCTAGGTGCATATACGACAGGAGACACCCACCAGCCACTTCACCCCTATCAGCTCTGCAGCCAATTGACATCCATGCAGAACATTTCTCCAAGCTTCCTTGAGCGGCACATACACCCAGAAGATGCTTAAATTCTATCTCACAAACATGATGGCCAGCAGCACCTGCAAACGGGACCCACAACAATCACTGTGTAGTGAAACTTGAATGGCAGGGTGTAGGGTTCTGGGATGGTCTCAACAACCATTAATGTTGGGTGGGCAGACAACATCCATCCCCAAATGCACCAGCTGCTACTAATGTGAATAACGTTATAGTGTTTTACTGGGTTAATATTGTTCATTTTACTGAAATAAAAATGGAAATGGTTCTATCAAATGAACATTGCAGGGTTAAACAAAGTGCACGAGAAGCTATCAATTGAGCTTAGTTTCTTAAATGTCGTCACTGTGGTGTGTCACTTGTATCGTATATTTAATACTTGGCTTATATTTGAATTCTAAAGTTGTCCATAATAAAAGGAAGTGCATTTTCGATTAGGTTAATATAGTGCCGCAACCACTACAAATTCGTGTATTTTTTTCTGAGACCTTATTTTTTAATGTTCTCTGCCGCTCAGAACTGAGTGCATTACATATGAATGCTTTGGAGTGAATTACACTACAGCTTGCAGCAATTTCTACCTGAAAGGAAAGTGTAGAAGAAAGTGTAATAAGCTTGGATCTCATATTCTGCCTCTACACACAAGAGGATAGTCCTCAAAGGACACAGTGTTCTGTGCTCAGTGTTTTTTTTTTTTTGTTACGATAAAATGTTCCCCTTTAAATATCACTTTTCAGCAACATGAGAGTAAAGTACTTCAGGCCTAGCTGATGCACGCATTCTCTGAAATCGCAATTGGGAATGTGTGACTGGTTTGGCACTTACTTCTGTCACGAACTATTCGTGGATTTCAAATCAAAATGTGAATGCATACTTTGGTCAGCTGCAAAGATCAAAATCTAACATGGGGGTATAGAAAACCAGAAGCTGCTGAGATCTGAACTGTGATTTATTCTTTCAAAACTTAGCAAAGCTTGAAATGGATCAATACATAATACCTTGCCTTCTGGAGAAAGACCGTGCTGTATCTGCCTCGGGCAGGTCCAGGAATCCGTTTCCCTTCTGGCAATAGCAGAAATGTCTCTCAACAAAGCAATGCTCAAATAGGTAATTTCTGGAAATCTACTTTAATTTTAGAAGGAAAACACGAGACATGAGATTACAATGACAGGCACGCCGCCGTTCTACAAGCGTCATGGTTGGGCTGATGCCATGACGCAGGAGCCCACCTGACGCCGCCATGCTGCAGGAGGTATCGATTTCTCTTAGGATGGAGGGGAAACGCCCTTCGTATCGTTGCTTTATTTCAGGAAACGGCTGCTCGACAGGCGGTCTCCGCGTGGCTGATAGGGTTCACTAGGACATATCTGTGACACTTTCTAAATGTTTTCCTGGGCCGTGATCTGGCGATTTTTTGTACTACTATTTCGCAGGGAAAGACTACAATGGTTGTTAAATGCAATCCTCATTTTCTCAACAAAAAACGATGCTACATTATTGCAGTGGTTGGTGCATGCAAAGCATTTATTTAACAGGATGCACTAAAACGGTGCGTGCTCATCGAATGCGATTGTAATGCCTTCCTGTCCTATGGTTTGTATGAGACAGTTGAAGCAAATATAAGTTACAACCGTCTTGAAAATTAAAGGAGGCTACACACCATAGGCCTGTGGTAAATAATAGAAAGCACTGTAGATAATGCAAGTGTTTGCTTCCCTCTCCCCCACACACGCACCTGCCTCTCACCCTACATGGAAATATAGTGATGGAGTAGGTGTCTGGCTCTGAAAATCTCAAGGAACTGCTGGGGTTAATCAGTAATGGCATAATTGACAAACGCACACCATGCATGGCTGACCAGCCGGTGATGGAGGGTGGGATTGCCCTTTCAGTGACTGGAATAAATATGTCCACTCAAATAAATGTTGGGGTCAATGGGATTCATGTGTAGTGTTGAAGGAAAGCCGTTTTAGCGGGTTCAATTGACCATTATGTTTAAAACGTGTAATCAAAGTAAAATTATGTACATGCAAGACTGGCAAGGTCAGTAGGACCGGCTAGCCCTGACCGGTGAAGCCACGTCTATCTACCTGATTCATGGAACGTTTTCCTATGGGATTGCGCCATTATAAAACACTTCCATGAATCAGGCCCTATGTTTTTTTATAACCCCAGCACGTGCATATGCAGCATATGGAGTATTAGAACAACACATGCCACTAGCTGATCGCAGTGAAGAGAAAACATGTTCTGAAGATGGCATTTTGAATGAAAAGGCGAAAATGCACCATCGATAGCTATGAAACATTAGCCGTAACACGTTATATATATAGTTTTCACTTTTTGAATCCTTCCGACATTCGTGAATACAATTCCACTTCTTCTAAAGAATACGATTATGCCTTTGTGGGTGTGTTGGTACACAAAGTGTCATCACCAAAAATGCGTGTTGTTCAACCAGATTCGCAATAGTTATTGTTTTGATAAGTTTAAGCAGAGCTGTTTCCTACATACACAGGGGTCGTAAAAGGTAGACGTTTAGCTGCCTTACAATGGTTCCAGCCTGTGATTGTTTGCCATTAGCAAGGGTGTAAAAGCCCAGCCTTTTTTCTTTGTATTATAATAACATGATACAGGTAATTCCATCATTGGATGCTTAATATGCCAATCAGAATCCCCTTTCATAGCCTGCATGACAAAAGCCTAGCGTGTACCTGTCTTGCTGGATCAGTTCCTGCTCTGCCAGTGGCACAGTTCAGAGGTCACATGTGTTCATTTGACAGCTAGAGTGACAGTCAAGTCTCTGCAGAAGAGGGGCTACATTTAAGACTTGCACCCTTGTACCAAAACCATATAACTATGAGTATGCTGTTCTGGTGGCATATACATCTTTTAATATAAGCCATAACCGAGTAATGTTACAGCAAATGGTATTTCTCATAATTATTACACCCTCAGCAATTTGCTATCATACATGCATCAGCACTGTGAGCCCAGATGAGCTGTGAAAGGAGTATGAGTATTCTTCTGAGCCAAGGCTGTCCTTGCCACTTCTGCCAGGAAGGTAGCCTTGGCGATTGTCTCTCTTTGTTTCTTTTGTGAGGTTGTCAAAACTGTGATATCCGCACTCTCAACCCAACCAAGGAAGCCACAAGTACACAACCCTCCGACCTTGGATGACAGGAGATGCCTACTTTGAATACATAGGCCACCTCCATGCAACCAATGGGGGAAAGGAGGTCAGGTAGAGGTAATGTACAGGTACGGGGGAGTTAGGAAAACCAGGAAGAGGGTTAGGAACATGAAATGGATAGGCAAGGGGAAACAAAGGGTAAATACACCAACCCATGATAAATTATTACTTATTTCCAGAGCTTCCTGTTACCCTGGCCACTATACTCCTATCGTAGTTCACTTAGCACTGATTCATAATCATGTATCCTCACACTAGGTAAAACATATAACCACAACATGTCCATGTCACCGAACTCCTACCAGCACAATTTTCACAGCATACTTTCATGTGTTCTACACATTCCCAAAGTCTACATGCACCCCAAATCATACTTATGCCCCCAGTTCATCAAGTGCCCAATATTCAATTAGCTGCAGTGCAATTGTGCACTCTTCTGTGACTTGTTGAGTCACAATGGAGCGTAAAAACTGTTCCATTGACTGATTCACCCATTCTGTCTGGCCATCTCTCTGTGGATGATACATAATGGACAGCTTTACTTGAATGCGCAATTGGCTGCAGAAAGCTTTCCAAAATGTTGAAGTAAACTGCTTAATATGCCAATCAGAATCCCCTTTCATAGCCTGCATGACAAAAGCCTAGCGTGTACCTGTCTTGCTGGATCAGTTCCTGCTCTGCCAGTGGCACAGTTCAGAGGTCACATGTGTTCATTTGACAGCTAGAGTGACAGTCAAGTCTCTGCAGAAGAGGGGCTACATTTAAGACTTGCACCCTTGTACCAAAACCATATAACTATGAGTATGCTGTTCTGGTGGCATATACATCTTTTAATATAAGCCATAACCGAGTAATGTTACAGCAAATGGTATTTCTCATAATTATTACACCCTCAGCAATTTGCTATCATACATGCATCAGCACTGTGAGCCCAGATGAGCTGTGAAAGGAGTATGAGTATTCTTCTGAGCCAAGGCTGTCCTTGCCACTTCTGCCAGGAAGGTAGCCTTGGCGATTGTCTCTCTTTGTTTCTTTTGTGAGGTTGTCAAAACTGTGATATCCGCACTCTCAACCCAACCAAGGAAGCCACAAGTACACAACCCTCCGACCTTGGATGACAGGAGATGCCTAATTTGAATACATAGGCCACCTTCATGCAACCAATGGGGGGAAGGAGGTCAGGTAGAGGTAATGTACAGGTACGGGGGAGTTAGGAAAACCAGGAAGAGGGTTAGGAACATGAAATGGATAGGCAAGGGGAAACACAGGGTAAATACACCAACCCATGATAAATTATTACTTATTTCCAGAGCTTCCTGTTACCCTGGCCACTATACTCCTATCGTAGTTCACTTAGCACTGATTCATAATAATGTATCCTCACACTAGGTAAAACATATAACCACAACATGTCCATGTCACCGAACTCCTACCAGCACAATTTTCACAGCATACTTTCATGTGTTCTACACATTCCCAAAGTCTACATGCACCCCAAATCATACTTATGCCCCCAGTTCATCAAGTGCCCAATATTCAATTAGCTGCAGTGCAATTGTGCACTCTTCTGTGACTTGTTGAGTCACAATGGAGCGTAAAAACTGTTCCATTGACTGATTCACCCATTCTGTCTGGCCATCTCTCTGTGGATGATACATAATGGACAGCTTTACTTGAATGCGCAATTGGCTGCAGAAAGCTTTCCAAAATGTTGAAGTAAACTGCAACCCCCTGTCTGAAATAACTGAATACAGCATAAGATGCAACTTTACTACATTCTGAACAAACAATTCTGCCTGCCATCGGTATTGCCTTGCAGGGCACACAATGCGCCATTTTAGGTAAATAGACCACTACCACCCATATGGTATCATAGCTTTTAACCATGTGCTATTTAGTTACAACATCTATGGAAATATCCTCCCACAGCTTATTTGGCATCTGAAAAGTTTCCAGTAAGTCCATCTGTATTTGATGCAATGCCTTATTCTGGGTGCACACTGCACACTTCCCAATGCATTGCTGAACCCTTTGCGACAACTGTGGCCACCAAAAATATCTTTGAATCTGTTGCACTGTCCTGTCAACGGTCCCTCATGAACCCAAGGTATAATCTGATCGTGCACCTTTTCCACTGGAACATATATTTGAGCTTCTTGATACATTATCCCCTCCCATAAATGCCTCGTGGAAACTTGCATACACCACTCCTCCTTCATCTCCTGAGTCCAACACCACCTGATCTCTGTCAAACACCCATCCTACACCACTCCTACCACTCGCAACAGCAGAATTATAGCCTGCATCTCTCTTTCTCTCCGCACATGTTCCTCCTCCTGGTGTCTAGATGAGGCATCCGCCTTACCATTCTTCTTCTCAGAATGATAAGTGATGACATAATCAAACCCTGCAAAGTGTTGTGACCAGCCCAATTGTCGAGCACTCGATGTTTTATCATTTTTCAAATTCTTCAAACTCTTATGGTCTGTAAAAATTATAACAGTATGCCTAGCGCCCAACAGATAATGTCTCTATTCCCCCAACTCTTCCGTAATGGCCAACAATTCCCTATCTGCCACTGCATAATTTCTCTCACAAGCCATTTATTTAAGTTGTCACATTTTATAACACGGCAGACGCCAGCTAGGAAAATTCATCCTCTTCAATGGATGTGGCACATTATAAAACGCTGTTTATTTTTTAATATACTACAGATTCTTTTTTTGAGTACGCCTCCAACCCGTCTCGCACCCAACTTCCACAAACACCCCGTGACACAAGGGACTAGGAACCAGGCCGGTGTGTATCAATGAGATATTTATTAATTTATTATTTAATGAAACAGGAACATAAAACAATTTCACAGCTACCAATGTTGTGGTAACACTAATGCAATGATTGG
The DNA here is from genome assembly GCF_040938575.1 of Ambystoma mexicanum. NCBI lineage: Eukaryota > Metazoa > Chordata > Amphibia > Caudata > Ambystomatidae > Ambystoma > Ambystoma mexicanum. The sequence goes on from NC_090937.1 coordinate 543,780,910, forward strand.
TACAGAACAATTAGATTAAGATATCCTATTACAATTCGCACAGTTCTTTAATGGCAAAACAGATAAAATAACAATGTTTACCAATTGATAGCACCAACAGTTTAGCACTCCCCCTGCAACACTCACCCCCAAACATCAGCTAAACTTTATTCCGTTGAATGGAAGGCAGTGGCAATGAGTAGGAATGGAGAGAGAAAATCGGATTTGGGATAAAGCCCACCACCAAAAGATGGGAAGCTAGCAAAGAAAGTGAAAACGCGTTTTTGGAGCACAATGGCAGAATGGGATTTTGATTATTACTCACAACAGCTAGGGGACAGAATGAAAGGAAATTTGAATTGCTTACACTTTAGGAGATAGGGAAAGTTTATAGAATATTAAAGAGTTGTTTTTTTAAAGAGATCTACTAACATACACAGGTTAATAATAGATTCTTCTATGGGAAAGTGACTGAATTACACTGCCAATTATTTTGGGGTCTTCAATGGGATTTTAAATGGGGTTTTCAATGAGGTTTCCAATGGGAGAAATATTGGATGCAATGCCACAAAATGAAGGGTTTATGCAATTTAGGACTGGGGTATATGCTACTTACAAAGCAAGGCTTTCTTTAGGATTCAGGAAAGCCAGCTGGATCTAAGGACACTCTGGACAGCTACGGCAAGGGGTCTGTTCACTGCACTCTCAAGGATGTAAGGTTCAGCCGCCTTCAATCCGTCGTCCTCCTGTCTCCCTGGATTTTTTTGTTTCTTTCTCTCTTTGACTAGTTCAGTTCCCCTTATATAGCATGAATGACATCACTAACTTTACAATCTAGTGGGATTACCTTGTATTTATCCCTGCCGCTCAGATAGGACAGTTTACCATTCCTCTCCACCTCCTGGCATGATTGGTTTAAGGGAAGAGCGCACCATCTGTCTGTTAGCATTTATTACACTGCTTTGTTCTCAGCTCAACATTTTGACAAAAGCGAGTAATGTATCATAACTTCATACCTATACTAGCCACCGCCATATGAAACAGATAAGCGGTTTTAGCTGGTCATAAGTAATTAGGTGAGCTGATTGCCAACTCCGTTCGATGTAGCATGGCCATTTGGCACATTTTTGTCATTTTCATACAATGTACAATAGTTATAACTTTGCAAATGATCAAGCATGTTCCTAATTTCATTTTCCATCTTTTCACCAACTGTCACATTTGTCTCAATTTTAGATCAGGCAGCACTGGTCATTTCAGTCCCCAAAGTCCTAGGAAATTCAATTAATACCTTTTAAAACCGCTTGGAAATTACATGAAAGAATTGCATAAGATTAAATTAATTTTCATTCTGATTGCTGCAAAAAATGCCTAAAATTAAATCAGTCTTTTAATGTCATTTGGGAGTGTCGGTCCCCCTGTGGGAGGGCCGCTTCATTCCCCACAGCCATCTGCCTTCTTCTGGGCTCAGCTGGTGTCCAGAGATTTTATTAGTCCCTTTGAACTTTGCAGTTTGCTCTTTGAGGTGGGTACAGTAATGGCTCACACCTCCTAGTCAAGCTTTAGCCACCCTTTGCCTTCTTTGAAATTTATGAGCTCCTGTCTTCATGTCTGGCAGAGCAGGGAATTATGATGCCCTCACCAGCATCATATTTTATTGCAGGATGGTTATAGGATATGTGATATTCAGCGGGAAGTGGGGCTTTGTCATCATGAGTTCCTGCCTTCATGCCAAAACAGTTTTTTTTCTTGCAGTAAGTGTCATTTCAAAGGTGACTGGAGTTTTGTAGGTTGGTACATAATATGCATTCGCTTTGGTCAACCCCACACATTATATTTCCTTGACATTTGCTGTGTGAGCGGTGCTATCTTTTCACACTGTGGTTTTTTCTTTTCACACATGAGCACTCCATGTTTTGCTTTTAATGTTTAAAACCCTGTCTTGCAGGTCACAGGATTCTTTGATTTCTCATTCTTGGGTGAATTACATTTGCTGTTGGTCCATCAACAATGATGGGTAGGCCCCCCTTTCACATGGTTCTTTAACTTGACATGAACACAAAGACACAGCCAAGCCGTTCTTGGTTTGCAGTGTTTAAAGCACTGCTGGTCAAGTGAAAGTGAAAGCAAAAGCTGTTTCTGACTGAAGTGTTGAAATTCATGCCCATCATGTGTATTCATTGTAAATCAAGGCAGTATTTGGATCCAGTGTATAACTTCTTGTCACGCAGGCGAAATAAAAGCAACACAGGGCCGTTTTGCTTATAGTGTTCTAATGCTTGCCACCCATGTGACAGGAAAAGCAAAGCAGGGCCATTTATGCTAGAAGTGTTCAAATGCCTGCCACTCATGTGAAATAAAAGCAAAGCAGGTCATTTTTGGTAGCAGTATTTAAATGCGTCTTTTCAAGTGAGAGGGACTTCTGTCTAGGGCCTTTAAATGCACCCCACTCCTCATATTTGGACAATATGGCCCTTACTGCATCCCCTGATGCATCTGTTTCCACCTAAAATAGTTTAGCAGTATCAGGATGTCTCATGATTTGTGCCATGGTGAAATCTTGTTTCAAAAGATCAAATGCCTTACCAACCTGCTCATCTCACTCAAATTTAACTCCTTTCTGTAACAGTCTTGTAATCAGAGTCACCAAGTCTGAGAAATTGGGAATAAACCTGTGATAGAAACTGGCAAATCCCAAAAAAGATTGCACATCCTTGACTTTCTTATGCTCACGCCACTCCACCATTGCCCTCACCTTAACCGGGTCTATCTGAAGTCCTTCTGATGTAAATGCATAACCTGTAAAGGTCAATGTAGTTGTTTCAAACCCACACTTCTCCAACTTAACATACAGTTGATTTTCTCTCGACTGCTGCAATACCTTCCTCACATGTTCCCGATGTTCTTCTTTAGACTCTTAATATATCAAGATTTCATCAATATAAACCACAACAAATACATCCATGAACTCAATTGAAACTTCCTGCATGAAATACTGCTGGGGTGGTGCACAGCGAAAAAGGCATCACCAGATACTCAAATAACCCACACTTGGTTGTAAAAGCAGTCTTCCATTCATCACCCTCTTTTACATTTACCAAATTATAGGGACCCCTACAAACCGACTTTTTGAACACTTGTGCGGACTGTATGTGATCTAATAAGACTGAAATCAAGGGCAAAGCAAACCTGTTTTTACTGTAACCTTGTTGACTGCCTGATAGTCTATGTAGGTCCGCAATGTTCCCTCCTTTTTTGGAATAAAAAATAACGGGGAGGAAACAGGTGACTGAGAGAGCCTGATGAATCCATTTTCAAGCATCTGGTATAAATAATCCCATAAATGCACATTTTCTTCTTCTGTTAATGTATAGATACGACTACAAGGCAAACTAGCATTTGGCTCTAATTTTATGGCGCAATCATATAGCCGTTGAGGAGGAAGTATCTCATCCTTTTTTTTGTCAAATACATCTCCATAGTCCTGACACCTCAATGGAATTTCGGTTTTAATGAAGCATACAAGATGAGCAGAACTCACACTTGCTACCAACCCTAAAACCGACTTCTTAATCTCTTCACAATGCTCTTCACATTGCTTTGCCGCAAATGACACTGTTCTCATCTACCACTCAATTAACAGATTAATCATGGCATTCCAAAAAATTATCTTAAACTGGGGATCTGCAATCAAATCAAACACAGTCCTTTATCCATGACTAGATAAACAACACATTCCCACCTCCTGTGTCTGGGTCATAATAGGTCCGGATGATAACAACGACCCATCCACAGACCTTACTGGTTTAGCCAGAACAAAGCTTTTCAACTTCTGCGCATACTCTACATCAATGAAATGACCTGTTGCCCCTGAATCTATCATAGCAGCCGTGGTGACCATATATTCTCCAAATGTTTACATCACCAACATTTAAATAAGAGGTTCTCCTGGAGCTGCTTGTGAGGATGTAAATCTTGGAGCCTGCAACCACCCTCCTAACCCTGAATCACCACCGCCACTTCCTTTATTCCGAAAAGGGCCCCCTTTATGTGTTTAAGGACGGTCTCTCAAGAAGCGCTCTGCCTGCCTGCAATATAGACACTGATTATTTCTTTGCCACCTCTCTTTTTCTTCAGTACTCAAAGGGTCCCGCACACTACCTATTTCAATAGTCTGAACTTCATTACCTTTTACCTCTTTTACATTATCCATATGCACCACTGGTGTTTATTTCTTTCTCCTCTCCCCCTTTCTCTCAGCTACCCATGACCCATGCCAGATCAATTAGCTCTGTACAAGAATGGGGTTGTGGTTCTACCTTTAGGATGGCATCCTTCAACTCATTCCTCAATCCCTGACAAAATAACACCTGTCTCTTCTGAAAGGGTCACTCTGCCTCAACCGATTGAATTGAGTGATCTATGTAATCAAGCCTTTTGAACCTGCTTGAACAAAAACAACTTCAAATCATCTGCTATTGAAATGGTACATCTGTCAACAAGCCTCCCAAACTGCTGTTTAAACAAATCCCAATAATACCATATCGGGTCATCCTTGCTGACGTGTGGACTAGCCAAAGCTGTGTCGTCACCAATTAAATACGAAATGACAAATGCCGTCTGAGCATGTGTCATCTGAAACACCAAGATTTACTGGGATTCTGTGCTGTGGCGCTTCTTTCCTCCGCGCCCCTGTCAATGTCCAAGTCCCAGTCATAGAAATCATAGCTGCGGCCCTGGAAATGAAACTGTCATCACTGCTGCGGGCCAGGAAATAGTCACTGCCACTGTACCAGCCTCTCCCGTGCTTGCCTGCACTTGAATTTCTAGAATACTTAGACAGCATTCAGTTGAAGACTCCTCGTGGAGGCGTGTAGCATGGCACATGTGCTTCAGGTGCTAATCACAACCACAGACTCATGCATGCCGCCCACTTATGAGGGCATGTCACACGTGACCTCTGCCTTGTAGCCTCTGGTAATTGTAGTCCTGCCAGAGTGTCCACTTTCCCTTGCACCACTTCACTCTGGCGCGGGCTACTTCCTGATAGAAGGCAGGTAACACTCTACTGAAACAGACAGTCACTCCACTCGAAGCTGTCTAGGAATCAATGGGCACACCCATTCACGAATGGCTTGGCCTCATACCAGGGTGCTGCATATCTAAAGGCCTATGATTCTACTAAAAAGAGAAGGGGTGGGGTTAGTGTAGACAGGGGAGATATTTTCAGCTGGAGGAAGGATCCACCATCTTCTTTCTCTCTGCCTCTATCTTTTCTTCCTGCCCTTCTACATAGTTCCTGTCAAAAAGCAAAGTCAACTTGTTTCAAGAACAGGGAATGAACCCCTAAAGCGGACTAGCTTCAGTCCAATAAACTGCATGTTTTTGTCTTTAAACGAAGGGGCATCCCACTCCTTCTTTGATTCACTTTGGAGCAACCCCCTAATGAAGAATTAATGGGACTGCTTTTGGGAGAGTTAATCTCCCCCAGGTCCTTCACCAGCTATGTCCTCTAACCATCCCCAGGGTCCAGTGGGGATGGACTCCTGTTGAGTCGAGACCTGCCTCTATGACAGCAAGAATGGTACCCAGGATATCACCATATTGAGGGACAACTGCAGTTTTGGGAATGCCCCACCATTGCGGCTCAAAGCAATCAGGGTATCAAGAAAGCCAGGAAGCCTCTGTTCCTCTAGTCAAACTACTATGAACTATAATTCAAGCCTATGCAATGCCTTTCAACCTACAGGACACTGCAGAGCTGCATTTGGCACTCCACTACCACAAACTTCTTGGCCACTGCACCATGCGTGCCGAGTGCATTGTTGCCTGCTTTGTTGTGCTCAAGCTGTCTTCAAACCACATTTTCGAACTGCCAGCATCTTTGGTGCCCATCTAGATAACAGTCGAGTGATTCGATCTGAACACAGCACCAAAGCCTTTTGACTCAAACTTTGTATCCATTCATCCGCTTTATTTGCCATCGACTTGACTGCCGAACAGAACCTGCTGACCCTCATGATCCATACTTCCGTACCCCACACACTTCTTTTCAACCCTGCTGGACATCCACTCCCTGTCTAGAACAACACAACTGCTCGACTCAAACTGCTGTATAGCATGATCAATACTGTTTCTTGCTGCACCATGCTGGCCGAGCCCCTGAACCATTGCCCCTCATGCTAGCATTTTTGCTGCTGTTTGCAATCGCCAGTCGAACCATCCATGATGGATCATTGAGCTTCAACCTTGGAACACTGCATGAAATTGCTCAAAATAGACTCTGCATCCAGTCTACAGAATCTTCACATCAAACTGACCCTGTTGGCCCTTGTGCTCCACAGCCCCACAAATGCTTTATTGAATTGATCCTGTCAGAACTGTGCATCTCGTCACCAGCATGTTCACATTTGAACAAACTTTTGAACCGACCCTGGTGGCCCTCTTGATCCACCCTTCTTCAATCATTGGCTTCAAAATGCAGCAAGACTTTCAACATCTTCTCAACACCATTCCCTGTCTATAATATCATTACCACTGCACTTGCACTGTGGCAGACTAAACAGACAGTATCAAGAAGCCTCGTTCGACACCGTCTAACCATCAAGAATGTCAGAAGGTATTATTGACTTATAACTGCCCCCTTGGCACACCCTTGCACCATGGGCCCTAGAGACTGGTTAGGTCACCCCTAATCCCCTCTTGCACCAGAACATATAACTCTGCCAAACATTGTGGTTTTTACTAACCTTTCACATCGGATTCATGACCCAGATCACTACATCTTTTTATCTGTAAATATTAAGTGTTATTTCGCAAGCGCTGGGTTTTGTATAGTGTTTCTATTTAGTTATTTATGCAGATGGTGTGTTTCATTAAAGTGTATCCATTTTTATATAGAACCTTCATTGGACATTAACTTTATTTTGGACTGCTGTACTATTGACCTTTGGGTTGCTGCTGAATCACACTCAAAGCCCTCTTGAGAATGTAGCCTTGCCTCTGCCCACATTAGCACACATGGTGAAGGTGGTATATCTCTGAACTGCACCTGTTTTAACTTAATGCAATGGATCCTTCTTGGTATGTTGTAGTTCAAAGGCGGAGTAGGCATTTTAGCCACTACTCACAATTTTACTCCTACAGGGCAGAAGTTTTTTTCATCACATAGTCTGATGACAAATCCTCAAACCCCCTTATTTTATTTGCATGGCTGAATTAGGTCAATACCACTGTGCTCTCTCAGATCTAAACGCTTACTCCTGTTTACTGTACTTAATTAATTTTGAAGGAACGATGTTGAAGCAATTTTGTGGCTGCAAGAGACGCTCAATTGGCATTAAGCTGCCACCAGGATCATACCTACAGAGTGCAGTATAAAGTGGGATGTTGTAATCAAACATGTCAATGCTGAGACTGAGCATGATGGTGATGGATTTTGAATCTAGGTCCCCCTCTGGGAGGAAATGATTCATGATACTGCTTAACGTGAAGTCTGTATACTGTAGTGGCATGTCCCTGCACTTCAGAGTGCTTAGTTAATAGACAAATTCCTACTTGAGATAGGAAATGTCGGTGCTGGGGATCTTTGCTTTTATAAAATCTGCTCATTAGTATATTTCAGGGGAGAGCGTAGTGGACTGTGATGTTGCTGAGAAACATCTTTTGAACATACGTTGGCAAGAACTCTCTCTGTGAGTGCTAGGGCTGGAGGCTGCAAAATGAGGCATCAGGGATTGATCTTTTTGGAAATCCCTTCTCTGAGATCCATATTATCTCATGCTTGCTGTCTGTCAAACTTAGCAACTAGTGCCTGACTGTCTCATGATTTGTAAGGCTACTAGAGGCTCACAACAGTCAACAACAATTGGGATGAGTGCCTTGATCTGGAAGAACTGATAATTAGTGAAATACAGAATATCCTGTTTAGACTGCATAAGTTGGAAGATACAATTGTGATGAGGAGGTAAAATTATTATGTTGAAAATAATAACAGAAAAACAACTTTCAACTCTACTGCAGCCTGGAAAACACAGAGAGGCAATACACAGCCTGGTTCTTATCACCTTTCTTTGCCATCCTCCTGTTGATGAAAATGGTTAATGATTTAATTATCCAGATAGCCCATGCAGTGAAAGCACCTCTGTATACTAGTGCCTACAGTAGTAAAAAAAAAAAGCATAGTCACAGTATTCCTAGAATGTACTTAAGTGCATATCATCTTCAAGGCTCTCAAAGAGAGCATTCAATCGACATGCAACAGTTGTAAATGATTCTTAATTTTAGATGTGGTATGGAAACCTCAGGCCTATCAGAAATGGACTTCCTTACTGTTTGACCTAACTTAATGTTATGTATGGCCTGTATCACCCTTGTCTATCTTTTAAGACACTGTGACTGATACAACCAGAATGAATGAAAGCACAGAGTATCTCAACATATTCCTCCAACCTATGAGGTGGCATTTGAAAGATGGCACCCTGGATGACAGTCAGTGGTGTATGGTATGTCCTGTAGCATTGATTTTAACTATTACTAATCCACTTAATCTCTGGTAATATTTGTTGTGTGATTATATAGACACTGACTTATTTACGTTTTGGCTGTCACATATAGGTCCGGGCTGTATATAAAGACTATAATTTGATCTTTGTAAACTTGGATGTATTTTGTAACTCTATGAACTACTAAACTTAATTAGCACATGTAGGTCTTTATTGACCTTCTCTCTGGCAATCAGCTGCTCAGAATGCAGTCTTTATCTACTATTAGTACCCGGCAAGAGTCAAGCAGAATGTAGCACACATTCTGATTGGCTCTCGCCGGGTCGTTACCTGGCTGACAATCCCTCGATTCTCGGCCGGGATTCCAGCACTTTGTCCACGGCAGGGGGCGTGGCAGCCCCTCAGCCAATGAGAATGCTCAAAGCGGGGCTATCCCCTCTGGGAGCCTCCACACGGCTGGAGGCTGCCATCGTCCCCCGCCGGGGATTAAGGGAATTTTTTAAATTATTTTTTTTCCCTCCCGAACCTCCCTCCCCCCCCAACTCCACCTACATTCTATTCAGTCGTCTTTCGGGAGCGAACGCTCTGGTAACACTTCTTTTTCCAGCGCGTCCGCTCCCGATGGCCGCCATGGAAAGGGAAAACTGACTCTGTTTTCCCTTCCCGGCAGCCATTTTCAGTGTCATTTCTTTGCTTCGCTCGGGCCTATAACTATGGGCCCCAGGGCATTACCAGACTCGGTAAGGCCCCCGCCGCTAGGGGCATATTGCTTAAACATTGCACACATGCATTCTCATGCAAAGGCATTTCTGTTCAACCACAATAACTAATAAAATGCTTACCTTATTAAGGAAACTCTGTTAAATTCTACAAATATATACCATTATTTATTTTACTAACACATTGTCCAAATATACTGCGTTTACTATTAAACTAACATTGTGTACTTCACCACAACAATTGCAAAACATAAAGTGCAATTCTCACTATGTGCTAATGGCTTCATAGGCTTCAGGAGGGCACACTATCGCTTGGGATTGTACATCTTTCCCCAACGTGTGGTTCTCGCCTTTCCCTAAGGCCATAACATGTGGGTGGGCTGTTTTCGTGTGATAATGACCCCCACGCCCCTTAGTCTACGAGGATAGCTAGGAAATCCTGGGTGCCGAGTTCCACAGTTACTTACGTTTATGCTTCTGACGTTTCTGGAGCAAGGAGATTTTTGGAAAAATTGTTAAAGATTTTTTGATATCTATAGATTTATACACTGGTTCAGGGATTTGTATTCATAATTGTAATGCCATTAGTTACGCTATCAAATTAAACAATGAAATATCACAGTTTATAGAATCATTTTATTAGGAACATGATGGTTCCAGAACTGAAATATGTACATAATGCTTTTTGTTAAAGTTGTGCTGCCTCACATTTTTATAATACCCTATGCATTCTTGTGACAGTATCACTGTCATGTGTAGGATCTGGTCGTGGCCCACTCCATTCTATATGTTACCTTTAAAAACTTAATTATTTGAACATGCTACTATTGTTATTTATTTAAATTATTGTTGATCTGCCATAAATGTGTTAGTCATTATGACGTTAAGTGCATATATTGCATACAACTATGATTTATAGGGGGTGTACTTAACAGCTGTGCAAATTAATAATGACATTTGTTTAAGTCTAAAACCTTCTATGGTTGTTATGTAACACACAAACTCAGTCTTAGGACCTAATTCACATAAATTGACTTTGCTCTGCAAAAATACAGTTTGCAATGCTCTGTGAATTAGGCCCAGTTCTACGTGTTTGCTGGCAGTGCAAAGTCACTTTGCAGTGTGCTAAACGTTCCATGAATTAGGACCTAAATCCAAGCTTATATCGCAGACATAGTGCTTTTGTTGTGAATTAGGCTTATTTAGCGTGCTGCAAAGAGTATGTTTCAGTGCAAAGTGACTTTGCTCTGCAAAAATACAGTTTGCAACGCTCTGTGAATTAGGCCCGGTGGAACTTGTTTATTGGCAATGCAAAGTCACTTTGCTCCGCTTTAAAAATTCCATGAATTGTATTGTGGACCCTGAATACTTGAAGTTGCTTTTTACAGGTTTACTAATCACATGCAAGTGTCCCTCTTTGTGTGTGTTAGAGGAGATTACCATAATTTTACACTGCATAATTGAATACCAGGACTGGGGACTGTAATGAGTCTGAAACAAGTTCTGGTAGGCATACGCAGATGCCTCTTTGGGATAGCGTGTTTTACCTTCATATTTGTATAAGTAGGTAGGATCGCATTTCAGAGGTTATACAGCTGTGATATGATAGGTTATTTATACTGCATATAATAGCCAGAGGCTTCTAAGCGCGGGAGTAACTATGTGGCCGCCTATACTGTGCACCAGAGAGTGTGGACTCGAATGAGGTATATTTTCTATTTTTAAGGAATATGTTGTTAATTAATGTGAGATATATTTTCTTCTTCTAATTTTAATACAAATGAGTGGTGTGAACATGCTATTTTTTGGTATCACTCGGCTACAAGAAATTAGAGCAATGTCATGTCTAATAAGTATAGCATGGCTACTTTAAAAAGTCAATATTAGTCTGTTATCAATTTTGACCAATCCTAGACAAGATAACATACGAAAAAGAGAGGTTATTTATTTACATGATAATGTATTAGCATGTTAGAACATAAGAATATTGACGGTACCTTCTCTTTTTTTACTTTCATTACAAAACAATAAAGTAATTCACCAGAATTTGCTGGTAGTAAGGATGCAAAGTGATATCATACTGTTACTAGTTTGAGAGGGCCATTACTGATTATATTAGGAGACTGTTATACATCTTTATTAACTATAGTAAACAAAAAGTTTTAAAAAAATGGTGTGCAGATGAAGGGGACACTGGCTATTAGCACTCAGGCTGCTCATAACGCAGGCTTCTACCAGAGAATACAGCCCATGTTCCAAACATCCTGATTGGCTAGCGCCACTTCCACAAACATAATGAAACGTAGTGACTACACCACTGCCCAATCCTCATGAACCTTTTTCATATAAATATAAATATAATCAATATCATCTTCACCTAATATACAAATGTACAATCTTAATCGAGAATCACAGTTCTTGAACGAATACTCATACATCTTTTACTTTCAGAAATCAATCTTCACCTTTTTTACATTGTAAACATTTTGTTAGTTACATCTTGCAAATTGAGAAATCATGCGAGAACAGTGCACATTTAACTCAATGTCCTCTGCCTCTTTCCCAAAACTATAAAAACTACTCTACCTCCTTTTTATCCCACACATCCACCCTTCTAAAAATCAAACATTAAACAATCCTAAAAGCAACTTTTCAAACTGCTGTACAAATCCTTACTTTGTGGACCACTACGTACAGAAAACCTAATCGGGAATCACCTTTTTTACATTGTATACTCTTTGTTAGTTATGTCTAACAAATCGAGAAATCAAGCAAAATAGTGTGGATTTATCTCCGTGGCCATGGCCTCATTCCCAAAACTGACAACACTAATCTAACTCCATTATATCCCTCACATCCTCCCTTCAAACAAATCAAATGTTAAACTAACCTCAACTTTTACAATTTCTATACAAATCGGACTTTGAGAACTGCTCTGAAGTAAACCCTATGAGAAACGTTCCTTCACATCATGAGAAAACCTCACCCAATCAAAACAAAACACAATGGAACCATGGCTCATCCATGGTGTGCTTTATGTAACAAAACAAAGTTAAAGAAAACAGTTGTCGATCACAATACAGAAACACAAGTCGTTACATTGCCTTAATACAACCCCTCCACTCATCTTTATTTCATTTAGAAAGCATATAAAAAGTTCCTAAATATACAGCAAATAATCTTCTTCCCCTAACTAGCAAGTTTACTTATTACCACATCTCAATGTATAATAGTTTATGCGTATTCACTTTTTCTTTTCCCCTTTCGCACCACAACTCGATCTCGGCAAAACACTCAGAAAAAATAGTGCACTATCCTTAAGCACGAACTTTCACCAATCATCTTTCCTCGCCCAGTCCACATGTTCCCTGCTCTCAAAACTCCCTAATTAAAAACCTTTTATCATTTTAGGGCAATTTTCAATGTCAATTTGGAACTCTAATCACGATTTGCATAATGGCTGCCTTTCAGAACTGAAAAAGCTTGGCAACAGCAATGCATCATCAGAGAAATAACTAACTATTTGGCTACAGTGGCACCCGCACTGCTCTAAATAAAATAAAAAAAACACTGGATGGATTTGTGCCAAAACAAGAAAAGATTTCCTTCAAGCGCTTTGTGGCCGACTTGTTTCTTATTTGCAAAAATGCATCCAGCTATTTTGGCTGTGAGCCTAAGCAAACATTGTATATGTATCCTATGGGAAAATGAATGGAAAAGTGAAACACATACCCTTTTTTTTACCATTTACATATTTTGAACCGCAACACAAATTTGCACAAAACCTTTCATTCCTTGGGGGCCCAGGCCCTTATATGGGAATGACAAATGATGCGCTGATCTGTGTGACGGCTCAAACGTTATTAACCATAGAATCTTTGCTTTTCCTATGGATGATAGGTTTTACCTTAACTATATATATTTAGATTTCTGTGATAAAACCCTGTTAAAGTGACATTATGGTTAAGTTGCACTAATAAAAACCTATCAAAGTCAATGTAAACACTTTGTTAAAGGGATATTATGGTTAAAAGTTAAATTGAAAAACCCCAGAAATTCGCCAGTTATGGTAAGATAAGCAACCATAACTCACGACACCAGCATGCACTGCTAAGACTAACACCCAGAACATCAACGATGACATCACAATTTTCATTGTTGACATCACTGATAACATTAGAAATCTGGGCCACCTGGTTTCATTCACTGACATATGACAGCCAATTGTTTTTTTTCACTGACAGTAGGAATTTTTGAATGCAAACGTTGCTATACATGTAGAAGACGTTAACTTTCTTGCATATTGTAGAAGTACTTTCCTTATGGTTTGGTATCAGCTCATGGTCCACAGATGTGGGCCAATAAGCAGACTGTACACACACAATTCATTTGGGTACTTGATGAACTGTAATGTTATTGACATTTTTTATTGATGTTCTTTCTGTCTTCTATACTGTAGTTTGCCCGTATGTGCCTCTAATTTGTATGCATTGTGGGTCTTTATATATACATATTGTTTGTACTAACACACATATGTAGTAAGTCTTCACTTATAACCTATGTATTCCATGCTTAACATTACTGAAAATTCTCCAAGGATATCTTTCATTATTTTACAAAGCAAAATAACCAGAATAAAAATATTCTATTTCTACAGTGTATGCTGCAGCCATTTCCTATGTGTATGCATGATTAGCTTCCTGTATTGACAACAACACTGTAATATGTTTTGTTTACATAAGTACATTTGTTCATACATTAAGTAGTTTCTCATAAATCTCCTGTCACCTCTCAGACCTTATTACCAACATTATGAACAGAACCCCTTGTAAGGATTTGAAACATGTGATGCCATTTTTGATGTCCTGGGTGTTAGTCTTGGCAGTGCACATTGGTGGCGTGAGTTATGGTTGCTTACCTTAACATAACTGGTGAATTTCTGGATTTTTTACTCGTAACAATAACATCCCTTTAACAAAGTTTTCACACTGAATTGGATAGGTTGTTATTAGTGCAACTTAACCATAACATCCCTTTAACAACGTTTTTTCACTGAATTTCATGGGTTTTTACCAGGATACCTTTTATTTTTCTACATGTTCCTTACATCATACTACTCCCCTCTGCCCCATTGTGATAGAATCAGAGACGGTGGACTACGCGAATGTCTGCGGACTTCGGACAGCATTCACACTGCCCAAAAGCGCAGGGGTTACCTTACATTGTATTCTGCAGCGGCAAAGACATGTATATGAAACAATAAGATATATATGTACCACATCCAAAAATAAATAGTTATAGGAATTCTGTACTTGAGAAACCACAAGTATGTTTTCATAGGGTGCACAACATAATGAGATGCACCAAGCACAAAGCTTAACTGTACACCTAAGTGTATCACCGCAGTAGAACCTTGCTTACACACTGAGAAGCACCTTGCAGTTATTCCAGAATAAACCCTTAGAACAATAGTAAGTACACTATATTTCTTTCTATAACATTGCAATTCATTATGTATACATAACTTGTCAGAAATAGCAGTATTGTTTTCTTTGAACAGAAATGGCAAGCACAGTGTAATGGTTGGAGGATCATTTCCCCCATGATTAAATGAGTGAACAAAACAACAGTAATGAAACAGAATACATTTCTTAAAGCAGAAAAAGTGATGCCATTTGTTGAGATATCATAAAAACATGGTTTTCTTTTTAACAGTAGATAGTGGGAATGAGGAAACCAGGCCAAAAAAATACATGTAAATGAACCTGAAGATGGGCACCGACAGCCCCTAACTGCAAATGCACAGAATGTACTGACAAACTTATCAGCAACAACAGATGAACTAAATAATAATTATATACAGTTGATGACGTTTGTGAAAAATCATGTGAAGGAAAATGTATGATATCACTGCCCGACTTGTACCTGTGCCCATTCACCCTGTCCCAACCAATCATCCCTATCAAATTACCTAAATGAAAAATGCTATGATGAAACCTCAATTTCTTCATCCCCTCATGAATAGTGTGTTGAAAATCCCAATTCTCTCATATGTCTCCCTTTCCGATTCCCCATCTCTTTCCTAATTGGATGTATGTTTTCGATTTCAATAAATACTTGTGTGTGTACTGCTGCTGTGGTGTTTTTTTAAAGCCCATTTTGGAATCCGCGGACTGCGCGTCTTTCTGGGCTGTCAGTAAACAAAATGGAGGTGCCCCCGGACACTGCACCTATCTGGACATGTCCGCTCTGTTGTGTTGCACTTTTAATTAATTCTGGGACCCCACCCCTGTCCTGCACACACTAGCACGCAAACGCACCTGATCTCACTGTTTCCCCCGGACAGCGCACCTATCCGGACATGTCTGCTCACATGTGTCACACTTTTAGTTAGTTCAGGGACTTCACCCCTGTCCTGCGGACACTGGCACGCATGTGCACCTGCTCTCAATGGGCCCCTGGACAACACGCCTGTCTGGTACATGTCTGCTCACACGTGTTGCACATTTAATTAGTTTGGGGACTCCACCCATGTCATGCGCGGACACTAACATTTATGTGCACACCGTCTTCCGTGCAATAGGTGTCTGCAGGACAGCCGCCGTGTCTGCGGGTGTGCAGGGATGGCATCATGTGACCACACCCATGCTGTGTGTCAGAAGTATCCACGGACAGTGTCTGTACCCCTAGACAGTTTAAAACTGCATTTTGGCCCAATCTAGGGTGTTTAAAACTGAAACTTTACCCTGTTGGAGCTCCTAGACCGTGTCTTAGTTGATCTTTTTCGAATTTTTTGACCCATATGTGTGACTCGGTAGGCCACAGACAGTCGCTCCGTCTGCGGACAGCCCCTCTAAAGGGACCCAACCACTACTGCTCCTCATTTTGTTTCAGGCTGTCCAGGAGAGAGAACCTGCTGGTTTTGCTGTGATTGTTGGAGACCACAATGGCTCATACTATGGACACTGCAGCTGCCCCTCTACCACCAACACCAAAATTGTCAGGGACTGGTGAGAGTAACAGGCGTAGTGAAACAGAAGTGTATCAAGAGAAAGATGAGTATGAGGTAATGGAAGTCCCCCTCTCCAGCTCCCGATGTGAATCCTGGGTGTGGCAGCTTTTTATCAACGTTGGGGGTGTACCAAAGGCTCGGCAAGAAAAGGTCCGATGCACTGAGTGCAAGATTGTACTCAGTTGCAGAAAACCAGGTCTGTACTCCTACTGGACCACCTCCAAGTGGTGCCACCTCAGGTCCAATCACAAGGCAGCCGTGCATACCTTTCAAAGGGATGAGTAGGCTGATGGCCACTACCTCATTATCCGCTCCTGCCACCACAAGGGACACTCCTGTGGGGCAGAGGATCCCAGCGGAAGCCTAGCAGGCTATGCACAACACATTTGACCCTTACCTTTCGAGGGTGACAGTGCTCTGCATGTACTGTGACACACCACTCTGTAGACAGGAGCAGTTTTGGAGTGCTTTCGAGGCCACGGTCAGGAACACGAGAAACACTGTCCCCTACCTGATTATGACCCACCCAGCATCTTCCTCTCTTCACCTGCCCCTTTATCCCTGTGGTTGGTGCCCCTTCCATGCCTTCCCTTGTCTCTACTGTGAAAATAAAAGCCAACAAAATATAAAACACAAAAATACAAAAAAAGGTTCCTTTCAGAGCCACCTTTCACAGTTGAAAAATAGAAACACCCAAAAATCTTACATAACCATATGCAGCCTGTAGAATCAGCGGAAAACACAGGAGTCTGCAGACATCAACAAATCTGTGTGGTGGTGGCATCAAAAACATTTATCTCTTTTGCATGGGAAAGTGGTGGCTCTGAAAATAAACTTTTTTGTATTTTTTGTTTTTAAAAGTTGTTTTCAATGTTTAAAGTAAACTAAGCAATATTCTACTAAACTGAACTTACGGCCATGCACCCAAGAATCTAGCCACTGGCCACAACCACCACAGCATAATACGGCCATGCACCCAAGAATCTGGCCACTGGCCACAACCACCACACCACAACTTGCTCTGAACCTCCCAATTCAGATGAAGTCTGCAGACATGGAAATGGACCGCCAACCCTATTTTACACCTCTGAAAATATTCCCATATCATCTAGATTCCACTCCACTACCCAGACCAAACCCTCTTGCAGTCACAAAATAACCCGAAAAGTGTGTCGGAAGCTGTCCACCTAACCCCTCTTTCAATCTCCAAAAAATCCACATTGTCTGCCCAAGCCCTCTTTCAGTCACCAAATAACCCCAAATGTGTGTCTCAAGCTGACCGCTCAAGCCCTCTTTCAGTCATCAAATAACCCCAAATATGTGTTGGAAGCTGTTCGCCCAAGCCCTCTCTCAGTCACCAAATAACACAAGCTGTCTACCCAAACCCTCTTTCATTCACCAAATGACCCCAAATGTGTGTTTAAAGCTGTCCAGCCAAGACTCAGCCCGTAGACTACTATGGTGTCTACGGACTACTGCGGTGTCTGCAGACCACCGCGCCACCCGTACACTCTTGTTCCACCTAAACAAAGAGCCCCATATAATATTTTTTCCATGCCCCTACCCTTCCCAGCCCCCCTTTCCAACACCGAATGACCCAAAATGTGTTTTCCAGACTCCCCCCCCCCTAATGTCCACGGTCAGTGCGGCTATCCGCCGATCCACATGGCGGGCGTTTTGGAAAATATGACACACCTCAAGTTTTTTCACCATCCAATCAGAAGGCGTGTCTGATGTCTGTGGACTCTCGTCGGCCCCTGGGCCAATCATAGGCCCATCCGTGGAGTGAACAGGGAAGTGAGTCTGTGGACCGAACCCACATATCAGATATGTTTTTACCTACTTTTGGGCAATTTTGAAAAAGAAAATACTGGACGGATTTACACCAAATTTACAAAAACATACTTTTAGGACCAAGCCGCTGCTCCTGCCACAAATTTGTTGAAAATCCATCCAGCGGTTTTGGCTGTAGATGTAAGCAAATAAAGTGTGTCCATTGCATATATGGAAAAAATTGAAATGTTGGGACCCCCCTACAACTTTGCCCCCCCCATGACGAAACCTCACCAAACTTCCCGGAAAAATTCAGACAGGACCAAACATTGTTTTTGTAAAGTTTGGTAAGGATTCGTCCAGGGGGGCAAAGTTATAACCTGCCCAAAAAGTGCTCTTCCAATGGGTTGAGCAACTTAACCATAACTACAGGGCCGCTACCGCACGCCCTGTAATAATCAATTTTACACATATCTACTAATGAGGTGGAGGAAGTGGTAGAAGTAGATATCGAGTAAAGAAGAAGGTCCAGTTTCAAGAGCAAGACCAGACCATTCTATGCATTTAGACAAAAGAAGGCCTTGGCAATGTTCTACATAAAAGGAACATTTGGAAAATTGAAATTGTATCCAAATCTAATCACTTTTCACTTGTGTAATTAACATAAACAAACCCCAATTTATTTGAAAGGATTATATAGCATGATAATTAAAGTTTGTTTACTTTGACAAGTCCACACCATATCTAAAACACATAGAAGAGAAAAAATAGTGTGATCCCATTAAAGATATTAACCTCTTAATTTCGGAGGCTCGTCCTCCACAGTGCTTCTGCAGTGCTTCCGCAGAGGATGAGCAACCTTGTCCTTTTCATTACTTAGCTTTGGGATTTGGATCACCCCCCCTGAAGATGCAACATTCTCCCCAACCCACAGACTATCAAGGGGAAGACTTCCCCTTCTGTGCCTGGTGGTTGGGGCCCCAATGTGATGACATCAGTGCACACTACATGCAATGTGATGACATCAATGCAAACTACATGCGCTGACGTCATCAGGAAATTAAATGTACATGCTGAATCATATTAGGCTTCAGCATGTAAATTCAGCAGACACGTGTTTCCGTGCTTCTCAGACATTTTTTGGCTGATATCCTAGTGTGAGGGCTATTTAGAAATGAGAGATTCTTCCCTTTCCAATGAGCCCTCAAACAAGGAGATTGCTGGTCAAGGTTCCTTCAATCCCAGACCAGCAATCCAGGCAAGGAAATGATTTCTGGGGAGAGGCCCCACGGAAAAGCAGCTTCTCACCCACACCCTGAAATTTGCCCAAAATATGTCTTTGGTGGCAAAGTGGTGGAGATTTCAACCAATTTTCCCACAAAGGAGGCAAAACAACATACATATCTATATAGAGGGGCCAACATGGGGGCATCAGGGGCTGGCCCAGTGACTGTGGGCCATCCCTCGCAGGAAGGTCCCAAGGAGGGGCATATCCTTTCTGCTTCCATGAGGGGATGCAAATCTGAGGGTCCAGACCCATTTCAACACCCCTGGGACTCAGGAAGGACCATTAAGCCACGAGGGATTCATTTTATTTTTGGGGGCTCTTAGCATAATAGCAGCCCTCTCTCCCTCTGGACTCAAAATTAATAGGGCAGGCAATTTTGCCCTTCCTGGGGGCAAATTGGCAGTGTAATCTACCGCACTGCCCCTTGGGAGGGTCAATGTGCTATGTTTTTTTTTGCTGTTGAATGGGGGTGTTATCTCTATGGGCTGGCCCATAATTGCAAGGTCAGCACACAAAATGCCCCCTGTGACTGTCGAACATTGCTACATCTTTGAGGGGGAAATGTGGGGGTATTTCCCACCATGTTGCCACCCTCAGGGAGCAGCAATGGCCACCAGGGATTCCTTTTTGTCACTTAGCATATAAGCAGCCCCAACTCCCCCTCTGGACCCAAAAGGGATGGGGCATGCATTTGTTTTCATTTCATGGGGGCAGAGTGGCAGGTTGCAGCCAATCTGCCCCTAGGGAGGCTAACATGTTTTTGTTTTGTTTGGTGCATTGGCAGTGCTGGAAATGGACATTTACTGGGAAACTCCCTCCTCCTGCCCCCTCCACCCCGCTGTTCCTACCCTTCATGCAAGGGATCGTCAGTGGGGTTGGTGGGACTGGGGCCGGATTGTCAGTAATGTGGGTGGGAGGAGGGACAGATCTAAGTGTTGAATGATGTGCATGCTGTGAATATAAGTTGCTGGCTGCTTTGCATGAAAACAAAGTGCATTTTGGGAACATGAGAATGACCACAAATGTATCAAACATGTTTGTGCTAGTATTTCAAACGTTCATTCCTTCTGAGCATCGAATGCACACTTGGTATGGTGCTCATTTCCTGTCAGAATAGTAACCGTTACAGTAAAATGTGTGCAAAGCATGAGAAATATATACAGCTTTGGATGGTTGAATTGTTTGAGTATGGCTGTTGAGCAAAGCACGAGTTTCAGATGTAGTTTGTGAAGTCCTAGCATATAGCAGCTCAGATGCACGCAGAGACACTGTGCCTGTGTGCAGCTGATCAGTGATATGCAACAGAGTGCCATAAACCCTATACAAGTTGAAGAAGCTCTCTGCCACACATGGTGAGACTCGGGGCAGTCAGGGGCAGAGAGCTTCCTCATCTTGGGGATGTTTGTGAATCGTTTCTGCATCGGACGGAACTCCAGCAAGACAGTTTTTGCCAGAGCACAGCTCTGTATTGTTCTGTCACAATGTCTCCCCTGTGCATGGGGGGGTATTTCAGTGGGCTTGCCCTCAATTGCAGGGTCATATCACAAACTGTCCCCCATGCTGGCAGAACAATGCTGTTCCCCTCAGGGGCAATCTTTGGTATTTTCCACAATGCTGCTCCCCCAGGGTAGCAGCAATGGCCACTAGACCCCCAGGGATTCCTTTTAGCCTCCACAACTCTGCCTCCTCCTAGATGGACCAAGTGCACTAAATCGATCCAGTGGAGTGCGAATAGGAAGGCGGACAGGACAAGTCGGCTGAGTTTCTCTTGACAGCCCCTGCTGCCTGGGGAAAAAAAAGTTGGCCTTTTGCAAAAGCTGTGGTGGAGCAATGTGTGGGGCACAGCCCTGGGGTGGCATTGTGGGGGGGGTGAAGTGGATTCACCACGGAGCCTGGCTGGGGCAGCGAAAACCAAGTGGAGCACAAGCAGGGCCCATACACACTGTCCGTAGGAATGTTGCTACATTTCTTGCATTCTGTGTGCCCTGGGTAATGGAGGCAGAGGTCTGGTCAAAAGTGTAGAGGCTCTATTAAGACCCAACTGTAGAAATATTTCAAATTGACGCCCATCCAGACTTCCAGAGTAGCCTGGCCATCTCCTTTTGACATTCGTTTCTATGGGGAAATACAAGATGGCTGAGCTCGGAAATGTAGGGCCATTCTAGACCTCTGGCCGAATCACATTAGAGCTTCTACCTCCAGGGAGGGACAGGGAGCCCGTCAGCGCTCCCCTTGACTGGCGCTGGACTTGGGGACAGTCAACCCATATGGGAAGCAGGTGCCCAATCATAGGGGCAACACACCAGTCCATCGTAGAGCTCTGGCCAGGCCGCACTGGTTCTTTTCCCTCCAGGTCGGTCGAGGACCCGGTTTGGCTTCCAGGGACTGCCTCTGGGCTTGGGGATGGTCAACCTACATGGGAGGCAGGTGTCCAAGGCAAGGGGCAGCACCCCTGGCCATACTGGAGCTCTGACCAGGCCACGATACAGCATTTCCCTCCGGGGAAGGGGGGAGACCCCACCGGGCACCCCAGGACCACTGCTGTGCTGGGGCGGTCGACCTACATGCGAGGCAGGCACCCAAGGGTGGGAGAAGCACCTCAGATGTCCTAGAGCCCTGGCTTGGCCTTGTTAGAACGTTTCCCTCCAGGGAAGGACGGTGACCCTGATGGGCTGGCCCAAGACGGCCACTGGGATTGGGGATGGTCGACACACATGGGAGACAGGCGCTCAACTCCGGGACAGCAGTTCTGGCCAAGTTGCATTAAAATGTTTCCCTCCAGGGAGGAATGGGCAACTTGTTGGGGCTTCCCAGGAGCACTGCTGGGCAGGGGGGGCAGTCGACCCACATGTGAGTCCGGAGCCCAAGCCTGGGGGCAACACACCGGACATCTAAGTGCTCTGGCCGGGGCAGGTTAGAGCTTCCCCCACAGGGAGGGATGGAGACACCACCGTGGCTCCCCAGGACTCCTGCTGGGCTTGGGGACCATTGACCCACATGGGTGTAAGGTGCCCAAGGTCTGGGGCAGCACCCTAGCTATCCTAGAGCGCTGGCTGGGCAGTGTAAGAACCTTTCCATCCAGGGATGGACAGGGACACTGTAAGAGTTCTCCCGGACCCTGTTGGCCTTGGGGATGGACAAACTACTTGGGAGACAGGAGGCCAAGGCCAATGCCAATGCCAAAACCCTGGCCATCCTAGAGCTCTGGCCCAGCTGCATTAGAGCTTTTCCCTGCAGGGAGAGACAGGGACCCTACCGGGGCTCCCTGGGAATTCCGCTGGACTTGGGGACATTCGACCGACATGGAAGGCATGTGCCCAATCTCGGGAGCACCCCCAGACGTTTTAGAGCACTGGCTGAGACATGTTAGAACTTTTCCCTCCAGGGAGGGATGGGAACCCTGCAGGATGGCCCGAGACCACCGCCGGGCTTGGGGATGGTACACTCACATGGGAGACAGGTGCTCAACTCAGTGTCAGCACCCCGGCCATCCTGGAGCTCTGGGCGGGCCGCATTAAAGCATTTTCCTCCAGGAGGGATGGGAAACTCATTGGGGCTTCCCAGGAGTGCTGCTGTGCTGGGGATAGTCCTGTGTCAGGAGCACAAGTCTGGGGGCACCACCCCCGGCTGTCCTAAAGCTCTGGCCAGGCTGTGTTAGAACTTTTCCCTTGAGGGAGGGACAGGGGCCTTGCCAGGGCTCCCCGGACCACCACTGGGCTGGGGGAGGTCAACCCATGTGCAGTGCAGATCCCCAAGTCTCTGGCTGGGCAGTGTTAGAGCATTTTACTCCAGGGAGGGATGTCGAGCCCACTGAGGATCCCGGGAACTGCTGCTTGGATGGGGGGTGGTAAACTCCCAGGCAGGGAGCTGCATTCCAAGCAGTCCTAGAGCTCTGGCTGGGCCATGTTAGAGCTTGCCCCTCCAGGGAAGGACGAGGACCATGCAGGCTCAATCTGGGACCACTGCTGGGCTTGGGGACTGTCGACCCGCAAGGGAGACAAGCACCCAAAGCCAGGGACCGCGCCACTGGCCATCCCAGATCTCTTGCCAGTCCGTGTTCAAGCGTTCCCCTCCAGGGAGGAATGGGGATCCTACCAGAGCTCCTCATGACTGCTGCTGTGTTTGAGGATGGCCACCCAAATGGGAGACAGGAGCCCAAGGGCAGGGCAGAAACCCTCGCCATCCTGGAGCTCTGGCTGTGCAGCATTAGGGCTTTTCCCTCCAATGAGGGATGGTGACCCCCACTGGGGATCCCCGGCACTCTTGATGGGCTGAGGGAGGTAGACCCAGGTGCGAGGCATGCAGCCAAGTCTGGGGGCAGCAACTCAGGCTGTCCTAGAGCTCTGTCTGGGTCCTGTTACAACCCTGCCTGGGCTCCTCTGGGACCCTGGTGGTCATGGGGATGGTTGGCCCACATGGGACACAGGCACCCAAGGCTGGTGTCAGGAGCCGTAGTCATCCTCGAGCTCTGGCGGGGCCGTGTTAGAGCTTTTCCCTCCAGGGAGGAACAGGGACCTGGGGGCTCCCCTGGACTGGCGTTGGGTTTAGGGACGTTTGACCCACATGGGAGACAGGCGCCTAAGTCGGGGGTAGAACCCCCAGCTGTCCTGGACCTCTGGCCTCCCTCACATTCCACACCACCAAACTCCTAATTTCCTCCCTCATCTTCTCCCGCCTCTTCTACTGCTCTTCTGTAATCTTTGAACTTCCCGCTTCTCAACTTGCCCATCTTAAATCCATATACCACTCTGCTGTTCGTACCCTCTGTCTCCTTACCTCCCGTGACTCCATCTCTTCCTCACTCTCGTACCTTGGCTGGCTACCTTTCCAGTCACAGCTTAAATTCCACTTTCTCTGCCTTGTCTTCAAATCCCTCAATCATCTTGCTCCTCCTTATCTCTCCTCCCTTCTCTCCTTCTACTCCCCATCCCGCCCCCTTCGCTCCGCTGACCATTTCCTCCTCACTGTTCCTCCTTTCCCCTGCGCTTCCTCCCGTTTCCGCTCATTCCAACTCCTTGCACCTATGCACTGGAACTTACTCCCTCTTACAATCAGCTCTACTACGACCTTCGCCTCATTTCGCACTTCCCTTAAATCCCTCCTCCTCCATTCTCCCCCTTGAAAACTTCCCCTATCACCTGATTCCTCTCTCCCCGTTCCTACTCCTCTCCCTTCCTCTTCAACTTTCCCTCGCCCTGTCCAACTCCCTCTCCTCCCCCACCTTTTCCCTCTCCCCTTTCTACCCCCCTTAGTTAATTGCTCTTTGCACTGTTTTGTTGAATGAGTCAAGATGTAAATTTTGCTCCCATTGTTAAGTGTTATTGGTTTTTTGTAATCTGTTGTTCCATTGTACAGCGCCTTGGTGTAAAGCGCTCTATAAATAAATAAATCAATCAATCAATCAACATTACAGCTCCGTCCTCCTGGGAGGGAATGGGTCTCTGCCTGGGCTCCCTGGAACCACCGCTGTGCTGGGGGCGGTCACACCATGTGCGAGACAAGCACCCAAGGCGAGGGGAAGCACCCCAAGCCATCCTTGGTCTCCAGCTGGGCAGAATTACAATGTTTCCCTTCGGGGAGGGACTGGAATACTGCCTGGGCTCCTGAGGGCCGCCACTGAGCTGGGGGCAGTCAACCCATGTGTGAAGCAGGTGCCCAAAGCCTGGGCAGAGACCCTGGTCATCATGGAGCTTTGGCCAGGCTGTGTTAAATCTTTTCCCTCCTGGGAGGAATGGGTACCCTGTTGGGGTTTCCTGGGACTGCCCTTTGGCTTGGGGACAGTCGACACACATGGGTGACAGTTACCCAAGGTGGGAGGCAGCAACCGGTTGTCTTGGAGCTCTGGCTGGGCTACGTCACAGCTTTTCCCTCTGGGGATGGAAAGGGACCCTGCCAGGTCTCCCAGGACCACCACTGGGCTTGGGATGGTTGACCGACATGGGAGACAGCCACCCATGGCCGAAGGCAGAACCCCAGGCCATCCTGGAGATTTGGCTGGGCTGCATTACAGCTTTTTCACTTGTGGAGGAATGGAAACCTCCCTGGGACCACTGCTGGGCTGGGGGCAGTCGACGCATGTGCGAGGTAGCACCCTCGGCCGTCCTAGAGCTCTGGCCGGGCAGCAGTAGAGCTTTTACCTCCAGGTATGGATGGGGACCATGCCAGGGATCCTCTGGACTGCTGCTGGGATTGAGGATGGTCGAGCCTCATGGAAGAGAGGTGCCCAAGCCCAGGAGGAGCACCCTAGCCATCCTAGAGCTCTGGCAGGGCCACGTTACAGCTTTTCCCTCCAGGGAGGGACAGGGACCATCATGTGGCTCTTTGGGACCGTCACTGGTTTTGGGGATGGTCTACTCACAAGGGAGACAGTTTAACAAGACCGGTTGCAGCACCCCTAGCAGTACTAGAGCTCTGAATGTCCTGCGTTAGAGCGCAGGGCTCCCCGGGACTTCCGCTGGGCTTGTGGATGGCGACCCACCTAGCAGACAGGCACCCAAGGTGGGGGGTAGCCCCTCCAGTTATCCTAGGGCCCTGTATGGGCTGAATTCAAGCTTTTCTCTCCAGCGTGGGACAGGGACCCTAGCTTTCTGATGGTCCCACATGGGGTACAGGCTTTGAAGGTCATGGGCAGTACTCTCGGACCTCCTAGAGCTCTGGTTGGGCACGATATAACATTTTCCTCCAGGGAGGTATGGGGAGCAGGTGGGCCCCATCCCCCGTCACTGCCCGGTGAAACCTTGGAGGGGCTAGTACAGTTGCTGTAGGAGGGTGAAACAGTGGTCAATCTCCCTCAGCCCGTGGACATGGCGAAACTGCTACCATGGGTTTGTAACACTCCCTGCCTGAGCAGATCCACCTGCCCACCAGGGCCTTCCCAACTGACCCAGAGTCAGTTGCAGTGCACCACCACAGAGAAAATGCACCATCTGAGGGCCTGGTGCCCCCACCAGTGGTCCTGTGAGGGGATTTGTCGCTCCGGGTGACCAACCTGCTCGTTATTTTGAATCCTCCGGGAGGACTGCACCTATCACACACATTTACCTCTCGACGGTTTCACACCCTCTTGAACTCTCTTCAATGTTCCTTTCAAATTTCCCTTACGGTACTTGTTGGCTATTGGTCTTGTGCCCATATTCTGCCATCAATGCAGTTTACCTTCCCCTTTGGGCTGCATTCCCAAGCAACCCGACTCCAAATAGACCCGGCACGACGGGAACGCTAGCGGCCTAACACCATCGGGTAAGCCTCGATCAGAAGGACTTGAGCACCATGATCAACACTGGGGAGTCAGTCTTCTGTACGCCACATTTCCAGCAACTGCTGCCGGAAGTGGATTCAGCACTGGATTTTTCCCTCTTTAATCGCCATTACCGAAGGAATCCTGGATAGTTAATTTTCCTCTGCTTAGTAATATTCTTGGATTCAGCGGTGCGCCATGTCTGATCTGAGGTTGTAGTCGGGGAACCAAAGCTCAGACAGCAGACTTGGGCCAGGGCTGTTGTGGGGTTGCCCCAGCCATGCCTCTATGGTGCAGCCAAGTGTGTGCTGTCCCGATCTGTGCGGATGCCCACATGGGGGAGAGGTTGCCTTTTGGACACTGTTGTGAAGACTAGCTCCAGGGCCATCCGGCACAGGAAGCCGCGGGCCACCACAGACCGACACGTGCAGCACGACTAGGTGCCTGGGGTAGGGGAAGGTGCATCAGATATTTTAGGCCACCACCACCACTGGAGCACAGGTGGCATCTGGACCTCCAGAAACCATAAGATGCGGAAACGGGGAAGCAAGGATACGCTGGCAACAAGCCTCCAAGTTCAGGGATCCTGCAACGGTCCTTATCAGCGTCTGACCTTAGGGGGATGAAGCGAACAGGGTCCGTGCAATGGGCCCAGCTGTTCCCCAAGGAAGGTCCACCAGCATGAATGATATTCAAGCATGCCCATACAGGTATGTCACCAGGAGAAAGCTGGGGTCGAATAGTGCTTTCGAAGTGTCAATAATCAATGTGTACTGCATTTCACACTAATTCTTGTCTTCCCAGAGCAGCTGGAAAACTGATGGTTTACTCTTTTCCACACAGGCGAGTGCACCATTGCATGTGAGGTCTAGTTTTCATCGGGACCCCTGTGTGAATGTGGGAAGGTAGAACATGTGGTGTTTTGCAAGTGTTTTTTTCATTTCCCAGTGACAAATGTGGGAACATAGTGCATTTTTTGTCACATTTACAAATTTGCAGTGCATTCTGGGTAAAACATTTTAGCATGATTCACACAAGTGATGCCTCTTTGGATTGCCATGGGTGTCTTCTTTTCAGAAATGCAAGGGGTTCCCTGGTTTCCTTGGTGGCTGTGACACCCCAGGCCCAAATCTGTGGGCTGTCCACAAGTCCAAATACAGTATGGAATTGGTGTTCTCATGGTGTTTGTTTTACCAGTGGTTTAGCCTTTTCCCTTTGCACCCAGGTCAATGCACCCACACATGTGAGGTACCATTTTCATTGGGACACCTGTGGGAACATGTAAAGGTAGGACATGTGTTGTTGCCCATGTGTTCTGGTGGTTTCCTGGTTGCAAATATGTCAAAATTGTGTGTTTCCCTTACATTTGTGAAAATGCTTGGTATTCTGGGTAAGGCATTCTTCCTCGACCCACCCAAGCAAGGCGTCATTGGATTCCCACTGGTGTCTTCTTTTCAGAAATGTATGAGGTTCCCTGTTTTCCATGGTGACTTTGACCCCCCCCTACTCCCAGGCCCAAATCTGGTGGTTGTCCACACAGACAAATACAGTATGCATGTGGTCTTCCAATGATGTTTGGTGTACCAATGGTTTAGCCTGTTCCCTTTTCACCCACGTCAGTGCACCCACAGAATTAAGGTACCGTTTTCATTTGCACACCTGTGGGAATGTGAGAAGTTAGGACATGACTTGTTGCCCATGTGTTTTGGTGGATTCCTGGTCGCAAATATCTAAAAATTGTGTATTCAACCCTACATTACAGAGTTTGCTGGGCATTCTGGTTAAGAAACTCTGGCGCGATTTGGCCAGCGAGACCTCCTTGGATTCCCATGAGTGCATCGGTTTCAGAAATACATGGGGCTCCCTGCTTTCCATGGTGACTGTGACACCCCAGGCTCAAATCTGTGGGTTGTCCACAAGGCCAAATAAAATAGGTATTACTTCTTCCCAGGGTGTTTGGTGTAACAGTGTTTTTCGCTTTTTCCCTTTACGCCCTGTACTAATTTCATCAGGACACCGGGAATGTAGGACATGTGTTGTTGCCCGCGTGTTGCAGTGGTTGACTAGTTGCAAATATCTCACAACTGTATTCTTCCCTACATTTTGGAATTTACTGGGGATACTATGTAAGCAATTCTTGCCCGACCCACGCAGGCAAGTCATATTTGGATTCCCACAGGAGTCTTCTTTTCAGAAATGCATGGGGATCCCTGTTTTCCTTGGTAGCTGTGACACCCCAGGCCCAAATCTCTGGGTTGTCAACAAGGCTAAATACAGTATGGATTTGGTCTTCTCAGGGAGTTTGCTGTACCAGTGGTTTACCCTTTTTCTTTTGCGCTACGTCAGTGCACCCACACATTTGAGGTACTGTTTTAAATGGGACACCTGTGGAAACGTGGGAAGGTAAGAGATGTGTTGTTGTCCACGTGTTGCAGTGGTTTCCTGGGCGCAAAAATCTCACAATTGTGTATTTTTCCTACATTTTGCAGTTTCGTGGGCATGCTGGGTAATTAATTCTTGCCAAACCCATGCAAGTGAGGAGTTGTTGTATTCCCATGGGTGTCTTCCTTTCAGAAATGGATGAGGTACACTGTTTTACATGGTGGCTGTGACACCCCATGCCCACAGCTGTGAGGTGCTCACAAGGCCAAAGGCGTGGTGAATCTTTCCTTTTCAGAACAGTTAACATATCAATGTTTACCATTCCTTTCCACCCAGGTAAGGACACCCAATGCATGTGAGGTCTGCTTTTCATCAGAACATATGTGTGAACGTGGACAGGTAGGACATGTGGTGTTTTGTGAGCATTTTGGTCATTTCCCAGTAGGAAGTGCGTGAAAATAGTATATTTTTGGTCACATTTACAACTATGCAGTGCATTCTGAGTAAGAAATGTGACCATGATTTGCACAAGTGATGCGTTTTGGAATTACCACAGGTGTCTTCTTTTCAGAAATACAGGGGGTTCTATGCATTCAATAGTGGCTGTGATGCCCCAAGCCCAAATCTGTGGGGGGCCCACAAGGCCAAAGGCCTGGTGAATCTTGCTTTTTCAGAAAAGTTGACATACCAATGTTTCCCCTTTTTTTTCCACCCAGGTAAGCGCGCCCATGCATGTGATGTCTGTTTATCGTAGGGGCATCTGTGTGAACGTGGGAAGGTAGGACATGCAGTGTTTTGTGAGTGCTTTGGTAATTTCTCAATGGGGAGTGTGTCAAAATAGGGTGTGTTTTGTAACATTTATATATTTCCATTGCATTCTGGGTAAGAAATTCTAGTGCTATTCAAGCAAGTGATGCCTCTTGGATTCCCTTTGGTGTATTCTTTTGAAATGCATTGGGCTCCCTGTTTTCTCTGGTGGCTGTTTCAACCCAGTCCTAAATCTCTGGCCTGCTTGCAATGCTAAATACAGTGCCAATCTGGTTTTCCCAGAGCACATACCATACATGTAGTTTAGCCCTTTTGCTTTTGGACTCAGCCAGTGCACCCACACATGTGAAGTACCGTTTTGAATGGGACACCTGTGGGAATGTTTGCAGGTTAAAAATATTGTGTTTGCCATCCATTTCTGTGGTTTATAATGGCAAATGCATACAAATATTGTATTTTTTCAACTTTTCCTATTTGTTGTTCATTCTAGGTAAAACATTCTATGGCAATCAACAAAAGCAACATGTATTTGGATTCTCCTATGGTTCTCCTTTTTAAAACTGCACGGTGTTCCCACCTTTCCTTGGTGGTTGTGATGCCAGAGCCCTGAATGCAAGTGCTTGCTCCAAGGCCAAATATGCTCTTCATAGAGCATTTTCATGCTGGTAGTTTGCCATTTTCCTTCGGCCCAGGACAGTGCACCCAGACATGTGAGGTACCCTTTTTATCGGAACACCTACAGCAATGTGTGAGGGTAGGTCATGCACCTTTTGCTGAGCAATTCAGTTTTTTGCCAGCAGCAAATAACTCAGAATAGTGTATTTATTCCACTTGTTTGCTTTTGCTGTGCATTCTAGGTAAGGAATTATTGTATCATCAATGAATGCTTGGTGTATTTGAATTCCCAAATGTGTCTTCTTTTTTAAAATGTTTGTGGTCCCTTGTTTTCTTTAGTGTGAGTGATGCCCCAGGCCTAAACCTATGGGCTGCCCACAAAGCCCAATACACTCTTCCCAGAGCGTTTGTCATACTCTTGGTTTAGGCATTTCCTTTTAGGACAGGAACAGTGCACCCAAACATGTGAGGTACCATTTATATCGGGTCACCTCTGGGAAGGGAGAGAGGCAGGACATTTGTTGTTTTCTCTTGGTTGTGATAATGTTTCCATACATTTGCTACTACACTTTGTTGCACAACCATTTCATTTCCCATGTATGTCCTACATTCAGTCGCTGCTTAGGAACTGTGCATTTTTGTGACCTGCACATGTCACCTATCCTTCAAATGTTCTACCTGTGTTCTTTCAAAAAATGTATGCTTGGCACTCTTCACCACATTGGTTTTTGTTATTTTTAAATGCTAAGTAGGTCACTTTACTTCATCAGCATAAACCTACTGTGTAACATGACTTGGTGTTTGGCTCGCAGTATTAATTATTTTCAGAAACATTATAAAAAATGTGTGTTTTCTGAACTCAAAGACTCAGGGGAATGTATTGCTGCATTGCTTTTTTGAATATTTCTAGAAGGCATTACGTTACAAATGCAAACATGTCCAGCACACACCCTTTTTCAGTCATTTCTGCAGTTGTTTGGGTAAATAGCTCTTGCCTGATCTGTGCAAATGACCCCTTCCTGAACTTGGAATTGTATCTACTTTTCAACAATATACTCCTTTCTGTGTTCCAATTCAGCTTTTCTACCCTCCTCACCCATTCTGTGCAAGCATGTCCGATTGAAAAAAAAAGAAAAAGTTCTTACCTCTCACATAAATGAAGGTACACTTATGAAGAAAGTAACTTGTTTTCTTGTTTCCACTCAACCTGTTCTGGAAAGCTTGGAAGATGGTGAATTCAGAACTGCAACATTTTGGTCATAGTTCTTACAAAAAACAAACAAACAACAAAAAAAACAACAGGATTCTGTGTACATCCTTTATTGGCATTTTCTGAAAAAACTCAACATGTTGTTAGTGTTTTTTGTTTTTTTCTCACACTCAACTACAGATAACTATGTGTTATGATCGGCTACACGTGGGAAGTACAGGGTGCAAGTTTGGCCAGGATATCACTTGTAATATAAAATTTACATGGGATTGCATGCATTCATATGAAATGTCCAAAAAAGGGCTCCGCACTGTGAAGGAAAACCCTTAGCAGTTACGGGGTTAATGATTTATGTAAACAGTACAATTTTACAAAAGTCCCTGAACCCCATCAGCCACCATACCCTATTCAGGGACCTATGTCCTTTAATTTCAGCCTGACATTTTCAACATCTTCCTACTCAGGCCCATCACCTGAAGACAAGCCCATAAAGCATGCAGTCTTACCATTACAGAATACAAGCTGGCCTACACCCCTGCCTCATGGTTGCTCATCGTGATCACTAACCCCAATAGAGACCATCCCCAAGCCATGGACCAACCTGGTTCACCACACCAGGCACACCATGGTCTAGCTGCAACATTTAGGCCACCCACCACCCAACCATACCACTAGGAGTATTAATATTAACTGACCTACAGTCTTAGCTGGGCTACATTGGTACAAAACTTACCTTCATCAGGTTGTTATACAAAAAGAGCATCTATGGCAGAGCACACTACCAACACACACTTATCACGCTTTTAAACACAGGGTAAGGGCCCACACTACAACTTAACTCCAGTGGCAATAATTGGCCCAGTATCCACACCCTTAACATCTAACATTACACTTTCTTCTTTCTTCCCTTTACCTTGGTGCGACTCTTCAAATGACATACTTGCTCACACTGCTTTTTCTATGTAACCAACCATGTGACCAACAAACATCCTGTAATAATTCTCTAATGTATGAATTTCACTCATCCAACCGTAACCAATGTACTTTGTTTAATTATTATTGTCACCATATATGGCACTGCAATGTAATTAACATGTATGCCATGCTTTACAATATAACTGCATCAACATCATACTGGCGTATCAATACCAAAAATGTCACACAATCACCATACCTCACAATTTGAACACTGTTCACAACTCACCAGGGTTCCCACTACACGGCTACTTTGCTTTCGAACATCAACATATACCACTTCCTGTATATCCACCACAGCCTTTAAAAAGACCTGTGGTAGATCGAAACATGCATCGGCTTATGTGTGTAATTAAATCACCATAATTCAAAGTGACAAGATCTCTCATGTATTGCTTGAGAGTGCATTATTATTACACAGACAATAAACTACAAGTCTGGCCCAGCGCCTGGTTGAATCCTGTTCTTACCCAATCACCTCCCTGAACTCCTAGCCTGACATGCTTCCATCCCTGCTATAGTGCCTGAAATTCCACAGGGGTGAAAGCCATAATTGAAGGTGTGTAATATTTGAAACCCTAGTCCATGAGGTATATTGTCACGTGAATAAGTTTCAAGTAATTTACATCCCATATTAATCTCAATATGTAGTCTTGAACCTTGTTATTTTGAAAGATTGCTCTGGTTATTATAGAGGTAGAAAAGAGTTGCAAAGAATGTGCTCAGTACAGGATATGTAGCATCTTCCCTTTGCATTCCCACAGTGATTGCAGGTGCAAGTCTACCTCATTGCCTGAGGTTTCAAACTTAAATTGTGCTTGGCCATGTTTTAATATCCTAATATAAATGCATAGTGGTTTTATCTGCTTTGTTTTGAATGTATTGTTAGATATTTTGGGTATTTGTCAATGTAAACATACTTGAGAATTAGAACACTATGTATTCCTTTTTATTGAATTAGGGTTCATGTATGTGGTAATTACACAATTAAAAAGACTTTCAATTGTCCACCTTTTCTTGGCATGCACTACAATGACAAGGCATTCTGATGTCTGCTGTAGCAAGTCAGAAGGAAGAAACATACATTCTGGTGACATTGTCAGACTAATTTATTAAAGTACACATTTGTAAGGCCTACCTTTTCCTATAACTATGGGAATTCCCCACCTAACCTAGTAACTAATGTGGACATCAGTCAGTCATGGAAGTCCAAAGAGAGAAGTCTGCCGTCCAAAACTGCCATAACTGACCCTACTACTATGTAAACTAACGTAGGCTTTGATAAGTTCTCCCTTCTCCTTTGGATGCTTTTAGTAGCAGTCTGTTAATTAGTATATGATTCTTGAATATCTTCTTGTTAGTTCGTTGATCAGTCTCTGTAACTCTCCCAATGGGATTGGGAACGTTCCTCTCATTTTAGGGATCTCCTTTGTGGGTTTAATACACTTTTCATTTTCTTGACTGTATCTCGCAATATACTCTTGGATATATTCCTGTCATGGGCTGGTTATTCCTCTTCCTTTATTATGGTTCAGTTCAGTTTGGCCTATCCAACCTTGTATCTGTTGCACTGTTTGTGACCTTTTCCAAGGTGGTATGGTCACTGGATTTTCTTTCTTCATTCAGCTTTTTAATAACTTGCACTTTCGAGTGGTCGTACGTTACATTCACTTTAGTTTATTTTCCCTTTTCATAGGGTATTGCTTATGAATTCAAGCTATCACACTTTGCATTCACTTTAGATTCTTCACCCTTCTCGCAGGGTATTGCAATCATGAGATCTTCTCTCTGAGTATTGAATTTCTCAGTAGTTACCCCTTCTTTGGCTCTCACTCTTTCTCTTGATTTGCTTCAAGATGAACTGTGTTTCCACATTAGTACTGAGATGAGTTGGTTCTGCAATATAACAATCCCCTCTTCGAGGACACCAGTGATTCCCTTACTCCCGGTTACCTTCTTCTTCAAGGGAGAATGTCTTCTGGTGTCCGTTCTTGGGGATCCTTCTTTCCTGCTGTCGACTGCCGGTAACCTTCCTTCTTTGGCATATGGTTTCTCGGGGTGTCCCCTCTGCTCTTCATTTTTCATCATAATTTTGGTGCTCTGGTCTCTGAACGTGGGCCGGGCACCTTCAGGCTTCGCCTTCACAATGTTCTCAGCAGAGTTGCCTTGACCGTCAGTCTACCACAAATGTTTCCCCATGGTCTAGCCACCATCTGTTTGTGGGCTCCTGCCCTGCTGGATTCTCTCATGAGCTTTCTGGTTCCTGCCTCCTGCAGGTGTCATGTCACTCAGGGCCTTCCCGTGCCGACATCTCCTTACCTCTCTCTTAGTTCCTCGAGGTTAAGTTATAAGACATACTCGTCTCAGTGGATTGGTTATTTCTATTTCAAGGCACATAGTCATTTTCAGCAAAATTATGGCATTTCTGTAGAGTTTCATTGTCCCAATTTACAGGTAAACAGGTTTCTGGAATTTGAGAACATCTCATGTATGCCACAGTGTGTGCCACTGTAGGGAGTTCATCACAGGAACGAGAATCCTTATCCCCTAAGGGGCAGTCTCTCCCAGTGAGGTCCTACTTGCCTCTACCCCTAGGGAAGTTATTGGCAGATGAGGCTCACCTTCCTAGCCTCACAGGAAGGGGCTCCCCCTTGGGCAGAAGGGAAACATTCCCTCGATTTGCCACACTGCATAATCCATTTCAGCCAAATCACATGTGCAATAACACCACATAGTAACCATTGTTGGGATCTCATCTCCAGTTCACAGCCACATCAACAATGCACTTTGGGTATGCACATCAGCCCAAATGCAAGTGCTTTTACTCCAGAAAATTGCCTTTGTCTTTCAGTGCTACTTTATAGATAGCTTAATCAACCCAAGACAGACATTTTTCAAGATTGCAGTCAACTACAAATCTAACCACTCCCTTGTTAGGGATAATCAGGGTTCTTTAGTCTGACAGTCATGTGCTTGAAGCATTGGGGCATGTTTAACACAAAACAGCAAAGTTATTATGGATTTCAATAGGCTTGAATAAAAAATAAACTTTCACCTAAAATGTAAAAGTAGAATAATCCATTTGAGCTACATGACACATGGCGCAAACTGACCTTGTAACCATTGCTGGAAAATCACAGATAAATAAGTTAATGTAATTTATCATAAGAAGCCTCTGCAGACCCATCTTGTGGTTCTGATCACAGTTCTTTTTCCGTTGTTGCTTCAGGAGGTCCTCAGCAGGGATATGGGTCCTATGGATTGCTTATTCACTCAGTGCCATACCAGTGTTGCTCCAGGAGAGCCTCAGGAGGAGTTACTGGCATACGCAGTGCTGACTCACTCAAAACAATACTGATGTTGCTTCAGGAGGGCCTCTATATTCTACATTGACCCGTTCAATTGTAGCACCTACTTCTGCCAAGGTATATTGGTATTGAATTAGAGAGTCTCAGGAGGTGCCTGGTACGAAAACAAACAGATCTCTGCTCTCCTGCAGTGTCTTAGTGCATCAAGTGGAGTACCCAACATAGATTCTTGAAAAGTCAATTGTGCTGTTTTGCAGCTGCCTCCTACGTGGATTGTCCCCAAGAGGACTCTCTCAGAAGCACCTTTGGACTCGTCTGTAAAGACCTTCATGGAGACACTCTGCAGGGCTTCCTTACAAGCTCTGGGAGAAGAAGATGCCAAAACTTTTAACTCAGTAAATCGCATATTCGTGGTTTGGTATATACTCGTCACAGTCTCAGCAAATGTATTTCTCAGGGCAGTTATGCCCAGTAATGGTAGTGTTAATATTTTAATGTGTTTCTTCTAGGCCACGAGAGTATGAGTGTTTTTTTAATGTTTTCCATTGAAGCTGCATTACTGCCAAATGATTGCACAGCTGCACAAGTGTAGTGATAAATTGAAGGATTTACCTCTGGTAATTCAGCTGCAATCCACATGGAGTCCTACGGACTCTAAAAATGGTGACTTACACTGCCTTGCGTCCACTTGTAATCCTGCTGTTTACAATCCTGCTGTAAATCCACAGGATCAAGTGGAAGTACAGTAATCGAATTTGGCAGAAAGAGAAGTCTGCTGAATTACCACCAAACTCATTGTTAGGAAATATTGCTCTTTTAGTCAACTTTCAGCTTCATTTTGTCATAGTGAAACTGACCTGTCCTTCAGACTATCGGTACTGGGAAACTATGTTTCCCGTTTGTCTTTTACTTTTTACCTGTTTTGGTAACGTTTCTAACAGTGAACACAGCATCTTAGAATGCAGTGCATGGGGATGTCAAGATGGATTTCTGAACTCTGAGCTGGTGTGCAGAGGTTCAGAAGGCAGGCCTACTTTCTTGGAACAGGGTAACCTTCTGCACAAGCCAGAGCAATCACAGTACCATTGGAGCAGTCAAGACTAGGTCCCAGGATGGGTGAGGGCGATCGAAATCCCAAAATGAGCACACACAGCAAACGATACCCCAAATTATTCTCAGTCAGGTGTATATTAAAAATATAGATATGATATTATATTTGATTTATATTGCGCTCCTACACAAGTGTTCCAGAGCGCGACAAGGCAAGGGAGGGGAAAAGGGGATAACAAAACAACGATCTTACTAGGCCCAGTAACATTGAGAACGAGCAAGTGCATGGGAATGGAAAAGGGGAAAAGAGCATGGAAGGGGGAGAAGTGAAAAGTGTGGAGCAGAGGAAAACAGATAAATAATAATAAATAAAAATAAATAAGTAATAAAGGCAATAAACGTTGGTAGTGCAGCCAGCAAGTGGCAAGTGCTGTGTTTAAGGCAGCAGACATAAGTGCAGAAAGAAAAGAAAGCGGATGGGGGACTGTATGGGTACAGATACAGACCCCAGTGCATGCGGTGGCCGGGAGGCGGTGCCAGAGGGTGGCAGGGTGAGCAGGTACCTGGGTCCGGAGGACAGAGGGTGGCTAGGTGCACGGTGCAGAGAGAGAGAAACATCAGCAGGAGAGAGGTGGCGGAGGCAGAAGCAAAAAGGAAGGTCTTGATTGCAAAGATGGTTCTCCTTCAGTTTCAGAGTGGCAGGGAGGCTGTTCCAAAGGGTGGCAAGAGCCGAAGACAGAGATCTACCCCCAGCTCGTTTCTTTAAAAATCGACTGACCCTGAGGGAGTTAGAGGTAGAGGAGTGAAGAGCTCGAGAGGGGAGGTATTTACGGAGGGATAGTTGAAGTTATTTTGGACCCAGGCCCCAGAAAGCCTTGTGGACAATGCAGAGGGTTTTGAATTTAATCCTTGCATCCACTGGGAGCCAATGAAGGGATTTCAGAGCTGGAGAGATACAATCCCATGGCTTGAGGGCAAGGACAAGTCTCGCAGTCTTGTTCTGGATTAGTTGTAAAGGGCAGAGAGTAGAGGCAGGAAGATTTTGAAAGAGGCTGTTGCAATCGTCCAACCTTGAGAGAACCAGAGCTTGGGTCACAATGAGTTTCTGGGTGAAGGAGAGGAAAGGCAGAGTACCTCGGAGGAGATGCAGTAGGAAGTTTGACTTTTTAGAGACATCAGGATGTGGGCAGAGAAGGCAAGTGTGGAGTCAAAGATGACAATTAGGTTCTCAGCCTCGCAGGAAGGAGTAGGAGGAGGGCCACGGGAGGCTGGCCAGAGAGTGAGGGGAAACGATGGCGAAGTTGTACCAATGAGGAGGATCTCAGTCTTGTTTGCATTTAGACAAAGATCATTGGCGGCACACCAATCTTGATTGGCAGTTAGGCAATCAGAGATGAGAGAAGGAGAGGAGGTGGCTGAGCCTGAAAATGAGTTGAGTGTCATCAGTGTAGCACTGGAAATTTGAGCAGGAAATGGCAATGCACTGGGCGAGAGATGCCAGGTATTTGTTGAAAAGCCAAGGTGAGAGGTAAGAACCCTGGGGGACACCACAGATAGAGAGTGAGATAGATGATAGGAAGGACCCAAGTTGGAACTTGTCAGGGTCGGTCAGAGAGGAAAGAGGTCAGCCACGCCAGAGCCTGATCAGTGATACCCAGGTTATCACGGAGGCGGTTGAGCAGGGTAATATGGTTTACTGTGTCGAAGGCAGAAGAGAGATTGAGGAGGATGAGAACAGAGGGAATGTTAGAGTCAAGGTTGGAGAGCAGTTCTTCACGGATGTTCAGGAGAGCAGTTTCCTTGCTTCTGGCAGCTCTGAAGCCAAACTGGTGGTCATGGAGAGAGCCAACAGAATCGGAATGAAGGTTAAACTGAGAGATGGCCAGCTTTTCCAGTGGTTTACACAGAAAGCGAGCAATGGAAATTGGGCGATAGTTAACTGGACAAGAAGGATCTACTGTAGGTTTCTTGAGAAGAGGATGCACAAAGGAGTGCTTCAGAGCAGAGGGGAAGGATCCTGAGGCAAAGGAGAGGTTGCAAAAATCAGCAAGGGCCAGAGCGAGGGTATCAATGTGGTCCTTGATTGTTTTAGAGGAACCTGTTTTGATGAGGCTTTCATAGATCGGATATGTCTAGTGACCTCATCATGGAAAAAAAACAGGAACGAATGAGAAAGAGGGTAGCGGAATGGTTGAAGGAGGGTCAGCAAGCACAGACGGAGAGGGGAGAGGAGGGGGGCAGGAGAGGGTGGACAGGATGTCCTGAGTTTTTGAGATAAAGTGAGAGGCCAGGGCATTTCAAAGGCCTGGGAGGCAAGAGGAGGGGCACGGACTGAAGCAGGGTTGGCCAGCTTCTTGCAGATTTGAAAGAGTTTGGCTGAGTTGTTAGATGCCGCAGAGACACGGGCTTGAATGCAGACTCTCTTCTTGGTGAGGACAGAGAGCTGGTATTGCCTTTGGATCATGTGACAGACCAGTTTGTCAGAGGATGAACAAGAAGCCCTCCATTTCCTGTCAGCAGCCCTACCCTCATTTAAGTGTAGCTAACTTGGAGTCATACCAGGAATTGCACTTGGCTTTGGACTTCAAACAGATCTGCCTGACAGGGCCAAGAGCATCAAGAGTATCAGAAATAGAAGAAAAGAGAAGGGACAGGGCTGTGTCCGGGTGTGAGTCAGCCAGAGGAGGAGGAGGGGGAGGTGGTAGTGAAAGCCTCTACTGACTCACCCTTCATGGGCTGGATGACTGAGAAGGTAGGTGGCAATGTTGGGGTAGGCTTGGCTTGGAGGGAAGAGGGGGAGAGATGAGAAGAGAGGAGACAATAGTGACTCCAGGAGAGAGGAGTTGTCAGAGGGATAGAGAGGTGGAGGCCAGAGGAGATCAAGGCATAAAGTGTTTGTTCTGCAGAGTGAGTCGGGCCCGAGGAGAGGGTAGAGAGGGAGAGGGAATCACACAGTTTGCGAACGAGCACAGATGAGGAACAGGGAGAATTGAGATGGATGTTGAGATCACCAAGGAGGAGGAGTGGTTGAGGCCAGGAGGGAGGAGGAGAGGTCAGCCCACTCAGAGAGAAATAGAGGGTTTGGAGCCTGCAACGATTGGTGCACATTCATGTTAATTGTTTTTCTGAAACATATTTTTGAAATGTGAAAAGCGTAAAAGTGAGTATTGACAATCAAATGTGATGAGTCAAAATGGAGGATATTACTCCACTTGTAAATCTCTGCATACAGTTGCCGAAACACGCACCCAAACCTAAGCAGTACAGTGCAGAATGCGTTAAGGGCATGGCAGATAAAATGTTCATGCCATGGCAACCAGGGGGATAACTATCGAAGGCAGTTTTGCAGCATATGATGATATATGTGCATGCAGCATGCACAGGAAAAAAGTAAGATAAACGATTAGCGAGCTTAGAGATCTGGAAAATGTACCAGGAGGAAAGAGAAGAGCCACCTCCTGAACACTCGATATTGAATATATGCAAAGAGGGGGGGTGAGGAGTCTTCTGACTTCCTGCTGCACCTCAAGCTGGCGGCGACAGTAAGAAAGATGTCGGGGTGTACCCATTAAGGGTGCTTCAGACAGCGACAGGGTACAGCAACCCGGCATATGAGTCGCCTAAGGAAAGCAGCTACGAGGGCCCGAGAAAATTCCTGAGTGCGATGTGATCTCTTAAGTCCCAAGGGACAAGGAGAGATGCAATAAAGAAATAAGTGATCAACCAAGTACATCCTTAGATATAGGATGAGAAATAAAGAGATGGAAAGGAGAAACAGATAAGACTGATGAGTTAGCACTTATACAGAACAAATGGATGGGTGATCAGATTTTGCTCAAACTCAATGGTAAGAGCATCGAGGACGTAAGGCAAAGGGAAGATCGAGATGAACAGGACAAAAAGGACACAGAGAGAGAGGAAAGATTGAAAGAAGATGGGGCAAAAAGGAAGGATAGACAAAGACGGGAACAGTTGTATCAAGATGAGCAACTGAAAACACAGGAAAAAGCAGAGGAGCAAAGAAAGTATGACAATAGACAGAGGGCAATCGAAGAATGAGAAAGACGAGAAAAGCTAGAAAGAAAGAGAGAAGAAGTGGAGGAACAGAAATGAAGGGATAAAAGAATACAAAGACAAACAGACAAAGAGATGCAAAGGACAAATGAGAGGAGAGATAAGAAAAGAAAGGAGAAAGACAGGGTAAGAGAGTAAGCGGGGAAATGAAGATAATTTGATGATGAACTAGAACGAAAGAGTAGGCAGAAAGCACGCAATCTTGATCATGTAGAAAAAGAGTTAATGGATCCTAATCCAGTAGTGTTATGGGAGGACATAGAAGAGTTCTTCCCAGCGCATGAGCCAATAGCAGGTCCGTCTAGAGCAAATCTAGAGGATGAGTTTGACTCTAGAAGCATTGTGGACACTATCGATAAAGTCTATCATGATATGAAGACCAAAAAAGTACTGCAGGGGAAGGGTTAAAACGATCGACTTGAGAGTACGCAGTTGTACAATAAAGAGGGAGCCTCGTGTAGTTTTGAGCCAAAGGAGCTGTCTTTAGACAGACTCACTCTGAATAGAGATGAAGAAGAGCGAAGTCACACGAGTTGGGGACAGGACATGTCAGACGAGGACAGGGAACCCTTCCCTGGGGAGGAGGAAGGCAATGCATATGGCCCTGAAGGGTGTTTTTCAATGGACAGGGAAGTAAGATGGTCAGACAGACCTACCCAAATCTTGGACGTCAGAATCATTAACGCAGCTAGATCCACCTAGAGGGCAATCCCATGCTGAGAGGGGGGAATCATCACCTTATGTGAGCAGGTTAAGGTCACCTCCATCCATGTAGAAGGCGGTGCATAGCCATTGTCCCTGTTATGAACAGACAGACGATGGGGGACGAGTGTGATTTTGTGGTTGGACAGTTTCCCTTGTTAGAGAAAGGAGGAGCAAGGCTACAGTATTTACCTTGGCCACAGATGGATAAGAATAATTTAAGGTGTAAACTTCTGACTTTAACTTCTGGTGCTGGGAAATAGATACATAAGTTAGAGAAAATGAAAGGAGAAAACATGTTAGCTATAGGGGACAT
This sequence comes from Ambystoma mexicanum, assembly GCF_040938575.1. Taxonomy (NCBI): domain Eukaryota; kingdom Metazoa; phylum Chordata; class Amphibia; order Caudata; family Ambystomatidae; genus Ambystoma; species Ambystoma mexicanum. The sequence goes on from NC_090937.1 coordinate 543,822,822, forward strand.
TAAAGGTCTGCTGATCACTATCCTTGGAGAAAGGGCTGATGACGTTTGGTCAAGAGCATGGTATTCTAGTGTTACTACGGTAAACACTGCTCATGATGGAGCACCGTTCAATAACTGTAGGGCAGCGGTCTGGAAAGCGATTAGAGTACTTTATCCGGACAAGTCAGATATGGGAGCTATAATGGCGAAAAAGATGCAGGAAGGGGACTAGTCTCTTGGTTATATTCAGAATTTTGAAGAGCAGTGGGCCTTGGAGACACGCAAGGCTTGGGGGAAATCAATACCTGTATTTTACCATATATTGTGCCAATGGCTGGCAGAGGCAGTACAAAAGCAGCGCAGCTCAAGAAATTGGTGGGCATAGAAGCAAAGCCATGGTCATAGATTCAGCAGGCCATTGTGCATTATTGCAGGCTGTTGCAAGAGAAGAATTGAAAGAAATACGAGGTTAGGAAAGGTGAAGTGGCAAAGTTAGTGCAGAAAAAACGATCAAAGTATGCCATTGAAGGTGCAATGTTGACTAGTGGAGACGGATTGGGTTCACAGCAAGCAGCAAGTATGCCGCAGGTGAATAAGCCAAGGCAGTTAGATCAAGGTAATCATGGATTTGCACCATGGGGAAGGAGAGGCTTTCGAGGTAGAGGATTCCAGAATAATCAGGGAAACTTCCAGAACAAACAAAGTGGGTTTCGAAGCACACAGAACAATAGTCAATGCATTTAGGAGGGGCACATTACGGGACCTCCTCCTGTATGTTGGACATGTGGGATATCAGGGCACTTTGCTCGCACATGTAGATGTCAAGGTTTCGTGCAGAATGGGCCATTCTCAAGAGGGGGACCACAAACCTGCCTACATATTTGCAGCAAAATTGCTCAGAATCAAATTGCAGCAAACACAAGCGCCAAGATTGCAACAAGACATACAAACCGAGCAGGCAACAATTAATTGCCACAAGGACAGTCATAGCAGTCACGGGTCAGTTAATGACTCCTAGAATAGGGGGTGTTACTGTTGATGGAGTGAATCCTTTCACAGGTACGGGGATGAGAATGTATCCACAATAGGACAGCTTACTGGGAGACTTGATGTGTTTGATACTATCAGTGACGCCTAATCCTCAAGAGGAACCGAGGGTTGACATCAATATAGGAGGACAATCTTTTTCTTCTTTAGTAGACACAAGTGCAACACGCTCATGTATATGAGAGCGGACATTTGCGATTTCTGGGAATGCCATGAATACTCAAGGTTTCACGGAGGCTACAAGTAGAGTTCCTTTTACTGAGGAATTGCCAGTCTCTATAGGAGAGCGTAACATGTCTGTGCCATTCTTATATTCAAGGCAGACACCTGTCAATATATTAGGTTGAGATTTAATGACTAAATTGAACTTGACAATTTCGTTCACCGAAAAAGGCATAGTATGTTCAACACCAGGAATGCATTTTGTTAAAGTGAGTGAATTCATTATGGCATGCAGGACAAATGGCCATATACGAGGTACCGTTAGAACAATAAGTTTTTCTCTATGGGGGTACGCATTCTGTTGGCCTGGCTACCAGGTTTAGTGGGAAGAACAATGAGAATACCTGACACATTTTTGTTCAGGCCAAAGATATCTATGGATGTTGTAGAGGAAGGATGAGTATTTCCTTTGGAATTACAAGCAGCCATAGTGTGAGGAAAAATTGCTTAATGGAACCGAATATGAAGGCAGACGTTGGTGTACAGTGTTTGCTATAGGGGAAGGTCATAGATTAACTAACTTCCCTGATGAGCATATATTTGGAGACCATCCATCAGATGACAAAGTAGTATTTGAAATGAGTATTACTTATTGGGTACGAGCAATCAGACACAAGGTTCTTCAAAAAATAATGTTAACATTGAAACGTCTCAAGTTTTTTTATAAAGATATGGCAAAGGTGGCAGCTTCATTATGGATGGACAACAGGCCCCTATGATGTAGGCCTATTGAAGGGAGTTGGAGAAATAAAGATTAAATTGAAACCAGGAGCAATTTTAACTCGAGCACAACAGTATTCCATGTCTCAAGAGGCAGATGAAGGTATTTTTAAGACGATATCTGCCATGATGAAACAGAGTATCCTGGTGATGTCAGAGACACCGTGTAATACCACTATTTATCCTGTGAAAAAGGCAAAGAAGGGCGTGGCATTTAATTCAATATATGAGGCCAATTAGCGAGATTGTAGAGGCCGAGTTCCCTCTAGTTTCCAATCCTGTGACAAACTTATGTAATATCCCTGCTGAAACACAATATTTTACTGTGATTGACTTGAAAAATGCATAAAGACTCACATGATCTGAGGTCATTTATATTCAGACAAAATCGTCTGAAAAGTACTCGCCTGTACCAGGGATACTGTGAGTCTCGATCTATTTTCAATAGAGTCCTGCAGATGGACTTAAGCAATATTGATTTGAAAAGTGTTGTGTTGCAGTACGTGGATGACATTTTGGTCTGTAGCACCTCAGAGGAAGAATGCAGATGTGATTCAGTTCAGCTAATGATTATTCTTGCAGACAAAGGATATAAAGGAGACAGGGAGAAATTGCAGTACTGTCAAGAAGAAGTAATTTACATAGGCCAGTTAATTTTGCATGAGGGAAAGAAAGTTACCCCTGAGAGGGCTGAGGCTATTTTGAAAACAATAAAGCTACTCATGATAAAGCACATGCAAAGATTTTTGGGATTGTGTAACTATGTGAGAGCATGTGTCTTTGATTATAGTTCATAAGGCCCATGTTACAAGAACTGAAAAAAGCACAGGCAAATCAGTAAACAATTGTCTGGACTGAAGAAATGTAAGAAAGGTTTGATGAGTGGAAAAAGACAATTTACACAGCTCCAGTTTTAGGGATTCCGAATTATGCTGAGGAATTATTTTTGTTTTTGCACACTAATGGCACTGTTATGATATCTGTACTGATGCAGAGAACCATGTTGGGGTACAATCCACTTGCATATTACAGTGGGATTCTGTACCCAGTAGTGAGGGGTCGTTTCCTTGCGAACAATCTATGGCAGCAGTCCTGTTCGCCATTGAGAAGGCTGGCAGTATAGTAATGGGGTGTTTCATGACGTTATTTGTTGAACATGCATTGTTTGCTATTTTGGAAAAACCTAAAGGCACGTTGACTTCTCAAAAGGCTTCTGCCTACGAGGTGGTCATATCGAATCCGGCAATTAAAATAGTTTGATGCAGAATAGTGAATCCTGCCTTGTTTGTAGCAGAACCACTGACAGAGGATGAGCATGTACATGATTGCTTGAACTATGAGGAATTCTATGATGAACTCCCAAGGATGAAGGGAAATGCGTTGGCAGCTGGGGAGATTCTCTTTATCAATGGTTCTTCTAGAATCGATTAAAATGATGGACAAAGATATACAGGTGCCGCTGTGGTGAAGCCCATGGCCAAAGGAAAGTTTAAAGTATTGATATGTGCACAACTACCGTCTCACTTTTCAGCACAGGCTGCAGAATTAGTGACTTTGATTGTCGCACTCAAGAATCATGCATACCAGCAAGTAACGCTGTACAGTGGCTCCGCCTATGTGACATAAACAGTGCACGCAGGGCTAGCACATTGGAAAAGGAGGTGCTATCTCCGAGTGGACGGCACTCCAGTGCAGCATGCAGCCTTAATGGATAGACTCATTAAAGCACTACAACTCCCAGTCACCACTGCAGTCGTTAAGTGTGCACTACACATTAAAAGGGCAGACTTTATCTTACATTGAAATCAAAAGGCAGATGAAGAAGCAAAATGAGTTGCATGTTCAGAAAAAATTATGGAGTTTAACACGCCGGATGTGAATGATTGCATGGTGGTGATGATGAGTGTGTCTGATTGTTATAATGACCTGTCTAGGACACAGTTAGTAGAGATTCAAGAGGAAGTGCCACAGGACCTGTGGACAGGGAGGGGATGTTCTTTGAACCCTTCTAAAGCATTGTGGTGTCAAGACAGCACTGGTAAACTGGTGATGCCTGTAGCCTTATTAAGGGTGGCGTTAGAACAGCTACACTACCCTGCGCACGTAACTAGAGAGAGCCTTGCCACAATAAATGCGGAAAAATAGTTTGTTCCAAATTCAGTAGAACACGTTGCATTTCATGTAGTAAACTATGTATCGTATGTCTGAAGTTTACTGCTGGGCACACATGTCGATATGCTGAAAGTATGCAATGGATACAGATATATGATTGTAGTGGTATGTCCCTTTTCAAGTTGGATTGAGGCTGGTGTATGTACACACCCAGACTCCATCTGTGCAGCAAAATTCTTAATACGAGAAGTGATTCCTAGATGGGGAATATGTGAAATATTAAGATCAGATAATGGCCCTCATTTTGTTAATGAAGTCTTTGAGCAGATAAGCTTGTTGCTTAGTATAAAGCACACGTTTTCTTCGGCTTATCATCAGCAAGCAAACAGGGTCTGTGAGAGACTCAACAGCTTGCTTAAAGAAAGAATAGCCAAATTTAAGTATACCTTGAAGAAAGTATGGTTGCATTGCCTACCACTGGCATTGCATGTGTTGAGAAATCAGCCAGGTTCAGACCACCATCTTACCCCCCATGAAATAGTGACAGGGAGGCAAATGAGGACACCTCTCACACCTCCATATAGGACTAGAAATGATGCCCAGACAAAAGCAGAATTGTTAGGAAAGGAGTTACATGATTACTTAACCTGCATTACCTCAAGTATCTCTGTCATTTCAGATCAGCTCAAGCGAAAGGGGTGTGGGGCTACTCAGAACACAGAAGGAGATGGTACAGCAACCAGAGTTAAAGAACTATGTCTTCCCAAACTTTTCCCCGGTCATCAGATTTTGATCAGGAATTTTACAAGAAGGTGGCACAAGCCGCGTTTCTATGGCCCATTCATAGTGGAAGTCGTGACACATTATGCATTTAAAGTACAAGGCAGACGCAATTGGATATTTCTCGGATATGTGAAAATGTATGCTGGAGAACCCCTTTCACCCCACCCCTGTTGAAATCAAGCATCATGGAAGAAACTCAGCATGTGCAGACTAGATCTATGACAAGGAAGAAGGATGCAGAAGCTGTTGAATAAACAGACAAAAAGTATATTGGACTGTGGCTTATTTTGGTACACTCTTTTCAGTCACTAAAAAGGGGGTTAAGGGAAGCTATTTGTTCTTTCAGCTACAGGAGTTTTTTGACATTGGAATGAGACACATTTAAGTCTTGATTGAGAATGAGAGCATGCCAGATTTGGAGTTCGTCGATTCCATTCTCACTGAATTTCTTTTCACCGGTGCTCATGGTGGTGCCTAATGAGAACGTTTCACGGATCGGTCTTGCAGTTTTTTTTGTTCATTTTGCATGCATACCCTGTATTTGTGGGCAGAACTACTAGTGTGCATCTGTTCCTGAAAGATCCTAAGTCTGGTCCGAACATGAGAAGATTGCTTGCAGCTATCATAGAGCAAGTTCTTCAGCTTTCTGAGTACAGTGGGGAAAACACAAATGCCCCTATTGGATGATAATGCACATAGACGGGTCGGCTTTGTGTTCTATTATCTGATTGAGGAGTGCCTGCATCTTTTTGGGAGACAAAAGGATGTCTGCATGCTCCTGAGGGATCCAATGAATAATGCAGCACTTAATGAGATGCGTCGAGACATAATAACACAGGTCAACATTGCCTCTGAGAGAACACTGAGAACTAAGTGAGGTTTTCAAGGAAAAAGATCCCAAAGTCCACTGATTGAAGGACTTTGTTTTATTCTGTAGGAGAATCTTCATGTCGTCTGGTGAAAAGATGATTTGTTATCTTCATTGGGAACTTTTGTTCATCGTCGCATAGTCAGCCAGCTGAAGCTGATCGAGGAACATGTGGAGCAAATTCAGCAGCTTCCATAGTATTGCATGGTGTTCCCCGATTAAAAATCAGTATTTCCTTCCTTAAAAAAAAGTAGTAATGGGCAGAATCAATAGCAACATCATCATGACAGATCACGAGAGACGTCCATGATGTGCAAAAAGCTACTGTTGGAAATGGGCTTACTTATATGTGATTTACACTTGCATTTTGTTCATAGTGATACTGCTCTCACTTACAGTATGCACTGCATACTATTTGGAGCCAAATAGAGCAAGGATTCCTTTGTATCCGCCTATGCAGAAGGAGGATACAGATGTGGCAACTACTAAGCAACCGAGGCCCTATGTAATCATCCCTAGTCCAGAAGGTGGTGTAAATTTGCCTTGTGCTATGACAAATGTCACCTGACATCTTTCCTTAGAAAAAAGTGTTATAGAAATTGTCATCGAGCACCAGAAACAGGCTCGAAAGGAGAGACAAAGGAAGAGATTGTCTAGAGGTGAACCTACACAGGTAGCACATGTAAAAACACCCAGCGCACTGACAAATGTTTCTATGATTGGTCCAATAAGAAGAAACTATGCTGACATAGTGCATGAGATGATTATAGAAATCCATAAGAAAAGAACGAGACCTAAGAGAAGTGCTAGGGAGGATGATCATGAATTAAATGATTACCTGGATAGTACAGCACACTTGGAGAATAACATGTGCTATCAGCATATGAAAGAAGTGGGAACAAGGACCTCAAAGGAGGAAGGCTTTGTATGTACACTCCTGCCATATAGCATGGAGAAGTCTAAAATCTTCATAGCTATTGAAATGGACGTCCTGACTGGACACTGTATATCACACCTAGCATTCTGTCACACAAGAGGCAAGTTCATGCGTTGTACAGCCTATCTCAAATGGGCAACTGAATGGACAGATCCAGAAGAAGACGACTATGTCCAAGATAGAAAGACAAGGTTAAGAGCTCACACAGAGAATCATGTGATCAGATACAAAAAGCCTGGAGTGAAAGGAGCTGGAATCATATGGGAAGTAGACAAAAAACTGGAAAGTCCAGGAAAATCTGCAGAATACATTTGTAGATGGAAAAACAGAGGTCAGATGCAGATTTGGGGGATCAGCATTATCACCAGATGGTTGGGAAGAAGGTGTGTTGCTCTGCAGATACTGGGTAGTAATGGGTCACTACCAGCCAACTATTGAGAATGCACAAATATTGTGAAAACCTTTATGGTCGAAACTTGCTAAGCTACTGACCTCGGTCAAAGATAGAGGAGGACCCTTGCAGATAGTGCCTTTGGAGAATGCAAAGCTGTGCTTCGGAAACAATGGTACGAGAAAAGATGGAGAGAACCAGAATTATGGTTGAATCTTTGAGGCACAAGGAATGAACATTGGGACAGCAGTGATAATGCAAAACTATTGGGCTTGTGGATCCAGAGCATATATGAATTTACCCAAGGATTGGGGAGGACAATGCTCACTAGTCAATGTCCATGTTTCAGCATTGGTGATTCCTAAAAGCAACTTAAATCTTGACAGTTTTCCAAAAGCAGATGCTCACCTGAGGAAGAAGAGATCTGTGGAGCTGATTAATTAAGTGGGAGAACTATTTCTCAGCCAAGTCAATAGAAGCTTTTGACTCCATCCCGTAGGAACACAGACTGTTCAGCCAGACTTTGTTGGTATTCACGCTGATCTTCATGCTGCGAATCCAGGTTGGAGCAAATACCAAATGGCTGCAGATTACCAGATGGGAATTGCTGCAAACAATCAACAATACCATAAATGGATTCAATGCTATTAGAGAAGAGATGAGAGTCATACGACTGATGACTCTTCAGAATAGATAAGTCCTAGACATGATCACAGCTATGGATGGAGGTGTCTGTGCAAAACTTGGAAAATCATGGTGCACGTTCATACCATCTCATGATGGCAAGAATGGCACCTTGACCGAGGCCATAGAGATGCTGATGAAACTACACATCCAGATGATAGACGAAGTGGAAGTCATTGCTGATGATAATTGGTTTGGATTGATATTTTCTTGGGTTCCACAATGGATGGCAGACATGTTTAAGTTCCTTGGAGCCCTGATCGCATTGGCATTGCTTGGATTTTGTGTGATCAGAATAATAATCACACAATGCAAGAAGGCAGCAAAGAAAGCCATAAGGATGAAAATCATGGTTGATGTTGTATCAGGATGGAAGGCCAGAGACTTGACAGATGAAGAAATCAGAGACTTTGTGTAAGGCAGAATCCATGCACCTGAGGGAACAAAGTTCCTGTATCCAAAGAATCATACAAAATATGTGAGGAAAATGGATCTATTGCAGCCCAAGTGGACAATGCATGCCCACTATTTGGAACAAGGGAGAGCATGTAAAATCAGCTGGATGCCTGAAAGGAGTCATAAAGATATGGTTCCCAAAGAAGCATTTCTCCAGACAAGGATGTCGAGATATGAAGGATGATGGGAGATTGGTGGATGAATCAAGGGGGAGTGTAGAGAATGGTCCAGTACCCCCACCTCAACCACCATGCCCATATTGCCTATATGTTGGGAACCAGAGTGCGAGACACAAGGAAAACCTTTGAACATACAGATACCAAGGAGAATCCTGGAAGCAAGGATCCCATTGAGAAAACCATACCTGCCTATGAGCCAGTATGATGGCCATTTGAATGAAATCCCAGAAGAAACAGGAGAGCTGAATGGAGGAGAAGAATAGTGACGTCACTGTCACAAGATGCAGGACTGACGATGGAGAGACAAGAGAATTAAGATATTCTTTAAGGCATCAAGAAATTATCAAAGATAAGTGACATCTTTGGATGAAGACGAATAAACTTATCCTACAGAACTGATGAAGATATCAAGTCATTTGACTTGTGTACATATGCAAAGAAACGCAAGTAGAAGAAGTATTCTTGAGGCTAACTTTATAGTGAATAGATTGCGACATGCGCCAAGTATATATATATATATATATATATATATATATATATATATATATATATATATATTACACAGCCACGTTAGTGGCTGTGTAGTTATGGTTAAGTTGCTGTTTCCATAGGAAGAGCACTTTTTGGGCGGCTTATACCTTCGCTACCCCTGGACGAATTCTCAACAAAATTTGCAAAAAAAGTATATGGCCCACTCTGAATCTTCTTGCAAAGTTTGGTGAGGATTCGTCCAGGGGGGGAAAAGTTATAGGGGGGTCCCAAAACTTTTTTTTCCCCATAGACTGAATGGGAAAAAACTTTGCGCACGGCTACAGCCCGAACCACTGTACGGATTTACACCAAATTTGCGGCAGGAGCGGCGGCCTGGTCCCGAACGTGTGCTTTTGCAAATTTGGTGTAAATCCGTCGAGTAGTTTTTTTTAAAAATGACGAAAATGTAAGGCAAAAAAAATTAGTGATATCTGTGTTCGCTTCGCGGAAGGACTTCCCTGTTCGCTCCACGGACAGCACCCCGATTGGCCCATGGCCTTGCGTCATGTCCGCGGACATGCGACGTGTTCGCTGATTGGACGACGAGGGGCGTGGAGCATGTCAGATTTTCTGTGGCGCCCGCCATCTTGTATTCGCCGTCGACCGCGTACAGCGTGGTGAAACATGGATAAAAAATTGTATTTATTGCTGTGTGTTGGTGTTTAAGAGTGTTTGGGGAGGGTGGGGGAGTATGAGATAGGTTCAATGTTTTGTTTTTTTATGTGCTAGACATTTTTGTTGCGTTCGATTTGTCCGCAGAGAACACGGCTGTTCTGACATTTTGTAAATAAACTAAATGGTGGGGTGTTTAGAGGACGGAGTATGTGTCATGTTTGTTCGCAAGGAAGGTAAAAATGAGCTATGAACCCTTGCGGTGTACTTAATTGTTCGTAAATACACAAATTGGGGGTTTCCTCAAGACGCTGTCCGTATTGTAATCTGTCTAGTTGAATGTGTTCTAAGAACACTCGCGGTGTCCCGAAATGGTTGCAATTACACAAAATGGGGATGTTCTGAGAATGTTGTTTGTATTGTTCGTTGTCAGGGTGAAAGTGTTTTAAGACCACTCCTTTTGTCCGCTAATAGTACAATTTCCTATGGGCGTCAACCGACTTTTTGTCCACTAAAGAAACGATAAATCCGGCTGGTGTGCGCCGACATTATGTGATAATCCTATTACTGGCGCTATTGACCTGGCTGACTTGCTTTTGCGACACTAAATCATATCTCCCGCCCCTAAGGCTGATATTATCAAAGCATTCATATTCCCCGCCTCTCTTCGTGACGTTACAGGGTGCGTCATCAAATGCGCCCAGTTCTCTGCAGTCCTAAGTGGCTTTACACAGAACCCGGAAGACAACACATATTATGTCACAACACAGCGCGCCACAATTCGGAATATGAAACAGTGATTTAAAAGCAAACAGCAAGATTGTAAATTTTGTAAAGTACATTTATTTTACATCAAATGTTTAGAGAATATTCAGCAATTTGCATTTGTCTTTGTTGTCGATCCGCAAAAGTTCATGTTGAGGCACGCGATGTTCCTTTGCGGTACAGAGGGTGTTAGATCAGCTTACAACTCAGTGCGCCACAATTCGGAATATGAAACTGTGGTTTAAAAGTAAAACAGCAGGATTGAACATTTGGTAAAGTACATTTATTTCAACTGAAATGTTTAGTGAATATTCAGCGATTTGCTATTGTCTCTGCTGTCGATCAGCAAAAGTTTATTTGGAGCCACGCGTTGTTCCTTTGTGGTAGATAGGCTGTTGGTTTATGATAAAAGCAGTAAATGGTCGCTCTGATAATCGGAAGGTTGCTTCAACAACGAGCCATTAGACCACCGTATTGGTTGGTATGTTGTTTGTAGCCGCTAGTACTGCGTAAGGGCATATTGGGCCTTGGCGATTGTCCCATAAAATGGTGAGGGTCATGAAGTTGCATATTTGGACCTGCACCTGGCAGTTGAAGACCCCATCCGCTGGAGTCTGTAAATCGTGACATAGGCAAAATGGGGCCACATACCTGTTTTAAAAAACATAAATTAGTCTTACCAGCCGATCTTCATTAAAAATCATCATTTTATTTATTAGGTCGTGAAACTATTTGCTATCGAAGATAGTGCAACGGAGCATGTTAATAATAAAATAATAATATTTTCCCATTCATATAGCGCTAAGAATCGTGAGGTATCTAAGCGGTGCTTATTATTAACCACAGTGTGTGGTGCTCATTTATCGACCACGGAAGGATGAAAGGCTGAGTTTGGCCTTGCCGGGATTCGAACTTGCGTTAGCAAGCTGTGCACGGATGTCAAAGCGAGCGTTGTACTCGCTGTGCCACTTGACAGGCTACAGTGAAGTGGCACAGCGAGTAGAGCACTTGACCGCCTATAGACCGGTTAAATTATTTCTATTAACCCACCCTGTGTCGTCTGCCTTTTTCAGAGCCCTCTAAACAACAGGGGATCAATTCGGCGGTGATAGTGCACGGTAGAAAACATTATGCCACTTTCAACGAACAAGTTCAACTTGAGCGGTCTTTAATGCTACGCTATTGTAATTATATTTGGTATAAAATAATGTAAAGGGTTACTTACAGTACAATTACAATTTCCATTGTCTACGAGTGGTGCAGTCCCAAAATACGACTCCGCGTGTGTGAATGATCATTCGCATAGTGATATAATATATAAAAGTGGTTTCGTTTCAGAAATTTCATCTTTATCTTCTCTTACGTTTTAGCAACACTCCTTCAAGAGAAGTCTTTCATCACAATCTCTGTCTGTCAAGGTCAAAATACAATACAACCTTATAGTCCGCTTCGTGAGCCTCTCCGGGGCCCGAGAAAAAAATGGAAGCAGCTGACCTTCACTGTGAACGAGCATAAATTCTTACTTTGCAACATTCTGTGTAAAGCCATCTGTAGAAGTTGGTTTTTGCACGCCATGTTTGTATATTGTTTGCGTGATATTAAAAAAAGTTTGTTTAAGGGACGTTATGGTTCTAAGTACAGCCGAAAGACCCCTGAAAATCGCAAGTTATGGTAAACTATGAAAAATAACTTGCGCCACCACCGTGCACTGCTAAGACTAACACCCAGGACATCAAAGATGACATCGCAAATGTCATTGATTAAATCACTGATGGCATCACATGCGTATGTACTTTTCATGGAATTTGTGTACTAGGGATTTTTATTATAATGTTGTGAAAAAAGTTTCAAGGATATTGCAATAAATATCATACCGTTATTAGTGCTTTGAACGATGCATTGATATAAATAGCATTGTATTATGGCATTCTATCTAGTATACTGAGCTACTAATGGAGAAACATAGCATTGTGTGCAGAGTACAAGATGAAAGTATAATATTTGTAATGTTAATATGTTGAATAATGAAATGATAATTGTCCTGAAATGTTCAAAAATTCACAAAATGGGGGTGTTCTCAGGACGTTATTCGTATTGTGTGATTGCTTAGCTGTATGCAATGAGGCAATGGCACAGAGAGTAAAGTGGACGCCGTCCGCAGACACCGCGGCTGTTCGGAAATACATCCGGATTTTTCCAGGAAATCCAACATGGAAAGAAGACTGTACGGATCAGCCAATCAGATGTTGACGTTGTGGATTTGTGTTGAAAGAGACTGTGTGTGGTGAAGATGGCAGAAGTCGAGAAAGTCAGGGTGTTGGTGCTTGGAGAAATGTTTGTGTATGGTTTACAACAGTATGCTCAATGCAGGCATGTTGCAAAGAACTTTGATGTGAAAGGAGTGGAGGTGGTGTGGAGTACTGTGCCTGATTGCAATGTACAGGGAATTGTACAAGTTTGTGAGGATATGGCCACGATGAACAGTCCGCATGTGGTAGTTTTGCACTATGGTGCTTTCCATTTATGCAACGTCAGTGCCCCTACTTTGTTGGCTGATTTGGAACGCTTGGTTCAAGCCGTAATGAAGATCCTTCCAAATGCGAAAGTAATTTTTTCTGGATTACTACCTAGGGCAATAAGGGACAATAGTTCAGTTTTTTGTCCTCAGCAAAACATTGCTAGGTGTGTCATCAACCGAGGCATGTGTGCCTTCATGCTTAGAGCTGGTATGTTCTTTTGTAATAATGAGAATATTGAT